>NC_030677.2:158996169-160220098 GCF_000004195.4 Xenopus tropicalis
CTGCTTTGGGGATTCGTCCGAATATTGAACACAAGGGTTTGTTGCATCCCTACTGATAAAGTACTAAAGAATGGCAATTTAATCAACTGTTTGCAAAGAATATTTCCACATATGCTCATTACATAGTTAAATAGTTAAGCTGAGTTGAAAAAAGACCAAAGTCCATCAAGGTCAACCCCTCCAAGTGAACCCCAGTGCATACACATAAACCTATACTGATCTATCTATACATTCACATACATAAACCTTATATACCAACATTAATACTAACTGTAGATTTTAGTATCACAATAGCCTTGGACATTATGCTTGTTCAAGAACTCATCCAGGCCCCTCTTAAAGGCATTAACAGAATCTGCCATTACAACATCACTAGGAAGGGCATTCCACAACCTCACTGCCCTCACCGTGAAAAACCACCTACGCTGCTTAAATGAAAATTTTGTTCCTCTAAGGGGTGCAAGTGCCTTTTTTTTCAGAGAAAACAACCCCAACCCTGACAGTCTAACCTCATAGTTTAAATCTTCCATCTCCTTTACCAGTTTAGTTGCAGTCTCTGCACTCTCTCCAGCTCATTAATATCCTTCTTAAGGACTGGAGCCCAAAACTGCACTGCGTACTCAAGGTGAGGCCTTACCAGGGGCCTATAAAGAACCAAAATTATGTTTTGATCCCTTGAGTTAATGCCCTTTTTATACAAGACAGCACTTGCCTTGACACTTGTTTTCTACAAAAATCCCCAGATCCTTGTAAATCAGGGATACCCCCTAAAAAATACATTTTGTTGCCCAGTTTTCTAATTTTGTTAAATCGCTCTGCAAAGCGGCAGCATCCTGCATGGAACTTCATCAGCAAATATAGAAACAGTACTTGCTATGCCCACCTCCACTTAAAAAGTATTTCACTAACAACATTGGCCCAATTAAAAAATTTTTTCATTTACCACCACTCCCTGTAATCTATCCTTCAGCCAATTAACTATTATATAACTACATATAAATATTATGTTCCAGGCCAATAATCCTCAATCTTATCATTAGCTTTCTGTGTGGTACTGTATCAAATGCTTTAGCAAAGTCCAATGGATGATATACACTACCATCCCAGAGTCGAGGTTCCATATAATAGGTTATAAAAGCCAATTTTGGGCAAATCATACCCTATGTAGAATACTGTCAACACACTACAGTGTATCTTTAATGAGAGTTATTAACCGACTCCTAATGTATATATTATGGATCACAACTTACCAGATTACTTGAAAATGTAGGGATACATCAAGAAAATGTAACCAGAAAGGCTGCACTGATTGCAATTTACCGTTAATGCAATCGGTGCAGCCCTGCAGCCTTTCCCTGAAGGGATTTGGCAACCCAATGTTAAGTAGCATCAGTGATGTATCCCATAGCAACCAATAGCTATTTGCTTTTATCAGGCTAATTGCAATTAGAAAATAAATGCTAACTGCTGATGGTGATTATATGGTTACTGCACTGGAACTGAAAGTGATTGTGGCAAAGTACATTTCAAAACCACCCAGAACAGTCTATTTTTTTAACCCTTTAGGTGGGTAATGTAGTAAAAGAAGCGTATCTTCCTACAAGTCTAGTAACCCACAGCAGTCAATCATCAGACCGGCATTACTAGTCATGCCGGTCGGCATGGGTTACTAGACCTATTGTACTGTTATTGTTGGCTGTACATATTAGTCTGCGATGCAGAACAGATCTGTTGATATAAAAGGATATAGAGAGAATTCAGAATTATTGGAAATATTAATATTGCAGCAAACTTTGTACTTTGAAACATACAACTACAGTTTGGCATGAAGAGAACAGTAAAGCTATTTAATCTTGTTTATGAATAACATATAGTATGGAAACATAAACAAAAAATACATTTATTTAAGTCAGAAAAAAACGATTCCTTTCCAATGGTTGACTGCAAGCCTTATATTTATGTTTTAACCTTAAGATTATGTGCATTTTCAGGTATGCAGAATGAAAGTCAACAACATGATTACAACTCAAATGCAGCTCTTAGGGATTTGTTGCTTAGATGAATTTAATAAAGCTTTAAAGTAAATTTGCCAGCAAAACACTCACACCTGCTAATCAATGTATAAATAGTATTACAATTTTTTATTTTTGTGTTGTTTCTGCTATAAGCAAATCCAGCTTTAACCTTCCTGTAATTAAACCGAGTCAGTTTTTGTAATATTGCTATTTATTTTACTTTAGGGGCAGCAATCTATGTGTATGTGTGGGCATTTATACTGGGGGCATAACTTTATAGAAACACAGCACAAATGAAAATAATCATCATATCCCTTTAAAGCTAAGCGTCTCTATGGTAAGGCCTTTTAGACTAGGAATGTGCATATTTGTTCTTTAAACACAATAGATGAGATGGAACCTTAAAGCCATAGTTAACTGCAATAACACATGTTGTTATGTCTCCAGCTTTATGTCATGGTAATAATCATATGCTTTTGTACATACATGTGATTACGGAATTTGAGAATTTTACCTGCAGTGATTCTCAGCACCCACAATGGAAAAGAATTCTGGTGGGAGACAAATTGCAATGTATGCAATTGCCTTAAAGATTACTGCTGTTTGAACAAACCTGCTGTTTGCACTTGTAAATAATGAAAAGATTCATTTAAAAGCTGTATATAACCCAACATCCTTCTAAGCCTGACATGTATATATACTCCCTAAGTTTACTAACAGTTCAATAGACAACCCATTGGTTTTATTATACTTGTTCCATGCTTTTATAGAATGAGATTAACATAGAGGAGATATTTGTCACTACCTTTGGATATATTTCATGTTTAATTTACTTTGAGATACATATTTTGGAAGTTGAATGGGGTTCCCTTGTCTATTTATTCTCCTTGTGCTATGTCTCTAACCAACTTCCTGGATCCTCTGTGCAGGAGAAGGGTAGATAAACACCAAGGCCCTAGATGTTTGGAGTTACATACAGTACATATGCAACTAGGTGCCAAATGATGAGTGCAGGAAGAGCTAGGACCACACTACAAAGACTTCTGAAGAAATACAATTGAACAGTGTTGGGTCAGTTAATAGAAGGAAATGCAATTACACCAGAGATTTAAGAAGGGTTGAGAAGCTCCTTTATGAGCACCACAATGAAAATAAACTATCCAAAGTCATACTGACGCTTAAAAACTAGTCAACATATCAATGTACATTATTAGAGTTTGCCACAGAAACATTCACCTACTTTCTATTTATTCCTATGGGATTTTTAGAAGTATATTTATCAATGATGGAAAGTTTTAATTCACCAATTGATAAATAAGCTTTTAAAAATCCCATGGGAATGAATAGAAAGTGGAATCTGCCCCTAAATGTTACCTATAGGGTATGATGATTGTTTTTCACTGATAGGGCTGCTTTTGTAAGTAATTGTGAGTTTAAGTTCCTAAATCTGACTGTTTTGTTATCTTGACTGTCCCTTCTCAGCCTGTCAGTATTTCTAACACTAACATACTATAGCAGTACAAATAGAGGATAATGGGGGATCTGATAAGTAATGCAAAGACAATGTTCTGACATATGTACAAACAGTTTAATTTCTGGTGTCTGTATCTCTTTAAGTGCAATTGTGGAAGTGACCCTTAGGGCTCTGGCACACGGGGAGATTAGTCGCCTGCGAAAAATCTCCCTGTTCGCGGGCGACTAATCTTCCCGAGTTGCCATCAGAGAGCCGTCAGTTGCCATCCCACCAGCGAACATGTAAGTTGCCGGTGGGATGGCACATGCAGCGGCAAATCGTTGAAAATGCCTCGCGAGGCAACTTCGGTGATTTGCCGAAATCGCCTGTGCAGCGTGTACCATCCCACCGGCGACTAATCGCCCCGTGTGCCAGAGCACATTAGGCTAATTTTGCATCTGGAGTTTTATGACTTCTCACAATATTGAGGTAGATTTGATTTGTCTGATATAGAATAGGCAGACACTAAAGCTGTGTAGGAAGAGTGTAGCAATGAAAGAACATAACAATATCAAACAGAAGTTTTTCAGAATGCTAGGTCTGCGCTAGCCAGAATCTCTAATATATATACACAACCAGATTAGGCTAGCCAAAAAATAATTGAATGAACAATTGAATGAATCATATATGGTTATTTATTGGAGCATGTTATAGGGCTACTCACCTGAGGCTTGCTCTCACCACTAGAAGCATGCTCTTGCATCCCTTCCACGCATGCCCAGGTGCACGAATCAGTGCACTAAGGTGCCCCTGTGCGCGTGACTGTTTTGATGCAAAAATATTTTGACACACATACCGCATCAGAATACATGCAGGCGGAGAAGCATATATCCTGACTAGTGATGGGCGAATCTGTCCTGTTTCGATTCACTGAAAAAGTTGCAAAATTATGGAATTATTTGCAAAACAGAGGTGCCATGCATCTTTTTTGGTGCGCGCAACTTTTTGTGAAGCAACCGTGCCTGATGCACCCCCACTGGCACCAAATCTTCTGCCTATTTAAAGGAAGCTGTTAGTCTAGTTTATTGCCTGGTTGTCTTGGTGTGTTCCAGAAGCCTAGCCCCCTACACTGACTTGATTCCCTGTTAAGATCTTTGCATGTTGTATTGACTTTGCTGTGTTTTTGCCTGCCCAGACCTGCGGCCTGACCATTAACTACAAATCTGTGCTGCCCGCCTCTGACCTTGATCTGCTGACCTCAATAATGTCTGAATCCCTGGTACTGTGCTCTGGTTTGCCTCACCAGCTACTCTTCACTTTACCAGCCTCTTGTTCTCACCCTAGGGTGGCTCTGTGTTGTGTGAGGCTCTTGTGAATTACCTTTCTCTGTATGAGTTGTCCTTCCATCACTGGAACCCTCCTGTAAGCATGACACATGCAATTCAGCGATGAAAACATTTTAAGATTCCACTGGACTTTATTTAAAGAACATTTGTTTCTTACTCTATCACCCTGTTAAGAGTAATATTGGTCCTGAGAGAACAGCGGAGCAATGTTGTTGGGTCTGTGATATTGGTTGTGGGTACTGCATCAACTGCAGATTATAGAGAAATTATCACTGAGGCAAAACATACATTTTAAACAAATGCTTTTGTTCAAATAGAGAAGCAATGAGGAATAAAATTGTAAATCATTTTTATCAGTTCAAAAAAGAAAATTATTTTCAGAATGGGCCATTTTTATCTATAAAGTGCCATTGCCTGCTAATGTAAGACCCACCAGAGCATTTCTAATACTTAGTCGAATCTCAATATTTTTCATATACGTGTAAAAAAATGTACTCAGCATATTGGAATATATGGATACAGATATAGCAACATACTTAAGTTCAACCCTAGTGTCCATATACAGTACACTACTTATACAGACCTATCTATACACTCACAAATATGAACTATATATACCATTACGTATATCTACTACTAATCACAATAGCCTTGGATACTGTACTTGTTCAAGAACTCATCCAAGCCCTCTTATAGGCATTACCAGAATCTGCCATTACAACATCACTAGGAAGGGCATTCCCCAACCTCACTGCCCTCACAATGAAAAACCACCTACACTGCTTCAAAGGGGGGCCTCTGGTGCGCTGATTGTTTTTATGGGGAAAACGATCTCCCACTATCTATCTATAATGTCCAATAATGTTTAAAGAGTAATCATGTGCCCTTGCAATCTCCTCTTCTCTAGAGAAAGCAACCCAACCTCGACAGTCTAACCTCATAGTTTAAATCTTCCATCCCCTTTACCAGTTTAGTTGCACGTCTCTGCACTCTCTCCAGCTCATTAATATCCTTCTTAAGGACTGGAGCCCAAAACTGCACTGCATACTCAAGGTGAGGCCTTACCAGGGATCTGCAAAATGATGTTATCATCCCTCTAAGTAATACCCTATCAATGTCTAAGTAGATGGCATCCACTGCCATCCCAGAGTTTGTTCCTGCTCACCTCCTCATACAAGGTAATTCAATTAGTCACACACTCATTGTATTGCGCTACGTAAAATGAAAAGTTGTCATTTAGCATATTTACAAAACTGCTAGTGTTTTCTGACTTGGCCACCCCATTACTCCTGCCAATGTCTGGATAATTGAAGTCACCCATAATAATAACTTGACCTGGCCGTGTAGCCTCTTCCTTTTGTAATTATAGCTCAGCCTCATTCTCCTCACTTATACTGGGTAGGTTTATAGAAATTATAATTTACTTTTTAACCTTGCTTTTAGTTCTGGCTTCACATAAAGCCAAAGTTTGAAGGGCTTTTTCAATTACAGGTATAGAGTGCATTTTTTCAGAAACTTCTTATCCAAAAAACATATTAGCTTTTTCTCTGTGATAATAACATACTGTAGCATAATGTATGTTGATGATAAAACAAACATAGTATCATAGTAACCCTATGGTATGATGCTATATATTGCAGAAAACTCCAGCTTTCCAAATAACAGATCCCATACCTGTATATACTGTACATCTATAACCTATATAGTACATTGAGTAACTATGGACATCTTTTAAATATTCTCAAAGTACATTTATAGACATTCTGCCAGATTTTTTTTTTATCTGTGTGTTAATATATGCTGTAGTAATGTTACCTCTTTACTAGTGATGAGCGAATTTTTTTGGCAGGCATAGATTTGCAGCGAATTTCACAAAACTTCAGTGAAAATTCGCAGCGGAAAAATTTGTTGTGTGTCAAAAAAAGTCGCGGTTGCGTCAAAATTGGGATCGGTTGACAAAAAATTGCGCGACAAATGTGTGTCGCAAATTTTTTGCTGTTTTGCCAAATTTATGGAAATGCTAAACACGACAGATTCGCTCATCACTACTCTTAACAGTACAGGTATAGGACCAATTATCTGAAGTGCCTGGGACATGGGGTTTTCTGGATAAAAGGTCTTTCCATAATTTGGATCACCATATCTCTTCTAAAAATAATTTAAACATTTAAACACAGGATTGTTTAGCCACCAATATAGATTTGTGCAGCTTAGTTACCATCAAGTACAAAGAACTATTTTATTATTACAGAGAAAAGGCATTATTTGCTTAAAATGGAAGATGGCCTATCTGTATGGATAACGGATCCCATACCTGTATTACATACACCAATATTCAGGATTCTATAGAAGTAAAACTTGAAAAATTGGGGTTAATTTAGCTTTCTTAATCTGGGTACATGGCAAATTTCCATGCTATTCAGTCAGTTTCCAATTGAACTATTGAAAACTATTTCCAATTGTGTACACCCATCAGCACTAATGAAAAAAACTGATGACCTGATTTTGCGCAGATAAGTTATCTTCAGGAAGCCCAGTGCCGCACCTTCCAGTACAATAAAGGATACTGGATTTAAATGGAAAACTTTCCCTTAATTTGGTTCTCTTTAAATACATGATTTTCCTTTGTTTCCCCTAGCCTTTTTGAAGGGCTTTCTGGCACTGTTTTAGTATTGATTATACTGCTGTTTCATGCTTGTATGCCTCTGCCTCCCATAACCTTTTGATGTGTTATATTTGCTTTAGAAGAAGCCTCATTGCTTGCTAAACAAGGTAATACAAGAGACATAGCACTAGCAGTAAATATACACTATATTTTCTGCAACTTTTGTAAATAGTTACATTAAAACTATTTTAGCATAGGCATTCCTTTGCCTGGGAAGTAACATACCCTGGGACTGCTCATTAAGGGACACTCACAGATCAGTAGGGTCAATATAGGTTTATTAAAAAAAAACTTATTCCCATAATTAAATAGGGCTGTACATTTATGAGCTGCACCTATTTGGCACTTATACCCTATAGGTTATAGCTTGTGCACATAACACATACAGTTATACTGTAGCTATACAGATTTACTTTTAAAATTCAGCTTTGGCGCATTTTCTCAAACCTGTGCATATCCATTGGCTATGCAGAATTATCCCAAAAAGAACTCAACTCATGCAAGAAAATAACATTATGGGGTTTACTTATCAAAGAGTGAAGTTAGAGCTCCCCACAGTCCACCAGTGTGAAATTCTGCCACCCCCCCATTCATTTCTATGGCATTTTTAAAAGAGTATTTATCAATGAGGGAAAGTGCAAATTCATGCTTTGATAAATAAGTCTTTTAAACATGCCATATAAATGAATGGAGAGTGGTGGAATTTCACTATAGCAGACTGTGGCAATATTCATTCTTTGATAAATATACCTGCATGGATAAGGGTTTATCTACACAATATAAAAATACAAGCCTGCAGAATATGGCAACAGTACCTTGCAAATAGAATTTTCATAAAGACAGTCCAAACGGACTCCAGAGTGACATTCATCCCTATTGCTCATTTGGGTGCCCCTCCTAAAGTTGGAACTGCTATGATCAGTTACCTTCCACAGAAAGCTTGCTACTGTATTGTTACGGCCCCTGTCAGTGCTTACATGCCCCAGATGTCTCTGTTCTGGTGGAATATTTCATATTGTTTTAACAACTCCCCCCGCCCCCAAATATCACAAACTCTCTCACATATTTATAAAGCACCAAGGTACTTCATGTTAACTGTTTATTATCCTATTATTTTATTTAATTTCCCAGTTTTAATTGCCAGGATGCCACATGAACATTCTCTCACTATACTCTGGCATAAGCAGTTCCCCAATAATCCTGTCATTATCATTTACATCAATTTGTTTTTTCACCCGAACCCCCTTTTCATAATAAATCAGGTATCTTCACCTCAGGCTGTTCTTGCCCTCTCACCTTGCTGCCATTGATTTTAGCTTGGCTTGGTATCCTTAATACACAGCATGAGTCACATACTGGGCAAACTTTTGTACCCATATTCATTAAATGATTTAGCTCTCTTGGTACCAAAAAGACAGTCAGAACCATCGAAAGACATGGGGTTAGGGTTTTAAAGTGACACAAAAAATGAATACAATAGAAATCCAAAAACCCAGCAACCACTGAAAATATAAAATCCCAGATGTCCTTCCACTCGAATGTCCCAAGTGGGTGACTGACATGAGATGACACTATTGGGTCAAATGATTTAATGAGCTCACTTATTGAGTATAGTCTGAATAAAGCTCAAGAAACTATTTCACGATGGTCCAAATGGTCAGGAAACCTTAAAATGGTTTTAACTATCATCCAGAGCAATGATTCCCAACATATATCTATAGGGGAATCATTTTGTTCATCTATACTCAGCTGCGGACCACATGTACATCAGTTATTATGTATATTTTATTTATATTTATATACAACAGCTCATGTACACAACACTGTACAGTAAAATGCTGAGGGACTTATAAAGACGCCTTTGTTTGCTGCTTATGCACATTTTATGGAGTCTACACAATATTTTAGTATACACACATAATACACATTATACATTGAGGTATTGGAAGGGGGCTGTCAATTAAAGAAGAGGATATATTTTAAGAACATATTATAATGTCATTGCTTTGTCATCCCTGATTCATTTAATATTACAGAGCAGGCAATAGCCCACCAATGTCCCTCCTTTTCTTGCACCCACCATTTAATAATGGAGTTCAGTAACTTTTGGGATGTGGAAAATAGTACTTTAGCACTACCTCTCATATCTCTTTGTATGTATAATTGAGCATAGCGACTAATGCAAAATGTGTTTTGTACCAGTTCTGGAAATGAGGAAACTACCATTTCTTAGTCATGGTTGGCACTGATATGGACAAAGGATAGAATTATTTATATGCCAGTTCATGCTCAAAGTGTATGCTGCTTGAAAATAAAATCACATTTGATTCATACCAAATAGCATTTCACGAAGGCTGCTGCAGAGGCAGAATATGAAGTAAAGGAGCACCACCAAAGATAATTTTACACATTTTGAAATGCTAGATTATACATAATGATTATTACTTGCTGGATATGTTCTAAGACTATTGAAATTGAACTTTAATAAGAGCCTTTGAATTTAAATAAGTTCTACAGTGAAATTCATTGTGTCTTAATTTTTATTTGATTAAAAAGTTGTAGGAAGGTTTTTTTACACAAATCAAATGCCGAGACTCACTATTCAGTCTAAATACGTGGACCCTCACACTAACACTATAGTTTCCATGATTCAACTATAACATGTACTGTAACTGCTTTATAATTTCTCAGCATCACAACACTATCCCCTATAAATACAGGGCATTTTGATATTTAGGTTGATGGACAAAAGGATAAAGAGCACATGTATATCTGCAAGTGCAGTGAGTAAAGTGCAATGTCAAGCACAATCGCCATATTTTTTTCCCCACAATGCGGTGTTATATGGAGCTTGGTACAGAGAGATGAGAGTGGCCTTTCATATTGTAAATCTTGGCCAAAACCGGACTTCTATTAAGTTCTGCAAGTAACATTTGTTGAATGCACAATTAACTGAGACCAAAAAGCCCAGCACATCTAGGGTCTACTTTGCAAAAGCTGACTTTCTGTAGTTGAAGCTGTGCATACCAGGTAATTGTGTGGGCAGGATAATTGGGAATATTCAAAACACATTTATTACCATTCTCTAATCCTTTATGAACATCTCATTTGCTACCCTTCCATCGCAAGCCGAACTGACAATAGTTGTTAAAGATTATATTCCCGCTGCTTTAATCACAAACAAAGAAAAAACAAAAATGCAAATCCTGACACATGACCTGATATGAATTATTTAGGAATGTTACACTGTTTGCTGGTTTTCCCACAGTGATAACTATTTAGGGTATTTTGATAGAAAAAGGGTTTTCGCTAGTGTTCTAACCAGCAGGAGACAAATTACTTTCTATTCATGTATCTGTAGCACATCTTTCTTGTAATATTTTACTAGACAAAAAAGACTATTTAAGCTGTGAATATTGTATTCCTATTTACCTTCTAATGACCCTTTACATTTTGTTTTGAGAAAAAACTTATCAGCAGTAAAATGGCCCCTGTGGTTAAAGTATATGACAGCCCCACATGCAGAGGTATTCTTACTAAACTACAGAGTTTAACTCAGATATTTATGACTTACATCACAGTTTTTGCTGCTTACCAAGCCATGAAGGCAATATGTATTTTGCACTGAGAGTGCAAAGTTAAAAGTACTACTAGCTGTGGCTGTTACAAAGTTCTGCAGTGGCAGAAAGCTTACATGTCCTTAACAAAAATGCATACCTGCTGCCACCCTTATGATTAGTTCAAAACTTCACTAATATGTGACCCTGTAACTCATAATAAACATTTTCCAAGCCCAAAGCAGTGGTACTACCAGCTGTTTTATTGTCATCTTTTTGTTTTTAAAATTCTAGTTCATAGACATAGAGGTAAATTGTTACAGACGTAGATCAGGCAAGGAGTGAGTGTAGATGTGCTGGTGGTTAGCAGTTCAGTTTGTCAGGTATGGTGTTACCTATATGCTGTCCAGTCAATTGTTAGTATTTGGCA
Organism: Xenopus tropicalis; assembly: GCF_000004195.4. Lineage (NCBI taxonomy): Eukaryota > Metazoa > Chordata > Amphibia > Anura > Pipidae > Xenopus > Xenopus tropicalis. The sequence goes on from NC_030677.2 coordinate 159,007,636, forward strand.
GACTCTGGAAAATGATTATTCCCCTCAATAAAAAGTAAGTATCACTGGGGATGAGGAAAAGCAGCAAATTGTGTTCACTAGAATTTGTCTCTGTTATCTATTCACATGGCTTCAACCAAAGAGAACACTTCAGACTGGTGGGCCTTGGTGTACAGCTACATATGTATCTTAATACTGTAGGGGCCTGTTGGTATGCTCCTGTTTTCCACTTCCATAGTCCACTTTCCTTCCTCACCAAAAATTCCAGTATGTTGATTTAGGAGCACACAAGTCATCTGGCATGACTTCTTTGACCACCACCTGATGGGCCACCCTTTCACCTTGATAATTGTTCAGCCATCTAATGCCATTGAGGTAGTTGGTCATCTTGAATATACTACAATATATGGACAAACAATCCTTGTTTTGTTTAAAGGGGCATATTTTAGTAGCTTAATGCACAGAATGTGCTGATGATCTCTTGTCTTTGTATGTATTTTATGCTCACACCATCACTGCACCCCAGATTAATGGTCTAGGAAAACCTATAATTTTAAAGTGTTGATAGCAGGTATGACCTGCATTGTGTTATTACTATGCCCAACTATTCAAGAGGTATCCTTCACTTCTTTCTAAGTTGGAGTATTACTTGTCTATGACTAGTGATGGTCGAAATGTTTCGCCAGGCATGGATTCGCAGCGAATTTCCGCATTTCGCCATTGGTGGATTGTTTCGCGAAACGGATGAAAAAATTCCCTGCAGAAAAATTCACAGCCCATCCAAAAATTGTCGCCTGCGACAAAAAAATAGCCGCGGGCGACAAAATAATAGCCACGGGCGACAAAAGAATAGCCGACCGACAAAAGTATAGCCGCGGGCGACAAAATAATAGCCGCGTGCGACAAAAGAATAGCCGGGGGCGACAAAAGAATAGCCTCGCGACAAAAGAATAGCCGCGGGTGGCAATTTTTTTTGACGCGTGACATTTTCGCCGTTTCACAAATCTTTTGAAAGATTCGAGAATTTTTCGGCGAAGCAAAACGGGACAGATTGGCTCATCACTATCTATGACCATTTTATGTATTATGTATGTTTATTCAATATTGCTTGAAATGTATGTACTTGTTATGTATCTTAAGTTGTGTAATAATTTATAAATAAACGTTCTAATTTCTTTGCAAACACCTGCCTGTCTAGCCAATATTTAGCAATGACTACCCCAGAAAGCCCCAGAAAGGGTATTAGTATGAAATTGAAACTATTTAACTGAAATGTAAAATATTTAATAAGGAGACACGTAAAGAAACAATAATGCATGACAGATGAAACCTGTACCAAACAATATGTAATATTTGTGTAAAAATGATATACTCTTGTTAATGGATGGCTTTTCTATCAGCACGAGTGAGGATTTTTTTGAAAGTTGACATGTCTTAAAAGCATACTCTCTACCTTTAATTAATCTACCGTTAATGCCATCATATGTCACCAATCATAAAATATATATCTATTTTTTTGCATTGGTTGTTTCATTTCCTTCAGTTTAACCAACTGAACATTCTGTTTAATTCCATTCGCTAACCATTTGATTTACTTGAACATTTTCCATTAAATATTAAAGCTCAAACTGTAAATTCTGCAGGTTTCCTTTAGGCTTCCCTGACATTACATATTTGAAAAGATTTTTGAAAAAAATGTATCCAAATGGCCTATTGATTTAATTGCCCATTTTTATTGACAAAATTGTAATTTATTATTGTCTGAGTCTTCAGAGACTTGTTGTCTGAGACAATGAACATAATAAGTGTTCTAATAAGGGATTAACAACTAGCTCTGAATTAAACACATTTGATTGTATTTCTTTTGCTAAGTCCCTGAAGTCTTGTCATATTTTTTTCATTTTATTTGACTTACCTTATTTTCTTTTCCCTAACACTTTAATTTACTAAACTTTTTTAGTAATTTTTACCTGAACATTTCATTTCAGTAAACATCTGTTTATCTAAATATTCTGTCGAGCAAATGATTCCATTCCTTATCATTCAGTTTCACTGAGCATGTTTTTAACTCAACATTCAGTTTTACATTAGTTTTTAAATACTTGACTATTTAGTTTCTCTTATTAAATCATTTAGCTGTACATTTATTTAAAGGTCATGCCCACCCAAAACTGGAGGGAAAGAAAATTCAATTATAAGCAGCTTTCCAATACACATTTATTTTAAAAATGTAATTATATATAAATGTAGTCACAACTGAAAGTAGCATGTGTTTCCTTCCTTTCCTTTCCTTGACCACTCATACTATAGCACAATTGTGTCGCTATTTAACTCTCTACCAGTCAACACTGCAGTTTCCATAATACAGGTATCGGACCCCTTATCCAGAAACCCGTTATCCAGAAAGCTCCGAATTACGGAAAGCCCGTCTCCTATAGACTCCATTATAATCAAATAATTCAGAATTTTAAAACTGATTTCCTTTTTCTATGTAGAAATAAAACGGTACCTTGGAATTGATCCCAACTAAGATATACAGTAAATAATCCTTATTGGATGCAAAACAATCCTATTGGATTTAATTCATGTTTTATTGATTTTTTAGCAGACTTAAGGTGTTGAGATCCAAATTACGGAAAGACCCCTTATCCGGAATACCCTTGGTCCCGAGCATTCTGGATAATGGGTCCTATACCTGTACAAGGAAAAGGAGAGAACCAAAGGCACACATTAAAGTTAAAAATTAATTAGTGCACTAAAGTGCTCCAAAGCAGGAAAATGTATGTGTTGGACACTCAAACGTTCCACAGACAAGTCCCAGACAGGGCACTCAATCCTTTGCATGTAATTACCAAACTTTAGCAGAAGGTGTGCAAGTCATTATGGGAACTGGACACTGGGCTGAAGAAGAGTTGATTTCCAGTACATTCTTTCTGTAAACAGAAACCATATTAATAAACTGTAACATTACAATAAATGTGATAAAAAACAATGCACCTAAACATTTCATTGTATTAGCATTATGCCTACTTCAATATTTAATTGTACTAAAGATTATGTTTACTTGAGCATTCCATTTACCTGGAAGTTTTTTTCTACATAAACATTCCATTTCACTCAACATTCAGTCTACTTGAATGATTCATTTCACTAAACACTAACCTCTATATGTAATAAAAGGCACTAAACCCCATAGGTGATAAAAAGCACTATGTTTGTCCAGGAGCAGTAACCCAATAGGATGGTTGCTTTAAACAGGTGACCAGTAAATACTTCCTGCTGATTGGTTGCTATGGGTTACTGCTCCTGTTATTACATAACTCCATTAGTTTTCCATTAGTGCAGTGACCCTGTTCTTCATTTCACTAAACATTCTATGTAGCTAACCATTCCCCCTAAACATTATGTTTACCTTCATTTTCTGTTTTGCTCAACATACTGAACGATGTAGTTGACTAAATATTCCACTTAACCCTTAAGGCCAGATTTTTTAACATTTGCATTCTTTCTTTTCCAAAAATCAAACTTTTTAGCACAAAAAATTTTGTATTTAAATTATTACTCTAAAGCCACACATTTTTGGAATGTATTAAGTGTGGAAACCATGAAAAAACTAATACAAAACTACACCATCTAAAAGCTGGTGAGGTCATGTAGAAATTAATGGGAGCTGTCCTTTGAAAATTGTAAGATATGTATTTACTTAGAGGTTTTAGAGTTTTTCACATGTAATTCCAGGAAAGTAAATAAAGTTTTTTTTTAATAAATAAAGATACATTAAAAAAAAAGTTTAGTTGTGGTAGAAAAAAAACCCCAAAAAATTACACAAATGTGAATTGTAATAAATATGCCTCTTAGCTTTCCACTACATTGAACATTTAGGGCTGTGACACACAGGGAGATTAGTCGTGGACGGCTAATCTCCCCGCAATGCCATCCCACCGGCTAGAATGTTAATTGTCGGTGGGATGGCATACGCGGCGCCGCGATTTGCCGAAGTCGACAAAGTTTCCTCTGAAGGCAACAAAATCACGGCGCCATGTCGTTATCAGCTGGTATCTGGCCTTTAAAGGAGAAGGAAAGTCATTTTGGCATTTTACTGCCAATAGATTCACCACATTAGTGCCACCTAGAACACTATATTTATTCTGCAGAAAGCTTTATCATACCTGAGTAAAGTGCCCTAGAAGCTTTCTCTGTTTGAATAAGATTGCAGCTGCCATTTTAGCTTGGTCTTCATAGCTTCCTGCTGTAGCTCTAGCCGTTATAGCTCAAATTACACATTTCCTAAGGGAGGGGGGAGAGAGTTCTTAGCATTCTTGTGGGAGAGAGGAGAGAGCTGTGCAGACTCTGGCCCCAGGAATAAAGGATTTTTACAAGTGAGGAAGTCATATACCCTAAGAACATGTTTACAAAAAAGGAGACAAGAAATTCTGTGTTTCTTTTGATAGAGGACTCAGTGCAGAATTTCTGTGAGTGCTTATTGCTGTTTTTACATATACTTTTCTGATAAAGCTTTCTTAGTTTTTACCTTTCCTTCTTTAATTAACAATATTCCATTAATTTACTGCCTACAATATCATCCACCCTATTAACATGTTAGCTCCCTTAATTCTCACGCTCTGTAATTAATGCCTATTGTCTGCAACTAATGTCTTTGGTATCTTGTTCTGCTAGTAGCTGAAACCTTTGGACCTCTAACTAGAGTGGCTGTTGCTATCATTAAACTAGCATCTAGCTTCTGATACCTAATCACTAACTCATCCTTATTTTGATAAAACTAGGAAAAAACCATAGCATGTAACTACCGCCCTGTCTCACTTCTACCACTTGCCTCCAAAATCTTAGAGCGTATTGTCTTCTCCCGTATTACTAACTTTCTCAATGACCATAATTTATTAGACCCTCTGCAATCTGGTTTTCGGCCTGCGCACTCTACTGAGACAGCGTTGTGCAGAGTTACAACCGATCTTCAGGTTGCCAAAGCCAAAGGTCACTTTTCCGTACTAATCCTCCTAGATCTATTGGCTGCATTTGATACGGTTGACCACTCCCTCCTGATGCAAATTCTGCATTTGATTGGTCTCCGCAGTCAGGCTGCATCCTGGATCTCTTCTTATCTCTCTAACCGGTCATTCACTGTCTCCTACGCTAATAAAACCTCATCTCCAGTTCCTCTTAATGTGGGGGTACCTCAAGGCTCTGTACTTGGGCCGTTGTTGTTCTCCCTCTACACGCTGTCTTTGGGAGATCTCATCCGTTCATTTGGCTTCAAATACCATCTGTATGCTGATGATATCCAAATTTATCTGTCGACCCCTTCATTAACAGCTGAAACTGAGACTCAAATCTCTAACTGCCTCCTGGCCATCTCTAACTGGATGAACCAACGCCACCTCAAACTCAACCTAACAAAAACTGAACTAATGATTTTTCCGCCTAAGCCTGGTCCTACCCCCCCTTTTCTATCTCTATTGATGGCACCCTCGTCAACCCCGTCGATTCGGCGCATTGTTTGGGGTTGATCTTTGACTCCAGTCTCTCCTTTTCTAACCACATTAACTCCACTGTCAAAACCTGTCACTTTTTCTTACACAATATTGCCAAAATCCGTCCCTTTCTTTCTACTGCAACAGCTAAGCTGCTCATGCATGCTCTCATCCTGTCACGACTGGATTACTGCAACCTGCTATTAACCGGCCTCCCTAACTCCCATCTTTCCCCCCTACAGCCTATATTAAACACTGCTGCCAGAATTCTCCTCCTCTCATCCAGGAGAGTTCAGGCCCTTCCCCTGCTAAAGGCCTTATCGTGGCTTCCTATCAAACAAAGAATTTCTTACAAACTTCTTCTCCTAACCTTTAAAGCCCTCCATTCCTCTGCTCCTCACTACATCTCGTCCCTTGTGTCTCCGTATGTTCTCGGCCGACTCCTTCGTTCCTCGCAGAGCAATAGTTTGGTTGCGCCCCCCACTACTACTGCGGTTTCCCGTCTTAAACCTTTCTGCCTGGCTGCCCCCTACATTTGGAATGCCCTCCCTGATTTCCTCCGGAGAGAATCCTCCCCCAGTCTTTTTAAAACTAAGGTTAAAGACTACCTTTTGGAGCACTCGCCCAGCACCTGATCTGGGAACTGGCACTTATATTGTAGTGTCACCCACTGTGACCTACAGCACTTATATTTGCCTATCTGTGTCTGTTAGTTACCCTCCCATATAGATTGTAAGCTCTACGGGGCAGGGACCTCCTTCCTCTTGAGTCCTCGACTCTTAACTTATTGCTGCTGTATTTATCTGTATTTATTATTATACTTTGTATTTATCTATTATCTTAACCCCCTGTTTGTATTAATGTATTCTACTGTACAGCGCTGCGTACATAAGTAGCGCTTTATAAATAAAGATATACATACATATACATACATGTAATGGCCATAAATGGTAACAAATGGTTTATAGAGCTTACATGATAAACCAATAACAAATGGGCACTAAAACCTACAAAACGAGGATCTTTGTTGCAGATATTAGCACTGGAACTTTTATCACACCTTGCATTGCTCATTAGATGTGCTTGACTATTCCAACCAACTAAACTCCATAATTATTCACATTTATTTATCTGCATGAAATCCCATGTTCAATGGGAAGCATTACAGTAAATAGAAGAAAAGAACAGAACAGCTTCCTGCCAAGGTCAGAGCATTGTGAACCAGAGTAATAAGAATAGAATTCAATGAGAGTTATTGAGGCATAATGAAAGCCTGTCACTTTCCTGTATGTCTTTATTCTATAGCTTGGCTTGGTGTTTTGCATTAAAAGAAAAATATTTTTACACTAAAGAATTGTGTTCATGTTGTTTTTTTAAAGGGGATATGCACCCAAACATGTTTTTGCAAAATAAAAATGTGCACTTCTAAGCAACTCATACATAAAGTACATTTTTGAATGTTATTAAAGTTATGTAATATAATGTAACTGAAAGCAATTTCTATCTGTCTCTGTCCTTTTCCTGACTACTCATCCCATAGCAACATTGTATTGGTCAGCATTCTTTAAACCAAGACTTCAGTCCCCACAATGCCTTCCATTAGTCTGTGATTAACAGACCTGTAAAGAAGTAGAAAAACAGAATTATACAAGGCATTGTGGAAACTGGTGTCTTGACTGCAAGATAATTATTTTCATATAATTTGTTATAAATTGTAATTTAATTTACAAATTAATTTAGAATGATAAAACATTTTAATATTTATTAGAAAGTGGATAAGAATTAATTTTCTCTTATTCTGCAACAAAAAAAGTTACAATATTAAAAAATGTTTAACTTTCTATGTAGTTGTTTAAAATTAAGTCTTTATTCATATAAGTATGAGCAGCTATGGTTGCTAAACCCTATTCATATTGGATAATGTAATAAAAGGTGCAACCTTCGCCCAGGTGTAGCAGCTCTCAGCAACCAATCAGATGTTTGCTTTCAAACAGATAGCCAGAAGATTCTACCTGTTGTTTAGGTGCTATTATCGACTTTTCATTACATTACCCACAAACACTCTAATGAGATATTACACTGGTTATATTGGTTTGAAAAATGTTAAAGACGGGAATAGTATTACCAAAAAAACAAACTCTAAACTGGGGGGGAGATTTACCAATGTTTGAGTTTAATTTTTTTCATGATTTAAATTAAATTTGAGGTATTTGAGTTTTTTTAACTGCACACATTTACCACATTAATAAATAGGCAAGCATTCAAGTTTATTTGATGTAGAAAAGCAAACTTGAATTTGCAAACTCAAAAACTGATAAATAAGCTCATAAGTTTCTCACAGACAAAGATGTCATAGTTTTAATAAACAAGAAATATCACACACAACAGGCTTCATATATGAACTCAAGTGCAAGCCTATGGTGCAAGAATGCATGTAAATCGCCATGTTTTTTACATACCATCTATTTCCAGAACTCCAGAAACATAGCATGTAGCACACCTTGCACCGATGCACGTCAGTTTACTGGGTTCAATTTAGTTGTGTGCGTTAGAGCAACACGAAAAGGTAACCTCTGTGCCTGAGGGTCCTGCTTGTACTTTTTACCTTTTTCATTGTTCAGAAAAGGAGACAGAATGAGCCCAGTGGCATTAGGTGCAAGTTTTAATGAGCATGTATAATGCTTGTTTAAGTACAAGGAAAGCCCTATTCACTCAGGGGTGACACATTGTTAGGCATTATCTTGGCAATTCTCTCTAGGCAATATCTTGGTTCATTCCCTGGGCCAGTGATCCTATTTGAAAAAACTAAACAGAGCTTCCCCTTTAGACTTAGATGTGTCCCTGCACAATACTGTAAAGTCATAAAATGTTACTCTACTGTGCATGGGCAACCCTAAAGCTGAGGGACGACTGGGAAAGTATACAATAGGAAGATGGTGCTGTGACGCTGTGCTTCTAATTTCCTAATAGGAGGACCATGGAACAAACCTAGTAATTCTTTTCACTGGGGGGCACCTAAAATTCTTGTGCCCCTCATTGAATAGTACTTTTCTTGTCCTTTTAATGAACACGGTAGCAAAAGATTGCACTTTGCCCATGCATTTTTTAGCTGCCATTAATAAATGTGCCTTATGAGTATCTTTTTTCTAAATCCAAAAAGTAGAGTTTATATAGAGACAATGTGGTTCATACAGTGAATGTTGAGTGTACAGTGCCAGGCCAAGCTGGCTGGGCGCCCTAGGCAACCCAGCCAGTTTGGCCCCCCCCCCCCCTGCCCTAGGTGTACGCACATGTGCAAGTGAGCACACTTATGCACGCTCATGGGGGGCATGGAAATAGGGATAAATGAAATTATTTCCTGGGGCCCCCTCACTGTTAAGCCCTAGGCAGGTGTTTGCCTGCCCCTAGTTTCGGCCCTGGTTGTGTATATAAATGCATTTTATTATGCTAGGGTAAGCAAAAAGATATTTTTGTAATTTTACTGTATTTGTTGATTTTTACTAAATAAATAGTTTAAGAAATAAACACTGGCTGTAATACACAGTAATAATGTCTCCATTTTTCTTTACATATTTTAATTTGTTGTCTCCCCTACACAGGGCCAGTTTAAGGTACCAGTGAGCCCAAGAAAATATAATAATATTTAATGGCGATCCCCCACTTTCCTGTGTTTTCCCCAGATCCTTATTCCGCCTTGCATGGCCAAACAGTTTTCTCTGATGCCTGGCTCCACTCCACTCCCTCCCTCCTGTAGAATTTTTCTTAAAAAAACTGTACATTATAATTTAGTCCTATTGCCTTTTGTGAAAGGTACTTTTTTTAGGGTGGGAGAAGTGGAGGAGGCGCATTTTTTTTAAAATCTCTCTTCACCTCTTGTATCGGTTATTGGTTGCTTTATATGTTACTCTGTATGTCCAATGTATAAAACCCACTTATTGTACTGCGCTGCGGAATATGTTGGCGCTTTGTAAATAAATGTTGATATTAATAATCTTTATTTTTCACTGACTGCCCCAAAACCCTCAATCACCTTAATTATATTATAATATGTCAGATAAGCAAAAAATGGTCTTCACTTACTGAAGTAGATATGATCCCCATGTGCCGCTGTGGAAGAAGATTTGAGAAAATGAAGAATAAAAAGGAATTAAAATACCCATGCTGTAAAGCTCTTCTGGGGGGGGGGGGGGGTCTGCCATCCCTTGGGATTTGTCCATCAAAAGATGAAATGTCTCCTGATAGGCCTGCTACCCTAGTGGGCCCAGGACAAATACCACCTTTGCCCATTAATTTATACCTACAGTATTTACACATTGCTAAACTTAACAATGATTTAGTAATTACATATTAACAATCACATCTTGTTTATAGCAGTGATAATTTGAGCAGTGCTGAACATCAGCATCCTTCAGCAGATGTCCTCTCCAGACTCCACTTATTGTAAGCCAGATACCTTAGTGCAGGGAAAGAAGTGAATGCCATCTGTACCCTATCAAAATGTGCCTAATGGTTTATGAAAGTCTTTTGTCATTTAGTTTTTACCTCTTAAGATCACATCGCTACAGGGCATACTTTACTTGAGTTGACTGTATGCATTTCAGATGAGTAATTAAACCATGAGACACAGAGAACATAAACAGAAATAGCTGTATATGACATGAAGCATTTAATCACAATTTGTATAATATATATTTATATATAAATAAATATGACATTCTTTTAGTCAACAATGCGATGAGTCATGATTTTATTCTCATTGATACTAGCTGGCACTGGGTCCATTCCATAATTATAAACAAGGCATAGTTACATGATCATTTTTGCAGGGGAGTCAAATCTTTTATGAATCAGAACTAGATGTATGATTGTGCTACTCACCAGTGGACTTCCTGGAATTTAACTCAAAGTACAACACATTTGGGTTTCATATACAAGGATTCATTTACAACAGGAGGGGACAAGATACAAAGTGCAAAAGAATAGGCTTGACTCTTTGCACTGGCAGAATGGAGTTACATTATTTATGCCTCTGGAGCTGGCAGTGCCCGATGTTGCTGCATAATACTGGAGTAGGGGTACATGAACAGAACATGGATGTCCCATAATTGTTCTGGATAACAATCAAAGTAATTTTAACTGCCAGTAGCAATTCTCTACATCAAAATCTCAGCAATAGATTGTCAGATCTAACCCAAATAGTGGTGAGCTTGGTCATTCAATTTAAGGTAGATGTACAACAAAGGAAGCATTTATTGACAGTGGTGTACAAAGTACCTCCACCCACACCCACAAAGCTATCTTTTCATCCTTGGCACCCAAACCCAGCACTAGCACCTCTGGTAATAAGTCCTTGTGCAAATATTGTTGCATTGTATACATGTTGAGCTGAGATAACAGGTAGGTATCCCCCTCCTGCTCCTTGCCTATCCCATCATTTGTGCATCACTGATAGAGTCTGATCATGGCAAGACCCCAAGATCTACCACTTGCATCGACAGTCGTCGCAAATGCCCCTCACCTGTTTCATACATGAAATATTCCTGAACAAAAAAGTGCTGTTTGAGTGTGCAAGTGTTTCCCCCAAATATCCAATAAAGGATAGTAACAAGTCATGGAAGTTTTCTGCGTGACTTTGGCTGCCATAAATCCATTCAAATATACAGGACAAAAATAAGTTTAACTTACAATTTGAGTCATGCATAGAAACACACAAGGTGGTGAGCCTAAATGGTACAGTTTTACCTGTAGTAACCAAGATTTTAGTTGTATTGTGAAGGAAACACTAATTTTACCTGTCTGTATTATATTAAGTGTTTTCTGACATCAGACCTCCAAAACTTGTGTTAAATGAAAGCAGTCATACATTTCTGCACGGTGGTTTAAATTAAGAATTTAAATATACCAGTCTTGCCATCAGACTAATGAAGGAATCCTCTAACTGGCTGCTAAGGATTATTGGACTGGGCAAAGTTACCCTGTGCATCTGTATAAGCCCGAAGATAGAAATGAACCTTATCTGTGCTCCAAAGGTTAAAAAAGAAGTGTATTAATTAAGGTCTAAACCGGGATTGTAGAGAGAAAAGAGGAGAGAAAAAAAAAAAAAAATAAATACCTCTTCTAAATAATTACCAATTATCATCTGTATAAGCCCAAATGTCACATGTTATGTAGAAATGAGTATTTATGTTCCTATTCCTTTTATAACATTATTATTATTATTATTAACATTTATTTATAAAGTGCCAACATATTCCGCAGCATATGAATATATTATGGTCTCTTGACACCCCATGTAATTAAGATCCAGAATTGTTTTTCTTTGTATCGGCTTAAGAATTACCCAGAATGCTTGGGACCTGCGGCTTTCTGGATAAGGGGTCTTTCTGTAATTGGCATCCCTATGCCTTAAGTCTTCTAAAAATCATTTAAACATTAGATTAACCCAATAGGATTTTTTTTGCCAACAATATAGATCCATGGAGCTTAGTTACCATCAAGTACAAAAATTAAAATTAATAGCATTAAATTGACTCTATGGGAGATAGCTTTCCTGTAGTTCTGTGCTTTCTGGATAATGGGTTTCTGGATAAGGGATCCCATACCTGTACTTATTTTAAACATTATTTTGAAATAGCATAACAGAACTATGGCCAATCCCATTCTATACACAGGGTTCAAAAGTATTTAAAGAACACAACATTAGGCGAAACCACTGCATGGATATTTCAAGAATACTTCTTTAAATTCAGCTGACAATCCTTCTATACATCTACAGACATTACTGTCGAGAAGAATTCAGTTTTACTCTTTATCAGAACCAGATTTGCAAGATGTCAGGAGCTGATAATGTTGCAGCAGGACAATCGCACACTTCATCACTGTGTATATTTATGGACACATCTGACACCAAAGCCACCAAGCATCTGAGATTCCCAGTAATTAGTGTAAGAATACAGGAACTACAATGCAAAGCTCTGTGTAACTGGCACATAGGGAATGACAGAACATTGCAGCAAGCCAACATATACTCTTCTTAATATTCATGATTAATGTTCCTCATAGAGATTTTTCTCAGTGATGAATGCATATCGCAAAAGAAGTTTTGTCTTTGTTAGATGTGTTTTTCTAAGGATTCCTTTGTCTGTTTGGAAATCGCTAGGTTATCTAGCAAATAAAAGAGAAAAGAAACATCAAATACATAATGATTGCGAGCTCCACTGGGGCAGGAACTGATGCAAGTGATGTTCTGTATAATCTTTGTCACTTACTGTGGAATATGTCATCATTGTATAAATAACAGATAATGATAATAATTAATTACCTTGCACTTCCTTTGGGATGATAGGACCAGAAGTAATTGGAACCATAGTGTTATTCCTACTTGAACAGCATTGCTTGCACCCCTGAATTACACTAAAATATTGACAGGAGCCTAAGGGGCACATTTACAAAAGCACGAATGCTCGAGCGTTCATGCGAACGCTCCGAGCGTATTTTCGCCGATTTTTTCGGGCGTCCGCACAACTTTTTCGTACGGCGCACGACTTTTTCGTACAGCGCACGACTTTTTCGGACGTTTGCACGAAAAAATCGGAAAGGTTTTACCGCTGTTTACAATTGTTCGTTACGAAAATTTCGTGACTTTCGGATCGCCAATACGATATTATCGTGACTAATACGATTTTTTCGTAAGCATTTTCGTGATATTTGCGATCTTCCGAAATTTTCGTTTCCAATGCGATTTTTTCCCATTCGTGATTCGGATTCGTGGATTAGTAAATGTGCCCCTAAGTGTTAGAGAAAGCCAACATTTGAGATAGCGACCACTGCTGTTTTGGGATGTCATAACGATGCTGTAGCAGCAACTTGTCAGATGTATTTAATAGAGAATCTGATCCATTTATTTCAAGGCAAAACTGATGCACTGCATATATCTGGGATGTCCAACTCAAGGGCATTTGCCAAATCAGGAAACCAAAATAACTGAACTACTGACTAAATTATGACAAAAGTACTTCAGGAAAAGACCCCTGACTGTTAGATGCATCATCAAACCACATCAATTTCCTGTTGTACAATATCCTTTCAATTTTATTTGAAATGTTGATTTTATTTTCAAATGTTGATGTGTATTTTTCTTTTGTGACATGTCTGAAAACTATTAACTTTTTTGAAACTGCCATGTTTGTGTAAACAATGGAAATACAAGGCTCTCATATAAATGAATTCTGATCAGCTTAATATGACTGTATTGTGATGTGTGTTCTATAGGCATGGTGATAATAATATCTAGATAATTACTCATGGTGCATGGCTGGAAGCTTATGATTTGTTTTTTTGCCACATCACTAATAAGAAACACACTATTCTTTTTAAGCAGAAAATGCCCATAGCTTTAAACAAATAAAACCTTTTGATTTTAAAAAATGGAAATTAAGATGACATAAGAAACTGAGTCTGGACTTTTTTTTATATCATTGGTAAAATATCACTTTTTATAAGATTTTCTTTCCTCTCTTTCTTTTCGCCTTTCCCTCACTCTTTGACAGATCACTATTCTCCAGCGGCTGCAAGACTAAAAAATTAGCAATGATCAGAATTTCGAACCACAGGGAAGCATCATGCGCATAAAACACACATAATTCTTTTCTGTCATCGAGCGACACTTTGATGTGATCCAAAACTCACAGCACCACTTATTCTTTTCAAGTTCTGAATCCAGGGCATCTTTGCTGGCGAGAAGCACACTCTGCCAAAAATGAATATTTGCCTAAAAATGGTACAACATTTGAATCAAATAAATATTCAAAAAGGCTTAGTTTTGAAACATGAATTCATAGTATGTCCTTTTTAAATAAACCTTTACAAAAAAATCAATGGTCAGAACTTGAATGCCTGTCCAATTATTAGTCATTAAACATATCCCTTTTACATCTTTTTGTTATTATTAATTACAACCCTGTAATATTTTGACTGGTTAATAGTGATGAGTGAACTATTTTGCTAGGCATGGATTTGCGGCAAATTTCCACATTTCACTATTGGCGGATTGTTTCACAAAATGGGTTTAAAAAATTTTCATGGTAAAATTTGCTGCACGACAAAATATTATCGCATGCGTCAAACGATGAGGAGCACGTAAAAAAAATGTTGTGCACAACAATTTTTTGGGACGCACTGCATTTTTGGCGTTGTGTTGATTTTGGGGTGTTTCGTGAATCTTTCCAAAGTTTTGCAAATTTTCAGTCAAAGCGCAATGGGTCAGGTTCGCTCATCACTACTGGTTAACAATGCTTTTACCTGGAAGATAGAAATTACCTAAAAAAGTTTTAGAACATCACTCAGCGAAACATGTTAAAATTTTCTGTACAATTTAGGTTGGACAATAATTCTAACCTAGCTTGTAGGCTTTATACATTTCCTTATACATAAGGCAGTTATCTAGGTAAAGGAATTGAAATGTTTGAAGCTGGCTGGGATTATCATCTTTGATAGTCTATAAAGGTATCACCTTTACACCATTTTTTGTCATGTTCTTAAAACTCTGTATATTTCATTACAAGTAAAGGGTGAATACTATATAAGAACTGACATAATCAGAGATACAGGTATGTCCACACAGTGCGAGTTTCTTGGATGAAAGTATTGGTTTTACATTCTGTTGTTTTGTTACATTTTATTAGAAATGTAAATCACATTTTACCACATTGTTACCTTATTGTAGACATTATTTTTGGTAGCTTTGTTGTGCGCTTTTTATTAACGTTACGTTTTTCCCATACACAAAATAGATGACATATTCTGTATATTGTGACATATTAAGATATTGTCTTTCATCTTGTTCACTTGTGTGATCCAAAATGCTGCAAATTTGGTATTCATAAATCCTTGAATACATTTTTAATTAGAGAATCTCAGTGTTTTCAAGTTTCAGAATCTCAGTGACTAATAACATCCCCACATGACCTATAAAACTGAAGGCATCAAATGTTGTGGTTAAATAATTTCAACCATGAAGAGTTATATTTTGTCTTTGTACTTCTCTATATAGTTTCTGAGTTCCTTGGATTCTCCCAGGTCCATATCCTGGCACACCCATTTAATGTCATCCTCATTAGCTGTTATAAGTGCGTTGACAGTTGGGCAACCATCATCGGCTGGTATAGTGGTAAAGGTAGTGAACTTTACTCGCTTCCTCTTTGAAGTTGGTGAATGTACAGGATCATTTTTTTTGTCTTTTGAAGGGTTCTCTGTTTCTTCTGCTTGCCTATGTATCTGACTCTGCACGCTCTTCTGGGTATTGCCATTGAAAAGATGGCTACTCTCATCCAATATTGTTCCTCTGTCTATGATGGTAGTATGTTCATCCTGCTGGGGGGAAACATCTGGAGTATTTTCCAATAACTCTGTCTCATTACCAAGCCAAACCCAGTCATGGGAGTGTGCCATGCTAGTCTGTCCTTCAATTGGTATTTGCTTATGCCTGTATTTAAGGGCAAATGTTGCACAATTAATTAGAAAGACTAATATAGCAAGGCAGAATACCCCTAACAAAGCATACATTCCAATTTCAAGATCACTTAACCCTTTAGGTGCATGTACAAGGTCATTTTCTTCCATTTCTCCATTGCTTTTTGGCAAGTCAATTTGAGCAGGAAAATTTGTAAAATCTATTGGGATATTTTGCAGTGGGCTGTCTTCAGAAAGTCTATTACCATCCACTCTACTGTTAAGAAATGATCTAGCTGTAGTGCTGCTCTTTCTTATAGCACTTTTATCGCGTTCCAAGGGAGACCCATTGTATCTACCTTCATTACCATATTGTTCCACATCTGGGGCTTTTTGCTTACGGTCACTGGTGTGATTTTCAATTTCATCTCCACCGTAATCATTCCCAGTTTGAGGACTTGTGTCTTTTTGACCAATTTTGACTTTGATGAAACCATATCCAATAGCAAGAACACTTTTTCTCTTTGATTTTTGGCAAGCCTCTGATATCATCATGTCTACTTTGATCACTGGACCTTGTCCATCACCTTCTGCTACCACAACGGGCAATTTATATAAACTCCTTTGGTATGTGGACACAATGGAGTCATCTAATGATGTAGCAGAGAGGGAAAAGTCTTTATAATCATAGATGTCAAGAGGGGTTACCATGCCATCACTAAACTGTATCCATGTACTGAGAACTGCTTCCTGTAAAATAAGAAAGGTGTGTAAATAGCAGAGTAAGTACCAAATACAATAGTTTTCCTATAACTAGACTACAAACTTTTTAAAGGCTTATATGTTACTTGTATATATAACTAGTGCTGGGTTTTTAGTAGGACAATGATCATAATAAATAATTATGAAATCCAAAGCAAATTTTGAGTGTTAAAATCTTTTTCTGATGATATATAACAATAATATAGTATGTTTAAAAGGAAGTATTTAATAAATCAATTTATCATCTGGACCAAAATAACTGCACACTGTAGCAATCTCTTCAGCAATTTAAAAATTATCTATATAATATACAGTACTTTAAATTACAAAACTATTCAATATTAGTAGAACTACAATAATAGTGCAGCCATGATAAACTTTTATTCAACACCTACTCAAGGAGTACCAATAAAGGCTAATATTTCAAATGTATTCTATAAGCAAGTATAGAGGCATTCATCACATTCCATTTGACATTCCTGATATCTGGTCAGGGCTTGGAAGTTGATTGGGTTAACTGGAAAATCATATTGGGAATTCACCATTAGCTTGGAGCTGAACGATTAGACCAGCTTGATTTTGCCCACAATCTTGTGACTCCCACAACTGAGCAGATCTTTCAATTAATGTACAGCCACTTTAAACGGGTTGTCCACCTCTTTGCAAAGTCCTATCAGAGAGGTTGCAGGGATCAGCAATGGGAAGAGAGACAGGAAATGAGGATGGAGTGGTTACTGCACATGTTTGAGCTTCCTCATTCATTTGCATAGCGCGTATCCAATTGATTGAAAATGTAAGCAAATCAATGAGGATGTGATAGGGTGTGTGCAGGAGCTTTGGTTAGGCACTTGTTTTAATCACTTATGGAACATACGGCAACATTTTTGTTAAATTATTATTCATATTTTATATTGGTAAAAGGGCTTCTTTTGCATAATTCTACCACTTTGGTAAGACTTTGAAATAGGTGTACAACCCCTTCAAGCCCCCCTTACTAATGCAACGTGTACCAAGATAATAGGCTCTTTATATTTACTTTCTTCCATGGGTAGAGTAGAGTGGCAGAAGGAAGTACTATACTTAATGTCTTCTTTGGACAAATACAGGGCTCACCAGAGCCCTTCCTAGCTTGCACAATCTAGGAACATTCCAGTAGATGCCCAGTTGCCTCCATCTTGAATGCAGGTAGAACTTCACACAATGTAAGGCCCAACTCTTTCCGCTCCATTCTATGATCAAAATAGGTTGGGACAAACCTCAAACACATGTAAATTTGAGCAATGAACTATGTCTAAGACTTGATCCTGCACTTTACTCAGAAACAGCTGGCTAATGAGACACTTAGACCCAGATTCAACTAGATGAGAAAAACTTAATATGATTTATCATATGAAAACTGAAGTCTAGAGGGAAATATATATTTGAATTATATTTTCACCTAACATTGAATCTGGCCCTTAATGTGAGTTATGAGGAGGCAGTAAGGATTATTTCATACTATTCTGAACTATGATGACACAATGGGCTATGAAAGGCACTTTTAAAGGAAAACTATACTCCAAACAATGTAGGTCTCTATAAAAATATATTGCATAAACAAGCTCATATGTTAAACCCTGCTTCATCTAAATAAACCATTTTCATAAAAATATATTTTGTTAGTAGTATGAGCTATTGGGTACTCCTAAATAGAAAACTGCCATTGTAAGAATTAAGTGCCTCCTCCAGGGATCATAGGATTCACAGTGCACACCAACAAGAGTTCTGCCTTTTGCTCCCACACTACTTCCTGTTACAGTTAGAGCTGCATTATTTCTGGTCATGTGATCTCTGACGGAGCACACAGCCCATCACTAAATGACGGCTTAAGGGAAAGGATGCAAAAGGGCAATATTTACTGATTTATATTCCAGTTTGGCGAGATTCTTTAATAGGCCACTTAACATAATATAAACTATCTGTTGGTTAAGTATTAATTCTGGGGGTATAGTTTTTGTTTAAGACAAAACTTATACATAGGCAGATATTGGTTGATAGCTTGGCAACTATTGATTAAGACCTATTACTGATGTATTTCTAATAAACAGTAATCCACGAATCCAAATCCCGAATGGGAAAAAATCGGATTGTAAACAAAATTTTTTTTTTCGTATTTTGGCCGATTTTTTCATCGCCGTCACGACTTTATCGTATTTTGCGCGACTTGTTCGTCGCGGTCGCAATTTTTTCGTATTGAGCAATTGTAAATGGCGGAAAAACCAATCCGATTTTTTCGCGACAGCAACGAAAAAGTCGTGGAAAATATACAATCAAGTTGTAACGGCGACGAAAAAATCACGGGACATACGAAAAAGTCGCGACGTCGACGAAAAAGTCGCAAAAATACTGATGATTACAAAAAAACACGTTCGGACGCTTTCGGTCCATTCGTGCATTAGTAAATCTGCCCCTGTGTATCAGAAGACTGTATATGCCCCTAGAATTCTCTAAACTAAAAAGGCATTTGTTTCTAGGTCTATGAAAAACACTGCAATAAGCAGGTTGCTAATAAAGTCAACTGCCTATTAGAAAGGCTAACATATGCACAATTAACACTGAAGTAAAATCAAATGTAACAGTTTGGTAATTAACAAACACGAATAATGTCATCCGTGTCTATTAGTGATCACAATCAGGGCAGGCATTTTCTACAGATAAGTAGCCTCCAATCCATCTTGATCAGTTGATAGTAATTGGAGAGCCTTGTCAGGAATTGCAGAGGATTTATTGATGTGGTTCATAGGACTTGCAGAAACAGCTTTCTGAAGGACACAACACTAAATCATTACCATCTTTTTTTTTTCTCTCTGTTTAGCTTTATTCATGTAGAATATCTAATCACTTGATAAATTCAGCTTTTCAATGGATTTTTGAACATGCTCCTACAGAGAGAGACTATAACATTAACTGGGTAAAAGTTAAAATTAAGGTAAAATTAAAAGTATAATATCGAGGGCTAATATTTTATTTTCCTTGCAGCAGAAAGTGCAGTATGCTGAAACGTAGAAATAACTTGGCAAGCTTTGTACAGTAGTAACCTTAGCAACCCATAAGAAGCTTTTGCTGGTCTAGTACAATTAGTATAAATTAGTATAATAAAGACACACTTCTGCCTAATGAGAAAAGACAACCCTTGCCCATATTCCTACATAACTGCACTGTTTACAGTACTTAAGCAGTCTTCTAGTCTTTATTTACTTTGTTGCTGCCAATGAAAGCTATACTCGCTATCCCAACTGAAATAATTCGGCATTCTACTCTACTTCTATATTTGTCTCCAGAAATGCAATTAATAAATTAATACAAGATTGCCATTTGCAGATTTTTCCAGCTCACATAGGTTTCAAACTAAAAAGAATGATGTTAGAGTCTTTATTATGATTACTTTTACTGGGGGTCAGTATAATCACTGGGTAAATTTGCACCTGGACATTAACCCATGACATCCAGCCACATGTTGGCTTTAATTGTTCTACCTAGAATTGGCTGCAAAAAAAAGCTCTGATTGGTTACTATAGGTTGAACTGCTCAGGTGCAGATTTGCCCAGTGTTTATAAATGAGTCCCAACAGTGTAAAAAGATACTGCAAAATGCTCATCTGATTACATTGTCAATAGCTTATAAGCTTAACATACAAAATGGAATTTAAAAAAAATAGAAACATAAAAAATATTCCTGTTATGAACAGAGACAAACCTATAAATACAAACAACATTGGTAGCATTGACCTTAGAATGAATATTTATATTCCGATTTCATAGAGTATAAAAGGTCTCCTAGAATGTGCTACATATTTAGATGCCTAAAACACATTTGCATTTTATTGCTTAAAGGATACAAGTTCAGAAACACAAAGGCCAAAAAGATATATTAGTTTACGATTAAATAATAGCGCGTGTAACATTTTAAAAGGCTTAAGTACATAATGATGTTTAGTTTTCCTACATAACATATCCAGTTTTTATGCAGTTAGAGATGTAAACACTGTTATTTTAAATTTCAAGGCTGATGCGACATAAAGAATTGCCAAGACAGGCAAAACAAACCCCCCAAAAAACAAAATAACTACCACGTTACACATGGAATATCTATTATTCAGGTGATAACAGAGGTAGGACTGTGCCGACTAGGATCTAGGATCAATAGCATACAAACTGTTTATATAATCTAATAAAAGACCCTAGTGTATGCTAATTACAGACCTGTTAACGGTTTAGATAATTTTGTAAAATAAAAAGTTCAGGAAGGGCTTTCAACAGGATAGCATGGCCACACCAAATCTAGTGTATAAAGCATCTTCCTAAATAGTTTATTATTGTACCACTACATGTCCTAGTTAATTACTGATCCCAGGTTAAGGTGGCCATACTCGCCAAGATCCGCTTGTTTGGAAAGCTCAACAAATGAGCAGATGTTCCTGATATGCCCACCTAAGTTGGGTGATATTGGGCTAATTTACTTGAATTAAAAAGGTGGGCACATTGATCATCAGTCCGAGGACTGCATCAATAAGCCGATGCAGTCCCCAATCTGATGGGGAAAATCAAACCTGATTGATCTAGTCTAGTTTCCATACCTAAATTAAAGTACATTCTTTATAATTGCTGTTGTTGGGATCTTCCTGATATCCAAATGATATTTTAACAGAGTAGTAGTGTTTAGCATTGATGTATTCATGGGGGTGGCAGGGAGGATTTGTGGAGGGGCTAAAAAGATAAAGCTCTCTGGAAATTGTAACAGCCTATGACACCCTGACTTAGGGCTCTTACACATTTAAAGGAGAAGAAAGGTCATTTTGGCATTTTACTGCCAAAAGATTTGCCACATTAGTGCCACCTAGAACACTCTGCAGAAAACTTTATCATACCTGAGTTAATAGCCCTAGAAGCTTTCTCTGATTGTAGCTGCCATTTTAGCTTGGTGTTCATAGCTTCATGTTTGCAGTCTAGTTATAGCTCAGATTACACATTCCTAAGGGTGGGGGGAGTGAGTTTTATAAATTCTTATGGGAGGGGGGAGCAGGAGCGGGAAGAGAGGAGAGAGCTGCGCAGCCTCTGGCCCCGGGAATGAAGGATTTTTTTGAGAGAGGAAGTCAGATGCGAAGAACATGTTTACAAAAAAGGAAACTAAATCCTTTGTTTCTTTTGATAGAGGACTCTCTATCAAAGCGCTTATGGCTGTATTTACATAGACCTTTCTGATAAAGCTCACTTAGTTTTTACCTTTCCTTCTCCTTTAACACATATTTAAGACTTAGGTTTGAATGCATAGTTGTGTTTTATCGCAGTTACATTTCATTGCAGTATTTTAGATGCAACATGCCGCATTTTCATGCACTTGACGTGTGTTCAAAATACAATAGAATATAGGGTTGCATTTGGAACTCACAAAAATGCTTTTCAGTTTGTTTACAAAAAGCAATATATGAATTCTTAGGCACTTAGAATGCATTTGTAAATGCATAAACAGACGTCTGTGTGTAAGAGGGCTGTGAGAGATGTGCTGGGTATGATTGTTGTTTTGTGCATTTTCCACCGGTGTTAAAGGCGGTATAGAATTAGCACTAGGAAAAATACCTGGTTTTGCAGCAGGTAATGCTGTTTTGTTTTTTGCTGGCATAGGAAAAGCCAGATAAATGTGTCCCTTGAGTAAATGCAGGAAGAGTGGGATAAACCTTCCATTTAGTGTTTTCAGCTGCCTACCTGTAG
This sequence comes from Xenopus tropicalis, assembly GCF_000004195.4. NCBI lineage: Eukaryota > Metazoa > Chordata > Amphibia > Anura > Pipidae > Xenopus > Xenopus tropicalis. Next base: position 159,030,062 of record NC_030677.2, read on the forward strand.
GGAGCTGCCTGTTTAGGCTGCAGGTGAGTAGCTAATAAAAGAGCTGTGGGATTACACAGCAGGGGGTCACTCAGAGCGAAATGTCTCTCAGAGCAGGGCACAGAGCAAGAATGAGTATGAGTGCCAGGTGTCAGGGTTTAGTGAGAAGCCAAAGTGTGCCAGAGGCTGGTGAGCTGGTATCCCAGGAGGGGAGAGACAGCAGGGCTGAGTGAGTAGTGTTCACGAGTGTGAAAGTCATCATGGATGTGTGAAGGTCACTGTTCATGTGTTCCTGTGATGCATTGCTCATAACCTGGAGCAATGAGCATGTTTATCCAGCTATGTGTAGGGACTCATAGGGTTAATATGCCCCCATGGCTTTAAACCCTACACTTTCTTACTTCCCTGTTAACAGGCAAAAGCCATTGTATCTACTTTTCATATTTACATGGTTTGCATTATTGGCCCATAGCTTAGAGCACTCCCTACTACACTTTAATATAGTGTTTGAGAAGGGGTGGATCTTTATTCTTGGCCTGCAGCAGTTGACCTGTGTGGATGTGCTCCAGGAAGCCTGGGATCTACACGGCCCAGAAGTGTTCAGCCCAAAGGGAAATCATCACCCTTAGAGTAGTCGGGAAGCAGGGACCTCGTGAAAGAGGTTACTGAGCACGGTTATCTATTTCATAGAACTTTCTAGGAAAGTGAGTCAGTGAGGAAGAGCAGTTTCTTGACTCCAACCATGAGAGGATAGTAAAGGACTCTGCTGCCTTAGTGGACCGCAGTAGTGACAAGGGTGTCAGGCTATATTTTATATCCACATCTGCTGTAGGGAATACAGACCTTAAGGTGGGCAACCCTGAGGATATTTTTGTGCTGCCCTTGCTACTCCTAATGGTCGTGCATCAGTGCTCTAGCAATATTATCCTTTGCACCTGCTGATTACTTGCTATACATATATAGAATTGTGAGTATTATTAACCCTGTAATCTGATCAGTTGTTGTGGACTAATTGAATGTTGCTTTGGTTTTGCTGCAAAGAGTTCCTGGCATCCTTATTATTTTTTATTTTACCCATACACGTATATCTGGCAGAGGGAGGTGTAGTTTAACCCACCATTCCTGACATACTCCTTTCCCTTAGCGAAGGCCCATCTTGTGGGAGAGGACTCCAATGTACCCCATGCTCTATCACTAGCTGGAATTTGTCTATTGCAGCCAAAAAGGGGTTACATATGAATACGTCAAAAACAAAACAACAGTTCTACACAAAAAGAATAGTTAAACCATTAAATCCATCACACTTTTGCACATTAACTATAAATATTAATCCAGCACTGAAAAGCTGCCTGAAAATGATTGCACTGAATTGAACAAGAATTAGTCAATGAAGCTGAGAAGTAATTCTGTCTTGCACTATAAATATGCTAAATTACAGCCGTTTTTTATTTTCAGGCACATTGCAAAGAAAGCTCGGTGGAAATTCACAGTAGTATTGGTCCCGGCAACTAGAGCTTATCCATCAATTAATTCATCTCACCAAGGTCTCATTTACACTTGCATATTCTCTTCAGATGACATGTAAATCAATGCAAAGCATCGGGGAGACATAAAGATTTCATGTTGTGTATAAATGATCAGACAATATGGCTCATTTATTAAAATGGTGGAAAGTCCAACAAACTGGAGCATATTCCTTTTATCCACAGTATTCTTTAAGTGTATTTGCTCCAGCTGGGACCCAGAGAAAATCTTTATGCCGAGTTTCAGAGATCTCTATTGGATAGCAAATAGAGTTTATTAGAGTACCAGTTGTGACTACCATGTAATGGGCAGCAAAAGTGCAGGGCATAAGCATATACCTGAAGTCACCTTAGTTAGAACACTTTCAATGTCAATTTATTTTTCTAAGAGTGATCATTCTTGCTCAGTTTCACCTTTGCATTGTACATAGATGATATAAGTGTGAGGCTATAGTAAAATGGAGGTGCAGTGTGCTCCAGAAACGGGAATTGGCCCTTATAGAAAGGATGTTACTGAACTTTAATCCTCGGGTTGTTTAAATCAGTTTGGTTCCAGTGGTTCTTAAAAACAAATAACTATTCACAGGAATGTGAAAACAATCTTATGGAGGACAATCACATATAGATGCAGTATTCATATTCAGCAATTACTCACGTACAAAGATTCTTGCCAGTGCTTTACCCATCAGGGGTCAATAACTGAACAGTAGAGTTGGTTAATTTGTGTCCAATCCTTGGTATCAAGCCCCCCAAGTGGAACCTAGATGAGCTACAGTAGTCCCTAAGTCTGTACACTTGTGTCATTATCCTGAGAGAGGTACATCCAGGACTCCAATCCTTCTAATTCTCCTCGGGTGAGTCTTAAGGTCCCCATACACGGGCCGATTCTAGCTGCCAATATCGGTCCCTTAGACCGATTCGGCAGCTAATCGGCTAGTGTATGGGGACTACCTGAAATCGCACAGATCTCGATCGGGCAGGTTAGAAAATCTAGTCGGATCAGGGACCATATCGGCTTGTTGATGCGGTCCCCGGATCATAAACGATCAAATTAGCCTGGATTCTCCCGATATCGCCCACCCGTAGGTGGGGGATATCGGGAGAAGATCCGCTTGCTTGGTGACATCGCCAAGCGAGCGAATCTTAAGGTGTATGGGCACCTTTAGGCTGCTCACTAGCTACCCTGAGCCTATCTCACAATTCTGGAGTGAGTTACTACAAAACTAACCCAACACTAGCTTTATCTACTGGGCCTACCTCCGTCAAGCCTCTGAATACCATCCACCCTCTCTAACTGGTGGGATCCAAAGAGGCTGAGCACATGTTGGTTTTCCTTTTATGGAATAGAACAATGACATCTACTGGCCAGTTCCTGAACTGTTTGTCAATATGTTACCCCCTCCCAGCTACAAATTAGCACCTGCTTAGATTTCTTAAACTTTAGGAGACTGTATAAATAAAGGGTAATTAAAACATCAGTCCTCTACAGAAGCTTGGTAAACAGATAAATAAATGAAGTGGACTGGTTAATCGTGGAACAGGATATTGTCTTCAGTACAACCCTAGATCAAAGTCAGTCTAGTGAGTCAATGTAATTAAAGTACAAAGTTAACACAAGGGGGCTGATTTACTAAGACACGAATTCGAATCTGAATTGGAAAAATTCCGATTGGAAAACGAACATTTTGCGTCTTTTTCGTATTTTTTGCGATTTTTTTTCGGCGCCTTTACGACTTTTCGGAAATTGTCGCGACTTTTTCGTTACCAATACGATTTTCGCGAAAAAACGCGAGTTTTTCGTAGCCATTACGATTCGCTCGTATCTTGTCGCGACTTTTTCGTATTGAGCGCTCGTAAGCGGCGGCTGAAACTTTCAGACTTAGCATGATTTTGGAAGCCTCCCATAGGACTCAATGGCACCCTGCAGCTCCAACCTGGCCCAAGAAAAGTCTTGAATGAATCCGAACGCTACGAAAAAATCGCAACATTTTGCGTAACTTTTGGAATGGCTATGAAAAAGGCGCGACTTTTCGCGCAAGTTTTAACGCTACGAAAAAATTGCCAGATTTTACGCAACATTCGGATGGCAACGAAAAAGTCGCGATAATTTTCCGAAAAAATCGCCAAATACCGATCATTACGAAAAAAAAACGCAATCGGACGCATTCGGCCGGTTCGTGAGTAAGTAAATGGGCCCCAAGGTCTAGTATTCTATTACAAACAAACAGCAGGCAGCACTTGCACTTATATATGCACTTTCAGATGTACAGTTTCTTATTGACAGTAATACATTCATGAGGGCAGAACTGGGGTAGCACTTGGGTATCCCCCTAAACACCCCATACTTAAGTGTCATTCAGATACAAAAGCTAGGGAACTAACAGAGCCCTTAACTTACCTAAGTATAGGACTTTGTTAACCTATAGCATTGCACTTTGCACTTTGTACCTTATGCCACAGACAGAAGTGTTCTGTAACTGAGCACTAAGGGTTGTGATATTATGCCCCTTGGTGCTTTAGCACTTGTACCTGGGGGCTAATAAATGAGCCCTAGTATCATCGAACAAAAATAGTGATATATGCAAAATAAATAGCGCACATAATCATATGCAATGATCCAAAAACAAACGAAAATGCATAAAGCATTAAAATTGTATTCACTGTTATAGCCAAAGAAAAATATGGGCAGCCCACCTGTTCTCTGCATACATATGTAAATTGGGAATGACATGGAAAAGACAGTAAATTATATTTCTGGCAGATGAACCTCAAATATTAATACAAATGTGTGCGGGGCTGTGCAATTACTTTCACACCCGGGGCTGAGTAGTAACTCAGCTATAAAATAAATACATGAAAACTCATGATGATACAGCTCTGCCAGCAGCAAAGACTTATTATATCACTACTGGCTATAGTCGCTCACTTAAAGAACTGACAACGGCAAGTGTTCTACAAAAATACAATTCACAGAGCTTTTGCCTGATTAAATGATTAGCTTTAAATTCCTATGCAAAGATAAGAAGTAGAGGTTCTGGAACATAAAGTGCATAACAATCTTTTCAGCGAGTGTTGTGAAAGAAATGTTTACAATAAAGCATAAAAAAGTAATTTTGTTTAAATGAAAAACATAATCTTTTTTTTTAAAAAGCAATATTAAAAAAGATGGAACATTTCAATGTGGCAAACTTTTTCTTTGAAGCACAAGTTAAATGTTTATTTAAAGCTAAATATTACTGGTGGGTTTTTTTCCCCTTATTTGATTTACAACATCACAGAAAGGAATTTGTTTTGTCCCATTAAGCATAAATAAGCACTAAATACAATCCCCTAAACACCCATACACATTCTTGGGGTCAGGGTCAGGTGGGTGAAATTTATTTTGAAGGTATTCTGTGGCATAGATTCTAAAAATCAAACCAATAGTTGTTTGTGTGACAAGTCATGTGACATAAGCAAGTGCCAGTTAAGATATTCCATTTTTTTTACTCACCCATGATCCCATAGCGACCAATCATTGCTTAGCTATGTTCATCCAGAAGAGTAATAAAAGCAAAAGATAGGTTACCATGGGTAACTCTACTAGGAAGGAAAGGAAACTTTAGGTTTCACCAACAAAATCCTGCTGAACAAACTGATCTTCAATGATGTTATAGGAGGACTGATAAAATAGCTGCCCTTCTGTTCAGGCAGTCCCCTAAAGATTAGACGGCTAAGTTGGTCCTTAGTTATAAATGGGAAATAGTTTCATGTTCCTGTTTCAAAGTATGATCCTGGCAGTTCTATAATGACCAGAAGGGGTGAATGTTCTAAAGTATATAAGTTAAAGTATACTGCTCTGGACTTTTCCCTTCTATATGGACAGACAGGTGGGATCAAATAGAAGATTAGACCTCCTAGGAAAGCCAGTGGCAGGATATTCACTGTCATAGCTTGCACATAGAGATGTAGCGAACATCGCCGAAAATGTTCGCGAACCCGTTCGCGGACTTTCGCCAAAACTCGCGAATATTCGCGAACTTTGCGAACCCCATAGACTTCAATGGGAAGGCGAACTTTAAAACCTAGAAAAGCCATTTCTGGCCAGAAAACTGATTTTAAAGTTGTTTAAAGGGTGCCACGACCTGGACAGTGGCATGCAGGAGGGGGATCAAGCAAAAATTTCTCTGAAAAATACTTTGTAAAAAAAACGCAAAAAAAAACGCCAAAAAAAAAAAACGCCAAAAAAAAATACCAAAAAATAATGCCAAAAAAAACCGCAAGCTATTCCTATGTATATGCATAGGCGAAAATACGCGGCGGGAAAACCAAGGCGAAAAAACGCGGCGCCAAAAAAAAACGCGGCGAACCCAAAGTGGCGAACATCGGCAAAAGTCCGCGAATTTTCGCGAACGCGAACACCCGATGTTCGCGCAAATTAGTTCGCCGGCGAACAGTTCGCTACATCTCTACTTGCACATAGATAGGAGTAGAGTAGCTAGCGAGTAGCCTACACTCGACTGAAGAGGACTAAAGTTCTGGGTGCACTGCCCAAGATTAGGACCAAGTGGACAGACCTAGGAGTAGAACTGCCCTGCCTAGGTTCTGTTAGGTTCTGCAAGCTTGGAGTAATACTTTTGAGTGACTACATACACTGTGCGGTTATTGACCCCTGATGGGTAGATCCTTTATGAAGAACACCTTACTTCCAACGTAAGCGAGGGCTCACATCTGAAAGTTAAGAGTCACATGCATAATTTATTGGTAAAGCGGAAAGCCCCTGGAGGATACTTACTTCCATTTAACCATTGCCTTAATCTGTGTTATAAAATCTGATCAGATAATGTCAGTCTGATCATTCATACTGTAGTATAAAACCTGATTAGATAATGTGTTTTTGTTTGCATCTACATCTGGCAGTCAGTGTATTTAATAAGAATCTGTCTATCAGACAGTTGGATGAAAACAGCAATCCCATCCAAAAGTCTTACACTAAACTTTACAGGTATGATTTTAATTATCAGTTTCATTATTTTTAGACTTGTACAACTGTATTTAGCTTGCAGGGTGTGATCTGTTTTTCTAAGGACATCCAACAGCAACTCCAATCTAGCTCTGCCCTAAGTGTGCAAATAAACTATTACTGCTTCTGTTAAGGAGTATTTTCAATAGAAATTAGCCTACTGAGTACATTTAACACTACATTCACACATACTTTACTGTCAGGGTTCAGAGCACTGTTCCAATGCAAGTACAGATTGTGGACCCTGTGTCCCTTAAGGGCCTACAAACAACACCGCCATGTTGGTTTTATAGATCCATTCAGAAGAAAATCACAATGAATTCTTTCACTAAAGAGTAGTTTTAATTTCAAACGTGACGTAAAATTATATGATTTGTTCTGTTGTATTTTAAAGTTCTTATTTATGGAGTGTAGTCCATTGGTGACTGTTTCTGCACTTACTAGAAACAACTGCCTAAATCTATCAGGGCTAATGAAAGCTAGAATGGTTAGGGAGTCATGCAAGGACACAGTAGAGTCAGTGAATTGAAAAAATCTGTTAAGAAAATTCTCTATGTAGATCCAGTGAAGCAGAGAAAGTCAAATTCCAGACTTGTTTTATTCTTAATGAGGACAGAGAAACAAGTAAAAGACCTTTGCTTGGTCTCCACCACTCTACCTGTTTGGGAGTATGAAGAAGTTCCTGAGCCGTAGAGGTTGCAACAAATGCCTTGTTATTTGCTGTGCTGGGCTGAAGGAAGAGTGACAGTCCGGAGACAAGCTGCACTCCCAGGTCTGTTATTGTCACTTTGTCATCCAGGACTGTCACTGTCTTTTCTGCCAGGATGGAATCCGAAAGAGGGGACATCACCTTCAACAAACAAAGAGACTGATTTAATAATAAGAAACCATATCCATAATTTATACACTGTTTTCTGCTGAGCAACCTAGTTACACTAGAAATGCATTTCATATATATACATACTGTATATATCTGAAGAAGCATTAACATTGCTGGGTCATGCCACAATCCTATTAATGATTTAATAATTTTCAGTCAATTTAACAGTTTACGGCACCCTTTCAGTAAGTACAAAAATAAGAATCCATACAGCATAAAGTGAAATAAAAAGAATTTAGATATGTGTAATTATGCTATGCTGATCCCACAGTCCACATAAAGCCTATTTATTTATGGTAAAACGTGTCTGTATAATCTCTGTTCTGTACCCACAACATAAGGGGTCATTTTGAGACAATGTGCAAAGTGGAAACAGGTGCAATGTGGAACACAATGACCTGCATCTGCCTTGATGAATATAGTGCTGCCTGCATTCAGCAGGACAATACAGTATTCTTGAGGGGTAGGTAACTTTACCCATCCTGTAACCTGTGTGATTCATATGGGTAAGTAAAAGACTGGCAAAGGCTCCTCTTGTTATCTTCTACTTCTTCCCACAGTCATCAGAAGAAAGTTTACTTTTCAATGTACTTGCAAGTTTCTAATGCGCTTGTTAGTATAAATAAGGGTAACTAATAAACATAATTGCCCAAGGCTAAAAAAAAACAGTTGTTCTTTATATCATTTAGATAATAAACCATTAGATAAATGTTGATAATGAATATGAATATGACATCTTCTATTTACTTGGGAGGGGACATAAAATCTATCCTGACAAAATAGCTGACCATCGCCATTGCCATTGCCATTGCCCAGCATTAAATACAACATTGCTTAAAATCTGTAATTCTCAGCATGCTTGTATTGCTTATGCAATTTAGAAAAAAAAAGTTTAGGCCTGCACAGAATCTAGAGAGCCCCTTTGTTCTTACTAGAGCAGTTTACTGAAATGTCTCGCATAATATGTTTTAATATCACTCACAAGCAAGGATCACGAGTGACCTGAACCTCGGTTAAATATATAAGGATTTTTAGAATAAACTTTCTCTAAACTCTCTCTAGTAAACCATCAATAGGCCCCAAGCTTATTCTTTGGGATACGAAGAAAGGAAGCTATCTTAAGGTGCAAGGTAAGGAATGCATATGATATATATACACACATACATATGTGTCTTATACATAGGTCTCGTCAACACTAAAAGGCTTACGAAAAAATCGTATTTTTGTATCCGAATGATCGCAAATGGCGGGAAAACCTTTCTGACTTTGATCCTTCTGTGCATGTTTTTGGAAGCCTCCCATAGGACTCAATGGCACTCTGCAGCTCCAACCTGGCCCAAGGAAAGCCTCCCATAGGACTCAATGGCACTCTGCAGCTCCAACCTGACCCAATGAAAGTCTCCCATAGGGCTCAATGGCACTCTGCAGCTCCAACCTGGCCCAAGGAAAGCCTCCCATAGGACTCAATGGCACTCTGCAGCTCCAACCTGGCCCAAGGAAAGTCTCCCATAGGGCTCAATGGCACTCTGCAGCTCCAACCTGGCCCAAGGAAAGCCTCCCATAGGACTCAATGGCACTCTGCAGCTCCAACCTGGCCCAAGGAAAGTCTCCCATAGGGCTCAATGGCACTCTGCAGCTCCAACCTGGCCCAAGGAAAGTCTCCCATAGGACTCAATGGCACTCTGCAGCTCCAACCTGGCCCAAGGAAAGTCTCCCATAGGGCTCAATGGCACTCTGCAGCTCCAACCTGGCCCAAGGAAAGTCTCCCATAGGGCTCAATGGCACTCTGCAGCTCCAACCCGGCCCAAGGAAAGTCTCCCATAGGGCTCAATGGCACTCTGCAGCTCCAACCCGGCCCAAGGAAAGTCTCCCATAGGACTCAATGGCACTCTGCAGCTCCAACCTGGCCCAAGGAAAGTCTCCCATAGGGCTCAATGGCACTCTGCAGCTCCAACCCGGCCCAAGGAAAGTCTCCCATAGGGCTCAATGGCACTCTGCAGCTCCAACCCGGCCCAAGGAAAGTCTCCCATAGGGCTCAATGGCACTCTGCAGCTCCAACCCGGCCCAAGGAAAGTCTCCCATAGGGCTCAATGGCACTCTGCAGCTCCAACCTGGCCCAAGGAAAGTCTCCCATAGGGCTCAATGGCACTCTGCAGCTCCAACCTGGCCCAAGGAAAGCCTCCCATAGGACTCAATGGCACTCTGCAGCTCCAACCTGACCCAATGAAAGTATGTATTCGGAGGCAATCGTACTTTGATAAATGGCCCCCTAATGCTAGCATTAGAATTCAAACACCTGAAACAACCTAGATTACATCCCACAGACTGGAAACTGCCTGTCACCGCTGGTGTACTGTAGCTGGTTTTTGGCTTAAGATTTTGCCTCAGCTAAACCTTCCCATTACCCCCTCTTGCTTAACAAAAGTCTATGGGAGGGGGTTTCAGAATTTTGTCTGGTGTGTCATTCGCCTTATATTTTCAGTGAACTTTCACAAGCTTTTTGAAAAGGATTATGCAATATATACTAATATACAATATACTGGAACAAGGACAGCACTTCTAAGATTTAAAGAATTGTGAACAAAATGTAAATGCAAAAATAGAAAGGTTTATTACTCGACGTTTCAGTCTCACACAGAAACCTTCATCTGTTTTATTTTGTTTTTTGCTCCAGGTGAAGGTTTCTGTGTGAGACTAAAATGTCAAGAAAGAAACTTTTCTATTTTTGCATTTACATTTTGCTCACAATTCTTTAATTCCTAGAAGTGCTGTCCTTGTTCTAGTGTATTTTTTTGGTACTAGCACCCAGGTTTTGTTGCTGCAAATGGTGTGCACCCTTTGGACTATTTCTAATATATATATACCATATACTACTGCTCCACTCCACTTGTGAATGATTAGAATGTGTATACGAGATAATACTTGGGATATTCATTTACAATGCCTGGAGAGTGCACCAGCATATGCCTGATTCATATGCTATGCAGTCCCTAATGGAAAATTACTATAAAAAACTTTCATTTATTATTTACCATTTAATTGCTTGAACTTGGTTCACAAATTAGCTATTATGAGACATTTATTGTAAAAGGCTTATTTTGGAGCCAAAATATTAGACAATTAAAATTTTGAAGAGAAGACAATAAGGAAATCCTGGCACTTGTTAATCTGTAGATGATAAAAAATGGAGCACCCCAAGGTTGTCCATCAATCTTTTAATGTTTGTCCTCTACTACCAGGTACCCTGGGTTAAGGTTAGTTAAAGGAGAACTACACCCCCCCAGCTATATAACTGGCCTGCCTCGACCCCCCTCACCTCTCCCGTTTCGCATATTCTGTAACTTAAAAAACTGCCCCTGTTGTAAACCCCAACCTAAAAATACAGAGCAGCACAGCTGCTTACCTGGGTGCCATCTTATGTTCAATCGTAGAAGCTTCGGGTCTCACCGCCGACAGAGACCCTGCTTGAGCAGGAAATCAGCTTCAACTGTGCCTGCTCAAGCAGGGTCCCTGTCAGCCATGGAGGTGTATATTTGTGGGGTAAAATTGTATGATATACACTGTAATACAGAACAAAAGTAATGCTAATAATTATACATAGACATACTGTAAATATACATGTCCTGTAAAATGTTTCCATTGTAAAAGCCTTATCATTTAAATAATTCAGTCACATACCTGTATAGTAGTCATGCCAACCTCCCGGCCAATCAGCAGCCTTCCATCTTGTAGTTTGGCAACATGTGGCTCCTCTAGTTTCATGAAGTCTGTCACCAGGTCTGTGACATCAAACTGCCAATCAGATCCTAACAGAAATATGAGCTGCCCTAGGGGGTCAGAATCTTCAGCCACAAATTGTGTGAGAACCCGAACTGTTGCATGTTGGTACTGAAGGGAACATCCCCTTCCTCTGCGTTCATCTTCATCTTCATCATCACTGTCTCTGGTTGGTCTTAACAAATTAAAAATTAACTGTAAATATTATGCTAAGATGAATACATGTTGGTGTAATGTAATAAAAGGTGCACCATTTGGTACCGGTTTAGTTATCTTTAACAACCAATCGAGAGGTAAGGTTTAATGGTCATTTGTTTGAACACAAACATCTGGTTGCTATTGGTAATTAGACTTTGGGCAACCTTTGTGTGCTTTCTTACATTATGTTTATGTATTAAAAGCAAATGTTAGGTAATGTACAATGCTTTTTTTTTTTGCCTGTAAAGATAATTATGAATATTTTTTCATTTAAGCAGGAAATTATATAAGAACTTTTATTTCTATAGTTATGGCTCCCATTCAAATATCCTGTCACCGTCACTATTGATCTGTGTTGTGGCTCTAGAGTGACTATTTGAGTGATCATGTTACTAGAAAAAAAACAAATTCCAAATATATCTTTCTTTGTATTACTTCACATCCAACAAAATTGCAGCCTTTTCAGAAATCCTACACTAATAATTTAGTCTCATTCAATGCAATACACCCACCTTCTATTTGCAATGATAGGCACTCTCCATCCTTTGATTTGGCTGAGCTCAGTGTCAGATATATCTATCTGGAGTGGGAGTCTTGGAACCCAGATGGTAATGTGCAGAGGGGCAGTCAGATACTGGTAGGTGAAGTTCACAGTCACCCCAGTCTTGCCTTTCATTTCCTTGCCATTGACAAACACATAGTCACATCTCTCAGAAACCTGGAGGAAGGAATAATGACATAAGTGACAATAATAAGCACTTGGATGTATCCATGAAAGAGTAGATACCATCCATCTACTCTATATAAAAAGAATATAGATTTTATGTTTTTTGTATGTTTCAGAGTCTGTTGTATAATAATAAACTTACCTGGCGCACAGCTTATACAGTCATAAGGCTATGAGAGCTATGTCAGTATTAATACAATATATTAGATTTTTTTAGCAATAGAAGTTGTTCAAGCAAAAAGCTGAAGTATAAATTATTCAGGACTTTTCAGTCCTATAAAAAAACCAGATGGTGTTTGTTATCTCTAATGCTCACTGTTGTGACCTAGAAGGAAAGGATATCCAGCATGTATCACTCCGGCTGTATATTGGCTGGGTGAGAATTTAGAGAACAAAACAATAGGGCACATGAACATCTGCAAGTGCAGTGAGCAAAGTGCAGTTTTGAGAGCAAACGCCATATTTTTCCCCCATAGTGCAGCGTTTTCCCAGAATTCAAGCGTCATTGTGGTGGCAAAGAAGTGATATGCTTGTCAGAATTGCGCTGTGCCTACTGCAATTGCACCTGATTTGGAAAAATGACAGCAACTGCGCAAGCATTTTGCCACAAATTGGACACAAACTTCTGGAAGCCTGGCTGGTGTAATTCCTGGTGTTTGGCGCATAAGTTATGTGTGTGTCTGATTCTTTAGGCACATGTGTACTGCCCCTACTGACGCTGGACGCAAAGGTAATCCTAGAGCTACCACCTTGTAAGGAGGGGCAGTAGCTACGGGTTTTCCCTAAGTCAATAGACATAGTACAGTTTGTTTTGGAACAGAAGGCAGAAGGAGCTAAGTGGTGCCAAAAATAACTATGCGGAAGTGCAAGGAGTTCCTTTAATGAAAGTGCTGTTACGTGTAACTGAAACAATTTGTCAGTGAGATATACTATAATATTTATTGGTTACAAATAATACCATGATCAAAAAATTAAACAAACGATGCCATACCAAACAATATAAGGGTACATCTCAGTGCCACATGGTCCCCATGTTCTGCCCTCCTTATACATTTTGCACCATTGGGTGCTAAGCATTGTAACCAATAAATGTTAGTGTATGTTTCACTGCTATTTTATTTATATTCTGGACCTTAGTGGTGAATTACATGCATTAGATGGCTTTTTCTCTATCATTATTTTGTTGTTTGGCTCATTATGTGTAACTGACTGCAGGATAATTGTGGGGACTGCAACTGTGCTTATGGAGGTAAATGAGCCCTAATGTATATATTGTATGTAAAGGCTCACTAGTGATAAGAAGTGCTAAAATAGGCTTATTGCTAATATAATCATGTGATAATGTACTACATATGTAATAAACAGGTGCTCTATTGAAACACTGAAAACTCCTTGTTACAGTGCAAATCATTTGAGATCCAATTAATATTGTTACTTGGAGTAATTCAAGTCAACAGCTGGTTTCAAACCAGGTTTTTGATTTCCGTGTCATGACAGAATCGAGGAGAATGTGTTTCACAGTTTATTCAGTGAAAGAAATGGTCACACAGTGACATATTTTCTGCAAATTAATTTTCTCTGGAGAAGAGTAAAAAAAAATATTGGAATATTGGAAACTATACGAATATGTTGTTGTTCCTTGTCTGTGGGAACCGGATCATGTAATGCAAATCTGTCACGCTGCGGCTTTGCACATGATGCCTCTGACAAAAGCCATGGGTTTGAATTTATCACAAAAACCTGGAGATTATGTAGTATTTTCATAAACAGCATTACAATATAAGTTGCCTTTCCAAGGTTGCAATTAAAAAGAAGAGGCTGTAGTAATGCAATTCGGTGTCAGCAGGCTGGTGTCGAGGTGTTACCTCTTATCCTACACATTATTTATGGGGTACTTGGTATGTTACGCAAACTGAAGCCCTTGTATCTCTTCTCTGCTGAATGTATAATGAGATCTAGTTTCCAGCCAAGCAGAAAAACAGCATTAGTTAAAGGTGGACAGACCAATCAACACAAGTTTCTGACAAGAGCTGTACTTCCACAGCAAAACATTGCAGCAAGATAAGGAAGATGTCTGCTTTGCTCAGAATTATTTGGAATATTGAAACAATATAAACCCTTTTTTCCCCATCGAGCCAATACTCCTTGCCCAGGGGATTTATTTTTTAATTCAGAGCCGCATATCATATATCATACTGAAGATGCACGACAGATTTAGCTATATAGAGCACTCTAGGGTCTATGCCTATATTTTTGCCCATAGTATTCTGAATAGGACAATGGACTGCATGCCGCTCATACAATTTATGGATTATTGCAGACTGTATATGTGTATAATTTGCTGTACAGTAGGTAAATTGTTTAGAAAGTATTATTCCTACCACCACCATTTAGATATAGGCAATAAACAGTCAAAACGATGCTATATTATAAGCATAATTTTGAACTAGAAATGGTGTATTATAAGCATATAAAAAAGGGCTACAACTGAATTCAGGATTTCTTTTGGTTAAGAAAGCAACTAAAAAGAAACTGTGTATGGTAAAACCAGTAATAGAAAAAATGATATAGAGTCATGCATTACTAGTTTAAACTATCTTATACAATATCCATTTATGGCATTTTAGCTCCGTTAACCTACCTATCTTTAATGGAAAGCAAAAATGACAACTGTGCAGAAACAAATGCATGTATAGTAATAGGAAAAATAACTGAAACCATTAAAAACATGTATCTGTCAGTTAATGTAGTGTAAAAAGTGCTGAGCAGAATGCGTAAGTAAAAAATATATATATTCCCTAAATGACAAATACCGCTGTCTGAACATATTCTGGACTATATTATCTACTGAAATTGAGTTTACTGTTTATTTGATGTATTTACAGCATACTAGCTGACAGTAATGCAAGCTCTGTGTTTCTCCTCTAAGCCTTGTATTTTCCTTACTAGTGGGTTGCACCTAAAACAAGGTTAATTACTATTAATATTTATTATTATTAATTATATTATTATTCATATTATTATTCATATTATTATTATTATTATTATTATTATTATTATTATTATTATTATTATTATTATTATTATTATTAAATAATAATAATAATAATAATAATAATAATAATAATAATAATAATAATAATAATAATAATCATCATCATCATCATAATAATCATAATAATAGGAAACAAGAAGCATTAAACAGCACTCATAAGTGAAAAATGATTATTCTTCCAAATGTGCGTTTTATCAATATTGAATGAAAGTGGTAAAGTGAAGATTATTTTTATCCTCTTTATAATCAGTGCTTTTACTAACGTTACCTACTGGGTGCAAATATGGCTGCGCCTATATGTTTGCCTGTTATGAAGTCCCCAAGGACTAAGGTTGCCTTCAGTCCCCATTCCAAGGGGACTGTCCCCATTTCAGATTCTCTGTCCCCTGGGAAAGTTGACCCAAACAAGCATCACTGCCTCTGAAAGCTGTCCCAGGGTGTTGCCGTGTGAACAGTGCCACCCCAAGCCAATTGTTCCTATTCCAGAAAAGGAGTGATCTTCCATCACCTGACCCCCTTCCCTACTCCCACATTCTCCAAATTTCCCACACAGCTTTTCTGTTACTAAAGGAAGGCATACGTATAAAATTATTTTGGAGGTTTTCTAGGGAAATATACTACAATTAAAATATGTGGCTGTAATGTCATTGTCACTCCTTTTATTGTACCTAGATTTTAATTTGAAAATCTAGTAATCTTACCAGGGGCAGATCAAGACTATTTTGCATGCATTGTACATTGAATCAGGAATCTATATTATATTCCTATAGTATAGGGGCTGTTCTGATAGATTTCTAAGGATTATTATGACCCTCAGCAAACCGGATAACCTTCATAGACTGTGACATGACTATGTGAATGGTATTTGGATCATTAACATGTTTCTATTAGAGATTATTCTCCTTATGCATATGTTGTAAGACATAGGATGATTTTCTGTAAACAAATAATAATCATTTATTATTGATGCACTGCAAATCAGTGCTCTAGGGCTTCTTGTTTATAAACAATTCTGGCTTGTAATCCATCACATATTTTGTATATGAATATGCTTCCTCATTCAGCCTGTCTGTTGAACTAGACGTGTCACATCCCTTCCTTTTGACTGATGCCTTTTCGTGGCTACATACAGTATGGACATGCCGGCCCAACACAGTTCTGATAAGAGGTGCAGGCACCTTAGGCACGACACAGGGCTCTCAGAAAATGTACTTCTATATTTTACATTGTTTATTCCTGAGCTTTATGTGGCACAATAGAATAAGAATTATAAACTGTAAGAATAATACACAGTAATAAGAAAGACATTATTGCTCAATATATTAGCACTTGAGAAAACAAAAGCAAATATAATCTGTCGCTCTTAATGGGAATAACTTACTGTTTTCAATCTCTTAAAGCAAGGCTTTGCCTTCAGACATTTTATTTGCTCTTTTATAAAAAATATGTAACTGTACTCAGATAAGGATATTTGGCTCATAATTCTTCATGATTACATTATTATACGGCATGAAGAAAGCATTTGATAAGATCATATATAGATATATATATATTTATTGTTAATAATATTAAAGCTACTTTCCCTGTTTACAGTCCTAAGTTATAACACGGTGCATGGTTGAGTGAAATGAAAAGAAATGGAGATGATTTAAATAAGGCAGCTGGTGCTTGAAATAAACAGAATAAAACTGGTGCAGACAGCTACTTAAGTTCTAAATGTGACATTTTAAGCAAATATAACTGTTTGAATTTATCAGCCGATAGAAAAGCCAGATACAGGTTTTATTAAAAAAAATATGCAGCCATTTTTTTCTTTATTTTATTGTTTCTTCTAAAACAGAGTAGATGTAACTGTTATATCCCCCTTCCCCCCAGCCAAAACAAGCAGCAAACAACATTCTTATCTAGGAGAGAAAGAATACTTGTCTCAATGTGCCTGAAAATGACAAGTCACCTGTTCTTCCAGGACACTGTCCAGACTCATAGAGAAGTGAAAGTTCTTGAAATTCCTAGAACTGCTAGAATGTTGTTCCCGCTCTGTCACTAAACACTGATACTATCTCATTTCCATTACCGCCAACATATTAAGCCTGCAGGCATGTCTTCCCATTGAACTAGCTATTAGTTTTGTTTAGTTTAGTTTTTTTTTTACTCTAAACAAATAACATTAATGCATTGTGGAAATAAGCATTTCTCTCCCCTGAACAAACACAGATAAGCAAACTCATGTTATGGATTATTTAACGCTTGTAGGTTTGTACTGTGGAGAGTACTATATCAGATCAAGAGAGTACTATATCAGATCAAACAATGTTTGCTGTGTTTACTAAATTACCCCCCCCCCCCCCACACCACTAAGCTTTATAGATATTTCTGTTAAAAGTTATGGTCACAAGGTTATTTGTAAGGATACAAAAATACCCAGGGTACTGAGTGCAATTTGACTGCCTCAGTTCCGGGACCATGGATAAGAGGAGATTACAATACCAGAAATCCTTTTTCAGAAGTATGAATGCAGGGGCAGAATGTATATGAAGAGCAGACAAACATATGCAGTGAATTAAGTGCAGCTGGAGGTTAATTTAGTTATTCATGCAATTTAAATGGGAATGAATAACAAACATGATCAATTTATAAGGTTCATTTTGGGAAAAAAAATGACATTATAAGAGAATAACATTTATTGAGAGAGGTATTGTTGAGAATCCTTGAATCTACAATGTTAGCGCAAAAGGAGATAATGAGCCTCTTCCTGCACCTCAGTAACAAGAAGCTATAATAAATAGGTAGGGGTTTTTTATACTGTATAAAAATATCACATTACTTTTGGAAGCAAGAAAGTGTGTTATATTAAACCATTTTTATATTATTAGTTTAACACAATTTTCATCTAATTCGAATAATAGAACCAATGTTATGGATTATTTAATGCTTGTAGGTTTGTACTATGGAAAGTACTGTATCAGATCATTCTTTTGGCTTATAATGTGTGCTATGTTTACAAAGTTACCCTCCTCATGCCACTAAGCTTTAGAGATATTTCTGGTAGCCCTAAGAAACTAATTAGATGTTTGTTACTGTCTACTGATTGGTGGCTGTGGGTGACTTGCCCAGAGCAAACATTGCAACTTTTTTATTTTTTACCCTCTTTTATTTCTCCATTATAACCATCTAGGGCAGTGCTGTCCAACTGGCGGCCCGCAACCCCCCTCTGTGTGGCCCCCCACCTGTCTGGCTGCTTTGATGGTTTACCCTTGTATAAACTTTAAATGGTATCTGTACTGAGATTAACAGCCCCCCTGCATGGTTCTCACCTCAGATTCAGGCTGTAATCCCTCTGTATTGTTTAAACATGTAATCCCCTGTACTGTTCACACTTTTTAATCTATGCATTGTTTACCCCCTGCAGTGTTCACACCTCAGGCTCAGGCTGTAATCACCCACATTGTTCAACTGTTCACACCTCAGGGCTGTGTGTAGGCAGCATAGGGTAGGCAGAGTATGGCACTTAGGCAGCATGGGGCAGGGAGGGTATGGCACAAACAGGCAGCATAGGACAGGGAAGGTATTGAACACACAGGCAGGGTAGGGCAGAGTATGGCACACACAGGCAGGGTAGGGCAGAGTATGGCACACACAGGCAGCATATGGCAGGTAGAGTATGGCACACAGGCAGGGTAGGGCAGAGTATGGCACACACAGGCAGCATATGGCAGACACAGGCATCATAGGGCAGGCAGAGTATGGCACACACAGGCAGCATATGGCAGACACAGGCATCATGGGGCAGGCAGAGTATGGCACACACAGGTAGCGTAGGGCAGGCAGAGTGCTACCCTATGCTGCCTGTGGGAGGTGAACCTGGCAGGAGTTTGTTAGCAGTTGGAAATAGCCAGTAAAGGGTCCCTAAGGTGTGTAATTATGTACTGGGGGCTGCTGTGCTATCCACAGGGGAAGAGTCATATGGATTTTAGGGTGTGTCTTAATATGACATAATATAATTCTTTCACATATGAATGATGGTTGATATCCCTGCAGTGAGGACCAAGCTTTTGGGTTTTTGCTGCACTACCACCATTGTGATAAAATGGGTGTGGTTTGAAGTGGGTGTGGTTTAAAAGGGGGAGTGGCTTCCATTAGCGGCCCTCCACCATGTATGCGCGAGAAATTCCGGCCCTCGGCACTGCAGAAGTTGGACAGCACTGATCTAGGGTGTCAGGGATAGTGCTATCAATACCTCTAAACAGAGAGAAAATGAATGGTCAATCAGTTCTAAGCCTTTAGTGTAAATAAAAAATATATTTATAAAATCAGTTTAGCAAACTGAAAAACAGACAAAAATGGCCCATTTTGATTAATTTAGTAAATACACAATAAATATTATTTATTTTAAAGTATGTTTCCATTTAACATACAGGTATAACTCTGGCTTCTGTTAGCCATTCAACTTGTTTCCATAGCCATGGACCCTAACAACCAAGTGCTTTGTACAGTTCTTTGTAACAGGAAGCAGCCATTTTGGTGGCCACTAGCTACCCTCCTTGATCTTCAAGCACTTCAATGACCCAGACAGTAAGCTCTGTGTTCAAATGACATGTCTACATAATTCTGCATACACCTCCATTTTCCAAAAGACATGAAACAAGCTTGGTGCTTTATGCAAGGCTGTAAACAAATTGCTCTAGATTAGCTTAAGCTGCTTCTTTGCCTTTACTTAGAATCGATCGACCATTAATATTCTCTCTTGTTTTTTTATGAAGCATTAAATCTGTTTTATAAATGCTTCTACAAAGAGGGACAATACCATAAAGCAGACGAATTGGCATATTTCAAAACCCTTGTACTTTCCCGGCTGTGGCCTTCATTAAAAATGAAAGACCAAGTAATATAAATATACAAGCTGATCAGAAAAAAAAAGCTTTGCAAAGTCATTGGTTAACAATAAAATCCCCTGATTATTTTAGACAATTACTTTAAGAAGAACAGCCATAATGCATTTTAGTAAAGAACAAGCACAAAAGAACTTTCCGGGAAAAAAATATCTTAATATGTGACTGGAGTACTTATACAAAATAACCTTGGCTGCTTTTCTTGTCTACATTCAATATGCAGTTTTAGAGGTGAACAAGGATCCCATGAGCTGCTGGAGGAAGCTGGGAGCCTTTTTTTAGGATATACAGATATTGTTGCACCAATATTGGCTCCACTGGACATTAGTGCTATGATTTTAGCCAGTTTAGACATGTCTAGGTTATTTTCATCAAGTTTAGAAAGGTTTTTGATGTAGCAGTCCCTATTAGTAGAATGCTAGAAAAATGAATGTTACGGTATAACATGCCTGCCAGTGTTAATACCCCAGTTGGTATAAACAGGGACCCCTGCAGTTTCATTTGAAAAACTTGCTAGGCAATGTAGAAGTTGCTTTTTTTACGAACCCTTACTCCTAGTGCCACTAACTCCTAACTGAAGCTTTATTAGATGGTGTCATAAGGGCATTACGAGTTACCAGGCCTCATGAGTGAAAGAGAATTGATCCTTGACTGGTAGTGGCTGCAACTATTGGTGATCAATATGCCATGTGTGCTATAGCCTTAAACTTAGACAGTATACCCTTAGAACATTACCTTTTTTACATTTGTTTCCCATATTTGTTCCAGGGTCTTTATACTGGAGCTTCATCATCAATAGTTCTTTATAAAGTAACAGCCCACTTTGCCCTTTTTGTTAGAATTAAGAGCTGACTGAGGCATACCTTATTATCCAATGCTGATTGCAGGAATATGTGATAAGTATTGGTTCTCAACAATACCATCCCCATACCTTAAGTCTGCTCAGGCCCGGATTTGTGGCGAGGCCACAAAGGCCCGGGCCTAGGGCGGCATAAACATAGGGGCGGCATGCCGCCCCGCCGCACGCAAATTTTTAAAATTTTGCTCCCATACGGAGCAATGGGGACCTCTCCCCACTGCTCCGTATATGAGTTTTAACTTTGGCGCATGCGCATGCGCGTTAGCGCGGCGGCAGGGAAGGAGGAGGTGGTTTGCGCATGCGCGCTCGCACGGCGGGTGGGGGCGGTAGGGGGCGCCGAATTGGGGCGGCCTCGGGGCGCGTTGTTTAGAAATCCGGCGCTGAGTCTGCTAAGAAAAAATAAAATATTGAATAAACCCAATAGGATTGTTTTGCCTTCAATAAGGATTCATTATATCTTAGTTAGGATCAAGTCCCGGCCCGGTGATTTTTGTCTCTTAAGGGGGGCCCAGCATGCTGCCCTTACTTATATTAGCTGGGCCCCCCCTGCTGCCAGCACCTAAAGTGGAGAGCTTTTACATTACTCTCATTCCCGAGTGGCCCAGCACACCCCCAATCCAATTGGCCCAGTCCACCCCCAACCCGATTGGCCAAGCCTGGAATGGCAAGCCCGCCCCCAGCCTGGATTGGTCCAGCCCAACCCCATTGGCGCAGCCTTCCACCAACCTAATTGGCTCAGCCAGCCCCAGCCCGGATTGGCCCAGCCTGTGCCCAGCCCAGATTGGCCTGCATGCTTCCTCCAGCCTAGATTGGCCCAGCCTGCCCCCAACCTGGATTGCCCCAGTCCTCCCCCATAGAGAACAGAATGGAAAAAACAAGGCACAGGTAAGAAAAAGAGGGGAGAATAATAGTGTGAATGGGGAGAGTGAAGAGAAAGAGAAAGGGAGAGACATGTATATAGAGAAGATCAGGGGTGGGCCAAGCTGACTGGGCGCCCTAAGCAACTTCACTGACCCCCCAATTAAAATACTGACTTATTAGCACATTCATAATTTTTACTGTTTTTATTAACTACTACTAAATAGTTATTGGGCCCCACAGCAAGATCATTGGGGTCCCTAAACTTACACAGTTTATGTAACGTATGCAAAAACTTCCATATCAAGCAATGACAGCACAGAGCAGGGGCAGGTAGGTGGATAGGGGTTAAGTTTTGGGCAAACTCCACTTACCCCCAATAAACTAAATGACTTATTAGCACATTAATCAATAGAACTCTTTAGGCTAATGCCACAGGTAGTGTATGGTGTATATTTTTGCCCAGCCGAAGAACACTTGCTGAGAATACACTCCATACCCTTAAAACACCCCCTACCTGTGCCTGCACCCTGCTCAGGTGCAGGTACATGTTGCCGATATCCGCCTAAAAAAGCGAGAAAATGCAAAGTCTCACGTTTGTAGGTGGATATCGTCTACATCGTCCTGCACCCGAGCATATTCAATTCATTCGGGTGCAGGCACAATTCAATTCATTCGGGTGCAGGCACAGGTAGTGCATATAGAGCATATAGAGCGTATTCTCGGTAAGCGTTTTTCAGCTTGCCGAAAATATGCGCCATATGCTACATCTGGCATTAGCATTATATGAACTGCTTATTATAGAGTAACATCAGTTGTTTATATTGCACAAACACAAGGGCGAGGCCAAAATTTTGGTACTGCACTTGTGTTAATAGGGGCCCCATATAATTAACCTGTGCAGGGCCCCAGAGTTTTTGATGGCGGCCCTGCCTGTACCATGTTTCTACAGACTGCATCTCACAAAACCCCTTGTGTAAATGTATATTTGACAACTGTAACTCTATTAGGGGTAGATTTAGCAAAATGTGAGATTAGAGCTCAGCATTGCAAAACTCACCCACGTCTATTGATTCCTATGGAGTTTTTAGAAGTTTATTTACCAAATAGTGAACACTAAGGGGCACATTTACTAAAACCTTAACATTTGGCATTATTTTATTTTTTACAATTCGAATAAACTCACTTCCATGAATTTCTTACGTTTACTAAACTTAGGTAACTTAAAATTCAGCGCGAGAAAAGTCTCAGAAAAGTCACAAAGATACCGAATTTGTTAACTTGATGCAACTTTCAAAACAAAAGGAGGATCTTTTAGGAAAGGAAAGGGACATCTGCCATTGACTTCTACATGATCTCGGCACATTTTAGCTGGAGAATTGTTGGATTCGGATTTGTTAGCCATTTAGATGCATAGTTTAGCTCGAAAAAGTTACAACTTTTTCTCCCATGACTTTTAGTGCTAAAAATGCGAATCAGAAAAGAAAAACAAATCCAATAGTTAGTAAATGGCCCCCTAACTTTCACCCTTTGATAAGTACGCATCTAAAAATCCCATAGGAATGAACTGAAAGTGGGTGGATTTTTCTGTGGTAAATATTAATCTTACATTTTAATACATCTGCCCCTATCTCTGTCAGTTTTAAAGGGTGTTTATTTGTGCAAGAATATGAAATGTCTTTTAACCAGATATATATTTGTTGAAATACTCATCCAACATATTTTACTCCTCTCTGATATCACAAAAACATCAACAGTTAGATGCTGCAGATGGGTATGTTTATGATAACAGCCCATGTAAGTAATACCACAGACTTAATTAGCGCCTTGCTAATTTTAAACCCTACAATCTGTCTCCCTCAGCCCGTAAGCCATTGCAGTGCTCTGAGATCTGATGCTCAATCCATCAGAAATATTACTTAAATGTTCATCTGAAGCTCTAGTTTGAATTATGAAATGCTAAATGTCTATGGCTGAGAGTAGATATTCAGCTGGTAATCGGAGCATCTGAGACATGTTTAAGGTTTTTAGGCACTTTTTCATTATCTGCTAGCTCCTGCATTTCTCATTAACAACTCTATGAAGAAAGCAATTATATCAATAAATAAAGGGAAAGACTTAAGTCAAAAACAGTCATAATGATTTCCATGGTATTGCATACTATAAAAAGACAAACAGAGGAGTGCCCAAAGGGGTGTTAAGTTTAAAAGAAGTAGGCACATTTGCAACAGTAAAGTAACTCATAGCAACCGAATAGCAATTAACTTGGATCAGTCTGATAGTATAATAATGAAAGTAAACATCTACTACATTGATATCGGTTAATGCACTAGGGAAAAATTTGCTTACTGCTGTTATGGGAGCCCCAAGCTACTGACTTCTACATGTCAATGTAAAAGTCAATTCCCCTGTTTCAGCAAAAAAAATTCTGCAGAAAACTGCAAATTAGCAAAATTTCAACAAATGCACTGCATTCAATGAGCATTTAGTTGCCACATTTTTTTTCTTTCACAAAATGCATCAGTGGGTATTTTTGGGATATCTTTTCTTATGCCAAATGCATTGGGTTTTTTCTCACTCCAAATGCACTGAAATAAAAAAACATTTTTTCCTCAGGAAATTTCTCACTCCAAATGCATTGGAGTCAAGAGGTGTATTCCCTTGCCATGTGTACACCTATAACATGCCATGTGTGGATACACTGCTGCTTGCTGATGCCATATTTAGGTACAGATATATCATTCATGAGTAATGGCACACAAAATTATAAGATGCCTTGTGACAGTAGAAAAAGAGACAGATCGGGGTATGAAAGGTGCATTTGAAAAGCTGCAAAGAAAAGCAAAAATTGAAAACCAATTTAGCTAAATAATTCTTGTGCAAATTCAGCAGATTAACATTATTTAAAAATGTGGCTATTGCCTACATTCTGCGAGACTTACAATATGTACACAGATATTATGACTGGTTATAGCTGTAATTCAAAGGATTAAAACAGTTAACTTCATATGAACCTACAGAATGGATAACTAACTATGGTACCATTACCAGTGGGTGTGTCTGGTTTTGCCTTCATGGAAAACACACCAGCAAATTCTGCACTATTTTGTAAATTTATGGCAGGATAACATTTTCAGGGTCTAAAACTATTCAGCAGTAGGAAAACATATTGAACTTGCACACTGATAATGAACTCACTGGCCTCTGTACACTTATGGGACCTCACTGGTGGCTGACCACTCTCTTTTGCTCATTTCCCTGCCCTATAAAATTTAAAGTTTTTTACTTTTTTACTGCACAGAAATTCAATTACTTAGAAGAGAACAAAACATTATAAGATGGTAATTTACTTTGTTGTCTCGAGGGTTATATTCTCAAGCAAGGAGTTGTACACAACACAAGTTAGATTAACCAGCAGTCAAGCTTATCAACGCACAGTATGTTCTGCTTGACAGAATAAATTGGGATATGTACTGTAGCTAACAAGATGTTATTTCTGACTATTCTTTGACTGCCTTACAGTTTGCCTGTGTCACCATTAAACACAGAGTTTTGTCAAAATGTCACAATGTCTTACACTCTCAAAGCTTTATCCATCATTGTCATTCAGAGTTTCACATGGTTCATTTGTTCCCATCTAGCCACAAGTAAAAAAGGAATTCATCCATTACTTTACTGGCTGATTTAAATTAAATGTTATATTTAGAAGATGAAAGAACACAAGGAAAAAAATGTTTTGTGAAATATGTATATAATAAGGGGTGGGGGGTGTGAAAAAACAGCAAGCAACTTATCTCCTCTTTACATTTGAAAGTGAAAATTATTACTGCACTGGAGCAGATGGTAAGTCCAGTTCTACTGATTGCTCCCTGTGTTAGCAGTAAGTAGGCCTAAAATATTATGCAAAAATACAAGGCCAGAAAGTGTGTGTCTTCCACCCATGAAATCCCACCTGATGTGTTGGCAGTGTCACGTTCTGCCTAACACCCAGCTCACAAGTGATTGGTGCTTAGAAGGGGCAGAGTGGTTGATTAGGGTGCACCCTACCATGCTAGGAAATATCCAGTGCCAAAGAGTCAACATAATGACCACAAGTCAAAAGAAATGCACTATAGAATTGATTTCAGAGAGTTTCTGAGCAGTTGACTACTTGATCAGATCTTTGTGCTATCTTCCTTCAGCAGCAGCTACAATGCAGAAGGAAGTGCACTATGCCAGTGGGATTGCAGCCAATTAACTCCCACTTGTAACCATGAATGTCTCTAACCATCAGGATTGGCTGAATAAAGTACAGACTGAAATGACAGACAGAAATGTGATGCGTCAAACTAATTGCTGACAGCAATCATATTTTGGGTCTGACAGAAGCATAGATTGTGTTGAGAATTGAACAACAACTATTATTGCTGGAAACACAAGTAGAGATCTACAGGTTGGACATCCCTGTGCTAAATTGTATCACTGTAGCAAATGACACCTCCCAAAGTCATAAAGGACTTCAGGGTGAATATTAGTGATTTAAATGCTACAAAAATTATGTCATACATGTAATCAGAGCTCTAGGGGTTATGGCACACAGTACATTTTTGATGCTGGCACTGGCTTATATCTGATTTCCCAAGAGGTCCCCTTGTTAGAGCCAGCTCTTAGCTTATACTAAATCTCGCAGGCAGTACATTTTACCATTCAAATGAATGTTGATCGGATGGGAAAAAGAATTTTGACTGCTGGATCTCTTTCAAAAACCTCAAACACATTGTGTGACATAGCCCTAAAATCCATCCTTAAAAGAAATTTTAAGTCAAGTTTATCCCCTCCCACCCTGATCTCTCCATGATTCACTTTTTTAAATGGGTGAAAACAGGTCTACCTCTTATCATTAAAGCATTAATATGTTATCTCAAAAATTCTGCCTCAGCATCAAGGTCAATTTATAGTAATTATATTTTCTTTCACTATGTAAAAAGCAGCTTTTGAGTGGGGTGCCCTTTTAAACTCCAATGCATTTCATGTTTGGCTAGTATAGACACAATTATATCATTAGTGACTTTTTATAGAAAAAAAATGTGTTTGTTCTGAAATTATATTGAAGGGTGTTTTTGCCGCAGACATATTGAACTATTGTAATTGCAGATTGTCAGAGTTGCTGTATGCGCCGACTTGCCATAGCCAAGGGTCAAGTGCCTGTTCAATTAAAACATCTCCAGTTTTACTTCATGTTCTAATGCATATCTTCAATCATTTATTTTTTTCTATAGCTCAGAAAGAATACACACTTATAATGATGGTATCTATTATTCCTAGGCTGCATTCTTTGAGTGAGACACAGGGTGAAATGTTACAAGCCTCTGTCTGAGCATTGTATTGCAGTTTCCTCATATCCCCAGCCAAAAGGAACAGACAAGCATAGAAAGGTCATTGGAATATACATATATTTCCCTTAGGCTTAATCATAAATAGATAATCACTGCGATAAGAATAAAAAAAATCATTCATCTGCTTTTGTAAAATATTTGTCGTTTTTATAGTAAAGGCATTTCACCGCGTGTCCTACAGGCAATAAAAAAATGTCACTGTGGGAAACCAATTTGTCATACACGACAGTTAAAATATATAAAGAATAAAAGTCATGCCAAGAAATTACATACATTTTACAAAACACTGCTCTCATGTATTTTGTTGGTAGTGGCAGATTTAAAGCCCGTTTCAAAGGAGATTGGGTTTTGTTTGCAAAATGCCTCATGCATTTGATTTATCTGTTTTAGGCTGTCACAGAGATGTGGCTTTACAAGAGCCGTTTCAAACACTAGAAAATGTGTCTGCTTTAAAAACAGATGGTGCTCTTTAAGGGTTTTCTCTAGATTATTTTTTTTTAGTTGGTCAACAAGGCCACTTAGTGCCCCTATGGACTCCCAACTTCTTGCTCCCTGGCAGTCATAGGGGCTGATTTACTTACCCACGAACGGGTCGAATGGAGTCCGATTGCGTTTTTTTCGTAATGATCGGTACTTTGCGATTTTTTCGGATTCTTTACGAATTTTTCGGATCCAATACGATTTTTGCGTAAAAACGCGAGTTTTCCTATCCATTACGAAAGTTGCGTAAAAAGTTGCGCATTTTGCGTAGCGTTAAAACTTACGCGAAAAATGCGCAACTTTTCGCGTAAGTTTTAACGCTACGCAAAATGCGCAACTTTTTACGCAACTTTCGTAATGGATACGAAAAACTCGCGTTTTTACGCAAAAATCGTATTGGATCCGAAAAATTCGTACAGAATCCGAAAAAATCGCAAAACATACGAAAAAGTCGCAAAATATTCGTTTTCAAGTCGGAACTTTTCCAATTCGGGTCGGATTCGTGGGTTAGTAAATCAGCCCCATAGGGTCTGATTCCCTATAGCTGTATCCCAAGGGGTTAGATAGTTGAGGCTTAATTTAGGATAGGTATCCAAAAAGAGTTCATCATATCTCAACCCCTCTATACTAAATAACAATAATAAAATTACTGTGTAGGTAGAATATCATGAGGTCAAACAGCATTTGCAGCGCTCTGTCTTCACTTGGCTTTGGGAAAATGATTGTAGAAACATGGGTTAATTCAGGAACTCATTCACAGTTCCTACACTTGTTTGCCTGGAGCTGGCCAGACAAAGCTTCCTAAATTTGCCCCCTAGTTTGTAATTGTTTGTAATGATGGATGCTGCACCTGTGGGTGGAGGTTATTGGAGGAATAAGAAGTACTGAACCTTCACACTGACCCGAAGTTCAACACATAGGGGCACATTTATCAAAGTACAAATTTCGGACATTAAAAAGCACGATACCAAAAATTCAGATTAAATACGATATTTTCTGATGTGCACTTAAAGTACGAAAATTTCATATCGTGGTACGATCCGAAAGTTACTAAATTTTTGTATCCGAATGATCGTAAAAGGTGCAAAAAACTTTCTGACTTTGAAACTTCTGTGCTGGTTCTTGAATCCTCCATAGGACTCAATGGCACTCTGCAGCTCCAACCCGGCCCAAGGAAAGTCTCCCATAGGGCTCAATGGCACTCTGCAGCTCCAACCTGGCCCAAGGAAAGTCTCCCATAGGGCTCAATGGCACTCTGCAGCTCCAACCTGGCCCAAGGAAAGTCTCCCATAGGGCTCAATGGCACTCTGCAGCTCCAACCCGGCCCAAGGAAAGTCTCCCATAGGGCTCAATGGCACTCTGCAGCTCCAACCTGGCCCAAGGAAAGTCTCCCATAGGGCTCAATGGCACTCTGCAGCTCCAACCTGGCCCAAGGAAAGTCTCCCATAGGGCTCAATGGCACTCTGCAGCTCCAACCTGGCCCAAGGAAAGTCTCCCATAGGGCTCAAGGGCACTCTGCAGCTCCAACCTGGCCCAAGGAAAGTCTCCCATAGGGCTCAAGGGCACTCTGCAGCTCCAACCTGGCCAGAGGAAAGTCACGATACCGAAGCTTAAATGAATTTGAAAGTTTTGTACTCGTTGCGACAAATACAATTTTGTCACACAAATTGTCACGAAGTACAAAAAATTCTTACAAATTAACAAAAAAATTGCAGAAAATACGCACAGTTGTAAAACTTAGAAAAAATACACATTTTTTGTATTCGTACTAAATCGTACATTGATGAATGTGCCCCTTTTTCATTAAAACTTATTGTAGAGGCTGCTTGTAACAAATAACATGTTAAAGGGAAAGAATTGGGTTTAAGGATATTGTGTAAATTTTGATGGTATTGTGGGAGTGGCTGGGTGTGACAGTGATTACATCAGGTGGATCATGGTGTAGCCAAAATGGAATGCCTGATCAACTACAATGCAATAAAGATGAGTTAACTGTATAATGTGCGGCCATTAAATAAGATACCTGTACTATAGCTACCAAGGTTAGGCTTTCCTACCAAGCTGAGAACATGGACAGTGCTCACCATTCATAGTATTCTGAATTAGCCACATTACCATAAAATGAAGCTCCTTGATTTCAACTAAGATATAATGAATCTTTATTGAAGCCAAAACAAGCCTATTGGGTTTATTCAATACTTAAATGATTTTTAACAGACTTAAGTTATGAAAATCTAAATTACAGAAAGATCCCTTATCTGAAAAACCCCAGGTCCTGAGCATTTTGAATAACAGGTGCCCTACCTGTACTGATAATTTGTAGATTTTACAATTCGAAAGAAAACACAATTTAAAATCATTTTGTTGTATTTCTACCAGTCCACATATATTATGTATATTAACTTACTTGCTCTTCTCTAAACTGTGTAATGTACCCTTGGAAGTATGGATGTTCCCATTGCTGCTGACCAAGTGCCAACTGACACAAGTACCTTGGTGCACTTGAATAGGCATTTTTGCTCTTTGCACTTTTAGCAAAGAAATTAACCTAATTTTCTAAAGACAAACCATTAGGCTTGTTTTGGCTTCAATAAAGATTCATTATATCTTAGTTGAAATCAAGTGCAATGTACTGTTTTATTATCACAGAGAAAAAGGAAATCATTTTTAACAATTAGAATTATGTGCTTATACCTTATATCTTTCCATTTGTCCTTACTCAAATATATGAGAAAATGACGATGACTGCTTTTCTTAATCTGAATCAACAATCGAGTAATTAGGAACAGGCTGTACTTGACGGATAATATCTTCTTTGATACAAGCAGTACTTTGTGTTCCTATTGTTTTGACATTTGTCATGAAATTCCTTTGTCTCTGAGTGGCTCCCTTTTTGTTACAGTATATCATTTCTGCCCTGTAACCCTCTATGCAGGAGACAGCTGTTTGATCACACAGTTCAGTTCATATTACCATCTAGTTTTGCTGTAAGAAGGAATGGCAGAAACTGTGTTTCTGGAACAGATGCAACTCTTGTGACACAGAAATGTAATTTACCTTATGAAAACTTTTGAACTGAATTTGTGAAGAACAGTTTTTACAATTTCAGGCGATAATGAAATATGGGTATTAGAGGTCACCAAGGAGCAGACCTCCAAAGTGAATTTTATTATTGTTATATTTTGGAGGGTACTTTATTTCATGTAATGCATGGTGTGGGGATGTGTTATGTGAAGATATAATAATTCCACTCAAGAATGGAGTGCTCAGCCTGGACAAATGACTCCTGCATAACCAGCCTGCTGCAGGTTATTGTGTATAACAGAGACAGTGTAGACCACATATGTCAAACACAAGGCTTCCATTCGAATCCGGCCCACCTGGCTGTTTAATTGGAGCCAATAAAGCACTTTTAAAAGCATTCAGTCTCTGTTGTACAGTGAACACTGTCATCATGTGAAGGTTTGATGTATGTATGCAAAATGTGGAGAACTAGGTTAAAGTAAAGGTAATCAGTAGTGACATGTGAAACTGCCCTGTTTCACTTGGAAAATTCACCAAATCATGGAAAAAGTTATGAAATTTATGCAGATGAAGTTTTTCTCAGCACAAAAAAGCATTATTTTCCTGGAGAATAAAAATGCACAGAGAAAATTCTAATAATGCTGCTGCTCATTTTTATGGCACTAATAACTTTTTCTGGCAAGACAATATGCATGGCAAAACTCTAATGCTGTGATTAACATCCCCCCTCCAGCCCCCGACCCCCCCCCCCACACACACACTTTTCTGCACAGGGAAACCCATTTTGTCCCTGTTAAACGAAACAGATAACAAAATTCTAGCACAGATATGTGACAATTCCACCAAAAGTATTAGTAATTAATAGTAACTAAAACAATGTGCTCATCCTTAAATTAGGAGCCTGTTTGAGTCAGTTAGTGGCTAGTGCAGTTCTAATTTCAACTGGCCCACACCAAAGGCTTTTATAAATCATTTCAAAGAAGCCTGTATGTGGCGGATATCAATGTCAATTGAGTACCAGTATTGGCCAATCAGTTATTAGCTTTTAAGTGTCTTTTAGAAGATATAAAATTAAATCAAAGCTCTGATTGGTTTATATGAGTACCTGCACTGGAGAAATTCAGCTCATCACTAGGAACAACTAAGCATAACACTGCTGCCTGTGAGGTTCAGATGTTTAGCAGCTACAGGTATAAGACCCGTTATCCAGAATGCTTGGGACCAAGGGTATTCTAGATAAGGGGTCTTCCCGTAATTTGCATCTTCATACCTTAAGTCTACTAAAAAAAACAATAAAACATTCATTAAACCCAAAGGATTGTTTTGCCTCCAATAAGGAGTAATTTTACTCCTGTAGGAGGAAGTTGCAGCGGATCCTCTCTGACCCCAGCCACCCCAGCCACAGACTTTTCACGCTCCTACCATCAGGCAGGCGGTACAGGAGCATCCAGACCCGCACCAGCAGATACAGAGAACAGTTTCTACCCACAAGCCATCAGGCTTCTGAACTGCTGACATTCTACCCAAACCAACATACACTCCCCATAACTACTGGACTCTTCCCAGTGTCACTTTAAGCAAAGCCACTTTAAATCCTCACTGCACAATTTCAAATATTGCATTGCATTTTATTATTGTAAATACTTGTACCTTTATTGCACACTTTTATTATATTTAATATTTGTATTTTTTTTTTTTTTTTGTTTTTTGTTTTGTTTGTCTATGTAAAGTTAGGAGGAACACGGGTCAAAAAAAAAAATTTCATTACAGTAATGATGCTTCATTGTTATTTGTATATGACAATAAACTTGAAACTTAAACTTGAAACTTATACCTTAGTTGAGATCAATTACAAGGTACTGTTTTATTTTTACAGATTTAAAAATCTGAATTATTTGATTAAAATTGAGTCTATGGGAGACAGGCTTTCCATAATTCGGAGCTTTCTGGATAACGGGTTTCTGGATAATGTATCCCATATCTGTATAACCTGACTTTCACTGCTATACAGTACAAAAGACTGAACTTTTATGGCTAAACTATTTTAATGCACAATAGTTATTAAACAATATTTCACCTTTCTGCCCGACCTTCACTGTATCATTTGATGTAGGAGGTAGGACATAGGTATATTGCCACACTATTTTAATCAAACAGTTGAAAGGCTGAAGATGCATCAAAAGTATTCAGTTTATTACAAATAACCTTTCTGCCCTGCGTACTGGGAAGCGGTCAGGATTTGATCACATGCTTCCTAATCCTTTATGTCAAATCTCAAAACTTTTGTCTCCTGCAAATACAGAATTTTCTCATTTATTAAAAAACAATTGAATTCACATGTTACTGGGCTGAAATCTAAAGGGTCCCAGGAAGTAATATGACAAGATGACTCGTTATTACTTACAGTCTAGTACAGAAGTCAGGTTAGTTAGCTGTTTAAAGAGACTGGAACATTTAATTTTAGAGACAAGCATTTCTAGGAGAAATATAATAACAAATTGTTACTAAGGATCTTAGTTTTATACTGTTTAATAATCATGCTGCACCATATCAATCATGTTGTTAGGGTGTGTTTTTGTTTTTTTATTACTTTTATTACTGGCAATATGCCATGTGACTTGTGCTCTGATAAACTTCAGTCACACTTTACTGCACTGAAACTGCAAGTTGGAGTGATATCACCCCCCTCCATTTCCCCCTCAGCAGCTGATCAGCAGAACAATGGAAAAGAAGCAAGATAGGAGCTCCCTAATGCCTGTATTGCTAAAAATGCTCCCATGCCCCCCCTAGTGGTAGATATAATAATATCACCCAAGTTCTCTAGTTACATTGAGTAGAAGAAACTATAACTTATCTGGAAGCAGTTGCATTGTGAGGTGCAGGCTGTTTTTGAAAGGACAATGGCTGCATTCACAGCAATATTACAACTATAAATATACATTATTCAAGAATAACATTTTAAATGGTTAAATTATTTGCACTGTACTGCAGCATAAACATCATTATAGAATCTTTTTAAGGCTATATAGATTGCCCATGCTAAAGTGCAATCTTAAGGCGGCCATACATGCACTGATATTAAGTTTCCTACAATAATTGGTTGTCTTGTCAATCAGACAGGTTGGCAAATATTGATTGGGCACCTTTCAAGGCGTTTCTACCTGCATATCTGACAATTCATCTCTGATCATTAGTGTAGTCTACAAACGATCTTTGGCCACAGGAAAGATCATAACTGTAACGTGTATGGCCACCAGTCTACCACTGGATCCTTAACATTCCTTTACATATGTCCTTTATTAAAAGAAATACAGGACTAAGAAAGGCCCCCTCCTAGCCTTAAACTCAGACTTGCTACTGTTAATGCCAAATCCATTGTAAATTTTAAATGTGGAAGTTTGTCCCTTTTGCAGATAATCACATTCTTGAGTTAAATAATTTTGTACCAAAGGAAGAAAGCAACCCATGGAAGTGTGGGCTTTATTTACACCAAAATAAAGAAATAAGGCTGTGCTGTTCCACAGTGGATTCCCTTGAAATACAATGTTTTTTCTAGCATGTATTGTTATTGGACCATTGGTTGTCCTAATTGCTCGGCACTATGGTCTATCTTAGCAAGAATGACAGGAAATTGGATTGTAAATTTAAATTACATTAGTAGCCAAACAGGATTAATTAATTCCTCCCCTATTTGTAGTTTAGAATGTTTTAGATGTCAAACCATTAAATATAGTTCACCCCCTGACTAACCGTAAAGGTGGCCATACACAAGCCGATTTCACTTGTTCTACAATGAACGATCTAATCGGTACATGATCGTTTGACGATCGGTTTGCCATACGATATGCCATCCACGGACAATGATTATTTGAAAAGATGTAATCGTATTGTAGATGTAAAATACAGAAAGATGATACATCTACGTATGATCCAATATCATTTGTTGACTTTCGCTGGCAATCATGACATGCGCAGGGAACAATTGTTCAACAACAAATGTCCGACACTCACACCAACTGCCAGATTTTATCGCTGAATGACTTAAATTTTTAAACCCAGGCAATCAATTTTTTGCCCAATACATACAGGTATAGGACCTGTTATCCAGAATGCTTGGGATTAGGGGTTTTTCAGATAAGGGGACCTTCCATATTTTGGATTTCCATACCTTAAGTCTTCTGAAAAATCATTTAAACATGAAATAAACCCAATAGGATTGTTTTGCTTCCAATAAGGATTAATTATTTCTTAGCTGGGATCAAGGACAAGGTACTGTTTTATTATTACAGAGAAGAAAAAAAATAAAAAAGCTTATAATGGAGTCTATGGTAGATTACCTTTCAAAATCGAAACTTTCTGGATAATGGGATGTATGTTCAGGCCAGGTTCAATAACATTACTTACTTTGACAACATCCTCATCTGAGGATTTACATTCCACCTGCTCGGAAATATCAGTCACATAACCATTCTCCTCAACGGAAACTATTTTAACTGGTACTGCCACTGTCTTTCCAGTTAGGATGGCTGTATTCAGAATCTCTGTGTCCTGCGAGGAAAAGAGAAATTAACATATTAATACATTAACACATATGACTCCATTTTTTTTTTAATGATATGTATTTTTTTAATTTTACAGCTATACCTGTTTGCCTGAAATTATGTTATTTGCAGGATATCATCTGTAAATGTACTACTCGGCTCTTTATTTACCATTAAATATACTGTACATCATACCAGAAATCAGTATATTTGGTTAATGAAATCTTGGTCATGCACATAAAAAGATGTATAGGTAAGGTATACGAATTAAAGTTGTGTGTGTGTGTGTGTATTTCAGTGGCAGATAATTGTACTACCAGGGTAACAAAATCACCAGCCAACTGCAACATCATTTATCATGCTGCAAAGGCTTATTAGTAGAGCCTGAACATCCTGGTCAGATATAACAAGCAAGAACCAACAACTGGTCATCCATTCACAGATGTCACTCCATACACTAAAGTTAGCACTGGTTGCCAATACTTGTGTATCCTATAATAACATTCAAGTTATATTGCTATATTTAGCAGGAACCTTAAACTGGAACACCATTTAGGTTTAGGAATAAACACAGTGAAGAACAATGGTTATAATGGCTGAAAAAGGAAATAATTGTGGGGTTATGGACAGATATGATCCTTGCAGTTTTAGGGGGTTGTGTAATAAAAAGGCCCAGAAGTAATCACACCAACCAATCAGCAGGTAGAATTTACTGGTCACCTGTTAGAAAAAATCTTATTGGCTACTATGGGTTAGTGCTACTGTGAAAATGTACTTTTATTTTATATAGGGGTAAGTGTCTACTACTGCCTGGTTGTGGTCTTTTTCAAAAAGTTCAATATTCTGCATGTGGAATCAAAATAAAGGGCAGCTAATGCACCTAAATAGATACCATGGCAGGCAGTGGGGGGTTTGATCAGAATATACTAGTGATATAAAGAAGGCTTCAGTCAATGTTATATACCATCTATGGAGGGGCTTCCTTAATGAGATTGTTATGATGAATGTATTATTCTACTGTACATCAGTTTCCTTATAAAAATGCTATATTTTCTCAAATTACAGTTTCTCCAAAGTTTCATGAAGAAAGTGAAATTGAAATGAGATAAAACCAATTCATAAATGAGCATTACTTTATTATTTTTTTACAATATAGTTTTCTATTTACAATATTTCTGGACAGTTCAATACAGAGGAGGTCAATTTCTGGATTGGAACCACATTATCCACGTATTCCATGTTATACTTTACATTTACCCTCTGTGCAGCAAGGAGACTGTGCAGTGAGTGACTGGAATAAGTTTATCGGAAAGCCAGCCCATACTATAATAATAATACAAGGGGTGTTTTAATACATAATACTATGTAATAATACAAGGGGTGTTTTCATTGTGCTTGGCTATTAATTTAAGTTATTTGAAAACATTTAGGTTGCCAGCTTTGGGTGAATAATTCTAGAGCATATTCTGGGTTGCCAGATAAAGGATCCATTATACTTTGGAGTGGTGGGTATTTTCAAATACAGTAGTCTGTAACTTACATTTCCAAAATCATGTTCTTCAGTCTCACATACAGGAGAGAACTACAAAATGTTGGTAGGAAAGTGTGATCATTGTTTTTAGCATGGGATAATCTTAAAGAGTTGGCATTTTAATAAAAATGTAAATTGTTCACAAAAATGGCAAATACTATCTTAATAACTAATGAGCATTGATAATGTATTTCCAAGAGCATGAATGCAATAAATATGTCATAGAACTGAAGAGTATGCAGCACAAAGGTGCAGTTCAGGAAATTGTAAGACATACAAGACATCATTCTCCAGTTCTGCAATGGGATAATGACATGAAAGCTTTTATGAAGAACTCCTATTTTATTGCACTAATTTCCTCTTAGAGACGAATTAAAAAATAAGCCAGGCTTGTATGTCATACTGATAAATAGTTTAATTAAATAGGAGATACAGTCAGCAAGAGAGAAAAGAAAGGTGGGAAAGTGTTGGGAAGAGACACAATTCAAATGTTGAATATGCAGCAATGTGAGTAAATCAATCAATGTGCCAGAGACACTGGTTTCCCACATATATTCAATCAATTCTATTAATATGCAGAACATATGTATTGTTAATAACAAAGGTGAGTATTTCTATTGGTGGTGTGAAGATGGAGTATTAAAACCAATAAGGTCAGTTCAGATCTAACCATCTCTATATAATATATCCTGCTTAGTTTTTTTTTCTGAATTATTCATAATAAATGAAATGCTTTAATTTTTTTTTTCTTCTTAAGATGTCCTAATTACATCTGAAGTATATAAAAAAGATGCTAGCTGACCAAAGCAAATTAATGGATTTTAGCACTTATGCCTATGATGCAAGTGCAAGAGAACTATGGGGTTCAAAATCATGCCTGTAATGCTTATTTTTCCAGCAGTTACATCTAATTACAATCCAGCATGATGTACAAAGTAGCCTGTACTTAATTAGTGCCGTTAATAATAAGTAAGTTAAAACATGGATATAATGCCAATGAATACTAAATAATTATGGTCAGTACAGCCTGATTATACCAAGCTTAGATAAATCGTTAATCTTTGCTATTTTTTATTATTGCCAGTTGGAAGACATTTCGGGGAGATAAGTTGCCTGCAGTAGCCGAGATTTAACCACAGGCAACTAATGTCCCCCGTAGGCCATGGCCCTAAGGTTTATGGCAGAAGTGGCTGCTTCAGATGCTATAAGTAACCCAAAAGTGTTAAAGGATCAAAACAAATGCCCACAGACTTATTTTAAAATTGCTGTAATACGCTGAGTACTGACCTGTGCATAAAATATATTTGAAAAATAAGTCTGTGAATTAATGGTTTCATATTTCTGGTATTCCAAACAAAAAAACCCCAAGTTTTTCCTAGAAAAATCAAGGAAAAATCAAGGACACAATACCTACTTGGAATCACTACAGTTACACCACTACTCTACTAAGTACGATTTTTAATGCTTTTTACAGAATGGGAATCTGCCCTGTTAGTTTTGGGGTGCCAAATAAAAGTTTTTTGATATAAAATTTAATGCTAAGATGAGAATATCCTACACAATTTGGTAACAGCTTGGTTCAAAGTTAGGAAAGAGATGTTACCAGTGGGCTCTAAACCAACATTTTTTTCCATTTACATCAAAAATTGGTTACTAACTGTCAACTTTGGATTCTACCCTATGCTGTTATTACAATAGCCATTAGTCATTAACTTGTTTACCCACTGACTTATATAAATCAAATAATTTTTATGCTACCTGCTGATGCATTGCTATAGGTAATAACAACCTATCAGTATTACGTAACTCCACTATGAATTAAACTGTACAAGCTATGTATACATCTGTAACACATTTATTGGTATAGTTATTTGATGAAATCACATTAAATAAACTAATATGATTCTTTGTTAAAGTTAAATTGCCACTTTAATTATATTTCCTTAAGCAACCTCTGCATTTTTAATATTCACAGGTATACCTAGAAGTCCCTGAGCCCCATACATACATTGTAACTACTGATATCAGGATCTGCCCTTGGGGACTTGGTGGAGGAAGGATTTTGTATATCATTCACAGTTAATAATCAGTTGGGCACCAGTGGTCCTTGAAACATATTATAACTATTCATTAAAGGACACGTGAACCCCAAAACTAATTTTTTGCCAAATAAAACAAAACTTAAGCAATTTTGCAATATACACTCATTATCATAATAACTTTTAAAGCACTAACAATTTTTTAATAAATTGATGTTGAAAAGTTGCTTAGAATTATTTTTTCTTTTGTTAGGCAAAAAATTATTTTGGGGGTGTCCTTTATAAGGGATGTAGAACAATCTATTGGGGGACAGTCACATAGACAATAGGTATAGCAATACATTATTCAGCAATTACGCATGAATTTAGCTTCTAACAGTTCTTGCTCAAATCAGGTACCATTGACAAATCTCACTTGAAAGTGTCCATCCCTGAATACAGACCTTCCAAGTGGAACCTCTGTGGCAATACCTCTATCCCTAGGTCTGTACTTTTCAGTCCCTACACCACCAGGTGACCCAGGATTGCTAATCCTATTTTCCTCAATGGTGCATCAGGTTGCTCATTGGCTACTCTGAACTCTCAGTCCTGGAGTGAGTTATTACTAAACTATGCTTTCACTATCTTCCAAAAAATGCAAATAAGTCCTTATATTTTGTGTTCCTTAGTGATGAATACTTCTTCACAGGCTGCAAACCCCATGCCAGCTGCAGTTGCAAATATTTAGTAAAGTAACCCGGAGAGCACAACATATCTTTAGTGATGAACATAAGTTTTCACCAGGCATGGATTTGTGGCACAATTCCACTTTTCCCCATTGGCAGATTTTTTTGTGAAACGGGCAAAAATTTGTTGTGGGAAAAATGCATCAAAAAAATTGTTGCGGACATGTACACCATTTTCCGCATTTTGTTAATTTTTCGATGTTTTGCAGTTTGTTTCAAAGTTTCGTGAATTTTACGGTGTGGCAAAATGGGACAGATTTGCTCATCACTACATATATTCTCTTTATCATAGTGTTTTTATACGTGGAGACATTGTTGCACTATTAAAAACACTATGATGAAGCGAAAAGATACACTGTACTCTCCAGGTTACTTTTCTACCTACTTACACTAACTTATGCCTACCTCTGCCCAGTTCCATCCACCTCCTCCAACGGGTGATATAAAGAGGCTGAGCCGAGTTGGCTTCCCCTTTTAAAGAGTAGGACTGTGACATAGCTTGGCCATTTACTGAACTGTAAGAAAATGCTTTGAACCTAGGAAACATTAAAGGGAAACATCACCATCTTCCAACTGTAAATTACAACCACATTTAGCAAAATCTTTGGGGATTGCCTGCAATAAATGGAAACCAAACCATAAGTCCCCTACACTTGCAAAAAAAAGAAAAAAATATTTTTCAATACATGGTACTGTATATGTATTTTGGCTCCATATAAATATCATAATCAGTGCAAAATACTTATACAGTACAGCATCCTTGCCTTTAGCTTAGCCAGTGCCATGGTCAACATTTATATTCAGTTGAAGCAGAACCTAGTGAAACCTAGTGAAATGATTTTTTTTAGCCCAAAGCTGTTCCTGAACTTGGTGCACTTCTCTCTCTGTAACATGAAATAGGTCTCTTTCATACAGCTCTAAAACCTGAAATGTGTTGCATTCCTAAATCTTCTAAAGATGATTTTCATAGGTCAAAAAAGTCTCAACGTTTAAAATAATCTGCTATAAAAATACCCGAAATACTTACATTTACTAGAAGTTATTGTAAATTCTCTGGACACTTACAAGTATTAATTACAAGTAGAAATCACATTTTAGGGCCTGTCCATTTGAGATGACACAAAGAAAATTATATAATTAGAAATGTTGTGCCTGTAATACTAATGCCACCTCAGACAATGTGCATAACAGGAAAGTTATTAGAAGGTCACATCTGTGGGGAAGAATTCCTTAGTTAGGCAATGTTATTATAAGGGTTTTTAAACAATTTTTTTAGATTCATACATAATACATATCAAACTGAAAAACACAAGCATTTGGGTGATGATACTGTAGGCAGATGTGAGTTGTGTGTTTTGAAATAATGGGCTGTGCCACTATACAAAATGTACTAGCACCTAGAGAACCCTACACAGATGCCATTTTGATTCAGAGTCCCAGAAATAACATAATCACTACACGCAAGTGTAATTATGTCAGCTACAATGCCCCTTGGGTCAGCAATTACATTGGTATGCAAAAAAAAATAAAAAATTGGATTCTGGGCTAAAAACAGAGACTTGGCCTAAGATTGCACATTGCATGCTGCACTAATTGCCCTTTCTATCTTACAGCCTAACAGGCTGCAGCTGGGGGATGGTTGTTTTTTTTACAAACAATTGAAACTTCTATTTTGAATGGAACAAGCCGCCAGATTTCAGAACTTCTGAACTTGCTTTTTTCATCTCACAGAACATGTTCATGAAAACAATCCCTTATGGTTCTAGTATAAACCCCAATCCAATAGGTTCAACAAGTTTTTAATGACTGCAACATCATATTCTAAATAAACATTTCCTAGAACACCTATAATGACTTAGGGGCTGATTTACTAATCCACGAATCCAAATTCGAATGAGAAAAATTCGGATTGGAAAACGAACATTTTGTGACTTTTTCGGATTTTTTTTCGATTTTTCCGTCGCCGTTACGACTTTTTCGTAAATTGTCGCGACTTTTTCGGAACCGTTACGACTTGCGCGAATTGTCGCAACTTTTTCTTAGCCATTACAAATTTCGTGAATTGTCGCGAGTTTTTCATAGCCATTATGACTTTTGTGAATTGTCGTGACTTTTTCATAGTCATTATGACTTTCGTGAATTGTCGCGACTTTTTCATAGCCATTACAACTTTTGCGAATTGTCGCGACTTTTTCGTATTGAGCGCTCAAAAAATTCACAACAAGTCATGACGAAAAAAACGCATTCGGGCGCTTTTCGGACTTTCGTGGATTAGTAAATGTGCCCCTTAGTCTTTGTATGATTACTTAGGAGGATTTACTGTGTTGTTAAATTACATTTTGCTGAACACAATGAGAATACTCTTCAGACTGCTCACCCTACTGCTCTAAGAAATAGGCCAATTCATTCCTACCACTTCAGTGGCAGACTGATAAGCATTTAAGTGGGACTAGTTTAAGTACTAATTTAACATTAACTTGGGCAGAATAAGAAAGTTAAGTAACAGCAATCACAATAATTTGTTTACTGCATGCCAATATAGATTTATTTTATTACTCAAATGCTACCCTTGGAGCACTCACATAGCACCTGAACTGGGAACTGGCACTTACAGATGCACAGATGAAGCCAAATTCCTCTACAATGCTGTTGTCTTATGTCTCTTTCAGTTAACATGGGGGCGGGATACCAAAATTTGCCACCAGGCGGTGCATGGTCTATGACATTTTCTATTGTGCCTTTGAACACTAGCGCCATCGAGAGGCAGGATTTAACACTCAAATGGTGTCTGGACATAGTGAGACAAAATGTTAAAACTTGCTGGCTGCATCTATATATTGCAGTGTCACCAACTGTAACCTGCAGCACCTAATATCCTCCTATTTGTGTCTGAAAATTCCCCTTCCATTTAAATTTAAAGCTCTATGGGACAGGAACCTCCATCCTCTTTATCACTTAGCTCTGTGGAATCTTTAATATAACTGTGCTTTTTATTTATTTGTACTCATTATTGTATTGATCTATTATTGTAATAACTCCATGTTTGTATTAATTTATTGTTCTGCTGTACAGCACTGTGTACATAAGCAGCGCTATATAAATATACATACATACACTTTATATCGCTTCCATCAGTTTGCCAGTTGTTTTTTTGCATTTTTCTATACATTTTTATATAGAGAGAGGACTGTTAAGCATATAACTGTATAAAACATTACACGGCTTATGCAAATAAAATATGCATGACAATATATATCCAGACCCATGAACAGAAACAGGAAAAGCTAGAGCATTTTAACACAGAGATAAAACATTTTTCAAATGTATCATAAACTGCTAGTTACTATGGGGCCGATTCACTAAAGGTTGATAACGCTTATCGCATGTTTTTTTGCGCTTAAAAGCACGCAATTAATAAGTACAGATTCATCAAAGTCATTTTGCATGCATTAATCCAAATACCGCATGCAGAAAAAAAAACCTTATTGCAAAGCGTTATTTCTAACACATTGCGTAAATTAGCAAATAAAAATAATACTAACGCATGATTCACAAACACATATGAAGTGTTAAATGCGCTAAATATTGCATTAATCTGTGCAAATATTAACACCTACTTGGGGTAGGTGGTACTTTAAGAAAATTGCGGTCCGTGAGCTTTTGGCAACACAACATGGACTTTGCAGTGGGCTTTTTCAAGTCTGTGTTGGCCCTAGAGTGATGCAGCCTCCAGTTTGCAGGGAAATTTTCAGAACAGTAGTTTTCAGAAAGTAACTGCTACATGCGTAATAGCGTGCGCTAATATGGCACATATGGCTAATATGGCTTGCGATTTTTCGCACGTGGCGGAAATTATTGCACATGCGTTAAAATATTACACTAAATCGGTCATTGCGAGTTAAAATACGCAAAGAACATCACTTCTTAATTATGACAAGTGTCCTTTTAGTGAATCGAGCGTTAAGTCGCAAAAAATAAGAAGCTATTTTTTATCGACCGTTAGTGAATCAGCCCCTATATGTTTATATTGCACAGGTATAGTCAACTTCATGTACTTATTCATATTATGATTCAATAAAACACCATTAATATAGAATAATTAAACACATTTGAAACGTAACATTTACAAACAATGGTTACAGATGAATCTATTTCAAACACAGCAGTCTGCACACCTCCCCGGCTCTCCTCACTGCTGGCTATACCATGTGACTTAAGTATTTAAGTTACAGAATTGTATTGCTGATAAAGATAAGGATGTTCTAAATGGTAATGAGTAGAATTTAAAGAGATACTGACACCAGAAATGAAATTATTTTTACATCTGTCATAACATTGTCTCTGCATGCTATTTATAATTTTGCCATACAAGTATTTGTCCAAGCTTTTACATTCCCTATCTGATCCCCCATGTTCCTCTATGAGGGGGCTGCCATATTTGTCCAGCAGGGGGCCGTTACCATTAGAAGCTGTAACGGTCAGGCTGAGAAGGGACAGTCAGGCTGGCAAAACAGTCAGGTTTTGGGATTTAAAGTAACAATTACTAACAAAAGCAGCCCTGTCAGTAAAAAATGATCAACACGACCTATAGGCAACTTTTTATGTAGATTTATATTTTAAAAAGTTGTTTTTTCGTGTCAGTATCACTTTAAATGTGATATAAAAGCCAGGGTAAGAGCATTTTGTGACTGAGAAATATATTCTGCAATTGTGAAACTGATGAAATAGTCAAGATTTTTGAATGAGAGGTCTCAAAGTTGACTCCTGGGCAATCTTCTCAGCTAGGTAAATTAAAGGAACAGTAACACTTAAAAATGAGAGAACTTTAAAGTAATAAAAATATAATGCACTGTTGCCCTGCACTGGTAAAACTGGTGTGTTTGCTACAGTAACACTATAATTTATATAATAAGCTGCTGTGTAGCCATGGGGGCAGCCATTCAAGCTGGAAAAAAGGAGAAAAGGCACAGGTTACATAGCAGATAACAGATAAGTTCTGTAGAATACAATAGTGTTTTATCTGTTATCTGCTATGTGCCTGTGCCTTTTCTCCTTTGAATGGCTGCCTCCATGGCTACATAGCAGCTTATTTATATAAATTATATTAGACTTTCTGAAGTAAACACACAACTTTTACCAGTGCAGGGCAGC
The DNA here is from genome assembly GCF_000004195.4 of Xenopus tropicalis. Lineage (NCBI taxonomy): Eukaryota > Metazoa > Chordata > Amphibia > Anura > Pipidae > Xenopus > Xenopus tropicalis. Next base: position 159,074,675 of record NC_030677.2, read on the forward strand.
AGCACATTATATTTTAGTTACTTTTATACACTTTCATTTTTTGGTGTTACTGTTCCTTTAAAGTAAGGTCCCTGCCACATGGGGCAAATTCTTGGCCCGAGGAAGAAAACTTGGAGGTACATAACTTTTTGCACCTCCAAGTGGATTTGTGTTTTCTTGTCCTCTAAGTTGATGATCCTGAATAGAACCCTATGGCATGTACAAAGAATTAAAGAACTGAAACATTAAATGAACCCAATATTATTGTTTGCCTCCAATATGGATTAATTATATCTCAGTTAGGATCAAGTACAGGTACTGGTTTATTATTAAAGAGAAAAAGGAAATCTTCCGGTTATTTTGGAGCTTTTTGGATAATGAGATTCCAGATAATGGATACCATATCTTTTCTCTTATAGAAAACACAATAATATCTTTCCAGCCCACTAATTTATGCACTAACTTCACTTTACAGCTGAAACAGAACCAAATAAAAATGAAATCAAGAGCCTTTGTGGCCTAAAGCTGTCTAGAATTTCAGAAGATGTCAGGCTCATGACATGGCGTCTTTGAAGTACACACAGTTAATATAAATGCATAGAGCAAAATATATTCCAACTAACCGCTGCTTTGATGTTGAGCATTAGAATTGCCTGTATTACTAAAATTCAATTACATTATCAGTTAATATTAAAACTCTTGCTTCTACAGTCTGAAAGTGTTATCGAAAAGAAAAAAGCTATTTCTCAAGCCCTTTCTTCTTTGCAGTTTAAAATGAACTCTTGGCAGCCTTCACAATAGTTTGAAAACAACTTTTTTTTACCCAAACCAGTTACAGTATAAATATTAGCCCAACAAATTATTACAGAGAAGTGGTTCTTTTAAAGCAAAGCTGCACCAATGAAAAATAATCTTAATACCAGTTGGGGGCTTATGAGATCTCCATTTTGTTTTATTTACACTGAGTAAAACATGGGAAATGTCAAGGACACATGTAGCGTAGATTCACTTCTCTCAGCCCTGCTTTTTTTCCATCAGTCTGATAGAAGCGGATCCGCTTCCCTTCCATGTACCTGCACTGAAAACTATAGTATCCGCCCCTGCAGGTGGTGTAGGTCTGTCCAAAAATGCCTGCTTTTGCGTATTACAGGCTGACATACGCTCCGCTGCAGGTGGCTGCACTGAGGCTGATACTGTAGTTTTCAGCATAGGCACATGGGCAGTGTAGGGAAGCGGATTTGCTTCTCTCAGCAATGGAAAAATGTTTGTTACATCAAAATATAAATAAGATTTTTAAATCTGTAAAAAACAATTTATTTTCATTTCTTTTTAATGATCTTTCACAATCAAGAGTCATGAACATTGATTTCTCCATTTATTATCCTGTGGAGCTTAGTTCACTTACACTCCTATTATGTTTTATTTCTGTAGCACTGACTTATTCCACAGCACTTAACTTCATTCATATCAGTCCCTGCCCCAGAAGAGTTTATAATCTTCAGTTATTAACATACACACAAATTATGGTAAAATCTATTGGGGGCAAATTAACCTTCCTGTATGTTCTTGGAGAGTGTAAGGAAACCAGAGTACCTGAAGTAAACCCTTGCAAGTGCAAGGAAAACATACAAACAGGCCCGAATTTCTGGTGAGGCCACAAAGGCCCGGGTCTAGGGCGGCAAATGTTTAGGGGGCGGCATGCTGCCCCGCTGCCACAAAATGTTTAAATTTGGCTCCCAAACGGAGCATTCGGGACTTCTTCCCACTGCTCCGTACGGGAGTTTAAATGTTTGCGCAAGCGCACTCGCGGCTCCATGCGCAGGAGGGGTCGCGCGTTTGCGCATGCGCACACGGGGAGGGGGGTCAACGGGGGCGGCCTCGGGGCTCCCAGAAGACAAATCCGGCCCTGTATACAAACACCTTGCAGATAAGATTCTGGTTGGTATTAAACCTGACACAGGAGTTCTGCAAGGCTAAAGCACTAAGCATTGCACCACAGTGCTTGTCCTCTCTGTGTGTAGTTTTCCACACTGCAAAATTGTACATTGCTGTGCATCTTTCTAACACTATATAAATAATAATACATAAAATAGTTTATCCATACAAGACTAGGGCACATTACAGTCCTCTAGCATTTTTACCACAGATACCACATGCTCAATTTTTCTGGGTAAAAAGGACACCACTTACTTTATTAGCAATACACACAGCTAGTGATGAGCACATTTTTCGGCAGGCATGGATTTGCAGTGAAATTCTGTATTTTGTCATTGGCAAATTGTTTCGCAGCAACAAAAATTTGCAATTGCATCAAAAAAGGGAGCGGGCCCATAAAAAAGGGTGCAGGCATGTAAAGAATGGCACAGTCACATCAAAAGGGTGTGGTCATGTAAAACATTTTCAGCAGTTTTGCAAATGTTTTGCAGCAAACTGAAACAGGACAGATTGCTCCTCACTACACACTGCATCTTTTACACAAAAGCATAGCTAAACATGCACATAAAGCCATTAGCCACTGAAGGCTGCGTAACAGGTTAGAAAAACTTAAAGTACATTAATATTAACCATTTGAAAAGAAAACTGTACAAAGTCTGACTGTGCTTCCTCCTTGTAACTTCCGCCCACTGAGCCTGTTTGCTCCCCAATCGCAGCCTCAGGCCCCTACCAAAGACACCTGCAACTCTTCATTCCCCCCCTGTTCTGGATACTCACAGGGCAGCCCCACTGCACCAAGAGCTGCAAAAACTTAATTCCCTCAATCTAACCCAAATCTTTAGTTGCCGCAAGGGCATATGGGCAGAAATTTGCCTGTCTGTAATATAATGACCTCACTTCTTCCCTCAGCATTTATTCTTCCATTGCTTCTCCTACTGTACTTCCCTCCCTCTCACCAAAACTACAATTTCCACCATCAGCCACTACCTTGTTTTTCTGGTCATTTGTATCAAAAGCTGTGAATAACGAGTGCTTATGTTTGTCATCAGTTATAAATGTTGCTTTGTGATGTCAGTGAATAACATGGTTTTTAAAAAGTAAATTACACACAACAGCGTTCCATTTTGTAAACGCATTACCTACCGCAGCTTTACGATTTTAAATTTAAAGGGTTAAGAAAGTCTCAGTGGTCATATAAATGAATGCCACAGACAAGCAACAGCAAAAGATGAGGCTTCAAGGTGAAGATGAATTTATTAATTTTTGAAGTACCCTTGCCAGTGTGTAAATGGTCGTTCTATCATTTTCAAATGTTTTGATGTTTTTTTCAGCTTAAAACTCTTGTGATTTATCCAGCAACCCAAACTGTCAAGCAAAGACAATCATAGCTCACACAGTTACCTTAAATGAACAAGAGGGAAAACCGATTTTCTTACAGAAATGTATTTATTTCCATTTTATTTTTCAAGATCCTAAATTATTGTTCATCTCCCTATTTTCGAGAGAGAATGTTTCCTTAGAAAAGAGAAATGCCACCTACATTTAAATTGTCCAGTATACACTTGTCTTTTTTTGACTGACCACTCCCATATTGATGCAACGACGCCCAATTGGAGGCAATTGTGACTTTTTTTTGATGTGCAACTAATATTTTTGCTGCTAATTTTCGGGGAAGCTTCATGAAACAACCAGAAATAATGCCCTAGTTTTGGCATGCTCTTAGTTCTTTAACATGTGATTCCCCCTGTGCTTAAGCAGCACACAGATTCTGCCATGACAATGGGGCTAGTAATTCCCTTGGGATAATAAAAAACAGGGCCAAGCAGGCTGCAATAGTGACAGGGGCTTGAAGGTAAGTTTTTAGACCTCCTATCCGCAAAGTCATGAAAAGACAAAGGATGTGGATTGGGGCAGGCTGCAGGTAAGAACAATGAAAGTTATGGAATATTGACTGGTAAATGGCTGCAGTGCAGTTAACTTTGGTACAATGCAGAAAAAGACACATATACAAATATACTACAGGGATAACCATATGACCCATAGGGAACAAGGTCCGATATAGTTGGAAACAAGCAAACAAACAAGACTACCGATTGTGTCCATAAAATGTAGTGACTTGTTCCATAGTGATATTGGAGTCTATGGGCATTTTGTCACCAAATGTTGTGACAGTTTTGCAAAAATATTTGCTGATAGCAGAATGCGAAATGTCACCTCAAAGCCATACCTAGCAAAATTTTTGCTCATCACTAAACAAGACTGTATTCAGAAACAGGTAGGTTGGCCAAGGAATAGGGCAGGCTGAACAGGTGTCTGGAGACTCTGGGAAGTGCACTGGAACAGGAAGACAGGAAGGACCAATACTTGGCCTTTAAATATGCAAGACCCTCAGCATGCCATGAACAAGACTGGGTCAAGGTCAAGGCAGATTCTGTTAATGCCTTTAAGAGGGGCCTGGATGAGTTCTTGAACAATCAGAATATCCAAGGCTATTGTGATACTAATATCTACAGTTAGTATTAGTGGTTGTATATATAGTTTATGTATGTGAGTGTATAGATTGGTAGGTGTGGGTTGTGTATGCTGGGTTTACTTGGATGGGTTGAACTTGATGGACTCTGGTCTTTTTTCAACCCTATGTAACTATGTAACTATGTAAGGTATAGAGTCCCATACAGGGCACGATCTACGTGACTTTATATTCACTTGCTCTGGATTCTTCTCAGAGCACTGAAACATATTTCTACATAGATTTTTTGACAGTGATAAAATTGACACTAGTGACACTGATCTAAATGATTAACAATGTCTTGTGAGGGTTGCATGATATTTTGACTGCATCTACGGGGCAGGGACCTCCATCCTCTTGTGTCTTTGACTCTTAACTTATTGCAACTGTACCTTGTATTTATTTGTATTTATCTATTATTATCTTAATAACCCCCCGTTTGTATTAATCTATTGTACTGTACAGCGCTGTGTACATAAGTAGCACTTTATAAATAAAGATATACATACATACATACATATATGCAAACAAAAATGTGCTGGCTATCACTATGTCAGACAGTACACTGAGACTGGACTGTTTCGCAAAATATGCAAGAATGTTTTTTAAGAGTCTGAAGTATTCAGACAAATGTACATAGCAGTATGTGTATACAAATATATATAATAACATTTGATCAGAATATATTTCTACAATTATTTTGGATCCTGGCCCACTTTTAAGTTTAAAATGTACATTTTTTTCTTCAAATTGTCTCTCATTATCAGTGTGTATTAGCAGTGAAATACCCTCCAGCCTCGGCCTCTTTTTTTTTTGCTCTGAAAGATCTGTGATGCTAACTAATATTAAATCTAGTTCAGTGGAAGGACATATACTCTATTTGTTTTATCTTTATATTTTCTAAAAGCTTGAGTATTCCTACTATTCAAAATGTGCCTATATGAATGTATTGTTGCAGTAGCTACCTTTAACCCAGCAGGACTTTTTTCTATCTATTACATTCACAGATATAACATCACTACCAGCATTAAAGGAGAAGGAAAGGTAAAAAATAAATAAGTTTTAAGTAAGTTTTATAATTACGTCTATGTAAATACAGCCATAAACACTCGCAGAAACACTGCACTGAGCTCTATCAAAAAAAACCCCAAAAAAAACACAGGATTTATTTTCTGCTTTCATCTATACACATTCTTCTGTGTCAGAATTCCTTCGCTCAGAAATTTTTTTCAGGGCATGGGCACTAGCACAAGTCTGCGTAGCTTTCTCCTTTTTCCTATGTCCCCCTCCCATCATCTCTCTCTCTCCCCCTCCCATCTCTGCTCACTCCACCTCCTATCTCTGCAGCATGGAAGCTACTGAGCCCAAGCTAAAATAGCAGCTGCTATCTTAAACAAACAGATGGAGTTTCTAGGGCTGTTTACTGAGGTATGGTAAAGCTTTCTACAAAATCATATATAATATAATGTTCTAGCTTGCACTATTGTAACCAATCTATTGACAATAAAATGCCAAAATGCCTTTCCTTCTCTATTAAAGTTAATCAGAATTTGTAAACTTTAAACTGGGTTTTAGTTCATTATTGTTTTTATATCTTTAATGAACATTTCCCATGTACTGTACTATTAACAGAATCTATTTTTTGGCCCAACTAATATGACTTCTATAAACATTAAATATTATTGGAATAGCTTAGTATTTAATACATTTGATATCTTGATAATAAAATGACCTGGAGGACTATATTTGCTATGTGTTTCACTGTACACAGATGGCTTTCAAAGGCGAATGCACTATGAAAAGGAAGATGAAAATTAAGAAGAGGCCATGTTTGATTTAATGAGGAAGGACAAAAGAGTAGTTGGAGGTAAGAGGAAATTGAGTGACTTATTTTGAGTTTCATGAAAAATCCAATGGAGCGGACAAGGCCGGTGTGTGAAGCAGCTGGATGAGTCAATGACAACATTGATAATAAAATATTAATGCGCCTAAGCCAGTGAGAGCTAACTTTGTTGTGATACTATTCAATTAAAAAGAAAAGTATAACCAAATGAATTGAACCTGAATTCAATTAAATAGTTGAATTGACTAGTTTTCTATATAATTTTGACCATGCACACCTTCTTATGATCTATGTGGTGCTCCCTTCATTATTATTACTTTGTTGTGATACATTGGAATGTTGATAGTGGGTGCGGATATAGTGCAGAGGGGGGCAACCCATAGTTATATTGCCACTGGTGCTAGCTTACAGAGTTGCTGCTCTTGTGATTAATAGATCATTGCTCACTATTAATACCCACAAGGCGGTGTAAGTGTACAAGCTGCTTTCATTCCTACATGTACCTATGTGATCTATTATAAGGATGCATCTGGATTTTGAAGTACATATACATTTTTTAGGCATCCTCGGGGACAGATTTATTATAAATCAAGTGTGGGTTTTTATTCATTTGAGAAACGTAACGTAGCGCAAAAAAAAAAAAAAAACAGCTGCGTTAGAATTTTCTGAAACCCAAAATATTAGTGATTTATTAAGTAAAAAAAAAAACAGAAAAACTTGCCAGAAAAATGTTGGCAAGTGAAAGCTGGTAAGGTTCTATAGAAGCAAATGGGAATAGCCTCAAGCAATTTTATTTATTTATTTTCAAGCATTTAAGCTTTCAGCCTTATTGGAAATACATAGAACAGTGTGATTTTCTCTGGTGTGTAACTATTTTTCTGTCTCAAAATATGAATTTGACTATTTGGTTCAAGTTTTATCCTGAATAAGCTAGCATTAGGGAAACAAAAACCACAAAAAGCAATATGCATTTTGTTGTGTATGTAGGGCTCACTGTTTTTTGTGCTATATATAGTATAGTAGTTTAATAAATGTATTTATAATTAAAAGTAACCTCTGCATTGTATATTGATTGGTATTGGTTTTATTATGATAGCACATAACTTTATTTATGTACCAGTGGGTGACCCAGTTAATTCAGTGTGCTACACTTGTAAGCAGTAATTAACCTTTAATCACGTCACCTACAGTACACCAGGAAACACAAAGTGCACACCAATAGAGCCCTTGTTTTTCAACCACAGGCACACAGATCATAACACAACAGGATACAGTTTACAGTTACCCATGCCAGATTAGTGTAACAGTCAGGTTGCAAAATCTTTTCCCCAGGCAAGTTCACTTCCTGGTCCCTCCAGTGTTCCCTTCCACTCTCACCATCAGCCTCCAGTGCCTTCTTAGGGGTCCAGTCAACACTCCCCCCTTTACAGGGCTTAGCCCAAAACACCAGCCTTGCTGGGTGCTCTGCAGTGGAAGTCCAACATTGTTCGCCACTACTTGCCGAATCCCAGAAGGCCTTCCTACACCTTCACTATCCACTTCAACCCTGACTGACGGGGTACACGCTGGGAAGCTACTCCCACTCACTCCTTGGTGGGGCTTTTTAGCTTCCCATTCTCACTAACCTGGGCTTCCTCACACTGTTACAGTGTGCTATAACACAAGCTAGGCCCTCACTAGCTAGTTTGCCTACCTCTTCCTGTTTTAGTCCCTTCTGCCAGTCAGATGACTTCCTGCGTGTGCCTGTTTCCCATGAGGCATTCCCCTTGCTCTGCCACTCCCCTCCTTTTATACCCTTTTCAACTCCTCCCTCTGGGACTTTCCCAACACTCACTAACTCCCTCTAGCTCCCTCTAGAGGCCCCTATATTGTAATTACAACTTGAACCTTTTTACATGACCCACAGTTAGAAATTACCCTAAAATTAAACTAATACCCTTTTCCACCCCCTTACACACTGAAAATTTCTGTGTACTAATTGTTGTGTAGATTTTGCTGAGTGTAGATTAGTCCACATTTAAACAGAGAAGCCAACAAAATTCCAAAGCTTGTAAATTCAGATAATGTAATAGATAAGTTGAAGAAGTTGCCATCTATCTTGTACCCTATGGTGTGGTCAGATGATTACAAGGATGATATTGTTTTTGTGATATCCATTCCATGATGAATTCCTATAGCACACCATTGGTCCTGAACAAATGGAACACTGAAATGAATGTGTTTAATTACTCTTTAAAGGATCTAAGAGTAAAATTAATTTCTCAATGGGCAACAAGAAGCTTTCATTTATCATTTAGACTCTTTCCATCTATTTTCTCACAGACTGAAAAAGAAAGGATGGGGCTTGTATGTACTGGGGAATGTTAGCATGTTTGCAAGATGATGCTATTAAATATATTGCATATTTCTGTATGATTATGTCCCTTACTATGCCAATCTGATGTAAATGGAAGCAGCCGTTTGAAAATGCTATGAAGAAATAGATCAATTTTCCATTATGTTTTTTCTGTGTTTTTTTTTTTCAACCAGAACTTGGTGCTTAAATTTTTCCAACTGACTTTAATGGATGATGTGAGGTCTGAAGTGGGGTAAAATAATAGCTTTAAATCTCAACATCTATTTTACACCGCTTTTTACACCGCTTTTTGGCATTAATTGTTTAACATTACTGTATGATAAATAGGCCTCAATGTGTCGAGTCAACTTTGTGATACAGCGGTTACCTTGGAATTGTTATTGTGGTCTTGTTATAGAAAGCTACTCCTCCAACTTTAACTCTAGGAATATTTTCTTATTATTTTATGGAGCTATTTCCTTTTTATTTTCGCTGTATAAACTTAAGAACTATCCTGAAGGATTGCTAAGGAACATGTAGAGCAGACAATCTGAAATGATTTCATAATTCATATTTACTCCCAGCTAACCACTACAGCGCAGGCTGAATTAATTATCTGTGTTTGAAAGTGCAAACAACCTAAATATGATGACAAGGAAGGAAAAGCCGTATAATCTTTGAAGGATTGCAGCATAAATAAAAATTAGCCTCAAGACAATGTTAATTACACTTCTCCCATTACAAGTAAGGTAATTGAAGTGCTCATTTTACAGCAAAGAGCCAGACTGTTTCCAAAAGGAAAATGTTAAATGTAATGTACTAATTAAGGTATGAGGCTATAATAATGTGTGTGACAGACACAAAATGAATGATGCCAGGAATGTATTTGTTTAGGTAATAGATAGCAGAGAGCAGACAAAACAAAAGTCGATCCTCAAGATGATGTGGTTTGGGATGTCGAGAGATTTAGTGGTGGCCAAGCTGATTTGCCAGGTGATTGTCTTAATGTTCATTCATTACAAAATGGTGAGATGTTAATACCAGAAGAGCAAAGGGTCAAATGATTTGCAAAGCTGGGCCATTTGCCAAAAACTCAAATTGCCCTTGAAATTTCAAAACTGGCTGTTATCAGGATGTTTAATTCCAGCTTCTTAACAACCCAAGTTGTTTTTTGCAAGGTGCTTAAAAGATGCAAAAAAATGTTTTTCTTTGGTTTTTTTTCAGATTTTCTAATTACTGTTTTTGAAATAAACAAAGCACAGATCAAAATTTTAAAAAGGCAGAAATGAATATAAAATGTGAATAGTTTTATGGTCACCAGCCACTGATATGGGCAGAACCATTTTTATGGTGCCTTAGGAAGGTGGCCCTCAGGTGCCATTTAATCAATTACGGTAAGTTTAAAAAATGAAGATGGGAGATGGGGTAATGAGGGGTCCGGTGCATTTTCCCCCGTTACATCAACAGAAGTGACATCACACACACAGAAGTGAAGTCACGGGAACCTGTTCATGTGACATAACTTCCACCATCTGGGAGGGGGCGGTGTACTTAGGTCCGGTGCCTAGAAAAGGTTACTCTTCCTAACTGCTGTTTAGAGCTGGCAGAGGGCAAAGGATTCTCTCTATGTGCATCCTACACACCCTGCTCCACCCATAGGGGCTGATTTACTAACCCACGAATTTGAATCCGAATTGGAAAAATTCCGATTGGAAAACAAACATTTTGCGACTTTTTCGTATTTTTTGCGATTTTTTCGGCACCTTTACGACTTTTCGGAAATTATCGCAACTTTTTCGTTACCAATACGATTTGCGCGAAAAAACGCGAGTTTTTCGTAGCCATTCCGAAAGTTGCGATTTTTTTGTAGCGTTAAAACTTGCGCGAAAAGTTGCACTTTTTTCGTAGCATTAAAACTTAAGAGGCGCGACGTTTTGCGTAAGTTTTAACACTATGAAAAAATCGCAACTTTTTGCGCAAGTTTTAACGCTACGAAAAAATCGCAACTTTCGGAATGGCTACGAAAAACTCCCGTTTTTCCGCAAAAATCGTATTGGTAACGAAAAAGTCGCGATAATTTTCCGAAAAAATCACAAAATACCGATCATTACGAAAAAAACGCAATCGGACGCATTCGGCCCGTTCGTGAGTAAGTAAATGGGCCCCATAGACTTACTAACCCCTATTGCCTAGCATTCTCTTTTACTTTACTTTCTACATGCTTCGTTTTCTGTAGGTACAAAGAACGGATTCTAGGAAATAAATCCAGAACTATGAAGTAAAAACATGAGGGTTGATTCACTAAAGAGCGATAAAACGAAGACTATTTTCGTGCGGTATTCGACGCAACGTGCTACTTATCACACGCACGCCATTTTAGTCATACACACCATTAAGTTCGTAAAACTACTTTTTTTGAAAATGACCATTTCCCTGCAAACTGGAGGCTGCATCACTCTAGGGGTGACACATACTTGAATAAATCTCACTGCAAAGTCCATATTGTGTTGCCAAAAGCTTTTCTATAATTACCGCCTGCCCCAAGTAGGTGTTAATTTTCACACAAACTAATGCGATATTTAGCGCGTCTAAGTGTTTGTGAACCATGCGTTAGTGTTATTTCTGGGAGAGAATTAACGCAATGCGGTAAAATTAACGCATGTGGTTGCGCGCTATTTAACACACTCGATATGCGGCTTAACGCATGCCATAATACTTTAGCGAATCGCGATTTTTTCGCGTCAATTTTAATGCAAAAAAGTGTTGTTTAATGCCATTTTATTTTAGCATATATTTCATATTCATCTCTCTTTAAATATTAGGTGGTGATAAAATTTGCCATTACAGTAACCAACTACAACTAATCATATATTTGTTTTAATTAGTCTAATTTTATAACATCAGTCAAAGCCAGTTTACTGCATTGGAGCAATCTCGTATTTTCAGGACTGCTAGAAATAAGCCCATCCAAGCTAGAAGCTTTTGTCTAGGTTTTTATGCAGTGTTTACCACCCTTCATCAGAATATATTGTTTATTCCTTCAAAACAGCCTACAACTATTTATTCTCGATGCTAAGTGCTTCTATTTAATAACATTAGTAAACCTCAAAGAACCTCATTGAGAAGATTAAGACAGAAAAAAATTGCCTTAATAGGATAGTTTGTAGGATTTATAGAAACACAGCTTTTTAATTTATGTGTTAAGTAGGAAAAATAAACAGCAATAAGCCAATGCAAAATGTCCCACATATTTAACTACTGGCTAGAACTGAGAAAGAGACAGAAAGAATGGTTATTTGGTTTTACAAGTTACTCGTGAAATTGCTTTTACAGTCCATATGGCACACTAGAATGTGCTGCAATCTTTTTTTAGAAAAGGCTTGCAAAAATGACCATAGTTTACAATACCCTTTTAGATAGCAATTATTGTATGTAATTTTAAGTCCTTATTGACTCCAGTATAATACTAGATTTCTTCACAGACATGTTTATGGCCAAAAGAATTTCAATATGTCCGGCCTGGTACATTACATTACAACTGGTTATATAGGTAACAGAATGTTTGACAATGGGGAGAGCCCATGAAAACCATGCAGGCCCAAAGTGGTCCTTAAACAATGTTGGACCCATTCAGATATCCACCAGTAAAGTCAATGTATTATGGGCTGCTGATTTACACAAGACCATTGCTTTAATGTCAGCTTGTGGGGTAGGTAGGTAAAAAGACATATATAATTAGCTGTATTTTTAAGTTTAATTATGTAGCAGAGAAACAGGGGCAACAGGTTGCTGACAGATTGCCTGACAAAGCCACAGGAAGCATTATAATAGGGGTAGGGAGGGAGTTGTAAGGCTGCTGCATCCCCTTAATCACTTGGATTTCCTTCTCCTCCTGAAACCCACTTGGCCCCTCCCTCAGGAATTGGCTTTTGCTGTTGGCTTCTGGGCATGCTCTGTTTTTCTCAGCTCAGATTACTAAACACACCCTTTAGTCTAGCAGCCAATGTAGAGATGGCATTGCTGGTTCCCATAGTAACTCAGCTCCTAACCTCCTCTCCTGAGCTTAGCTTAACCATTACAGTGCTCAAACAAAGTAGAACTTTTATCAAAGACAGCTCTGCCTGTGTGAGCCTTGATCCTCACCTTGAAATGTATGCTGAATAAGAGTCTCTGTGTGTGTATGCTGTTTGCAGATTTAAATGTAACTGATGATGTGTCAGAGGTAAAATGGCTGCTGGATGAAAGCTGCTATTTGTTTTATGAAAATGTGATGGTGCTGGCAAACGAAAGGGATATATGCAGTACAAATGATGCCATTTGGGTGAGGGAGACCTGCTCAACTGATATACATTGTAGGAAAATGTAGGCTTTATATGTCCTTTAAGTCACTTCAGTACTAAAGCAAATATATTGCATTCTGTTGTTAAGCTGATTTTTTATATAAAGTCATACACCTTTTGTTTTTTCATACCTTGAAATTTCAATCCCTTTGTAATCCCTTATTTTTGAAAAATTGGCTTGAAAAGGGTTGGGGGATCCCCTCCTGAACATGTTAATTATTTACAATTATAAAGCTAGTCAATATAGCTCAAAGAATCATCGTGTATCCCCAATGTTTTAGTATTTGGATAATTTTCCTCAACAAATATATAAAAAAGCATTATGGCTCATTTGTTTAATATGGTTCTCATTATCTGGTTTTAGAAGAGAGAATGTAATAACTAAGCCCATGTTAAAGGATCCCCGGGGGAGTGGGGGTTGGTAATCTGCCCTATTCCCTTCCTTATGTATGTATGTATGTATATCTTTATTTATAAAGCGCTACTTATGTACGCAGCGCTGTACAGTAGAATTCATTAATACAAACAGGGGGTTAAAGATAATGGATAAATACAAAGTACAACAATAAATACAAATAAATACAAGGTGCAGTTGCACCTGCCAATAGGGAATTGTTGCTCAACACAGGGTTGAAAGTACTGCTCACAGACCTATGTCCTTGAATTACATATTTAGGGAAATATTAATATTATCAAAGGGTGAAACAGAGGTAGCTACAGTTCCCAGTGGGAATGTTCACAGCTCTCTGTTTACTTGTATGAGATTTTTAGAGGCATATTTATCAAAGGGTGAATTCACACGATCATCCAATGAGAAATATACCCCTAAAAATCCCATTCAGTTGAACAGGGAACTGTAACATTGTGAACTGTGGCTTAAAGAGCGGCTCTGGGCTACGTGACGAGTTCTCATTTATGCTGGTAAACATATAGATCTACAAATGTATGTTTCATTTGTTACTATAAATCTAAATAAGTATTTTTATGTGTGTACCTCTATGCAGTCAACAGTCACAAAGGATTCTGGGAGGACATATGCTTTTAGTTATCATTGGCCTTTTATTCTAATGACAACAGTATTGCCGTTTTTGGCTCTTGTTCTGGCCAGCAGTAAAAAGAAAAGCTGTTTCATTATTGGGGGATTTAACAGCTTTCTAATTTGCTTCTAATGTCAGGAAGTGAACATTTTTTAAGAATGATTTTTAGGTGGAAACTTTATTGAGTGAAATAAAACATTACATTTTATTATTTAAAGTTGTGACATTTAATTTACAAAAAAAGAATAGGCTGCCCAGAAGTGGAATATCTGACCAGTAATGGATTTTAACGGCTCCCTCCTACAGTCACATTTCCATATCTCCTTTATTACTGGCAATATTAAAAGTCAGAAGAAGCAGACGCATCCTGTTGTATTATTTTCAAAGGTTAAAGATATCAGAAGGAAGGTGGGGAGATAATCAATGTAAAGGTAACGGGGAGATTGTTAAAACGTTAAAAACTAACACTTGTATTGCTTGGCCATGTATGTTTTCTTATTTTAAAACATTTGCAGGTGACATATCCCTGGCATAATACACTATCAATTACTGTAGATAACATTTTAAAAGAGAAGACCTTGTTAACTCAACAAAGTTCTAAGTGATGCATCTTAAAGCATGATAGGCGATTCCAATTGATTCAACAATGCCCTCTAGTGAGCACAAGCCCTAAAGATTTCCATATTGCTTGTTGGATGTTTCCTAGGGCAGGGACATCCCCCTGGCAAGCCCTCCAAGGTTTCCTGAGCTACTGTACACCTCCAACGTATACACTGCATTTATCCTCCGGGATTCATCTTTGTCCACTAGTGATGAGCAAAGCTGTCCCCCCAAAAAATTTGCAAAACTGCAGAATTTGTGAAACAGCAAAACATTTTCAAAATGCACTTTAGTGGCTACTTTGTGACTTTTTTTTGCACCCACAACTTTTTTTTATGCATGTGACTTTTTTTTACGCGTGTGACTTTGTTTCACTCAAAATACATTAAAGTCAATGGGTGTTTTTTCTCACTCCCACTGTGTGAGTTTTTTTTACTCCAAATACGTTAAAGTCAATGGGTGTCAAATTTGCTGATGCTGAAATGCAGAATTTTACTGCGAATCCATGCCTGCCTGACTTGTTTAACTAGAACTAACTCTTCTTTCTGTGCCTATCCAAGGAGGTATCTGGCCACAATGCTTGGAAGAAACTGGCAACATGGGAACCAAGAACAGTTGTAGCATAAAGGAAAAGGAGCTAGAACTAACTCTTCCTTCTGTGTCTATCCAAAAAAGGAGCTAGAACTAACTCTTCCTTCTGTGTCTATCCAAAAAAGGAGCTAGAACTAACTCTTCCTTCTGTGCCTATCCAAGGAGGTATCTGGCCACAATGCTTGGAAGAAACTGGCAACATTGGAACCAAGAACAGTTGTAGCATAAAGGAAAAGGAGCTAGAACTAACTCTTCCTTCTGTGTCTATCCAAGGAGGTATCTGGCCACAATGCTTGGAAGAAACTGGCAACATTGGAACCAAGATCAGTTGTAGCATAAAGGAAAAGGAGCTAGAACTAACTCTTCCTTCTGTGTCTATCCAAGGAGGTATCTGGCCACAATGCTTGGAAGAAACTGGCAACATAGGAACCAAGAACAGTTGTAGCATAAAGGAAAAGGAGCTACACTAACAAGGCAGGGCAATGTATGTGCTATTGCAGGGCTAAAAATGACTTAACTGTAATGTAATTGCACCATTCAGTTGACTCCAATGCATTTGGTAAAATTTTGCCTTTTGCAAATTTGTCCACAAAAAAGAATTTTACTTGTTACGAGTCCCAGACAATACTTTGAACCCATGGCCATTGAACCCAAAGGTTTTTAAAATAATATCTTTCCTGACAAAAGAAAACTGAAGTGATTAAGGAGCAGACTATAATCATACACAGATATTAAATACAATTATACATAAAGAGCATGGAATTGAGAAACTGGTTGGGATGAAAAACTTTCAATTATAGAAACAGGAGTCAAATTAGTTGGAGTAGGACAGGTGTCTCTGCTGATACAACACTGGTGGTGAGAGGAAGAGGATAAACACATATACACACCCTGCTGAGCAAAAGCATGTATAAAACTTATTGGGGCATAGGTGATATCTTTGAACACTGCTTTCTGTTTGACAATTTTGTTTACCATTTAAAGACAATTTGTTGTTTAATCAAGGTTTTACTTGTACTAATAAATATTTCGACTTAACTAATTAATTATTTACATGTCCAAACACATCAAATATATTAAACCAAGTGTGACCATATGTCATGGTTCTGGACAACAGCTTTTTCTCTCTTTTTTTCACAAATGAAATGTCCCTTTTATGCATGAAGGGGTTATAGAAATTACAGTAACCAATTATCACTCACACTGAAAGCTTTTGGACCAAAATGACACCTTTTAGTTTACCAAGGAAATGATTAGCTTTTATAGTCTATTGCTGCTATTTGCCAAAGTGCCACATTATCTTGTCAACTCTTGTTACCGCAGACAACTACCTTACACCATGCCAATTCATGTGCACTCATTATTCCCATCTTATAAGAAGGATATCCTTTTTTACCCTCAACAGAGATGTCTATTTAAATACTCTTTTTGTGTTTAATGTACATCTGTCAGCATCTATAAAGACAGACTGCCTGACTATGCTGGCATTGCTCTTTATGCATACTAAACCAAAGTTTGAGAAATGGACAGAGCAGGCACCCTTCATTCCTTTTCTGAGAAAAGTGCTAACACATTGAGGCTTTTCCTGCACAACAAAAGAAAAAAAAAAATCACATTTTAAAAGTAAATAGCATTGACCCTGCTGTGACTAAATTCTAGTAAAGATTTGCTCATCAATCATCATTGCTTCTGGCCGTACCAGTAGCCCCTTGTAGGAGAAGATACTGAGCATCAGGAGAGGCACATTGTGATGTCATTAATAATTCTGCAATTATTAAGGTTATCACTACTCTGTAAAGTTACATACCATGAATTTTATGTGCATAAGCTGCTAAGTATTCACACTGTTGCTGATGATAAAGGGATTAAGAAGGAAAATACTCATATCTACAAAAACCTTCAGGTTGGCAATAAGCAAGCCATAATTTTGAGTTTGGTTAACTTGTTAAAACGGTTAATTTAAAGGAAAAAAGGTTCATCTTTGACGTGGAAATACACATGGCAATATTCTGCAACAATTGGATATATAGAAGTACTAAAGGAAATGAAAAAGCTATAAATGAGGTATAAGGTTTCTACCTTTACATCACATATAATCATTATTAACTCAACAAGATGATGTGGAATTGGGATTCCTCTCAGGCAACTCTTTAAAGTAAATGAAAATCTGTTTTTTATTTTCTTTTTAATTATTGGCTCTTCTTCTAGACCAAGGAAGAACATGTGAATGTGCAGTGATATCAAACAATTAGCTGGTAACAGCAGGAAACTAAAAATACTTGAAGGCTTGTCAATACCTTTTAACCACGTTTGGAACCAGAGTATATCAATGCATTTACTCTCGAATTAATGACTGGAACCTATTCCTAAAGATGCGCCCAACTTAAAATAAGATCTCACTGAGTTGATATATGGACTTCCAACAATTAGTGACTCTGTTGGATTCTGAACAATTAATGGCATGTATTCCAATGACAGGCTCCAATAATTGCAGAGCTTTTGTGGGATGCTGCTGTGTAGTGTTGTTCTCAGTGCCTTCCCAGGAGCTAGGATATTCCCACTAGACTGCATTGTGTCACTTCGACAAGTAATTCTGGCACATTTGAAAAATGCTAGGTGTATTTCTGGAACACATTGTGTGTTTCTTATTTAAACATGCAGTTACTTAGCTGAAATATTATTCCTAGATACCTGGGTGTGCTGTTTACCAACATGGCATATACGAGAGCAATGAAAATTTAATGAAATGAATAATAAAATAATAAGCATTAAGATACCTATTAAATGTAGGAAATCTGTTACATTTTATAGTGAATTCTGATGATGATATTATTATAGGCTATACTATATTTTGGAAACATTGTCCAATGGTGGGAGGCATTTCATACAAAAATATTGGTTAGGGGTATCCTATACATATAAATTTGATGAGGGTGTTGTATACAAATCTATTAGTAGGGGTTTCCTATGCTAATCCATGAGTGAGATGGTATTCTACACAAATCCACTGGTTGAGGCAATCAATGACAGTTCTGGTATTAATCTCATTTGGATGGACCATTTGCAATAAAGGGGTTGCACTTCAAAAGACTCCAAGGCTAAGTAAAAGTACACGAGTGGGGTTTGATTAATGCACATTCTCAATGCACATTCACCAGTTCATGTACTAGTCCTATCCTTGTTTTCTATTGTAAATCCTATTTCTTCTTTCCATTTAGTTTTAAACAGAATGTCTGTCGTATCTTTGATGCTTAGTGCTTATATATATATGTATGAATTTTTTTTATTTTTTTTTGTGGGGGGGTCATCACGTTCCCAGAGAAGTTCTATTGATATGGGGTGGTGCCTTAGTTGAAAGGTTGGGATGCTATGTAAATATAAAATATTTAATTTGATCATATCTGAATTGACCCCAGTCTGGGAGACCTAGGCCTACTGTAGCTTTTGTTGGTATCAATTTCAAATTAGCTTTCCTGGGTTTTTATGTGCTCATATAAATTGAGTGATGTAGCTTTTTAATTTAGGGTGGATATGTTTAAGAGGTGGGTATGAAATGGTTTGGAAAATGTAAAGGAATCTGAGAAGAATATTCATCTTGACAATGTTTATTCGGCCAAGCCAGGAGAAGGTTGATTTTTCCCATTCTTTCAGATCTTGTTGGATTTGGTTTAATAGACCTTGATAATTCAGCCTCAAGGTGCTGTGTAGTGATGGAGAAATCTTTAGGCCTAAGTATGTAATGTGTGAACATACAAGCTTAAAGGTAAAGTTGCTTATGATTGTGTCATTTATTTTGAGGAATTGCTAGATTTATAGCTTCTAATTTTGCTAGATTAATTTTGAAATGGCATAACTCTTTCAAATATTTGCCTTTTCAGTGTCAAACAAAGCAGGTTTTCTCTTTGTTGCAGTAGTACATTAGGCCAAAGAGTTTGTTTGTGTTGTCTCTGGCTTCTTGGCCAGGGACAAAACCAACCTGTCCTGGGTTGATTAAGGCAGGAAGAATGCTTTGTAGCCTTTGCACAAATACTTTAGCATATAATTTGAGATCTACATTTAATAAGGAAATGGGTCTATATCCTCCAGGATTCTGAGGGCCTTTGCCATTTTTTTGAATGAGAGTGATATGAGCTTCTAAGGCTACTTTGGGAATAGGTTTCCCAGACAGAATAGAATTGGTTGCTTCTGTTAAGTGCAGGACTAAGATTTCACCTAATTCCTTATAGTGGTAAATCCATCTGCTCTGGGAGCTTTACCTGTGTTTGTCTCATTAATAACTAGCAGAAATTCTTCTTTAGTCAGTGGAGAGTTAGGAGCCTGTTGTTGGTTCTGTGTGATTTGGTGTAAGCCAGCTGGAATTAAATTGTACTTTATCAGTTAAGTGTGAGTTATTTTGAGGGGTAGAGCTTGTATTTGGTAAGTGATATAGCATCATGTAATAGTCATAAAAAGGTTTCTGCTAAAGTTTTGTGTACTGTTTTGTGGCCTGTTATATATATTATAGCTGTGATATAGTTTTGTCTCTGGTATCATTTAAAGAAGGAAGCTAGAAGAGGAAGAAGAAGATTACTGCATGTATTTCCATGTTCAAAGAACATTCTCCTGCTAAGATCTATGGCTTTTTCCATATATTATGTGTATGTATCTCATAGGGAATCTGTCTGAAGACTGATGCATTTGTGTTGGGATTCTAAATGGCACATTTTATTTATTAGTTGATTTAAAGAGTGTGTCTTTTCCACTTTCCTTTTAGCTCCTAGCTTAAGTTCTCCTCTAATAACACATTTGTGGGTGTGCAAGATGGTTCATGGATCCATATATGTTGTGTTATTTTCTGTGAAATAGCTGTATAAGGATGTAACAGTTTCCTTTTTTTAACTCTGGATCTGGTATGAGGGAGTCATTGAGTTACCAGGTCTGCCCCTTTCTAGTCTCTTGGGGGAGAATTAGTGAGCATAGTACCGCAGTGTGGTCTAGCCAGAATATATCTATCTTTGCTTTTTGCAATATTGAGATATCTGCATGTTTGAGAATAATGTAATCTAATCTGCTATAAGTGTTATGAGTGTGGGAATGAAATGTTTAATCTTTTGAAGTGTGGTTTAGGATCCTCCATGTGTCTATGAGGGTATGGTCTTGTAGCTAACTTGGCCAGATCAGTTGCACTTCCATTGTACTAATATATTTTATTAGTAACCTGAGGTAAATAGTTATGACCACCATATGGTATTAACCTTGATGTGGTATGGTGGCTTGTCAATTTTATCATCATAACTTAACTAAACGTAACTTACGTAAAACATAACTAAAATACCCTATTTTTGATAGTATACACACTTACACACATAGATACAAATTACTAGTGAAACGGGAACCAATGAATGTGCATTGATCAAACCCCCCCCTTTTGTGTGTTAAAAAAAATGACTCAAAAAACTTCTCAAGGGAAGTGGAAGTGCTGTACAAAGTTTGTCACTTTATATCAGTCTAAAGATGCCCACAGGTATTGGTGAGAGCCATCAGTATACTGGATTTTATGTTCTGTCCCACCTGTTGCAATCTGTTGTGTTCACAAGACAGCGTGTCTCTTAAGGGATCCCCACACAGATTAAAGCTTATAATAAGGTAATAAGGCCAAACTTTCCTCTCAAACGTCTTGGCCATCTTTCCATTCAAGTGCATTGGTTGTTAATTGCATTGTGTAACACATAAAGGAAATCTTTGTTTTAAAATAGGTACTTTTTTTTAAATGCCATTTTTATTGTTAATGGCTTTCTTAATAAAGCAGTATTTACAGAAGTTGCAGTAGCAATCTTTAGATTTGGAATCATTCCAGTTGTTGTTGATATCCCACAGGCAAGTCTCAGAGATGTATCTCAGCAACTGCAGATCAGAAATCCCAGATAAATACTTTTCAAACAACTTGCCAAAAAAAATTCAGATGAAATGAAAGATTCAGTATTTCTTGGTGCTAATGAAGAAATGTACAACATCTGTTGTTGTCAGAATAAATGCACCTTTAAAGGGAATAATAATTTGCAGAATCTGTGTATTCATTAAAGCAATATGCTTCACTACTAAGTTGCGACTGACTTCTTTTGCAGACAGCACGCTCCATATGGTATAGAGGGAAGAGGTTCTTAATGAATCCACAGCAGATTTAACAATGAATGGAATTTAGACAAATCGCTATTATTATGAAATACAGCAACTGTGATGTGGGAAAAGCAAAACAGGATAGAATTATCTAGGTAATTCCATGAATAAATCTACCACTAAAGGAAATAATTTATGTATCATATTACAATGAAATGCATATACAAACAACAAATATATTAATTAAATAGGGGTAATTTAGCTCATGCAAGAGCATCAAGGGTAACAAAATTGTGTCCCTTAGTGCTTATGAAGAGATCACTTCTGCCTGGGTTCTGGCTGCACTTGACACCTTAGGCTGGATAAAAAAATTTGCAAGGTGCAGAGCCCAGAGCATCAGGTGAATCCGACCAACCATGTTCTTACTGCCTGCCATTGGCTTGCATCCACTGCTACTTTTTTCCTTGCACCTCTGAATGATGTGCAAGTAAGGGGGCAGGACAGGAGACACCTAGGTTCTACCCCTCCCCCCATAAATTCAGCATTACCAAATGTAGGTGTCATGGTATTCATGGGGCTGACCACAGCTCTCTACATTTTAAATGGAATGCACTGATTAGCAGCAAAGGAAAGGTACAGTCACTGTGGGGTGTCAAATGTTAGGCACCCCCAGTGATTGTAATGACTTACCTGGTGCCATGGGCTGGTGCAGTTTTCTGCTAACAGGAGCACCAGCCTGGGCTACCAAGTAAGTCATTACAATCACTGGGGGGTTACTAACATTTTTCCCAGTGATTTTAACATTTCTCCTTTAAGCTTAACGGCATGGTGAAAAGTGGAAATAAATGATGGATTGTGCCGGTTCTCTGCACTTTACACCATGCCTTCAAGTTTGTAAATGACACCTAATATAAATATAAATTAGGAATGCAAAAAATCCCTAATTTTTGGTTGAATCCAAAAGCTGAAGTGCTAGGATTCAGCATAATCCTGATTTTGCACATTGCTAAATCTTGTTCTCATTATCTTTACTGCTGTAGAGAGCCGTGACACAAGCTACTGGTTTACTTCAGGCTTTGAGATCATTCTAAAAAGTTGACTGCTAAATGCTATTCTTTCCATTTAAAATTATTGACTATTTTGAGTGATAATCAAAACAAAAAAAGTGTGTGTGGGGGGCGGTTGTATTTGAAAACACTTATGAAACCATCCAACAGCCAACACTGACCTCATATTAAAGTCCTCATAATGAAAAAAACAAGGAAAGTATTGAACATGATGAGGCAATACACCAGGAAGCAAATGTAACGTGGGACCCTGGACAGGTGCAGGCACAGGTTCTAACTTTTGATTTTAGAGTAGAATGGACCTTATCCATGTGTATACAGTATAATATCATAGTATTGGCAGGGATAATGACGTATTTTTGTAGCAGCAGTATATTTTACTATATACTATACTACTTAAGGTGGATTTATGCACTATGTTGGTGGTATTCTAGACACAGAAAAAAGTACCTTGCTGGAATACACTGCATTATTGATGGATCTTTAGTAGATGTATAATGATGTGTGATCTGTCTTCTTATGATAATTTCAATTGATTACCCTTTAATACAGAGAACCAAGAGTACGGTAACTGATTTATGGCCCTTGTAAACAGTTCTAATGTCTGTGCAACTATTACTTTGCCTTTTCCAGGTCATGGTACCAACCCACTCTCCTGTAAAGTGTTCTCAGAGGGACATGTGGTGCACTC
This sequence comes from Xenopus tropicalis, assembly GCF_000004195.4. Lineage (NCBI taxonomy): Eukaryota > Metazoa > Chordata > Amphibia > Anura > Pipidae > Xenopus > Xenopus tropicalis. Next base: position 159,097,698 of record NC_030677.2, read on the forward strand.
ACTGAGTAGTCAACATACACCTACATACATAAAGCACTCAAGTTTTAAAAAGCTTCAGATCAAAATTCCACATAATAATTGTTTCACCTATGTAGACAAATAGGTTCCAGAAATGAACAACATCATAGGGCAGAAAGCACCAATTAATCTGCTGCTCAGTTTTTTCTGTTTGTATCCACATAATATCAGCAAATAACCCAACAAAACATACTTTGCTGATGGATACAATTAAGAAATGCATGTTTGGCAGATCTCCTCACCTACACAGTTTACCTTATTGGGCATATTTGCATAATGGCCGCACACCAAGGGGCATTTATCAAAATGGGAATTTAGAGCTTAATACATAAAAACTCACCCCATGTTCTATACATTCCTATATGAATTTAAGAAGCATATTTATCAGTGGGTGAAAGTTAGAAGTTGATAAATACGTTTCTAAAAATCCCATAGGAATGAATAGAACGTTGGCCAGTTATTATGTATTAAGCTCTCACATTTTGATATATCGGCCCCCAAGTATATGCCCCCAAGTTTTAAACAGGTATCCAGAATCCTGGGGACCTGGGGATAAGGGGTCTTTCTGTTATTTGGATCTCCATACTTTGTCTACTAAAAAATTATTTCATCAAGTACAAGGTAATGTTTTATTTTACAGAAAAAAAATCAGTGTTAAAAAGTTTAATAATTTAATTAAAATGGAGTCTATAGGATATGGCCTTTATGTAATTCGGAGCTTTCAGGATAATGGGTTTCCGGATAGTGCATCCCATAACTGTATTAGGAATTTTTCTGTTATGTTGTTTTGTGCTTCTTTCATTGGTAATGGCCTCATTACTGTACAAGCAGCTGTTATGAAACCTGCATACCAGAGTCTTCCTTGGACATTTGAGCATTTATTGTTGTAGCATCTGGCTATTTAGGAGTATAATTATTCCTCTTTATAAGCTAGCCAAAGGTCTTGCACCACTAAATACCGAAGAAAATATACTGATGTATGAAATGCAATCATTTCTTTATACTTGCTATAAAAGAATGTGAAATACCTTCTGTATTCCTTTCCTTCACCAGAATGTAATGTACCCAATTTAATGGTCGCCAGGGCTATGTCATCAATGTCACCATTTTGATAGCAAAATATAAACAGACACAAAAAACAATAAACTAAGGATGGTATAACTTTACTGAATAAGCACTTTATCTCTTTTGTATGCCTTTCATATTAATATATTTCAAGAAACATTATAGGTATGCTCATTGGCAATGTATATGAACAGAATATATATATATATATATATATATATATATATATATATATATATATATATATATATATATATATACAAAACTCAAAATAAAATATTCTAAGAGTTCAGTATAGAGTCAGCGCTACTGATATGATAAGCAGCAGCAACTGGTTTGTTGTGGAGGGGAAAAAATAATGAATTCAATTCTTTTTCCAATAAATAAACAGTGTGTAGCATGAGCAGGATGTTATTAGGTGCATCAGTTTTTGCTGCTAATAAAATGAAAATTCAACATGGGGGATTTGTGTACAGGGCTATTTTATCCTGTTATATTGTTTTCTAAGGCTCTATATACCATAAACCATATAACACCCAAACCACCCCTCAGATATGAATCTGCAACCAACTGTAATGTACAAGCAAATAATTGAATCTCTTGTATTTTGTTATGTGCGGCAAAGGATAGCTGAGGCATGTCATACTACAGCTAATGGATACAAATGGACTACATTTATCAGTAGTTGAAGATACTGGCTACAGGAGAGCAACGTCAAATACTGCAGGACACAAGGCTGGTTTTCAAGAGAATCTAAGAATCATAATTTGCTAGAAGGAGGGAGAAAAGTGATGAGTTGTAAAGCTCTAAATAGGAAGAAAGAAACATTTAATGGAAACCAATGAGATATTTTTGCTAAAACTAGTTCCACCTTAATATGGTTCTGCATGATATCTCCTATCAAGAGGCATTCTGATTTCTAGATGATAGCTGTAGAATGAATGAAACAGTAGAAAACCTGCACCATTGTTTCTTTTCCTAAGCTATGGAACAATCCTGCATTGGGATTAAGTTTCGGTGATCAATATCCTAGCTGTAAGTTTTGGATTCAATTCTGTACTTGGTACTGCATGTATTCTGCTTCTGAAAATATAGGTTACTCAGCACTCCCTTGGTAAAATTTAAAAAGAGCCATTAAAGAGGAACTCTGCCCATTTACCATAATAAAACAAATTTAAAATTAAAAACTTACAATGGCCTTAAAGGTATTTGAAAATATATTTGGTATTTAAAGCAGTATTTAACTATTCCTTTCTATTCTTGTCATTGCTTGAGCTGACTCTTGAAACAGTGTAGAAGAAACCAGATGATAACAGGCCAGTGAAGAAGCTAGCAAGGCATTTCTGGAACAGGATACTACCAAAACCGGCAATGCAGGAAGGGACAAGAAAATACTACTTTCAATTTGCACATTAACAAATAATTATAAAATCATTGAGCTTCCTTAATTAATGGACAAGTAAACCTGGATTCACTGGTGCTAATATGTTGGGTACCCACCAGTGACTTCAATCACCCAATAACTTTTTCCTAGAAACTTCTTCCCATTTTTGTGCCCAGACCTGGGGAAAAAAACTTAGCAATTTTCCTTTCCTTGTCTTTTAATTTGTAATGGAAAGTTAGTTAGAATGACACTTATTACTTATATTTAATCAAATAAATATGACCTTGCCAGCCTAACCCAAGGCAATATTATAAAGCTCCATAAGAGAACACTACTATGGATCAAGCAATCATAGTTAACATGAATTAATACAATGCTGACTCTCAAATTTATTCTGTATAAAGATACAGAAAGCACAATATAACAATGCATTCAGGAAAACATCCACATTCAGTTATTAATAGATAATATGAGAACAAGAAGAAGAGAAGCTCCTGATATTTTGACAAATATACAAAAAGGGGGAGAGTGGGATGTTTCTACCTGCTCAGAAGATAAGGAAGTGACACATCCTTCTGTTTCTCCGCCCCCAGCCCAGCTTACTCCTGCCTTAACTCTTTCCTTCTCACCTAATCACAGTTGCACCTGGTTCTGCCAATCTCTAAACATAAACCAGTGTATTCTGGTGGCTGGTCATTCAGGTCCATGGTCATGCAGCCCCTGTGCTTGTGGCTCCAAGGCTTTTCTTTCTTTCATTATGCAAAACAAATTGGGTACAATTCCCCTTTAACCCAAAGATTGGTTAAATTCACTTTTTCTTGTGGCCTGTAAATACACTATTTTCAATGCAAAGTGAAATACAAAATGTAAATACTAATCTAGATGTAAATTGTACGGAGGCCAACAAGTTGTCACTTGGATACATAATTGTATGTCAAGACACACACACTCATAAATGTCTCTGTTTATTTGTTTGTAAATTGCCAAAGCATCCTGTGGTTCTCCAACTGTTCCAGAACAAGACTCCCAGCAAGCTGTCATAGAGTAAAGTAAAGATGCACATATCAGCCTCAGTTTGTACAATTCCGAGGAATTCAGCTATGAATAGTGACAATAAATACTCACGTTGGATGCTGAGTTTTATAAAACATGAAGAGTTATAGTGAATTAAGAGTTCTTTGATTTGATTTACTTATTTTTACAGTTAAACAAGAGCTGTTTTATAATAGCATCAAGCCTGACTGAAATGAAATACTAAACCAGGCACAATAAAAATGTAAGCCATATGATATAAACCTTTTGAACATTGCGTGCTCATTCTAAGGGCCATGTACCAAGATGAAAGAATGTTTAGCACAAAGCATTGAAAAATATCTTACAATAAGCCAATAATCTGGGCCAAGTGAATTTCCTTTACAAAGATATGTTCCAGTAACTGTTGTTTGCTCTACCTATAGTTAAGAGTTGCTAATAATCATGCAGAATAACAACTTCATGTCTGTTGGCACAGTTTAGTAAGCCCATGGGTTCGCTGGTTCACATGGTAATGCATTTAAGTAAAATAGAACTCTTCTTACCATAGAGAGAGGGACAATGCCAACAAGGTCCTTCTGACTTATGAATATTTCAGACAGAATGATATCACTTGAGCCTTTTCCAGGATATTCCACCTGCCATGAGATTGGCTGAGTTCCCGAGAGGCTGCTGAAGCTGGTGATCTCAAAGTTCATCTGTACTACTTCATTAAACTGATTGTTAGTCCTGTTGAAAAGAGAGAGAAAAGAATGATTAATGCATGTCACTGTATATAACCCATAACAACCTATCAGAAGTTTATTTTCATTAGCTTTTTACCAGTTTACTGACTAGAACTCCTGACTATAGAATACTTTTATTTTAGCCTGGGCCTGGGTCAAATGTTTCTTTATAAACATGCAAAGCACTAGAAAGATCAATTTAATGAGACACAAAAATCAAAATAACAGGTTTCCATGCATTTAAATATAATGGTGGTTATGCAATAAAAGGCATTTATTTTGCCCAGGTGCAGTAATCCATACCAATCAGCAGGAAGAATTTAATGGTCACCTGTAAGCAAGCATCTTATTGGTTGCTATAGGTTATGGCCTTATATTACATATGGGGGTAAGTTCTGTTACTTTCTAAAATGTCTGTGTTTATTTCAGAGGCAATACAATACATTAATCTACAAATCTGGCACTTATATTGTAGTGTCCACCACTGTGACCTACAGCACTTATATTTGCCTATTTGTGTCTGTTAGTTACCCTCCCATATAGATTGTAAGCTCTACGGGGCAGGGACCTCCTTCCTCTTGTGTCCTCGACTCTTAACTTATTGCTGCTGTATTTATCTGTATTTATTATTATACTTTGTATTTATCTATTATCTTATTAACACCCTGTTTGTATTAATGTATTCTACTGTACAGCGCTGCGTACATAAGTAGCGCTTTATAAATAAAGATATACATACATACATATACATACATACATACAAAGATAATAGACACAGTTCCTAAAGGTCATCTTAAATACATGTCTAAACACACTCCTGATGAAAGCACAATTTTGAACACTTGCTCCACAAATAAAGCAAACCCCTACTGAGAAAATGCTAGACACAACTTGCAGCGAGCTGCTTCAAAACACAAGCACAATTGCATACATTTTGACACACTGGGTACAACTGCACTGGAAACATCTTGGAGAGTTGCGCTGGAATTTTGACATTGCATTGTACTTTGCACTCTGAACTTGTGTTTGTAAATTACCTCTATCGTCTCTTATAGCTCTGTAAGATGCCATTAAAGCACTTTGCAATGCTGTCACCCAGTTAGTTTGTATGTTATTAGTGAATGAGATCCACTGTGATCCATCATATATGGTGCCGTTATATTCATGTATTCATTTTGCTGAAATACACATCAGTAAATAAGTTTAGAGAAGCCATTATAATGCTTTTTTTGTGTAGACTTTGACAAGAATGAATATGTTATACAGATTATTCCCGCATACTTGCTAAAAACTCTCTTTATTTCAGTACTTGATAGAAGTACTCCCTTGGTGACTGATACGCAAAGTTAACCCTCACAAATCAATACGAATTTACCATGTTGCCAAAGTAGAAAACGGCTCCTTCCTGTTCCTGATATTGGAGAAAATCTTTGATCTGACATTTTTTAAGCATTGTTAAGCTCTAGGGAACAATTTGGTTCCAATTATATTAAGCTTAAAAAAAAGCTAGAAAGATCTCTCATTTAAACTACACCAGTAAATCGGATAAGTGAGTTGTTTACCACCTTTATGTTTTATTCATGCCACTTAAAGAGTTGCCATTACGTTTTGCATCAGATCCTTTAACGTATCCAAGGAAAATAAAATAACTGAAAGCAATATGAGGCAATTTTTGAAATAAATGTGTCAATATTTTTCAAAGCCTACCTAATGCCAAAACAATTATGATAAGACTTAACTGCCTTTTCAAGCTGGATTAAAAGGGACCACAAATCTACGGAACTACCATCTTCCATGCTGGGGAAACTACAGACATCACTTGAACAAGAGCCAATGGCCTGGAACATGTTGTGTGTATATAAAATAAATAGCCCTGCAGCAAAGAAGTGCTTTATATGTTTTCTTTTCACCTTGGAAGAACATACTAAAGGGTAAAGTGAGGGGTCGCTTACTGCACAACCACCAATAAGTGCAGTTGCAGTCACACAAAATGTAAGCAATTATTATAAAAATTACATCCATCAAAAGATGCTCCTTGCAATTCTACAAAGTTGTGCTGAGCACCATCCTTTCATTTGCGTTAAGGTGGCCATACACAGTAAGATCCACTCGTTTGGGAAGATCGCCAAGCAAGTGGATATTCTTCTGATATGCCCACCTATGGGTGTTCAATATTGGGCTAATTCAGTCGATTGGCCCTAGAGCCAAATGACTGAATTAAAATGGCAGGTATAGGTCCATTGTGGAATGTTAACAAACATTTTGCATACATTCCAAAATGTTCTATAAGTTAGAAAAAATACGAAATGATCTCAAAATTGTTTAGTAAATGGGCCCCATAGTGTTTCCCAAGATAATGAAGCCTGAAAACAGTATAACAAAATAATACAAAAATAACAAGAGCAGCCGATAATTTTGTTTGCAGTTGACAACTAGTGTTGGTGTGTCACAGGTTTGAAACCTCCTACTGTATGTAAAGTTATGAATGTTCTCTTCAACAGCACGGAATCTGAATATGGGACAAGACCAAATTAGCCAAACTGCACTGTTTGAGACATGAGCAAGAAGCATTTGGCTGTGTTGCTATTAAAAGAGGGGTCCTGCCCAGAAAATGCTCTTCACATAAGTATAAATGACATTATTCATTGATGCTATAATTGTTTTCCATTTGTATTTATGTCAGGGATATTCAATCTGCATGCTTCCAGCTGTTATTAAAAAATGACTTCCAGTATCCAAACCTTGTTGTTCATGTAGTTTAATGCTGATTTATAGAGAGTTACTTTTTCCGGTCCAGGGCCAGCCTTCTTAAATTGCCTGAGCCCCCTCTTTTTTTAATCCTTGCCCTGCTGCTGAAGGAAAGCACATAATGCTAATAAGGGTGAGCTAAGACCTGTTTTTGTTGCACGTATAAAATGAATTTCATCAATGTGTTATGGATTAAATGATCAAACTTTCTACCGTCTCCCAGTGCTAAACAATGGTCCACAAATTAATCTAAAACATATTTTACAGCTAAATTTAAACTATGTGTTTTTAAGCAATTCTTCATGGCTATGAGAATCAATAAACTTTTCATACCTATGGAGCTGCCACAAAGGATTTTGTTTGCAATACAATAAACACCGAATGCTGGAGAAAAGACGCCTTTGTATTATTGAACTTCTGGGCTTTTTTATACTAAATCACTCTTTTGGTCCTTAGTTCACACCTAAACCGCTATATAAATAAATGTGTGTACTGAATGCAACAGGAAGAAATAAATAAACCACAATAATAATAGAGATGCTAGCACTTAGGGTGCCTTGTACCCTTGAATCCAGACTGTTTGTCTTTGTTACTAGAGCCAAGTGCTCACAGAATTGTTTTCCTTATTGTTCCATTTCTTTCTGGTTTTTCCATTGAAAGGCAACACATTTGATTAAAATGGGCACTCCTGATTTAACAGCATTTTCAGCAATAAAGTCTGATTCAAAAATGTAAAACATTGCATTAAACAGTAAGATTTATCAATCCAGACCCTCCCCTTCTCTTGCACGCTGATTGTTTTCTAGTCAATAAAACTTAAGGTCTAGTTGTTATACACAGCCTTTAAAAAATAAAAAGAGAACCTTCCTGTTCTGTAACTAAAAAGCAAGCTGGATTGAGGCAGAAGTTAATACAAATCACTCCAAATTCTATAATCTCCAACGGACATCAGACGATTGATGTTACCCTTGGCATCTGAGTTCCTAGCAATGTGCTTTTTGGCTTTCAAAACAGTGCCATTTCCTTGATTCACAGTTTGAGGAAAAGCAGATATTTTCTCAGCCTGCCATAAAGAGCGTGATGCATGCATTCTGCCCATGATGAAATACTTACATTTCTACAGGTGTTAAATATGGAAGAGGAATACTACGCTATGTTACCCTGTTGTGAAAACAAATGAGAGAATAATCAACTCATCTCTCCGATGAAAAACGTCCTTCAAGCATGGTGCAGAATTGCATACGGGGAAAAATACATGCATCGCTTATGTGAGTACCTGCAAACATTCATTTTTTAGGTTATGGGGGATATCTTTTTAAGTACAAATGTAGGATCCTTTATCTAGAAATCCATTATCCCAAAAGTTCAGAATAACAGGAAGACCATCTTCCATAAACTCCATTGAAATCAAATAATAATAATAATAATTTACATGATTTAAAAATCATTTTCTTTCTCTCTGTAATTATAAAACAGTACCTTGTACTTGATCCCAACTAAGATATAATTAATCCTTATTGGAGGTAAAACAATCCTATTGGGTTTATTTAGTGTTTAAATCACTTTTTAGAAGACCTAAGGTATGGAGAGCCAAATTATAGAAAGACTGCTTATCTAAACCCCAGGTCCTGGGCATTCTGGATAACAGGTCTTATACCTGTATTAACATTTATATTCATATATAATATTTTCATCCAAATTATGCAGACTACATAAATGATGAACAGTCATAAGGTATAAGGTATAAGGTATAAGGTATATGTATAGTGATATCATCTGCATTTCTCTTGTAACCAACAATAGCCAACAACTTGCCTTTCCTTCTGCACACAGCAATGTTGTGCAGCCTTTGTATAACTAGGCCTACAAAAATAAAGGGCAAGTGGTAGATTGCACAGATCAGGCATTTAGATTTATCTAGGCTTCTAGGAGACAAAGAGTTCAATTCTCTTTCACTACTGTTTGGATGTTATTCCTGCACATCCATCACCTGCAAAGTGTATGAAAGCTAGTAGACAATCAGAAAATCACCTTTAAATCTATTCCTTTTAGCTCTTCAATTGAGTAGCCACAGTTTCACAAATAATTCTCAATATCCATATATTCCTTTATTACATGCATCAATGAGACAGGTATATCTTATAAACCCAGTTATTGTCCGTTTCTAATAATAAAGATGAACTCCATTTCCAGATATGCTTGCGCTGATTAAATGTACTCATGTGAGGTCCTCTTCTATTAAAACATTTTAAGTCCAATACTACATCCAGTGGCATATGCTTAATGAATTCCGTAGCCATCCCTCGCATTTTATATGTTGAACATCGTCCAGAGAGTTGTAGATCTCAGCTTAGGAGATTTGTTTCTCCCTCGAGGGCCCTCTCTCATATAGCCAGGCAAAAAACATTCAAATCATTATCACTTACTCTGCGTGCCAAGCTGAGATTCATTGCTAGTCTTTAATCTGTGACTGTAGAACAGAGCCGGGTACAGTACTTTAATCATCGCATTTTTAATCAGATTTATATATTTTAGTAAACACTTTTCTGGTCTGAAATTCTATGTGGTCATTGACCCTTTATCTGCCAGCTAGGTCTGGACTGGGGTTCATAATAGGCCCTGGCATTTCAAGTACACAGAGGCCCATACAGCCCCCCAGCAGCCCAATAAATAGTGACTGTCTATGGCATCTTACAGCAGCCCCTTTGGCATTTGCCGGAATCCACAGATTGCCTGCATATGGAATGGAAGTGAACTCACAGACAGGAAAAACATGCATCCATTCCACATCTCAACTTCATTGTTAAGCATAGCACATCATACAATTATGTTCGAGGGCTTAAAAATGAATAAAACATTTTAAAGGGGCAGCGAGGCTGCATGTAGAACGACGGATACACCATTTAAATGTAAGAGTCATTACATTGGGTTAAAATAATGTTCTCAGGAGGAACAATTTTTCATAACAGATGAAATAAGCTATGAATAGTTTATAAAACGTAAATCACTTGGCTGAAACTACTTAAATATATTACTATAATAAAAATGCAACCATACAATGTAAATACAATAAACATGCATAAATGATCTCCTCATTCAGATATAAATTGATGGTTTTAATGAAGTGGGGAATATTGTTGTTTGTTTGGCATTTTTACTTTTTTAAAGAAAAAAAAATATTTTATGGTATTTGCATACAGAGAAAGGATTAAAGGAGAAGGAAAGGTAAAAACTAAGTAAGCTTTATCAGAAAGGTCTATGTAAATACAGCCATAAGCACTCACAGAAATGCTGCACTGACTTCTCTGTCAAAAGATTTGTTGTGTCAGTAATTCCTGTGCCAGAGACACGCAGCTTTCTGCTCTCTGCTCTCTCCTGCTCCCCCCTCCCTCAAGAATGCTAAGAACTCACTCCCCCCCTTAGGAATGTGGATCTGAGCCAATCAGCAGGAAGCTGACTCATAGGGGCACATTTACTAATCCACGAATCCGAATCCCGAATGGGAAAAAATCGGATTTGAAACGAAAATTTTGCGACTTTTTCGTCGCCGTCACGGTTTTTTCGTATTTTGCGCGATATTTTCGGCGCCGTCTTTATCGTATTTTGCACGACTTTTTCATCGCTGTCAATATTTTTTCGTATTGAGCAATTGTAAACGGCGGAAAAACCAATCCGATTTTTCCGCGACACCGACGAAAAAGTCGCGGAAAATATGCGATAAAGTCGTAAGGGTGACGAAAAAATCGCGGGACATACGAAAAAGTCGCAAAAATACCGATCATTACGAAAAAACGCGTTCGGACTCTTTCAGTCCGTTCGTGGATTAGTAAATCTGCCCCATAGTCTTACTAACTGAGCATGTTCACTTGGTCTGGGTGTCTGTGCAGGAGTGAGGCATTATGGGAACTTTCTTTACACAGCTCAGCGTTTTTTCTTCCTGTTTGGCTTCTGATCATCTGAACGGGAGAAATATGGGGAAACTTAAGGGCACTATTGAGACAACTGAAGGTATGCCTGCAGCTTGAGATTAACTCTTTACTAGCCTTTCCTTCTCCTTTAAGGTACAATGTGGGTAAAAAAGTTTTCTCTTTCGTCCCATGATTTTCTGCCCCTTCCACTGAAGTTCACTGGTTTGTAAGGAGGTGATATATATTTTATTATTTTATATCTTTGGAAATGTAAATAGGCAATATTCAGGTCAGCAAGCAGGTGGCACCAACCATTAAGGGTGGCCTGCAGGGGATTCCACCTTCAGGAACCTATACGAGAAATTGCAGGAGCTGGAGACTTTCTCTTTAGCCCAAGAACATCTACAAAACAGAACAAGAGGCCACAGAGCCAGACCAAGTGGGAGGCTGCATTATGTGAGGGCTAGAAGGTGAGTCACAAGCGCAACCTCGATACAAGTGTATTTCTGAGTGAACCTACACTTCTGCATGCTGCCACTAAAGTCAGTGGGAGCTGTGGGAGGCAGAGGCAGTCAGGATGTCCTCCACTGGTGGGTAAAAACTCCAGAGGAGAATTAACAGGTGACATTAGCCCATACATACTTGTGTCACTTTTAAACCCTATTTTTTAACTTCAAAGTAGACCAGATGTTGCAGACCACAAGCCTCATTTATAATACACCATGCACTGTGCAAAAAGCAAAGAAATCTGAGTAAATTACAAAGTGCAGAGAGTCAGGATAAATGTAAATTTTGCGGTCTAGACCATTGTTGCTGTTCTTAACCACTTCTTAACTTATTCATAAATGACTTTGATATATGCAGTGAAAGTAATGTCTCTGTGCTGATACAGAGTTCTGCAGAGTAAATCCATGCATGACATTTCCATTTTATAGAGTGAATTGATTGGGCTGTAAAATGGCAAATGAAGTTCAATATTGATAAATGTAAGGTTGTATACTTGTCCCAAAACATCTAGCATTCTATTAAACAATGAAATGGACATGTTTTGGAAATTTTAGCTGAGTTTGATTTTGGATTTTTGTAAATAACAGTACTACTATGAATATTAGGTAATATCAGTTAGTGTGTAAAGTGCCAAAAAATAGCATTATTGTTGGCACCCCTATTCCAGTGTAATTGTTCCCCGTTGCAATATATTGTCTAAAAGACTGGCATTATGGCAGACCATGGGTGTATATTTTCATGCTCCCTTAACTACAATTTATAAAGTACAACAAACTTATGAATATGAGTGCAATGACAAAGATATGGTGTATCTAATGCCTGGTCAATGACGTGCATTATACTGCTTTCCCTTGATCCATTGTGTATGACATGTGTCTTATTCACATTACCAGTTGCAACAGGTTCATTGGATCTGTAAAAATCTCACGAGCAACTGGTTTCAACACGCACAAGCTTGCACACATTTTTGGCAATTATTTCTTGCATCCACTTTAATCTATAAAATTAATTTCCACTTTTTTGACAAAATCTTCAGCTCTTTTGATTCCAATGTAAATCTGTAAATAAAGTTTCCAAAATGGGATTATTATAATCAAACATTTTATTGCTTTGTTGGGTTTTATGGTCCCAGATATAAGTACCTACCTTCTTTACTACAGGCCAGAATGCTCAGTGATTTATCAACAATAAGGCCAAAGTGGGTAGATAGAACAAATTAAACAAAATGCAAAAACAAATTATTTTAGCTAACCAGTTACTATATGCAAACAGTACATATACCTTCCGTTGTCCGGAAACCCATTATCCAAAAGCTCCGAATATAGACTTTATTTTTATGATATATTTAAAATTTTTTGAAACATATTTAACATTTTCTCTGTAATAATAAAACAGTAGCTTGTACTTGATAAGATATAATAAATCCTTCTTGGAGGCCAAACCATCCTATTGGGTTTATTTAATGTATAAGTGACGTTTTAGTAGACTTCTTATCTAGAAAACCTCAGGTCCTAAACATTCTGTATAATAGGTCCCATACCTGTAGCCCAGAAACATGAGAAAGAGCCCAAAACAGCCCTTAACAGACTTACATTGCAATTGCTGGACAAGGCCACAGTCGAAGGGGGGTTGGGCATATAATCTATTATCCAGAAACACATCATCCAAAAAGCCCCAAATCCTTTAATGCCATTTCCTACAAGCTCCATTTGGTTTAAATAATACCTACATTTTAACTTATTTGCTTTTTCTCTGTAATAATGTTGAAAACTAAGCAAAAGTTTAAACATAAAATACTGCATATTAGTATATCCCCCCCCCCCCCATCCTGCTACCCTTTATCATAAGGTGGCACCACTATTAAAATTAGATAAAAGTGTATAACCTTCAAATTGCATTTTAAAACAATAAATTAAATGCAGATCTATGAAGATTATTTTGGAACTCTGTTGAATTATTTTTATATGTATACAAATGAGGTAAAAAAAAATAGAAGTCACAACAAAGCAAATCCCAATAATCTGTGCAAATCTATAAACTTAACGAATGCTCTGCCTATGTTTATGACTTAGTAAATACATGGGGTAATGCAATAAAGTTACGCATTTTGAACTATAAAATTTTGAAGTTTGAAATATGACCACTAAATGCTCCCTGTTGTTTGACTGCAGTAGGATACTAGACTTGTTCAAAATACAGACATTCAAGTTATGGGGCAGCTGAGGATGCGGGCCATTACCCTATAGCAGGCATAAGGACAGGACTGGTCAGGGACCCCTGATTCTGCAGTCTGCCCCTCAAACACCACAACCAAACTGAGGGAAGAAGTGCTTGTTGAATGAGTATTAATGGTGCACGCTTAGGGGCACATTTATCAAAGCATGGGCACGATTACAAAAAAATTGTATATTTTCTAAACTTTAGAACTGTTCATACTGTTAACGATAATATTGTTAAAAAAGTAACATTTCTTATTCCACAAAAAAGTCATACTTTTTGTACTTTGCGCAACGACAACAAAAGTTTTGTAATTCATTCAAGCTTTGGTATCATGACTTTCCTTGGGTCAGGTTGAAGCTGCAGAGTGCCATTGAGCCCTATGGGAGACTTTCCTTGGGCCGGGTTGGAGCTGCAGAGTGCCATTGAGCCCTATGGGAGACTTTCCTTGGGCCGGGTTGGAGCTGCAGAGTGCCACTGAGTCCTATGGGAGGCTTCCAAAATCATGCATTGAAGTTTCAAAGTCAGAAAGGTTTTCACGCTATTTACGATCGTTCGTTTGTAACTTTTGGATTGCTACCGCGATTTTTCGTACATCCAAGAAAATTATTTTTGTAACATTTTCGAACATCAGAAATTATCGTGGTTAGTACAATTTTTTTTTAATCGTACTTAGAACAATCCGAAATTCGGACTTTAATGAATGGGCCCCTTAGTGTTCTGCACTTGCTTCCCCACTCTGTATTAAATGACCCTTTTAATGTTAATTTCAAGGGAAACTACCCTCATAATCTTATAACCTACTTTTCTCTTTCTTGGCTGTGTCCAAGCCAACCCCTCTATCTGAACATACTCAGTAGTAAGGTCTTTTAGTTTCTTGATCAGCACCACTCCTCAGTATGTGCTTTGTGCACTTCTCTTTTTCATAAGAGTGAGTTGTTGGAAACTTTACATTTGGGGACAGATTGCTTCTACTGAAAAAGACGTGCACCTGGAGCATGCCGAGGAGAGGGCTTTTCAGTACAACAAGCTGAAAAGCAAAGTTACAGTGTGTTCTCTTGTTTTAAAAGCCAATGTCCATCACATGTCTGCAAAAGGAGACAAGAAAAACGGTTAAAATGACTTTAAATGCTTTCTGTTCACTTGGGTTCCTGGAGCTGTTCTAGGGTGAAGTCACAAAGCTTTAGAATATGAGGGAAACTAAATGCAAGCCAGGCATTTCAATACTGCTCATTTTTATTTGGAGAGCGATTGGACAAAGCAATACTCCTAATTAATAATCTTTTGACTCCGAACAACAAAGTGACTTTGTACATATTGTACAACTAAATCTAAATTTAGGCAGGACTGGGGGTGAGTGTTAAGCATGCTGGGGTGCAAACTGGTATAGTCACCACACAGCCAGAACCTATTTACAATTTTTAGGGTATCAAGGCAGATATCCAAAGCCCCCCTTTCCAATCCCCATGGCCTGCTGGAGCAAACTTTAACATACAGGTATAGGACCTGTTGTTCACAATGGTTGGGTCCTGAGGTTTTCCGTAAGGGGTCTTTACATAATTTGGATCTCCATACCAAAGTAAAACCCAATAGGATTGTTTTGCCACCAATATGGATTCATTCAGCTTAGTTTCCATTAAATTCAAGACATTGTTTTGTTTTTACAGAGAAAAAGGAAATCATTTTTAAAAATCTTAATTATATAGTTACATAGTTACATAGGGTTGAAAAAAGACCAGTGTCCATCAAGTTCAACCCATCCAAGTAAACCCAGCACACCTAACCCACACTTACCAATCTATACACTCACATACATACTGTAAACTATAAATACAACCACTAGTACTAACTGTAGATATTAGTATCACAATAGCCTTGGATATTCTGATTGTTCAAGAACTCATCCAGGCCCCTCTTAAAGGCATTAATAGAATCTGCCATTACCACATCTCTAGGAAGGGCATTCCATAACCTCACTGCCCTCACCATGAAAAACCACGTACGCTGCTTCAAATGGAAGCTCCGTTCCTCTAATCTAAAGGGGTGACCTCTGGTGCGCTGATCGTTTTTATGGGAAAAAAGAACATCCCCCATCTGCCTATAATCCCCTCTAATGTACTTGTAATATGATTAAAATAGAGTCTATGGGAGATGGCCTTCCTGTAATTTGGAGCTTTCTTGATAATGGATCTCATACCTGTATTACTAAATGCCCCTATCATAACTGACCTAAGATTAACCTCCCAAAAATTAAATTAGTATCTTACTGTTTTCCCTTCATTTTTTTCCCCAATGGGAGAAAATAAGCTGCAGTTGCAGAAGCTTGACTTTGCATCCTACAGCAATAATCTGTGTTAAGTTATTTAAATATCAGAAAAGAAAGAACATCAGGGGAAATAATTCAGACCAAAGGGATACATTTCCATTACCTTGTGTTTTTTTTTTCTAGTAAAATATATTTCTGTTCTGACTGTGAGACAGAGTATAATGTTCCGAATGACAGCTTCACTCTTTCTTCAAGATGTATCTAAAGTGACTTCATTTCTTTCAGGCTTTCAACAAAGAGAGCACAATGGAGCTAAAGAGATTCTTCATATAAGTACTGATGGTATGATTGCAACGCTTGGGATATCTTTTGGGACTGCCAATATAAAGTCGTCTTTGCTGAAGTCGTCTGGACATCACGCTAAGCTTTCAAAATTAACTGGATCATGTGAGAAATCAGTTTAATACCCAGAACTCAGTGCTGGGTCCCCAAGCTGTTTGAAAAAGTCAAAGACAGAAAATGTACTGTATAACAATAGTTGCAAATATCACAGAATCAGCATCATGTTCACTGACAGACGCTATCACTATTGGGATGCACTGTTGAAATATAGTGTCTGGCTGCTGAACCCCCCTTTTTATTAACATTATTAATGACTGCTTTTTAATCAGGCAGCTCACAGCGCATAATCAATGTCAAATAATGAACATTTACCGGCTCTCCAATATTCTGCCTGTTGGCTGATTTATAGTCTTTAACTCACTTTTTCTATGAGAGAGATAGACTCCAAAACTTCAAGGTGGCCAGGCATTCTCTTGCAGATAAAAAGATACATTTCCAGCAAGCACTTTTCTTAGTCCTCCTTTCAGCTTGTAAGAAGTTAAACTTTGTAACTTCACAGGGAAACCTGTAAATATCCTGTGTTTGTGCTTACAGATACAGTGCTGCTCATCTTGTCCTGCTGGTCATCAGTTTGGAAAGTGTGAGCTTGGGCTCCCCCATCTTGTTGTCAGGCCATGGTCGAGTGATATGTCCTCAATAGCTCAACAAGACAAATGGGGAAGACGTGAGGTAAATATTAAGTGATTTCCAGGAAAAGAAAACTTCTTTCCAAGTTCTGATAAGGCAGCTACTGGCACTATATCGTGACTGAATTATGCACTGGAGATAAGGTATCATCTCACCTGGAAACTATTTACCTTTATAAATGACACATTGGGCTCATTTATCAACACTGGGCAAATTTGCATCTGGGCAGTATCCTATAGCAACCAATAATATTTCTGTGCTCATTGTTCTGCCTGCAGATGGCTGAAACAAGCTAATCACTCATTAGTTGCTATGGTTACTGCCCAGGTACAAATTTGCCCAGTGTTAATAAATGAGTCCAATGTGTCATTTATAAAGGTATTATGGTTTACACTGCTTTTTTACTCAAGATGTTTTCCCTCTGCTGCACATTCATTGCACAGCTTTATAAATATGCAGCATTGTACACAGTGTGGCTCATTTATATATTCAGAGCAGCACACATTTATTCACATATGGTTGTTTCGTGCATGTTTTTCCCTAGATGCTTAAATATTGCATTGCTGTGGCCGTCTTTCCTTTTTTGGTTAATTGCAGTGAGCTGCAAGTTGCACACGATTATTCACAAATGGCTCGAAAATGAAATGCATAGTAATTAGCCAAAAAAAACACAAAACTTATTGAAGTTCGCGCATGAGGATGGTCCTTGTGTGTGGTTGTTGTGCATGAATAAAGCACTGATGGCAATTTTGTGAATATAAAATAACAGTCTCCACAAACAGCATATTTGTTTTGCCTGTGAGTGTGTGAATATTCCCAGTTTGCGATTATGCTTTATTTAAAAGCTCTCTTGAGGGCAATCGCAGCACCAATACAAATACGCAGTTATATTTGCACATTAAATACACCAATCTTGCCCAGATTTTTACATATAAACATGGCTAAGGCTAATTTGTTCTCTGAGCAAATTATTAAGCACTGCACTAAGTTTATGCAGTAAATGAGCCCCAGCTGACGTACGGTGTATTTTTAACTCCACTTTTTAACACATGTTTATAATGTTGCCCCTGAGTAAGAAATACAATAAAAGTCATAAATGGAAAAAAATGCACAAATAAGGACAAATATAAGCCTTTCGCAATGTAATATTCCTAGTTAGACAGTTATTCCAGTTATTACAAATTTTAATTGCATATAGTCCAATTTTAAGACCTAATTGAAGGCAGTGTTGCTCTTTTGGAACAACAATTAACAACTTTTAGACATGTCAAAATAAAAAAGCCATTGTGTTTATCTCATCACAGACTATAAATAGGAGGTGGGATAGTGGAACTAAAAATGAATCACTATATAGAAGATAATAGGGGTCATTTAGGTCTGAAAGAGCAATTGTGCTTACACAAATTTTCCTGCTGTCAGGTGCACATAATACCCCATTTATTAAAAATATTTGCATCAAAATGTGCTTCTTGCACTTTCGTATAGTTAAGCTCAGCGTTGTGCACTCCTTCCTGCCTCCCATTCTGAATCACACTCAGTTGCACCTACTAGCGCAGGGGAACCCTGGAGCTACTGTTTGCACCACTCTCATGCTCTCACGCTGAACACTAGAAATTATCAGCCAGACATGGAAGATTTCAGTGTAATTGCATCTGATTTACAGTGAAGTGCTAGTGGAATTGTGTAATATTGCACCAGCCACAACACCCCTTTGTGACAATACTGTATTATGGAAAAAACACATTGCTCTTTGTTCACTGTGCTTGCAGGCATAAATAACCCCTAATTAAATGCTGGGTTTAAAGATACCAAAAGTAGCCAAAGTTATTTTTGAATGAATATGTGTTAATATCTGTATATAATTGTGGTTATTTGTTATAGCACATATTCAGATATAGGCTTCACACAAGATAATGTCTTTTTAATTTGGCAAAAGTTTTTCATATGCAAAAATTTGCAAATAAATGAAAATATTTCTTCATTTTCTATGCAGAATACATGACCAAGGTGCACCGCCTAAAATAACATGCGTGACGTCACCTTGATTGGATGATATGGCCACAGCTTTATTACTTGAAACAGTCATAAGTAAGCACTGGACATTGTATATATATGTATAAACGGAAATGTACATAAGCATTGCTTGTTAGTACCATTATTAACATAGTAACATTGTAACAGTTGATAACAATTGCTTTGTAAGGCCCTCTGCCAGTCTGCCCTTCCAAATGCCAGCAATACCTACTAGCCGCTTGTACCTAGCTCAGTGAGTATGCATTATAATATCCACACCATTATTCTTAAACAAACCATCCACAAGGGACCATGCCCCTGGGTAAGTAACTGACCATAATAAACATCTCCTTGGGTACCCAGCTTATGGGTTGCCACAACGGTCCAGTACTGACCAATACCACACCACCATGCCCGGCAGGCTGGCAAAGGACTCACCAACGCTGTGACTGCTAAGTAAATGCTTTATCCCATAACTTGCCCAATGGGATCCCCTTGTTTACTTACCACTCTGTCTTCTGCCCCCACCAATGATATTAGCTTTATTACTCCAATTTTAACACACAGGGAGGGTGGGTGGGACTTATGCGGCTGCTGCCCAACAAGATGGGTGACTGCTTTCCCACACTGGATGGCTCCCCATCCCCCTGCCCCCTTCTTTTGTACCCAGCTGACCCATGACCTGGACTGCCCAATCCCCTCTCACCCTGCCTGCCCTGTCATGTAGGCCCTCCCCCTACGCTGCGCCCATCTCCAGGCCTCACTAGACATATACACATATACACACACGCATACAGAAGACCTTTCATTTTACCATCTGATATATTAAAAAAAATGTCATAGCACTCATACAACCCGAGGATCAGTGTAGCACCAAAAGCAATTACCCCAGATTTTACCCGCAAAAGGATTTAAAGGCTGATTGATTGTCAATTGCCAGTTAGATGAAACCTATTTTGCCTCCTTATTATGGCAGGTCCAAAAATATTGAGAACAAAATACCAAATCTGTATGATTTTATAAACAGGATTTTTTATAAAGTGTTTTTCTGAGAGAACTGATGGCTTCCCTTCAACATTTGACATTTAGCAACATTTGAATGGCTGTGGCTCTGACAATAGTGCATTAGACAGATGTCATAACCAAAGGGGTGAATCCTAGAACCCTAGAATCATTCAAAAACATTCTACTGAATAAAATATTGACACATTATATAATCCACAAAGCAGAGCATTTCAACAGACCCCTCTATACTTTCCAGAATTGAAGTATGGGTAAAACAACAGTCTTTAATAACAAGCAGCACACAGCCTATAGACACCATGCAAAATACATTTACACATTGATTTAGGCGCAACAAGGCATCCAATTATTGTGTCGCTTAACTGTCTTCAGCTACTCAATGTCATTACCTGCTTTTACAATCACATCCCAAATTGGTTTTCTTATCCAACACAAAGTACTTTCATGTATTGACATACAGGGTCAGATTCATTTAAATGGAGCACAAAGTCTCCTTTCAACTTTTAACTTTGACTGTTTTGACA
The DNA here is from genome assembly GCF_000004195.4 of Xenopus tropicalis. Lineage (NCBI taxonomy): Eukaryota > Metazoa > Chordata > Amphibia > Anura > Pipidae > Xenopus > Xenopus tropicalis. Next base: position 159,118,157 of record NC_030677.2, read on the forward strand.
GTTACTGAACTTTTCAGCTATTTTAATATGCTGAGTTTTAATATTGCATTACATTCACAATCTTTACACACATTTTACTGGCTGCTAAAACATAAATATTCACTGAAAAACACGGAGGTAACGAGAAAGTGATAGGAGCAGAAATTTAAACAGATTTTATACCCCCCTTTGTTCAACATTAGTTCAATTAATAGAGCTTGTACTGAACATACATTGGTACATTGGTCTATTGTTTTACTTCCTGATTCTAATAAAGTTAAATTAATCAGCTGTCTATCTACCATTAATGGATACGACAGTACCCCCTCCACCACTAACAGGACAACTGTTCCTGGGAGGATATATATAGTTACATAGGCTTGAGAAAAGACCAGAGTCCATAACGTTCAACCCTTCCAAGCATACACAAACCTGTACTAACCTAACTCACATAAATAAACCATATATACCAACATCAATACTAACTGTAGATATTAGTATCACAATAGCCTTGGATATTATGCATTAGGCATTAACAGAATCTGCCATCGCAACATCACTAGGAAGGGCATTCCCCAACCTCACTGCCCTCACCGGGAAAAACCACCTACGCTGCTTCAAATGGAAACTCTGTTCCCCTAATCTAAAGGGGTGGCCTCTGGTGCGCAGATAATTTTTATGGGAAAAATGAACATCCCCTATCTGTCTATAATCCCCTCTAATGTCCCCTCACAATGACAATTACTTTTCCCATTCCCCACTTCTTAGATGCACTGCATCCTCACATTCCCCCTCATTGTCTATAATCCTGTGCATGGGCCTTAGGTCCCCATTCTGACACATACACAAGATTTTGGGGTCATACAAAACCTGCTTTAGTAACAGTATTTACAAAATTTGGGTCCAGCATGCTGTATTGAGTAAAGTTTATATCACATTCAAATACATTTTTCCTCCAGATAGCATCCATTTAAAAAAGATTTTTCTAACTTTAATTTATGGATGGCTACTCCAAAAATGTTGGCATTTATGGGATACCTATAAAATCATAGTGACAAGTACAGGTATGAGATCCCGTATCAGGAAACCCAATGTATAGAAATCTCTGAATTACAGGAAGCAAATTTTCCATAAAGTCCAAATAATTCAAATAAAAAAAATATTTCCTATCTCTCTCTCTAGTAATAAAACAGTACATTGTACTTGATGGTAACTAATATGCATGGGTCTATATTGGTGGCAAAACAACCATATTGGGTTATTTAATGTTTACATGATTTTAGCAGACTAAAATATTGTGATCCAAATTATCTGGAAAACCCCAGGTTCCAAGTATTCTGAAGAAAAGATCCCGTACCTGTACTGAACTGATCTGTGATCTGTGATGCAACAATGCTATATGAAGCTGATTATTTTATTGCTTTTTATTCATGATGACAACATGTTTAACAATGAATATTTTGCTACTACTTGCTAGCCAAGAAATAATTTATTAAGCTTTCATGGTGACCGCACCTCCCCTCATAGGATCATGCCCCGTGTCTTTGTATTCTTCCCGGTGGAGACCTCTTTACATTGTTCATATCTCCTTCATGTTTCTTAAAAAATGTTACATTTGCATAATTATATATTGTATAAATACACACACACAAATACTTTTTGCCAAGAACTGATAATAAGCCGACCAAGTGAATATCAACAGATAATATGCGCAGTATATCAAATTGGTGCCAACATTGAGAACAACTTTGTCTCCATGGGTTAAAATGACATTATTCCAGTTCTGACTGAATAAGCTGTATGAAACGTATTTGATGCAAAATAAATAAGCAGCCATATTTGTACTTGGGTAGAAACAGTCCTAATCCACGACAACAATGGAAAATTCATCAACAAATGACTCAGCTGCATTTCCATACAAAGTGTAACAACATAAGCACTCCAGTACTATCATCCTCAACAGATGTTTGCTGGCTTATCTTCATTGCCATAATTAGCCCTCGACTAGCATGTAGAAAAGAAATTCTAAGCATGCTGTTTGATGTGCTCATAAAACTCTTTATGATTATAATTTTTTTAGAGCCGTAATCAAATAAATTACATTTCCCAGTGTTTTTTTCTATATGGCATGAGGTACAAAGCTGTAAAAACAGGCAGATGACTTGTAGTAAAAACAACTGCTGCAAAAATGTATTCACTGATGTATGTATAGTGACTTAGTATAATGGCAGTATATGGAATTTTCAAGCTCCAGTAGGCAGTCTTTCAAAGACCTACTCATTTGATGAATGCATGTACTTGTCTTGTACTAATAAATGTTATTTATTGAACATATCTGTACAGTCTATGCATTTGAGCCCTATAGATATTGTGGATTTTTATGGTGTCCTTTTTTAAACCTAGCTCTAAAGAAAAACCAAAGAAGAACCAAAGAAGTAAGAAGTGAACTTTAGGAATAAGAAGTGAACTTCAAGGGCAGGGAAAGAAGCCTTGGGCTCTGTAAGAACTAACAGAGTGGCCCCAACAATGTTGGTCTCTAAAAATATATTGCATAAAACAGCCCATATGAAAAACCTTGTGTCATCTAAATAAACTATTTATATAAAAATATACTTTTTGGTAGTATGTGCCTTTAGGTAATCCTAAATAGAAAGTTACCATTTTAGGTACTAAGGGCCATCCCCTGGGATCATATGATTCACGGTGCACACAAATAAACCAAGGGCACACATACATGCTAAGTCACATCAGCCAATTAATAGTCAAAGTTCTGTCTTTTAATCCCACACTTCTTTCTGTTACAGTTAGAGCTGCATTATTTCCATTACAAAATGGCAGGTCAAGGTAAAAAATATAAAAAGGCAATATTTACTAATACGTACATTCTAATTAGGTAAGATCCTTTAATAGTCCACTTATATGATATGATTTAAAGTACCTGTTGGTTAAGTATTTATTCTGAAGGTACAGTTTTCCTATAACATGTTTAAAATAGATACCAACTTAAGCATTCTTAGGCAAGATACCAACTGCTGCTCTTAATCTGACACAGCATGGTAACTTACCTGCAAAGTGCACATAGATCTAATTTGAGCTCTGTAATTGCCTTCTGCTTCAAGCTCCAATGGCAGCAGGGTTACAGCTATACCCTGAGGTGGCTCCAGACTAGCAAGTGCCCCATACACAACATATTGCATTTTATATTGACTGCAGGAGTCAGGAAATTCAAGCCCCACTAGATAAGCTACATACAGGAGGGATTTTGCATCCAGCTGAGCTTTTCAAAAATGAATGCGGAGTGTGTGGGAGAGAAGAAAGAGAAAAGAAAACAAGTAGAGTAAAAAATGCAGTTTTTTGTATATTCAGATTTAAAGAAGATGGACACATTAGTTGTAGAATCTAATAAAATTAGTGGCAGATAAGATAAATAAGTTGTTATGTCAAGGGAGTTACCGACTAGATAATAAGATATACTAGTTAATGCCTTTTTTAAACTGTATCTTATTTGTAGCTGTAACTTTAAATCTATGGAAAAATAATCTGGCAGATACTCTACTCAGCACTACTGATTAACAAGTGCTTTTGTATAGCTTGCAGACTGATTAGCATTGACTTGATTATTAAGCTAAAGAATACTACTTATACATTCAGGGATAGTCAGAAAATACAGTACTGACTATAAATATATGTGTCAGACTGCTGAAGAGGAAGATTTCCGTATGACCAATTCATAACACACACAAGAGTGTGAAGACTTAGGGGACGACAAAGAGAAGTGGTTGCCAAGAGGAGAACATGACAGCTTGTGTTTCCAGTTCCTCGTAAAAGCTTACCCTTTCCCACCAAAGTTTAGAAGGGCTTGTTAAATTTGCAGTGCATGCTGACTTCTATTCCCTCTAAGGCATGGAATTAGAGCAATGATGGATGAGGTGGTTCTTCTATTTATTTGGCTGTGTTTCATAATGTGGCAGAGAGGAAATATTGAGGTCTGGCTAAAACAAGGAAGGTGTAATGAGCATTGTCCAAGAAGAGCGAATACCATGTCACAAACATAAAGGAAAGAAATCATTTTATTAAATTACACTGTTGATGGATGAATTGTATCTGTGTTGACAGATATGTCAGCAATTTCTCAATACAGAATAAATAACATTTCTTTATGGTACCTGGTCTTCAAGAAGCAAAATGCAATAAATACATTAAAAAGTATATTTTTTTATAGGCCAGCATTTTCAACATAATACTGTACCTTTTTCAGATTAAAAAAAAATAAAGACAGAATAGCATTGTGGACCTATTAAAAAAGTTAAATTAATAAAATGAAACTGTTGCCTATATTTATGCAAAGGAAATGTTTGATCAGCACAATTTTCATATGGCAAATTGCTAAAGTTCCCTTTAATATATTATGGAAATCATAGGGTTTCTTTTACACAGGAGTGATTATCATTCCAATGATCCTCTACGGCAGGGATCCCCAATCTTTCTTAGTTGTGAGCCACACTCAGATGCAAAAATTGTTGGTGAACCACACAAGCATTAAAAAAGTTATTTGGGGGGGTGTCAAATTAGAACTGTGATTTGCTATTTGGTAGCACCAAGTGAACTTCTAGCCTGCAGAGGGCTCTGCTTGGACTGAGTCTCTGTGCTTTCAAAACTTGCCTCCAGGTCATAAATTTCAAAATGGGCACCAACATTAAAGCCACTGGGAGCAACATCAATAGGGCTGGTAAGCAACATGTTGCTCATGAGTCACTGGTTGGGGATAACTGCTCTACAGGTATAAAAGCTGTTCCAAGTCTATAAGAAGTTCAAATAAGAGCAAGGGTACTTACTTGTACAGCTTTCCTTTCAATATATACAGTACATGGTGGTATTCTCAGGCTTTATTAATGTAATACTGCCATAACAGACACAGAAACTGCTCTTAAAATGTTGAGATGACACATTGGTGCTAAAACCTTAGTAGTAGGGCATGATAAGGGTTAAAGAAATAGGATTGATCCAAGAGGCCCTGCATTCTGCTAAAATTTGAAGCTGCAGGTATTCTATAACAGTATGCATTTAGTGTCTGCAAGCACAGCAGAAAAAGAAAATTGGACTGAACATTGGTGGGTTATTGGAAAGGGCAAGTAATGACTCATTTATGTTAGTAGCTACAGAAACTACTGCCTAACTATCTCCATGCTAAATAAACCTTTTCACTGGTGAGTAAAAGGGTTTATTTAGCATGCAAATAGTTATGACCAAAGGCATTTATTAGGTACGCAAAGATGGAAGGGTTCATCTCTGCGGCAACCTATAATAATGGGTCATTATGTGCCCTTAGTGACCCAACACTGATAATTGTTTCCTACTTTAACTGCTTGATTTAATCTTTTCTTTTTATGTACATCATCTTCTAAAAGGTATATTACTGTACATTGCTTTTACAATCTTTACAGTCTTTGCTCAACGATAAAATGTGTTATTAGCAAGAGCAACTTACTATACTTCACATTAGGAATAGGTATCCTGTTACCCAGTACGCCAGGTAGTTAAGGTAATAAGATAAGTTTATAATAAGATGCATATAAAACATACCTAACCTTAAACCTTTTTTGTTGTTAGTTGTCCCTCTTTAGGGCCATCTTTCATTAGATATAATTATCCATATAAGATATTAATGTTCCTTTCTTCTAAAGCAGTCCAGAGCCTCTGCTGTCACACCCATAGCATCCTGCCTAACACACTATGGGGGTTATGTAATAAAAGACACTAAGTATGCCCAGGAGCAGTAACCCAATCAGCAGGTAGCATTTACTTGTCACCTGTTTAAAAGCAAACATTTTATTGGTTGCTATGAAGTTCTGCTACTGGGCAAATTTAGGGTCTTTAATTACATAAAGGGGTAAGTAACTGTGGATAGGGTAAAAAAGGCAGTGTGCACTGAAAAACACTCAAGTAGGCACTGATGCTACAGACAGACATTTTTAGACATGACCGAACTAACATTTGCTACAAGGATGCTACACCTATATTATATAGAACATCCTATACTACCAGTTACAAGGGAATATGATAATTATGGCAAAAATATGGCAGGAGGGTGGCAAGTAGCAAGCTCCCCAACTTTTCACAGCAAGACATTTAGTAAAGACATGCCTGTATTTGTATCTATTTAAGTGAAGTGCTCATATTTATGTTGTTGTAGAAGCCAACCAAAGTACTAGCTTACCCATGAAATGTCAAGGCAAAATGAAAGGATAGAAATAAAAAAAAATCAAGAGAAGGGGTGTGAAGTATTATGCCCGCAAAAATAGCTATATAGCTGGTCTGTATAACTATGGAAGTATAGGCATGGAATCCAACTTGCAGAAATCTCATTTTAATCAAGTAATTCAAAATCTTAAAACATGTTGCCTTTTTATCTGTAATTACAATGCAATAGCTTGTAGTTGATTCCAACTAAGACATAATGAACCCTTATTGGAGGAAAAACAATCCTACTGGGTTTACTGAATAATGTTTTAGTAGACTTAAAGTATGGTGATTCCACATTACAGGAAGATCCCTTATCTGGAAAATCCCAGGTCTGGAGCATATTGTGTAACAGGTCCCATACCTGTATTTTAAAATCAAAACACTATTATATGTAGGAGCTACATACATATTGTGACTGCTCTTTTCGAAGTGCTGTACATAATTTAAAATGATCCTTTTCAATAATAACAGTAATACATGTTAGTAACTCGTTTTTACTTTACTGGAATCACGAGATGTCCACTCTTTTACCATGTGGCCCTACTCTTACTGCTCCCAGTATTTCCACTAAACCATAGTGGTAATTAGTGATGAGCGAATCTGACCCGATTCGCTTTGCCGAAAAATTTGCGAATCTTTCAAAAGATTTGCGAAACAACAAAAATGTTGCGCATCAAAAAAAATTGTCACCCGCGATGATTCTTTTGTCGCGTGGCTATTCTTTTGTCACCCACGGCTATTCTTTTGTCGCCCGCGGCTATTCTTTTGTCATGCGGCTATTCTTTTGTCGCCCACTGCTATTCTTTTGTTGCCCGCGGCTATTCTTTTGTCGCGCAACTTTTATTTTGACAGCCGCGACTATTCTTTTTGGACGCGCTGCAAATGTTTCCGCTGCAAATTTTTTCATCCGTTTCGCAAAACAATCCACCAATGGCGAAACACGGAAATTCGCTGCGAATCCATGCCTGCCGAAACATTTCGCCCTTCACTAGTGGTAATGTAATATAATAAATGTTAAATTGAAATGTGTAATTTTATAACATTTCATGGATCTTAAACAATGTATTCTTTAGATGCTAAATTGGTAAGGCCTACAAAATGTTGCATACTGCTTACAAACAACGCATGTCTTCGCATTTAAATTTGAGAATTTAAACTATATCTAATTATTAAAGCCATTTTACTGCTATTTCACATCATCAGTAAGGAAAAGGTTAAAAAGGTCAAAAACTGGAGAATTTTCAAGTGAACTAATCCTGAAAAGCTAAAGCCGCAGATGTACAGAGTTTAATCCGAGAAATGTGATTTTAGCTTGGAGTTGATGCACTGAATACAGAAGTCTAAACTCATATACTTAATGCATATTCAGCATGAAACATACAGAGAAATGATGATTTTTAATTTATTTATTTTTGATGGGCCATGCTCCCCCATTTTTGGCAAGGGCTTTTTCAAACTAATCCAGACACTTTAATTGTTGTGGTTAATGTAGGCTTGGACTCACCTCAATAATTTGCAGAGCCCCTGGGATGCTGAAATAGCAAGATAGAATGCTTGGTGAATTAATCCATAAAATTTATATTACATCAACGGGTCACTGATTTCCCCATTCGCACTGAAGCAATGGTTGTACACGCCATAAGAAAGTGTATGATCAAAATTCTTCTCCAGTTGTTACGGATTGCTGTTTCACTGATCTGAATAGTCTTTCCGGTATCGAAAATCTTCCGCTTCAGGAATTCATAGAGCTGGAGATTGTGTTATTTCTTTTAAAGAACCATCATTTTTTTCCCCTCAAAGTTTTATATTTATCTGCTCAAAAACAGAGCTATACAAACTTCTAAACTGTAGTATATGTGTGATCTTAGTATTCCAGCTGCATTGTAAGACAGCACTAAGATATAAAAGACATTGGCAAAACTATACCCCTTTTTGCTCATTCAGAGAGCACTTATGCCCCAGGGCACACTTGTGCACTCCACACATGCCAGACAAAAACTACAGAATAAGGTACAGAGCGCTGTGCACCAGGTACAAGTCAGCCCTGTTTTTTAATGGCAGGTTTCATTGCCCTTTAGAGGAAGCACCCATGCACCCACTGGTACTAATGGCAGGCAGGGGGCAAAGTGTGAAAGACATGCCAGCATGCTCCTATTTTTTGCACTTTACACCCAATGCCACGGAATGTAATTGAACTTCCATGTCCTCTTATAGAGTGCAGTAGAGTGGAGCCCCTCCAAAATGATGAATAGGTTAAATGTCATGAATTTTGTATTAAGGGGTGAATTAGGTTAGAAAATGGCACAAACATTTAAATATGCTTTAAAATGTCAGATCTATACTCTCATGCACCTCTAGGTGTATGTACACCTCATTCTCTGTTCAGATATTACAGCAGTTTAATGTCTCTCCACTTGATGTCACTGTTGTATCTTTGCTTGTATCTGCATATTTTTTCAAGATGGCTGTAAGTGCTGTTAGTGGTGCTCTTCTTTGGTGATAATCCTGTCCTTTTCCATGATGGAAACTATTGACTTACCTGGTGTTTTAATCATTTATATCTTGCAGAAGTCTATTTGAGCCTGCTAATTTGGTTAGCATTTCTTGTTTAAGCTACTGTGGCAAAATAGAGTAAATAAACATTAATTATAGTGTATGCCCCCGTAAACACCCCAGGTTTGGCATGGCATGGCATCTTCACATTACCCTTATTTATGAATTTCTTCTTTATTATGCCTTGTTTTTGGAACTCCACAATTGGCTTTTATCATTAGTATAGGCACTGTAGCTCAATATCTCAGCCTTGAAAGGCCATCTGTGATCACTACATCAGAAGCCTATATGCAATGTCTCTATGGAGTAAATATGAAACAATAGCCTCTTGTCTTTTTACCCAGGAACTATTTAAAAAATACACCCCTGCCTTCTTGCCCATTACAAATGAAACAGTAATCTCTAATGTGAGGTGTGTACAGTATAATAATGCCTCTGTGAATCCAGATGTATCACTTTGGTTGGGCTTACCTGTGACATGTCACTTGAAAACTTAACGCACTGCACATCAGAAACGGACAGCCTGTACCTAAGGCACCAGAGTAAACACACCTTGCACATTGTGCAATCTGGGAATAGTACTTAAGCAGTAGATAGTCTCCTATTAACCAATAGAATATTAATATAGCATACTGGATTGTTTTTCCTTTATGTTGTTAACGTGACTTTCTCTAAATACATAGCAATTTAACCAAAAGTGATCCGTACATTTATTCTCAACTTTTCAAAACAGAATTGATCTGAAACTGAATCAGATTGTTGACCATCGGAAAAAAAGACTAATAAGTAAGTAGAAAGAGAACTAGGTTTTAGTTCCAGATGCATCCAGATTTTTTATTTTCAAAAGGATTGTGATTAAGAGGAAGATTTTGGCCAAATGAATAGTGAACCTTTGATGTTAGGTGCCTTTACTGTGTTGACATGACAGATAGATCGATAGATAGACAGACAGACTGAGGCTTAAGGCATATTCTATTGTTTGTACATGCCCATCAAAATTAGCCAGAATGTAGAACGGAACATATTCATCTTAGATTGCAGACTGCCATCAGCAAGAGATTAATAAAACATAAAGGGTAACGTGAAATACTGGGGAAAATAATCAAAATAAAAAAATCGAAATAATGTTATCCTTTTTCTCAAATATAGGATAGGGAAGGAATGAGTCATTTACAGCAACGTTTTGACTTATAAAAAAGTGAAATTAATGCCATTAGCTCAAGAGATGCAACAGGGAAAAACTGATTTCAGCTCCTGGCATTTAAAGATTATAATTCTTCATTGCCTACAACACTGGAATATTTTTTTCAGGATTTTAATCATCAGCATCAGCGCATCATGTTTATTTTTAATGTGGAACGCAACTTGGTGTTGATTGAGCCACATTTTTATTTTCTCTCATGGACAGTTTATTCACTTTTGATTAATCAAACAGTATGAGGATGATTCAGGATTGTATGCTTCTTTAAATGTGCCTTAAAGGCCATGTAAAGCCTACATTTGCCTACAATGTATATCAGTTGGGCACGTCTCCCCCTCCCAAATAGCATAATTTGTACTGCATATATCCCCTCTGTTTGCCAGCACCATCACATTTTCCTAAAGCAAATAGCAGCTTTCACCTGGTGGCCATTTTTCCTCTGATACATAATCAGTTACATTTAAATCTGCAAACAGCATACACACACACACAGACCCTTATTCAGCATACATTTCATCAAGAATACAGGATCACACAGGCAGAACTGTCTTTGATTAAAGTTCTGCTTTGTTTGAGCTGAGCTCAGAAGAGGAGGTTAGGAGAAAAAAATTGAAGCAGACAGCTAGAGCTGAGTTTCTACGGGAACCAGCAATGCCATCTCATTACTGGCTGCTAGACTGGGGGGGGGGGGGGGGTGTTTAGTAATCTGAGTTTAGAACAACTGAGCATGCCCACAAGCCAACAGCCAAAGCAAATTCCTGAGGAAGGGGGCCGAGTGGGTTACAGGAGGAGAAGGAAATCTAAGTGATTAAGGAGATTTCAAAGAGGCTGTTCACTGATTACATTTTTGTGTGTGGGGTTTACATGTCCTTTAATTTAATCTCTTAATCTCTTATTCTATGCTGCCTTTCCAAAGAGCATCGTTAATTTATTGGTGGACTGACGACAAGTGTGGTTGTCACATTATCATGAAAGACGATGATTAGGTTTTCAGAGAAAGGCCAAAAAGAAATGAATTTGAATCAAAAACTTTTAAAAAATGTAAATGGATAATTATTACTATTAAAAACCTAAAACATTCTGTGTTGAGATTAAGGTATTTGAAGTGCATATTTTCAACATTTAATGTACAGCAACAGAAATCTTCTGAATCTGTGTCCATATGTGGACTAAACCTAATGCACATAATGGTTTTTGTGTATTTTGTGTGTGAATTTGAATAAATAAGGAGTTGGCTGATATCATCAAAACCAACCCAAAGGCAGTTTAGTCTAATTCATAGACATTCCGAACTAAACTCTTCAGATGTCTCTCAATAACTTAAATTTATGGTACAGAAATGTTATGTTTTTAGGCTACTGGCACATGTACCATTTATTCTCCAGCATATTGAGAAAAAAATATTTATTTTTTTTCCCCACACATCATCTCTCTTGAGCTGGTGCTTTCTATTTATGTCAATGACAGGAGGTACAGGGTGGGGGTATCAAGTGTTTCTCCATCAAATGAAATATACCAGTTGATAAATGCTGTATGTGCCATTAGCCTTAAAAATAAGAATTACACAACATGAAAATATACAATATACAGTTTTTAACCAATTTTATGCCTGTGTGGCAGAAGGCAGATGCAAAAATACAGATGCCACAATTGCATGATATGCAATTATGCCTTGGACTGACATTGTTCTCTCCCTGCTGCTATGCTCGGCTTCATTTCATGCTACAAACACAACGTATTTATAACTAGCAATTTCCAAAGCTCTGACTCGGGGATTTCAGTCCTTGCAGTTTCTTGTCTTCTTTTGCTGTATACAATCTGTCTGACTAAAAAAAATGAGTGTTCTGCGCCTCTGCATAAAACATGGCAATTCACCAGCTCTTTTTATTGTATGCATATCTCTGTTAGTGCCCTATTTTGTCTGGCTTATGCAGTCCCATTCGCTAGAGCGTCAATGACCGGTGACATGGAATTTCCCAGCTGCTTGTTGCCCCGGTGCTGAACTCAGCAGTTCATGAGTCGAGCAGATGTTTCTGCTTTCAGCAGAAGAGAGTCAGTCTATGCACCATTTTGTTCATTTGACAATAATATACAGTAAATGCCTACAAGACAGGTATCAATCGTATAGGTAACATAGACTTTATCTTGGGGGGGGGGGGTGGATTCCCTTCTACAGTTCACACGTACTTTGACTTGAATACAACAATGTTTTAAAACATAAACCCCCATATGTAATAAAAGGCACAAACTTTGCCCAGGGGCAGTAACCCTTAGCAACCAGTAAGATACTTTCATTTAAACAGGTGACCAGTAGATTCTACCTACTCATTGGTTGCTATAGGTGAGTGTTGCAATTTTTTCTCCTTATATTACATAACCTCATATGTTTTAATGTTTAGCACTTGCTTAGTCTACAGATGAAGAAGTGTATTTGTTTTGGGCCTATTTATTATGCTGTATAAAACAAAATTCCCCCCAAAAAACAATGTAAAAAGCTGTGTGAAATCAAGATGTGTTTTATTATACTCCATCCAAACATCAGATTTGACTCTGTTATTTCCGGTGGAAGTCGGTCTAAGAAAAACTGCATAAAAATGATGCCTTTCTTAAGTGCCAAAGTCTGACAATGTCCAGTGACTTCTGTTACCGGTTTTTACACCGCATAATAGATCTGCTCCTTGGTCTTTGTACACTGATCCAACTTTCAGATAAAATATATACTGCACATATTTTCCCATGGTCAAAGTATCAAGGGGAATAAAAGTATTTTTTCTGATGTGAATGTCATTAACAGATCAAGGTAGAGGTCAAGCATTTGCATGTGATGCTGCTGATGATGTCTTGCTAACACAAGTAATTCTTTCCCTTGTAAAAAGTCATAAATATTTTAGCAAGTTCAAAGAGTCACTAAGCTGATTATAACAGCTGTGTGCACACCACAACTATTAACTTGATTACTGCATTAATTTGACCAATAATCAGTACAAATGTTAAACATAAAACTGAAGTACATGTATCAGGCTTGACTTATGTCATGAAGCGCCACAACCCGTGATGGCATTGAGTTCTGTATTTTTTCTTTCCTCTCCACAAACCTTTCCCTTTAGTGATGCAATACCTCCTGTCCTTCAATTATCAACACAAACTGATGTCCTTTATACTGGCCTTGCAGTATTATTTTGTTTGTTTGTTTTTATACTTAATATATTTCATGGTGAATAGAATGGCAGTCCACATGACATTTCATGGTAATGTAAAATTCTCAGTAAATATATTGAGTATGCTGGTTATTTCCTTTAAAGCAATCTGTGAACTACTGCTGCTATATTAATAAACTCCTATGAGGAGTTGAGCAGAAATCTAGATACTGGGGGGGCAGTGAATGTGATCTAAATTTTGCTAAAGCATTTTGCTACAGTACCACACAAAAGGTAACTGATTAAATCTAGGAATATTGGCCTGAAACATAATATTTGTACAGAGATAATGGCTGAAGTATAGATTACGAAGAGTAGTGGTAAGTGGAGCATTTTGTAATTGGACCAGTGTTATTAATCAGTCAATTGAGTACCATAGGGTCTGTCCTTGACCCTTTGCTTTTTAACTTGACTTGGAGTTTGGCATTGTAAGGACTGTCTCTATCTTTCCTGATGAAGCTAAATTGTGCAAAACTATATCTAAACTAAAACTATAACTAAACTAAAAGTTGCAGAGGACTTTGACTAAATTGGAGAACTGGCCAGTAGACTGGCAAATGAGGTTAAATGTTGATAAATGCACTTTGACAGACGTAACATAAATGCTTTTTATACAGTTAGCTTAGTATGTGTATATATATATATATATATATATATATATATAGTCTTGTAAAGAATCGGCACTCACCAGTATCGGGCACAGGCTGGGTGCTGACAAAAATAATGCATCAAACTCAACAGTAGAAAGCACTCACAGCTATAGCGTCAATCAGGTCAGTGATTTATTTCAGCATACCATCTACGCGTTTCGATCACCACAGGATCGTCATCATATATATATATATATTTATTTTTATATATGTGAGTATACTTATAGGACTGTATAGGTATGTGTGTATATATGTACAGGGGTTCTTTTGAAGGGGTGTAACTATGTAACTTGTGACACCAGGACTTTTGGCTTATTTTAGCCATAAAGCATCATACAAAAAAGCCCTATTTTCCCAGGTTTCATACAATATTGCAATCACAATCTCCTAAAAGTTCTAACTTACTGAAAAAGGATTGATAATTATTTTGTATTGCATTGAAGGTATAGACACAAGTGGAAGCTAACATACCGGTTGCTCTGTAGAGTGGAGAATTCTCTCGCTGGAACTCTATTAAACTTTGACTTTTTTATTTATTTATGTTTATATCCATGATGTTCCAAGAACAAAAACGGCTTTGCTTTCCTAAGCTGCCACATTCTTTGAAGGGCCTTTATGCAAAATTATCAGTAAGGCTGAAACCAAACATCTTGTCCCTTGCTAACTGTTTGTTTTAATGTCATTCAGCATATATTTTGCATTGAAAATAAAAGGTTTGATCTAATGTTACTTTAACAGTAAAAGCTTTCCAGGCCAGCTGTATGTGACATGCAGATGCACACAGAATGGTTAGCCTTCTGAAGCCCTGCAAGAAAGGTTGTGCTCTACCATCATGGGAAACTGCATTTCTCAAATATCCGGTTTGGTCATTAACACAACAGGCCTCTTATTGCTGTTAAGGGAGCTGTTTATTGTGATATACAAACAGGCACTTGTACTTGCCTATGGCGCTTCCAAGTGCTTTATTTTTCCCATGGCCACAAAAATCTTTACTCCATTTAAACTTTACTGCTTCTGGAGTAGGTATGATCATTAACAGGGAAAGGTATGGGGGAAATGCAAAATGATAGCTACTGCTTTATTATTTAGCTGCCGTGCTACAATTGTAGCGGTGCATTGCCTCTACAATTGTGTCTGAATCTGCCATGGCTTTCTAAGAGGAAATAAACTTCTACAGTAATAAATCAGTGCTAACAAAGACTGTCCAAAAAAACCCCAAAACCTGCTAAAAGGAAAAGCAAACCTTTGTGTTATAGAGACTATCAATCTTATCTTCTGCATAAAAATCTGTAAGAATCTCTTTCATCCATAAAAGAGTGTTTAACTGTTAGATGTTGCCGCATTTCTTTTTATTATAGAGCGTGTTGGCTGAATGTGGAGCTGAGTACCTTGTTCTAAAGTAAGCATTGTGTTTATAACAGGGTTTTAGGCCTCATTTATAATGTACTTGATGCTTTTAGTAGATTGAAATGTATTGTTTGGAAAAACAGATCTATATATAGGTACCACACTCTACAGAAATCTATTCTACAGTGTATTGTGGAAAAGAAATAAATATAGAAAACACAACAGTATCAATATATAAAAACAGTTGCAACACTGAACAGGTCAAAAAACTGGATGCTAAGGGAAAGTCAGGGAATGTTCACAGTGTTAAGTGTGATGCTGCTGTAATCTGTGATGTGAATTATGAATATATGATTTGGGACTGCTCCTCCGTGTTGGCATGTGTAATATATATATATATATATATGCTTTTTAAATGGAAAATTCAGTCAATGAATACTGTTTCATTTTATTTTTAATCACAGTAGAATTTTATAAGGGTGGAGAAATTAATTCAGATTCATTATTTTATTTGGAGTTGACATTTTGTCCACAGCTGTGAGGTCACCCTGCCTAGTCCTTTCCAAAACATCAAAACACTGAATAGAGAAAACAAATGGGGAAAAATAACCTAGAAATTGTTTTTATGTACTTCTAATCCTGTTATATGCTAAGGGGGACTGACCAAATGCTGGAGCTTTTTAAAAAATACTCATAAAAAATACATTTTAGGATTCAGAACATAGTTGCAAAGAGCTTAAATGTCAAAATGTGCATTTTATGAACAAAGGCACTTGCACCTATACACACTCCTTAACACGGTGCATATAATCAGCCCCCTCGATAAACTGTTCACAATTGTGCAAGTGCGAATACTTCCTTAAGAAGCAAATTACTGCAAGGTTACCTTTGTGAGCTGCGCCTGCACACTCAGCATACTTGTATCCACTGAATCACCACTACTGTGGTTATTGAGGTAATGCACAAAAGCACACCAGATAAAGGCACAAAAGATACACTAACAATAATGAGAACAACGACTTTCCATCTATATTGGGTGCCTGCACTGACCATCGAATTTTGGGGAAACACTGCATAGTTGGTAAAATAAAAATGGTAATTTGCATCCATTTTTGCAATTTGGAAATGGTTATTATATTTTATTTGTATATTATGCAATTATTAGTTATCACTGACTTTAGTTTCTACCCCAGGGGAGCTTATAGCTGAAGGTGCATTGAAACATTTACACTCAGCAAGTTTATCAGGAGCCAGTTAACATACCTGTACATTTCTCAATTCATCGGAGGAACAGACACCTATCAAAAAGAGCCCTGGCTGGAATTAAACCAAGATCCCCAGTGCTGCAAGGCAGCAATTCCAATCTCTGTGCCACTGTGCTGCCTCATGAGCCATTTTATTTCAATGTTTTGATTCTTAATTATCTAGACACATGGAACATATGAATACCAGCTTTTTATAGGGTGTGGGATGACAGGTTAAATTCATTGGCATATGGTGTTGATAAAGAAATAGGTTAAACAAGCTATTATGTGTGTCTACAGCCTCATAATATCATCATCTAAGTATGAACAAACTGTAATGTGGTGCCCTTGAAGTAGGATGTATTGAACATTAAAGATTGTTAGTTAGTGAAATGTTGACATTACAAGGATGGTGACAGATGGAGTCCCGTATTTGGGTTTGGCAGTTTCATCCCTTCAGCTTCTATAGAGAAAGATGCCCAAAGGCTCCTGTCTGTAGACCATCTGTCCAGTAGACATAAGCTAGGGTACAATGCGTATCTAAGTCATGGAAAATGATTCTGTCTTATGTAATTAATGAAAATGAACTTTTTTTTTTAAGAATAATCTTTCTACTGTATTTCTTACTGTTTATTCATGTAACAGTTGCACGCATTGCTGTAATAGTACTAATGCCATAAAAATTCATGCATAGTCATTGCCATTTATAGCTTTACTGAGAACATCATGTCTATGCTCTGGTAATGAAGTTCACTCTCTCGTTATGTCTCTACCACAATTGTAATCACGTTGAAACAGGGTTGGATCTAAGTCAATAATATGCCATGCTTCATTAATGCAAACTATTAAATAATTAACTTTCTTTAGCAATCATTAAGTCTGTTAGCTAAATCAAATGCCTGCTCCACATGGAATCAAGCATGGATTTATCCTATTCAGACTGCAATTTAACACAATCTCACAGGGAATAAAGTAGTTTATTGTTTATAGAAGCACTCATTTTTAATATTGACAGATATTTCTAAAACACAACAAAACCCCATGATACTGTCTATGAAGGAAATCAGCATGAACTGTTTTGCTTCCGAAGCTTCCATACCCACTTGCTATATCCATAACACAGTGTATTACAAAGCCCGATATAAAGTAATTACAAAGGTTTTCTTTGCAGGGTGTTATTAAACAGGTGTCAAACACAATACACAAAAATCATTGCCAGTATAAAAGAACATGTAATATTCTCTGCATTCTACTTACAAATCACCTGGTAGGCAGTCTGTGTCAGATATAACAGTGACAAACATCAAATGCATTTGATAAAAAACACAATAATGTCACAAAAATGTCATAAAATATGAACTCTGCAATGTCACATTAAGAACATTATATAAGCCAAGAAACCCAGGAAGCCCAATGTTCATAGTAAGGGTCACCATGGGAAATGTATTGAGATGAGGCCCAGAGAAGATTGGCTTCCAACACTGCTTTGTGTAAATAATCAAAACCATATACTGATTTTCATTGCCAAGTATAACAACCAAGCCTTTCCAGTTAATACAACACAAGTGGTACTTGAAAGCATACGCCTTGAAAAGAAGAAAAAAAAAAAAGAATTTGCCACGGAAAATGTCGGGAAAACTGAGCACATTTGGCATCTATTATTTGAAAATTTGAATGCTTTAAATGCCGCTAATTCTCTGTTACAGTGCTTCGTAACAAATGTTACCTAAACCCGTAAAAATCCTTGTTGGTGGCAAAGTGTTTGTGTTTCTTTATACAGGAAGGTTCCATGACTTGCCAGGACTAGGTAGGTTGCTGTCAGTTTGCTAAATTATTAGGTACTTATTGTGTGCAAGAAAGGGTTGTTCAATTTTTTTTTTTTGTAGTATATTGTTCCAAAGCTTGAGATGTTACATGCCTGAACTAATTGGTGCACAGTGCATGAACCTGTGGCCTCCAGCAGTTGCTGAACAATGATTCCTATCATCCTTGCTGTTGGAACTGATGTTGTCCAAGTATATCTCAATATTTGAGAAGAAGAAGAGGATACCTGCTATTATAGCTCAGCAGGTTAGAACCACAGATTGAACTTACCTGTCCCTAAAAAATGCACAGTCTGTAAGTAGTGCTGAGCGAATCTGTTCCGTTTCGCTTCCCGTAAAAATTCATGAAACAACGAAAAATCTGTGAAACACACGTTTTTTTTTACAGGACCACACCTATTTTGATGTGACCGCGCCCAATTTGACGCGACCGTGCCCAATTCAACATGACCGTGGCTTTTTTTGACTTGTGACGAATTTTCCGCAGCAAATTTTCGTGGAACAATTCACCAATGGCGAAATGCAGAAATTCGCTGTGAATCCATGCCTGGCAAAAAAATTTGCTCATCACTATATGTAAGAGTCTCTAGCTGTTGTTGAACTTTAATGTGACATTCAATGATAGTTGTGCTTTTATTTGACTTGTTTAACTGACCAGTTAAACAAATAACTAGTTAAAGCCTTTTATACCTGTGAGCCATATTCAAATGTAAAAAGAGTTGGAGAGTGACACAAGCATGAAAAATACATGGGGTTACAAACAGGGGCTCTGATTGGTGATTTGGCAGCCCTTATGCAGACTGGTAGCATACATGAGGCTCTGTTTGGCAGTACAACTGTTTTTTATGCAACCAAAACTTGCCCAAAAGCCAGGAATTCAAAAATAAGCACCTGCAGAGGCCACTGGGAACAGCATCCAAGAGGCAGGTGAGCAACATGTTACCCCCGAGTCACTGGCTGAGGATCACTGATGTAGAAAGTGCTATTCTGAGAAAATCTGCAATTGGTCTTCATTTTTTATTACTGATAGTTTTTTAATTATTTTACATTTTGTTCCACAGCTCTCCAGTTTGGAATTTCAGCAGTTATCTGGTTGGCAGGGTCTAATTTACCTTAGTAACCAGGGAGTGATTTGCAAGAGTGACTAATATATAAATAGGAGAGGTGCTGAATAGAAAGATAAGGAATATAACAATATCGATAAAATTGCAGCCTCACAGAGCAATAGCTTATTGGCTGCTGGGGTCAGTGCCCCCATTTAACAAGTTGGAAAGTGACAGAAGAAGAAGGCAAACAATTCCAAAACTCTAAAAGATAATGAATAAAGACCAATTGAAAAGTTGCCTAAAATTAGCTATTCTATAACATATTGGAAGTTAACTTAGAGGTGAACTACCAATTTAACAGCTAAATGGCTAAAATATACTACAATGCAGTGCTTTTTATTTTGAAGAATAAAAGTAGAATACATTTCTACATTTTTATAGATGAATGTACAGCTTTATTTATATAATGGTACTAGTGTTATCAGTGCTGTATTTGTAACAACAGCAAGTATCTCTCCCTTACTGCTGGTATTATGTTCCAGTAGGGAACTGTCCTTTCCCAAGGTGCTGATTCCACCACACTGACTAAGATTAACTCAGCTTTCAGACTTGGCTCTGCTCTGTGCCTGTCTTCTTATCTCATCTCCGAACTATGATGGACGGCTGCCAATGCTGAATAATGTTTATGTTTTCATGGCTTGGAACAGGGCTGATCAGTAACAGTTCTCCAGACCTGTAGCCAATCCATCTGTCGCCACTTGCATTCTAGATCTACTTTTTCACTGAAAGTCTTACCAATTCCTGGTTCTGGTATATTTTCCAATAGATATTTTTATTTGCAGTTGAACAGCAGCTGACTCTATCAGAACTCACCAATGCTTTCTCCCTTGGTTGTACTATATGTATATACAGGGAGCTACTTAGTAGCAGCTACTTGTCTTGACTACTAAAAGCCAGAAATCCCCTGCAACAGACAATACAGACAATACTGAACTGTCACTGGTAAAACACATGTAGAGGCAATTATCAGTAAAACATCAGCACTGTCTATTTTAGTAGCTGTGACAAGTAGGTGCTGCTAGTAGCTCCGTGTGTCTTCACCCTAAATGTTTGTAGGTATTACTAACCAGGGGTGCTGCCATGAGGCGACAGTGCCCCCAAAGTTACCAGGGCTGGCAAAAAACGTGTTAGTCGCCCAGGACAGATCTCTGCCATCAAGGGCAACTAACCCCTCTGAAATTAATTTCCTCTGGTAACAATAGGAGTCACCGGTGGAAAGGTCTTTGCATCGCTTCGGTTTTCCAAAGTTGTGTGAAGTTGCGGAGCAATGTGTGTATTGAATGGGTATTTGTTTATATTAGTGTGTGTGTATTTGCATATGTTTTAATGTGCATTTTAATTTTTTAATACAATAATGTTTGTGTCTTTAGCTGTGTACTTGTGTTTGTGTCGAGTGTGTACTTTGTCCAGATGCTCAATCTCCCACTGTCCAATTTTAAGAGCAGTGATTGCTACAGCCACAATCTCCTAATTATAGGACTGCAAAAAGGCTCCAACAATCAGAACAGAGTGTGTTATTTATTGCATTTAATATAGAGCACAAATCAAAAGTATTTGTGACATGAGAAAGTCCCTGGCCAAGCTCAGGGTTTGGCTTATTTTTTCTGCATTACTGCCCTCCTGTGAGGCAAAATCTGACATTTATAATTTGCCTTTTTATTTATGTTTACCTTGTGTTATAGTGTGTGTGTTATAGTGTGTCTGTGTCTGTTTGTGGCCAGATGCATGCTACATGGTTTTACATATGAATGCACATGCAGTATTATTACACCCTAGTCATTTCTGCCCAAACAAGCATTTCTGTCTGCCTGCCAATTCCTTTGATTTTGGCATTATACATTATGTGACCATATTTGGGCAATTTACAAATGCAGTTCTATAAAACTGACACGAGAGACTGAACCGGTAGGCTGGCCTAGATGCCATATAGAGTGGGGTATAGACTTTGAAATAGTTTTTTTTTTTATCCTAAGTACAAAATGGAAGTCTGCTCAGAAAAAGTAACTTTTCAGCAACAGAACAATTTACACAGAATATTAAAAATAAATGAAACAGTTTAGTTTACCTTTGCTGCATGTTTCAGGAGTGTTAGATTGGGAAAGCTAGAGAATATTTCATTGTTTAGAGACAGAAACAACACTATGCAATTTATTTAGTAGGTGTGGTGCTAGGCATAATGCGCCTAGGACTCGTGGTACCCGGATGAGGAAGGTCAGCACTCCATAAGCCAATAATCAGCATTTGCTCAGTCAGATATAAAGGCATGTGGATTGAATCTCCACATATTGCAAAGGAAATGAAAACTTTTCATGACATTCTTGAAACAAGCTGGGGAGATTATATGACTACGTTCTTTACCAAACTCACAATAAAAATATGCTGATGCGAAGGGAAAAAAAGTAAGATAAATGCAACTAAAAGCACATGCTGGAGCTTACATTAAGCCCTTTGATTCAATAGCAATAAAAGGAAAAGACGCAAAGCAGATTTCCTTAATAAAGCATGGTTTTAATTAAATGTTAAAAAACAGAGTTTGTCTTGAATTTGTTATAACCAAAGTGCTTAACTAGAGCCAATCCCTTATGATGCCATGCTAAAGGAATCTTCCTTAATTATCCAAACCAACTGCAGTTTGGAAAGGGTAAAAATATACACTTTTTATAAGTAGTCTTTATCTCCGGATCAGTATCCTTATAAAGGCAGCTAAGGGCACAGTTTTACTGAGCATGTAGGTAATTTACTCTCTATATATATGATACATATTATTCTAATGCGTGGGATCTTCCATATTACCTTACCTGATGGTTTCTCTATAACTCAATAACAAAAACCTCAACCATTTATTCAAGATGAAAATATCATATAGAAGCCCCAAATAGCACTCTTATATATAAGGATAAAGGCACACTCTGCATCTTCTGACTTTCTCTTGGCTTTTCCTATTGCAAAACCAAAAACAAAGAAGTCTAGGTGAATCTCTAATAACTTCAAACTGCATGTGCCATAACCTCCTGTGTTTCACTATGTCTTTTTCTCCACAGTTTTTCCCTGAAATCTGGTGTTTTTGCAAACAAATCCTCTTGATGCAATTGCACTAAGTCTACCACAGTTGCAACCGATTCACCAAAATGCAACTATACTCGCACTTCATTGAAAATCAAGCACAATATATTCTGTCTGCCTGGTGTAATTTCTGGTGTTTTGTGTGAGTAACGCATGCAGCCTATTCTTTCTGCTGAATTATGCTGTGCCTATTGACACACGGTGCTGAGAGAACCTTGAAACTACCGCCTGGTCAGGAAGTGGCAGTAGCTATAGGTTTCCCTTGCGTCAATGGGTGCAGCAGCTCCTGATTTGGAACAGAAGGCAGGAAGGACTGAGCGGTGCCAAGTGAAACTATACAAAAGTGCAAAGGGCACATTTTAATGTGAGTATAATTAATTAAAGTGGTTTTATGTGCAAATGAGGGGAAATCGCAAGTTGCGCACTGTGTTTGCGGGAGTCAGTGAGCTCTAATTTCTGTTATGCGCCTGAGAAAAATTACCAAGAAAACACAGGCCACTTTGTCATATGTATAGCTGTAAGGGGAGGTTCAATGCAGGTGACAAGCTATTCACTTCATATATACTAAGTATTTAACAGCAAATGTAGTGGTTAATAACACTTACCAAGATGGCTCATTTTCCCTTTCACCACAATGCTAGTCTTTAACTGAGATTTTAGAAGATAAATTCTGTATGTATGAATTGTATTTATGCAGTGTTGCTTGTGTATCAGCATTCCACATGTTCCAGTACATTAATAATGCAGACAGGGGAAGCACTAGCTCAAGTAAATCATTAAAAGATACCTATACAGAATATAATACACATATTTTTACCTCAAGCAATCTAGCCTAAGAGGTACATGCTGTGTGAAAACTAATTTGGCTAAATAAAGGTACCTCACTCTTTAAAAACAGAACACATATATTTATGAATGGCTAAGAAGTTAACCTTTCTGTATACTACATGGCTAGAAGGGAATCCATACAGTTTTAAACATACCTCTAGTGTATTAGCCATTCAGGATTTATTATGTGTCCAGCTTTAATGGGGTACATTAGTATCTTCGTTTTGAATATGGCTTTCCTTTCATCCCTTTAAAATTGGACACCACATCTTGTTGTTTATATAGTGAATAAAGTAACCCCCTTTTGTAAAATGTAAGGATATTATAAGTCACCGAGGAATTTAAGTCCAAAGGCCAAGTGCTTTTACACAGGTATGGAGCTCCTCTGTGACTAATAATATCCTTATTATTTTTCAACAGGATTTACTTTATTTTATTTATTTTAATGGTTCTTGTGTATTATTATTATAATTTTATATTGCATGCAGAACTAATTAGCAATTAATTTAGCTGAATGTTAAATATGATGGTTTCCATAGAACCTTATAATATGGATCTAAACAAATGGCTAATTAGCCGTTAAGCATGTGGAAGCTATATGTGGTTTTAAAGCAGCAAGGTAGCAACCCTAGCACAGAATAAGATTACAGATCTGTATTAATTCCCCGTTATTACAGAGATTTTATAACATTTACCTTGCATGTGCTGCCAGTATTCAGTTTTGCATGTGAAAGTTTGTTCTACTTAACCCTTTCTAACTGGGCATAAATGTTATCTACTGTCTTCTCTTTTTTATATCCACCAGTTAATAACTAATAAATCATTTATTGCTGTATTTTTGTATGCCCATTCTGTTTCAAGCCAGATTCCATTCTTTATTAATTCTGACAGTTCTTTGCTTGCCTCCCTTATCTGCCCCAATATTCCTCACTCTTAAGGTGACTATACAAGAGCAGATTTAAGCTGCCGATTCAAGTCCTTTAGATTGATTTGGCAGCGTATCTGCCTATTTATGGGGCCCCCTGAAGGTCTCCCCTATCCATATCTGGCCAAAAATTGCCCAGGTATTGATCAAGCAGCTTTGACTTTACCAATGGATTGGGGACTGCACCAGCTCATTAATGCAGTCCTCGGTCTGACAGCTCCTTTACCTGTCGTTAGAATTAGCCCAATATCACCCAACTTTGGTGAAATTGTCAAATGAGTGGATCTTACAGTGTAAAGCCACCTTAATTTCTTCCTCCCCTTCTGTCTCCTTGTTTGCTATCTGACAATGCTTTCTTTTCCTTTGATGAAAAAGAATGGACAAATGGAGCTTTGTGATTAATAGTGCAAAGTTTGTCACATATGTTATACCTATATTAACCAATTAGCATGTAGTATTTGCTGGTCACCTGTTTAAAAACAAAATCATATTGGTTGCTATAAGTTACTGCACCTGGGCATACTGTGCTATTAAATATAGGGGTAGACTTTAATGAATGCATTTGTGCTTTGGAGTCATTTAAATGAGCAACCGTATGAGTTAGTATTCAGTGCCTTATTTTACTCTGTAAGAACAGGTACGAGATTCATTATCTGGAAACCCGTCATCAAGAAAGCTCCAAATTATGGGAAGGCCATCTGCCATTGTGTTCATTTTAATCAAATAATGAAATATTTTTAAAATGGTTTCCTTTTTCTCTGTAATAATAAACCAGCACCAAGTACTTGAGCCCTACTAAGACATACTTAATACTTACTGGTGGCAAAAGAATCCTGTTGGGTTTATTTAAAGTTGAAATGATTTTCTAGTGGACCGGTGATCCAGTTTACAGAAAGATCCCTTATCCAGAAAACCCCATGTCACGAACATTCTGGATAACAGGTCCAATGCCTGTATAAGTCTATTGCAGATGCTATTACTGCCATAAGATGACTACATTTTTATAGCACCATTCAGAACCCTTTTCTCTGAGGTTTAATTGACTGGGACATCTGCACAGTCAATTCATTAATACATAAATAAGTAAAATAGGAGGGTGGCAGACAAGCAGGTAAAAGAGAATAGGAGAGGAAGGGAGAAGAACACAATGCAATGCGGCCCTGCAATTACCAGCATGTCTGGGCTGAAAAAAATTCCAGGGTTCTCTTGCACGAAAGCATCAATGCATGCATTGCATCAGATCAGGCTGAAGGGACACATTGATACTGACCACAAGTTGCTTACATTATATTGTCCATAGCTAAATGCTGATTGGATGCTATTGACAACTTCAGTTCAATTCAGTTTTGCACTTAGTACCGATGAGCATAGTTTTTGTGCTGCTATAAGAAGTGATAAGTTCCAAGTACAAAATCTAATTATTCAAATATACAATGTATAGTGGGTGTATGTGGTTATGAATGATACATATAGGTCTCATTATCAAACCACTAAATGAATAAAGTCTTGAAGTTAATGCGCACAACTAATAAATCATGTTATGGTTCCAAAATAAAGTCAAATTACATTAATGTAAGTTAAGTGGCCTTATAGATAAACATATTTAATTTAGTGCGTAGGAGTAGGACACCGTGTTTCTGTTTTCTGATCCCCCCAGTCATATAAAATAAAGCATGCTAATATACCAACACGATGCTGCTTAATGAAAATGAGCTAACCATTTGCATAGGCCAATTCAGCTTATGGTAATTGGCCATTAGCTTTCATTTGCATAATCAGTGCTTACTACTTTTCATGGGTTAATTAGACATTATGCAAATACAACAGAGATTGTACTGTGCTGTTTTGGTTCAGAGAAAGTTGGAGAAAAATGCTGTATATTCTAACGTTTGTATGTAGGGCCGTTACTGCCAGAGAAGGGAGTCTGCTCATAACACAGTGCCCTTCCGGCCATAGCTCAGCTCATGCCATAAGCAGAATAAAGTACATGTACAATATACATATACAGACATGGAGGGTGCAATATTATATCACATCTCACTATCTGCTTACCAGAGCTCAGCACTATGATTGTTCTATTTAATGCATCCATTTAGCCACTTCAGTAAATGGAAAAGCTTCAAATTGGTATCATACTAGAAAAAAAAATACCCAGAACACATTTTTTACTATTTGTATGAACAAATATTACAGCAGAACACATCTCATTTCATGAGCAGAATTACTTTACTACCTTGCAAATACAGCATTTTATCAGGAGTTCCATTTCTGTTTCACCACCATTTTTGCCCAAAGTAAATTTCATCAGGTTCAGACTGGGGAACCACCATTATATACTGTAGGTGCAGTTGAACCGCTAGCATCCCATTTTGTAGGCCATATTCCCCAATGTCCCACAAACATTGCTTTATTGTGTTTATTTGCCAGTGTAAGTACATATTACCATGTACGGGCTATATTCATATATTGCTCACTAGCTGATACAGCGGTGTTTTCCTTTCTCTGTAAGCATTTTAGAACACAAAAAATATTCTATTTTATTTTTTCATAATGAAGGAAAATGCAATAATAAGCAAATGTCCAACATATTAATTAAAAAAGTGTTTTTTGGTTTTGATACTTGAAACAATTTAGCCATTTCTCCTCCAGGAGAATTAGTTGCTGATAAGCTGTCCTCTATTACAGTACATTGTTTCATAAGTCAGAACCAAAAGTGCAGAGAATTCAGCTTAAATCTGCTGTGTCAAAATTGCACTTGCACTTTGACACAAATCAGGCACGAGTGTGCTAAAAATGTTTTTAGTCCAGTCAATGTAGTTTCCAGTGTTGCTGCGGTGATTGCCAAGGCACTGTGGGAGCCCTGGATATACCACCTGGTTCGGAGGTGGCAGTAGTTCCAGGGTTACCCTGTGTCAGTTTGTGCAATTGTGCAAAATTCTGCAACAGGAGGCAAGAGAAGGCAAGGAGGAAATGAAAAGGGTGCATGGATGGGATTAATGAATTACATGCACACAACTGACTGCAGCCATGGACCACAGGTTCAGGAATGACTAATTCACTTTGTCTCAACTCACGTATATGTATTTATGATATGTGTCTGGTAAGTGCACTGGGACCCACAGATCAGTTGTTTTTGGAACATGTTATTCCTACAGATCATAATATGTTCAGAACTCCCTTCTCCATATACTGTACACCTGCTTCATTTAAAATGAGTCTTTTATTCCAGTGTGACCCATTCCATTGTTTTGTACCATACCCTCTGCAAAATATTTTTCTAAATACCCCCACTATAGATTAATATCAAATTTAATAAACATTTGCTAAAATCACAGCACCACTAATCTCCAAGTACATTAAAGTATTAACTTTGCAATGAGAAACATATCTCATTTCATGAGCAGAATTACTTCACTACCTTGCAAATAAAGGATTTTATCAGGAGTTTCATTTCTGTTTCACCACCATTTTTGCCCAAAGTAAATTTCATCAGGTCCAGACTGGGGAACCACCATTATATACTGTAGGTGCAGGTTGTACCGCTAGCATCCCATTTTCTAGGCCATATTCCCCAATGTACCACATACATTGCTTTATTGTGTTTATTTGCCAGTTATTACACATTACCATGTACGTGCTATATTCATATATTGCTCACTAGCTGATACAGCGGTGTTTTCCTTTCTCTGTAAGCATTTTAGGTATTGGAACAATACACTGGCATTATAACATAACATTTTTTTCCCAGTGTACAGTCGTACTATGCACACATCAATTCAGTTATGATACATCTGGTTCGGTGAAGATTAAGGAGGTGAAATTTCACATTTTAATAAATATGGCCCAAGCTTATCAGCAGATTTGAGAACTTCTGTCTAAACAAAGGTATATGGAAGGTAGGAAGAAACTATTTACAGTCTCTTAGGTATATTCTGCTTTTATATTAATAACATGCTTAAAAAAAACAAACAAAAAAAAACAAATAAATCCAGGCTCTAATCTTAACAGATGGCTCACAAATAAGGCTACAATATTAACAGATATACTGTACTGAGCAATTTAGTTGCTTTTGCTACCAGCTATAGAAATAAATGTGCTGTTATCTATAACAGATAGAAGTGTCATTAGACAAAGTGTCGCTATTACTCCAAATAACTACACTAACAGATATGATTTACCACCAAATGTGTGTTACCTGCTTCTCTGGCTGGCTCCTGTTCTCTGGCAGGTGACAGACGTGGTGGAGTGTTTGCCTCCATTTCCAAGCTCTTGCTGAATATCCCACTGCAGTGGATCACTGATCTTCACATTCAGAATGTTCACCCCTTTTTTCACTTTGGCCCTGTGTATAAAAATAACAACATCTGTTAAAGTGAGTGTATAGCCTCTGTAGGTGCTGCTGGTGATGCAGTAGATATTAAAAGGTAACAAGGGCACAATCTGCACTGATCAGATACTCTTGAATTAGATATAGTGCAGGTTTCCTGTAAAGGGAAACTATACCCCTAACCATTGCTGGTCTCTTTTAAAAAACATAAAACAGTCCATATTTAAAAAACTGTTGGTTACATTGGATAATTCCATACTGAAACACCATTTAAGCACTGTACTTTGATATGAACTTCTAAACTGATACTGGTATTGCATTACCCAGTTTGAACCATGGGGTATAAAAGGCTGTATAAAGCAGGAAAGGGATGTATACAACAGAATAATTATTTTGAAACCAAGAAATAATGAGAAAGTACAAAACAAAAGAAAACCTTCCAGCTCCATAGAAAACATATTGCAGGCACATAATACAAGTAACTGGCAAGGGGGATACAAATTATTTTTTTACATACTCATTTTTGGTTAATATAAATGAAGCAAATCACTACAAATATGACATGGTTTTCCTATGAATTTAGTTAGCAGGAAAGCAGCACTTGTTAAGGCATTAATGAACTCCTCTCAAAGGCAGTTTTATGAAATTCATACAGAACAAATGGATAAGCATCTCTTCTCAGTTACATTATAAATGAAAGAAAAAAAAAGTTATGTATGGGAATATCATTCCATACAAAAGATATATAAAAAGTATGAACAAGCCTTTTTTAAGTAGCAGTTCTGTTACATAGTAATAGATTCTGCTGTCATTTAAATTCAAATCTATTGGTTAAGCAGGTTTTTATATAACCTGGCAATCATAAATGTGAATTTAAAAATGCATAGGAAAAATATCCTATGTGTATATGTTTTGTCTCTAGACATGTGCAAACTCCATGTTGTTGTAAACATTAACAACTACATACATATTTACTATTTGCTGGAAGCACATTGAATACAGTACAGTGGCCTTCTATGCTTAGCAATGCTAATAACTGGCTCTTACATGACTAGTAAGAATGGTATTTAGGCTTAATGTCTTTTCTTCCAGAAACAACATACCTTTTATATATTTTTTA
This sequence comes from Xenopus tropicalis, assembly GCF_000004195.4. NCBI lineage: Eukaryota > Metazoa > Chordata > Amphibia > Anura > Pipidae > Xenopus > Xenopus tropicalis. Next base: position 159,147,763 of record NC_030677.2, read on the forward strand.
TATATTAGTTTATCAGAACACCAAGAGGACAACCAATTTTTTCACAGCAGGTGTAAATTGATGTATAAAAAACAAGTGACGATTGCCAATAGTATGGTTTATAAAAACATTTTATGGTTCGATAAAACACTTCTCGCCAGAATAATTTTCTAAAAACATATAGGCAAGTAGCCTTTTCCCAGTGTGTGGGTAACAGTCTGTTCAAACCTGATTACCTGCACGCTGGGAAAAGGCTACTTGCCTATATGTTTTTATAAAATGATGCTGGTGAGCAGTGTTTTAATAAATAAAAGATTTTTGTAAATGTTTTTATTTGCTGTTTTAGCACCTGGGGGTCTTGTGCCTTTTTTAAAAAATGCATCATTGGTGGGATTTGAATATAGTGACAGATTTGGAAAAAGTACAAATTTGCATGCTCTAAATTGATATATATTTAACATTATTATAGTGGTATCCAATCAAAGTGCTACTCTCTGGCAGAGAGCAATAAAGCTAAAACCTTGCGTACCAGTGGGTCAGTAGGTTCTGGGGATGATGATAAGGTAATTGTTGCTGCCCTGAAAGATGGTTTGTAGGGGGTGATATTGTTAGGTCCTTGCTGTTGTAGTGCTAACATACTTCGGTCATTTTCATTAGGACTCAATTAAATGCAGAAAAAAATCATCAAAGATATAGAATATACACAATCCTTGCAGATCATTTTCAGTCTTGCAGTCAATACAATGTTGGGCTATTGTATCCTCAAAATTTCTAGCAGAATTGTGCTTACCAAATGTCAGAATGTTGGGAGATATTCCTGCAGTACAGAATCACTGACCCTTTTAGCATGACCTCCCCCTAATGATTTCAAACTACACCCAAGATGCTAGATCATGCCACCTAACACAAAGCTAGTCTGCTGTTCTGGATAAAATACAGTTTATACAGGCATGTTATCTATTATTCAGAATGTTTGGGACCTGGGGTTTTACAGATAAGGATTTTTGGATGACCATACCTAAAAAATATTTTCATTACATTACATAAACTCAATAGGATCACTACATCTCTAGATTTTCCATTCACATTACACACCTCACTTACTACCTATCTAGATTTTCCATTCACATTACACAAGACTTTATCCCGTTTTTTTAGACACTTACCCACATCTAGCTGAGCTGTTCTTCATAGCCACTAACATTTATTGCCATCCACATAGTGAAATACGTACAGTCGTTTTTTTTCTAACTCTTGATCTAGTCCAGCCCCTTTTAGATTGCAAACCCTGAGGAACATGGACCTCTTTACTTACTAAATTTATCAGTATTTATATGCAATGTGTACATTGTATATACCGTAACCATAATAATACTATTAATTAAAATGTGGTCAGCCAACCAAAGTGAATGTTACTTAATAAAGTCTACAATTACAAGCTAAGCCAGTCATATTTTTGCAGAAGCGTAGGACAAAAAACAAAATAAAAATAAGTAAAATAACAAAATTCATATGGGGAAATAAAAATGATGGTATATCGCTCATTTAAATGTTAAGAATCACAATCAGAGTGAGTGCAGTTTATAAAGCAAGCACAAATGCTAAAAAGAAGCTTAAGAAAATGTCTAATACTTATTTTATATTGCATAGATGAAAAAGGAAGAATGTGCAGACTGTGATACTTTCACAAGGAACCAAAATAGCTCTGCTGTATAAGCTTTCTAAGCTGCACAAATGATATGATTCCATGGCTGTAAATTACATATCTAAGATTAACTTTCTGTTTTCTATAGGAAGAAAGTTGATGGAAGCAAAAAGCAGCTTAAAGTGACTTGACCTACTCAGTCCCCAACATGCGCCAAATTCTTGTAAACAAGCTGATCTGTTTTATAACAATCATGAAAAGCCCTTCTGCAATATCTATTACACTAAAAAAGTCTTGACCTAATAAGAACACAATCATTAAAAAATATTGTTTTTTTCTCCTTAAAAAAACATCTTGTTTTGTTGAGTAAAGAAATATGTTGAGTACAGAGAGAAAAATTCAGATAAAAATCAAAATGTTCCTCCAACACATTTGACCTGGTATGACTTCCTTAAATGACTTAACATTACTAGAGATAAAGCACCTGTGATGTGGGAAGGAAGGAGGATTAATAGAGATATGGGGGAACAAAGGAAGAAGGATTAACGCTCTAAAGAAAAGGCCCACTAGTCGCAATTGTTAGAGGGTCAAGTGCTGCCCATCAAGGAGCAACTCCTACTGGGTGTATATTTAAAAAGCTGTGTAAAAACGCAGAGTAAAAATACAATTTACAATTACTACTTTGACATTACAGTGCACTCTGCAATTGTTTTGTGAGTGTAAAGTCTTAAAATGAAGTCTAAAAAAGTCCTGTAAGAAAACAGCAATATTTGCAAAGCCTTTTACGCAGTATTTTACACCAGATTTTGATGTACATACATCAAACGTGTTTTGCATCTCAGCACTTCAATTACTTATAAGCAGCATGCTTAAAATGATTCCAAGCTGAGTGTTGTCCATTACAGATGAAGTATGTTGCACTACTAATTATTTAACATACATAAAAGTGACAGAGCTAGTAAATATATAAGGCACTTCATTGTATGACAGAGCCCTTAGGGTTTATCACTGCTGGCAATTAGTCACTGCTACAGAAACAGAAGCATTCTATAGCATATCCCTGTATTTAGATGTTATTCTCCAGAAGTCTGCAACCTACACCCAGGATATCCTATGTTGTGTATTGACTGTTAATGTGTGATCACTAGATGGCGCTGTTACATGTACAAAACTGATATGTGTCATCCGGTTCTGCTAATAATTGTTTTCCCTAGCATTGCCTCTCTATCCTTGCCTTCCTCCCAACTTGTTGGCAGTTCAGCCATGTTTTGTTCTAAGTAAAGTTTGTTCCACTACCAGCTGCAGTGAGCCTCTTTTATAATACTGTGTCCAGAATACAACACTGGCGACGAGGATTGGGATTAACGCATGAAAAAAAAATCTACAAGAGTCAGTGAGTAAACAGAAACCTTAAGACCTTATTGCTCCATAATGGTGTCCCTGGGCCACATAGAAGAGTTTGACATTGCCAGGCCATCCTCCTGGGATTCCTATGCAGAGAGATTGCATTTCTTTCTAGAAGCAAATAATGTGACAGACCCTATGCAGAGACGTGCAGTGCTGCTGAGTGTCATAGGCTCAAAGACTTATGAGATTGTGCGCTCTCTGGTGTCCCCCACTAAACCCAGTGACTGCTCATTTGAGGAAATTATTAAGCAACTTAAAAATCATTTTGCACCCACCATATCTGAGACTGTTAAGAGGTTCCACTTTAACAGACGCAGCCAGCAGCTGGATGAGAGTATTGCTGCTTACATAGCAGAGCTGCGCAGATTGGCAGAAAGTTGTAATTTTGGCAGCAGTTTGGAATCCTTGCTAAGGGACCGTCTTGTGTGTGGGGTCAGGGATGCAGCACTACAAAGAAGGCTGCTAGCAAAGCACAACCTAACCTTCGCTTTGGCCCAGGAGGAAGCACTTGCTTATGAGGCTGCATCTGTGCATTCCAAGGAAATACAGGCCTCACCCAGTTCAGTTATTGCACCGGAGCTGCATCAAGTGTATAACAAGCCTGATGTTAAACTGCAGCCTGCATTAGCACAAGTATCAGATCAAGCAAAAGTAATGTGCCATAGTTGTGGGGGAGGTCACCTGCGTGGCAACTGTCGTTTCCAAAATGCTGTGTGTCACAAATGCAAGCGTCGTGGCCACATACAGAGAGTCTGCCGCCAAGCTGATAATCTACAGAGACCCAAGCAAGCCAGGGCAAATCTATCTGGGAATGCAACCCATATAGTGAAAATCCAAAATGACACCACTGAGAAAGAGGCAGATACAGGTATCTATGTCTCTGAAATAATAAATAGTGTTGAAAATCAGCCAATGTGCAAAAAGAAATACACTGATGTAATACTACAAGGATCTAAGTGTAGAATGGAGGTAGATACAGGCTGTGACTATTCCTTAATTTCAGAGGAAACCTTCCATGCACTATGGCCCACTAATTGCCCACCTATTTTACCATGTGACGTTAGACTTGTGGATTACAATAAAAAGCCTGTGGATGTTGTGGGTGCATGTTTTGTTAAAGTCCTCTATGAAAAAGACAGAGGAAAACTACGCCTCATCATTACTAAAGGACAAAGAGCAAGTTTATTAGGAGTAGAGTGGTTTGAACCCCTGGGCATTCAGTTAACCGGAGTAAATTATGCAACAGCAGACTCTTTGCAAGCAGTCATCAAAGACTTTAGCAGTGTATTTGAAGAAGGCCTGGGTAAATTTAAGGGCTCACCAATATCATTCCTACTGGATCCCAAAGTTGTCCCAATACGCATGAAGCCCCGGCCTGTACCATTTGCTCTCCGTTCAAAAATAGATGACGAAATAGATCGCTTAGTGCAACAAGGAGCACTAATTCCAGTAACCCACCCAACTTGGGCCACCCCAATAGTGCCTGTACTGAAGCCAAATGGAGAAGTGAGGATATGTGCTGACTATAAATGCACAATCAACAAGGCATTACAAGAACATCCATATCAAATTCCTGCTATCAATCAAATTCTCAGCACCTTGGCTAAGGGGAAGTTATTTGCCAAACTTGATTTAGCGCAAGCATACCAGCAGTTGCCGGTGGATGATGCAGCTGCGGATGCACAAACAATTATCACACACAAAGGAGCATTTAAAGCTACTAGATTGCAGTTTGGCGTTTGCATTGCACCAGGCGTATTCCAGAAATTGATGGATGACCTCCTTTCCAGCCTGCCAGGGGTGGTGCCATATTTTGACGATGTCCTCATTGGAGCAGACTCTGTGGAATCATTAACTGAAAGGGTGAGAGCAGTATTAAAGCGATTTTCAGATGCTGGATTAAAACTTAAGAAAGAAAAATGTGTTTTTGGGGTACCAAGTGTTGATTTCCTTGGATACAAAGTTGATGCACATGGAATACATCCAACAGATACAAAAGTGAAAGCCATTCATGAAGCTCCAATTCCCAAAAATAAACAGGAGCTGCAAGCATTTCTTGGCCTATTAAATTTCTACCATTCCTTCTTGAAAGACAAAGCTACTGTGGCTGAGCCACTGCACAGACTACTGGATAAAAATGCTACCTGGAAGTGGTCAGCCCTGCATGAGCAGGCATTTAGTGATGCCAAGAGACTTTTATCATCAGACAGTGTGTTAGTACATTATGATTTGAATAAACCTCTTACCCTGACATGTGATGCTTCTCCCTATGGAATAGGAGCGGTTTTAAGTCATACCGTAAGTGGTGGTCGTGAGGCTCCAATTGCATTCTATTCACGGACCATGAGTACCACAGAAAGGAATTATGCTCAGATTGATAAGGAAGCTCTAGCCATTGTGGCAGGTGTAAAAAAATTCCATGAGTACTTGTATGGCAGAGGTTTTGCCATTATTACTGACCATAAGCCGTTGTTGGGACTTTTAAAGAATAATGGGCCTACTGCACAGATAATTTCTCCACGCATGCTAAGATGGTGTTTATTGCTGAATGCTTATGACTATGAGTTGCAGTACCGTCCAGGGAAAGACATAAGTAATGCAGATGCGTTAAGCCGTTTGCCTCTAAACACTCCTGATTTTCAAGTACCGGCCTTGTCCGAGGTCCTCATGCTAGAGTCCTTACCTAGTCCCCCTCTACAGGCATCAGATATTGCTCGCATGACAGCTACCGACCCAGTATTGTCTCGAGTGTTGAACTGGGTATGGAGGGGGTGGCCAAAAATAAGTTTAAAAGAAGAGTTCACACCTTTTGAGAAACGCCAGCATGAACTCTCTGCATACAAAGGGTGCCTTTTGTGGGGAAATAGAGTGGTAATTCCCAAAGCTGGGCAAACCCATGTTCTCAAAGCCCTGCATGAGAGTCACCCAGGTATTGTAAATATGAAAGCCCTTGCAAGAAGTTATGTCTGGTGGCCTAAAATGGATGAATGCATTGAAAAATGGGTAAAAAGTTGTGTTCCTTGCCAATCCACCCGCCATGCCCCTGCTAAGGCCGGGGTACATCCATGGGAGGTGACTCGGAGCCCATGGTCTCGGCTACATATAGATTTTGCAGGCCCATTTCAAGGTCAAACATTCTTCCTTGTAGTGGACTCCTTTTCCAAATGGTTGGAAGTTGTTTCAGTTGCATCTGCAACCACCCATGCAGTCATTCAAGTGTTGCGGAAGTTGTTTGCCACACATGGACTCCCAGACACAATTGTATCAGATAATGGAGCACAGTTTACATCTGCAGACTTTAGAGCATTTATGGAAAGTAATCTTATTCGTCATGTTACAACAGCACCATTCCATCCATCCTCAAATGGGCAAGCTGAGCGAATGGTCCAGACTACAAAGGATGCATTAAAAAGGATAATTGATGGTGACTGGAATTATAGACTGGCAAAATTTCTGTTGCAGCAGCATATAACTCCTTCTACTAGCACTGGCTGCAGCCCTGCAGAACTTTTGATGAACCGACGTCTTAAAACCTGTTTGGACAGACTGCATCCTGACCTGGCTTCTGATTTACAAAATAAACAAGAAGATCAATTCCATAAGAATGCACAGACCTCCACAGTGAGGATGTTTGAAGCAGGTAATAGTGTGTATGCCAGAAATTATGCAATGGGACCAAAATGGATACCAGCAGTCATTGTTGAAGCCACGGGCCCTGTCTCATACAAGGTTAAGATTGCGGATGGCCGTGTTATTCGAAGACATGTTGATCAGCTGCGGAGCAGACTAGGGGACAATGCTTGTCCTAACACTGAGGGTAACCATGGCCAGTCTGGATTGCAAAGTGACTTAACTCCTCTAGCTTTTCCAGAGGAAGAGATTCCTGCAGCTGAACAAACAGCAGATGTACCTGAGAGGGTACCCGATAACACTGAGGCCAATCTACAAGGAGAGGTTATCAGTGTCCCACTGGAGCGGCCCCGAAGGGCCATTCAAAAGCCCCGCTACCTAGAGGATTATGTTATCTAGGAGGGGAGGGGTGTTGTGTATTGACTGTTAATGTGTGATCACTAGATGGCGCTGTTACATGTACAAAACTGATATGTGTCATCCGGTTCTGCTAATAATTGTTTTCCCTAGCATTGCCTCTCTATCCTTGCCTTCCTCCCAACTTGTTGGCAGTTCAGCCATGTTTTGTTCTAAGTAAAGTTTGTTCCACTACCAGCTGCTGTGAGCCTCTTTTATAATACTGTGTCCAGAATACAACATCCTAATTACAAGGAACCATAGTGATTGTGTGAAGGGTAGAGGAGCACAGGACAACACAGAAAGGCATCTTCATTGACATATAACAATAGTTAAAGTGCTGCAGATAGGATATTCTTGATGTGAATAGTAAAATGTGTTACCCAATGCAGGTAATTGTATGTAATCTGTCCAAAAGAGTATTTTATATCCACAAAACCACCTCTGAGAGGAGTTCATGTATTACCCTAAAACTGCCCAACCAAAATGAGGAGTTTATTTCTACAATAGCACACGCCTAATCTAATTTTCATTTTTTTTTCTTATCTCGATTTTTTTTTTTACCAAAATACAATTTTGTTACAGAAGAAAAGGAGATGTTTTTTCGCAATTTATTATGCAACAAAACCGCAACAAATCCAAAAGCAAAAGTACACCAACTAAAGCCAATGGTTCATGGTTTTTAGAGGTTTTTGGGTTTTTTTGGATGCTGTCATTTGTGTGACAATATGAAATAGTTATGGTCTTTATATTGCACATGTTTTTCGTGTTTTTTTTCCTCTACTTTTTCAGTTCGGATATTTGATAAATAACTAACATACATGGAAATGAGTTTAGTCATAGCTTAAAAAAACCTCGAAAACCACTAAAAACCAGCAAACGTGGAAGTCAATGCCTAGAGCAGCATCAATGTGCAGGCATTATAGAAACAAACATTACCTCTACCTTTTTCACAAGGTAAAGAAAGATAAACCATCAACCCCTTGGCAAGCATTTCTACTGCAAAGTTGTGACCTGGGCAGCAAGAAAATTAGGCATGGTGGGTGGGATAGTCTCTCCCTACTCTCCTACCCAGTAGATAGGGCTGCTATTAGTAATAGCTATTTTTTTTCGACAGGCATGGACTTGCAGCAAATTTCTGCTTTCACCATTGGCAAACTGTTCTGAAAAACCACAAACATTTGCCACCAAAAAATAGGCACGTCAAAATAGGCGCGGTTGTGTTAAATTGGGCGTAGTCGCATCAAATTGGGTGCGGAAAAATGGGGGAGGTCATGTCACAAAAGGTTGTGTGCGTCAAAGTGGTCATGCAACACCCGTGTTTCACAAATTTTATGCTGTTTCGCTAATTTTTCAGTCAATAGTTTCACAATTTTTTTGGTGAAACAGGACAGATTCACTCATCACTAGCTGTTACTATTTTTATTAAAAACATGTTTTATTTATTATCAAAATTTGAATCTAAAAATCTTGATTTAATAAAACCATGAGAAAAACTTGAATCCATCAAATTAGTGATGAGCAATTTTTTCGGCAGGCATGGATTTGCAGCTAATTTCACCATTCGCCATTGGTAAATTGTCATGCGCCAAAAAAAGTCACGGTCGCGGCAAAATAGGAGTAGTTGCATCAAAATGGGCGCAATTGCATAAAAAAAAGTCACCCACAACAAAAAAGTTGTGTGTCAAACGTGTTTCGCTAACTTTTCTGTTGTTTTGTGGATTTTTCTGCAAAGCGAAACAGGACAGATTCGCTCATCACTACATCAAATTTGGATTCTACTCTTCAAAAACTTGCTTAGGACAACTCCCTCTGGCTTCTACATGAACTCACAAGCTTTTAGATGCTTTTAGTTTTACATTTTTTTTATTATTTTGCACTTCATAAATATCAACTATTTAAGTTTTGGAAACCATAATTTGAATTTATGAGTTCTAGCGCAAAATAAATAAATAGATTCTGGTAAATATTTGCACTCAAACGTTGATAAATCAGCCCCTTAATCTTGAACCTTAAACCAATGCTGGCAATAATATTACTTCACTACAGTAATAAAATCACCATAGAACTGCGTATAATGATAAAGAAACCTCTGAACAATGCCGAGTAATAATTGCAAATGTAAATACAATGTAAAGGAGAACATATTCTCTCCTATTATTGCCAAAGTAATTAAAATATTATTGCCCATAATACATGTGGTTTTAGGTCAGGAAAACAGATCATAAGCCTTATAGTAATTATGTTTTTGGGCAATAGAAAAAAGGTAATTATATCTAGCAAGTATTTCTCTGTTTGCTGAAATAACCTAAAGCCAGCAGAAAATGACAGTACATGTACATTATTCAGCACGCTTTATTTGATTCTGTAGCTACACTTTCATGCACTACAATTCCACAATTACTGAAATACTCTCGAAGAGGAGACACTATAAAAGTTATAGATGACAGAATGTTTATTTTCAAGGGCCGATGAGGTTTTGCTCTTTAAACACAAACTGCTTGAGTTTGCAGTTAAGCTGCGAGAGATAGAATTCTTATACTGGAAGAATAACTCTGGATATGTCACAGCTGGTATTTTCCATCTGCTCCACTACAGACCGTTTGGATTTTGTCTCAGATTTATGGGCTGTAGCTGCCTGGTTGTGTTTGAAACCTTGCTTTAAACAAGGCTACAATGCTTAAATCAAAAAAGTTTGTTTTTTCTTTCGGGTTATCTTAAAAAATAGGATGTGTCAGCCAACACAAAGAGACAGGAATCGCACTGCTCTAATAAGGAACTCATTATTCATACCAGTGAAATGTTTTGTCAGTAGAAACTGTACTGTTTTGTGTCATTGCCATTATATTATTTAGAAGACTCTTTGAAAATATAAAAAAACATAAAGCTTAAATTAATTGAACCTGCACTATGTGCACAGTAGATGTTGTACTGGAAACCCTTTACTGTGCCCCCTCACTAAACTTTTGCAACCATGCATTTTACGAGGTAGAGGAATGGTATCAGGGCACAATATACATGCTACCACATCTTGTGCTCAGACTTAGATGACTGTGTGGGACACTACTGGTACTTGGTACTAGGTTATTCAAACTAATAGTTTGTAGGTGTAAGCAGCACAGGTGGTTCTTCACAGTGAGGGCAGTGAGGTTGGGGAATGCCCTTCCTAGAGATGTTGTAATGGCAGATTCTATTAATGCCTTAAAGTGGGGCTTGGATGATTTCTTAAACAAGTATAATATCCAAGACTATAGTGAACTACCGCTAGTCAGTAGTGTTTGGCAAAATTATTCAGCAGGCATGGAATCAAGGCGATTCCGCGTTTTGTCATTGGCATATTTTTTGCGAAATGGGCGAAAAAATTTTCTCTGGGTCAAAAAATTGTCACCCGTGTCACAAAATTGTCACCTGCATGAAAAAATTGTTGCCCACATCAAAAGAAAATCACGTACATCAAAAAAATGACGCATGCAACAGTTCTTTTTATGCGCAACATTTTTGCTGTTTCCAGAATCTTTATCAAAGATCATCATTACTAGTTAGTATAGGTATACTTATATCTGCAAATGTATAGATAGGTCTGTATATTTATGTGTATATAAGTGCATTGGGTTTCGTTTGTAGGGGTTAAACTTGATGGACTTTTTTCAACACAACTAAATAAAAAATAGCCCATACATGATTAGGTGCTTTACTTTTTTTTTAGGGCCATGGCAGCCCACCGTGGTTGACTTATCTCCTGAAAATAAATTCCCCTTGACTAACATTTGAATCGCCATGTATGTGAAACACATTGCTCTCTGTGTTCTGGCTTTATCACAGGAAAATGTGAAAGAAAGCAATTTCCCACTTTTAACCCAGGTCACCATGAGTAATATGTTTTACATGTAAGTCAAGGGGAAGGTATTTTCATGACTAATGCAGCGTCAAGCCAGCTGCCCCCCCTTTTCCTCCCCCAGTTCCACAATAAAACAACGGACACTTAGTTGGGGAGAGAAGGCCCCAGTTGTTTATTGTAATTTATTTAATATAAATCAGCAATCATATACATAAACAACCATAACTAGTATTGAACCATTTGTAAACCAAACATTAAACAGCAGTCAACTAACTTATGTCCTCCAAGGAGGTCTGACCCTGAGCTCAGGCCCAGAGCCTGTGTCATGCCTACTACCCAAGTCCCATTCTGGAATTATCCACCTCCCTGGTGACCCCAGGCCTACCCGGTTACCCGCTCACTGCACCTTTTTAATATCCTCTGGGGCTCAAGGTCGACCCCACCCCCCACACTGCGACTAATGAGAGGGCGGGATGCTGCCAGCTCCTGCTCCTCTTGCCCGCCAAAGATTGTGGTGAGTTCACATACGGGGAGGGACTTTCTTATATTCTTGCCCTGGCCTGTAACACTAGGATATCTGGAGAGATGGAGGGGAAGCAAAGGGGGGTGGGGTTGCTTCCTAGCATAGTCATGCCCTTCTTCCCTTTTGCTTCACTCGGGTCATTGGGCTTCCGGAAATTTGCCTTCCATGACTCTTAAGCTGGCCATACACACACCGATAATATCGTATGAAACCTCATTTCGTACAATTTTCGGTGCGTGTATGGTATGTCGGCGAGTCGACAGATATCGCAGGAAGCTGCTGATATTGGTCGACTCGCCCATCGGGCGGGTTAAAAGATTTTGATCGGGCGCCATAGAAGGCGCCTGACCAAAATCTGCCTTCAGTGCTGAATCGACAGAAGGAGGTAGAAATCCTATTGTTTCTACCTCCTTATCTGCCATTTCAGCCCTGAACGGTGGTCGCACGAAATATTGCAACGTGTGTGGCCACCTTTACAGAGAAATTTAAAAAAAAATAGATTGCCTTGTTTACTGAGTGCTCTTATCATCCGTTTGTGGCATATTCATATACTGTAACTGCAAGATTGCCGTGGCAGTACATGTTCCAAGATAGCACTAGTGGTCATAAACTGATAATTCTCTCTGTAAAATGTTCTCACCTGAGGCACATGATGTAGAAGTGCTTTCTCAGTTGTACTGTAAGTGCTGTTATGCAGTAGGGAGAAATTATGTGCACACAATAAGCTATATTTATATAGACAAATGTAATAAAAGGTGCTAAGTTTGCTTCTGATCTAATCACCCATAGCAACCAAGCAGCATGCAGCATTTACTGTTCACCTGTTTGAAAGCAAACATCTTATTAATTATGATGGGTGCTTTTAAATACATATAGCGGTTACTGTCTAAAACTGTCTAGTACATTAAATATTATATTTGTACTATTTATATAAAGGCCCATTGTGATTTTTATATGCAAACTCTGTGATGACTACCTGCACCAGAAGTTGGGCTCATTGATTTTGTGACCTGTTGCCAAAAATGCTGAGCCAAACTGTATAAAAGAAATGTAACATTTTACCCAGTGTTGATCTATATAATATTAATTAAGAAAATTGGTAAATGCAGACAATTGCAATGAAAAGTTATATAGGTATGGGATCTGTTATCCGGAGACCAATTATGCAGAGAGTTCCAAATTACAGAAGGGTAATCTCCCATAGAATTCATTGTACGCAAAAAAATTTAAAAAAATCCTTTTTCTCTGTAATAATAAAACAGAACCTTGTACTTGATTCCAACTAAGATATCATTAATCCTTATTGGAGGCAAAAAATCCCATTAGGTTTAAATCATTTTTTAGTAGAGTATTGAGATCCAAATTACAGAAGGACCCCTTATCTGGAAAAAAAAGGTCCTGAGCATTCAGGATAACAGGTCCCATACCTGTATAAGAAAGAATTTACCTGTTCTGACACCTTCTTTGAGGTGCAGCTGAATATTCAAACAATTCCTCTCTCAGTTTATTTGTTTATAATCTCATGCACTCCAAAACAGCATTAATAATAAAAGAAGATTTAACATGTAAATATTGATTGTTTTATGCATGCAAAAATATCCCATTGTCATCAGTATATCATGTCCGGAAGCCTAGGCTAACTTACTGACCGAGTATTAAACCATGAATTATTGAAAAGAATAATCTGCTTATCTGAACACAGTAATAAAGAAGCATAGATATAAATATGAATTGAAAATTATTTTTTTGTTATTGGGAATGTCTCTTCTATATTATGGTTTTCATAAATGTACATCCAGCTAGATACTGTATGCATGAAAATCTGTTTTTAATTATTGCTTTGCCTGTTTCATTTTATGATTTGTTAGTGGTAAATATTTCTTTCTCTCCCCAGACCTTATCTCCTGCTACATGTAGAGTTTATGCAAAAGATTAAGCAAATGTCAACATAAAGGTCCCATTAAGGAACATCTAATGCAGCATAGCACTAGAACTGGAGAAGCACCATTTCCACTGCTTCAGCACAGATGAACCTACAGCTATAGATTCAGGCATGCTGTATAAAATAATATCAAATACCAGCACTGTATAATAAAAAAGCAACACCAGTCACTAAATAGAAAAAATATTAGCCACAACATATATCCTGCAACCTCCACAAGTATCAAAAATCTTATGACACTGTAGGTCTTATACCAATAAAACAGATCTTATGCCTGTAGTAAGCTACCCTGTATGTAAAAAAACATTAGCATGCATTTCATTTAGGCCTATGAGACTTTCAGTGATGCTAAATGTACTTGTGATTAAAATACTGAATGAAGGACAAATGGCCAGATCAGTGTCCATTATGGTAACATACAGTATAGGCCAATCTAGCAGATAAATACAAGACTTATAGGCAGCCAGCTGTAAGCCAATTATTGTACACTAATCCATACCTCCCAACTGTCCTGATTTTCGTGGGACAGTCCCTCTTTTGACAGCTTAACCCGCAGTCCTGGATTCTTACTGAAAAGTCCCTCATTTCCCTTTGATCTCCTGCACTAAAGCTAAAAAGCTAAATACAAATTTAATTAAAAGTAGCTTTTGGCAGAGAGCCCAGAAATCTTAATGAGCATCACCTGCACTTAGATACATTGTTTCTCACATTTATTTAAATAAGTGGGCTTTTGGCAAAGAGACCAGAAAGGTAATAAGCTAAACATGTCTTTTAGGGGAACTGAGACTCACAACTTAAAAGGCAATTTCACCTTTTTTCAACAAAACTAAAATAACACAGAAAACAGGACCCAAAAACCCCCAGAAGTGTTTTTAAACTTTAAACAACCTGCTAAATTTAGTCAAATGGGAGTGGTATTTAGGGGGTGTGGTGGCAAAAATGGTCGTGGTCAAAAAAAAATTGGCGTGCTTCGCACTGCATTTGTTTTTGTCCCTCCATTTTCAAAATTTGGGGAGGTATGCTAATCTGTTGATAATCTCTGATGCAATCATTGTCAGATCAAATTCTTAATGTATAAAAGCTGTTCATTTATAAATTGATTTTGATGAACCAAAGATATCTGCCCAGGCTATGTATATAGATATGACAATATGACATTTAATGTATGTCCATCAGTGCTAACTATATATGCCCCACAAAAAAATGTTCAGAGGGCATGATAACTCCTACCCAGTGTCTCACAATTTAACCCGGGGGGGGGGTGCCCCTCATGATTTACATACAGGGTGTAGTGGTTGAATTGCTCAAGTGCTGTTTCATGTAGCAACCAATTAGATTGTGCCAAAAGCAAATACATAGTGTAACTACAACATGACTTAACTAGCAACCGCATATATGTTGTTTACTAAATAAGGACTTAACTTACATCAAAGGCAAGTCTTGCTATAACATAGCTGATGGAGAATGTGTTTTTAAAAGAACAGAAGTAGAATAGGAAAGAGAAAGAAAGAAAGAAAGAAAGAAAGAAAGAAAGAAAGAAAGAAAGAAAGAAAGAAAGAAAGAAAGAAAGAAAGAAAGAAAGAAAGAAAGAAAGAAAGAAAGAAAAGGGCTATGATGATATATATAGAGTGATACTGATGTCTTTCCTTGCCCAGAATAACTCAGATGAGTATATTTAATCTGTCTGGATTTACAACCTGTTAACATTGTGCCTGGAGCATAGATAAACATTACACACTCATAATAGTCACGGAATCTGTCACTTGGGTGCTATTTAGCCTGGATCAGCTGGTAAGTGCTGATCGAAGAATTATGGTCTGTACGTGAGTGGCTGAGAGTCTCTTCAAACCACTTTATTGAGCATACTCCTCTTTCTATAATAGGAAACAGAAACTGAAATGGAGCTAGCAAGGATGTAACGAAAAGGCCGCAAGCTGTACTAAAGCAATTCCTTCTATCAGCAAATGAACTCAGATTCCTTATATGCAATTCCCAATCAGCAATATATTTCTGTCTGTCCCCGAAATATAATGCAATAACCTTAAAGCAACACTTCCACTTTTTATTTACATGCTGACAATTGTACCTTTCAAATGCTGTAAATAACTGCAACTATTATGTAGAATGAAACTTAAATCTTTTCAGTTTAGGGGCTCATTTTTTTGTGTGTGTAAAAATAGATTCATTATCATTAGCTATGCTGGCGGTGCTGGTTTTCATTCTGAATAAGTGGTTTAATGGATCCCCTAGCTGTATATTCATATACAGTATTTAAAATAAAAAGTATTTTCTGTATGTTTTTTACCTGCAGGGTGGAGTAGGCAGGGGTTGACTTATCTAGCCAGTAGTCTAGCTCTCTGATAACACAGCAGTTAGGTCTCTGATATCCTTTTTCTGAGATAACAAGAAGTGTGTGGAGGGAACCTACTCCAATTCTATAAGAATAAAGATGGTGTCTGCAGCCTTTACAACAATGTCCCTTGTCAATTATTTTAACTTTGGCTGCTTAGATTTTGCTGCATGCTCCTACTGCATTAACAGCTGCAGAAGCTGTTAATAAATATAAGGGTGCTGTGAGTAAATCCTGGGGGTTATTTATAAAGTTTGCACATATTTTATTTGTGCATATTTTATTAAACGGTAACATTTTGCACTGCTATACCCATCTTTCCTTTCTTTGTGAATCGCTGTAAAATGCACATTGCACATAAAAATTCACAAATAGCTCACAAATTAAATTGAAGTTTGCATGAGCATGCCCACTATGCATGCTTGTTTTGTGTGAATGTAGCAACAATTTTCACTTTGCGAATATAAATTTGCAAATTGAAAAATCTGTTTAGCAAATATTTTTTACTAGTGACGAGAAAATCTGTGCCTCATCCATGAAATATTCACAAAACAGTGAAAATGTTGCGTGTCAAAAAAAATTGTGAAAAGCGTAATTTTTTTGACATGACGCCCCTTTCACGAAACAATCGGCTAATGGTGAAACACGGAAATTTGCCGCAAATCCATGCCTGCCGAATATAGCCAAAATTGTGACGTAATCCAGACGCAGAGTGTGCACATGAATATTTGCGATTATGCCATATGTAAAAATCTCACTGTGAGTAAAAATTTGCAATTCTGTTTGCACATTAACTGTACCTATCAGGCAGGGCAGATATGTTCACAGTGCGAATAATTCTGCACTGCACAAACTTTATGAATGAGCCCCACTATGCTCTTAATGCAGGGTACAATTCCTTCTTACATGTTATGATCTTGCCATTCTACTGCTGTCAGTTTCTGGCTATTTTAGAATCTATTTCCGCTGCTGGTTATGATGTGTTGCAACACGACCAAGGCAGGGGAAGCTAACATTCCCTGCACCTTATAAGCAGCCATTAGGCACACCCTCCAAAGACTAACTGGACTTGGCACTTATCTCCTTAATTTAGCAGAAGCTAAAACTCAACACAATTAATAAAGACTAGAGGAAATGAGAAGTCCCATATGTCCCTACCATTAGAACATGGAGTTACTGAATGTCCTAAATTAGATATCAGCATGTTAAAGTGTTAGAAAGCACAGAGTAGATTTTCCATTGATTTCTATAATGTTTCAGCATTAAAAACTTTATATAAAAGATTTCTAAAACTAATAATATTTATAATGTACACACTTTAAAGGACGTTATTGGCTTTACGTTGTTGTAACAAATTGTATCAGAGGGACAGCGAAGAGGACAATTACAGCTCCTCACATGGCAAGATTTCAGTCAGATTAAATACACACACACACGGAGTTAAACAGTACAGCTCATCTGCCTTTTACCCTCCAATCTGAGGTGTCCCTCGAAGGTGAGCCTGAGACAGGGAAGAAGTGACATCTGGCTGGGAAATTAATTAAATCCTGCTCCTGTGCTCACTAAACGATAATGCTAACAAGGTTACAAGTGGTTATGGCAGGAAAATGAATTCTCTGTACACCCAACAAGTTTCCAAGAGGTCTTTCCTCTTTGCCATCTAAAGGATTTCAGTGACGGCTTAACCATCCACATGCCAGAGCTTTAAAGTTACCATCAATGTACATAAATAATTGTATCAATTATAACTGTTTTAACTTTGCATTGCCATTTGGATTTCATTAAAAGTAGAGATTTATACCATTATTTCTTAGAGCACATACATTTAGGGACAGAGTTTATCAATATCAGCAGGGGAGCTCTAAAGGATTTCCAGCAGTCGGAGAAATTTCCTGACAGATAGGAAAGTGTTTAGCATTTTGACACATTAATCGATGTTAATCAATGCATCGGTTCATCAAAACTGAACCAAATTAATTTCCTGGTCACCATTTTGGCTGCTATGTGTTACTGCTGCTGGCCAAACTTAGTTCCTTTTATTACATATGGGGGTTAGGGTTCATAGCAAAGTGCCCATACCATTTGGAAAGTTCTTAATTATATAGATGAAAATTTATTGACAAGTATTTATATAGATTAGTAATGTCATGTTCTTCTCTTTTGGAAAAATGTAGAAACACTGTAGGAATTCTGCCCTATGGTCACCAAAAAAAGGTTGCCAAATGATCTAAAATGTATATTATATGGTTTGCATAATCTGGTATCACAGTAAATAATTAACTTGTTTTTCAAATTTCATAAATGCATTTGGTTAATGCAAAGTACTTTTTATGACCACAAGACAACACAATATAAAATATAAATAATTAAGGGTACCACCTCAGCCCTCCTTCAGATATGTAAACTGCAGCAATGTTTACCAATTCTGTCAGGTTACTATTGTATGGCATCTATGAACTATGAATTTAAAATGATCATCATCATTTTAATATGCACATTTGTCTAGCCCATTAGTAATTTAGATACTGTAGAACATACACAAGGTTTATAACAAGGGTGTATCAATTCGATAGTAAAGCAGAGTACGGGGCACAGCCTTTCGTATGAAATGAACATTACTGCTCTCAATTATAGCATTTCTAGAAGGAAGGTGGGACTGCAATGTTTTATAGATTATTGGTTATAAAAGGATGGGGTTGTCAGACTTCTTTTTAAATGGGCACTTATAACACACACATACTGTATTCCATTGTTTTTAGATGTACAGGACACAGTCAACATGCATCTGAACCAACAACTAAGCCTGGCATGTCCATTTAACAGGAAAGTACAGGAGCAGTAGCTTATTCAATTACTTGTACACTAAATAAAGAGACTATTGTTTTGCAATCAAGTCATTTGTAAACAGAGTTGGACTGGGTGTCCAAGGCCCATCGGGGCTGTGCCCCCAAGGGCCCTCCTTGCCACTCACCCTGCCGGGTTCACCCCCCCATCCGTATTTTACCACTTGCCAACTTCCTCTTCTTTAACCTGTGGCTTCCATTGGGCGAGAGGGGGCGGCTTCAGACTGGGGAATCATCTGCAGCATCCTAAGTAAGTGGGCAAGGTTTGCCCATGTGGGCTGAGGTCCACTAGGTTTTCCCCTGGTGTCCTGCTGGCCCAGTGACTCTCAGTGTGAGAAATCTATATTCAGAAGGAGGGCATCACTACTGCTGAGTTAGTAATTGTGCTCAGTGTTCTAACAGAAAACAAACAAATCTTTTTCACTATGTGGTAGTGTAAGTGCAAGGAAATTCATTTTCTTTATGGTATATGTTTATGATTCATCTTCATTGGTATTTTGCTGGCATATATTCCTCATGCTCCCTTTGTCCTTCTGTATATCTCACTTTATAAACTGTATGTTATTGTTTTGTAGTAAAGAATAAAATCTAAAAATAAAATCCCATTTAAAATCTCAGAAATAAATAAAAGATTAAGGGGAATATCAAAAAGATTACATAAAAAGTAGAACAATAATTGGCTTCACAGCAGAGAAAAATAAGCCTTTCCTTATTTATAGCAGTATGGATTGGAAACTGATAGTGTGACGGTATGAGGTCAGCTGGTGAGGTCACTGATTCTTTTTCAATTGCTTGAGAAAATGGAAAATTGGCTATGCAAGGATTCCATTTTTATTACTACAGAAAAGGACAGAAAGTAAGAATTTGGTTCTTATTCTGCCTGTGTAGGAATATAACGAGTCTGGAAGCCACACTTGATACCCAGATTCCAAATCTATCCACAAGAAATCAACATAGTCACTGCGGCATTTGTAACAATGGGATGCCATTTTTGTAATAATATTATATTCCTGCTGGAAATAAGCTCTTATCCTCTGTGTTTATTAAATCCAAAGCTGCTAAAAGACCAGGTCTTGAACACCAACAAGTAGTTGATGAAAAGTTGCTTTACTTTGTCTGACTCCATGCAAACTGCAGAATTGGTGATATAGAAAATAAAGGAAAGGCAGGGAAGTATTTACTTCTAGTGCCACCCTAGGGCCTAAGTAAACCGCCCCAGATGGTGGAAGTGTTGTCACGTACATGGGCAAGTGTGGCATTACTTCCATTCCCATGATGTCATTTCTGGTGAGGGGGAAAGAATGCACCAGACCCCTTAACCCACCCCCCCCCATGTCCGCCGCTGGATTTCCAATGGTAGGTCTGGCGGCACCCAAGGGCCACCCCCATAAGGCTGCCTCCCTAGGCACAGGCCCTCAGTTGCCTATATATAAATATAGTAAGCCAGTGTAGCTTGGTTACAGTATAGATGCACATTTTAAATGTTTACTTGTATATGTTAAGAAACTTGTATGGGTTAATATAAACTCATGTAGTTACATGTTTTATAGCCCATATTAAATGCATGGTGCATCTTGATAAAATTATCTCTAATGTGTGAATATGATATGGACCTGAAACTGTAAGCACCAGTGAGGCTCTGACTTATGTGAATGATGCATCTCTAAAGAGATTTAGAATATATGAGGTCTCTGTATAAAATAATATTATTATTATTTGGAATATATGTTTTCCCTCTTACACCAAAATGATAAGGCTGAGTCTCCAGGTCTCAGATTGCCTCAGGGATGGTGGCTGAACTACTTCTTCCACCATCCTTTACCAGAAATGGTGATGGAGGCTAGAAACTGTAGTCCTCCATTAACTACTGTAGCATAAGACTTCTAATGTTTAAGATACTATGCACTTCAAAATGATCAACCCCTTTCCTATTAAATAAAGGATCTAAATGCAACAAAAACATTGTTTTCTCTAGCTTCCAAGTCAATAGTTTTTCTACCACTTCAATTTTAACATTCAAACTAGAGGGGAATATTTTGTTGCATCCCTTTCACTATGAAATATTTCCACCCTTTGAAGTCAGTAATCAATTTTTGAGAGTGCACACACAATCTCTGCATACGCTGGGCACAAAATATGCCTTCAGCAAATTAACTTAGCATTTCTTATAATACAGATACTGAATAAATAGAACTGTGCAATATTAATGAAAATATTCATTGGCAAATTAAAATAAAAACTTGCTTTTCATCTCAGCCACACACATGTAGAACTGTTTTGGGATTTATTATATTATATTATTATATGGGACCCAGGTTTTCTGGATATGGGAGATTATATTAATGTGGATGCCTATACTAATAAAACCGTTAACCATTTTAAAACCCATTAGTCTGTTTTGCAATCAACACAAATGTATATTATTTTACAATTATTATAGAGAGAAGGTCGAATCAGTGAGACATTAAAGGAACAGTAACTCCAAAAAATGAAAGAGCTTTAAAGTAATAACAATATAATGCACTGTTGCCCTGCACTGGTAAAACTGGTGTGTTTGCTACAGTAACACTACTATAATTTATATAATAAGCTGCTGTGTAGCCACAGGGGCAGCCATTCAAGCTGGAAAAAAAGGAGAAAAGGCACAGGTTACATAGCAGATAACAGTTCTGTAGAATACAATAGTGTTTTATCTGTTATCTGCTATGTGCCTGTGCCTTTTCTCCTTTGAATGGCTGCCTCCATGGCTACATAGCAGCTTATTTATATAAATTATAGTAGACTTTCTGAAGTAAACACACAACTTTTACCAGTGCAGGGCAGCAGCACATTACATTTTAGTTACTTTTATACACTTTCATTTTTTGGTGTTACTGTTCCTTTAAGAACTGTTTGTTTAAATAGGAAATGGTGTAGTCGTGTCAGGTCTGACCACTGGTGAGTGACTAGCAGGTTGAAGCCGGTTAGCTGAGTAATCCAGAATATGCCCTATTATGGCTGGATAATGACTGGAGGCCATTGTGTGATGAAGAGATTTAATAAACCACGGGGTACCCTGTGGGGGATGTGGAGGCCACGGTGCACCCCCCCAGTCCGTTGCTGGCAGGATCTTCTTATTGCACAGTTCAGAGTTTAATTCACACAGCTCCTGACTAGAGATGTAGCGAACCTCACAAAAAAAGTTCGCGAACCCGTTCGCGAACTTCCGCCAAAAAGTGCGAACTTTTGCGAACTTTGCGAACCCCATAGACTTCAATGGGAAGGCGAACTTTAAAACCTAGAAAAGCCATTTCTGGCCAGAAAACTGATTTTAAAGTTGTTTAAAGGGTGCCACGACCTGGACAGTGGCATGCAGGAGGGGGATCAAGGGCAAAAATTTCTCTGAAAAATACGTTGTTGACACAGCGTTGCGTTTTGTGCTGTAAAGGGCAGAAATCACACTACATTTCTAAACTTGTGTAATAAACTGCTTTAAAATGTCCGGCGCCTACATGCCAATCAAGTCGTGTAAAGGTTACAGCCGGTTCCCACGCAAAGACAAAACGCCGCAGTAGTGGATACGGAATATATTATTGCTGGTGGAAAAACATCGCTCAGGTGATTTTATTGCAATGTAATGTCACTACTATGTGTAACATGTTTGGTGCACTACTATGTGTAACGTGTTTGGTGCACTACTATGTGTAACGTGTTTGGTGCACTACTATGTGTAACGTGTTTGGAGCACTACTATGTGTAACGTGTTTGGGGCGCTACTATGTGTAACGTGTTTGGTGCACTACTATGTGTAACGTGTTTGGTGCACTACTATGAACAACAGCAAACAGCACTGTACACATTAAAGAACAGTAAGTTAAATGGAAAAAAAAATTAATAATAAAAAAGTGATCTCTGGTTGGTGCTGGGGGTGAACTACTAGGAGCAGCACACCAGTCCCCAACACAGCTAGACTAATAGCACTGGGCTCTATAAATTACAGTAGCAAAAAAAAAAACACAAATAAAAAAAAATGATGTGAATGTGTGGTTGGTGCTTAGTGCACTACTATGAGCAGCACACCTGTCTCCAACACACACAGACGGAGCTGCAGTACACAATGAAAAGAAGAGTAACAGTAATCAGAAAATAAAAGCAGTCCTTACAAGGACTATTGGGTTACAGCAGATGAGATCAGCAGGACAGCTGCCCACAGCAGCTACATACAGAGCAGTAGAAAGTAGATTACTAGTCAGCAAAGCTACCTAAACTGTCCCTCAAACCCCTGCACAGCTCTCTCCCTATGCTAACTCATCAAGCACACACAGGCAGAATGTAAAATGGCTGCTGGGCTTCGGTTTATATATGGAAGGGAGTGGTCCGGGGGTGGTCCAGGAGGGAGAGCTGCCTGATTGGCTGCCATGTATCTGCTGGCTCTGGGGTGAGAGGTCAAAATTTGGCTCCAGCTAAGGCGAACCCAAAATTGCGAACTTCGCTAAAAGTTCGCGAACTTGTGAACTTGCGAACACCCGATTTTCGTGCGAATTAGTTCTCCGGCGAACAGTTCGCTACATCCCTACTCCTGACACCCTGTTTCCAAGCTTTCTTTAATGACAGGTTTCCAGTCACTAGATACGCCTTAAGTTTCACTGGGTCTCCACTCCCCTAAGGATATACCAATGCTCAACTTTTTTTTCTTTTGTTTGGAATTCACTTACAATCTCATTTTTTATTCCATATAGTCATTCCTTTTCTGCAATTCCATGTATATATTGCAACTCCTGCTCCTCAAGGACAATCCCATTTTACACTGTCCTGCGTATTCTGCTATTGTTTATGTTTAACATGGGCTGGTAAAGTATTAAAAAGAGCTTTTGAACAGGTATTGAATACACAGTCTGATCTGCTTTGCAGTGGTTAAACATAAATGAGTTAATTACTGGGTCACAAACCCTGACTGACGAGCCACTCTATCAGGGATATCTGTGGCTTGTGTATATGTGTCCATCATTGAGATACCTTGATCTAAAGGATATCTAGGATGGTAAAGTGCAACAAAGGTATATCCTTATAAAATTACAATATCACTTGAGGAAAAATGAAGTCACTGAGAAAAACTACACCAATAAAGTAAATACAATGATATTTCACATACAGGAGTCAAAAGCTGCTGGGGGATGTTGTAATCTGACCAAATGTACCTAGTCGCTGCTTTTAAATGTACACGTAAGGTGACATCCTTTCTAAAAGTGCTTGGGGAAATACTCTTCTCAAGCACCCCCCTGTCATTCAAAGAGTTAAAGACTTTGGTTACTGTTTCACATTGCACTTGCTGGACACAAGCTTTGACAGCTAAGCTCTGTGATATGTGTTTTCTTCTAGAGGGACATAAATTAAATTAAATGAAAAGTCAACCCTTCCAGTTTCTCTTTGAAATATTAAGATGCCTTATCAAATAAACTGTCTGATGGGAAATTTATGCCGACCTAGAGCAATTGCTCACTGTGAAAAGCTGTTGGAGTCTGTTAGAATGAATTATACAAATAAAAAATGTTCAGTGTGTAAATGCATACAATATGCAGGGTGTAGGTTGTCGTGTTACCATATGTGATTAGACGCAGGAGGAGTGGATCAGAGTCTCACTAGGAGCTAACCAACTAATTTGCTGCACAGCGTGCTTGTATAGTATAGGATAGATATCCTAATAGCTACACAGATGTTAGGACTTGTCTAGACATTTGAACACACACTTCTTTTTCTTGCTTTGTGTTTTGTTTTGATTGGTAGAATGAATATTTGTAGCACTCTCAGATTGCTGCAAAGCAGAGAACTGCTGAAAAAGTGAGTAGTGCAGGAACCTTAAGTACCCAACATAAGCACATGAAGGGTTCAACGTGTTAACCTTTGCCAAGATACAGGCCTAAAGATCAAATGTGCAGTGCCAGAAACTGCATTACCATTCATTTCATCTCTTGCACCCGGGCACCCTAGACTTTGCACCCCATTAAAGCAGACTAAACTGGTATATGTGCACAAGTTGCAACAATGCATAGTTGTAAGCAATGTTAAGAATATTGCTTACAACTATATGCATTGTTAAAATGCATATAATTTGGCAGGCACTTTTGCTAATATTTCTAAACAAACTTATAATAATTTTTAGACATAGGATGGGAAACGTCTATTTAACTGACTTATCAATTACTAACAACTTGCCTTAGAGATGGATAAAGAGTATTGTTGGTCCTGGACTCTTCAAGACATACCTACAATAGTTTTGTAGGACCATACTCAGTTACCCTTATCCCTTTAGAGTCAACTCCCTTATTGTTGTAAAGGATGCAAAGTGTACAGCTACATACATAGATACCTAAGGTGCTGGGACCTCCTTCCTCTTGTTTCTTAACGCTTATGACTTATAATATTGAATGTAATTGTAGCTTGTATTTATTTATAGTCTATAATTGTACTGATCTCTGTCTGTTGTTTTGTTGTATCTTTTTTAACATACAGCACTGTCTTTACAAATATTGCTAAATAAATAAAACTGTACATATTTATATACATACATTATTAATAGCAAGCATACATTATGCTTTTTTAAAAATGTATCTAGAT
Organism: Xenopus tropicalis; assembly: GCF_000004195.4. Lineage (NCBI taxonomy): Eukaryota > Metazoa > Chordata > Amphibia > Anura > Pipidae > Xenopus > Xenopus tropicalis. The sequence continues at coordinate 159,172,910 of NC_030677.2, forward strand.
CGTAATAAGCAACAGGACCGCAGCTTGCACTGCAGTGAATTGAATTATATACTGTATATTGTCTAGTGCAATGTGTTGCCGTGCCAATAAGACCATAGCTCAGATTGCATGGCACAAAACAGAGGTGCTAGATTTTTTCTTATTTAATCTTCATGTTGTTTTATCTTCATAAATCCTGAGATTAATAGGATATACAGTACTTGAACCCTATTTTGTTGTTAAAATATTTTAAATGGGATAGCATCCTTATATGTGGCCTTAACCAAACACAATAATTTAATGAACAATGGGACTGAGAGATTTTCAACTATTATTTGTTCTCTTGTTGCTTTTCTAGAATGTTCCATTTTGTTTAGGTTGTCTTATATTAAATGTGTTTCATACACTGGTGGAGCCACATAAATAAACAGTGCAACATTTCCTATAGTAACACACAGGAAAGCTCTACCACAGATCATGCTTCATAGCGGAATGGAGGCAGGCTTGGAGGAAAAGCAATTTCACACAATGGAGGACATGAATTAAGTAGCAGTGAAGACTGAAGATCATCATTTTAGGGGGAATTATATGTCATGAAAAAAACACAAGTTATTTCAAGTTGAGAAGTGTGTTCTTCAAATCTCTTATTACCAAGAAGATAGGAAAACTGTGTCTTCTAAACAGTTCAGTGAATCCCAAATAAGGCAGAGAGATGAGGCGGAAGTTTCTTAAAGAACTGCCATGCTTGCATACTTAGTATAATTGTCACTTCAGCTACAAGCCCTCCAGCAACATAGATGTTAATCTATAAATACAGACAGCAAAAATGAAACCCAACAGGTATATGCATCCAAGCTAAGTATTTATTTAATGAAGAATGCCTGCTTATGTAAACATCATTAAAATGCACTTTGGCATTTTTATAGATTGTAGGCAGGACAGGAAACCTTTTGTTTCGCTTTTAAGCGGAGACCTGTCGCTGAACATTATCAGAAATGCCATTTGTGGGTAATGGGACCATGGAGATTTAGGTGACTGGATTTGTCATTCAAACTGGAAAATATGGCATCTTCTTTAATCAAAAGAGACAGCTCTGTGTGCCCATGATTACAAACAACTTGAGTTTTTAAAAAGGAAACCAGTCACTCCATAGCATTTCTCTTCTCTTTGCTCCTAGGAATTTAATACATCAACAATGATACTGCCAAAACACATTATATAAAATACTGATACTAGTAAAATAAACTATAGCAGCCTCTAACTTTCTCATTTTTGTTACTTACTGCGTTGAAATACTGATAGCTTAACTCATGGTAATTCATTAGGAACAGTAGGCAAAGACTTTAAATCACTGATAAAGATTATGTGTAGTACAGAAAAAAATATAATGACAAAATTAGAACCTCTGCGAGCTATAAACGTATCGGCTGCAAAGTCAATATTAAGGTTCAACCATATATTCTTCTTTTAGGTGCACAGGACTTGGCATAGGCATTTTCCCATATGGGAATGCTAAACTGCTAAATATGTCTAAACCGTGGCCCTACGCTAAGGCAACAGTGCCTGTCTGGAAGGGTACTTCCAACTACTTTCCTTGGTGACGCCGAACTGCTCTTGCTTCCTTCCCTCATTATCTCACTTTTCTAGAAAGCGCTTGACACAACTTACTATCTAATTGGTTCTTGTTTACGGGGTCCCTGTCCCCGACTTCTCTAGAGTAGATGCAGACTCTAGGGTAAAAGGTTTTACTGGGGCTCTGTTGATCTCAGGCTCAGTGGAACTCCCACCTGGGTCAGCAGATGCAGCCAAAGTGGAAGCCACACCCTCCGGCTAAACACTATATGAGTTTGCAAGAGGTGTGGTCAACCCATATAACCAATAAGCATAAGGCAAACTCTAACCTTATACATGGGTGTTTGCCCAGTAACGGCACAGACTAATTAAATGAAAGGACTTACAGCCATAGGGACTAGTCAACCCTATGGATCCCTACAGGTGTTTGGGAAACACTGCCTGTATTTTTTCAGCCAGTGCCTATGTTGACACTCACCTTTATGTCATGTACATATTTAGAATGTAGTGCTATTTGGTACAGTCTTTGTTGCATTTAAATATGCATTCAGGGGTCATTTACTAAGGCCCTTAACACAAATGTAAGAGAGCTAAGGGACAAAAATTGCTCAACAAGCTGTCAATTGATGACACAGGATTCTTAAATGTTTAGGCAAATGTGAACAAGGGACTTGCTGCAATAGACCCTTGAGTACTAGGAGAGCTCAGTACACTTTTAGCAGTCATTTTTGTTTTTCTTAGACTCCCTTATTGGTATTGTACCTTTCGATTGGAGGGATGGTCATGTAGTAACAACACTGGCAATTATATGGCTGTAGGTTTGGCAGGGATCAGATTTAATAGCATATTGGAGAAAATGACAAAATTAGTAGGAATCAGCATGATTTTATGAAGAATAGACCATGTCAAATAAATAGATTTGCTTTTTATGATAAAGCAAGCAGCAACCTCGACAGTGGAGCTGAAGTAGATCAGCAGTGATCTACTTGGAGTTTGCCAAAGCTTTTGATTCAGCTTTTTAAACAAAGTTCTGCTGGTCTTGGTAAGGTTGTTTGTACATGGATAGGAAACAGGCTAAAGGCTCATGGACAAAGGGTGCTTGTCAATGTTTCATTCTTTACTTGGAGTGGGGGTTTTAGTGGAGTGCCCCAGGGTTCTGTTTTAGCTCTATTTTTTATTCAATTTGTTCATTAAAAATTGGAAGGACTGCATTGTAAGCAATATATATGTGTGTTTGCTGATGACACGACTGTGCAGACCAATTAAGTCCATCCAGAATGTGTTATCCTTGCAGGGGGGATCTAGACACACTGCAGCTAAGTAGCAAATGAGATTCAACCATGATGTATTAAAGGTTATGCATTTGGTATTCAGTTATATAGTAAAGCATTAGGAAGGGCCAGAAAGCTATTGCCCAGTGCTTAAAAAGGGTACTAGTAATATAGAGAAAGTCCAAAGAAAAGCAGCAAGTAGATAAATGTTAAGGTGATAAATTATTTTGGGTTGCTCCCATACCTAATTACTGGTTTACTACCAATAAATTTTTACCTATACTTACCGACTTGTTTCCTGCCATACTCATGTATGTTGCTCCCATATTCCCTTTACTCAGATACTTTCATACTCCATAATTACTTCCATTTTCCATTACTAGTACAGACTGTCCTTATGTAGGCAGATAAGCAGACATTTATCCAGGACATTTGTACACATAGACATGTTAAAAAAGAAAAAATATCCCTTATGAAAGCTCGAGGAAGACACTTCTCCATACAAAATCACATTTAAGACTTATTTCAGTGACAAACCAAGAGGATTACATTACATGATATTTTATGGGGAAGTTCACACAGGTGATTGGCTGGTGATGAGTTGTAGCTATTTGCTACTTTTCACTAAAATGATTCAAATCAACAGTTTGGCTTTATGTATATTCACATATGAAACCCATTTTTTACCCATAACACAGCACACAATAAACCAATGCACAAATAATAAATAGCAATGTAAATGACCAATAATTACCAACAATGTAAATTAGTGTCAGTTTTGGAGAATTGCACACAAGTGTGTGGCACAAGCTATTTCCCGATCTTTTACTTTATTTGGCATGATATAACTTTCTGCATGACATTTGCATCGGATTATCTTGGTGCAAGTTAGTTGTCGCTATTGATGCATTGGTGGTTACTGCTTTAGGAATAGTATCAATGTGATACTCAGTTTTCCATCCATTTGTGCATTTTTTTAATGAGGCTTATACTCTATTCAAGGAACAGTAACACCAAATGAAAATGTATCAAAGTAATTTGAATACAATGTACTGTTGCTTTGTACTGTGTGTTTTGCATTTTCTTACTGGTGTTTTGCTTTAACACGAACATGGAGATATTGCTAACCACTTTAGTAATATTGCCACTGTAACACCTCTGCCCTATCTGATCTTGTCCCTCACATCAAGCAGATTAAATAAATACAGGTATTTAAAATGGTTACAGTTTTTCTCTCCAGTGTACACAAGGCCAACAGTACAGTAAGGGGCTGATTTACTAAGACACGATTTCGAATCCGAATTGGAAAAATTCCGATTGGAAACGAACATTTTGCGACTTTTTCGTATTTTTTGCGATTTTTTCGGCGTCTTTACGATTTTTGCGTAAAAACGCAAGTTTTTCGGCGTCTTTACGAAAGTTGCGCAAAGTCGCAATTTTTTCGTAGCGTTAACACTTGCGCGCAAAGTCGCGCTTTTTTCGTAGCGTTAAAACTTAAAAGGCGCAACGTTTCACGCAAGTTTTAACGCTACGAAAAAATCGCGACTTTGCGCAACTTTCGTAATGGCTACGAAAAACTCGCGTTTTTACGCAAAAATCGTAAAGACGCCGAAAAACTCGCGTTTTTACGCAAAAATCGTAAAGACGCCAAAAAAAAATCGCAAAATTACCGATCATTACGAAAAAAACGCAATCGGATGCATTCGGCCCGTTCGTGGGTTAGTAAATGTGCCCTAAGTGTCACATTATCTGAAATTAACAAAACCCTTGGGAGTGCCACCAGTCTCTAATTATTTAGCATCAATCCAATGTGCAGAGTTGTTTTATTTCAACCCCAGTAAAGTATCCAAATGAACATAATATACTACATACAGGAAACACATGAGCTTTCTGTAAATGACTGTGTAGCTAAATGAAGGGCAGGAATTCATTAACAGAATGTCAAGGTACCTTAATTCTTATTAAAATAAAATGATAAAAGAATAGTTTGGTGAAACAGCAAATGAATCTCACTGCTTTTAAGGTAAGTGACTGGAACCCAATTAGCACTGTCCTAACACTGCTAAACTGGAAAGCTTGTGTATTTCCTTCATGCATAATGAATTCGTTTAACGAATTTCACAAAACAGAGGAGCTGAACACAAATACATCAGGTAATTGGGGAGCATTTTTAAAAAGTAGTATATTTAGAGTACATTCAATTTGTTCTGTTCTTGGTTTGCCTTTCAGTCAAATGCCATAACCATGTGCTTAAAGACAAATTTCCATTACGCTGACTAGATGTGCCCTTTATTTTGCAATATCTTGACACCTACTGGAATCAAGGTCTTAGTAACCTGTTTCGAAATGTCCTCAACACAAATTTCAAATTATAAAAGAACATTCGTTCTGTAATATTTTGGGTTTTTTAGGCTGGATCATATAAGCGTTTACAGGTTCTGTTGTTCAGAATCTTACTATTAATATACAGGCTCAGGAATAGCAGCAGCTATAAAATGATTAAATAATGTGCAGTTACCCTATTCCAATGTTATGTTTTTCGGTTGTTTTCCTTCCTTGGGTGCATCTCACATGGGCATGTGCTAAAGTGTATCTATACTGCAGTAGAACCTCTACAGGTATGGGACCTGTTATCCAGAAAGCTCACGACTTGGAGTTTTCCAGATAAGGGATCTTTCCACAAGTTGGATCTCCATACTTTAAAGAATAAGTAAACTCCACTTCCTGTTCAGTCCTTTCTTCAATTCGACTACCTGTAGTCGACCTGGAGAGCCTTCTGCGCATGCCTGGAGGCTGCAGGAGCCAGTCTGTGCATTAGCAGGGTTTTTTTTTAAATGAGAGACCTGAACAGGAAGTGGGGGCGGGGCTTCACTCTGCACAAGGAAGCAAAGAAAAACAATTAACTTCTAACTGAGGAACCAGGTCAGAGAGAATGCTGGGACAAAGGTAGGCAATTCTGGAGGCTGTTTAGAGTAATTTTACTGATAGAAAAAAAAAGGTTTACTTATTCTTTAAGTCTGAAAATAACAATAATATATTTTATATTACAGAAAAAGAGGAAATCAGTTTTACAAATTATAATGGAGTTTATGGCAGATGGCCTTCTCAAGTTTCTGGATAATAGGTTTCCTGATAATGGATCCCATACCCATATATCCCATTATCAGATCATCATATCACAGAAAAAGTAACAATGTAACATCAATATATTTTGTGGGTCAGAATATTTGAAACTTCCCTAACAAAACATTATAGGGGTCATTTACTTTCTGCAGGGTAGGCTGCAAAAGTGCAACACATGGGCACATTCAGCCATGTATTTTGTACTTTGCTCCTGTGTCACTTATCCCTGTTTTAGAGCACAGACACCTACATTTTGGGCCATGAATACAGTAGCATATTCGTGAAGGGTGGATAAGGGGAGCCACATAGACATCCTGACTCCCCCACCTGTCCCCTAACTTGCACACTTTGAGTTCTTGTACTGTACTTCTGTCCAGGATACAGGATCTTTGTAAAGCAGTGATCCCCAACCAGTGGCTCAGGGGCAACATGTTGCTCCCAAACCCCTTGGATGTTGCAGTCGCTGCAAATTGGGCACAGTTGTGGCAAAGTGGACACGGTCGCGTCAAAATGGGCACACGTAACAAAAAAAGATGCGCTCCACAAAATAGTTGTGCGACAAGTGCATTTCACAGATTTTCTACCATTTCGCTCATCACTATTGTTTAATTTATATTCATAGAGGTGCGCTATTTAGGCACTAATCTCATGCCAACTGTTACACAGGGTACGGCTTTCATCGTACAGGGTCATAATGTTTAAATAGAATGTCACCCAAATGCTATAATTCAAAAGTAAACTAATGGACTGCCTATTTCAGTCACTGACATGTATAAATGATATACTAAACGTTCGTACAACTCTTGACAGCACTCTGACCCATTAAATGAAAAGTGTAACTAATTAATAGCTTTAGAGAGATTTTAGAATTGCAAGTGCCAAAAATAAATGATCACAAATGATATGTTATTTAAAAGAATAAATTAAGACAATGCTTGGAATATGCAAAGAGAACACAAAATTAAATTGTACCAAAATCTTTCATCCAGCAGACAAACCTATTTTCACAAAATGTACCAAGAAATGTTAACATTTATAATGTCTATAGGATATATGGGAAAAACAAGGGACAGAACAATAAGGAGATAGCATTTGTTTTTAGAATGTGCTTTGTAAAAGTCCAAACTCAATACAACTTGTAAGTGGTTCCACATTAATGATTGTGATGATCATCTGAAATCACTGTTATCTTATGCTGTGACATGAGACAAGCTGTGTTGTGTTCTTGTTCCTTAATGAAAAGCTTGGCTGGCTTGTTTTGCACTGGTGTCAAAAACACAGATGACAGAAGGAAGGTCAGAGAACAAAGCAACTCAAAATTTGTCAGCAGTGTTCTCAAGAACATATGTTTCTCATTTGTTGGACCAAACTTGGCAGGGTTTTTTTTTTATTATCAAGCTTTACTTTTTGTTTCCTGGAGTGCCCTTTTAACTTTCCCCTAGGCAGTAAACTTGTACTATACTCATTATGACAGGATATTGTCCAAAGTGAAGATTCCTGCCAACAGAACATGGGCTTGTGCATTCTAGGAGGGTTGTATACTTACATATGACTAACTTTGAGGGCTATAACTTTAAGAACTATCTAAATTGAGATTTAAATCTAATTTAAATCTAAATTTAATCTAATCTAAAAAAACGTGGAAAGACTGAATAGAACAAAGAAAGAATAACTTAGAGACATTTAACCAAATTACCACCACACACTCAGACATACTAACAACATTATGTTACTACTGAAAGGCATAGATTCAAAGCAAGTCAAATGCAACTTCTTGATTGATTGATGTACTTTACAGAGATATACCCATTTTCCAGTAGGGAATTTTTTGAGGTACGTTTAAGACAAAGGTCCTATCCACCCATGTCATGGCCAGTTATGCTTAAAGAGGACCTGTCACCCTAAGAAATAATTAGAAATTCTTTTCTATTGTGTTTGTTAAGCAAAATATACTTCACATACACTATATAAATAATATAAATCTTGTTTCCTTCAGTCCTGGAATTACACATCAAATAGGCATGCGCCATTTTGTGGGCACTGTTATGAAGGCAAGCTTTGTATCACCCCAAAATCTTGTGTATGTGCCAGCATGGGGGACCAGATGCCCAGGCCCTTGCACTGGCTACACAATTAGATGGTTAGGAAAAGTGAGAGCAGGGAGCAGAAAGTGAACGCTGAATTGAAAGTTAAAGTACTTGTCTGCCCCGCGTCTATGCTTAAGGCATAGAGGTGGGGCAGACAATATATGATTGACAGCTGGGATTTTTAAATGCCTTTATAATGGGTTTGGATGTGTTCATATAAAAATGAATTTGGGTTTCTTGTTTAATTTGAAAAGGAATTTTATTATACATATTTTATGTCTGGGTGACAGGTCCACTTTAAATCCACCTTCAATTTTCCCTCAACCTCAACAACCCAGTTTGTAGTTTATCAGCAGCAATGCTAGCAGCACAAACTATATGCTCAAGATTTGTAATGTCCATTGTTATTAGTGAGTTAAAATATTATTTGTAATAATATAATTCATTTTATTGATAATAATGATAGTATTAAGTATACACATAATTAATATGCAGCAACTTTCATTTCTTATTTATTCCACCCACAATAACATAGCCTACTTGCCAGACATGACAGTATGCACAATTGATTATTTCTGATACCAATATAAACACAGAACATTTAGTTCTGTAAAGATTTGTAAGATTGGAAAAAGATGTAGGAGCAATGTTATATATCCATCTATCCATCAGATGTATATATATATTTTTATCATTTCAAACCTCCGTTGAACATTATAAATGTTAAACGATTGGTGGTCAGGGGAAGTTACCCAGGTGCAAATTTGCCCAGTGATAGTAACGGAGCCCATAACTAGTATTGGAATACCTCTAAGAACACAAGCACTGCAAGCAGGCAATGGTAGCTTGTCACATTATATCACAGCTATTTTTTCAGAAAGGGAGAATAAATTGAATACTCTGTTGACAAAGTAAGGCAACTAAGTCATTAATGCTACTATAAATACATATTTCTGAAGCATTCATGCTAAGCAGTCACATTTGAAAATTAATGATTAGATAGGGCGCTATTAAATATTAGCCTAGCAGACAAAAAACAATTGTTTTGCATTTATTACACATTTTCCCTTAATTTTTCATAAGAAAAACCAATATCAATGTCAACGGAGGAGAATTATTAAATCAGAGCACAGAGTGAAGTAAATGTCTTCAGCATCTTTTTTTTTTTTTAGTGAAGTCATGGCATATTTGAAGCCTAGCACACAGAGAAGCCAAACTGACATGTTAAAATTTGCTGCTAGTCTAATCATTAATAGTAACCAACCAGCAAGAAGTATTTACTGGTCACCTGTTTACAAGTAAACATCTTATTGGTAACTGTGTGTTAGTGAATCTGGGGGGGATATACAGATAACTAGCAGTATGAAACTACTGCCCAGCTTGCATATATTGAGGCAGAAATTGCTATTTCTTTTACAGGCAACACTGAGATTTACAACTCTAGAACCCCCATTTTCAGGTAAGATAGTGTGTGTGTAAACACCCCCCCCCCCCACACACACACACACATACATACATACATACAAATACACACACACACACACACATGGAGAGTTGTCATTACCACTAGTAAATTAATCTGCTGTGTGAAAGAAGTACATTATGCACTCCACTAAAAGCCACCAAAAAAAACTGGAAACACAGCTAAATAAGATTCATAAGAAAATAATACAAATTGCCCATAAAACAGATCTGAATTCAACATTATAGAACATAGAATGAAATCAAAGAATCATAACTTTGGAAGATACAGGAGATTGGCCTTGGGCTTCAGATTACAAAGCCAAATGTTCCCCAAAGAAATGAAATATTGGTTTCATTTTTTTTTAATGTTAGGGAAAATGTTAGTTCATATTCCTATTTCTATAGTGTCAAGTTTCACCTTTACAACGATTTATCCCCTGTTACTGGCCATAGCAAGGATCCTATGTAAGTCAGAGATGATACTGTTGTTGGATAATGAAATGATATACATATAAATGAAGCTGGAGAAGACACAGTATAGCTGCAGCTCATATGCCTAGCGACACCTGAGGCCTCTATCCCACTCAGTTTTCAAAGATCAGATACATAGCTATCAAGAAAGTACAACCTCCCTACATACAGTAACTAACAAGAAATCCCCAAATAGGAGCACGTCAAAAAACAGAAAATTAAATAGAAACAACAACAGTGACAAAGCTGCAAAGACAACAAACATTTGCTTCAGTTGTGAATCCCTTGTTGCTTAGTGTAATAAAGTCTTATTGTATCTGAGCCCATGATCTAGAGCTTTGACATTATGAATTAATAGATAATGAAGATAAAGGTAATGGACATCCAATGAAGTGATGTTACCGTTACTGGATTCCTCCACCTCCCCCCCAAAAGTTCAACTGGATAGTGACTAGAAAGCAAATGGATTCTGTACATAAAGCTTGCTCTGGCGCACAAAGTGCCACAGGCACTACTTATTGGAGCTGTATTTCAAACTAGAGCTCAAAATTCGGCTCCAATAAATTTCACATGTAGGATTTTCTGTGTCAAAGCAAGTGTCAATTTCCTTTAATTAGTTTATAGTGGGTGCCCCTAAAATGTCAAGGCCAGCCAGGTCAATAAATAATATGTTTTTCCTTAAAATACTTGGTGTATCATCTGATTTGATAGCAAGAATGGCAAATAATTTTTTTTACAAATTATCTGTTCTGTATTTGAAAATACAATATTTCGTGGCAGCAGAGCATGTAGTGTGCATAAGAAATGCTTTATGTTCTTAAAGTTCTTAACGTCCACAAACACAGCATGACTGAAAACATACTGAAAACTGCGGTGAGGTGTTACATCAAATTTCCAACATCCACCATGTACCTTAGCTAATAGCAAATAAGGGGCCAATTCACTAAAGGTCGATAACGCTTATTGCATGGTTTTTTGCGTTAAAAAGCACGCAATAAATAAGTACCGATTCATCAAAATCATTTCACATGCGTTAATCCGCATATCGCATGCGCAAAAACAAACGCATCATCGCTAAGCGTGATTTCTAACGCATTGCGTTAATTAGTGAATAGAAATAGTACTAACACATGATTCACAAAAGCATATGAAGCGTTAAATGTGCAAAATATCATATTAATCTGTGCAAATATTAACACACTTGGGGTAGGCGGTACTTAAAGAAAATTGTGATAAATGTTCGTGAGCTTTTGGCAACACAACATGGAGTTTGCAGTCTGATTTTTTTAAGTTTGTGTTGGTTCTAGAGTGATGCATCCTGCAGTTTTCAGGTAAATGGTAATTTTCTGATCAGTAGTTTTCTGAAAGTAAGGGTTACGTGCGTAATATCGTGCGCTAAATATCACATGTGGCAAAATATATTGCACGCGACAGGAAATAACACACGCGACGGGAAATAACGCAAGAAAATTGCTCATCACGAGTTAAATAACGCAAGCAAAATCGCTTCTTAATTACGGCAAGTGTCCTTTTAGTGAATCGAGCGTTAAGTCGCAAAAAATAAGAAGCGATAACATTTTTTAACACAAGCTATAAATATCGCTCGTTTTATCGACCTTTAGTGAATCAGCCCCTATATGTGAAGCCCCTTTTGTATTTTGTGGTTACTGGCCCTTAAAAACTTGGACTCCTTTTTATGGACATTTCACATTTTAAAGCTGATATTGTCCTCATACAAAAGAAACATGACGATTCCAGAAAAGTTGACGATATCATTAACCTCTAAAAAACAGAAATTGTGGCTATTGGGTTACGAAAAGACCTTTTATTTTCAAACAGAAAAAAAGATACACATTGAACTGACCAAGTATACCAGCTAAATAAAAAAGCAGAGCTATGAAAAATATTTTAAAGAGTGAATTAAAGAGACCATGTGACAAATCTAGAAAACAATGACTGACTTGCAAATTTGTGGTCTTTAGAATAAAATGGTTTTTGACTGGTCAAAGCTAGAAAACAATGTTTGCAAACAACCTATAGGAAATCATGGGACCCATGAACCCCCTCTGGCCTCTTCTTGCAGGCCTCCTGATTCCCTGGGTCACCACACATTGGAAGGGTCTGCATGTGAACTACAAAGCTAATACTATGGTATTGTATTAAGATATAAAATGAGTATTGTTATATTGGCAAATGTTTATTGAATAATATTGGTCAAAAATAAATTAACCAAGCAATCTTTGGAAAATCAGTTTCCAACTGTCACTGTCACAAACAATAAACAAAGAAAATGAACAAATGAATCCATGTAAATAATACTGACCATCTCCCAGAAAACTGGTTTAATGAGAATATGGTAAGCTTGGAAATCCCTTGGGACAGTGACAGCTATGTATAACAGGTGATTGGAAATGAATGGAGACCTATGGAAAGGGAAATATCCCTTGGTCTACAGCGACTACTACTGGATAGTGTTTCATCCTTGTTAGGGGATGTTTACAAGCAAACATTGAGGGGCTAGGGCCTGGTTGTCATGGAGGGCAAATGGATATAACTTGAAGCCCTTCCACTTGGATTAGCAGCAGAAGAAGAAAGAAAGAAGCAAGGAATATGTGATGTATCTGGAAGAAACAACTCTAAAGAAGAAGTTAATCTCAAGCGCATTTAACATAGACTGTGAGCATGCTTTCCATCTCAGAAAGCAGGAGAGCTTGGGTAGAGTAGGTTGCGCTCACGTCTAGGGGAGGGAGAAGGTTCGTGCATGTGCAGTAACTTTCGCGGCACCATGTTGGAATGATTTAAATAACCAACATGGCGGCCCCAATAGAAGAAATATAGCGTTAGACTGCAGGCAAAATACAGGATATCCAGGAAAAAAAGTAAGCGATCTGCTACAGGGACATGAGGCCTTTCTGTTTAGGGGGTTGAACTTTACACCCTTTCCTTTCTCCTTTAAGAATAGCTGCACAGACATCACACCTTATACATGCACACAAAGACAGTAGGATAGTATAGTTAGAATATATTTATTAGAAGCATTGTATGCTGGATGCTTCTCTTACTATAGGATTCATAGTAACTGTAATAATATTGTGTGATTGTACTAACCAATCGTAGTAATTAAACTTCTACATTCACAAGATAGTCATTGATATGTTACCACAGGTTGATAGAATATATGTGTTATTAAACAAAGCCTGACAGGTTAAAGTCGCTAACTCGGTACTTAGGGGGTTTATATACATACATACATATATATAGTTGTTCAGGGTCAAGGAAAGCCTGACAAGTTAGAGTCAATAACCCAGTATTTAGGGGGGCTTTTTACAATTATATTGGCTATTTAAAAGAACAAAAAAAATATTTAATGTAGTGTTAAACAGTGTCCTAAGAAATATTGAGAACTCCTTGGATAAATTTTCCTCAGATAAGAAATTCCTTCAGTTACATTCTTGTCTTTGGCTGAGGCACCACAGACAACACAATCAAGCAAAATGAGAATTTCATCATCACCGAGGGGGAATCAAATACTGAGGATGAATATAAATCATGCCATAAAAAAATGTTGTCATTAAAAGACCATAAAATATTTGTATATGAGACAAAAACTATTCACAAAAAATATAAATGAGGGAAATATTCATTGAAAAAGCCCCACACACTGCACTGGGACAAATCATTTAAAAAAGTTACTTTATGTACTGTCAGGTATCATTAAAATCATGATTACATGCAAAAATTCAGACAGGAAAATAACAATACATACATGGTATTTATATACACACAATCTCAATAAATAAAGTTCATCCTTAACAATTCAGAACATTTAATAAAGCATGGTATTCTTAATTAATACAATCTCTGTATCTATTGAAAAAATATCTTTCCCCTAATGTAAAGATAATTTGTGAACATTCAAGAACACTTGAACGACAGCAGCCAGCAGCATTAAATGATGGTATGAACATTGCACTTAATTAATGGTGATATATTGTTAATGGTCAGGATGGATGGTATTAATTAAGAATTTTTGGTATATCAATTTCATGTATATAGTAGTGATTATCTGACCTGAATTTTCACACAGAATAGTATTTTTAATACAATGTGAGAAAAACTATAGTAACCGTATGGAGGTAGGGCTGGGTCCCCATACATCCCACCCTCCCGCAGTGGCAGAACTTTGTCTTCTTATGGGAGCCAACATGTTTATTGTCAGCAGCTGCCTAGCAACCAGCTGAATACCAATCTCAGGGCTGCAGGAAGCTGCAAAGCAGCTTGGGAGCCTCCAGAAGGAAGTAAGAGCTGAAAAGCCTGGCAGTGAATGCCAGGAAAGTAGGTTCCAGATCAGGTAGGTGAATATGGGCCTAGAGAGATAACAGTCCCTACCAGAAGCAATCCTTTCGAACAGGCTGGTATAGGGAAGGAATATCCTGTACTTAGAGAGAAAAAGAGAATCCTGACTGGAGTAACAACCACCTGCAGGAGAACCCCCTATGGTATATAAAGGGGCTGGTTGTAACACTGCATTTCTGCAAGTGCTGAACTCACCCTATGATTCATTGTAGACTATTAAACTATATTAACTTTGGAGTGAGTATTGGAGTGAGTATTATCTTTTGAGAGTGGGCTAAAGGAGTGCTTGACTATTTACAGAGGCTGCATTCCTGGACAGAATGAAAGAATTTCATTCTTTTTGCACTGATGGAGTCAGGCAGAGAGTCCATTATTGAAAGTTTGCTAGGAGTGTTTACTGTATTAGTCTCTTCTTTTATTTTAAAAAAAAAAAAATAGTTATTAAGTTTATCAAAGACTGTATCTGTGTTATTATTGTTCCTAGTTGAACCCCAATAGGTGCATTCCCAGATGCCACTAGATGAGGTCTCTCCCCACACCACCCCAGAGTGACTCAGGTTTGCCTGCTGCCAACAGAGAAGCATCTCATGTGGAGTGTAGAGTAGCAGAAAGGGGGTTGACAGGGTTCCTAAGTGGATGTACCTAGAAGAAAAACTATGTATGTTTATATAAGAAACAAATTTGATTAAGACCCCTATTGTCTGGGAAGATGTTTTAATGCATAGCAGCTCCATGTTCTGTTGGAAGAAAAGAGGCTACAAAATAACAATCCTACCACTGAATCAATCCTCAAATGTTTCATCAACTGCAGTTGGTGCAAGTAGCAATAGTTGGTCATTATATGAGTTGGAAATCAGTCAAAGGGATGTTGTAGCATTACAGGAGCCAAAAGCTACAGCCAGCAAAAGTAGATTTTACCATGCCCAATTAATATTAAATTGCTCTATTTCCTTATGTAGTAATTGCCAACTAGTATGGTTTGCATGTTTTAGTAACATATTGTAACCCTTTCTTGGCAGTCTCACTTATTTTGGGCTGTATACTTGGTTAAACAGGAAATTTGGTCCCCTTTTCAGATAAAAGCTACTGGGAAATGGGATTTAAGCGCAGTTCCTCCACGTAGTGGACACTGAGGAGCACACCTCAAGGGGTTTTCCACTAGGAAAATAATCACACAACGTTTGCAGCAAATATCAACTTTATATAACTGGGTGTAAAGATAAAATAGTTATAACATGCAACAGTATTGAACCCTGCTTTGGAAACCTGTGTGGGTTTAGCCACTACTGGCTCAGTCTCTCTGAGGACACAGTCCCACACTCCACTCCTGGAGGAAATACCCTTTCCCAGTTCAGTCCTGGCAAATTCCCTTCCCCAGAGCTCTTTCAGTTTCCCCAGGTAGCGCTACCTGCCCCAAAGTACCTCTCCCTTTGTAATAGGCAGTTGCTCCCATATAGCAGGCCCCCGAGAAACACCTGTCCTCACACAGGGGACACACACAGGAGACTCTATACCTTTTCCTCACATGGATCACTCACTGGGGATCTGCAGGGGAAAAAGAATGTAAGCGCAGTCTAGGAGATCTCTCTTTACAGGCTGGCACTCAGTAGAGATCCCATCAGCCGTCACAGTCACTGCTTGCAAGATGGTCTTTGTATCAACTCTGGAAAAACAACAGGGGCTTCCTTTATAAGCTGCTGGGCCTGCCCCTGATTTTTGGCTCCAAACCTAGGCACACCTTTCTCTCCAAACAATGCACTGGGGCATCCAGCCAATCGGGTTTCTCAGACTGTCACAGAGAAACAGGGGAAAGAGTTCTCTGATCCCCTACAACAGTGCTGTCCAACTGGCGGCCCCCCCCCCCCCTCTGTGTGGCCAACCACCTGTCTGGCTGCTTTGATGGCTTACTCTTGTGTAAGCTTTAAATGGTATCAGTACTGTGATTAACTGCTCCCCCTGCATGGTTCTCACCTCAGATTCAGGCTGTAATTTAAAAATGTTTAAAAATGTAATCCCCTGTGTTGTTCACACCTTTTAGTTTCTGCACTGTTCACCCCCTGCAGTGTTCACACCTCAGGCTCAGGCTGTAATCACCCCCATTGTTCCCCTGTTCACACCTCAGGAGCAGTAGAAACCCACAAATAATCCCTGCACACTACAAAAAGAACATATACTGAGGTGGTACTGCAATTATAAAGTTTTTTAATATATAGTTATTGTGCAGACTGTA
This sequence comes from Xenopus tropicalis, assembly GCF_000004195.4. Lineage (NCBI taxonomy): Eukaryota > Metazoa > Chordata > Amphibia > Anura > Pipidae > Xenopus > Xenopus tropicalis. The sequence goes on from NC_030677.2 coordinate 159,189,463, forward strand.
GGAGCAGTGCCAGCATTGTGTCACTGTAGGCTGCCTGTGTGTGCCATACACACAGGCATCATAGGGCAAGCAGAGTATGGCACACAGAGGCAGGGTAGGGAAGGCAGAGTATGGCACACACAGGCAGAGTATGGCACACACAGGCAGAGTATGGCACACACAGGCCAAGTATGGCACAAACCAGCCAAGAATGGCAAACACAGTGAAAGTATGGCACACGCAGGCAGGGTAGGGAAGGCAGAGTATGGAACACACAGGCAGGGTAGGGCAGGCAGAGTATGGCACACACAGGCCAAGTATGGCACAAACCAGCCAAGAATGGCAAACACAGTGAAAGTATGGCACACGCAGGCAGGGTAGGGAAGGCAGAGTATGGAACACACAGGCAGGGTAGGGCAGGCAGAGTATGGCACACACAGGCCAAGTATGGCGCAAACCAGCCAAGTATGGCACACAGGCAGGCAGAGTATGGCAGGTTTTTGCTGTACTACAACCATTAATATGGGTATGGTCATGTGATAACATGGGTGTGGTTTCAAGTGGGTGCGGTTTCAAAAAGGGGAGTGGTAAAAACTGTCTTCCATTATCGGCCCTCCACCATGCAGGTCAGAAAAATTCCGGCCCTCGGTACAACAGAAGTTGGACAGCACTGCCCTACAATATTAATTAGGGTTGGGCTGTTATTTAGTTTGTGATTAAGGGGACAGTGCCCCTTAGATTTCTCAGTTGCAGGCTCAGGAGCAATACTAGATCCATCAACCTTAAAGTGAAATTCATGGTTGTGCTGCTAAGATAAATCTGTCCCCTTAAGTTAGTGTCTTAGAGGGCATTGAATTTCCTCTAAAGCCTTATAATATTACCTAAAAACTGCAAGCACAGCTAAAACAGGTGTCACTAGGGCTCCTAGGTCTCTATAGAAAATGCAATATAATATAAATGCAATATAATGTGCTAAGATTCCTGCTGCAAGAATTAATTTGTTACAAAATGATGATAACCATGTTTAAAACTCTTATACATAGTTCTATAGTAACTAATAATTCCCACATAACTTATAGTTGATCCAGATCAAGACAAAAATACATACTGTACATACATAAATAGTAGGTATTTCCAATTTGCCACAGAAAAGGAAAGAACATTTTTCCTTGACAATGAGGAACTTGTACCAGTCCCAGGATCAATGTACTATGAAATATAACATCAGTAACCTCATCATTTTCTCTTTTTTTTTTTTGAAAAGGCAACCTTGAAACTGTTAATTGAATATGCCAATATTCGAAATTCTCAGAAATAAAGTTTCACAAAAAAAAATTAGTTGTCAATAAATGGATTGGTAAAACATAAGGATACAGTGTCTGACAGTAATGATTTAGGGTGCACTTATGTGTTATCAAGTGATCAATAACAGAATGACAATATACTATTAAAGGCAAAAGGCAATATATTTTTCTAACAGAAGGAGTGCGGGGGTTCATGGAACTCCTAAATAGATGACATCAGAAATGACAAAGTGATTTCTAACGATTCAGTTAAGCACATTTTCAAGTAATATTTTCATTTGAATCAACTCACTCATTTCTGTCCTCCGTTGCTTGTAAAAACAAAACACAAAGACAAAGCCACTAGTACCTAAACAAAAAAATAGACTTGTACATTCCTCTTTAAACAATACTGTTTCAAAAACACAATCATTGCAGCTTTGAGACTTTCTTAAGAACATCTCTTTAAACAGATAAAAACAATAAGACAACATTGGGGTGATTTAATCCAGGCTCTTGGTGCGGTGTCAGTGTATAGACTGAAATTAAACAATGAATTCAATGCAAACATCCAAAGCATGTAGGAAAAGGGGCACAGAAGGCAAGTTATGACCCCACTTTTATTTTCATGCTACAGATCTTTCTGCAGCATGGATTCTAAGGCACAAAGCTATTTGGTTCTTTTCTCAACTAAAATAAAGCAGCAAAATATATTTGTCAGTGAGATTATATTTGCCACACACAAACTACAAAAGATATATCTAAAAATAATAATAATATTTTCAGATCTATAAAGAAATAAAGGAATATTTTAATAAAATAGAAAGGGAAGTTAGAGAACAAACTTCATGTTGGGTTGAAAAACGTGAAGTCACTGAATGACATTTTTGTTGGAGGGGGGGTTGGACCGTTCCATTTTGTAGGGGGGAGTTGGACCATGCCAGTTTGATGGGGGGGTTGGACCGTACCATTTTGTTTGAGGGTGGGTTGGACCGTACCACTTTAGGGGGACAGGCGGGTGATAATGATTCAGTTTCATGACCTCCTGTAACTAAAGATCAGATCGTACCATTCACTTTACTTTCCCCTCCAGACTCACCTTGGCATCAAACCAATAAAATTATAGGTGAAAATATAGGTGAAATATGATTGGCTGTTGGTGGCTCTGCTCACTTTTCAAAAGTAAAACTGCAGTTCCCTATTGACCAACTGTGAAAAGTTTGGGGACCCTGGGGTTAATACTGTGAGAATGGCAGCAGGTTGAATTTCCCCATTGAAAGTCAATATGTAAAATCTGATTGGCTGTTGGTGGCTCCACCCACTTCTTCTAACCTTGAACCACAGTTACCTGGTGCCTAACTCTGCAAAGTTTGGGGACCCTGATGTTATTTCTGTGAGAATGGCAGCAGGTTGAATTTCTGCCAAGTCAATAGGTAAAATCTGATTGGCTGTTCACAGCTCCGCCCATTTTTGGGCATCCAACAATCATCATATTTTCATTCAAGCTGACCCCATGACTATGTGATTCAAGTTTGGGGAGTGTAGCCTCAAAGCTGTAACATTGGCAGCAGTTTTAATTTCCCCATAAAAGGGGTCAAGGGGTGAAATTTGATTGGCTGTTGTTGGGCCCTCCCATTTTGGGGTCATCCAACAAATGTCGCTGTTTCATTCGGAGTGGCCTCATTATTATGTTAGTCAAGTTTGGGGGATGTAGCTTCAAAGCTGTAAGTATGGCAGCAGTTTGAAAATCTTCCCTGTCAATGGAAAAAAGGGGGTGTTTGGAGCGGCGCCACAAAAAAGACGGGGGGCGGGATCGCTTAGAAAAGCACAAGCAACCTGCTCCGCTATAGGTCGAAGAAGTGTGGAGAGTTTGGGTGTTGTATCTCTAAAACTGTAGGAGGAGTAGCATTTAGAATATGGGGGGTGCTAAGAAGAAGAACAGTAGGTTGGGTTTTTCAACCCAACATAATGATATGGTTTCATGACAGCCTCTGTAACAAAAGATCAGACGTAGCATTTTGGCAGACGGGGGAGGGGCGGGTATGGACCGTATCATTTTGTTGGAGAGTGGGGGTCGGACCATACCACTTTGTCAGAGGGGGGGTCGGACCGTACCATTTTGTTGGATGGGGGGCAGACTGTACCATTTTGTTGAAGGGGGGGTCGGACCATACCATTTTGTTGAGGGGGGACAGACCGTACCATTTGTTGAGGGGGGACGGACCGTACCATTTTTTGGAGGGGGGGTTTGGACCATACCATATTTGGAGGGGGGGTCGGACCATACCTTTTTTTGGAGGGGGGGCCCATACCATTTTTTTGGGGGGGGGGCGGACCATACCATTTTTGGAGGGGGGGGTTGGACCATACCATTTTTTGAGGGGGGGGGTCGGACCATACCATTTTTTAAGGGGGGGGGGTCGGACCATACCATTTTGTCGGAGGGGGGGTTGGACCATACCATATTTGGAGGGGGGGTCGGACCATACCTTTTTTTGGAGGGGGGGCCCATACCATTTTTTTTGGGGGGGGGGGGCGGACCATACCATTTTTGGAGGGGGGGTTGGACCATACCATTTTTTGAGGGGGGGGGTCGGACCATACCATTTTTTAAGGGGGGTGTCGGACCATACCATTTTGTAGGAGGGGGGGTCGGACCATACCATTTTGTCGGAGGGGGGGTTGGACCATACCATTTTATCGAAAGGGGGGTCGGACCGTACCAATTTTTTTGGAGGAGGGTCGGACCATACCATTTTATCGAAAGGGGGGACGGACCGTACCAATTTTTTGGAGGGGGGTCAGACCATACCATTTTGTTGGATAGGGGGTGGACTGTACCATTTTGTTGTAGGGGGGTCGGACCATACCATTTTGTCTTGGGGGGGTCGGACCGTACCTTTTTTTGGAGAAAGGGGTCGGACCATACCATATTTTTGGAGGGGGGGCAGACCATTTAGTCGGAGTGGGGGACAGACCATACCATTTAGTCGGAGGGGGGATCGGACCGTACAATTTCTTTGGGGGTGGGGTCGGACCATACCATTTTGTTGGAGGGGTGGGGGGTCGGACCGTACCATTTTGTCGGAGATGGGGTTGGACCGTACCATTTTGTTGAAGAGGGGGGTCGGACCATACCATATTTTTGGAGGGGGGGGCGGACCATACCATTTAGTTGGAGGGGGGGCCGGACCGTACCATTTTTTGGGGGGGGGGTCAGACCGTACCAATCTTTTTTGGAGGGGGGGTCGGACCATACCATTTTGTTGGAGGGGGGTCGGACCATACCATTTTGAGGGATTGGGGGTCAGACCGTACCATTTTGTCGGAGGGGGGGTCGGGCCATACCATTTTGTAGGAGGGGGGGTTGGACCATACCATTTTGTTTAAGGGGGGGTCGGACCATGCGATTTTTTTGGAGGGGGTTGTTGAGTTTGGGTGTTGTACCCAAGAAGAAAAAGTGGAAGAATAACCTGAAATCGAAGAACAGCAAGTTGGGTTTTTCAACCCAACATAATTACACATTTATCAGTGCAGATCACAATGCAGGTTGAATGCATTCTTTGCTATGGGTTCTTAACTTGAATACTCTTCCAACCTAAGACTGCATGACTTATTGTTATTGTTCACCAGGCCACCATTCCCATGTTTAACTGTTTCTCTGACCCACAATGTGCAGGCTCCTGAGCAGTCACCCACAGCTCTGGAGAAAAGGGATCAAAGTGAAAATTGTTGTTTTTATAAAAGTGGGCTCTATATCAACATGTAATTGCTGATGCAGGACTGTGTTTTGCACATCTCTGGAAGGTTAGTGAACCGATGTTCTGCAAATTACAAGGTGAAAACAGGGTTTTACAAAGGGAATGTTTTGTGTTGTAAGCTGTTTCCTACTCATTATAAAAGGATGTTATCTGAGACTTGTTTGTTTATTAATGACCTGGAGGGGGACATAGAAAGTAATGTTTCTATTTTTGCTACTAAATTGTGCAAAACTATAAATTCAATGCAGGATGCTGCCACTTTGCAGAGCAATTTGACAAAATTGGAAAACTGGGCAGCAAAATGGAAAATGAGGTTCAATGTTGAAAAGTGCAAATTTATGCACTTTAGTAGAAATGTGAGGTATACACTAAATGGTAGTGTGTTGGGGGTATCCTCAAAAATATATGAAGTCCTGTCATAGCTCCTTAAGCCATCAATAGGTACTCCTCAACAGGTTACAGACCCTGTGCTGGCTGTACAACATTTCCAAATTCAAATACGAATGACCCTGAGAGTGTGTTGGGGGTTCCTTACTTGAAAAGGATCGGGGGTTTTGTAGATAGCAAGTTGTCTAATTCCAGGCAGTGTCATTTAGTGGCTACTAAAGCAGATAAAGTGCTGTCTTGTATAAAAAAGGGCATTGACTCAAGGGATGAAAACATAATTTTGCCTCTTTTGGTCTCTGGTAAGGCTTCACCTTGAGTATGCAGTGCAGTTTTGGGCTCCATTCCTTAAAGGAGAAGGAAAGGCTAAGTCACTTGGGGGTGCCAAAATATTAGGCACCCTCAAGTGACTTTAATCGCTTACCTTTTACCCCAGGCTGGTGCCCCTGTTAGGAGAAAACCGCACCAGCCTTGGGTAGCTGCAGCAAGCGCCTTCTTCCTTGTTCTTCTGCCGGCAAAATCCCTAGGCTGGCGCATGCACAGTAGAATGAGTAGAATAGAGCTACCCAGTACTGGTACAGTTCTCTCCTAACAGGGGCACCAGCCTGGGGTAGAGGGTAAGCTATTAAAGTCACTTGAGGTGCCTAACATTTTGGCATTTTTGGACAATCTGAAAGATTACAGGGGTCATTTACAGATACAATGGAAAAAATTCTGTTATAATTTGAATTTTCTTCTACGGACTATTCTTTTCAGAATATGATATGGCTAGCTATCATACATGATCTCCTATAGGGTTGTACATATATAATCCTGTCATAAGTAGCCCAACACAATATCCACCCAACAATTTGGACGTAACTACTCTGCTCTGGGCACCACTGCAAAAAAAAAATCTCCAAAGGGCCCTCTGCCCTGACACATCCCCCCTGCCCCTCACATATAAATCCCTGTTACTCGCCTGCTCTCCTACCTCGGAGCTGGTGTGGAGTGGGTATTTATATATAAAATGGAGGAAGCAGACCACATGGTCCGGACCCCCCAGGCTGCCCTCCCCCCATGACCTTCTTCCTCTATTGTTATGCCACTGATTACATTTATCCAAAATATGTAAGTTAGGAGAGCACTACTCAACAGGTGCTAGAATTAGATAATTTATTATATAATAAGCAATAGACAAAGGTTGTTTTTCTTGCATTTAAGTAGGAAAGCTGCTAAATACCATTTATTTCACTTTTCTTTCAGCTTTTTTTTTTTTAAAGACCATCCAGCAAGCTCATTTCCTTTTACTTTGCACACTAAATATAAAATGGCACATTTATATGCATAATTTAGCCAGCACATTAGGTTTTTTTTTTCAAGCACTTTTCAAATTTTCTCTTCTTTTTTTTCAAAATCATACAGCTCAAAACAAACAAATGGCTCCTTGAAAAGCTAATTTGGATGTGCGCTTTTGCTGTACATTCAGAGTTCTGAGAACTCTGGGGTTGCTAGGTTGCAAAATTTCAATATAATGATGAATATATACTGTAATTTACATATTAAAAAGCAAGCCATCAAGCACAAGGTGCAGGGTGAAAATTACCATATAAATATGTAAGTGAAAAAAGGTTTATTAAATAAAATAATCTATGCTTTTCTTGGTGATATAATAGGTCTCTATATACCACCGAGTCTTTATTTAGACCCATAATATTTCACTACTTGGTCTAATTGTGAATGGTATTAGGAATAAAAACAGTCATAAAGCAGCTTTGTAGCAAAGTCTGATTGCAAACTATGTAATTTACCCAGAAAACATGTAAGGTATACTGCCTTCCCTTGCCTTCAGTCTGGCGCAGAGCTACTTATTACATGGAGCTGCATTTGAGTAGAGATATAGCGAACTGTTCGCCGGCGAACTAATTTGCGCGAACATTGGGTGTTCGCGAGTTCGCAAGTTTGCGAACTTTTCGCGTATGTTCGCAATTTGGGTTCGCGTGGCATTTTTCCGCTGCGTTTTTTCTCGGCCTAAAAACGCTGCACAAGCCACACATGGCGTTTTTCAGCAAATCCCGTTTCCATGGTGCTAAGAGTGCGAAATAGCAAAAAACGTTGCGTATTTCCGCTAGGTCTGCCAGCTGCCTTTGCGGTTTTACGCAACGATGTGTCAACAAAGTATTTTTCAGAGAAATTTTTGCCCTTGATCCCCCTCCTGCATGCCACTGTCCAGGTCGTGGCACCCTTTAAACAACTTTAAAATCAGTTTTCTGGCCAGAAATGGCTTTTCTAGGTTTTAAAGTTTGCCTTCCCATTGAAGTCTATGGGGTTCGCAAAGTTCGCGAATATTCACACTTTTTGGCGTAAGTTCGCGAACGCGTTCGTGAACTTTTTTTTGAGGTTCGCTACATCCCTACATTTGAGGTCCTGTAGTGCACATATAACATTGGTAACTGGGAACAGAAATCTCTAAAAAGCTCAATCCCATTGATGTAATAACGCTCAGATGCACTGCCTTGGTTGTTTGTATTGCAAACAATATGCTGCAATAAGAATTGCATTTATATGATTAGGGCATGCATCTGCTCATATTTATATTGACTGCTCTGGTTCTGGTTAAACAAGGGTTCCTATCTATTAGATAGGCACTACACTTTTTCAATTACACTAGTTTAGTGCTACCTACAGTAAGTTTTCCAGTTAGTGGGCCAGTTATCCAAAAGAACAAATCAGAGAAGTATGATCTCTAACAAATTCACTTCACCATCTCAATAGTCTGCTACTTTTTTTAAAAATTGCTCTACTGTATTACAGTAATTTTCTAACTGGAAATATAAAATATTAGCTTTTTCTTCTAAATAAAAGAAGAAAAAAAGAATACATTATCATACAGAGACCTGTAACTGGACATTAATATTACACCCAAAAAATCTGCGCTAAATTATTTACAAAAAGAAGGCAACAAAAGAAAGAATACAGTTTCCTTTGCACATACTGTAAATCATCTGTGTATTTCCATATAAATGTACCTATTCAAAATCAACAAATTTTTACACTAATGGAATTTATAACAATGGGACAAAAGGTTTAATAAAACCACTTATTTAAAAAGCAGAAAAGTTCTTCATAAGTTTTTCAACAATGGTAAATGTTATTCTAGTTTTTACTCTTTATCGCAGCTAAACCATAGTGAACTTTATTATTACAGCTTTATAAATATGCACATTTTTACACTACAAATTTTGGTTTAAAACTAAGGGAATGTAGACTACAATTGTAGACCATGTTTAAAAAAATGTTATACAGGTATGGGATCCCTTATCTGGAAACTCGTTATCCAGAAAGCTCTAAATTACCGAAAGCCTGTCCCCCACAGACTCCATTTTAATCAAATAATTCAGAATTTTAAAACGGATTCTCTGTAGTAATAAAACAGTACCTTGTAATTGATCCCAACTAAGATACAGTATAAAAAATCCTTATTGGACGTAAAACAATCCTATTGGGTTTAAATAATGTTTTATTGTTTTTTAGTAGACTTAAGGTATGGAAATCCAAATTACAGAAAGACCCCTTATATGGAATACTCTTGGTCCCGAGAATTCTGGATAACGGGTCCCATACCTGTATATAAAATCTGCTATTTATTTAATGCCGACACATTTACGCGTGTCCTTTACAGAGATTGTTCATCATTCACATAGGTCCCTGCCCAACTCACTTGGAAGGCAGTCATTTTCTTATTCTGGAATAAAAAGGTCATTGCTGCAGGTAACATGGATATGCTTTGCACAAACAGGTTTGGGGATTTATGTTAATTAGCCATTCATAAGGGACATTTTATACCCCAACCTATAGTCTTTACTGAGGTTGTATATATCCTCATTTCAGCTTAGTTAATGCATTTCATGATGCCATATATGTTTATGTCTTAGAGAAAAAGTACATCCTGTAAATCATATATATTTTTTAGGTTGATTATGATGACCTTTGCTATTTTGTCTATGCAAGTGAGTTTAGGAGTTGTGGTGCTGGGCCTTCATTCTGCTGTGAAGGGAGGTAAGGACTAGGCTTGCCACCTTTTCTTGAAATACTAGCCGTTGGATCAGGGAAGTGGGAGGCTAAAATGAGGCAGGGCAATGATGTCACAGGGCAGGGAAATGGGCGGAGTGGATGGGTTGGACAGGGAAATGGGCACAGTATAGGTTTCTCTGTACTTATAAGTAGTAATCCTTTAGCGGAGAAGGCCAGGGACGAGAAGGATTAGTAGGGTAAATTGCTGGTAAATTTGTAATTCTGGCCCCCGGCCTAGCTGGTGATTTACTGGCTGGGCCATTCACATACTGGCCAGGGGGTAACCCTAAGAAAGCGTTATTCTTATAATTTTTTTTAAAGCCCCTCCTATTTCTATTAATTTTGCCTTCTAGAATAAGTGAGAAATTTCTATTCTTTTGGTTACAAAGGCACACAGACCACCATGTACAGTGCAATTAGTGCTGCATCATACTCTTTCTCTGTGGAGAAACTTCTGGTTCACATTGATTGCGCTGGGAACACAGACGGTGGATGTAAAGGGCAGTTGGCACCGAGCTTATTATACCTATCCTGTGGTGCTTTGCATGGCAAAAAGGGTCACATTTGACCCTTTGCATTCCTTAAATGTAATTATATCTCTCCCTGTTGTGTATTTCAATTTAGATATGAACTTAATGATAGTGGCATAATATAAGATGAAATTACACATTATTTAAATAAAATTAAATAGACCTAATTGGTCTTTTTATTGTGGGTGAATGTGTAAATGTGTTAAATCTCTTAGGTCCAAATTGCTTAAAATCATTGCCCATTAGTCTAATTTCTCCTACCCTGAGTTCTAAACACTTTAACTGCTTTAATCCTATGGGAAAAGCCATTGCTTAAGAGGAAAAGTAAAATCTTCTAACTAATGCACTTGTCCCATTAGATTTATACTCTACGGTGGATAAACCCTATTTACATTTCTCAGAACTTACAAGTCATGTGAAGAAATCTCATTAAGGATTTAAAACATTAACAAGATACTCTTTTCACAGGAAAAAGTCAAATTAATATCACCTAATTAAACAAGGTAGCTGGCAGTGAACAGGAAGGAAGCATCATAATGAAAATATGCAGCTCAATTGCCATTTAAAAAATAAAGTAGCACATGCAGGAGAAAATGAAATGATTTAGAGATACAAAGGAAGCACGCTGAATGTTACAGAACGTAAGGGCAGCCAAGTGATTTTAAATTAAAAGGGCTATCAACATTTCTATTATCGATCAATGTTTTAGTTATGTATAGGATTATTTAGCACTACTGGCAAACTTTTGCCTGGGCCTATGTAACCCATTGCAGCTATCCCTTAGTAACTAGCACTTGGTTGCCCTAGGTTATAATATTTCAGTGAAACGGCCATGTTACTATATAACGCACATTTTAATATAATAATCTTTAATTGTATTGCTTTTGTTATTGCTATTTAGTTTGTGATAATTTTATTAATGAGACACTGAGTGTTATTGAATTTGAATTAGGTTCAAAGGATTTGGACGAATCTCATCCCATTTTGCAATATTTGGATTTGTTTGCTCTTTTATTCATCTAGTCCAAACCCTTCATTTCATGTCATTTGATAATTTTTGTGTAGCTTGGTATTCAGCCAAATGTTTTCTGGTGATGTAGTGGGGCAGACTGCATTTTAACTGCACTTTAGCAGTCTGCTCTAGTGATGGGCGAAATTTTCATCATTTTCAGTGATGGATTCACGGTGAAAGGGGTGACAAAACTTATTGCGCTAAAAAATTGTCACCCGCGTAAAAAACTATTTTGCACATGTCAAAAAAATTGTCAAAACATATCATTTCACAAATGTTTTGACATTTTGCAAATCTTGAAAAAGATTCACAAATTTATCAGCAAAGCAAAATGGGACAGATTCGCACATCACTAGTCCCCTCTCCTAAGCACTCCTTACTACAGGTTACGTGTCAACAGTTTGTACAAAGCAGGGTAGACATACAATTATTCTGAGGATGGCAGAACAACCTGGAGTAAGCTGGGCCTTCTAAGCAGCCAGAGACACAGGGGAAGCCTGAGTTTGGTATTTAGACAGACCCAAGAGAGAGGCAGGTCATCCAGTGATGCAATGAAAACGGTACCTCTGCTTATCTTGGACAGAAGGAGAGGCTAGGAGCTCTAACAACATGTTAAGGGAATAATCTATAGCCTACCATGCTGCTAATTCTCCATGAGTGACTATTGCCACTGTTGAATGCCTTCAGTGAGATGGCCACTTAGAGTGTCCCAGTAAGTAAGCTAGCACTGAAAGGACATTATCAGAACTTCAAGCATGTGAGCCATGCATGTTAATGCTACTAGGACTGGTTTTGTTTTTGTACTTTCTTCAAAGAAACAGCAAATTTGTTCCAAAAAAAAGTACTTTGGATAAGGTGTTGCCTGTGGGTTAATAAGGTTTCCTGGGAAGAGATATTTGTTCTAAATATATTGAACTATGCCTATATATTCCTTATCCTGAATTATTAAATTGACTGTTAATTTGTATCTGTGTTACTGTGGCAAGTAAGCCTGTGCTGGTAGACCTCATGTGTTGGTGTTGTATTGTTTTATTAAATCCCTGTTTGCACACGCTTATAAAAGTTTACTGGTGCCATCATATATATAGTTGTCATTCTTTCTATTGATTGTGAGTTTTAGCCCAAGCAACCCCATTAGTTGAAGGCATTGTGCCTTTATATTGGAGTGTAATCCTGCTAATAATGAGATTCTAACAAGGCAATATGGAATTTATTTCTAATGCATAATTGCCATCCCCAGGGCTCATGGATGAAGCTTTGTTCTCTGCACCAAAAGTTAGTAGGTTGCTTGTTATTCTCAGTGGGAGAAACTCAAATAATGGTGCTCCAGCTCTTAAAATATAGCAGTTTGGCCAGAATTAAGTGCCATCCCCAGGACATATACTCTTTAACAGGAAAGGGTTACAATGAACTAATTATATGACTCAGTCCAAGAATTAAGGATTTAGATTTTCTTTTTATACAGTACATGTTTTCTATTCTGGTGATGGGTTTATCAAAAGTTATGGATGGATCCACCTAAAACCTCATTCATATTCCAGTAAGCCTTACCATTTTTGAGGTTCACTATTCTGGACTGCCTTGTACATTTTGCTTCATAGTAAATGAAAAATAAACAGTTAAGATATAGTGTAATATACATACAGCACTCTAAACTGTGTGCAATTATTTGGACATAAAAAACATCACAAATATGACGCCTAATTTATAAATTGCAGGACCCTGCCCTCACATATTGTGCCCCGATTTACAACAAGATTACCTCACTTACTGGGGGGATGCAATACTTTAAGTACACTTCAACACACATTCTTTCCAAAATCAGAAACTTTTAGCTATCACCCTTTTAAAAGTTTAACCACTTTCCCTGCCGCAAAAATCCTATTAGACTGGTCTTTTTGCTCCCCAGGCATCATTTTCTGGTGTCTCTTGATATCCCTGACAAAGAAGGAACTGCAGGCACTTAACTTTTTGCATAGCCAAACCTGAGAACTTCAGGAAGGAGAATATGATGTGTTCAGAATTAGAATAAGTTCTCTAATAAATTATGAAGTGGTTACAAATTACATCCTATCAAAATGGTTCAGGCTATTACCAGAATGCGGGCAGTGACAAGGAAAATGGAAAAGAACAGATTACTTAGTAGGCCAGTCCAGTCACTTCTATGTCTTGGAGGGTAAAAGTACCTTTGGCCTAGCGCATAGTTATAGTTTTCTGTAATAGCTGATTATGTAGGAAGAAGGACTGCCTCAGTGATTAACAATCTGACTTAAGGCCCCCATACACGGGCCGACTATAGCTGCCGATATCGGTCCCTTGGACCGATTCGGCAGCTAATCGGCCTGTGTATGGGCAGAACAGAGCGGCCTGGCCGACCGATATCTGGCCTGAAATTGGCCAGATCTCAATCGGGCAGGTTAGAAAATCCAGTCGGATCGGGGACCGCATCGGCTCGTTGATGCGGTCCCCGAACCGACTGCCCCATAACCTCAAATGTAATCCGATCGTTTGGCCCCAGGGTTATTTTTTTTTTTAAGTCCCTTGCTACCCGATATCGCCCACCCGTAGGTGGGGATATCGGGTGAAGATCCGCTCGCTTGGCGACATCGCCAAGCGAGCAGATCTTATAGTGTATGGGGACCTTAAGGGTTGGAAATCTGATTCAGCACCTCGAGACCTTAAGCAAATGATACTGTATTTTTGCATCCAGTAATGCAACTTGTAGAATCTATGGAAAGGAAATTGATGGAAATAGCACACAGCTTGTGCATAAGAAGAAAATTATATTCAAAGTGAGGAGGAGAAAAATGACTGCATCACATCTAAGGCATTACAAACTGAGACAGCTTGCCATTTCTTGGAGCAAATGATCTTCATTGCTTATGTCATACGGGGTAACAAATCCTAGCTATTCCATCTAAACTATTGGATGTAATAAGACAATGAATATTACTGCACTCATCTTGTTTTAAATTGTCATACTGCAACTTTTAAAAAAACACAGTTTTTTCTTAAAGTGACAATGAATCTCTGTGGAATAAAAGATTTTTATAGCAAAACACACTTCAAAATGAGTGGGGGGATAATAATAACCAATAAAATTTGCAAACTTGTTGGAAGTGGTTGCTAAACAGCTTCCGCATTCACAAAGCACATAAAATTCATACAAAGGCAAATGTGTTCACACAGAGGCATACATTTTTGCATTGCAAATAGTTTTTTTGTTACCAAATTTTATTACATTCCCCCCTAAGAGCCTTATCTCTGCCATACAACTAGCATTTACTCTTGAATGAAAAGAGACATCCATAATAATAAAGAAAAAGACAAAACACTTGCTCCAAGTCTAGCAACACATACCATATATACTCGAGTATAAGCCGATCCGAATAAGAGCCGAGGTACCTAATTTTACCTAAGAAAACTGGAAAAAATTTATTGACTTGAGTATAAGCCTGTGGTAGTGAGTATTTTTTAAATTCTATATCGTACTGTACTTTAGGGGGGAGATTTACAAAGACCCGAGCGTATTCTCATCGATTTTTTCACGCCCGCACGATTTTTCCGAGCATCCATGCGCAAAAATTCAGAAAGGCTCTGCCGCTGTTTGCAATGGTTCGGTATGAAAATTCCATGACTTTCGGATCGCCAATACGATATTATCGTGATTAATACGATTTTTTCATAAACATTTTCGTGATATTTGCAATCTTCAGAAATTTTCGTTTCCTAATCCGAATTTTTCCCATTCGGGATTCAAACTCGTGTTTTGATAAATCTGCCCCTAGGTGTGTAACTTTAAATTATGGAAATTAATAATAATTAACAGTATTCACTAATACTGGTAAATACTGTACTTAAAAACCCAATAAAGACATATTTTAAATACTGTACTTAGTACTGTACTAATTATAGGTAATTATTCATTGAAGTTAAACACACATGATATGTGTTTAACTTCAATCAATTATGATCAACTATAATTAGGATATATACATATCTATACATACCAGTAGCACTAGGACCATGGAAGTCGAGGCCTGGGTTTATCTGCAGGGGCACGTGACGTCACTATCGCCCAAGGCACTACTGCTGCGCGCAGAGGAGCGCGAACAGGCTGTGGGGTTGGCGGGGGTTGGCAAGGCTTTGCGGAGCAGGAACCAGCGGCGGGACCCCCTTTCCCAGGAGAGAAGCGGGCTAGGGGTAGGGGATGGGTTTTGCACAGAGCGGCTGGCTTCTTCCAGCGAGGAGAACCATCCGCCTTGTGTGTCCTAAAAACCGAGGGTGACTTTTTCAGCACATTTTGGGTGCTGAAAAACTCGGCTTATACTCGAGATATACGGTAACAATCACACCAATGTTTTATGCAACAGACCAGTAAAGGCTACCTGCTGTTTGGTTACTACAAGTTGGACTGTCGTATAAGTTGATGCTACAGGTCTGATTATTAAATTGTAATGCTAGTTGCACTGGTTTTAAAACTCAACCTCCAAACATTTTGAAAATGGAATTTTTTTGACCACACCCCCTAACTACCACTCCCATTTGACTAAATTTGGCACATTTCTGGGGGTTTTGGGGTCTTTGGGGTCAGTTTTGTTAAAAAAGCTGACATTGCCCTTTAAGCTGCAAGTCTCAGTTCCCCCAAGAGACCTGTTTAGTTTATTAATTACAATTGTATCTCAGTGCAGTTGAAGTTCATTAAGATTTCTGGGCTCTCTGCCAAAAGATACTTTTTAATTAAGTTTGAGAAACATTTGTATCTAAGTGCAGGTGAAGCTTGTTTAACTTTCTGGGCTCTCTGCCAAAAGCTACGTTTTAGCGTTCAATGCAGGAGATCAAAGGAAAATGAGAAACTTTTCAGTAAGAATCCGGGACTGAGGGCTGAGCTGTCAAAAGAGGTACTGTCCCGCGAAAATTGGGACAGTTGGGAGGTATGAAAACTGATGCATAGTAATTGAAATTATGCAGTATTACTGTATCTGTAGTAATTAATTACTAATCAGCCTTATATTGTGATATTTATATTCTATATATACAGTATATTGTGGGTGGGTCCCTAAGCTCGGTAACTGACAGCAGCACAGAACATGTGCAGTGAATCAGCAGAAAAGAAAATGGGGAGCTACTGGGGCATGTTTGGGGACACAGATCTTCCCTGCTAAAGGGCTGTGGTTGCCTTGGGCTGGTACAGAAGCCCAAAACATAATGTACAACATTTCTAGCCTAGTTCTTTATCTAAGCTTTAGTTCTCCTTTAATTAATAAAACAAACAAGAAACCTTTCTTAAGTTGTCTTATAGCTACAAACTGAAAATAAATGTACCCTACAAAATCATTTTAACATTCTCTGAGCAGAAATTTCTACATGTGACATTAATTTAAGGTGTGTTCCTTGAAAGAGAGACACCATTTAACATCATAAAAGTATACTTTACCTGAGTATGAACTGATCCAGTGTAGCATTGCTGGCAACTGTAACATAGACAATTAAAACTTCTCCTTGCTTTGCGGGTTTTGATGGTAACCAAAGAGCAACATGGCTATCCAACCTCAGCTCAGTTAACTGAGAACTTTCTGGCGTTCGATAGAGACTTATATTTCCAATCCTCTGTATATGTGACAGTGCATCTTCTGCTGGGTCTTTCCCTGGCCGAATCGCATTCCCTTTCCTGGCTTCCTCAGCTGTACACTCAGTTTTCTCTTCTTCAGATTGGATGGTGTAGTAAAGGTCCACAGGTATTCCCTCAGGAAGTTCTTGATTTCTTTTTCGACTTGTGATTACAGGAGGTGAAGTGAACCAGGAGGGCTGGAATTCCAGTTCTGCTACACAGAGTCCCAAAATCCCTTGCAGTCTGCAACTGCCTTTAACCTCTCTAGTTTCCCGAAATGCAAACAGTCTTAAACATGGAAGCTTTTCAGTGGCACTATAATTATCCCAGTCTCTACCTGCAATGTAAAATAAGACCTGGACTTTAGGTTTGTTGGGATACACCTTCTCATTAATAATGTATGCTTTGATTTTCCAATTAAAAGTAAATTTGTTGGGTCCAAAGGAATGGGTATTCAACAGAATGTCCTCTGTTATGTCTTGTTCTACAGAAAAAGGTCCATAGCTAGCATTTAATACAGGGGATTTCAGTGCTTTGTGAATAAAGAAGGATTCTACCCTAGATTGCAAACTAGAGTTCCTCATGAAATCCTGGTTGTTCTCCTTTAAAAGAAAGGCGGTTTCTGCACTGAGAATTCGATAATTGACAGGTAGATACGTCTGTAATGCCGAAAATCTCTGAAAATTGTCAGGGATGCCTCTTGATTTTGACACTAAGAAAAAAAAAACAATTAAAAAAATAAGTAAATGTAGAGAAATATAAAACATTGATACATTGATACAGAGATGTATTTACATATTTTCTTAAAGGAACAGTAACACAAAAAAATGCATTTAAATGAAATGTAATGCATTGTTGCTCTGCACTAAAAAAAAAGTTGTTTTTGCTACAGTAACACTATACTGTAGTTTATATAAATAAGTGGCTGTGTAGCCACGGGGGCAGCCATTCAAGCTGGAAAAAAGGAGAAATGGCACAGGTTACATAGCAGATAACAGATAAACTCTGTAGAATACAATAGTGTTTTATCTGTTATCTACTATGTGCCTGTGCTTTTTCTCCTTTGAATGGCTGCCCCAGTGGCTACACAGCAGCTTTGTCTATATCAACTATAGCAGTGTTTATGAGGCAAACACACCAATTTGTACCAGTGCTGGGCAGCAATACATTATACTGGAATGTATTAAAAGGAATCTTTTAATACTGTAATACTTTAATGCTGTTACTGTTCCTTTAAAGCAGAAACAATATCAAACTAAAGATGCTTAAAACAGCCCTAGAGTCAGATACTCATTTGATTTAAAGGAACAGTAACACTAAAAAATATAAAATGTTGTAAAATAATTAAAATATAATGTACTGTTGCCCTGCACTGGTAAAAGTTGTGTGTTTGCTTCAGAAAAAGACTATTGTAGTTAATAGAAATAGCTGTTGTGTAGACCCTGGGGCAGCCATTTAAATTGAAAAAAGGAGAAAAGGCACAGGTTACATAAGAAGATAACAGATACACTGTGTAGAATACAATGGGAATCTATGCTACTTATCTGTTATCTGCTTAGTAACCTGTGCCTTTTCTCCTTTTTTCAATTTAAATGGCTGCCCCCATGGCTACACAGCAGGGTATTTATATAAACTCTAGTAGTGTTTATAAGCAAACACACAAATTTTACCAGTGCAGGGCAATAGTATATAATATATTAATTATTTTTATACACTTTTATTGTTTGGTGTTACTGTTCCTTTAAATTAAATTTGTATACTGTTGATGATTTTAATACAACAATAAATATCAAGTATTGCTAAATTTAGTTGTTTTTAGGTTACCTAGAATGTAAAGAATATTCATTAAACCAATATTTTGTCTCCAGGACAATGGTTTCTGTAGTTACACTTGTAGTGATTTTGGTGATAGATTTGCTGACATAGCATAATAGGAGACAATGAAAATTGAAAATAGTGACAATAACATGTTTAACTGTGTTTTGATTTTATTTATTGCACATGCTAGAGGTGTTGCTCTTGTAATCTACTTTTCAGCCAGTTCTCCAAGCAGTGCTATCTGAGCTAATATTCTTTAATTTAATCAGTAATCATTAGTGTGGTACTGTGTCAAATGCTTTAACAAAATCTAAGTTAATCAAATCCACTTCAACCAAAGGTCTAAGTTTCTATTCACCTTCTCATAGAAAGCCATTCCATTTGCCTGGCAGTATCTATTACACATAAAATGAAGCCAGCACATACTCCTACTGTTGGGAGAAGGAAAACTATTTTTATGTATTTCTTTTTCCCATGGGGCTTCACAGCAAGCTAGGCAACCATTATAGTTTCACTAAGTATACTGGGAGATTGAGTGCCTTGTCCAGGTTCACAAGGAGCTGCTACAGGGAATTGAACCAGGGTCTTCTTTCTACTATTTGTATAGATAGTTTATTAAATCTTAGCTATTTTTGATTTCACATAGGATAGTCTGCATCTGCAATACTATGCCAGTTATTGTTGTTACCATTATTATTATTTCAGATTTAATAATCCTCATAGTGCTTGAGGATTTATTTATAGATACTAATGGGATGAAATTCTCTTTGGCACTAGCGCTCATTAACAGTGTATCAGGCACTGTTTATTAGATCTGCATCCTCTCCTCCCACACGCTTTATACTTTGCCATCTCTCTCGATTATCTCTACATTTGGCGATTCCCTCTGGAGTAATTAATAACTGTGAACTACAGGGCACTTTCCTGGGAATGAACGGCTGATCAGCATGGGCCCCCTGCTGTTCTGCTAAGCAGACAAGCTGCTCAGATTATTCTGCATGTACAGAAGCTGAATTGATTTCCCCTAGATAAAATGTCTCCAGGGCAGGAGCGTCTAACAATTTGACCATGGACTGTTATAATACAGAAGAGGGGCTGTTACTAAATGCATTTTGGATTATCCTGGTTCAAATGGAGGTTAAAGGTTTGTTATTAAAATCTATTTGATTCAGCTAATTTTCAAAGGGGTAATATACTTCTATATATGCCATTGTGGAACAGTAGCAACATAAATAAACAGGACTTGTGTTAAAAATGCATTCAGTTTCTTTTAATTTATCATAAAGCACTAACAATTCATTAATGATCTGAGGTGTAGTTTATAAAGCATAATAGTAAGGGTAAATTGATTAACTGCCATTTCCATCACTTACAGTAGCTCCCAAGAACCAGGAAGCCGGGAAACGAAAGGTCTATTTTTTTTTTCTATTTGCAGCCTTTAGTGCAAGAAATACCATAATATATATATTTATATACATATTTATAAACTGAATATTAATAAAAGAATTTCCTGTGCTGGCAGAAGATCATTTAAAGATGTAAAAAAGAAAAGTGACAACTCCTCTGCAACAAAGCTGCCTAAATATGTAGCAAGATG
Organism: Xenopus tropicalis; assembly: GCF_000004195.4. Lineage (NCBI taxonomy): Eukaryota > Metazoa > Chordata > Amphibia > Anura > Pipidae > Xenopus > Xenopus tropicalis. The sequence continues at coordinate 159,209,491 of NC_030677.2, forward strand.
AGGTTTTGACAATGACAGGCAGTTAGAAAAGTCAGTGACATGACACCAAAGACTGCACAGTGGAACAGTATTTTTTAAACATTGTTTTCTAGTTACACTTACTTTTTAACCTCTAGGGTCACCACCCAGCCACAACTGTTTGGCTACATTTCCTACTGCAACAGAACCCTGTACAGTGCTGCTTTGCACCCCAATCCAGATTTCTTTTCTGGCATGAGATGCTGCAGATGGAACCCAGGCACAAATGTTTTTTAGATCAGCACTAAGGGGAGCACTGTTGCTCTTGAACTTGTATCCAGGGTGTCCATCAATGACCCACAGTGTATTCAGTCAAATATTCTATAGGACCTAAAAGGTCAACAACAAAAAATACTGGAAAGCTTTTAAAGCAATTGAGTATACAACTAATACAACTTCCACTGTAAAATTGTCAGCGTTACTTAAGTCTACACGTGGCACACATCAAATCTCAGGTGTTTCCTTCAGCCAGTTTATGACCTTAAGAATCTGTATACTGGCATTGCAATGGTAAAGGTCTGTGAAGGTCATAGGAATCATTCACCTTATCAATACTGACAGGGCAGACGTGTCTGATTTACTCAGCTTCAGCAGACTGACATGTGAGTGCAATGAGATGCAAAATCATCCCAGCTTCATCAAATGTCATGTCAGGATAGAGAGCAGATATTACAAGGTCACACAGAAAAGGTTCTTTTGTAATAAAGTATTCATTTATGAAATTGATGTCATTTTTAGGCATGTACAATGTACATAGTACATACTGTAGGTTAGAAGTTACACATTTCTTTTCTTGGGAACAATTACTAGTATAGGTTTAGTTTAGGGTCACATTAACTTTTAACACCAAAAAGTTCTTATTTAAAACTTCTGTAGTAAAATTGGAATTATTTCTTAAATGAAAATACATATATAGGAATACATCACATAGAAATACTAAAGAATAGAACTACAGTATATTTTGGCCCTTTATAAATACATGTATGTTTTATGAATTATGATACTGCAATGTAGGGAGAGTGAGGCTTCCATCTGTGCCTCTCTACAATTACCAACATGCCTCAAAAAAGAGCCTGTTGTCTTCATTTGGGAATCACTGTATAAAATGGAGATAAATGTTCAGTTTGGCAATGTGTGCTTTTGCCCAACAAAAAAGAGCTGAGAGAAAAAAGAGCACGTACATCTCCAAGTGCAGTAAGCAAAGTACATTATTGAAGACAATGGCAAATGTCTTCCCCCACAATGCTGCATTTTTGTGAGAATTCCAGAGGAATTATAGTCACAAAGCAGCAATGATTTTAACACAATTCTGCTGAGCCCACAGCAATTGTGTGTAATTTGCCAAGATTGGGTATAGTTGCGTTGTATATTTTCTACTGGATTTTTGGTGTTTATTGTGCAAGTGATCTGTTGGATCTATTTTTTTGTTGCAACTAAACTGCAGCAACTGATGTAGGACACTGAGGGAACCCTGAAGCTACTCTCTGGTCAGGGGTGGCAGTAGCTCTAAAGGTTCCCTTTGGAATGGAAGGCAGGAAGGACTAAGCAGCACCAAGCGCAACAATACAGAAGTTAAAACACAGAGGCGGCACTCAAATCAAATAAATGTGATAAATAAAACAAATGATTATTTATTAATTAATTGGAATAAAAAACATTCATATATAGGAATACATCTTAACATTAAAAACAAAGTACATCAATATATAAAAAATAATCAAAGATATATTATACAGTTTTAAACCCTAGAGTGAATAAGGATCTAAAAATTCATAAAAGGAGGGATATAGATAATCGAGGGATATTGTTCTTATTAGAAATACAAATGGTGAGTTCAATATAAATGGGTGACTGTACCAATGTCCTAATCCGTAATAAAAGAGTAAAAACTGACTTCTACAATATCTAGTCACCGGATGCAGTAAATAGAAGGCAAAATAACCCCTATAGGGAACTCACTCCCAAGAATACCACCCAATAGGTAGGAGAAGCTAGTGAAAGTAGTAGTAGTAGTACTGAGGGCAACAATACAGAAGTGCAAGGAGCGCATTTTTATACAAGTATCTTTAATAAAAGTGGACATGCAACTCACTGAGGGAAAAGTTCATGGATCAAAACTGCACTTGTGGACACACGTGAGCTGTATAGTTTGCTATTGTGCAAATTTTAGACTAATGTTGATGATCTGTTAAGTCCAGATAAGTTCCTGGGGAACTGTTCCCCTATGTCCTACATTAGACATAAGGGCTCATTTGTGAGCAGGAAGTTTTTGACCCCTATAGTGTAAGCGTCTCATTATAGATAGTTATGCTGCAAGAATTATGTGCGTGTGATTTAAAGTTTGTGAAGGTACAAATAACACAGATCACAACATGGTTTCTGCTCATCCAATAATACTGTTTGTATTGTAATAATATCAAGTAAAGATTTGGTGTCCAAATGACCAAATACCCCCTGTCTTTCATTTGGAGCAGGTCAGACTAAAGGAGCATTATATTAAAAAATTAAGAGGTTAAAAGATAAGGGCAAATAATGTTTTTTTATGTAGCATTGCATCAATCAGGAAGATTTTGTTTTGTTTAATAAAAAGGGCATGCCACATCCCAGGAACTAGAGAATTGTATAAACTGTGCAATTTATTCTGCAGGTTCTTCTTACAAGGAAACATTCGCCACCCTCATCTTTTTTGTTCATCTTCCCTGCTGCTGGGATTATATCTGATTGCTGAAACAGCAAAGTTGAACAACATTTTGTGCTCTATGTTAATTTATCCTTGCAACTGTGTGACTGCTCTGTGTGTTTTTACACTATAATTGGCACTGCATTCTTACTGAAAGGTAGTCATTTACAGGAGCAATAAACCTCTATTTAGTGTTCGCAAAATAAACAGGATATCATAAATCTGTAGTCTTGTTATAGCCCACCTACTCAACTGAACCCTGGCTAGCCACTCTATGCTCGTGATATCACTTGAAGGGGTGCACAGAGAAGACATTTTCTAAGCTAACAGGGGAAGGGGGTATAACATGTTATGTTGGCCTCCTGTATATGCAAAGCAAAAGATCAGCCCTGCTCATCGAAGTATACAAACTGGTGAAATCTGTTACATGGCTTTTAATCTCTTTAAAGAACAACACAATACCATTTTTTGTTTATTTCTTTCTCTTTACCTCTTAATAAAACTGTTCCTAAGAGATCTTAAAGACAAATCTGTCCATGGTGGTTCATGTAGGGTTTACCTTTATTTTTCAGCACTAAGCAAGTAAAGGTGGTTTGTATGTAGAAAAGGACCAAGTATATGGTCAAGCCCAAAAGAGCTAGCAAGCTGGATGGCCTTCAGCCCCATAAGTAATGTCAATGGGGTTCATCACTAGATGGAGAGACCTGAGGGTTAGATGAGGAATAGTAGATATATATCATTTATTGGCCAAATGGCCAATCTGAGAGTGCCTCAGCACCTGTGTTTTGCTTTAGGATGTGAGTGTTACATGTGGGGTGTGAGTGTTACTTGTGGGTTACTCTTTTCTTTCCTCAATGTCGGGTCTACAGAATTAAGAGAATTTAATCTGTGGGCTTTAACCTTATCTAATAGTACTTGCATCAAACAGGCTCTAATTTTGCTGAACTCCACCGCATCTGTCTTGCCTTTTCTAATAAATTATGTGCCTATTAATGGAGAACCCTTCATGATACCATCACTGTGGACATGGCAGTGATTCCAGGGTTACAACAGCAGGTTGTACCAATAGGCATTTTAGACCTCTGTTGAGGAATCAGCCACTAAAGCCATTTTAATGTAATTTTTACTGCATTTTTAAAGTTAGTGCTCCCTACCAGGTTTTCTTGCAACTTTAAGATCTGCTCTACTTCCCCCCACAGAAGGGACGTTATAGTCAGGGTGTGGGAAGAAAATATACATTGAAAAAACAAATTTGTATTCTGTTGTCCTGTTCTATTTACTGTAAGTATGCTGCATACATTCTGCAACATACAGGTATTACAAACTTGTTTTGTGAAGGTTGGTTCACCTTGGACCTTTTTAAACAACTTCCAAGTCAATCAAAGTAAAAAAGCAATACTTGGGATTGCTAAAATCTTTCTGCATCTGGAGAAAGCCCATGCCCTGTCATACGTAGTTGCTCCTCCTGACTGTAGTGCTTAATGAAACAATATTCGCTTTACTTGACTGGTTAGATGTCTAGAAAGGAGATTATTATATGACAAAGATAGGAAATGCTATATTGTATTTTATTTGCTCATTTTGACCTGCTGTAGTACCTGTGAAAATGAGAAATGTCACATCTTTTTTGCAGAGACAAATGCATTGAGCCAGAATTCCACCTACACCTCTTGTTCCTTTAATCTGATTCTTCATGTGCCTTAATTAATGTATCTGTCAATATTATTGGGCAGTGTAAAAAGATTTTTTTTGTGCTATGGTCATTGCAGTGTAACTAACTAAATCTAAATTAATTTTTATGGGAAACTGCAAATGTATGCAGATTTGCTGCCTAATGTATCTTCCAGTAACCTTTTTATCAGTGAGTAGGGCATTTTAGAAGTGTCAGACTGAATGAAAATAATATGCTCACTGCATTGCAAACATTAAATGAAGAAGTGTAATTATTTCTGCATAAAAACATAAATTACTCGGGGCACAAATTACCATAGTAAATTAATCCATGGTTTTATTTATTTATTTTTCTAAAAACCATGGCCTAGGAAATAATAAGCTCATTGGTACTGAAATTTAACATTAATAATTGTCTTCATTCTCAAGCAATATTTTATTTGAAAAATGTTGTTTCTAAATGTCAGTCTTTCACTAGAATCCATTGTTAGTGCCAACAATGAACCAGGTGATGTGCTGTATACTCTTGTATTCATATTTCAGCCACCCATGAGGTGTTTTATGAAATACAAGTGAAAGAATACGTGAACTGACAGAGCTGCCTTGTTATCTATCTAATTAAATGTCCCTGTGGACTTCATTTGTGGGACAGCCAAGCACAAACCTGAGCGAATGGATAAGTAATCGCACGTCTGCAAGCTTTAAAGCTATTATATTGGACAAGGCTGCCATCAGAAACTTTGGGGCCCCACACAAGTTATTTATATGGGCCCCCCATGAACACAAGCACCGAATACCAAAATCTTGGCCACTGCCCTTGTGTGTGCAATATAAAAAGCTGACGTTAAAAGAAGTAACAAGAAGTTCATAAAAAGAGTTTAATTGATTAATGTGCTAATAAATCATTCAGTTTATTGAGGGTCAGTGGAGTTTGCCCTAAGTTTAACCCTTTCCCACCTACCTGCCCCTGCTCTGTGCTGTCATTGCTTGATATTGAAGTTTTTGCACAAGTTATGTAAACTGCGTAAGCTTAGGGACCCCAATAATCTTGTTGTGATGCTCAATAACTAGTCAGTAGTAGTTCAAAAAAATAATGAATGTGTCAGTATTTTAATTTGGGGGGGGGGGGGGCAGTGGAGTTTACACATAAGTTACATAAGTTTCTTTGAAACTTTTCCTGTTGGAAAGTTCATGTAGAAGACGCTGATATAATTCAGTAAATAGATCCCAATATAAAAAACTGACATTACTCTATAACAGTGATCCCCAACCAGTGGCTCGGGGGCAACATGTTGCTCACCAACCCCTTGGATGTTGCTCTCAGTGCCCCCAAACCAAGTAGTTATTTTTGAATTCCTGACCTGGGGGCAAGTTTTGGTTGAATAAAAACAGGATTTACTACCAAATAAAGCCTCCGGTAAGCTGACAGTGTGCATAGAGACTGCCTAATAGCCAATCTTAGCCCTTATTTGGCACCTCCATGAACTTTTATGCTGCTTGTGTTGCTCTCCAAGCCTTTTTACATTTGACTGTGGCTCACGGGTAAGAAAGGTTGGGGACCCCTGCTCTTTAATAAGCAGTTTATAAAAATAGTTAAAAGGAATAAATAATGTGCTAATAAGTCAGTTAGTTCATTGGGAGGCAGGGGAATTTGCCTCAAATTTTTAATTCATTGGGGGTCAGTAAAGTTTGTCTCTGCAAACATCTCTGCATTGTATTTTGCTTGATACATAAGTTACTTACGTTTCTAGGCGACTTACATCGTTCTATAGTCAGTTTTTGCAGTTACATTAATTGCACAAGTGACGTATGGTGTCAATTTAGGAATAATTTACTTATACAATTTAGAAACTATCCTGATGCGACTGGACCCCATTGCAGAAGAAGATTTCAAGGGGTCCAGCTCAACTGTACCCCCTCTCCCCCCTGATGGTGGCCCTCTTGTTGCATTTAATGTCATTTGTCAACAGGTAGCACTTTTGTCAAATTTTACAGACACATCAACTATGGATAGGTGAACACTATGGAACTCAGCAACAAGCCAAATGCCAAGGGAGAACTTAGTGCCATGACAGCTTAACCATGGGTAACTATTGGTAAGTTTGGAAGATGGGTTAACTGTAGCTAACCCATCTCTTTGGTGGATTATAACAGGGCATTTGCCTCTAGTGGGGACAAGGCTGCCCTGTCCCAAGAGAATTATAAAGTTGCCTAAAAATACATATAGGCAGCAGTTATCATCAACTATAAATATGTTAGATTCACTGTGTTATACATTTACCTGCTACACATTGCTTAAGCAATATAATACCATTTTCCCAGTTCTATATTTTATAAATCTCTTCCACAGCTTTTTATTGGAGCATTTAGTACAGTTTTTGGCATTTTGGTGGTGTGGCTTGTCAGAATTATAGTTTTGCGTTTTTGTGTTTTTTAAATGAAAATGAAATAAGAAACTGTCTATATATAATTAATTAAAAATTCTTTCCTATTTCTGAATTAACCCTCCCCCTCTCATTATCTATCTCTCTTTGTGCAGTAAGTGTTGGGTTTTGATTGACAGTTAGATCTACTATATCCTTTTGGGGGGCTGGATTTCACCCTTTGCCTGGAAGGGGTATTAGAGCTCATTCTTTCAAAATAACTGACTTTGGCTGTTTCTCTACATATAGGATTTGTGCTGGAGTTGGTTATCTGAATAAGATCTAACACATCATCTAAGAAAGAAAGCCCCCTAAAAGATATATTAGACCTCCCTATCAAAATCCGTCCCAACTTCTGCATGAAGAGAAAATGAAGAAAGACAGGTTGCTGAAAGTGGAATAGTGAAAAAGGTACAGCATGTTTAATTGACCATAATTAGAAAGTTTAATATTTTCATGAGTCAAAGCTTATATTACATTTTAATTTTTGTGATAGTTTCCCTTTAATAACATTCCGTTCCATGCACAAATTGGAAGTTGTTTGGTGTTCTGTCCATAAAGGGCATTATTTTCTATTTTAATTTCTGATCTGTCAAGATTTTCACTAGATTCCTAAATAAGAAAGCCAGTTTTATGGAAGGGGCCATTGCTGAGCTCAGTATGAAGGAGTGACTTCTTTGCAGAGTGTATAGTGGTTTGCCCTGTTTAAATTATAATTCATTTGATCCAAAAAAGACAGGCTGGAAGCCTTGATTGCAGAGACTAAACAGCATGTATGCAATTGAGTCAAAAATAAACATTTGTTTGATGTGGGAATACATAGAGATGTATTGACTTTGGAATTAAATAAACTCCAGATGATTAAAATAAAGATATGCTAACAATGTCTGTAGTCTACAAAAGAGTTTATTTTTAAAAAGAATGCGGCTCATTTCATTTAAATAAACAGAAAAGGAATAAAAATCCTAGCATCATTTTATGATGTCCTGGGGGGCCATTGGCGTTATGGCAATACCAATATTGTCCAGTTATAAACAAAACCATAAACAATAATTTTTGGAACCAGGAGGTCAGCAGCAAAATATGTGGAGATGTATAGGGATGCAAATTTCAAAGCCTTTATTATTCGCAATTAACTTGGCTGATTATTGGCTGACTATTTGGGCAAAAAAAAGAATGTATAAACTATTTAAAATACCATGTAATTTTGAAAAATTGCAAAATAAATAGTAACAATCACTGCTGAACTGAATAGTTCAAAAATAGTAATGACATTTCAATGTGTTTTTTTAAAGGGGAAGCTGTCATTTTTTATTTTTTGATTTTCAATCCCCTAACCAGGTTCCAACTAGGTTATTCTGCACTGAGATTCTTGTCTGCATATTTGTATTTATTGTTCAGTATAATACAGCTTTATTAACCAGTCTAGCAACATAAGGTAGCGTGAAATAAATACACATATGCAGTGATATAATTAGTAGAATAATAATAATACAACAGACTCTACAATATAATCATATTCACAGTGGTGAAGAATATATTTCAGACCTTTACAAATGGAACATAATAAAATCAATGTTGATTGCTGCATTTTGCAAGAACGTAATGAATATTTCAGAAGTTAATATATGCAATTTCTTTAGTCAATAATGTAGGCTGAACATGCAAGAAAAGGTGCGAATGTATAATACTTTAATTGTCTGCTTTAGATCATATCCATAGGCTTGTGTAGGCATATGGTAGCATAGTTGTCTAGATAAAGCATATCTCCGACTGTTCATACAATATATTGAAAATCTAGCTGTAATACTTTAGCAACTGAAGGATGCTGGAAATAAGGAGGGCTGCAGATTAGACAATTTTCTTATCAGTTATAGCATTTTTTGTGAATCAGATTGACATCATTAATTTACTTTCAAAGAAAAATATATTCGTTCTTACAGAGAAACCATATATATATACAGTAAATACACACATACCTCTTGAAATTTTAAAACGAATGTTAATTTTTATTTATGCTTCCATTAAAGGAAAGAGAACAAAATGTTTAATATATTTAGAATCAAGATATATTCCAAACATTTGTATTATTAATTTTAGGGCAGATTGTATCCTTAAATATCTATTCTTTCTGCAATCTAACAGGTTTGAACATTTTGGTAGTGACACATGGTTAATATGACAATATCTTGTGAATTTAGCCAATCTTGAAATAATAGTGGTAGAACCTTTGCACATGATGAAGTTCCAACCAAAAATCCAACTCATGATTTACTGATGACTGATGTTTTCTATAAATAATAATATCTCCAAGATAGTGGTTATGTTAAAGGAGAAGGAAAGTCATTTTGGCATTTTACTGCCAGTAGATTTGCCACATTAGTGCCACCTAGAACGCTATATTTATTCTGCAGACAGCTTTACCACACCTGACTAAAGAGCTCCTTTCATTTGTTTAATATAGCAGCTGCCATTTTAGTTTGCTCTCCAGTAGATTCCTGCTGCAGCTCTAGATGCTGGTAGCATAGATCACACATTCTGATGGGAGGGGGGGTGAATTCTTCTAAATTCTTATGGGAAGGGGGAGCGGGAGAAGAGAGAGAGCTGAGACCTGTACAGACCCTGGTAATGAAGGATTTTTCTGGGAGAGGAAGTCAGATACCCTAAGAACATACAAAGGAGACAAGAAATCATGTGTTTTTAAAGTAAATAATTTAGATTTTTAAATACATTTATTTTTGGGTTTCATGCTTAAAGGAGAAGGATAGTCAATTTACTGCCAATGGATTTGTCACATTATTGCCACCTAGAAAGTTATATTTATTCTGCAGAAAGCTTTTCCATACCTGAGTAAAGAGCCCTAGAAGCATTCTCTGTTTTTTTAAGATAGCAGCTGCCATTTTAGCTTGGTCTTCATAGCTTCCTGCTACAACTTTTGCTGTTATAGCTCAGATTACATGTTCCTAAGGGTGGGGGGAGTGAGTTTTATGAATTTTTATGGGAGGGGGGAGCAGGAAAAGGGAGAGAGCTGTCCAGACTCTGGCCCCAGAAATGAAAGATTTTTCTGTTTACAAAAAAGGAGACCAGAAATCCTGTGTTTCTTTTGATAGAGTGCAGCGTTTCTGTGAGTGCTTATGGCTGTATTTACATAGACCTTTCTGATAAAGCTTACTTAGTTTTTACCTTTAACATGTAAATGACTTTTTAAAAGAAAATGTTATTTGTGGGTGACAGGTCCCCTTTAAGCTATTTTCTTAGTGGCAGTGACACTGTACGTGCTTAGACTGAACTGAGAAGTTTCACATTGGATTGGTTGGAGATATTGGCGGATTGTCAGGTTGCATCTGTCATATAATTCAGTGACGTATATGATGCCATGTAATCTGAATACATTTTCAATCAGCCTTCTATGATGAATTTTATATTGGTCTGTAGACTCATAAAACTTACAGCAGCCCTGAACTTATGATGTGAATCAGCTAAAAAACAGAGGAGTGTGACTGCATCTTAAGAGGTGTAGCCTAGGACTGGCACAGAAACCTTAAACATACTGTAAGATGTTGTATTTCTAGCCTAATTCTTTGTGGAGCTTTAATTCTCCTTTTAGAATGTACAGTATGAGATGTTTTATACTGACAACATGAACATGAATAAGTGGAGGGGGATTGTAATGTGAACAAAAAAAATCATTTGCTTTATGTACTTCTGATAAAGAAAGGAGCAATAGCATAACCTTGGACACTAACTGCTGTCTTTTTCATTCCCATACTCTTTTCTCATACTGCACTTTGCTATGAACAAGCTGTACAAATAAATTTAACAAAGCCTCTACTTGCTGTGTTTTGCAGGGTGAACTAAAGTGTGAACTGAGAGCAAATGGACAGAGGAGGGTGGAATGGGAAGGGATACAGGAGAGCTGGGGTGCAACTACAGAGGAAGCAGACCCTGCAGTTGCAGGGAGTTCCAGGAGTATAAGGGGCCCAATAAGGCCCTAATTAATAAGCAATTTCAATATATCTTGGTAGAATCAATCAAATTACCAAGGTTTTGGCGCCTTACATTGAATTTGCTGTGGGGCCCCATAACATTTAGTTACGCCACTGCAGAAGAGTTTAATGGTTCTGTATTTACTGCTAAATAGAGGCAGTTGTAAATATACCATCCTGTGCACACTGGGTTTTGGCTACATCTAAGGTTGCCACCCGGCTGGTATTTTACTGGGCTAGCCAGTAGAACACCTGCCGGGGCCAGTATTAAAAAATTTACCGGCAATGTAGTTGCCAGTAAATTTCTAATACCTTCAGGATAAGCCCCTGGACCACCCTTTATTCCCTTGCTGGATTGATTCATTATCCACCATTTGGCAGTCCAACTTCATAACTCCACCCTTTTATGTCACAGCCCATTCCCTTTTGTTCCCACCCCTACCAGTTGGTAAAAATTATTCGGTAAGGTGGCAGCCCTAGCTACTCCCTACTGCTCTGTATATTAAAGTGGCATTGTAAATATATGGTTCTATGCACCCGGGGTTTAGACTTCATCATACGGCACTCTGTATATTACGTATTAGTGTACACGAAAGCTTTATTATAAAAATCTAAAAAGATAATTCTGCAAAAAAACAGAAAACAGAAGCAGGTGTTCCTGTATGCCTGTTAAATATTTTATCTTTATCTTCAATAAATATTTTTTTTATTTTTTTTTTTTTATTATACACTGGGTTTTTTTTATGCTGCTACTATTTTATTCACAATTTTTTCACACCATCATGCTGTTCTATTAATTCCTTCTATCTATCCAAGTAGTTATTCCCAGAATTCCACTGCTCATAATTAAGACAGGATTGTTTGTTATTATTGTTGCCAGTACCTCCTATATTCAATGCAAGCCATTTCTCAAGGGTATAATATGCATTCATAATCTAATCCTACTTGATTTAGCAATTATTCATGAACTGAGGGTCTAGTGTAGAGATGACACTAATGTAAGTAATCTCTGGGGGAAATAAGAAAAAAATAACATTTTATTTGTCAATATATTGATCAGCATGAATATTAAGTAGAAACAATATGACCATTTGTTCCATTGTGCTGAAATGAGTTGTATAATATACCAAAGATTGGCAGCTACACAATAAATCTGATTTTTTTTAGATGGCGCTAACTGTAGTATTTACTGCAGATATGCTTCTCAAGACACTAAGCAAAAAATTTTGAAATTCCCAACAAATTCAATGGGAAATATATTAGTTGCAATATTAAGAAGAGAAAGAGTGATACGTGCTTTACCTACAGACTGGGAGACAATGGTATGTGAAAAAGGCTTCCCATGCAGAAATCCAACATTTTTAGTCTAGTTGTAAAAGACTTCTGCTTGGATTTAGGGCTTGTGTGACCTGGAATATGTAGGTAGCTAGAGGAGCATGTTCAATGCCGAATTGCATTATAAATTGCTACCTACAGTCAAATTCCAACATTTTTTGAAAGATGTAACTTCTTCTAAGCATTTATCCAAAGCAAATGCAAACTCCAAGGGGGTCATTTACTAAGGTTTGTAATCTATTTTTTAGTGTAAAAAAAAAGCAAACTTTTTTCACCATTTATTATGTCTCAAAACCACAAAAAAAATTACCACTACAAAACTTTGCCAAATTAACAATCTTTATTTAATTTGTGGCTTTGGAGATTTTCAGGGTTTTTTTGTTTGTAAGTCCATAAAAATTCATAGGAAAATATAAAAATGTACAAATAATATTCATCAATTCTAGTTAGCAATATCAAAATATATATAGATCAAGGTTGGGTGCAAAAAGCCCAAAAGCACCCCAATGTAGGGTAACTAAATCTATACACTTTATATAAATATGGGCTTGAACACAAATATCGTCAAGCACAGTGGTATTATAAAAAGAGTTCCTTTACAGAATAATTCAAAAAATTATTACAAAGTACATACTCGAGCAGTTTTGCACCACTCCCTGTGCTTCAACCCAGGTCCATGCAATGTCTCCGTGCATGTGGCGGATTCTCAACCTGAATTTATCCACAGGCCGACAATCCGCCACGTCATAGCTCAGTTTATATTATGAGAGATAGTAAGTGTGAAAACAAAACAAACATACGCAACATACGCATTTTTTTTTTTGTATTTTGACCCCTAAGTTCTATCTTGTTTCTCATGTTTTAAAAAAGCAGATATAGGTGTATACTGCTACTTTGAATTATGCTTACTGTAAACTATGCTAGTGGATGAAGTTTCTACAAGAATGATTTCAATTTCTGCAGCTAGGGAAGGTGGAAACTATTTTTTTAATTGCTTGAACATAAAATACAGAGAAACATATTCCAACTTCTGATCATTTTTTTCTTAAACATCTGAAAGTAATTTTGCATAATCTAATATGATTTGAAATTATTGTAAAAGTGCAATACATCACGGCACACAGTACATGGGATAGTTAGGGATCTTTACATTATTTTACTGCTGACAACTCAGCAATACAATGCATAAACACCTGGATGTTGTTCAGTACAGTACAGCACATTAACAAAGGCAAAAAAAATTATATATCCTTTTCGGAACAATGAAGAGTAAATTAAGGAAACTCCAAATTGAGGTAACCTTGAAGATATATATATATATATATATATATATGTGTGTGTGTGTGTATTGTGCCCTTTTCATAAATTAAACCCAATAATCACTTAAGGTTGAGTTCTGCATTAGTAAATTAGAAATTATACATGTTTATTAGTAATGAGTGAATCTGTCCTGAATATGCAAAACAGTAAAAATTTGTGACATGCATTGGAGTCAATGGGCCTTTTTTCATAGGGACTTTTTCCATACTGTGCAGGGTCTTTTGTGGCTATTGGAGTGTATGGGTAAGGTTTTGCAGTGAAACCTGGCAAAAACAAAAGTTTTGTTTTTAAAAGTTCAAAAACAAAAGCTCATCACTAATGTTTAAACCTAAGCTATCAAACAATGTTATAATTATTGTAAGGCTATTGGGCTGCAGGTCCTTTCCAGTAGGCCATTATAGGGCCACAATGGCCCATGCCTTGTGTGTCAGATATTTGACACTACTGTAAAAAGAACCAGTACTATTACAATCTGTTTTCCATATAATTTGGTTTATAATATTACTGGATCCCTTGAATATATACAGGTATATTTGTGGCCACAAGTCAATACAACAAGGTATGGGGGCTGTTTGGTGGTTATCACAAAAGACTGGGAAAAAAGCTTTCATTCATACGAACACTCCGAGCGTATTCTTGCCGTTTTTTTCGCGCCCACGCGAAAAATTCGGAAAGGCTCTGCCGCTGTTTACAATGGTCAGTACGAAAATTTTGTGACTTTCGGATTGCCAATACGATATTATCGTGAGTAATACGATTTTTTCGTAAGCATTTTCGGGATATTTGCGATCTTCAGAAATTTTCGTTTCCAATCCGAATTTTTTCCATTCGTGATTCGTATTCGTGGATTAGTAAATCTGCCCCTAAGTATCTTAATAAAGAAATGAATCCCACGATTTAGCCCGTGTTTTAGATTTCCCCCTGTGATTGAGTTTGACACCCCTGGCATAGAGGAAGTTTGCGATTGCTGTAATTTATTTATACACCGATCCCTATGTTTTTTGCCATTTGTTCACTATATTAAGTTAAGTAGAACTTGCCGAGTATCCTACCCAAATGTAAATCTTTGTACATTTTAAATAAATATTAGGAAAAACAATGTTCAAACTAATAAAGTTCTGGAAATACTACTAAAGGCAGTCTGATCAAAGATAAACTTGCCAGAGTACTAATCTCAGAGAAAGGCCATTAATCACACGCAGCAGAGCTTTTTTTCTAGAACAGAAGATGCTCAAACAGCGGATAACAAGACTATAACCACTTGCTTCAGATCATTCACACTTGGACACATCAGAGTTACACATGCTTAGCAGATAAGGGTCTGGCAAGGGTGAACACAATTCACAAATATGTGCTCATGTTACATGGGAAAATATAACCCCCTTTTGACATGTGCATATTCAGTTGGGCTTATGTAGTAAAGATACATAAATACAATCTGAACCTCCAGAAATTAAAAAAAATGTACCAATAATGGTTCGTTAAAACACACAAAGGGTCATTTACTTAACACATCACAGTGTTTAGAGTGCAATTTTGGATTTAATCATCATTTTTGGAAAAGCAATGCCCTGAGTCACTAAACTATAAATAGAAATTGTCCTTCTGATTTCAAAATTTCATTTTATTCTGCAAGATTTCATTAAGAAATAAGGTTTTAGTGAGCTGTAATGCTCTACTTATACACCTATTTGAATCCAAGTTTATCTACTTTTGATGCTATTTTTGCAGCCCTGTGAGTACTGTCTTGCTAGTAATATTAAAGCGATTTTTGGCTCTGGAAGTCAATCAGACATTGGGGTTCATTTATTAAATTCGCACAGCACAGAATGGAGGAGATTAGCCTCATGCAATTGTGGTGGATGTGTTAAAATTAATGCACTTGCACTTTAATATGAATTAGATGCAAATGTGCTGAAAATCCAGTTGCCATTATTCCTAGAGTTTGGCATGAGAATGATGTATGTTCTGACCCTTTTGGTGCAACTGCGCTCTGGCGACCGACTCAGGCTGCCATGGGATTCCTTGAGTTACTACCTGGTTCAGAGGTAGGGGTAGCTTAGGGCTCTGGCACAAGGGGAGATTAGTCACCCGCGACAAATCTCCCTGTTCGCAGGCAACTAATCTCCCCGAAATGCCATCCCACTGGCAAAAATATAAATCGCCGGTGGGATGGCATACGTGGCGGCGCGATTTCAGTGAAATCGCGGAAGTTGCCTTGAGAGGAAACTTCCGCGGCTAATTGCGGGCGACTAATCTCCCCGTGTGCCAGAGCCCTTAATGGTTTCCATAGTGGCCTTTGTTAATTTGAACCAGGAGACTGGAGGAAGGCAGCATCATTGCTAGTACAGCTATGCGGAAATGCAATTAAAGTACCTTTAATGAATGGGAAACAACTGACCCCTTTTACTTGTACATTTGCATGCATGTATGTGTCTGTGTTTTAGGGCGTGTGATAACCTGGTACACGGGTGTAGCAGAACTAGAAAACCCACAGGGAGATCTTAGATAGCAGTGTAGAATTCAGCTTTATTCATGGCTGCTCTCTCCACACAGTGTGTCCCCTCCCCTTCGCTTCCCCTTCCTGTGTCACAACCTTTCTCATTCCTCCACCCAGTGCTAAGCTGCTAATGCATATTAAAAGGAATAGTTAACATTCATACAGGGATGGATGGAACAACATTACAGGGCGTATTTGCACTTATTGGGAAAAGACAGGACTGTCAAAAGCCACAATACAGTCCCATTTAGATTAAAAGGCATGACAACTTATTTTTAACAATATTAGACAATTACTATTATATGACAAACTCTCCTCACAGCACTGCAAATCCCTTTGTAAAGGATGCTAGAGAGCATTCCAAATTAAGTAACAACATATATATATATATATATATATTTTAGCTTAGCTTATGTTAAGCTTTATTATAACGTATAGTACTGTATATAGATTTTGCACTGACTTGCCCTTTATATCTACACATGGATTATTTTCCTTATTCTCTAAGTGGGTAAAGTTCAGTGCAAACTCTGTGTATCACTTTTATAAATGGCACTACACCAGGGGATGTATAAAACCAATTTGTCCCTCTGTTATAAAGCCAGTAGAGCTACACTGATAAGAAGCCTGCTGCAAAAAAACCTATTACAGGACAATTTTACATAGAGTATTTGTTATCCAGGGGTAAGAAATCTATTTTTAAAAATGTGTTCATCATGAGAAATATACACTGAAAGCTACAGTGTGTCTGGGAAGTAGTTTAAGCTTTAGAGCAACAGCAAAGTTAAGAGAGAGTGGGATTGATCAAAGCATATTCCCTGGTCCCCTGTTTCATGGGTAATTCAGTATAAGTGCTGGGCCAAGCCGGCTGGGTGCCCTAGACAACCCAGCCGGCTTGATCCATCCCCCCCCACCCGTGGGTTTACACGCATGCACAAGTGAGCGCACTTATGTCTGCACACGAGAGGGGGGCAGCGGGGGCAAATGGCACGGAAATACGGGTAAGTGAAAGAAGAGGTACCTGCCTGGTGCCCACCTACTGTTGCGCCCTAGGCAGGTGCCTCTTCTGCCTAACCCTAGTTCTGGCCCTACTTGTATCTATGCAAGTGTGCGTATTTAAAAAAAATGGGGGAGGGGTTAGTTACAAAATGATGATCATAAAATTGGTAACCACGTCAATTTAAACCCCATATGGTGGTCTTAACTATTCACATATTTTTTAAAGGCTGGCATCTCCCTGCATGATAGCAGTTCTTGGGACAGGTGTCTCCTCACCAGGGCATTGGTTCCAGTCACAGAGCTCAGTCCACCGCAATGCAATTAGCTTTTATAGGAGAGAGATTGCCAAGACCACAGCATTGGTCCTGCAAGCTTAATCTTCCCCCACTTGCAGCTTGTAAAGGAAAAGACTGCCCAATATCAACGTTAACTCTATAAAGAAAAAGGGATCTCCATCTCTTTCATGAAAATTTATTTTATTACATCTTTTTTGAATCTGTAATTATAAAATGATCTACAGTTTTCACATGTTAAATGAAGGATACAACATACATGGCTTAAATAAATGTGACATTGTCTCTTTAAATTGCAAAGTTAACACATATAAGAATGCATGTACGAAGCAACAAACTACTGCATAAAACAGTACATTTTGTATCCAATTATCCGTCATACAAGTAAGGATGGATACACAAGCAATCAGCACGGCAACAGTTTAAAATAAAATCCAGCTACGTAATATATACAGAGCGCTGCATTGAGTTCAATATTTACATTCATTACAGCTCAGTGAGGGAACTGGAAATGATGTGTGCATAACAATAGTACAGCCCTAAATGGTCTAGGTCTTTTGTTCCTTATGTAAACTGTAACTGGACCCTATTTAGGCCGGTGTGCTGCACTGCTTATGATTCTTCTTCCCAGTCTCATTGTAATTGAAATGAGATGAATAAAACAGATGTAGACTGATCAAACAAGAGTGACATAATTTATAGTGGCATTACAGACCAGCTCTTTCAGTTCTTCAGTGTCCTCGTTGTACTTGAAGCTTCAAATTGATTTGAGATATATACCTTCTCCAGAAATGTTTCACCCCTTAAAGTAAACTCACTTCTGACTATTTAAGACTCACTGCAGGGTAACTTGGCCATGGCACAGTTAAAGGAGAACTAAACCTTAAAAATGAATATGGCTAGAAATGCTAAATCTTATATATTGAACTTACGGTACAAAACTAAAAAGTTTCAGCATCAATATAGTAGTAATGATCCAGGCCTTCACAGTTGTTACATGAGCTCTCCATCTTGGATTTTGTTAGAAGTGTCAGTGACACTCACATGCTCAGTGTGCTTTGGGCAGCTGCTGAGAAGCTAAGCTTAGGGGTCCTTGCAAATTATCAAGCAGAAAATGAGGTTCCTCTGTAATATAAACTGATGCTACAGGTCTGATTATTACATTCTGATGCTAATTGCACTGGTTTCAAAGCTGTTATGAGTTATTTACTAATCAGCCTTATATTGTGACATTTATATTCTATATATACAGTATATTGTGGGTGGGTCCCTAAGCTCAGTAAGTGACAGCAGCACAGAGCATGTGCAGTGAATCAGCAGAAAAGAAAATGGGGAGCTACTGGGGCATCTTTTGAGGCACAGATCTTACTGAAGGGGGCACTGAATCTACTGAGGGCTGTGTTTGCCTTGGGCTGGTAGAAACATAATGTATAACTTCTATAGTTAAGCTTTTGTTCTCCTTTAAACAGTCAGGTAGTTGTACTTCACTATTCTACCTACTGTGAACTGATAATTTACTGTACAGTACTCAAGCAAATATGCCCAGATTAGGGAGGGGTTATAGTAACTCTGAACCTAAGGGGGGTTGGAATGGTCCATGTGAGTTTAAGACTATCATGGTTTCCTTTCAGTTAATGTAATCATGTCTGTAAATATATGTAATGCAGTGCAGAAAATATCAATGTACTTTTTCATCATAACCCAACTAAATGAGCTCATGTCAAAAAAAGGAGTATATTTTCCTTTATCTAGAGACAAACCTCTGCTTTACAGGCCACTGACTAGCACCTCATATACGTGAATGAAGCTCAATTGCTGCTTTATAAACAACCCGTAGCATATGAAAAAGCACTGAACAGTTGAAGCATAAAACTAACAATAGGTACAAAATAGAAAAATTCCCCCCTGTGAAGACCCATTTAGAAGAACACCTGAAGGGCAAATCACAGTACTCCACTGTGCAGCAAGCCTAATGAGCCCAGAAAAGCACTTAGGGCTGTAGAAAGCTATTCAACTTGCTGTAATATCAACAGCAAATTTGAAAAATAATGAAAATAAATGATAAAGTTCCCTAAGATTCTATAAAGTAAATGTTTTGTCCCCCACAAACTTATAAACATACATGCAACTATTTATCTGCAATATGCAATGTTCTCCTAAAATATCCCTCAGGCACAATATAATGCCAGTTTAATACAGTTATCAGCAGTATCAGTGCAACTCATTTTTTGCCTAATATTGGGCATGCCGATCACAATCTTTTTGTGTCTGAAAGATGATTGCCTAAAGGCTTTGATAGTAAGTTTATTTAAAAAATTGCAGCATATTTTGTGCTTACTACTAGCTGATATGTAATAAAAGGCACTAAGTGTGCCCAGGAGCAGTAACCCAGAGCAACCAATAAGATTTTAAACAGGTGACCAGGAAATTCTTTCTTCTGATTGGTTGCTATAGGTTATTGCTCCTGGGCAAACTTATGTTCCCCCTGTGGTGGATCTTTTATGCATTCTACAGCAAGGGAACGCAGGAAGAAAACAATCCCTTTGTATTTACTGGAGCATAGACAAGCGCCAAACACAGGGGGACACATTTTGATGCATTACTCCTGCATTCAGCGTGTGTTCCTTCTGCATTTGGCACTTGCTGTGCCACAATGAGTCCAAAGTAATTTGAAAAAAAGGGCTGATTTTCCTTCTGCATTCCCCTGCATGAAAGATGCGCCACAGGGGAACATGGTCAGAAACATTATTTGTAAGAACCCTACAGGGATACAAAATAAAATCAGAAATGGAAAATAGGAAGGGAATGGGGAATTATGGGTGGTGGTATAGATAACAGCAAAGGACAGTGAGGAATATCTTTGTAAGATTCTTTCAAGAAAAGCAATTTGTAATGTTTAAAAATGTACAATGTCAGCTTTTTATCTGTTAAGGCTCATTTGATAATGTCTAAAAGAAAACTGTCTCGCTCCACATTCACAACATAGGGCAGAAACGTGTTATGGAGAGGCAACCCAAAAACAGCCCCAACTAGACATGCTGTCACCATTTAACTTTCAAAAAAAGCTAAAGTTCTCTGCTTTTTACAGCAGGTAGAGTGTCACTCTTCACAAATGAGCCAAACACTCCACCAAGAACTCCAGCTGCACAGGATTAATCTACATATATACAATTTCTCACTGCCAGCAGTCAAATGGTTAGTTAGCATTTTGATGGAAAAACTTTTCCTTCCTGCACAGAGAGAGTTCAGGCACAGTTGCACAGAGGCTATGGATTCGTGTAGAGAATGAAGGACAAATAAGACAAGAGCATATGTACAAAAATGAATACAGATATAAAAAGTGAATAAAATAAAAAGGCATAAAAACACTCTTTATACACATTTCGAGTTGTTTTGCAATTGCTTTATTACCTGATTGCTGGCATTGCTTTCACAAAAAATTTGGAGTTGGAATAAACTCAGTTTGGTTCATTTGCTGAAAAATGACTTGATCACAATACATTGTTCCATTAATTTTTATGAATGCAGCTGTTAAAAAAAATAAAACTAGAAAAATAAAATTGCTTGAATTTTGAAATTATACCTTTTATTGACTGCTACAGAAGTGTGGCAGGTTTTAGCATATTTACAAATTGGAAAAACTTGATTGCCCCTCAGAGACATAGTTACATTTGAACTGAATCATCATCATCATACTGAATCATATTTCTGCATTTAGTCTAATAAAATAGGAACTGTTATGTACAGGTTTCATGCTGTTGTTTAGACCGCAACGCACATCCCAATGGTTATAAATTAATCCTACATTTATTAGATCACTGCCCTCAGAGCTATGTAGAATTTAACTGAATTCCTCTCTCTCTCTCTCTCTCTCTGCATTTCAATGACAAAACCAAGAGACTGGGCACATAGTTCAATTTCTTGTTCCCCAACTTGAAGCAAATCGGGGCTTTATAATTTGTGGTTTTAGGAGTTCTGTCTGACAATTTGAGAGCAGTGACCCATACACCCTGCGCAAATGCTTTGACAAGTTGGTGCACAGCCTCAGTGGGGGACAGACATCCATTAAAAGCTAAAGTTGTGAAACTCTTTAAAAGAAGCCCCATTCCTGCACAGAGTAATTAATTCTCTGACTGGGGCGCCATGGAATGCAAACATACTCTCCAAAGCAACCGTTATGCTAATCATGAGAAGTCTTATGGATAAAGAATACATGTGCAACTAATTTGGGGTTTCGTTTGTTAATTTGCTGTCTGCATGTCACAGCTCCATATTTTCTTGGTACTCAACAAAACAGAAATGTAACCAACCTCATAGAGAGATTATATGGAGAAGCATTGCACCATTTGTCTAACAGGGTTTACTCTTCTAACTGTAACGCTGATTCTCTCAGCAAAATATGTATGAAATCATGTTTAATTCATGGATAATAAAATAACAGTTTGCTTTAAGATTGTACTCATTTCAATTAATTATCTGCACCTGGGCAGTAACACATCACAACCAATAAGCATGGAGCAGTCTGCTAAAAGCAGATTGTACCTAGCACCCAACTGAAATTCAAAGGCAAGAGTGCAGTGCTGGTATGTGGAAGCAGAACACTTTAAATAATGCCTGCCATAAATAGGCTGTAAGTACCAGGCTACCTAATGCCTTTACTGCCTCTGCACTTCTGGCCTGCACTAAATAACATGTGCCACCATGTCCTGCAACACATTTCTCTCTATTGAAGGAGAACAAAGAGTTGTACCTCAATGTGTAAAATGCAAATTTGGGGGACACTACTAGCATTTTGGGTTTAAAAATATGCCATTTTGTTCCCTTTTTTTCTTTTCCTACTGCACAGTCATAAGTTTTCATTTTCTTTTTGTGCAAAAAAAAGTATATTTATGACTTAGTATTACATGGTAGTAATATTTTCAGCAATTGCATTTGGCCAACACAGGTTAGGATTCCTCTATGTCCCCAAGTGCAAACCACTTGCATTAAAGTTGCCTGTGTTAAAATGTACTCCTTACTCCTCCTTATTTTGTGCACACTGCTGCTCAGTCCCCCCTGCCTTCTGTTCTGAATCATGCGCACTGAGCTGCACTTATTCATGCAGAGGAACCCTGGAACCACCTCCTGACCAAGTGTTAGTTCCAGGGTACCCTTTGCGCCCAGCGTCAATAGGTGCAGCAACATTTCTGTACAATTCTAGCACAATGTTATTTTATGTGCAGTGTCTATTCACCATCACAAAGCTTCTGCTTTACTTTTTTTGTAACTTGTTTGTAGAAAAAACACAGACATTTTTTGTTGACCAGTGTGCTCTGTAGCTGTATTGTATTTTAGACACCTGTTGTCATTAAATGTCACCGAACAGAGTTCAAGTCAAGCTGAAAATGTCTGACTTCAGTTTAACTAATGTTGTCCACCAGTTCTTCCTGCAGACCTATAAAATTCTCCCATCACAAAAGCCTCCCTGTGGAGTGAACAAAATGACTATGAGATTCATTACAAAGTCAGACACAGTCCTCAAAACCTTAAGGAGTTTGAAGACTGCAGAATTAGAATCAGAGCATGGTTGAGTTAATCAGAACCAGCCCTTGTCCCTTTTCTCTATTAAAATTAGGCCTGGTTAAGGCTCAGCTCATTTTCCAGTGAATGTAAAAGAACATAAATTACAGTTGTAGGAAACAAAATGGAACTTGATTAAATGTCAAACATCTGTAAACATTAATGTCAATAATGAAAAGCTATAGAGTTGGCTGCAACTCAAAGTTCAAAGCTTTCAATTGGCAAGGTAGAGTATGGAGTATGATGGGGTAAAACACAGATATAAATTCTGTTGACAAGACTATCTGCATAATAATCAGGCAGCATAGACCTGTTGTTCAAACATCATCTACAACAAAGTGCATTTTTGTTCTGTTTAAATGTCCTTATGAAGACACATTTTTGTCCCATAGCTTTTCTATCCCTACACTTCAAGGTCAGTTCTTTTGCTTAACTCACTGCTTATCAAGTCATTCCATGTCCCTACCTAATGCCCTATCAGTACCAAGAATTAACCAGGTTGCTTCAAACACATGATCGGCACAGTTATCTTCACACTCTACTAGTTACCTAGCCATGTATTCAATGCCAGCTTCTTCAAAAATGCTTTATTTCACTCCAGCACTAATACACTGAATCCAGAGCCCCTTCTGACATATTTCTTTCTATAAACAGATTGAATTCATATTCATTGTAAGCAAGCTTGGTATTTTTATACCTTTATCCTTGTTATTGTTTGTATTTACCTTCTGGTACTAACCTTTTATAAACTTTATTATTGTTTCTATTATGTATTACTCTGTTGTATTATTTATATATTACTCTGTCTTTCTATCAATATCACAAGATCCAGCAATGTTTAACCGTGCACAGTAGTGTGCATAGTTATATAATTAGAACAGGGAGCAGCTTCTACTGTATACAATTAATAGGAAACGTGTATTGGTACAGGATACATTATTCGAAAACACATTATCCAGAAAGCTTCAAATTACAGGAGGACCAACTCACTTTGGTTCTATTTTCATCAAATAATTTAAATTAAAAATAAATGATTTCCCTTTTCTCTGTAATAACAAAACAGTACCTTGTACTTGATGCCAGCTAAGATACACTTAAACCTTATTTGAGGCAAAACAATACTATTGGGTTTATTTAATGTTCAAATGATTTGTAATAGACAAAGTATAGTTTCTGAGTTACAGAAAGATTCCTTTCCATAAAACCCCAGGTCCCGAGCATTCTAGATAACAGCTCCTAGATTTGAACAATATACCTGAAAGGGGAACTACAGTAAAAATGAAAATGCAATATGAAAATGAAAATGCAATATAGCTCATAGATATAAGGAATTTTATAAATATAATCAGTGGAAAATGCTCAATCTGCAGCAGTTGGAGTCAGACAGTTGATTGTTCACTGGTGATGAACAAAACTGCCCATTTAACTTCACCAAAAAAAATTCACAAAATCACTAAAAAATTTGGGAAAGAGTCAAATTTTGGCAAATGCATTACAGTCAATGGGCATTTTTTTGGTCATGTTTTTCTCATGTCATGTATAGGTGTTATTTCTTGTGTCAAATGCATTGGTGTCAATGGGTGTTTTTGTCATGTAATACACCAAAAATATCTTTAGAGCCCATGATATATTGTAATGTCATGCGCAAAATGCATTAGTCAGTGAGGGGTATAATGCCTGTGAGTTTTTGTGAATTGTATTTTAATATTTTTCATATGGTTGGATACCAGGTTTCTGTTACATTTAGATGCATGTTCTGGGAAATTCTACACCTGGGGTTTTTGACTATTGTCTGGTTACATCCCTGGACCATATCAGATCCAAGCAACTACAGTACTCATCATACTGGCTTCTTTCACTAGAGATTAAAATACTATGGGAGGTATATGGATAGTCTCAAGGATAATGGAGGCAAGGCTGAATGAGCTAAGCATTCAATGATGCTAGGAAAAAAATCTATAACAATTAATCGCTAGATAATGGTAAACTAACAAAAAAAAAAAAAAAATCAATCCTATTCCAATGATTATACAGTAAACCAAAAACACAGAGAACAAAAACATAAACCTTTTTCTATTAGAAGAATAAGACAAAAACTGTCAGGCTCCAAATGCTGATATATTCAACGAGAAGCACTGTTTGAAACTAGAAATAAAATGTGTCTGCTGTCTTTATAGGTATTAGCATGAGAGAAAGAGACGAGGATTACAAGTCTGCAATATGATATTGAAACTCTTGCAAAGAAAACAGCTCTGTGTGAAACATAGATACTTCCAGTCCGTGTCCTAAGCAGCGTTCATTCAGGATTTAAGTTCCTTTCAAAGACCTGCCACTGATTTTCTAAGCCGGACTGATCATCATAGTAGGATAAAGAATTAAGCAAAGCCTTTTTTGTCAGGCAGCATGGAATACACATCCCTTGTTCTTATATACATCTTACAGTCCTATTCATACAGTATTATATAATCCAACAGGCCTATGTGTCGGAACATCTACTGTGAGCGACAAAGAGGCTATCCAGAAGCAAATGAATATCAGTGAAGCTCTACAGAAATTGCTCTGGATAAGCAAATGTCAATGTAACACTTGGGCAAATTTATCAACATGTACTGTACATCACCACTTTGGGTTTGATTTATTTTTCAGAAAACCACTGGTGCAGATATTAAAATAAATTTGAATATGGAAAATTTGAGTAAAGAAGTGGTCTGTCAAGGTAGCAGAGCCCCTTTTTTTGTTTTTGTGAAATAGAAAATCACAACATTATGTAGGCCATGCTAAAATTGTGTGAGTAACTGGTGTAAGTAGAGAGATTTCCCCATGCACTTCATCCCTTCCCACCATCACCAAGGTTTTGGGGGCTCAGACTCAGTACAAAGAGTCTACCTACAGTATATCAGAGGGGGGCTTACAATTGCCTTTTGATTACCCACATCTCAACATTGAATAAAGTGGTAGAAATAATTCAATTGACACTTCCAACTAGGGATGATTCTCCTGTAGCTGTGCTGTATAATGTACCTTTTGCTTTTCTTTACTACAGCCCCATGTTGTATATACAGGTAAAGGATGCATTTTATGTAAACCTGTTAACCTGTTAAATAGTTCTAATTTTTAAAAATGATTTTCTTTTTATCTGTAATAGAACAGAGCCGTTCACTTGATTCTAACTAAGCAAAACATTGTTACTGTGTGTATTTAATGTTTAAATTATTTTTAGCAGATGTAAGGCCTGGTGATCCAAATTATTGAAAGATCCCTTATCTAGAAAACCCTTATGTCCTGAGCATTCTGTATAACAGACCTATTACCTGTATTAGAAATAACTTTAATTGCTTTTTTTCTCTCAGAATAGTATATGTTCTTTAGGCCTGTACTATTTGCCCATAACAGACTGTTTGAGATGATGCTTGAAGACAGAGCGGTCTCCTTTCCTTTGGCTCAGGTTTCAATAACTTGTGTTCAAACACCAATAAAATAGAACTATGCTTCTTTCTGCAGGCTTTACTATTTTTTACCAAACACAGTCATTAAAATACAGTAATTGTCAATTTTAAACACTGCAAGTTAATCAAATCACAAAACTATTCTCCAGAATAAAAAACGCACAGTGTAATAGAGACTGGGTCAGTCTTCCATCTTCACCCCTCTGTCCAGCGTTGATTTTGAGTACTGAGACACTGACTGGGTGTACAGGCCAATTTGCCAATTGGAAAGGTACACTTTAGTTCTGAATCAGGTTGCACTGAGAATCACACAAAACTGATTTGACTTGCAATTTGTGACCAGAGCATGAAATGCAGTGAACTGAGCCTCTGATTTAAATTAAGAAGATCTACTTTTAAAGGAGCTAATGCCAGTATAAAAAAAGTTTATTGATGTAAAGGTACCTATATCATAGAGGAAACAGTGACTGTACCATTCCTGCTACTTATATCATAGACTAGCTACAGTATAACTGTACAAAATTTAATTTTGTGGCTAAGTATATATGGGTTCATATGCTTAAATTTCCAATACAGGTATGGGATTCGCTATCCAGAAAGTTCCAAATTTAGGGAAAGCGTTTTCCCATAGACTCCATTATAAACAAATAACTATAATTTTTAAAGATGTCCTTTTTCTCTGTAATAATAAAACAGTAGCTTGTACTTGAGCCCAACTAAGGTATAATTAATCCTTATAAAAGCAAAACAATCCTATTGGGTTTAATTCATTTGAATATTTTTTTGTAGACTTAAGGTATTTGAAAGATTCCTTATCTGGAAAACCCCAGGGCCCAGCAACTTGAGGCCAAATGCTCCATACCCCTCTGTGCTGCCTTTTATTTAGAGAAATGGAATCAGCCTGTCACTGCAGGTGCACATTTTGGGAAAACAAGTAGTGACAGCAGGTTACCATTCATTTAAATTAAAGAAGGAATGAAGAGATATCTGGCTGAAATATACCCACGGAGAATTGTTATTCATACCAGTGGCCTTTGTGGTGTCTTCTGGTGCTTATAGTGTTTTAGTGGTTTTTTTCGTCTTGTTCTGCTCCTGTGTGTGTGTGCGATTCTATAATCTAATTCTATAATGTGCAAATTTAAATAGTATATCACTTACACTATACAAAGGTTTATCTGATAAGTCTATCTCTTTTAAAGCACATTGTTATTTCAAACACAAGACCTGAAAGGATGATGAGGCACTTTGTTCTCACGCTCAGACAACTGCAGGAGAAAACCCATTTACACAAGCTCAAAGAACGCTGATATTTCTGTACAACTAAATTTCATAGGAATGAGCATGGCAGATTCTTATTTTATGGACAGCGCTTGCCTTTCTGGGCTGCTATTAATTCCACTGGGTCAATTATTTTCAATTTGCAAGGTTTAAAGTAAATTTAAGATTAAAACTAAAAAATGATTAGACCATATTGGAAATCATTGTACATTGTTTTTATAATGAGCTCCAGCGTCCTTTTTGCTTTGTGAAGAATTTCTATTACAAGTTCAATTTCACAATGTCATTTAGTATAGAACATGAGTAACGCATTTAATAATTACATGGTATTTGCATTACCTTCCATGAGCTAAATATGCCCCTTTTGTGATGCACATTGTGCAGGTGTTGATGCAGTTTCTACATGCACCGAAACATCAAAAATGTTCATTTTTGCTGGTTTGCCTAACATATACAAACATATTACTTTCAGTCATATGGTCCCAATTGAAAACAATCTCAAATTTAATATTTTTGTCACAATAGAAATGCTCAAAACTAGTGATGAGCGAATTTTTTAGGTAGGCATGGATTTGCAGCGAATTTCCGCATTTCGGCACTGGCGAATTGTTTTGCGAAACTTCTGTGAAAATTTTGCGCGTCAAATTGGGCGCAGCACGTAAAAAAAGGGCACAGTCACGTCAAATTAGGCACAGTCGTGTCAAATTAGGCACGGTCGCATAAAAAAGGGCACGGTCGCGTAAAAAAAGCACAGGCAACAAAAAAAGACGCGGGCGCCAAAAAAAAAAAGACACGAGCAACAAAAAAATAATTGCGCCAGAAATGTGTTTTGTTAATTTTTCGCCATTTCGCAAATCTTCTTGCCGATTCACAAATTTTATGGCGAAATGAAATGGGATTCGCTCATCACTACTCAAAACAATATTTAATAAGAAAGAATAAGCAATTTTTGCCTATGTTTAGTAATTAACCATCTTCCACCCCTGGCCCACTAAGTTACACCCCTGTGCCATTTAGTATCCAAAACCAATTCACCAGCCCCACCCATGTGACATTATTGTCCCTCCCATTCATGTATGGGTTGCTATGATGTGTTGGGAGATGTAGCAACTCTATGGATTGTGCACAGGCTGGACTGACAAACTGTGGGTTCTGGCAAATGCCAGAGGGGCTGCTGTAAGGTGCCACAGGCAGACACTATTTATTGGGCTGGTGGGGGGCTGTTTGGGCCATTTTGTACTTGGGTTGCCAGGATCTATTTTGTCTCCCAGTTCAAACCTAATTGTGCAGGCCATAGATAAACAAATCTGTCATGCTAGGCTGTGGGGTGTGACCCTCCCATAAACCACTGTTTACAACTGTACTCTGGGTGCTTCTGCCATGAAGTGCCCATCAGGTTACTAAGCTAGCAACATGCCATTCCTGGTAATGTATTATAACATGTATTTATAAAGTACCAACATATTCTGCAGCAATCTGCAGTAAATGGTGTATGCATTAAATATACAGATTCACATGCAATGCAACCAATACCAGAGGTAAATAGGACCCTGCCCCCAAAATAACTTACATTTATTAGTTAGTGACGTTGATGTGACACTTATTGTGGACAAGAACTTGATGGTATAACTTTGAGTTTCACAAATTAAATAAAACCAATTAGACTGTTCTGTCTAAAAAAACTAATGTTTTATCAAGTGAATAAATAAAGGCTGAGCTTATGTGTATATTTTTCCCAATAATCTCACCTGCAGCAATTATTTTTATACTCTTTTTGTCCAGCATCTTTGATGTTATTAAGTGCCTGCGATAACTCAGTTTTAAAAGCTTGTAACTCACTCCTCTGGTCTATAGGCACCAAGCATGCAATAAAAAGGTTCACAATTGTAATGTGTAGGCGTTTATGACACAAATAGAATATCATAAATTTGACCGCCTGGTGCTGGATATTAGGTTTTAACTTTTCAACAATTTATATCCTGTTTGGATGAGGATGCTCATGTAATGGGAATCTTTGTTTTCGACAAGACAAACCAATATGCCTTTAAAACATAAAAATAACTTACCAAGTAATATATGCGCTCAGCAAAGCTTGAAAATATTGTTCTTGTTAATATTAGATGTAAGACACCCTGTGGGATCGCTTAATGGCCTTTGGATCTCAGCTCAGCAAGATTTAAGGTTCATACAGGGTTTTTTTGCACAAATGTCAGCTTTGTCTGGGCTATTACAGAAACAGTATGAAGCTATAAGAATACAGTTTGATTTTCCCATCACAGGGAGGCCTGTGTCTCTATATCAAAAAGCATCCATCAGCACTCCAATAATTTTCAGCTAGAACCTGTCACTGAAGTCAAAGAACTAAAAAGGCCCCACGGCTAAGCCATGCCCCAGAACAAAACTCTCTTGCATAGAAAGACATGATCCTTGAGAAGCTAATAAAAGTGGTATTAACATCTAAGAAATTCTGGATCCAATAAGACACTATTGTTCTGCCTACCTCCAACAGATTCCTAAAGCCAATGAATTTTTTTTAATAACATATCAAATTCCCAGCTGAAAGGACTTACTTTAATGTTGACGATTTAAAGAGTATTATAATTCTCTAAAATGCCTATATAATCCTTCCCTTGTGCTGCCTTGTGAATCTCAACAAGAAAATGGTTTAATGTGTAAAAATGTGAAAAGGTACTGATTAGAATTTACAGTGGTGTAACTAGAGGACCACAGTCCCTGGTGCAAAAACTGCTCCCACCCCCTTCAGTCTGCCCCCCACTACTAGGACCCCCACTCGCTGGGACATACACCGCATGCATGCTCTTACCATTGGACCATCTTGTGTCATGCTTGATGACTCCAACAGGCCTGGGTGCAGTCACACCCACCGCTGACAATTTAAATGGTATAGTGATATTTACAGAAAGAATTGTGCTGTAATTATGTTTGTACAAGGGATATTGTCATTAGAGTGAAATATGTTTGTTTGTGCCAACAAACAATGTGCAATTCTGTGTATAGTGAAATAGCTTTGCAACAAAAATATTTTTTCAGCATTAAAGTAAAGTAAAATGTTCAACTTGACCAAAGGAAGCTTTTTATTGGCACTTGTTAGGATTGCATGGTACAAAATATATTTCTTGGTACTAACAAATTCCTGTTTCCGTTCTGCCAAACAGCAAAAGTCTCGCTTTATGGCAGGAAATCTAGATATACCGTACACTCATGATCAGAGCCAGTGTTCCACAAGAAAAAACACAATCAATTACCCTTTATCTGAATGACTCATTAACATTTACTGCACTGCTGTTTCAAATGCTTGTGACAATGACCATCAAAGAGATAAAGGGGAATATTTATTAAAAGGTGAAAATGGAGTTCACCACAGTTCACTAGAGGAGAACGTTCTTCAGCATTTTAGAACTGTACTTTCAAATGCCCCAAGGAGTCTTAGCTGAGAAAAAGAAAACTGATTTTCTATATAACTATACGAATTCTAAAGCACTGCTTTAGTAAAATATTTTAAAATGAACAATGGCACATAGAACATACTGCTCTCTAAAACCCACAATATTCTTGGTGATGGAGGGCATACACGGGGCTATTTAGGAAACAACATAGTTATAATTTCAAAGTTATTGACAAATTTAGTTAGAGAACCATTGCCTTGTTTGCCTAAGCACCCATATAGATAGATGATAGACAGATAGATACATAAATAGATAGCTCACTCTGGAAATCACAACAAGTTTAAGAATAAAACTAAAACACTTTTAAAAGATAGATAAAATCATCAATAAAGGTACAGAAACAATACATTTCTATTCATTCATATTCAATCAGACCTAAAAGATTTCATGGAACTTTGTGCAAAATTAGCAAATAAACATTTGCCTATTTTTCTCAAGTTTCTCAACTTTTAGGTTAAATTAGCTTATTTCAGCATTTCCAAGAAGTTAAAAAGACAAAGAAGAATGGTGTTGTCATGTACAGTAAAACTGGAGCAGCGTTAGGGAAATTTTACTCATTTTGATTTATATACAGAAAAAGAAGTTGTCTTTACATAATGACTTCCGCAAGGGTTCAGTGTTGGTATCCAAATATAATTATGGCAGAACAAATCAATAAAAGTAAAACTAAAGCCAAAATAATGTTTAGTCATATAAGAAAAGGAAAACATTTTGTGGCAAAAATGCATTGCAAGGATTTAACCCAGTAACCTGGCAGACACTTAATAAGGATGATTGACATATCTTAGAAATACAACTTGCCAAATATAATACTTTATTAGGAGTGTTTCATCCATAAAACAAGGTCAGGCAGCTTTTCTGGCCACCCATACTAGAAGCAAATTATTCTTCAAGTAGCCCGAAAAAGCGAGCCTGGGACAGGTAGAGCGGCACGAGGCCATGACAATGGGGGTGAATAGGATCCCAGGAAGTTATAGGATGGGATGATGGGAGTTGTAGTGCAGAAAGAGCAAGTGGGAGGAGAGAGAGGCAGCACAAATAAAAGAGACAGGAAGAAAGGGGGATCACTACCTCGTGGCAGCTGAAGAGTGAGGACAGCGTTGGACAGCGTTCCCAGTGATGGCAGAAGAGTCAGTGGAAGAGGTGCTGCGAACAATCCGACAGGCGTTGGAAAGGCAGGACGGCGACAGGATCAGGAGGGACCTACTGGCGATCCTGGCACCTGGGAGCTCCACGGCAGAGGAGACAGCGGTTGCAGGCGAACCGGAGGGACGTCCCAGGAGGCGCGCAAGGCCACCGGATCGGCTCAGCCCTAGTCCAGGGGGCGGCAGGAGGAGAAGGAGGAGCCCATCACCGCCCAGGGACCCCCAGGGACGAGGTCGCGACGTGAGGAGGAGCGGGACACATGCAGCCACACCGAGGCCTACCAGGAGAGTGCGAGGCGCCGCGGCAGGCAGCGCCCCGGCGGAAGTAAGCGGAAGGGGGCGGAGCCAGGCGGCTAGGGGGACCCCGGGCAGCCCACGGCATTCAGGGAGCGGGGAACGGCAGGACCCGGCAGGTGAGCACAGGAGGGGCCCGCAGGGAAGCGCTCCGGGAGGCGAGGGCACTGAGGGGGAGGAGCCCGCGACAAGCAGAGGTGGGAGGGAATGGGAACCGGAGCTTACAGCCCAGAGGAGGGGGGCAAGACAGCAGCCCGAGGAGCCCACCAGGGGAGAGCAACCCGGGAGCAGGAGGAGCAGGGACCGGGGACTCAGCAGACACCGGACACCCAGACACCGGACACCCAGCAGGGGGAGGCGCTGGGAGAGATCTCCTTCAGGCAGCAGGGCAGGAGAGAGGGCCCGGCTAGGCAGGAGAGGCAGCAGCCGGAGACCCTCGGGGCGCAGCAGGTCGGGGAGTAGCGGGTCATCGAGCGGGGACAGCAGGAGAGGAAGGGGACACGGCCAGAGGGGAGGAACCCGGCATAGCAGGGCTAGGCGCACCAGCAGCCCCAGGCGGTCCACTGTCGCGCGCAATGTGTCTGTCCCCAGGGCAGGAGGAGCAACAGACCCGGCGCAGAGCCACGGGGGACCACCTGCCCTAACGCACCGCACAGGACCAGCAAGCCCAGACCCACCCGGGCGAGAGGGAGCAGTGTGAGGAAGCCTGCCTCAGGACCATCGGCCAGCGGGGACTTCTGTCGGTGAGTGCCCCAGTGGGTTAACTGGGAGGCAAGGGGAGCTAGGCCTATTGGAAGGGCTGAGGGAGCTAATGGGCAGGTGGGACAAGCAGGGCGGCCAAAAGGGGGTGGCGGCTGCGTGGCCAGTTACCAGCGGGGGCAGTGCACACGCGGCTGGGAGGACAGCAGGAGTGGCAGCGGCGGAGCAGCCAGTGGCACTAGGGACAGGGGAAAAAGCCCAAGAAAAAGGGGAAACAGAGCAGGGGGCAAGGGATGCAGAAAAGCAGGCCCTTACGGGGGGCATCCCGGATGCCGCGCGGCAGGGAGCGTATGTCTCCTTTGCGGGCCCTTTAGGCTCCCACGTGAAAGGGGAAACCAAAGAGAAGATTTGGAAGGGGGAGTATGTGGAGCTATTTTCTCTCCTCCCACTGGAGGAGGCGCTAGAGATGAAGGATGAGGACAAAAAAGATAGCAAGAAAGAGGAGGCGGAGCGGAGCAAGCGATATAGAAGGCTACCAAAAACTTTTGGTAATTGGCTACGGGCCTTCTGTACCCTGGCGAGCATAATAGGCGAGAAACACCCTGAGCGGTGTTCCGCACTATTCTGTTATGTAGAGGGCATATGGGACGCTTTCAGGGTGTATGGGGGTTTGGCATGGTGGCGCTATGATGAACAGTTCCGTCAGCGGCTGGCAGCCAACCCGGGCATGAGGTGGGACCAGATGGACATGCCCCTCTGGTTACGGCTCATGACAGCACAGAAAGCGCAGCCCTTTCAGAGGGGCGCCGGCGGAGCCCAACCTGGATCTTCACCGGCTGTCAACAAACCAGGTTACTGCTGGCAGTATAATGAAGGGCACTGTAAGTGGAGCACATCATGCAAATACAAGCATGAGTGCTTGGGGTGCGGAGGGGCACATTCTTACGCCAGGTGCTTTAAGAAAGGGAAGGCAGGAACAAAGACAGCCGAGACTCCCAAAGGGGAAGACGCCAGTGAGGCTCGGCGCGATGCGACCGTGGTTAGAGCGCTACGGTAGAAAGGAGGCAGCAGAGCTATTGCAGACAGGGTTTGAGTTGGGGTTCCGGATCCCATTTGTACCCAGGGTAGGGGGGGTGGTTCATGGTAATTTGAAATCAGTACTCCAGAACCCGGACGTAGTCCGGCTGAAGCTACAGAAGGAGGTTGAAATGGGCCGGATGGCGGGCCCCTTCACAACCTCCCCGCTGGCAGACCTACGGGTTTCGCCAATGGGGGTGGTTCCCAAAAAAGAGCCGGGAAAATTCCGTCTAATTCACCACTTATCGTATCCCCATGGGGAGTCGGTAAATGATGACATTAATCCAGAACTGTGTTCGGTCACGTACATCTCCTTTGACCAGGCGGTGGCACTCGTTAGGAAGGCAGGGAAGGGTGCCCTGTTAGCTAAGGCCGATATTGAATCAGCATTTCGCCTCCTGCCCATCCACCCCGAGTGCCACCACCTGCTGGGGTGCGCCTTTGAAGGAAGCATCTATGTAGACCTGTGCCTGCCCATGGGGTGCTCAATTTCCTGCTCCTATTTCGAGACTTTCAGTTCGTTTATGGAGTGGGTGGTACGACAGAGAGCCCATACAACAGGCATTGTGCACTATTTAGATGACTTCTTATGCGTAGGGCCTGCGGGATCGGAGGAATGTTTCCATATCTTAACCACCCTGCAAGAGGTAGCGGAGGATTTCGGGGTCCCCCTTGCTCCGGATAAAACAGTGGGCCCAGTTACATGCCTTAGTTTCCTCGGCCTCGAAATCGACTCGGTGAGGGGGGAAAGTAGATTGCCAGAGGACAAGTTACACGATTTGAGAAAGTCGGTAGCTTGGGCTAGGGAAAAGGCCAAGATGACTGTAAGGGAGATACAATCCATGCTGGGCAAACTGAACTTTGCATGCAGGGTGATCGTGATGGGTAGGGTGTTCTGTCGCAGGCTAGGCGGTTTACTGGCAGGAGCTAGGGCCCCTCATCACCACATACGGCTTCCTCAAGGGGTACGGGACGATTTGGAGGTATGGCAGAGATTCCTGGAGTCATTCAACGGGAAGGTGATTTTCCCAGAAAGGGAGGTGTCGAGCACGGAACTGCAATTGTTTACAGACGCTGCGGGAAGCTTTGGCTTCGGTGCCTATCTAGGAGGAAGCTGGTGCGCAGATAGGTGGCCCGATGAGTGGTTTAGCTTGGGTTTGGTCAAAAATTTATGTTTTTTGGAACTGTTTCCCATTGTGGTGTCTGTTTTTATATGGGGTGACAAACTCCGGAACAAACAGGTGGTTTTTGTGTCGGATAACATGGGAGTGGTACAGGTAATCAACAGGCAGACTGCAACTTCAGCCGAAGTTGTGCGTCTTTTGAGAGTATTGGTTCTCCGCTGTCTGAACATCAATTTGGGGTTTAGAGCAAGGCACCTACCAGGCGTGAAGAACGAGATTGCTGACGCCTTATCTCGCTTTCAGTGGGAACGTTTCAGGCAGCTGGCCCCGAGGGCGGATGGGATAGGCCATCCATGCCCGCCAATCTTGTGGCAGCTCAAAGTCAAAGGATTGGCGGCCTGGTAAGAGCTTCAGTGGCTGAATCAACCTGGGCTGCATACGGTAAGGTCTGGTGTGATTGGGACCAACTGGTGGAGTGGGCAGGGGGAATTAGGTCACCCGATGATGGTAAAGATATTATGTTATGGTGGGTGTATTGGTCAGCAGAGCGGGGGAAGTCGGTGGCGCAGATAGAAAAAGGTATGGCAGCCCTCGCATTTTCGTTCAAATTGCAAGGGCTGGAGGATTGGACAAAATCATTTGTGGTACGCCAGGCGGTGAAGGGTTTAAAGAAGGGACATCGGGGGGCTGACCAACGGAGGCCGGTATCCACGCAGCTACTGGGGGACCTGTTAGGGGTCTTGGGCCAGGTATGTTTTGACCAATATGAGGTGCGGTTGCTTCACGTAGCATTTGTGTTAGCCTTCTTTGGGGCATTTAGGATTAGCGAATTGGTGAGTCGGAGTAAGATAATCCCGGGAGGTTTACGGAAAGAAGATGTGGAGCTGGGCGAGGGCCAACTCAGGCTATGGCTGCGTAGGTCTAAGACAGACAGGCTAGGAAAAGGCACAGCTATAGTATTATTAGCCCTTGGGGATAAAAGTTTGTGCCCCTGGATTTCACTTCAGCGCTTCCTGGAACGATAGACAATGCATTTGGCAATGGGTTTATGTGTATACGTGTGCACATGTATATTTTGTAACTACAGAGATTCAACAAGATAGAACTACAATTTATTTTCTAACACCAGTAAGAATATCTTGGGACTGATTTACAGACATAGGTGCTAAACTGCACCGTTTCCAATAAAATCCAATTTAGTATTAAACAGTCTACTGCAAGTTGTAAAATGAAAACTAAGATTAGATCAGGTGCTATTAGAAATTTACATTCGTTAATCAGCCCTCCTGTGTGCATTCACTTGAGTAAAGGGTAGTAATCTTGCACATCTTTCCTGTAACAATCTACCATGGAACCATGAGGGCCTCAACACTGCAAGAACATAATCTCTGTTTTATTGCACTACTTTAAATATGCAGCCAGGTTTTGCATTGTTATTGGAAATAGAAAATAAATGATGTGAGAATATATGTATATGAATGTATTTTATAGAAAGAGTAATAAA
The DNA here is from genome assembly GCF_000004195.4 of Xenopus tropicalis. NCBI lineage: Eukaryota > Metazoa > Chordata > Amphibia > Anura > Pipidae > Xenopus > Xenopus tropicalis. Next base: position 159,246,309 of record NC_030677.2, read on the forward strand.
TTAGATGACTTAACAGGCCATACATGCTGTGTACTAGAAGTTGAATATCTGGTCGGGATAGGATTTCCCCCGATCCCCAAACATCAGTACTAGCCCTTATGGAACCTGACATTTACCAGTTATTCCAGTAATTCAAAAACAAAAGCCTTCACTCCAATACAAACATACAGTAACCAAACTACCAAGAGAACACACTCTACTGAAAATATATACAGCTGTTTTTAATATGCAATACGAAAACAATATGCAATCACCCCTTCTTACAGTACATTTAACAAACTATACCTTACAGTGATTACCACTTTAAAATGTTTTAGGCTTATGAAGTAATGGAAAATGTTTGCCCGAATCCAGTTCCCCACTGCAAATAACCAGTAATTAGTTTTGACTGATTTAGAAGAGACAAATCATTACTCAAGCATCTAATAAGTTGCCATGGGAACAGGACTGGACTGGAACAGACTTTGAATCTATCCCATCTCCGCATATTTGGTCAGTACAAAGTTAAAAACATACTATATAACTTCAAACCCAATACATGCACAAATGGGGCAAAGTATTGCAAAAAGCTGCAAAATATGAATCTATCCCAACTGGATATCAGTTTCTTCAAAAGAAATTAAATACCACATATATATTATTTAATTAATAACAGGAACTGATGTGAGTGATGTATAATCTCATGTTTTACTTAATCGCACCATCCTCCCATACTCCAGACCTAAGGCTCTTTCTCTCAACAGAAAAGGGAGCACTGGGCAGTTACAATACAATCAGCACAGGAGATCCCCAAACACAACGGCACCAAGGCAGGTGCCTACCCAGCCTATGTCCTGGTGGACAATGTCCTAGAAAACCATTAGGATCAATACAGAGCAACTAAGCAATCTAAACAAGCAAAAGTTTTCCAAACCAGTCTTTCTGACCTACAGTATCTTTAAAGTTTATGTTTATACTGAAACAAGACAACCCTGTATCTATAGCAGCATGTGAATTAATTCTGACACCTCTTCTTTTGCTGCTAAGCAATCCACCTTTTTTTACTGTTGCTAGGTCCATAGATTTTTCCATAATAAAAAGCTAATGTATAGTAATAGATTCTAATAACGGAATGTAGATTAGATAAGAGCAGGCTGGATGGCACAACGGTGGACAAAACAAGCCACATTTATGTTCTGTCTAGAATTTTATTCATTGCACAAAACAGTTTCTGATGCTGGTAACTTGCAGTGCAAATAAATTACAAATAATATAATTCTGCCTGCATCAAAGTCACTTATCATAGCCAACAGAAACTAGTTTTCCAGTTCAAAGAAAATATTATTACCACTACAGCTCCCCTTTCTCATCAATAAAATGAATTCTCACTAGCACACCAAACGCGTCCTGCTTTCCGTTTGCCTGAGGACTATATGAGTTCTTACATGATTTCGCACAATTTTATGAGATACGTGGGGGGCCTGCAGAGGGTAGAGAGAGCAGTGAATCAGAGTGAAGGCGATGACATCTGAGGAAAGTGACACCTTTCCGGGAACAGTACTGGCAGCAGCCAAGCCGGGGCTCCTTGTGTAATGCTGCCAGCAATCTCCCTGATAACTGAATTGTAACACATCATGTAATTATGTTTCCGTCCAGGAGTTTGACAGGTCGTGTCAAATTATAGGGGATTACAAAGAGATGTTTAATTCCCTTGCCTTACTTTGATTCTAAATAAGGCAAGTAATTATAGTCATTTTAGAATGTAATATAATGATCAAGCTTTAAATTAACATTTTATATTATTATGGAGAGAGCATTTGAAAACAGTTGGTTAGTCTTAAAAGATGAAAAATATTCCACCTCTCCTCACTGGAATTATGAATAGTGATTTGCCTAGGCCTGAACTCAGAGCTTTCTAGTTTTATATAAAGGCTACGCAGGAAATTGTCTCTGGAACTGTCAGCAGAAGTTTGCAGTGACTTCTTGTGCTGACTTTGTGGTGTATTGAACGTTTTGCCATTGCCTCTTATATGATGCATGAATCTACTGTACAATGGCTATTGTTTTCTGAGCCATTATTTTTTCCCATCATGGACAAATAAACCTGTCTCTGTCTGTTGTCCATTGTCCTTGTATGTGTTGTATGTTGCCTGCTTTACAACTGCTCCATTTGGGGCATATTTATTATTATTATTATTATTATTTGTTTTCTAACTTTTCTTTTTAGGCGACTGTTCAATTGTAATTGCTGATCACCAGTGATGTTGGCTTACACACTAATAAATATGCCCCATACTGTGTGACTGAGGTAGGCAGGAATAATTGTGGCTGATAATTTTCCATTCACACACATGCATTTACACAAACACACTTATGCAGAAATAAAGGGTATGAAGTTCCTTCATTATGGGGCGATATTCATATATCTAGACATATAAACTCTTTTTAGAATGTACGAACAGTAACAATTGAGAATGTCTGGCTTCTGAAAGAGCTTGTCAAACCATTATTATTAGTTATGAGTGAATCTGTCCCGTGTTTTTGACGTGGGCAACTTTTACACGACCACAACTTTTTCCTCACTCTGCAAATTTTAGTCGCAGTGCATTATTGCAAAAAAAATTGACAATGGCGAAATGTGGAATTTCACAGCGAATCCATGCCTGGTGAAAAAAATCATCATTAATTATTATTTAAAAATCATGAATATTTTCTGCAGGACTGTACAATTATGTTATGCTTTTTATTATGTGGCTATATGTTTGAAGGGAGCTAGGTGCTGTAGATTAATAGAATAGGTGCAGTTCTATGGCTTTTTGCACCTAGTGCAATGCCTGCTCTTTATAACCGAGGCCTGTTGTATTACTTATTGCTTATCATTATATGTTATACAAATTAAGCCCTTCAGCCATCAAGGCTAAACGAACTTTATATAAACTATATAACAGCTTCTGACTTAATTTGTAGGAACTCATTTAAATCTATATATTTATTTATTTTTTTGGTATTGCTGACTTTTTAAGCATTTTAATGGTATATAATGTATAGCTTATGTATATTTATAATTATTAAATAATTGTTTGAATAAGAATATGTGCAGGCAATAAGATAGCCTTCAGATTAGAGATTCAAACAGAACAGGTTAACTATGCGTATAAACAATCTACATATGGGTATAGTTCGGTCTTTTACTGTGTAACGGCATGAGATTTCTGTAATATCTGTTTGTCTTTCAGGAATATAATGAAAAAAAAATCTGTTATAGCTGTTAAAACTCATTGCATTCCCGATCATTTGGTTCGTTTGGTAATATGCTAATTTCTTACTGACGATAAATCTTGCATGCTATTAAATATTTATGTTATGCCTCCTGTGTTCTGCAGAAAATGACAATGGCAAATCATTTTAAAACTCACTCATACTAACATATCATATAATACATTACAGTGATTATAACAGCATTGCAGCTGTATAGCATATGTACCCCCTAGGCCTCAGAAGGTTTTCATGAAAGCTAGAATCCCAGTCTCCTGTAACTATGAATGCAATTTTTATATCAGTAATGTTTCCTCAAAAACATTATATACAGAAGAAGTTTATACAATATAACAGTGCCACACCCAGTGTGTGTGTGGCATCCAAGGCAAGCACCCTACCCTTGATTGCCCCTCACCAGTGAAGTGAAAGTGGGTTGGGGGGATGCTGAGGAGTGGGGTGCAATGCAGTGCCTTGCAGAGGGTAGGGGCTTTGTAATGAATGCAATGCACAATGATGACGACGACGGGGGGGCGGGGGCATAATATACTGTACATTGTGCATCACACCGCTGGGCCAGCTTCAATTTAGAGAAAACCAAACTGGGCTTGGCAGAAGAGCTATGTGCCAAGGCACACTCCCTCTATTGCATCCTAGGTAAGTGCCTCTTCTTCCTGCCCCTCATTATGACCCTGCATTATAATTATATTTCTCTGCTCCACTGCTAGCTGCCCCTGTCGTGGGCAACATTTCCTGCACATCAATACATTTTCAAATCATTCCCCACCTTTCCATCATTTCCCTTTATCCTTCTCATAATCAGTCCTTAAACTACTTGACTTAAATTTTTCTCAATTTCCTGTCTTCCTTTCATTTTGTCTTTTCCTTCATCTCTTTTGCTCCCAAAAAAGACACACGTCCATCAAAAAAAGACACACGTTCATCAAGTTCAACCTCTCTAATTTGCTTCTAATTTGGCACAGAGGGGAAAAAAATTTCTTCCTTACTCCAAGTTGGCGATTGGATCAATCCCTGGATTAACTTCTTCTATGAGCTTTCTTCCATAAATCTGTATTCCCTCACTTGCTAAAAAGCCATCCAACCCCTTCTGAAGCTCAAGGGAGAAGGCACACAGAGCGACCAGTAGCAGCTACTTGTTGTGGCTACTAAAATAGTCAATGCTGATCATCTATTGATAATTGTCTCTATATCTGTTTTAGCAGAGGCAATTCTCAGTATTGTCAGGGTATTTTCTGGAGTTTAGTATCCATGAAAAAGTAGCTGCTACTAGTAGCTCAGTGTGTCTTCATCCTAATAAAGCTCAAAACCTTGTTTGCCCTTGCAGCTGCTGCCTGGCATTGCTTGCTACAGCCAAGTTTATTATCTACAAGGACTCCAAGGTCCTTCTTCAGTATGGATTTGCCTAGTGCAGTCCCATTATCGGTTTACTTGGCTTGCATATTTTTACATCCCAGGTGCATGACCTTGCATTCATTGACATAAAGGGGCATATTTATTATGCTGTGTAAAAAACGGCGAGAAAATTCGCCACACATTGCCAGGCTGCGCCATGTAAAAATGGCGTAAAATCAGCATAATTTTTAAAGTGTTGTTTCTTCAAACGGAACTTACAGAAAAAAACGGCGTAATATGCGGTGTTCAGACAGCGATCTTTTCCATTTATTTTACACAGCTTTAAACTCCGTTTTTTTGGTGAATTAGTTTTACACAGCATAATAAATATGCCCTTAAATCTCATCTGCCACTAAGTTGCCCAGATTGGACCCAATACAGAACCCTGAGGGACCCCACTAAAAACCCTACTCCAAGTAGAGAATATACTATTAACAACCACCCTCTGTACCCGATCCTGTAGCCAGTTTTCTATACATGAGCCAATGACTTCCCTAGGGCTAACAGACCTTAGTTTAGAAAGCAGTCATTTGTGGGGCATGGTATCAAAGGCTTTGGCAAAATCCAAATAGATCACATTTACTGCAACCCCACTGTCCAGACATTTGTCTGACATGACCTGCCCTTCATAAAGCCATACTTATTACTGCTCATAATGCCATTCTCCAGAACATAATTTTGAATGTGATCCCTTAGCTTTCCTTCAATCCATAGGTACCACCAGTGGGTGTATTACAATCTGGCCCTGGTGCCTTGTTCACATTAAGTTTGTGTAAACCTTTTATTTACCTTGTTTTGAGTAAACCAATGACTAGACTGAGCTGAGCTTGGCACTCTGACTCCTATATATACGCTGAAAAAAAGAACTGGTTTAGCACATTTCCCTTTATGTATCCATTATAACCATACTGTTACCATAATTCCATGGAGCCAAATTCTCAACCTGGGAGTTTTTGTGGTTAGTTTTAGCCTCTGCTGCAATGCGCTCCTCATTTGCTATCTTTACCTTCTGAATTGCTGTTTTTACAACAGGTTATAATGTTTATATATTTATTAAATGCAGCTTCTGTACCCTCTGACTTTCCTTTTTATACCCTACAAACTTCTTTACTTCCAAATTAAGCCACAAAGGTTGGTTCTTAATGTTTCTACATTTACTTCCTAAAGGAATAAGTCGAGAACAGTCCTGATTTAATATCATTAGTTAAAATTTGCTTTTCTGAAATTCAGGGTCTGTTTTTCTCTTTATTTTTTGTGTGCCTTGTTACACAGTCCTTGGTACACAGTCTTTGTTACACCCATGATTCTATCAATTCTGTTTTATTATCCCTCTTAGTTTTTTTCCCTATGGAATTCATGAAAATTTGAGTCAAAACATATTAAGACTGTGGGGAGGCAGGCGTGAAATATGCAAATGATGAATTTTACAGTAACCAAAATGTTGTACCAATTAGAGCTACAGTGAAAAGACAACAATGAAACTTTATTGATATATTTGTTAAACCAGGAAAATGTGCCCTTTCCATGCCATAACAAAACATAACATAAAAATACCCAAATACCAACCACCACAATCATGGCGGGCAAGTAAAGTCAACCAGTGCCCCAGTGAAGAATGTGATGAGTAAGGAACTTACCCAAGCCTAAATATTAACCCCTTCCATAATGTTATTGGTCAGTACTAGTGATGGGCGAAAAGTTTCGCCAGGCATGGATTCGCGGCGAATTTCCGCGTTTCGCCATTGGCGGATAGTTTCGCGAAACGGATGAAAAATTTCGCCGCGGAAAAATTCGCCGCACGTCCAAAAATTGTCGCCGGCGTCAAAAAAGAATAGTCGCGGGCGACAAAATAATAGCGGCGGGCGACGAAACAATAGCGCGCGACAAAATAATAGCCATGGGCGACGAAACAAGAGTGGTGGGCGATGAAACAAGAGCCGCGCGACGAAACAAGAGCCGCGCGCGACGAAACAATAGCCGTGCGACAAAATAATAGCTGCGGGCGACGAAATAATAGCCGCGCGCAACGAAATAATAGCCGCGCGACGAAACAATAGCCGCGGGCGACGAAACAAGAGCCGCGCGCAACGAAATAATAGCCGCGCTACGAAACAATAGCCGCGGGAGACGAAACAATAGCCGCGGGAGACGAAACAATAGCCGCGGGAGACGAAACAATAGCCGCGGGCGACAATTTTTTTTGTCGCACGACATTTTCGCCGTTTCGCGAATTTTTCACCGTTTCGCGGATCTTTTCAAAGATTCGCAAATTTTTCGGCGAAGCGAAACGGAACAGATTCGCTCATCACTAGTCAGTACAACTAAAAAGCACATTTTCTCAAATACTGTTCCTGCCCAACTTCTCCCACAGTCCCAGTCACCATCATCATTCACTTTGGTACTAGACATTATGAATTAATTGGAACACCTTGGAACACCTTGGCATAATATAATCTTTTCAATTTAACATTTATGGTCTTTTATCCCCCGCTATACCAATTAGATATCAGTTAACTGGATGAAGTGCTTGATAACAAACTGAATCTGGATCCAAGTTTGAGGAAATGCGCTTAAAATGTGTTGCCTTCAGTTATCCAGTTCTTCAAAGTCATGTTACTTTTAGGACTAGATTTATCAAAGCTTAATACATAAAGACTCACCCACATTCTGTTAATTACTATGGGATTTTTAGAAATGCATTTATCAAATGGTGAACTATAATTTTTACCTATAAATAAATATGCTTCTAAAAATCCCATAGGAATACATAGAACATGGTTGAGTTTTTTTGTATTAAGCTCTAAACTCACATTTTGATAAATCTGCCCCTAAGGGTTGAGATTTGGTTTTGAAGAAAGGTAATAATCCGATTGATCCTGGATTCAGTTCATCCCTATTAACAGCAATAAAACTGTGTTTGTGATCAGAAGTTTTCTCACTTCTCATTAACTGAAGGCAGCAAAAGAAAAGGAAAGGAAGACAAAAAGAGAAAAGGAAAGAAAGAAATGGTTACATTTAGCAAATTCTCATGTCTATTTGTTTGACAAGGTCCCCTTTAACTTTATTAGTTATCACTGTAACAGAATTTAATGTAGATAATACTTAAACAGCATTGTATAAAGACAAATGTACAGCTGTGAAGGTTTGATCAAGGCCCGTTTTCTATGCAAATAATAGTTGACACTTATGATGCCGCAGTTCATAAATTCAGCAAAAAAAAAGCCATTGATTATTTGGATCCATCAATATTACATGTATATTTTTACTATAGGAATCAATAGCAGCTGTTCTAAATTCAGTCAGTGTAAATCACTGATTTATTGCTTAAGAAATCTGTTTAGCGGAGGTGGAGAAGGTTTAATTATTTACATATTTAATGAATAATCACGGTATGCGCTTGTGCACTGCATTTTTGACTTGCACTGGGTTGATACTGCAGGTAGGCAGAAGTTCATCTGAAATGGAAATGTCAGGTCATGATTCTTGGAAGTCTAAGGGGTTTTTGACAGTCCAAATAATCTGATTTTAACAAATTCCATAAAGGGCTCAAGCTCAGGAGTTCACGGTTTGCCTGGAGCTTTATATCCCCCAGAGAGCTCTTAGTTTGAAACACTGTGACTCTTGAAATCTCTCCAGCTTCAGGATATAGATAAAATGCTTTCATAGCGGTTGTGATATGTGAGAAAGCTCAAAAAGGTATATAAAAAATATGTGACTCTTGTCTGCTACTTTAGCCTTTCAAGTGACCTCCTTGAGTATAAATATGTGGGGAAAGCATTCAGCATACAAATACCTTAGTCCATTTTTCTTTAATCAGCCCATTTCCAATCATCTTCTCTCATTTGAAAACATACACAGGTATCAATTACCATGTTAGCAGTTCATTTACCGAACAATTAGATTCAAAAGGACTTCTGTGCTTTTTGATTAACAATGTCTGCAAAATAAGCATATGATTGCTGGGCATGTTATCTACAAAAGTAGCACATGATCAATAAAAATACCATTAGAATTATTGCATGTGGCTGCATGACGTGAGCTTATCCTTTATTGTACGCCATTATTGAACATGGTCAATGCCACAAGGCCAATATTAAGCACATTCCTTATTTAGGAAATAAAATATAGTAATCTGTATCTAATGAGACATGGGTTCATTCTTTAAGAAGGGAATAATCAAGTTCACTGAGAGGTGATATAGGTGAAAATCTAATTTGCAGAACTTCGCTTAAAGGTTTAGTGATGTTGAAATCTTGTGCCATGGAAGGTGTTTCACTTCATCCTGACATTAATGAAACCATTTAGCTTCACATATGGGGCATGTTATCACCTTCACATATGGGATCATTTTCAGAATAACAATGTTGCTTCCCACGGGGAAACTTTTAGGCTTATGTCCAAGGGATCTCTGCTACTGGAAGCAACTTTATGCAACTGCGGAAAGCCAAAGCGATAGGCCTTTTTACTGGTGGAAAGGCATTTCGGAGCAGTTAGTCGCCCCTGGTAGAGATCTATAGGTGGCTACTAACTGCTCCATGGGACATTAGCCTTACCTGGAAATTCCTTTTGCTGGAAATCTGCTTTACCATGTGACTTGAAATCCAGTAAGGAGAACTTAAGTTACAGTGTACTTCACATATAAAATCAAAAGGTCTCATGCTAGTAATTTTTAGGTATTTTTTTGCATTTATGAGGTGAGTACGTGGCAAGTGGTGTCTGACTCAACGGCCTTCTCCTTGTATGGAAGATATGGAAATGTATGGTTAATCCCTACGTTGGGTAACCACAGAAAAAACTCATGAATGTGACATAATTTATAATGGGCAAGTCCCTATGGAGGAATGGACTATACCATTACACTGGCAGCATATGGACAGTTTATTGGAAGGGAAGACAAACAGGAGCACACGTTTGTTCATTAAATGTTAGAATTGGTATAAAATGCTACGTTGCTGTGCAAGTTTAAAGTTCTATAAGATATATATATATATATATATATATATATATATATATATATATATGTATAGAAAATAATCATCTGTGGCCAGCACACCCTTCAATGTTTCATCAAAAAATTTTTTATTGCAGATATATTGTTAAAACCAACGTTTCGGTCCTTGTTAGGACCTTTCTCAAGGATAAACGTTGGTTTTAACAATATATCTGCAATAAAAAAATTTTTGATGAAACATTGAAGGGTGTACTGGCCACAGATGATTATTTTCTATACATACATAATTTTGGCTAAGCACCCCGCAGAATATTGAGCCTTGGAGTGCGGACACCATTTGGATTGATATATATATATATGTATATATATAGTATACAGGGAGGAGCACACCCTATACAAGTCCAAATGCCCTTGGTGCAGGTCAAAAAACAAAAATATAATAGAAATAGTGCTGCACACACAGGGCCTACACGAGTGGCTCAGGCCTAGGGGCGTCTGCAGTTTAAATCTGCAGCTTTATGAATAAAGCTGTATTTGTGTATGACTATTATATTTTGAACCAATTGTGAAAATGTGGCCATGATAATCAAGTGATACTGTCACACATGTTATTATTGACAGGTAGTTAAGTTATTGAGCAAAGGTTGAACTGTGCCTGGGTCATGGTAATCAGGAACCTCATAAAACATCCATTTGAGCAAATCAGCTATGATCTGAAAAGCCAGCTAATTGGGATACATTCTATATCACACAATGTGAATCAATGAAAATTGTTTTGCATGAATGACAAATCATTTTAAATAATATAACTGTTGCATAGTTTTAGCCATTTAAAAGGAAACTAAAGGCTTATGGAAAAATTAAATATGCAGAAAGATCTCCCCTGAGCACTTTTACAATTTCATTTTTTTTAACGAACTGTGTTTATGAAAAAGACACTTTAAAAGCATTATATTCTCTAAAAGTTAATGCAGCTTTTCAAGATTGCTGTAAGAATGATGTTTTTCTAGATGATTTCCTTATGAATGGCCTAGGCACAGCCTAACCCTTTCTCTTACTATGGCAATCAAATGATACTGGCCACCGTTTTAATAATTCACAATACACTAGTCATATATCAGTAACAAAATACAGTATTACATGTATTTTGTAAACAGATTGGACAGCTTTAACATTGCATTGCAACAATTAAACATGACATTTATAATGAACAACCCTGCCCCTGTCAGTTTGCTCTTCTAGTAAAGCAATGTCTACTTGCAGCAGGCCCTAGCTTAGTGAACATGGCAAACAATGTTGATTTGAGACACCTTAGGGGTTAACCAATGGAAGCGACCCACAGGGACCGAGCCCTTCCTGGCTTGACATCACATCAATGTGGTACTTGTGACTTGGCTATCTAAAATCAGCAACCTGATCAGTTGCTTTGCCACTTACCCAATCCCTAAGTATACTAACTAGAACTAATGTACTTCTTGCCATGCAACAACTAACAAAACAACAAACAAACACCTATATTTCCTCCACCAGCTGTAAATGGTACCCTTTGCTTTACTTAAACTAACCTATCCCCACTATGTAGGCTGGCCTAGTCAGTTACACCAATATACAGAGCATACTAAAAGCTGATATACAGGGCTCACTGTCAGGTCTCTACATTTGGTATAAAGGGATGGAGCAGCACCCCAATGTAACGTACATTGTTAAAAAGGTCTTACAGTCTAGCAGACTCTCAGTGACTCTCAGTGACTCTCTATTATTAAGCTACAAAGCCCCGTGATTTATTATGTATCTGTTACTTCTTATAATCAAGGACTGAATCCAAAGACATCAGTAATGGATAAAGCATATGAGTTATGCAAAGCACTGCATGATTGTTAGAAACAAAAAATGTTCTAAAGTTAAACCATTGAAAGTTATTGCAATTCTTCAGTGCCTCACCAAGAGGTCATTACTGCATATTCCACCATTGTTTGTTTTGCTTTCAAATTGATTAGAAGCTCTTGGTAGGAAAGGAATTATTTGCTAATATTCAGTTTAAGAAAGCAGCATTTATCACCTTCTTGTAATGTAATTTGTGTTCTGCTTCTGTAAGCACCTCTTGCTCTGTTCAGAACAAGGCTTTTTGTAAAGTTACATACATACAATACATGCATATTCTGTATACTGTTGGGCAATAGGAGCTTTAAAGGTCTCTTGTCTTGTAAATGGTCTTGTACAAGCCTCAAAAGTCCCTCTGTCAATGTTCCTGCACAAGGAACATCCATATAGGAGACACTTCCATAAAAAGCAAAGATCAAAGATGAATCACAATAGTGAGATAGATAAAACTACACCTACTCTTATTATCCTAACCAGTACTGTGGCACTTAAAAGGGAAAAGAATTAGGAAACCTTAATGTTAAGCCCTAGTAAACCAACATATGGTAGTTGTGAGTATTTTGCCTTTTTATACCCCCTATAGTAACTCATATGGAAAAAAACAGGAGAATGGGGAATCACTTTTTTACAGGGAGAAGTTGGATTCTTGGTGGAAATGAGGACATGCAGCTGCCTATCAGGTGCTTCTGTGCAGCTGTTTATACCTGTACCAGTATAGATAGTTGGTGTAGGGCTAAAAAATTAATATTATGATGAAAATGAGAAAAACATCAGTTTTGCTGCTATATTAAAATATAACAGCTGTTGCAGTAGTTGAGCCAAAATAGAGGTTACATATATATCCCACATCCAGCAACATAACATAACAGTCTTGTCTAAAATGATGGAACCTGTTCAGGTGTATAGCATCAAGCACGGATCATTACATACCCTCCAATCCTCCAAGCCCAACTCTGTGCAGGTTCTAAATGAATATAGTCACAAGACTGACCCATACAACAAGACCAGCCAGTCAATTTTGCAACTACATTGAAGTTAATAGGGTGCCAATCCCCCAAGGAGTAAGCACCAGGCCACATTGATGCACATTTCTGGCAAGGTTTAATAAAATGACCATTTATCATTACAATATTAAACTATTATTAAGGTTACCATTCCATTGAAGGGTTAATCAGATAGGCTTTTTGAAAAGGTTTCCAGAGTTTTCTCATGCCGGCGGTCTTGCCACCCTTTTTGGAAATAGCGCAGGAGATAATAAACCTGCACGTTTTCACTTGCGCTGCTCACACCTTGTTCTGTTATGTGCTGACATGCAAGCGATGACCTATATTCTGCTCAGTAGTGAATCCTTTCCAATTATTCCCAGCGTTACTGCATTTCACTTGCAAGGAAACTGGGCTCTTTGCAATATGTGTGAATCCTTTTATACCAACCCTCTATGGGGCTGACTACAAGGTCCCCAATTAGACTGAAAACCAAAGCATTTGTGATCTCTGCTTCTCATTTGCAAATACATACTGTATATATGCATACATATCTTACAGACTCATATTTTAGGGTACAAATGTACACTTTGAACGCTTTCCATCCTAGTGGACTGATCCACTTGAGTTGTTCCTATTAAAAAAAAGTATTTTTATTTATACTTATTTTGGTTTTATTTTATAAAAATAGTTAGCATTATAGACTGTACTGGGTTTCCCTATAGTAGTGAAAGAATTGTCTTTCAGGGCATAACATACTAAACAAGGACCAAAGTGCAAAACAGGGCATCTGTTCTGCATCTGTGAGTGGCATTATGCAGCTTGCCCCTTTTTTTGTAAATGAGGTGCTGTTTGTTGTATGTGCAGTGACTCAGCAGTTTACAACCAAATACAAGAATAATAAAATGACAATGACTTGCATGTCCCCTCCAGGGACTGACAACACATATTCATCTGAGTGACAGCAATTTAACTGGACAGCTTTTTGCCATCTATCTGAAAATTCCCCCCAACTTCTTGTTTTACAGTACAGGGTACAGAATCTGCTCCATTTTTGCACAGAAAATACAATATGTTTAGAAATATACTGTAGAGCATCTGATTTCTTGCAAAAATTGAGCATCAATGTGCCCAGTAATTCCAGTTTAAACTTGATTTCTCCTTATTTTCAAAAGCTAAACATCCTGGGCGCTCTTACTGCTATACAGTATCAATAAAATAGCAAGGACCTGCAGTGCACCTATGCATGCTCCAGTGGCATAACTACCAGGTATGACTACCCTGTTCCCACCTCCCCAGTAGGGCCCACTGTGGCCATCCAGTGTACAGGTATAGGACCCATTATCCAGAATGCTCAGGACCAATGGTATTCCAGATAAGGGGTCTTTCTGTAATTTGGATCTTCATAACTTGTCTACTAAGAAATCAATAAAACATTAATTAAATCCCAATAGGATTATTTTACATCCAGTAAGGATTTATTTTATAGTTGGGATCAAATACAAAGCACTGCTTTATTTTTACAGAGAAAAAGGAAATATTACAAAATTATTTGATTAAAATGGAGTCTATGGGAGACAGGCTTTCCGTAATTTGAAGCTTTCTGGATATCAGGTTTCTGAATAACGGATCCCATACCTGTGCTACAAGAAGATCCGATGGTAAGAATGTACGTGGAACACATGTTAAAGCTTTTATTACACTGTTCACATTGCAAACAATTTATTCTACCATTTCAAATTTTATTCTTGAAACAATAAATTTATTTTTTTTTTAGTTGTGATATTGGTGGTAATCAGCCATTTTAGTGCATTGTGCCCAATTCTGAGCTTTAGAATCAAGCTTAGAATCACATTAGAATCAAGCTATTGTTTCTCCTACTCCTATGTAACTGGAGGAGTCCGAAGCCAGACTTGGATTTTTACTATTGAATGCTAGATGGGGTGGGGGGATCATTTTTAGCAATACAGGTGTCAGGAAGCTGCTATCTTGCTACCTTCCCTTGCAGTGCAGCAGTAAAGAGTGACTAAAGTTTATCATAGCAAAAGTCACATGACTGGGGGCACACAGGAAACTAAGAATATGTCTAGCCCCACATTACATTTCAAAATTAAATACAAAAGAATATGTTTGCTCTTTTGAAAAATTGATTTTTAATGCAGGATTCTGTTGAAAGAGCACTATTAACTGATGCATATTGAGAAAAACATGTTTTCCCATGACAGAATCCCTTTAAGGAAGTGTCAGTTCTAAGGCTTCCTCTGTGTGATTTGCCTACAAGCATAACAATTGAAATGCACCTAATCTCCACCTATTAACATCGCTGCACCACCCCTTTAGGTCAATGCCTTACATCGTCATTGCATATACTAGGTAGCAACCATGATTGTGGGTAAAACATGGTGTTTTGCAGTTTACCTTAAAGGAGAATGCAAGTCAAAATTTAAAAAGCATACTGCCCAATAGTCCTCCTATTGTTTAGTAAAAACATAGTTACATAGTTAGTTACATAGTTACATAGGGTTGAAAAAAGACCTGTGTCCATCAAGTTCAACCCATCCAAGTAAACCCAGCACACCTAACCCACACCTACCAATCTATACACTCACATACATACACTATATATACAACCACTAGTACTAACTGTAGATATTAGTATCACAATAGCCTTGGATATTCTGATTGATCAAGAACTCATCCAGGCCCCTCTTAAAGGCATTAACAGAATCTGCCATTACCACATCACTAGGAAGGACATTCCACAACCTCACTGCCCTCACCGTGAAAAACCACCTACGCTGCTTCAAATGGAAACTCCTTTCCTCTAATCTAAAGGGGTGACCTCTGGTGCGTTGATTGTTTTTATGGGAAAAAAGAACATCCCCCAACTGCCTATAATCCCCTCTAATGTACTTGTACAGAGTAATCATGTCCCCTCGCAAGCGCCTCTTTTCCAGAGAAAACAACCCCAACCTCGACAGTCTCACCTCATAGTTTAAATCTTCCATCCCCTTAACCAGTTTAGTTGCACGTCGCTGCACTCTCTCCAGCTCATTAATATCCTTCTTAAGGACTGGAGCCCAAAACTGCACTGCATACTCAAGGTGAGGCCTTACCAGGGACCTATAAAGGGGCAAAATGATGTTCTCATCCCTTGAGTCAATGCCCTTTTTTATACAAGACAGCACTTTATTTGCTTTAGTAGCCACAGAATGACACTGCCTGGAATTAGACAACTTGTTATCAACTAGATCCTTCTCCATTAAGGATACCCCCAACACACTACCATTCAGTAGATAGTTTGCGTTTATATTATTTCTACCAAAGTGCATAACTTTGCACTTATCAACATTGAACCTCATTTTCCAGTTTGCTGCCCAGTTTTCCAATTTTGTCAAATCGCTCTGCAAAGCGGCAGCATCCTGCATGGAACTTATAGTTTTGCACAATTTAGTGTCATCAGCAAAAATAGAAACATTACTCTCTATGCCCACCTCCAGGTCATTAATAAACAAGTTAAACAGCAAAGGCCCAAGGACTGACCCCTGCGGTACTCCACTAACCACACTGGTCCAATTAGAAAATGTTCCATTTACCACCACTCTTTGTACTCTATCCTTCAGCCAGTTCTCTATCCAATTACAAATATTATGTTCTAGGCCAATATTCCTTAATTTGATCATTAACCTTCTGTGAGGTACTGTATCAAACGCTTTAGCAAAGTCCAAGTAGATGACATCAACTGCCATTCCAGCATCAAGGTTCCTACTCACCTCCTCATAAAAGGCAACTAAATTAGTCTGGCAAGATCTGTTACGCATAAAACCATGCTGGCACAAACTAATAGTATTGTGAACTGCAATGTATTCAAGTACCCTATCCCTTATTACCCCTTCCAAAAGTTTTCCTACTACTGATGTCAGTAGGCTCACCTAATCAAATATTTACTCACGCACACTTACTTCACATTTTCTAGAACAGGCAGCCATCTCTAAATAGGTATTCTCCCTTCCTTTCCCTCCTTGCTTCATACTGCACATGTGTTTCATTCCCTCCCCCCCTCCCCTCTGCCAGATCCGCTTCTGATTGGCTGGTGGGCATGTGTAGCTCAGAACAGGAGACAGAATCAAGTTACACACATGCTCAGAGAATAGGAAGGCTACCGCTGGCACCTACAGGAAGGGGAGAGAGATTTCAGTGATGTCACTGTAGGCTTCACACTGCTGTAGGCTGCCAGCACCATATCTCAGAGAAGCAAGCAGGGATCTGGGAATTTAGATATGCAGTAAGTACTTAAAAAGAATGCATTTAGACTTACTTTTAATTTATATTAACCTTTCATTGTCCTTTAAGTTATAATGACTTCTTGCCCTACTGTGACTATTTTGCCCTTCTCTATCTGCTGCCACACTTTTTACTTACAACTGCTTCTCTAGGAGGCCCCAATAAATGCAGGATACACGACAGTTTGTCCAATTCACATCACCAAAAAGAAAGAGCTGATACAAAGCATATATATTTCTGCAAGCAATATATTTTTTAAGAATTGGGAATTCATTGCTACACTCAGATGCAAAATTCACCAACATTCCAATTAAAATCCCCTACAATACTGGCAATCAAAAAGAATTGTCTATGCACCGAAACACAAGTTCCATCCTGACTGGGGTACTGAGGAATGGATAGTGATCAGCTAGAGAAGGCCTTACGTCTTATCACACTAGGATCAGGATGAAGAAGCAGATAAAACACAGAGCAAAAAGTCCAGTATTTGTTATTCAAGTGAAACATCTAAAAGCTTGCAAAGCCCCACTGGCAACCTTAAATTATTTAGGAGTATTCCAAAATTGTAAATACAATAATCTGACCAGGAATTTAGATAAATCTAGTCCCAATGAGAATGCCTTCTGTGTTAACAAACTTTTATTACTCGCCAGTGCTATTTCTGCTGTCAGTAGGGGGTCTAGAAGATTCTGCATGAATTTTCCATGCTGTGCTGATCAATGGAAATTAACAGAGCCCAAGAAGTCAATATCATATTATCTCTAGCACAGTGGTTGTTTATTTAGTCTGCTAAATTTGTATAATGTGAACGTGATTCCAAAACAAAATTTGCAGCGAAGCCGGTAAAGCAGAGCATCGAATCTAATCTAAGGCAGGGGGATTAAATTCAAGGCCGTGACGTATCTCAAGCTAAATTTCCGTGAGCTTGGAAGACCAATACTGTTTTACCTTGGAATAGACATAAGGCTGTTAGATTCTGCCATTGGAGAACAATTACCAGGAATACAGTTTCACCTTGTTAGTAGAAAATATAAGCAGAGTAATATTTATTGATGTAGAACAGTGGCTATGAGGTAGATATTAACCTTTTCCTGGCTAAAAGTTAAATTCTACATTCTCATGTAACCACAATACAGTAACAGTAACACCAAAAAATGTGTTTTAAAGGACAAGGAAAGGCTAAGTCACTTGGGGGTGCCAAAATGTTAGGCACCCCCAAGTGACTATAATCGCTTACCTTGTACCCCTGGTGCCCCTGTTAGGAGAAAACAGCACCAGCCCGGGGTACCTGAAGCGAGCACTTCCTTCTTCCTGCTTCGTTTTGCAACGACTAAATGATAGGCGCATGCGCAGTAGAGTGAAAAGCCGACTTCTCTGTTAAAGTTCCACTATTCACTCTACTGCGCATGCGCGCGCGATCGGTCAGGAAGGAGGAAGCGCTGCAGCTAGGAGAAGGTAAGCGATTAAAGTCACTTGGGGGTGCCTAACATTTTGGCACCCCCCAAGTGACTTTGCCTTTCCTTGTCCTTTAAAGTAATTAAAATACAATAAACTGCTGCTCTGCACTCTGTTGTGTTTGCTATAGTTATATAGTAGTATAAAAACCAGCGGCTGTGTAGCCATGAAGGCAGTCATTCAAAAGAGATTAGGTTACATAGCAGATAAGCTTTGTATAATATAATGGTGTTCTACAGAGCTTATCTGTTATTTAACATGTGACTTTTATTTAACGTGCCTCTATTGCTTCACAGCAGCTTGTTTATATAAACTAAAGTAGAGTTTCTGAAGCAAACACCAGTGCACCGGTGTTACCAGTGCAGGGCAAAAGTACATTATATTTTAACTACTTTAAAACACTTTTTTTGGTGTCAAGACAATAGCATATCCAGCTTAGAGCATATAAAGCTTGCAACTGCATTAGTTAACTGCCTATGCAAGCAGTACATTGTCACTTAGGGTCCCTGACACAATGACTTCCAAAGAGGGCTGCTGAACCAAAAGTCTGATATTAGCAGTCTAAAACTTCTCAGAATCGCAGAAACCACTAAGAGCAGAATAATAATTTAAATAGCAAAAGTATCAAGTTTAAAGGAAAAAAACAGATACTGCAAGAATCTTAGCAGCATGATAGTTTTCCTGAAACATTTGGGGATGATAGGGTGGTGATGGGAAGACTAGTTAGTAAGGGTTTATAGTAAATGAATAAAATCTAAAGAAATCTTAAATATGTTTTTTCCTAAAAACATTGCTTTGTTATGGGTAAAGGATCCACTATTCTGAAGTCTTAGGGTCCTGGGGTTAATCGGATACGATTTTTGTGATGTAGTGCACCATGCCTTAATTCTTTCTTAATTACTTATTATTACAGAGAAAAAGCAAACGCAAAGAAGAATGGTTATTAAATACCATGGAAAATAGAATTTGCACATTTGCCATGAACTGATAACATATTTCTTATAGGCCAATAAAGCTTATCTGTATTAAATTGAATCGAGAGAGTCACACGCAGACACATGTCACAGGTTCTGTGCTATTTCCATTTCAGCTTGAAGGCCTGAATTATGAAAGATTCACAGAGGCATTAGTCGCGAGTGGCAGGTTTAAGTACATGTGGGTGTATTTGTCAGAGTTAGAAGAAACTGATGTAATTCTGTAACATTAAGTGCTGTTGACTTAAGATGTCAGGTAGAGGGTAACTGCTGCTGATTTTATTCTGCAAGTTCAAGGCAAATACTCAGCAAAGGAGCTGACTTTGCTCCTTCCAAGAGTTAAGAGTTTCTACACTGCGGAACAACCTGGAAGTGGCCCTTTCATCTGACTGGGACAAGGTCACTGAATCCACAATCTGATGGCTTCTTGTTTTCCCCCAAGGGTCCTACACAACATTCAGAATTCCATCACATATGCCTTATTTGGCACAGTTAAAATGTTAGAGCATTTCTTATAGCTACACCTGGGAATATTAATAGCACATGCCTTAGCCAGATAATGTAAAACATTTCAGTGGAGAATATCAGTAAGATAAAGGTCTAAAGAACAAGTGCATGATCAAGATAGAAAAATGAGAAGATTTACAAATGATGATTTAAATAAATCTAAATGCCATATTAGTGGAAAACAAGCAAACTAATCATAATAGGGAAAACCTCTAAATCTGCAACGACTTGTGCAAGTGACAGCGCTGGAGAGATTTAAACCAGAGGACAGCAGCGAGAGTGCCAATCCAGGAGGCTTCACTTGTCCAATTAAGGGTTTCCTTCAAGATGGAAGTGAAAAAGAGCTCTCGCATTTCTAAACACACTTGAATATTAGCTGGAAGAGGGCAGCTCATGTCAATAAATCCAAGTACTGCTACTAGACAAATGAATAAGAAAGTGATGAAAGCCTCATAAAAGCAATACTTCTAGCTACAAGTGAATAAAAAGAAGAGGTATTTCAGATGCCCGCAAGGCAGGAGAGGTATTCATCATCTCTTCATTCCTTCTTTCTGCCAGGCATATTATCTATGATTTGGCGAAATAACAATATGGAAAAAGAAGAACATTTTTCCACATCCCCTTTATTATTATAATGAAAGGTGTCATCTTATTCCATTTGTGTTTTTTTATGTAACGTGCCCCAATTTCACTCTCTCAAGAAAGCGAAGAACGTCTATGCTAGGCTGGGGTGAACGAATGTTAATATAAATAAGGAATCTGGAAGATGTCTCTGCAGGGGTCAGGGGGTGGTTCTTGTATACGGCTTAAAGAGAAACCAAAGCTCACAAAAAAGCCAGAAAGGGAAGTTTAGGAGCCCAATACACCAACTTGTAAGAAAGTCTCTCTAGTAAGTATAATTTTATGTATGGTTTGGTTTTTACTGCAGGTTGATTGGTGACACAGATATTTTCTCGCCCTGACCTCACTACCATATGCCATGAAAATTAAGTTTTCTGTTGTTTGCAAGACAGTAATTGGGGTAAGAAACCTGAAGCACAGTTGCATGGGGGCAGTCTTTTCTGGAGCATGGAAAACCCTTTTTAGTACTATTCTGTATGGCAAAAGGGGTCCCAGTTAAAGCTAGTTGTACAGGTGTACAGAGATGCAACACTGGGCAGCAGACAGCACACTCAAACCATAATGCCTTTGTGCATACAACCTGAGGAAATTCTAGGGTGAAGGGAACTGGGGACTTTGTTGCGACAGAATACATGTGTCAATTTAAAGAGCTAAAAATGAATCAATCATTCTGACATTTTCAGTATATTTTTAAATATGTAAAACAGTGCCTCTTAAGTGCTGCAACTAAAGGTGTTGTGTGCTGTGTCCACAGAGGATTTTGTATTCTTTAGTGGGTGGCACCACAATTATCATATTTTTAATCCACTATTGGCACAACTTGGCAGTTTGATGATTAACAGCACTGCGCAGCTTGGGCAGTTCAGAGAATTGCCCCTGAGTAGGCTGCAGTGTTGGCAATAATATAATATAGTGCCACAAGCATCACAGAGTGTTAATACTATGGCACTGGGAGGAGAGCCAAGTCACTTAATCTCCTGGTGTTCCAGCATACTTAGTGCACCTATAATGGGCAGTCTTGCTTGCTTTAAGTCCCACAGGAGAAATGATTCCCTTATCCTACCTGCACTTGTTGAACTACAACTACAACAAATGACTTGGATATGTCTGGGTCATAACAATAACTGTAAATCTGACTATTCTGCATTGTAGCGGTGTGCAATTAGAAAAAAACACAACATGTTTTCTGTTTGCACTGATAATGAGCATCTCCAGCAATTTGTAATGAAAGGGGAAAAAAATGTTTGGCTGGAATTCTGCTAGGGTCATTGCTTGGGAGAATCTCATCCTTCAGAAACCTTTAATCCTACAGTTCAACAGACAAAAGCCAGGGAGGGATTGTGAGCCAACCGAGGGGGTCAGAATCACTCAATTAAAGCTCTCTTGGAATTCAAGGCCACTGACATTGTGATAAGTTTGCACAGCCTTTCAGAACAACGCATGTGGTATGAAATCCATAGCGCCCGATTCACACGGAATTCCCAGCTCACTGCAGGAAATTAATATTTTACCCTTTTATCTCAGGAGCTCCCGGCAGCTGCTGTTGGTGTTGGTGAATTGTGACACAATCGCTGGCTTCCAAACAGCATAGCTGAGCTCAAGCTGATCTTAATTCCTGCACAGCAACGTGGACTCACAATGAAGAATTGTTTCTCAGGGAATCTTCTCAAATAATGTATTAAGGCATGAAGGGAAACTTGTTCTAAAGCATTCTTCTGCGCTGAGCCTAGCAGTGCTCATAAGGACCAGTTACAACTCCTTGTTTGTTTATTATACCAAGAGATAAGTGAATTTTTATTGTATTAATCTGGAGAGGTCTGCCCGTGGGTGGCAGTTTAAAGTAATATTAAGTATACAAGAAAGGGGGAGTGATTCCTACAAAGTTAAAGGGACCTAGTATTTCTAGTGAATCTTATTGTTGATCTGTGTGCATCTTTGTCAGGGGATGGTGGTTATTAAACTGGAAAAACTTCACACACCAGTGAACTGCTCTTCAATCCAAATGCCATTGGCCATTGGCAGTAATTAAAATATCTTTCTGGGGGATGTGGATTTTGGGGAACTTTAAATATCTTATATGCCCTAGGTTGACCTGCCTCTTATCAAGGGTTAACATATTCAATCAAAATTACTAAAGCAAATTGACTTTCTTAGAAATATAATATTTGTTAACTGATAAGCATTATATATGTGGCTTTCACAAACATTATTTCTTATATTCTGTATGAAAGTGCTTTTAAAGGCAGATTTAACTACATTTTTATTTAATTTGGTTATTTTTTGGAGCAGTACTACACATCCCATATTTCGGTCACCGAAGCAGCCCTAAATGTATATGCCATACATGCCCCTCTGACACTGAATGGATTAACATAGTGAATTAACTCTCTTTGACTTTGACTGGTTTCTTGAGACTTTTACAATTAGTTGGCTTCACAATTCATTCATTCTGGCTTTTAATGTGCCAACTGGTTTCCCTGGGCATACATTGGCATGTAGGAATGGTATCTTCAAGTGTCTAACAGAAATCAGCATGTAAAGAGAGTATCTCCAAGTACCATGGGAAAAGGCTGGCAGGAGACTTACAAATATGCAACAATAAGCAGCCTCTTATCTGTTATCCCCCGAGGTCACTGAAACCCATCGAAGCCTGCCAACAAGAGCGGTGCCAAACACACACTAAAACATTAATAAACACTTGTCTTGCGCACTACCTATAATGAGCTTCAGCATTTCCAACAGCTTAATATATAAATTGCAACTACATCATTAAACTGAACATTCAGGAGACTTGGCAGGTGTACAAATACCCTCTCAGTTACAACTCAAGGGTAGCCACTATACAGTACCTGCAATTTCCTTAAGGTTTTACACTGGCAGAGATCAGGGTAGTGCCACTGGCAAGAACCCACTGCCCACTGATCAATAAGTGTATACTACAGCATTCCCTTACTGAACGTATGAAGGGACTGAATGGAAGAATACTATGATTCTTTATGGCAGTAGATGGGTTAATGAATACAATTAGCTGGCAGCAGGAGTTTTAATAACGTCAAAAGCCATCAAGCAGCAGAGGGGTTCATTAATGAAATAAGCTCTCTGGAAGCAATGGAGTTAATAAGTGAAAAGCCATGAAGCTGCAGAAGGGTGGATTAAATTACCCCTCTGGCAAGATCACAGTTAACTGTTTAAAAGAGAGCCCTTTGACTGCAAGACTAATGCAGTTACAGTGAGTTGGCTAAAAGGACACTGGACAAAGCAGGTTCCTATCGTCTCCTATTGAATCCACTGGGCACAGCACATGGTATCAGGTACATTTAATCCACTATTTATGCAATAAGGCACAACAAGACTCCCATCAATCAGCCAAGCCCTAATGAATGATAGATAGTGTGCTGGGAGGGGGGGGGGGTATATATTAGCAGGACATTCCCAGAAAAAAAACTTTTTCTTTCCCTTTCTTAAAACAAAACAGGCAAAGTTGCAAACACAAGGGATTAGTTAATCAGAGAAGCGCTAGTTTGCCTCTGACTTACCTTTGCAAAATAACATGCTGAGAAGCAGACACACCACCCAAGGGACATATAGGAAAGTTGTCCATTTCCAGTGCCCTGAAGTGCCCATTTCTGTGTGCACTCCTTCACATGGGCGATGAGGCTGCTAGAGTGGGGGGCAGATGCATAAAGGGGCACTGGTGGTACCCAGCAGACACAGGCTGGAGAGCTCAGTGCCCAGGCATTGGTATGTGCGGGGCTGCTAGTGAGCGCTGACTTTTGGGTTCACTCCAGAGCAGAGTCACACAGGGAATCTGTACAGGGCTGAGAGCTGCTCCTTCTCATTTTCCCCCTGTATTTCTTATCCGCAAGCAAGTGTTCCTTACTTCCAAGCATGAGTCTTGCTATCCCCCAGCCTTACAGAAGCACAGAGTAAAAGCAGTGAGTGAGTGGCTGAGATCTCCCTGCTGCCCCAGATCACACAACTTTCCTGCAGAATAAAGGCTTGTACAGAGCTCAGCTGGAAAGGGACAAGAAGGGTGAAGTTGTTTTGTTCCTACGCTGGTGGCCCCTGCACCACATCCCTCCCCTGCCTGCTCCTCATCTATCCTTTCCAAACCCTACAACTCTCCCTCTTTCATCATAAAAAAGAATGTGAGGCGGGGGCTCCCTTTATGGACAGACATGTAAACAAATAGAATCCCAGAACTGGCACTGGCCCCTCCTACCCTGGGCTCGTCAGCTAGCATATACTTGGGGATGAGTTCATTCAAACAGTTCAGTGATCACAGGCAAAGCTTTGCTCCTCACTGCTGTGAAATCTATTGAAAAGCATCCTGTATGGAGCTGCGCTGCTAGATAACTCAATAGCCTTCTTACCAATTCAGCTTTCTAGGATCGTCTCAGCTGCGATATTTAGCCTGTGGTATTCCACTGCAGACTGGTACAAATATTCAGGTTACAGAAGCCTAGGGAATAAACCCACATGAAGAGCTTGTGCTGTTTTAAGTTAGCCACAGAAAAGCACATTTTAGTTTTATGTATTTCTATACTGGGGGGACTCAGTATCAAAAAAAGGAAAAAAAAATTGTCAGTGACCATTTGGAATTGCTGAAATGTCCTTTTCATTTTCCTCTTCTGTACATTAGACGACAGATCGTCAACACTCCAGTGAATCAAGATTTCCTTGTCCTTTAAAGTCATTGTTACAATGATAATATTTGTCAGAAAATGAACATTTTGCTACGTTATTGTTATATTAAACATGGCTACAATGTTTACCATGAAGAAAGATTTAGGCAACAGAAAGCAATAGGGGAAAAAGGCTACTTATACAGGTATGGGATCTGTTATCCGGAAACCTGTAATCCAGAAAGTTCCAAATTACGAGAGGGTGATCTCCCATAGACTCCATTTTAAGAAAATAATTGAAACTCTTTAAAGTGATTTCCTTTTCCTTTGTAATAATAAAACAGTACATTGTACTTTATCCCAACTAAGATATAATTAATCCTTATTGGAGGCAAAACAATGCTATTGGGTTTACGTAATGTTTAAATGATTTTTTGGTAGACTTAATGTATGGAAAACCAAATTACAAAAACCACAGGTTCCCAGCATGCTGGATAACAGGTCCCATACCTGTAAAGGTATTATTAGGGAACTTATTGATCAGTATATGAAATAAAAAATATTGTTTACTGATATAAATTGGCTATAAATAGGCTAAAATTAGATGTAAACAGCACCAGCTACAGCACAACAAATTCAGTACATCGCACATTAGTAAACATGGGAGCAAAAGAAAAATTTGCAGCGGTGATGGCTGATGAATTATAAACAATTTTTGCCTTCAAATGTTTTGAAAACCTTACACAAGTTCTTCTTGTTGCCTATATTCAATCAACATTTGCACTTATGTGTGTCCATAAATGTGTGCCTTTGTACATCAGTAACCACATACGACTGTGAACCATGGTGCGCAACTCATTTAAGCCTCGCTCTGTATGTAGCACTCTCTGTGGGTGGATGGGATATAAATATTTTTAATGCAGTGCAGGGTTTATTTTATTATTTTTAATCTGTCACAAGGTGCTGTTTGCCAATGCAGCCCTGAGAGGGCCAGTTCTAAGAGTTTAGCCATGATCTTGCACCCAGCCCTTTAGAAATTGGCCCTACAGTGGGGCTTGTTTGCTATAGGTGTGCAACCCTGACCCTTTGTATTACTATACACGCATTGGCAGTGCTTGTCTGTGTTAGAGATTCCTAATTGTTTCCATATAGTGGGCTAATTATCCAATATACTACTAGTATACTATGGGTGCCTAGACTAGTAATTCTCATAAGGGCTTGTACATCTGTTCCTGTGGTGGATCCTTCCTGTGTTACACCGCAGGGGAACGCAGGAACAAACGCTGCTTATTTCTCCCTTTTCTGCTGTAATGACAAAGGCGCATGTAAGCGCCTAACACAGGGGTAACAAAACATGCTGCATTCCACCTACATTTGACACTTACATGCATCTGTGTTAGTACAACCCTATTAGGAAGAATGGGATGTGTTTCTTCCTGTGCTCCCCTGTGGTGAAATGCAGAAGAACGCCACTGCAGGGGAATGCAGGGCGAAATGCCCATCTGTACGAGGTCTTAGTGTTGTGTTAACCAGTCCAAAACAGTTGGGTTGAACCAAATAGTCAGTGGTTCACAATCCTAACTCTGCCTAGGTCCCTTCCAACCAGTTACCTCACAACCCCTGACCCAGTCCCTCTGGTTTTTCTCTGTGCCCCAAAGCATATGATGATAATCTGACTATCTATTTTATAGTATCATGCCTGCTCTGCCCCTCTGATGACATATAAGATAGGCAGGTTATAATATTATTGTTAGAAAGACAAAAAACCCACAAACATCCTGGCATGTTTCATGGTGTCTCCGAACTTTACACAATAGGCTGAATGCACATGTGACCTGTGTACAAATAATTTTCAGTACCAGTTTAGAGTTTCTATTTGTTTATATGCCTTTTATACCTATTTGTTTATAAAGTAAACTGGGACTCAAGGTTTCTGCATTGAACAGTTTTTCTCCCGTTCTGGTCCCATGTGGAGGAGTACCACAGAAATGGGCATTTTGAGACATTGAAAATGCTGCTTGGCGTGTTATTGTGCCAAGGTAAGTCAAGCTGGCATTTCTCTTATTATCACTGACTGCCTGTTCACAACTTCTGCACATTTTTGCAAGGATAAACAAGCTGAAGTTCTGTTGGGAATGCCCAGATTATATATTTCCCCCAGGATCTATCATTCGTGAAGTGGGCTCAGCTGGCTGACGAGAGTCTCGCTGTACCTAGTTACATAAATTGTGATGTTACTGATATTATGTGTTGTGCCCAGCAGACTTGTTAGAAATCTGCCTGTCTCCTGTAACCATCCTTGTTATAACTCTCCTTGTTATACTCTCAAAAGACTCCCTTTTAAAAAGAGTAAAAGGGAAGTCCATCCTATTTTGTTCATGTTCACCTCATGTCCGCAAGGGTTTCCACTGATTATTCCAGTTTCCTAAGACACACAGCAAACACACACAAGCAGTTGAATTGACTGCTGATAAAACGGGTCCTGTTGTGATAATGTGATAGCCAACTTTGTGTGAAGCAATGTACTTGTATCCCCATTTGTCTCATGTCTCACATAGTTGTAAGAAAAAAAAATAATGCCTTATTTAGAATATAAATCATGATAAAATAGGTAGTCACAAACCTGTGTTGCTCAGGATTTGAGCCCACAGGTAGGAGAAGCTATGGGTACTGAACAGGGTCAAATGTGCTATGCTATGTGTTACCCACAATAACATGTTTCTCCCAGCACATGGGCATTAAAATGGGCACCTTTAAAGCGTGTTCTTGAATTCCCAGTGCAGATATTAATTAGTGTATATCATGGTTTTGTACATAAATTGCTGTGCTCTTTTTTCTTAGCCATTGTGCATGCTAACAGCAACCTAACATACAACATTCTATGGGCACCTAACATGTAACACCTATCATCTCCTCAACGCAGAGCTCCCTCTGCTGCCAGAGGGCTAATTTCACTCAATACTGGTGTAAGAGGTAACTGTATATTTGTATGTATGTATATTTGTATAGCACTACTTATATATGCTGCTCTGTACAGCAGAATAATGAATTAATAAACAAACAGGGGGTCGTTACAATAACAGACAAATACACAGTACAACAATGAGAACAAATAAATGAAAAGTGCAGTTGCATTAAAGATTCCATTGAGCTAAGTGACATGAGACAAGAGGTCCCTGCCCAATAAATGTAAAAGCCCAAGGAAGTTGCAGATACTGTATAGTGACTACTACTGAGTTGTAATTGGGTTGGGGGGGGTGGACTTTGTACACTTGTCAAATCTCCTGAATATTTAGTTTAAGTTTGATAGTCCACAGGAGATTAGTTGCCCGCGGTTAATCTCAGCTACCACGGGTGACTAATGCCCCCAAAATGTCTTTCCACCGGCAGTAAAGTAAATCATTTTTTGAAGTCACACAAAGTTTCCAGTAGCCCAATGACCCGTAGGGAAACGTAGGGAAGCAGGGGCATGATGTAGCAGTAGGGCAGACATAGCCACTCCCAGTTTTTATCTGATTGGTTGTTTTGTATTAGGGGTATAAATAGCAGAAAACGTTCCCGATCCTCATCTATTTTAGGCAGCATAGGAAAACGCCCACCCTCCCTCCCTATAGAGGTGGAGGCAACGAGTGGTGTTGGCGGGGTGATTGAGTTGGGGGAAAACAATGGTTGGGGTTAGGAAGGGAGTTTGATAATTGTTTGGGGATGGCATGCCTGGAACCTCAGGGGTAAGTAAGTGGATTAGGAGGTGAGTTTTGTTGGGTAGGGGGTTCCGGGCTGGAAGGGCAGCTGGCAGCGCCAGTTGCGCCAGTTGCGCTGCGCAGTTATTGGCTTGTTATGGTGTATGTTTATTCAAAGTTGGTTGTTTGTTATACAAACATTTGTATTGTGTTCATGAGTTGTTTTGTATCTTATTTGTTCTTATGATATGTTTTAAATTAAAACTCTGATTATTAATAAATGTTCTGCGGCCATTTTTATCCCAAGAATTGGTGTCCGTGTGTTTATTGGGGTTGGTAAGTAAAAGAGGTAAAGGGGTTAAGGTTGGGAGAAAGGCGGGTCAAGATCCGACATTGCTCACGTCATGCTTGAGACAGGGCTAGAGCCCGAAACATTGCCTGTTTTGTTGGCAAAATAAACATTTGTAACAAAGATTTGGAGTGCTGCTCCGTATTGGATTCTGCTAGTTCCTGCAGTTTCGCTTCAGAAAAGTGATGCAACACGTATGCCTTCCCACCAGCGATCCACTTTGTTGTAGGTAGGAATTTTGGAAGATTAGTCACCCACCGTAGCTGAGATTTAACCGAGGGCAACTAATCTCCCCGTGGGCCATCAGCCTTAGGATGCAATTGCAAAAGTGTATATATTCGTCTGTTGGAAATGATGAACTTTATCAGAGCTAACTCACAAGACAAGCATTTATTAAAGGATTCACTCTTGTTGGCAAGCTTCTATTGGTTTTAGTGACCACGGGGGGATAATAGATTTGAGGCTGCATATTGGTATATACTGTATTTGTAAGTCTTCTTGCCATGGTTTTTGGAGATCCTTACATGTTTATTAGAAACAGACTGAAGATATAATTTCTATATACTAATGTAAAAAGGGTTATGATGGACTAACTTGGGAAATCCTTCCATTTTTTTGTTGACAGAGGAGTAGCTTTAACATAATTTGCAAATGTAATTGCTGCTGAGAGCAGTATTTGTCTGTCCCTTTGAATTCTGTATACTGCTGGTCTCGGGAAACAATGTAGCAGAAGCCAACTGATTAACAGACATGCAGAACATTGCAGAAATAGCAATACTGGCTCAATGAGAGCTGACAGAGTGTCAGAACCAACAGTACTGACAATAGTAAAGGACAGAGGGATACTGCTAACATTTCCATTTCTATTTAACTTTAAAACTACTAAACTAGTCATACGTTGTTAAATCACTATGTTAATTCATTCAGGGCCAGAGGGGCATGTACAGTGTATATATATATATATATATATAGGGTTGCTTTACTGGCAGAACTGGGTGACAGTAAGATGGGATTTTCAGTTCATGAATTAATCAGGAGAAGGGTTGACTGATGAATAAAAAATAGAGAGCAAATTCAAATTGAAAGTATAAATACTTTCCCATTGTAGCTTCCTAGACTTGGCCTAGTCTTGCGCCACATCCCCTGCATATAATGGAACATTTTCATGTGACTGCTCAGCCACCACAGAGGATTAGGGTTAGGCTCCCAGTGGAAAATCATCTTATCCCTCAACTGAGTACTTCTCACAAGCACCCAGTCCCCAGGATGCAATCCTACTTGAACAAAGCTAGAGACCATGAACATGATAAAATGTGTCCCAAATTACATATTGCACACTGCACTAATGGTCATAAAGCTCCCCTTTAGTTCTTGCTTCTAGTCATTGTTCAGGACACCTCCTAAAAGGGGAAAACAATAAATCTAGTTGCAAATGTATTTACCGAAGAAACAACAGGAAGTAGGTGGTGCATATACAATGTTATTGTAGACCCAGCGTATATCCAGTATATACTTCTGATTCCCTTAAAGATCTTACAGGTTTAGAGCATCTACACAAAGTTCTGCTACTAGCTGTAACTCCACTTTTGCAAGGAGAAGCCTGTCCAATTCCTACAGAGGGTTCCCTGCCTTCCAAGTTCTTCAATAAGGGATAAGTTGGGAGTAGGCGACTTTTTCAAACATAGATTGATTTTTAAAATTATAACATCTATAACTGGTATAATTACACTTTGCCAGAGATCACTCCATGCATTGGCACTTTATTAAACTGAACAACTGCAGAAGGAAATATTATATACATAAATAAACATGCAGAAATCAATGAGAAAACACACATTCAAGTTTTACAAATTCACACTTATTAAGGTTGAATCAACTGCCCACATGTTTTCACACAACAATCTGTCTTTCATCATTTATATGCTGTATCCAGATTATAAAGAATAATCCACTGCCATTCAGTAGGTATCTATGGGGCTTATTTAGCAGTGAATCAATAAGCAGTATCGACTACTTAGGGAGTGTGTAAGTTTTGTAAAAGTAAGGTTAATTTTTTAATCAATGTGGACATGACCATAACTTCTATAAATGGTATAATTATCCTCTCTCAGAGATCACTCCATACATTGACATTGCTAGGGCTGTCCAAACTAAAGAACTGCAGAAGAAAATTCAACAACTTCACCAAAATTCATCAAGAAAATTCACCCAAGCTGCTTCTGGGTGCAGGACCAGGGAAAAGTTGATGCCAGTATTGGGGTTTGATTCTCGGCCTGCGGCTCGGCTGAGAATAATCCCTGTCTGGTATCAGCCTAAAAGGAATTTGCAGCTAGAAAAAAAAATCAGTGGTCTTTGAAATTAAGCTACCTTAATGGCACACAACGTTGTACTGAGCTTGGGGGCACCTGTAAAAACCCAGTGGACCCTACGACCCATGCCGACCCAGGCCCGCTCCTACCCATCAATGACTGCAAGCACCAGTGTTCCCTTTCCATTGTGGCTGCAAGGAGGCAAGGTGGAGTAAACGCTGGGGGCTTGCAACAATTAGCTGACAAATGCCTGCACAAAGGTTTGAATGCAATTCAAATAGAAGTCAATGGGGATGGTTTCGGGTGACTTGGCACTTCATGCTTGGGCTTCTTAAAGACATGGCATTCAAAGTGACTGACATTGTCTCATGTGCCAAAGTCTTATGCAAGAGCTACATACTGTATGTGATGGAGATAATTACATTCTGCATAGAGTACACACTAGGCTGCTGAGAGTGGACAAATGTCATATAAACCCCATGAGGTTGTAGGAAGGATTCACTATTACAAAGAACAGTGACTTGCCTTGTGTTATGGTTTCTCTTTAAGCAATGGTCAATAGTAAGGCAGTGTATTGGCTTGTTACATTTACCAGAAATATCATGTCCTTATTAGTGATGAGCGAATCTGTTCCGTTTCGCTTCGCCGAAAAATTCGCGAATCTTTAAAAAGATCCGCGAAACGGCAAAAATGTCGTGCGACAAAAAAAATTTGTCGCCCGCGGCTATTATTTTGTCGCACGGCTATTGTTTCGTCGCCCGCGGCTATTATTTTGTCGCGCGGCTATTGTTTCGTCGCCCGCGGCTATTATTTTGTCGCGCGGCTATTGTTTCATCGCCCGGCTATTGTTTCGTCGCATGTGGCTATTATTTCGTCGCGCGGCTATTATTTCGTCGCACGGCTATTCTTTTGACGCCTGCGACAATTCTTTTTTGACGCCGGTGACAATTTTTGGACGTGCGGCGAATTTTTCCGTGGCAAATTTTTTCATCCGTTTCGCGAAACAATCCGCCAATGGCGAAACGCGTAAATTCGCCGCGAATCCATGCCTGGCGAAACATTTCACCCATCACTAGTCCTTATCTAAATAATTTAAAGAATATAATTTTAAAAACATTTTTTCTGCTCCTTAATTTCCCTTCAAATATTGCTAATTGAAAACTCTCATTTTCTCACAGCACTTTGATATGCCCAAAACTGTCCAATCTAATCTGGTTAGGTACAGTCAGTTTCAGTTTGGACAAAATGTCTTAGTTCCCCATAACAAGCTAAAATATGAATTTCCAGCTGGGATTGCTGTGCGAATCAGGTGCTATGCATGCTGTGCAAACTTATCACAATGTCAGTGGGCTTCAATTCCAAGAGAGCTTTAATTAAGTGATTCTGCCCCCCTCAATTGGCTCACAATCCCTCCCTGGCTTTTGTCTGTTAAACTGTAGGATTAAATGTTTCTGAAGAATGAGATTCTCCCAGGTGACGACACTAGTAAAATTCCAGCCAGCATATTTTCCCTAATTAGAAATTGCTGGAGATGCCCATTATCCGTGCAAACAGAACACATTCATCACTACATTGAAGAATATTTACAGATGCCCAGTTCTTTCACTGATCTAAGGAATTTTGTCTGTGTGTAGAACAAGTGTTGTTGAACTATTACAGGTATGGGACCTGTTATCCAGAATTCCCGGGACCTGAGGTTTTCTGGATAAGGGGTTAGATCTCCACACCTTAAATCTACTAAAAATCATATAATCTTGATTTGGATTAAGTAGAAGTTACTGTTTTATTATTATAGAGAAAAGGAAAATCATTTTTAAAATGGAGTCTATTGGAGATGGCCTTTACGTAATTCAGAACTTTCTGGATAATGGGTTTCCAGTTAAGGAGTCCTATACCTGTACTTTAAAAAGTGCTCACAGCCTACTGTAGGGCGGTTGCTGAGGGGTTCATGTGGTCCATTGATCTTATGGTTGATTTGCGACCCAGGGGGCTAATTTGTGCCCCCAGGTACTTCTTGCCTCCTCCCTTCTGCCTTACTTTAATCGAGTACTGCCAAATCGGCTTGTATGCAACAGCGTTTCTTTTTGCACTCTCTTGCGGTGGCATTCTCCTGCTTTGAACCATAGGGGAGTGCAGAAAAAATACACCCCATTCTTCTTAATGTGGCTGTACTCCCACAGGTGCATGTAAATGCTGAACGTAGATGGAATGCATGCGCCTGTGTGAGTACAGCCACATTAAAAAGAATGGAAGGCATTTTTATTTGTGCTCCCCACCTGTGGGGAAAAGAATGGTCTCTATTTCGTCCTGCACTCTGCTCCAATGGAGCGCAGGAGAAATGTACTGCAGGAGAACGCAGGGTGAAATGCTCATGTGTAAGGGGTTAAAGAAGTAGTTGGCCAGGGCAGATGTTTTCATGGTCTCTTTGAAAAGTGTGTGTGAAATCCAACTTGGCTTCTTATTTGCTAAACTGAAGCTACTTTGCATGGATACATTCATATCCAAGTATCTAAGCCAGTTCCCTCTAGTAAGGGAAGTTGCTATACTGTATTTGTGTAACTGTCAAATACATATGTGATCCTTATAAACAGAGAGGACCTGTGATACTCACTGTTTTCTACAGAGGCTACTGGAGGGAAAAATCTGAAACAACACCTTTTCAGTCTTCCAATTATGGGTAAGGGTTTACACCCTATACCCCTTGGAAAGGTAGTTAGGCAGAGACAGGTGGTTTGTGTTCTTTCATCCATAATATAAAATGGCCAGTTAGCTTTTAATGGTCTAGTGAAAATTAAATTGAAACACCTATTCTGCTAAGAAATATTAGTCATTTGCATCTATAAATACATTATGATTCAGTACAGGCAGCGTAGTATAGTCACAGGGACTGGCATGGTAATAGGATGGAAATGCAGAAAGCTTTTACGTTCAATAGATGTTGAGATGTGAATTACTAGTACATTATATGAATGTGGAATTGGTTGATGATTGAGTAGTGCAATAGAGTTGTATAAATCTATTAATGAACTGATGGCTTACCAGTCTCATAAGTTCATAATGCACTAAGCAGCTAAGTACCTTATACATGTAATTGACCGCTATGGGATTGCTTGCTACTGTAAGCTTGTGGAATCAATGGAGTTGTCGCCACACAGACTCTCGTTTGGCCAAGGATCAAGGTAATGTAACACAAGTTGAAAGTTTGCATCAGGTTAAGTAACCCATAGCAAACAATCAGATATTTACTTTCATGTGATTAGTAAATTTAACCTGCTGAATGATTGCTATGGGTTACAAGACATGGTTACAGACATTGCTACTTTTATTATATTACCCCACATACATATTCTTAATAAGCCTGTTAATCAGCTAGCTACATTATTTTGAGAGTCAGAAGCAACAGTGCAGAAGTCCAGACAAGCAAATACGGATTTAATTTGCATTCAAACCAAGGATAATTTTTAATAAATGCATATTTGAAATTTGATTTATGGGGAAAAAATGTGTGGAGTGGAATAAAACGAACACTATTATTTTGGCCACTATCAGGCTTTCCTCTAATAACTACTTATGGCATCTCAGTCTGACATTAGTGAGTTTCAGTGGAGAGCAAACCATTACAACCTCACTGCACTGCAAATCCATAGTTATAGCCATGTGATGCTTTTAAAAACCTGTACTTACACTTCCATTTGTTTATTTATTTATTTTTATATAACATTCCACCCACTTGCCCAAGTTTGATGGCAGTTAATAATATTCCAGTCTATGCCTCAGCATCACTAAGCAACTGCTAGAACCTCTGTGTTTTAAACTCTTCACAGGCAGAGCAACCTGCAAGGCAAATGGTTAAAGCACAACTTCTGTAGCAAGCAAGGACAAAATGCTAAATATCACATACCTGCATACATCAAAGTGACATTTTTTGATAGGCATACTTCTGTTTTTCCAAAGTAGCCTTATAAGATTTATTCAAATTTGAACTTTATCATTATACTTTAGACCTTTTTTTATTAAATTGTACTGACGTTTAGAATAATACAGCTACAGTCTATGAATAAGAATGTGATTTTAACTGTCCCAGCTACCAGTTGCCAGTGCCATAAGAACTGTCAGAGAGTGGGAAAAAAGACATTTAAGGATTTGTTTACAAATTAATGTTTCGCTTACTGAATAAACCACCAGCACTTTCTGCTCTCCTGCTGGCTTATGCATAGGGTTAAACGTAACATAAACCTGTTTAAATCTGTATTATAAGCAGAATAGAAATCTGGTGCACATTAGTAAAAATCCAGTGCAAGATACAAATTGCAGCGCTATTGCAGCAGGGGCAGAGGAAGCAGACCATGCGGTTGCAAGGGGGCCCAGGATTGTAAGGGGCCCAGTAAAGTCCTAATTAATGAGCAACTTCGATATACATTGGTATAACAGGTCAACATACTAAAGTTTTGGGGTGCAAAATGGAATTTGCTGTCGGTCCCAGTAAAATTTAGATACTCCATTAGTATGGGGCAATGGTGCCCTGTATCTAATGCCTGCATAATTGTGTCAGTGACAGGAACTTTCCCCTGAATTTGGGAACTGTAAGTAGAAATCCTAAGCACTGGCCCTCATTAACAAATTAGTCGGATCGGGGACAGCATCGGCTTGTTGATGTGGTCCCCGAACCGACAGATGCTAATACCCGTCGTTCTTATTCTATTGTTTGGCCCGATATTGCCCACCCGTAAGTAGGGATATCAGGAGAAGACCGCCAAGCGAGTGGATCTTAGCACGTATGGTCACCATTAGTGTTAGGAAGCTACTGCATCAAGCTTCATTTGGTGTGGATTTTAATTTTCAAGAATATTATAAATTCCTCTAGCCAGGGAATGTTAGAATGCTTTAACTTTATGGGAGGTGTCTTCCTGATTGGACTCCCACCTAATGATGTCATGCCAGCATCACCCACTCCCTATGCATATACCCTCAAAAGACATGTATTTGGCAGTGGTTGAAGATATGATTACTTCAGCTTTGCATTGTTTTCCTTATTTACAATGGCTGTAAAAACACAAGACAGAAGATGGAAATCAATTATAAATGTCCAGTAAAGTCCAAGCAGGGAGGCAGTCAGTGAGGAACAGTTAATGATAAAGTCTTTCTGTAAAGCCATGAGTGGCTTTTTATAAAAATATCATTGGAATTATTGGAAAGACTAATGGAATAAGCTCTCTTATTACATGTACTTATTATAAATGTACTTATTATAAATATATATATATATATTTCTAACACTAAGCCAATTGCAAAAGATCATGAATGATATGCAGGACACTGTGAATTTCCTCCCACCAGTACATGTAATAAGAGAGCTTATTCCATTAGTCTTTCCAATAATTCCAATAATATTTTTATAAAAAAACCAATTTAATATTTCCCATAGCCACAGAGCTTCACAGCATGCTTCAAAGTGATGGCTTCATCCTCTTTTTTTGAATTTACATATTTTAATTTCAGAAAGCAAAAATAGTATCAGAGACATGTCAGTAAAAAATCTGTATGTAAAAGCTGGGCATACATCAGCAGATTTAGCCATCCACATTGTTTCCCAAATTTGATTAATCCACTTGGATCATACCGAGGGCCTTTGGAGGACCTTTGGGAGAAGACAACATCCATGAAATTGAACGGATTTCCTAACCTGCCAGTTAAAAAAGCTACTGGCTTAGCCTAAAGAGGTTTAAGCTTCAGATTCCCTGTCAAAAAATTCCCACATTACATGGATTATTTTTTGAAGGTAGAACTATATAAATGAGTAGGCCCTACTTCGGAAACAACAATCCATTTAAAGTGATGAGAAAGAACCTTATATAAGAGCAATAATGGAAATGTAATAATAGGTGATACGTTTGCTCCAGGTCTCATCAACTAGGATTGCTGCTGATGTCCCACCATTAGTGATGAGCGAATCTGTCCCGCGAAAATGTTGCGCGGTTATTCTTTCGTCACGCAGCTATTCTTTTGTCGCCCGGCGAATTTTTCCATCCGTGAATCCATGCCTGCCGAAACATTTCGCCCATCACTACCCACCAGGGAAAGAAAACATACAGTCTGTCACAATCTGTATCCCAAAACCCAGAACAGATGCCAAGGGTCTGGTCATGGCTCACGCTTCTGCCTATAACAGCTGCCTTTCACGTCGGGAGGAACCCTTCGCTACTCAGATGCCACCAGGATTTATAGTAATAGACCCAAGGCGAGAGTTCTGAGCAGCCAGAGGAACCAAATCGTGTGACAGGAGGAATGGGGAACAGGTTAGCGTGGTCAAAGGACAGGCAAAAATCAGTTAGTGCAGTACAAAATTGGAAGGTGAAAATGGCCAAGAAACAGGCCGGTTCAGGCAGCAATAAGGCAATGGTCTGGAACAGGCAGGAGTCAAAACACAGGAAACCAGAACAAGAACGCACCCATGAATAATCTAGAATTGACCTACATTGGGCAATGATTACAGGAATGCAGGCTCTTTAAATATTTAAATTTCACGCCAAAAATGACGTCGTACAGTGTGTTCCAAGAGAAAAGGCGTGTGCGCACATCAAAACCAGAAGGACGTGCACATGCGCACACATGCAGAGAAGATGGTGGGCGTCCCGCTGCCCTCCTAGACCACCAGGTACCGTTACACATTCACTTGGTATAGGCTTCTACATAAACTTTGCATTACATTTCCTCTCAAGTGTTTTGAAAAGTGTAGGTAGGGAATGTATTTGCTAAGTTGCTACAGGTCATATAACCCATAGCAACAATTAATCTGCCAGCACTAAACTCTGTATGCATCTTACTGGTGATAAGAACTTGTGTTTGCAATATTCTACACTATTGGAGTCCTTATGCACTTCATCCTTCAGGTAATTAATCCATCTCAGATCAAAAGGCCATTGCCTAGCTATATACTGCCTTGCTATATATACATAGTACAGATCAGGTTTAGGAGTACTTATGAAGTACAAATAGAGTCATGTCAATGTACATAAGAATATAAATTTGAAATGCCAAATTTCCAAAGATAGGGTTGTATAGCATGGTTTTCCATGGGTTCGGATTGGAGTACAGTACTACAGCTCCTGCAAACTGGTTAATGCCATATATAGACCCTAGAGAAACAACAGAATATTCAAATAATATGTTTGTTTTGCTAATTCTTGTCTTCTTTTTATCCATCAAGTCTCGCCATGGAAGTGGGATCACCCAATAGGACTTTATGCTATCGCTGTTCCAAATGCACTACATAATCTCTATATATAACATCTTACATTAGTTATCCATCGTGGTCTCTCTCAATTTCTTTATTCCAATGAAAAAATGCGGCTGTGTTTTAGAAAAGTATGTGTGATAATGAGCAATGGTTTTCATTACAGCCATTCTGCAGTAAGAGACGCAGGCTCTTTTCAAGAACGGTCTTAAATAAAAAGCTTTAAATCCCGCGAGGCCCCTCGCTCTGTCTCTGGTATTCAACTTGTACACATTTTTTCCATCAAAAGAATGCATTCAATATGTAGTATTTTGAAAAGGATTGCAGAGTCTGACATCAGATGTTCCACTGACATGGTAAAGTCATGTTTCTGATTTGTTAGATCTATGTCATGCCACGTCTATGTTGATTGTATCCATATCTTTGTCAGGGGAACTAGCTTTATCTTGTGCCTGGGAGGGAAAGGGTTGGGTATTAAAAATGCAATAGCTATGCCATAAGTGTAATATTATAGCAGAGATATGTTATAACCTGTTTGTAATATAAAATGTCTGAGGTCATATATATATATATATATATATATATATATATGTTATATGTAATAACATATACACAGATTATTAAAGGAAAACTAATGCCTAACTAAAGAAATAGGGCAGAAATGTTGTACATTATGTTTTGGGCTTCTGTTCCAGCCCAAGGCAACCCCAGCCCTTTAGCAGGGAAGATCTGTCCCTCCAAAGATGCCCCAGTAGCTCCCCATCTTCTTTTCTGCTGCTTCCCTACACATGCTCTGTGCTGCTGTCA
This sequence comes from Xenopus tropicalis, assembly GCF_000004195.4. Classification (NCBI taxonomy): domain Eukaryota; kingdom Metazoa; phylum Chordata; class Amphibia; order Anura; family Pipidae; genus Xenopus; species Xenopus tropicalis. Next base: position 159,285,616 of record NC_030677.2, read on the forward strand.
GATGACACAATATAAGGCTGATTAGTAATTAATACAGATAATTACTAAATGGCAGCTCAGAAACCAGTGCTATTACCATCTGAATTTATTAATCAGCCCTGTAGCATCAGTTTATATTACAGACAACCCTAAGTTTAGCTTCTCACCCTGAGCACACTGAGCATTTTAGCCATATTCATTTTTAGGGTTTAGTTCTCCTATAAAGGGAAACTACTTCCAAAAACTGTGTTTTTTAAGGGATAATGGAAGAAAATACCAAGATAGAATTTACTGAACAGTAACAGCTGGAATATCAACCCTCTACCCTCTCAAGCAACCATTCCTCCCACAAGTCAATTGCCTGCCACATGGAGGGAGTGTCACATACTGCTCCCTGCCCAGCCATGGTTCCCCTTCCTTAGGTTCTGTCAGTCAGGGAGTACCACTCTAAGAAGCATCCCAATAAACATTATTTTAAAATTGTCAGTGTTTTTAATTAAATATATTCAATGGTTTTACCACTGTAATAGTAACTGAAAGCAGTTCAAAACAGTAAGTGAAACAATGAAGCAGAAGTCAGTTCTTCTGGAGTTCTATAAGTCAATCGGCTTCTGCTCCACTGTTTCAAAAGTGCAGAGAATACAAACAAGTTTCTATAAAGGCAGTAAGAATTGTTTAGACAGTATTTATTTTCACTTGCACAGAGTTGAGAGTTCTCTAAATGTAAACAGTATCTGCATGGAATGAATAAATTAGAGAGATGCCTTTTGGTTCTGAAAAGTTCTTGTGAAATTTGAAATTATACACGTATGTACTGTATGTATTTATTTATATCCACGCAATGTGAGAATGCTCTACCTTTTCTCTTAATACCTTTCCAGGTGTCGGGTGTGAAACAGTCTCTAGACCCACCTGCCCAGGGTAAAAGGAAACCATAGGAAAATCCATTGATCTGTTATTGTGGTTGCATAAGGTGATTTATTGGCTCAGTTAGGAGATACCAATTCTGGCAACGTTTCAGGCCACTTTGGGCCCTTTATCAAACTTTTATTAAGCACCACAAATGTATGCAGTGCTTTACAAGGCATGTGTTGAGATGTCTGAAGCCCGTACTGTTTGTAGAGGTAAGGAAGGATCTGATATGCAGGCATTTGTCAGTTTTGTATACATGGCTTTCTATTAGAAAATCATTGAATGGTTTGAGACAGGGTTATAAAGGATAAATTTGGCACCCAACGTCTGACACCCAAGATCCAGCATCCTCCCTCATCTCTTCTGCTTGCTGTTCGCTCATAACCCCATTAACGGGGTGTTTTGTAAACTATAAATACACTGACTTTTGGATAAGCATGGGTAAGCACTTTGGGTCAAAATGGTTTTAAAGGAACAGTAACACCAAAAAATAAAAGAGCTTTAAAGTAATAAAAATATAATGCACTGTTGCCCTGCACTGGTAAAACTGGTGTGTTTGCTACAGTAACACTACTATAATTTATATAATAAGCTGCTGTGTAGCCACGGGGGCAGCCATTCAAACTGGAAAAAAGGAGAAAAGGCACAGGTTACATAGCAGATAACAGACAAGTTCTGTAGAATACAATAGTGTTTTATCTGTTATCTGCTATGTGCCTGTGCCTTTTCTACTTCGAATGGCTGCCCCCATACTACACAGCAGCTTATTTATATAAATTATAGTAGACTTTCTGAAGTAAACACACAACTTTTACCAGTGCAGGGCAGCAGCACATAGTATTTTAGTTACTTTTATACACTTTCATTTTTTGGTGTTACTGTTCCTTTAATAAAGTAAAAAAATGTTTTTAACATAAATTTGTGATGTATTTTCTTCTTCTTGATACACATTCTGAAGACAATAGAATAGAGGATTGCATATGGAACTGACAAGTGCACTTACATAGGTGCATATAAAAAGCTCATTAAAACAAGCGATGCATTTTTATGTGCTCAGCATGATTTCTAAACTCAAAAGAAAATGCCTGTGTGTAAGAGCACTTACTTGTGAGCGTTTTTTTAAATAAATGGGTTAATCACACAAAAATGCAGCATGTTCTAAACACAGATTTGGATGCTGGTGGGTACAACCAGGCAAGAGTAACATAGAATCAATTTCCTGATGCAGTGAGGCGTGCTCACACCTTCATCTCAAACATGCTTAAAAAATAAAAAACCTGTGTGCAAGAACCCTTGAAGGTGAGCGGACCCACAACTGGGTGCGTCTCCCTGAACTCTTGCAATGCAGTCAACCTAAGCAACAGCCTCAGAGAGAGACATGATAGCAGGCAACCTAACACCATCCCTCTCCTAGAATCCACCTCTGCAAAGTTCCAAACAGGTACGATCAGGCCAATATGCCATTTTCTTCAGATGTTATTAGACTACAGCTTTCAGCAGTGGTGTAACTGTAAGCAGACTCCACAGTCAAAGGGGGGCCCCGGTCATCTTCCTCTATAGATCTAAGAAGTCTCAGACCAGGGAGGTGCACACTAGGCCCCTATAAAGACCACTGACTTTCAATATCTGTTGGAGGGTGCAGAGAGTTGTATTCCAGCAACATCTAGAACCCATAGTAAGGAAAGTTTTAGGTTACACAGAATTATTCATGGCCTTGGGGTATCTCTTACATAACTAGCAAGTATGAAATTAAGAACATGAGAGCATGGCTGAGATGTGCAATGTGTGGATCATCCATCAGAGTTATTCCCATGCATATCCTCACAAATCCATTTGGAACTTCAAAGTATTTAATTTTCACGAGTATTTTGTGCATTACATTTATCTTTATCTTCATCTTCATTGTTTATTCCACAATGCATCACCATCTTACACATTATAACGAAGACTGATGTACATCTGGGCCAATTCCTAGGTCTCACAGTTGTCATCTCAGTTGGTAGAAATGGGTGAATAAATGCATTTTAATGCACATAAATATTTACATTCTCTCCAGATATGAATTAGATCAATGCTGTCTGGTATGGGAGCCTCCAGCTGTTCTTGCACTAATGAATCACAGTTGTGGCTGTCGGGGGATCATGAGAATTGTACCCGTAGGTGAACATCTGGAGGACCACACCAATTTGGATGGATCAGGTAGCTTTAAAAATATTATCTTATTTTTACCTTATGTTTGTTCACGTAAATTTGCATGTAAAAGCAATCAAGTTTTTACAAACTGTAGCTGAATCCTTTGCTACAGTAACTGCAGCTATTCATATTGATAACAATATATCCGGCATAAAACAGTTGCCGTATATGACATGAGCCATACTGTACATACAGTTATGGAGTCAAAGCTCTCTTGGGTGTAATGAATAGAGTAAGTTCCATAGGGTGATACTGTTTCCATGTTCTTATGGCTGGGGTCATATATCTTTGAGCCTGGACTTTTTCCTATAAGCTCTGTTGGCAGGGTTCTTACAGGAACACTTACACCTTGGACTGGCAGTTTGCAATATGCCATAGCCTGTCACTATTTATTGGGCCAGTGTGGCCTGTTTGGGCCTCTGTGTACCTGAAATGTCAGGGCTGATTTTAAATCTCAATCCAGACCTTAACACTTGCACTTATAGGATTTATATTTACATTAGTTAATCAGCTGCTGACAAGTCACTCTCTTATCTGATACAGAACAACCTTTTTCAGATATAGGGCTGCCACCTTTTCTGGAACAAAATACCTTCCTATACCTTCCTATATTTTTTGCCTTTTTTCCCTATTAGTAAGATTGGCAGCCAGGGGAGATCCTCACTCATATAGGACCCTTTATGTGTACAAAATAATTTTGTAAATTATTACAAACGATGCAGCCATGACTGATATGGTGAGAAATATTAAATTGTAGCCCATGTATTGTGTATTTGGATGGTACTGAAAGTCATGGATGCCATGCTAACAAGAGGACTATTCAGTTCTTGGGCTGCTGACTATGCTCCTAACACTCATTCTGTCTGCTTCTAAGCGTACCATTTCCTTAACGAGGCAGCTGCATTCAAATTGATATTAAAATGTACTACATGTAATTTCTGGATGAGCTTGTCATAACCTAGATCTGGATTTGTAATCCATTAGCAACGCTGGCTTGAAGGCACAGTAGAATTAGACAGCTTTCATAGAGTGCGCCCAGGGAATATGTATTCACAATGTCTGATCTGCGAATGATGTCGGGCTTTTTCCTGCAAGGCCTTCCGGGAGAATCTTGAGGCAATGCTTTTTCTAAACTCTAGATCTTCGCATGATGCTATTGTAACTGAGGATATTAGACAGTTAGTGAAACCTCCTTGATGTGCTTTCCAAAGCCACTATATATATATATATATATATATATATATATATATATATATATATATATATAATAGTGATAAGATGATTAATGCTTTTAAGCATAATTTGTTAGCATAGAGATGTTAACTATCCTTTCCCTTCTGTTGAAGATTTACAGAAACATGATGTGATTTTGCTGAAAGCAGCTTGTGTAAGTGTAATGTAAGTTTAATACAAAGAAGAGAGAGTTATGACAAGGCATCTTGCGCTGAAATGTTCGATGCATTTGACCACACAATATCTAATACGGAGGTTTGAGCAGGAAATTAAAGCATACATCTTAAGTGACAGCAACACGCCATTCAAGCATTTCTCCGTGCCGCTTGGCTAACTTCAAAACAACCAAACTCTATTCATTACATTGACCTTAGGGCATAATCTCATTATCTCAGTGTATGGTATTTAGCATAATATCTTTTTGTTCTTTTTATCACAGGAGCCATGCATTTCTGGCCCTGCTGCCAATAAAGGGGGCTTCCTGTGTTTTCCATTCTAGGAAAGACTGCTGCCCCAAGCAATACTGAAAACTCACTATTATAAATCTTAAAATAAATAGAATAGTAAATGATTCAATTGACACAGTGATCTCGACATTAGGCTTAAAGAACATTAAATCAAATGCTTTTATATAGATTGATCTGATGGCCTGACATTAACTGGGATTGTTGAAAGCATCGGCCTTGAGAATTTGTGTTACGCAGGACTAGGTCACTATCTTCCCCATGCCCCAAGACCTCCTTTATCTACTGGAGCTCGCTGTCAAAGCTGAAGGATTTTCTCCATAAGACAAAGAGGTTGCTTGAAACAATGACTCTTAAAGCCACTACTCTGTCCAGTGATGAAACTGCTAAGTGTGCAATCTGTTCTTAAAAAATGTAATTTCACTTGTACATTGCTGAGTACAGCAGGGATGTTGAACATTCAGCCATCAGAAACTATATAGGAAATCCCAGCAATCCCACTTCACTGACAGCCTATGTTTGCCAGGGGATTCTGGTATTGTAGTTTAGTGACAGCTAAAACACTGCAGGTTGGTCAGGCCTGTAATAGATCATAACTGTATACACACCTTCCAGGTTCAAGATGCTGATTTCCCATTAAGTATGACTAAAAAAAGGTCTAAGAAATATGAATTTTTATAATTTAGTCAAAACATCTAAGTTATCTATTACAGGCTAGCTATTCATAGGGATTGGTTTGGTGAGTTTATGAAATATGAAAGGTTCATGTGATGCCCAGACTGAACGTTATTGCTCCCCTGTATATATTTATATATATATAATATATACACCCACACATAAAGCTAGTACTGGCACTCACCTCGTCACAGGTACGTTCCGGGTGCTTCCCACTTAATTGGCACAGTCATATGAATTGGAAGCACTCACAGAGGCAGAAAGACAAATTTTAATAACAATTCATGACATCCCCCCACATAAATGCATTTTGGTTCTCTTTGAACCGTCGCCAGGGGTTGAACCGCTGTAAGGGTTTTCCTATATAGAGATGTAGCGAACTGTTCGCCGGCGAACTAATTCGCGCGAACATCGGGTGTTCGCAAGTCCGCAAATTCGCGAACTTTCGGCGATGTTCGCCATTTTGGGTTCGCCGCGGGTTTTTTGGGGGGTTTTTTTTTGGCATTATTTTTTGGCGTTTTTTTTTTCATTATTTTTTGGCGTTTTTTTGGCGTTATTTTTTGGCGGTTTTTTTTGCCGTTTTTTTTACAAAGTATTTTTCAGAGAAATTTTTGCTTGATCCCCCTCCTGCATGCCACTGTCCAGGTCGTGGCACCCTTTAAACAACTTTAAAATCAGTTTTCTGGCCAGAAATAGCTTTTCTAGGTTTTAAAGTTCGCCTTCCCATTGAAGTCTATGGGGTTCGCAAAGTTCGCGAATATTCGCGAGTTTTGCCGAAAGTCCGCGAACGGGTCCGCGAACATTTTTGGCGATGTTCGCTACATCCCTATTCCTATATATACATATGAGTTTTATGTTTTGAACAATAAATCATCTTTTCTTCATATTAAGTCCTGTGAGTGTGGTATCCTTCTCGTGACATATATATATATATATATATATATATATACATATATACTGTGTATATATATATATATATACATATATACTGTGTATATATATATATATATATATATATATATATATTAATGAGTGGATTTCTGAGATGCAGTAACATGTAACTGTAGCAAATAAGTTGATTAGATATATTGCTTGTTAGCATGCAATGCAACAATAACCCCAATGTTATGCAAAGTTTGATTAAGGGCTTATGTTGTCAGAAGCAGAAAAAGTGGGAAAAGAAGGCAAAGCAAAAACATAACAAGGAAATAAATGTGTACATCCTTATTATTTACACATTGCATTGAAACTGTTGATTTTGGAAGCAAATTAATATATGCAAGACTCTGAAAATGGGTTAGCTTAATTAAGAAAGACAAGGCACAAAGGATCATTTATTTTAGATCATTGGGTAACCTTTGTAACTAGGCTATTAACTGCACTACACTAATCAAGTGTCAATAGGCTGCTATGCTTCTATGCTTTACTGCAATGGGGGGATGTTACCTTGTGCTCTGCAGTGAAGAGAAGGGAGTCATTTATTGAAAAACCTGACCTAGTGCTTTTTTTCTGTCCCCACAGGAATATTTCTTTGACTCTGACACTCTGTCCAACCTAATGTATATTCCTTAACCAGCCTTGCTGGTACTGAAAGTGGAGGTATTAGGAAAAATAATAATTAAAAAAAAAAAAAAAATATATATATATTATATATAGTATATATGACCCCATTCTAATTTTAAGATCCAGGAACAAAATACATTTAACACGGCATTGCTGGGCTGAAACTTTCTTGTCCCGCTGCTTTACCTACTTTCTGATCCTGTTTTCTACTGTATGTTAATGTAATTAGAGACAAGTAAAACACTTTCTGTTGATTTTCCAGAGAACTGTATATAATCAAAATGGAACTGCGTTGGCATAGCAATCACCAACAGGATGCTCCAAATATTATTGGGTCATTTAGGGCAGTAAACACAATAGGTACTGTATATACTCGAGTATAAGCCTAGTTTTTCAGCACCCAAAATGTGCTGAAAAAGTCACCCTCGGCTTATACTCGAGTCGGGTGCTATGGGCCCCTACAGATTAGCACCCTCTGTCCTTTGTGTGCAAATTAGGCCATCCGCAACCAGACCCTCCAGTGCCCTGACCCATTCCCAAATTCATCTTCATCTACCATCCTCACCTGCCCCATTCGGCACTAGACATTGCACTTTATATTCTATATAAACAATACATAGATTTGAAGGATTTTAACTCTTTGTGTTTTAGCTTGGTTGCTGATTGAGCTAGTTAACTGTATTTCTTTTAAATAAATATTTAAAATCATATACCCCACTGATGCCTCAATTAATGTAATTTTATTGGTATTTATTTTGATTATTGAAACTTAGCAGTAGCTGCTGCATTTCCCACCCTAGGCTTATACTCAAGTCAATACGTTTTTCCAGTTTTCTTAAGTAAAATTAGGTACCTCGGCTTATATTCGGATCGGCTTATACTTGAGTATATACGGTACTTCTCTTATGTCATTGGTTTGCTGCTAGTTATCCATGCAATTATTAAGAATGCTGTCTTGTTAAAATTAAATAAGGGCATCATAAAGTCTTTGTAAATTAAATAACAAACATGGGTAATCTGAAATATTAACTAGTACTGCTACTTATTATAATAATAACTGGCACTGGATGGGTACTGCAATGCAATAAAGAAATAAAGAACAGAGTAAATACCATGAGTGGCTATTGTAATGCATATTTAGGTATTTAGTGGGGGCTTTCTAAAGCATTATGTAGGCATTTAGTGTCTCTCTGATGTATCTAGGGCAGTGATCCCCAACCAGTGGCTTGGGAGTAACATGTTGCGCCCCAACGCCTTGGATGTTGCTCCCAGGGGCCTCAAAGCAGGTGCTTATTTTTAAATTCTTGACTTGGAGGCAAGTTTTGGTTGCATAAAAAACAGGGGTAATGCCAAACAGAGTCTTCTGAAGGCTGCCAGTCCACATAGAGGCTATTAAACAGCCAAACATAGCCCTAACTTGGCACCATAGGAACCTTTTTTTATGCTTGTGTTGCTGCCCGACCCTTTTTACATTTGAATGTGGCTCATGGGTAAAAAAAGGTTGGGGATCCCTGATCTAGGGACACTTTGAGAATATTTGTATCTAATTAAGTGATATAATATTTGTATCTATATAAATGATATATTATGTGGATACTTTGAGAGTTTGTGTCTCTGCCTTACCAGTAGAGAGAATATATAAAAATACATATTCAGAGGGATTTAATGCTTGCAATGTACACCTGTGCCAGCAACTGAATCCATACACACCATAAGCAGATATGCCTTAATTGCATTAGTACTACATGTGCTTCTTGCCTGTAATACCACAACACAGAGTCCCCCTGTATCCTGGACTGTCATTATTCCTGCACAGTGCATATACAATATACTTAGTAAATCGTTGTTATCCAAAGAATGAGAGCAGCTTCCTGAAGTACTTGTTCCAGGCAAATGTATGTATCTGTTTACTAAGATCTTTACTATTTACTATATATAATAGGTCTCACATTAGTTAGAGCAAATTTAAGAACTGAGCTTTAAGGCACTAAGGGGGATGAGTGGGTAGAAGAGCCCCCTAGTGTCTCTTCTTTCTGTCACAGGATAGAAGCAAATCAGACAGCCAAACATTTTGAAAGAAGGGGGAAAAGTTGAAAAAGAATTTGCTGATGTAAGGAGTGTCTGTGAGTATGCCGAGCCGATGATTTATTACCGGTTCTCATCAGTCCGACTGATTTGTTGGCCCTTGGCTATCGATTAGATGACTCCTGCAAATAAAAGGTGGCACTACAGAAATATAAATCAACACCATGATCCATAACTTCTCTGCCTTATTCATCCAACTTTTAAGCACCATCATATTTTCTTCTGTAACTTGGGAAAGCTAAATTCCTCTAATTAGACCGAAAGGTCTTTGGAGTGAGTATTCTATTCTATGTACAGGCATGGGACCTGTTTTCTAGAATGCTTGGAGCCTGGGGTTTTCCAAATAAGGGGTCTTTCTGTAATTTGGATCTCCATAACTTACTGTAAGTCTGCTAAAAACTAATTTAAACATTAAATAAACCCAATAGGATTGTTTTGTCTCTGATAACGATTAATTATATCTTATATGAATTCATTTATAATTATAATTTATAATGATATTTTACATTATATTATATATTATATTATTGTTATAATTATAATTTATAATCATTTTTAAGGATTAATTATATCTTACATTATATCTTATATCAAGTACAAGGTAATGTTTTATTACTATACAGAAAGAGGGAATCATTGTTAAATATTACAGTTATTTGAATAAAATTAAGTCTATGGGACATGGCCTTCCCATAATTTGGAGCTTTCTGGATAATAGATCCCATACCTACTATATATATATATATATAGCTCTAAAATGCTAAACTCCTAGAGGCTAATTTATCAACATAGGTAAAATTGCACAGGTGCAGTTACCCAACCAGCAACCAATCAGCTTTGATTAGACTACAGGTAATTGGAAATTGAAAATAAAAGTCATGTCCCAGTCAATCTGGGAAACTGAATCTGCTCAATTATGTTTGTGTTTGTTTCTAAGTTAGCTTGTGCAAAATAAAACAACTTTGTACAAATTAGAACAATAATTTCAATATCACAGTTTAACATTGTTTATTAGAATATATGTATCACATTTTATTACTAATTTTAACAGAGCCCAAATACAAAGCTCCATTCTTTGAGGTGCACTCTGCACCCTTCCCTTGGATTCTTAATTCAAACTGCTGGTAACCCCTTTAGGAATTTCCCATTCAAATTCAATATCTGAAAATATATTTGAATATCAAAATGTGTCTGTAACAACCTAAACTCTTTTGTGAGAAAGGCCAATGAAACCAGCAGTTCTGAGCTGGTGTGGCCAAAGATATAAGATAAAACATTATTGAAACTGGATAACATCCCAGAAAATGGACAAATATGCATTGCTCATATAGGTTGTAGTTTCTTTTCTGAAAACATTTTATTCTGTTGTTGATACTCTGTGGTGAAGGCAATAATAACAGCGGCTCTCTATGATGATAGCAGATCCTAGATAAAGTAAATGTGCAGTTTTGGGAAATACAATATACTACACATTAAAGTGCTTCTCTTTGACAGATTATGATTGGTTAGTTACAACCCATCAAACATATTCCGAACCGCTGCAAAATTGGATGTCTGAGTTGTTCTCGTGGAGCAAAACTTCCCCATGGAAAGTTTGTAGTATCTGGATAGATTTTTTATGAGCGTCACATTCATCAAAGATAGTTACAAAGGCAAGATCAATATGTTCTGTGAAAGTAGGTTTTGTCTTCAAAACTTTCAGAGAAATTGTGCCATTCTTACCAGGCAGTTTTTTGTTATGGAAACAGTGACACCAAGTGGCCAATGGAAATAATTATATTACCCAGCTTTAATAAAGACTACTTAACCGTTTCTCTATATTGTGCAAACAAATAGAAATAGCAACCTCACACAAACAATAAAAAAATACTTTTATTTCTCATCCAGAGGTGAAATATATCTGTAATGTTTCTTGCAATTCTGATTGCAGACAAAAGGAATTTGTTAGTGCACTGATTAAAAAAGATCTTTACTCTGGAACTGTAAATTTGGTTATCAGCTCTTGATTCCAAGTCCTCCCCTTATTTGCCTTATCCTGTATTAAGCTAATTGCACTTTTCCTAGGAGCCAAAACATTTCTAAACTAGTGAATTTATTTGCCTAATTTTATACAAATTCATACTTCAGTTGGTGAGAGCCTGCATATGGACATATAATCAAAGTTTCCCAGTCAGACAGACATAAGGGCACATGTAAATCCACAAGTAAAACTACCACCTGGTGAGGAGGTGGCAGTAGCTCCAGGGTGCCCCTGCATCAATAGGCACAGCAGCATACAATTTAGAACAGAAGGCAGGAAGATCTGCACCAAAAGTAACTATCCGAAAATAAGGAAAGCATTTTTCCAGGGCCACAACTGCACACAAGCCCTATAATGTATGTCTACCAAGTTTCTTCTATCTCCTTGTTATAATCTCAATTATGCCCTTATGCCCAGTGAGTACTGTTGAGTAAGGCATTAGAGACTATATGGAACTGTGACATGACAGTAAGGGAAATAACTTCCCCATATGTATTTCACCCAAACAGAAATGACATTTAAATAATCAGCTCCCAGAATTCTTTTATCGTTTTCACATGTTGTTGAATATGAATTGTTTTACAATGATACAAACATTGTATAAGTGGAAATGTATTAACAACCCTTCTTTTTCCTTTCTGTACACATGTTTATAAAATGAAAAAATTCTCAATACAAAAACTATTGAAACATAAATTGTTTTTAGCTTTTACAGAGGGTGGGTCACTGTAAATTGTGCACTTTATAATATTCAAGCACTGAGCATTGCCGAAAATATCAGGGTCTGGAGAGAAGAGAAGGCCACAGGTATGCAGGATAGCTCGAGCATCAAGCTTATGGAGGCAGGTCTATCCTCTGTCCCTCCAACACTTGTTGAATTGCAGCTCTTACTACTAGAGCCCCACCCATGAGCAATACTACAAGTGACCCTCATTATGTGTGTATAGGCTCATTGCCCATCTACATCTGTAGGCTTAATTCACAAGCGTATCGCGTGTAGCCCAAAAGAGAATGAACAGGTGTTGGGGGCAGATATGAAGCCACTGCTCTTCCCTGGGGGTCATTTATAAAGTTTGCGCAACGCATATTTTTTCGCAAATTATTGTTTGCGCATGTTTTCCCCTAAATGGTTAAATATTTTTGTAAATCACAGTGAAATGCAAATGAGTAAGCATGCCCTCTCTGCGTGATTAATTTGGATGAATATAGCAACAATTTCCTCTTATATTTCCTCCAATATAAATTCGCACTTTGCATATCAGTTTAGTGGATATTTTTGCCACCACCAAAGTTGCGGCGTAACTCGGATGCATGAATATTCGCAATTTGCGAATATGCCATATTTAAAAAGCCTTTTAAGGACATTCGAACTGCGAATAAAAATTCGCAATTACGTTTGCACATTAAATGCACCAGTCTTGTCCAGTTATATAAATATAAACACGGGCAGGGCAAGTATGTTCACTGTGCGAATAATTCTGTGCTAATTTTATAAATGACCCCCACTGTTACAGATCTGCTTTGCCTGGTATAGTAAACACTGTGCATCGAGCACAACATTACTTGGGTAGAACTTCTGAGATCTTTATAACACACTATAGGCAAGGCTGACATACAGCAGAATCCACAATAAACTGACAAAAAATATAGTGGGGTATCCCCTCTGAAGCACTGGATTCTTATGGTTGTTATTGAAAACATTACAAGAAAATAACAGTAACCGAACCATAGACCAACCAAACTTATGAACAACAGTAGTGATGAGTGAATCTGTCCGGTTTCGCTTAGCCAAAAAATTCGCGAATCTTTCAAAAGATTCGCGAAATGGCGAAAATGTCGCACGTCAAAAAAAATTGTCGCCTGCGGCTATTATTTCGTCGTGCAGTTATTCTTTTGACGCCCGCGGCTATTCTTTTGTTGCGCGGCTATTATTTTGTCGCCCGCGGCTATTATTTTGTCACCCGCGGCTATTATTTCGTCACCCGCGGCTATTATTTTGTGGCGCGGCTATTATTTCGTCGACCACGGCTATTATTTTGTCGCGTGGCTATTATTTTGTCGTCCGTGACTATTATTTTGACGCGGACGACAATTTTTGGACGTGCAGCGAATTTTTCCGCAGAATTTTTTTTATCCGTTTCCCAAAACAATCCGCCAATGGCGAAACGCGGAAATTTGCCGCGAATCCATGCCTGGCGAAACATTTCATCCATCACTAAAAAACAGAAATGCCCCACCTTACCTCAGTCTGCTGGCTACATTTCCTAATGAAGACAAGTTGGACAAAAAAAGTTCTTAGTCATTCTTAGAATGACATAGAATTTCTTCTCAAGATCTATCCTTGAGTGGAAGACGTGACATATTGCAACACCCAAGTAATGTCAATGAATAAACTGTTATTTGAGACAATCACTGTGAGGGTACCTGGGGGTCGGCGGGGACGCCCGCCGCTTCCCGTGCGGGGACGCCCGCCAGCTACCTCCTCTAGGCGCGCGCGCGCATCTTCCTCTTCCTTTTGACGCGCGCGCATGCGCGTTCCTCTTCCTGGTTGCGCGCGCATGCGCACTTGCGTCTATGGTCCTTCTCGGCGTGTGACGTCACTATGGCGCCAAATTTGAATATTTAAAGCGCTTCCTGTAGCAGAATCATTGCCCAACGTAGGTTTTCCTCCTGTGAGTTCCTGGGTGTGTTATTCCTGTTCTGCTGATCTGTTTTGACCTCTGCCTGTCCTTGACCTTCCTGTACTGCTGCCTGAACCGACCTTTGCCTGAATTTTGACTACTCTTCTGGATTCTGTTTGGTACCGCGCTGCCTTCCTGTTGTTGACCCCGGCCTGACCTCTGACTACCCTTTTGGACTCTGATTTGGTACTTTGTTCTCTGCACGTTGCTGACCCCGGCCTGATCTGCGACTGTGTCTTCTTGTGCCCATTCTCCCTGTAGCACGGTTCTGGTTCCCTTGCCTGCTCAGAACTCCTTCCTTGGGCTCCTCACTGTAAGACCTGGCGGCATCCGAGTAGCGAAGGGCTCCTCCCGACGTGAAAGGCGGCGGTTATAGGCAGAAGTGTGAGCCGAGACCAGGCCCTTGGGAATTGTTCTGAGTTTTGGGATACCGACCGTGACAATCACATTGAATTGGTGACCATTTCCCTAGGATGCAGATATCTACATTTGTTGGAGGTGGATATGTAATCAATTGCCAGTGTGATGTGCTTCCAATAGATTGGTTGGATTTTCTGCCTTATTCATAAACCTCTACCTCCACTTGTATAAATTCCCCCCATAGACTTACCTTAGGATACGCAGTAGTTGATCTCCATAATTACACCCTATTTTAAGCATGTGCCCCATTAGTTTGTGGTATAATTGCCATCATATAAAGTTCTAATTACACCACTTATATGTTGGGGAGGTGGTAAATGCTTGACCAATATCACCTATAGTAAAACTTAACATATAAATAACTGCGGGATAAATTTGTTTTCCCATCTTCTAGTTAAAATAAATCAACAGGGGATTCCCAGGTATTCCAGTCATGGATTTAGTTATACCATTACAAGAAAAGTTCAAAAAGTTGTCACAATAAAGAGAGGTCAAAATAAATAGACGCTAAAGACCCAAGTCCAATGCCTTTCTTTGTGAATTCCTAGGTGCACCTGAATTGCAGTTCTGACTTCCTGCTTTGATTCTGACTACTCTTGATTGCTGCCTGCCCTGACCTGAATACAACCTTGAGCTTTCTTAACCCCTTTGCATGCCGTGTATAGGACTCTTTGAACTCAGCTCCCTCCTTCGTCCAGACTTCTAACCTGTTAAGTGCTGTTGGGCCTTGACACACAGGGGTCATTCACTGACTTCAAACTCTTGCCTCCAGCAAAGGGGATGAGTAGATACTTTAATACCTTTTCAAAACTGTACTCACAGGGGAAGGCAAATCTTTCTAGATATCTCATGGGTTACTACCAATTCTCTCCTTCCCAAAGCCAAAATAGTGGCAGGGAATCATGCAGACCCTTCAGATACTACAGTATAAAGCCCATATTTCACACATTCAATGTGAATGCTCCCCAAGGAACTCCTTTGGAACTATTAACATACCTCAAAATATATGGGTTATATAAATACCAGAGCAGAAACTTTACAGTATATTGCTGAAAACAATAAAATGCAGTCTGTTGACCAGAGCAAAAGGTACAGAATTTTAGCATTAGTATCTCTTTAACATTGCAGGGAAAGCCAGCCGACAAAAATAAATAGCTCAATAAAAGATTAAAAGCAGCTGGAGAATAATTTAGCCAGATTGAATCAGCTTGACCTTAAAAAAAATGCCCACAATGCCTGGCTTAAATAAATTAGAGTGCAAAAAAAAGCATATGGAATGTGTTTTAAATATAAACCAAAAAGTAATAAAAGGTACAGCGATGAATGCTAAAGAGTTCCAGATAACGCATTCAATATTCGAAGCACCGGCCGTGGCCTCCTGTATAACCTTAAGGCTTTGTTCCACGTCTTTAACTTTTATAAGCACTTGTCATAAATAACAAGGGCTAAAAAATGACTGAAGTGCTGTGGAAGTAGATTTTTAGTGCCGCAAGGTGAACATTTCTAACTCGTGAAGTCACTGGCTTTGGAAATCATTTTTTTTTTTTATACAAGCTGACAAAAGATAGATTGTGTACTGTAAATATTAAGGAGCCACAATAATAAAAAGCATGATGTTGGACAAAGCTGTACAAACTTTATACAAACCTTTTATTGATATCTGACCTGCAGGTATATTTGATTTAACCCATCGAATGCTAGTGTGGAGTGCAAAACAGAAAATATCATCACATGATTTAACCGACAGCTAGGGAGCACGTGGTCCTCCAACGGCAGCAAAACTGCATCCTGCTGGAAGTTGCAATTTTGAAGAAACTTGAAACTCACAAGTTCCAAATCCCTGGAATTAAAGAGGAAATGTTCCCCTTTGTTTAACATGAATGGAATTAACTGGGTTTGTGCTAAGTATATTTTTTGCCTATCGTGTTAATCACAAAAATCTATGGTATCTATGTTTCTTGAACTAAACCAGCTTATCCATGTTTGGCCCTTGCATGGTAGATAATTATCAGTATACAACCCCTATGTTTTGACTGTTTGGTCTACAGATAAACAAAGGTTCATTATGTAGGGGGAGTATCTGTCAATAAGTAATCTAGTTGTCTACCTTGCAAAAACCATACATGGAATAGTCTGTTTGCCCTGTTTAACGCAAGAAATAAAAACCATTGCTTGGTTTGTGAGTAAGCTTTATCAGAAAGGTCTATTTAAATACAGTCATAAGCACTCACACACACGCTGCACTCTATCAAAATAAACAGGATTTCTTGTCTCTTTTTTCGTAACATTATGTTCCAGTGTCTGACTTCCTCTCTCAGAAAAATCCTTAATTATCGTGGCCAGAGTCTGTGCAGTTCTCTCCTCTCTCCTGCTCCCCTCCTATAAGAATGCTAAGACCCCCCTCCCTATAGCTGTGATCTCAGCTATAATGGCTAGACCACAGGCAGGAAACTACTTAAAATGGCAGCTGCTGTCTTAAGCAAAGGGAGAAAGCTTCTAGGGCTGTTTACTCAGGTATGGGAATGGTTTCTGCAGAATAAATATATTGTTCTAGGTGGCACTAATGTGGCAAATCTATTGGCAGTAAAATGCCAAAATTACTTTCCTTCTCCTTTAATGGAAGGCATGGAACCTCAGGTTTGGATATTTTTGGAGAGGAGGCAGGTTCCAGGCTAGTGTGGCAGCTGGCAGTGCTGGTTGTGTTGTTCAGTTATAGGGTTGTTCAGGAGTTAATCTTTACAAACATTAATTTTATATTATGCTATATTTTATTCTGTTCCATTTGTTGATTATGGTACACTGGTTTTACACTTAGGGGCAGATTTAATTAAAAAAAATCCATAATTTCTCATATTTTACATTTTTATTTTCAAATTCGACTAAATTTTTTTCCCAAATGTCAAATATCAATCAATCGCATGAAAAAGTCTCGGCGAGAAAAGTCATGAAAAACTCGACTTTTTAGAGTTGTCGCCTCAAAAATCACTACTTTGAATTGTTGCTGCGACAAAACCCAGTAATATCTCTAAAGTTTCTAGATAAAGGAAAGAACTTCAAGGAAAGGGAAGGGACCTTTGCCATTGACTTCTTCATGAACTCGGCAAGTTCAATCTGGCGAATTGTCCAATTCGGATTTTTAGTCGTTTAGACACATATTAAAGTTGCAGCGTTTTTTTCTCTGCGACTTTTGTTGAAAAAAATTTGAATCAAGGTTAAAATTAAAAATCAATGGTAAGTAAATGAGACCCTAAAACTCTGTTCCTTTTAATACATTTTCTGCTGCCTTTTTGTCCAAAGTCAGTGTCCAGTGTGTTTATTGAGGCTGTATAACAAAGTGTGGGGGAAGGGTAGTTGACTTGGCTTGGCAACTACTCATAAATATTCTTATACCTATCCCTGATATACTTTGAAACATTATTTATAGCTTAACCCTATGACAAGCTTTGGTTGCCCTTTAAGCCTAACCGTCATTCCAGTAAATACAGTTTTACATTGACATGGTAATTAGACAAAAGCTCTGATACCCATCCCAAGAGTAGAACACATTTCAAAAGTATTACAAGAGTATAAAAATGTTCCGTCAATTTTCTTTTTATAGCCTGACTTATATAACCAGGTCCATCCAGATCTACAATTACATGTTTGATGCACATGTACTGGGAAAGAATAATGATGGAATAAGCTCCCATCTTAGCAGAAGAAATACATTTACTGCTTGAGAAATGGTGTTTACAGGCAGACATCGCACCTTTCGCAAAGATCAAAACCAACGCATAAACCTTTTTAGGATGACTGGTCTTTTGTGGCCAAGGTGCTGCATCAAGTGTCAGAAAGCGCTGCTTTTGGATGCTGCGCACAAAGTCTATCAATTGTCTCACAGGGAATATAAAACCTGCAAAGAGCCGGAAAAGTGAAACACATGCAGAACACACAGCCACCAGTATTTCTTCAGCTGAAAACCCAGGTGTTATTTCTTTGAAAAGGAACAGAAGGACTTTTATTCCATATATATTTATATATTCCATATATTTTATTTCATTTAGGTTATGTGCCCTTCTAATCCTTTCCAGTAAGTTGTTCCATGTAATCACCCGACAAGTGTTTGTCTATTGTACATATAAAGCACATTATACAGGTATGGGATCTGTTATCCGGAAACCCATTATCCACAAAGCTACAAATTATAGGAAGGCCATAGACCTTTTTTTCATAAAATAATTCAAATTGATTAAAAATTATTTTCTTTTGCTCTTTGATAATAATACAGTACTTTGCACTTGATCCCAACTAAGATATAATGAATCCATATTGTAAGCAAAACAATCCTATTGGGTTTATTAATTCAATTACATTTTTTTAGTACACTTAGGGGCGGATTTACTAAAACTCCATAATTTCTGATTTTTTTTTTATTTTCAAATTTGACTAATTCATCTAATATTTACTAAAAAAAAAAAAAAAGTCACAAGGAAAAATCGCTGTGAGAAAAGTTGTAAAAAATTCGACTTTTTCGAATTGTCGCTGGTAAAATCCTGATCTTATCAAAATGTTGTTGACTATACAAAATCATTTTTGCACAAAACCCAGCAAAAAAACCCAGCAAAATCTCTAAAGTTTCGAGACAAAATAAATAACTTCAAGGAAAGGGAAGGGACTTCTGGCATTGACTTCTACACGAACTCGGCAAGTTTAATTTGGTGAATTTATACGCAGAATAAATCTTGATTTTGTATTTTTGAATTGAGTTTAAAATTCAAAATTGATTTTTAGTAAATGAGCCCCTTAATGTATGTTGATCCAAACCCGTCGTTCGGAAAACCCCAGGTCCAAGCACTCTGAATATGTGTGTGTTTGAGAGGCATGCAGGCTGTTCTATAGGTATGGTCAAATTAAGATTAAGAGTGTACCCTTAAGGTAGCGCTAATCCATAGCTGGGTCCAGGAAAGACGTTTTCAGCACAGAAGGTTGGAAACAACAGACATGTTTCACATTCTATAAAGGCAACCATTCTTTTGCTTCTGCAAACTTAAAAAGGACCCTCTCTATAATTCTATATGATTTTGGTAATATGAATTTGAAACCGCTCTCTTTGAACCCAGAACTTTCTTATATTTAAATAAATAATACACTGCTGGCATATATGAATATACAGTAATAAAGGTGTGTCGGAGTTCATTAGCTGAAGGCACATCTGCACACAGAGAGCCCTGTAGTTTTTTTCCCCAAAATTCCAGCATTGTTGCGATGCATCAAAATTATTGTGAAATCAGATGCAATTGTGATGGAGTCTGGTTAACGCCCAGGGTCACTTGCACCTAAAAAATCGGCTCCTGACATCACTTGAACGCCAAACACCAGGAGGTCTTTTGCAATTACGTCTGATTTGCTGAATTGTGTCAGGCACGGGGCAATACCCCTTTGTGATAGCAATGATGCTGGAATTCTGGGTGAAAATTCTACATTTTGGTATAAATAGTGATTGCATTCGCAATTGCACTTTGTTCAGCGCACTTGCAAACATAAATGAGCCCTCTTATTTCCAAATAATATATAATATTCTTTACGATTATGTTTCCCATAGGAAAAAAGACAGGAGAACATAATGCATTCTTCATACAATACCCTCCCAGTCATTATTTAATTCTTCTTTCAGTGTCCACCGATCCAGCCTCATCTATTATCTCTCATATGATCAGTTCAAATCCTACAGGACCTTGCTGATGCTGAATCTGGTGCTGTGATCCTGAACTGTTACCCATTTAAAACCTGATTATTGGCAGCAACCTTCAGAAGACAATGACAGTTCAGTTACATAAACAGACTTGTATATGCATATTTTAACTCAGAATAGGCCTTCAGTCAGCATCTGTGTAACAGGCAAATATGTCACATAAATGAAGATCAATTATGCACAAGCGACTATTGGAACCTTATGGCTCTCTCTCTCCTAATGGGAATCTCTTGGCATTCTACACAAATCAATCAGCAATAGGAGAGGAAATTTGTTGTGTGATGGCTGCTCGACCTTGGACCTTCCCACTTCATGAAATTCAATGTTTATGAGCTTTACTTCATCCCTTAGGGATTAGATTGCTTTTCCACCTTTGTTTTTATCTCTTTATGGCTCTGGATTTTAATAGGATTCAGCTCTTTTATTCTCCTTGTCTAATATGATTAATGCTCTCTTAGCATTATGGGACTTTGGGGAGGAAGATTTTCAGGTGTAAGTATATTCTCTCAAGCTGGAGGGCTGCACGCACAGAGGGAACATGACCACGTTCTTCTACAACTATAACTTAGTTCTAGATTGATGGTGTTACAGCAGAATTGGCTTTGGGTAGAGCAATTCAAAGTGATGGCATTCCAGCTGTTATAAACTACATATCCCATCATCTCCTAAAAGTTATTAAACGGGAATCATACATGTAAATAGGATACCAGAAAAAGCCTTTATCTAGGATACCAGAAAAAGCCTTTATCAGGACATGCTTTATTTCAAAGACTGCTGAAAGGATAAAATTGGACTGAGTAAAATCCTACAGCAAACTTTATTGGACTGGCTAGATTTGTTTTTGTTACTTTAAATTGTAAAAATATTATTATTGTTATTTCTATTAATGAGTGGGAATTTTGTCATCACTTCATTTTGCAATAAAACATTGTTCGATTACATGGGGACTTATACCCCTCAAGAACATTAGTTTTTTTATTTTATTAAATGGAGTGTTCACCTTTAAATTAACTTTTAGTATGTTGTAGAGAGTGCAGAAAAATCCTTCATTCCTGGGGCCAGAGTCTGCTCAGTTCGCTCCTCTCTCCTGCTCCCCCCTCCCTTAAGAATTCATAAAATTCACTCCCCCCACCCTTAGGAAAGGGTGATCTGAGCTATAATGGCTAGACTGCAAGCAGTCTTTAATAAATACACTGAGTTGATGTAGGGTATTTGCATATGCTTGACTGACATGTTGTTTAAATGAATAAAGACTTTAAACTTTTCTACGTGACCTGTTTGTTGGAGTTTGGTATATAGAAGAAGCTAAATTTGGGCCTAGCACCCAGACCCAACATTAAATTATCTTTTAATTATATACATATGCACACTAGGAACCTTCAGCCTCTGAAGTCACACTACACTAACACTGGAAGGTAAGATAATATATATTTATTAGGTGGACTAAGCCATGCAGAGTCTGTTACTGACTCTACTAGCCTCTAAAGTATGGAAAATGCTCTGCCTACGGAGTTTTCTGGTAGGAACAGGCTGACACCACTCAGATATGCTCTGGAATTAGTAAGTAGTATGAACCTGTAACTGCTAGTATATAGTATAGTAATGTTTCCAGTGCTTTTCTATGTGTGTTTGTAACTTCTGGGGTCTCATGTAGCTGGGAATATTGGATGAAACAAGCTCAGTTCCAGGATTGAGCAGCTGTATTTGTAGCCATTAAACAACAAAAGTCATCATCTTTCATGACAGAGTTCACATAGTTCAGCTTCACCCAAAAGGCTAAACATTCTGTACTCCTGCTTTATAGTGTACATGTTGCTCAGATAACAAATAGCATTCAATTTTTACACCTTGCTTTTGCCAAAAAAAGTTATGTTTTTGTTCCTGCATTATACTTTATTTCTCTGCCACTAAATGTACCTTGAAAAATACAAGAGGAAATAAAACAAGCCCTTTATAGATTACACCAATTTTTTTTTAAAAAAAAAAGACATTTTACATTGGGAAGCTAACTGAATAGAAGGGACTATAACGAATTAGCGGAATGCACCATTAAACAAAATTCTAGTTATGGTTTATGTTCTGTTGAATAAAGATATAACTATTATTTATTAAACTACATTGAGTAACACATTATCCTCTTCAAAAAAGATGGATTTATTGTCATAGCCCTGAAGAGCAGAAGCCTGGCTACTTCACAGTGAAGAACAACATATTTTACTTGCCTCTTAGCAATGAGCAATATAAAGAAAAATGATGGTATTACAAGCACATGTACAGAATTTTAAAGCCCAAGAAAAAGACTAATATGGCTCATGGAACCTGCAGGCACATGTAACTGGGATAAAAATAGACGGAATTTAGTTCAGATCCCCACTGCTAAGCCTGGGTATCTAAGAAGGCCACTAAGACCTGGGTCCAGGACAACTGATCACATAAGGATGGCAGAGTGGCTTCCACTACTATAAAAAGTTACAGTAAATTGGAGCCATAAATTATAATGTAACTGCAGCAGCACCATACTATTTTGTTTGCATGTTACTTAAAGGGGAGCTCTGGCTTCCAAACCAACAGAGAACCCCCTGATATCATTGTAACCTGTTCCTTCTCCACAGCTTATAGAAAGTATGCAGGAACTACATAACCCACAATGCATTGCACTAGGATGTGTCTTTCCTTACTGACATCACATGTTCAGGGAATTGTGGGGATCTGGAGGATACAGGCAAAAGACAGTGGACTTGTTACATTTTATTTGAGTCTCAAAGTAGTCAGCCAGATCAGCAGAACAGGGGGCAGGCTTAGTAATTGTTACAAACCATATTGTTACATTAAAAATCATAAAAAGGCTGCATATTTTTAAATTGATGTATATTGATAAGTTGCTTGAAGTTATGTTTACTTTTAAAAAAGTTGTGTTTGGGTAGCGTTCCCCTTTAACAATGCACTCATCTAAGCAAGGTTTAGTAACTTAACCACAATTTGAAGTTCCACCTAAGAGAACCAAATAGCTATGGGTTGCCTAGTATGAAACAACAGGGTTTTTTTGGATTTTTTTTCTTGTATGTTTTGGCCTGCATTATAT
This sequence comes from Xenopus tropicalis, assembly GCF_000004195.4. Lineage (NCBI taxonomy): Eukaryota > Metazoa > Chordata > Amphibia > Anura > Pipidae > Xenopus > Xenopus tropicalis. The sequence goes on from NC_030677.2 coordinate 159,308,654, forward strand.
GTAAAAGCGTCCAGGAATATGGAAATCTAAGGGCAATTACCCTTCTACTGCAATGATTTGCTAGTAAATGCATGGGACTATTCATTTTGTTAGGAATTATAGGGATTAAGGGTCATTAATAACTGCAAACTTTTTTTCCATAATGTAGCATTTTTTCTCATAATTTCATAGTAATTGTGGCCATGTGGGAAGATGCACCGACCCCAACTGCAGCTATGGCAGGATGGCTGCAATGGTTCCTGGTGCAACTATATAATGTATGCACGCAAGCACATTTAATGAAAAGCATCGATAACCCAACATTGTTGTGCATTTTACCTGCTTTCATAATTGACCCCTTTTATCTGTTAAAGTGCGGACAAGTGTAAAACCTTTCACTGCAAATGGGAATATTATAGACAATTTTAGCCCCATCTGAGCTGCAGCTTGGCCTGGTTAATTGTGACAGTGGTATAAACCTCAAGCGATGTTCCCTCTTGCTAATATATGTTGATAATGCATGTCATTCAAAGAGAAAATGTACTCCCAAGCAGCCTTCCCTTATTGTATCTCCTGTATCTCCTGTATCACAAAAGCTTCTTTCACATATGTGTTTGAGACACAGGTTGGAGTGCACTTAAATGAATCATTTAATCCATTATAATCTGCTGGGAGTTGCATTCTATGGCATTTGAGTTCCATTGCATTTTTCTAGATGCCACATGCTGTATTTTCTAGCACTTGATATGCTTTCAGAAGACAATCTATTAGAGCAGTGATTGCCAATCAGTAGCTCGCGTGCAACATCAACTCCTTGAATATTGCTCCCAGTGGCCTCAAAAAGGTGCTCATTTTTTAATATCTGGTTTGGTTTGGTTTACATGGTCAACATACGGGCTACCAAATATCCAATCACAACCCTTATTTGGCACGCTAGTAAAGCTTTTTTAATCTTGTATTGTTCCCCAACTCTTTTCCCATTTGAATGAGGCTCACAAGTACAGAAAGACTGGGGACTCCATGAATAGGGGGTTGCATTTGGAACTAACAAAAATGCACTTTATTGTGTTTAAAAAAAATACAAATACATGCAATTTATGTGTTTTTTTACGTTCTCAGCCTGTGTGAAAGAGCCCTAACTGTGGCAAACAAGAGGCAAGCCATAGATATACTGTATATACCAGGGAATAGTTATCAACCACAGCTGAAACAGGAGGCCTGCAAGTAAGCACTTTCTCAGAAAGGCTGCGGCTATATTTTTCACTTTTACAAAATCCTGTAGCAGGGCAGAACTAATAGAATTCAATGCAATCGTTGCAGCCCAGTAAATTGTATTTCTTATGGGTTTCTATGATTCTTCAGATAATCTAATAACATTATATGTGTATGCATATTGAATAAAATTTCTAAAAACTGGTTAAAGCTGTGCTGAATTGCTGACATTTATGCTGAATCAAAATGTGTATTAATTTATTCACTGATCTGTATTTGAATACATTGCAGGTCATAATTTTCAAATATTGTGCTAGTATCAGTGAAACATGGAAGGTAATGTATAGCTGCAGTAAGCCTGAACCCTCTGAAGAGTTATTGACTGATTTAAAAGACAGCCAGTTCAACCATAATAGCACTTTGATATAATGGTGGCTTTTAGCATCCCACTTGTTTTTAGTGTAGGAAGACTTTTAGCATGCATTTACCCATTACTACTGATTAAAACATTACATAGACATTACACATACCCTTGCTGAGTGTATGCTGCTTCTCAAATTGAGTTATATCTTTTTTTCAAGAACTTTGGAGTCTAAACTTTGAGGTAAGAAACTTCTTATTATGTAGTGTGGGGGCAGGTTTTCTTAATTAGGGATAAGTAGCTACAGTATGTGGAAAAGCTTTACTTTGGGGTTTGTTAGGTAGCAACATTGAATGTCCTTATCATAAAAAGACTAGTTTTTGCACTACACATTAATATGTTAATGGAATGAAAATGACTTGTACAATGGATTTATCTCCCTTTGTTATGTACAAGTGGACCACAGCAACATGTCTGAATGCTTTTATGAGGCACTTCCTCTCATGACATCAAAGCAATCACGCTTTCCCAGCCTGCTAATAAATATGAAAAACAAAGAACAGTCAAGAACTAAATACACACTCATATAATGTAAGAAGCCCTTTAAGCGCGACACAATAAAGTTGTAAGACAAAATAATTAATTGCTCAATTCACATTTACATTTTTTACACTTTCCTTTAATATGCAATTAAAGCAGTCAGAAAACAGGAAAAAAAAAACATTTTACAGATTGTAAATGATTTAGAAGTGTTGCTAAATGGTTTCTGTTGTGGCTAAGAATTATAGGAGTATTAATAAATATGATAGAGTTGTTAAATCTGTTCAGTTAAATGAACTGTTACAAATTGTGATTTAGGGGATTATGCAGTAAGAAGAACTAAAGTCTGCAGTGGTCTAATAATTCAACATAACCAATGGCATGTGATTTTACTACACTACTACTACTAACTCAACAAGACAAGAAAATCTAATATCTGATTGGTTCTCTGATTTGCTACTTCAGGATACACTTTGCCTTGCCATTATATACTGTACTTACACTACCTTTGAATAAAGTCTTCAGCTTTCAATTATGGACATGGTGTTAAAACCCAGGGTTGATATCTAGGATGAAAAGTAAACAAATGTATATGAGAATAAGAGACTCATATTCACAGAAACCTTCAGAATTCTAATGATTTATAAAGGAAACTGGGAACAGAGAATATGACAACTGTGAATATGTTGGACCATTTATAGTTTTTATTCTTTCTGATCTTCTGCTCCTAACCAAATATTCCACAGATCTTCAAGCATTTTCTTGTCTATATATCATCACATCCAGGCAAGATGTTACCTTCCAACTTTCTTATGGGGACCTTCAGGAGATCTAAATAATGGAATCTCATTTAATCATTACATAACTAAATATACTGAATATTGCTTTTAGTCCAGAGGAAAATGATACAGTGACCTGATGCTCTCATCTATGATGGCGGGAGAGTAGCTCAATGCAAAATCTGAAATAAGAGGAAAATAGGTACAGAAGTGGAAAATCCAGGCAAACCATGGCCCAAGAAAGGAATAAACTGAACTGGCAGAGTTGTCTTAACCAATTAATGTGATCGAGATTCCACGGCAGACTTTATTAGTAGTGCAGTCCATTGCGTTGCACACAAGGTACAAAGTACAAGAAGCATAAATGTAAAAGTAATGCCCTGGCAATAACACCCAAATCAAGGTTGCACTGACAACCAACTGACTTGTGTCCTGTGCATCAGGCGCTAACTCCTAAACTGACACAGTGCTCATCAGAAATGAATTAAAAATAAAAATTTGCTCTCAACTTGCATATGCTTTGCTAAAGCAGATTCTAATTTCGCTTGCACAAACATGAACCCTGCCAAAAAAGGCTAGGATTCAGCCAAGTTCTGAACCAAATCCTGTATTTGGTACATGCCTAGCGAGAGGTATGAACTCATAACTCATAAATTAAATCCTCTGCACTCATCTATAATAATTTATCAAAAGAATTAAGAAGTGAACTGTCATAAACCTGCCCCCAAGATGTGGTGGAAATGTAATTCATTGGAAAATGTTCATCATTCATATCAGGTCTCACCCTATTGGAACTTACAATCTAGAATCATAATAACATTCAAACATACTAGGGTCAGTTTTTGGAGTGTGGAATTAAACTAAAGCATCAGGAAGAAACCAATGCAGACAAAGCAGACATACAAACTCCTTGCAGACAGTGATCAGGTCAAAATGCAGCTCAAGACTAATTTAATATTAATGAACATTACCCCATGCATACTTGCCACTAATTTCACAGTAATGTAGGGTCACTTGCCATGCTGGCCACTGTATGCAGCCCCACTATAATGGGCAAGGTAAGTCTCTTTCAAACCTCTACCTCCTGAGCCTACCAGCCTGGGGGCCTTCATCCCAACCTCAACCACACTCCAAACATGCCAAACAAAAAAAAAAGGAAAAGGTTGAGGCACTGCTGTCAAAGAGGCATTACTCCCAAAACCCCTTGTCTTCCCTCACACTAACCATATACCCCTTTGCCCCATATGTCTGACACTTGAATCTGCCCTCCCTTCTTTCCAAGCCTGGTTAATGTTCTCCTACCTTAGCCTCTTGCTTGTTTGGGGACTGTCATTCTCTATAGATCCCTTTTATCCTTTATAATACTAACATTCATCAGTCATATCCGGTGAAAGATCTCAAGCCATGCTTAGCATCTGTAAGAGTAATTTATAAAATGCAATTAACAGCATTAGATGTACTTGTATAATTTTTAACAGTTATACTCCATAATTTATTCAGCACTTCAACATTCTAGTGTGTGTGCCACTCAAACAGGTTACAAGCCTCTGTTTTGCAGATGAAGGAGTTAAAGCAAAGAGAGTGCTGAAGCCAGCATTTCATTCTTCAGAAATGATGAGGCATTGCTCTCACATCTCGAGGCCTGCTCTTTACAAATCTTTATGCTATGGACATTAGTTGCATAACAAATATGTTTAATCCTTGGGGGGGTGGATAGTTGTCAGGACTAAGCCTGTGTGAAGAACTAATCCTGTCACTGGGGATGGAAAAAAAAGTAAATTAGAAGAAATCATAAAGTCATTTCCTTGATTAGCTATCATGATGTTGACACTAATGTAATTTTCGCTCATTTCACTAAGCATGTCTGATATGTGCACCAAGGAAAGCATTGATCAAATAGAGGAGGGTACATATTGTATAAATGCCATTTCATAGATCTTTTTATAGCTGACACGCCAAATCTGAGCACTGAGGCGCTTATTGACTGGCCATGGGATACAGCTACTTATTCATCAGCAAGAACCAAATCACCAAATCAAGTCTAAATCTCTTTGCAGTCAAAGTTCATAGGCCTAATAGACAGTGTTTCAGCATTCATTTGTGCTCTGTTTCATTTAATGAAAATACTTTTAGATATATCCAAAGTGGATGCTATGGTGATAAAAATGAATGCAGCAGACACTGTGTCTGCTCTGGGGTCTCAAATGTGTTGAGGGTCCAGAGTAGCCCTAACACATGGGCTCTTTCAGTATATTTTAGTAAAGCAAGTCATCTTTTTTTTTTTTTTTGGTAACTTCAGCTGTCACGGCAAATTGCTTATACCATAGGCTTAGATTTGGCTCATGGTGCATGCAGTGGATAATACATTAAAAAAATGTATAAAATAAAAGATAATTACTTTACATAATGAACAAAATAAACGAGAAAGAGAATTATAGTTACCTACAAAAGAAAGAATGTTACATGGATACATAAAGGGGCCAATATGTACCTGACAGTAGGAGCCAAAAATATTTTCGATTTGCACCATTTTTGTTCTTTGGATCTTGCCCTCCATAGTAAATGAGTTCCAAATCCCTTAAACTAGGTGGAGGACAGACTACACACCTCAGAATTCATAATTCTGAAGACTTCCTGACTGAAACATGGCATATTAACAGTCCCTGTAGTTGCATAACCCCCCAGTGACTTTAATCGCTTACCTTTTACCCTGGGCTGGTGCCCCTGTTAGGAGAAAACCACACCAGCCCGGGGTAGCTGCAGCGAGTGTTTCCTCTTCCTTCTGTGTCAAAATCCCTGGATCGGCGCATGTGTGGTAGAGCGAAAAGCCAACTTTTTTGTTAAAGTTCGGAGAAAAAGAAGAGGAGACGCTCACTGCAGGTACCCCGGGCTGGTGCTGTTCTCTCCGTACAGGGGCACCAGCCCAAGGTAAAAGGTAAGCAATTTAAGTCACTGAGGGGTGCCTAACATTTTGGCACCCCCAAGTGACTTTCCTTTTCCTTTAAAATTAAACGTATTTCACCTCCTGACAAATTAAGAGTCAGCATGCCACCCAGCTGCACCTGAAGGGGCTAGAGATCTTTGCCCTGTCCCCTGTGCTCTGGGTGTAAGTACAAAGGATGAGCTTGCGTGCAATCCTGCATAGGGGGCAGAGAGGGCAGGGGGCAGTGAAGTGTGCTATACAGGTCTCTCCAAAGCTTGACTTCATTTGAGCCCTTTAACTTATGCATGTGACAAGTGTGCACCTGTGCTGGACTTTGTAGTTCCCTAAACCTTTCCCCTACACGTATGCTGCATGTAATTAACACAAAGGAGTTTGGGACAGAAGACACCATTGGGGAACTGAGCCCTATGTATTTATAACTCCAATAGTTACAGTTGCAGGAAATGGAGGTCTGCTACAAGTAGGGGTTTATAATTGCAACATTTTTCTTCCTAAAAACATGTATAATGGTACAGAAGATGAAAATAAATTCTTGTAATTTATTTATAAATTAAGTTAAAGCTAATTGTCACTTGTGGAGGTACTCAAAATCCCACGAACAGGTATTTATAGTACTTTCAAGATTTACCATTAACCGAGTGACACACTGGGCCTTGTCTTGTTAATGGATGCCAAGCAGCAGTCATGATTATACAAGCTCTTCTAATATTTCACCAGGGGGCTCCATTAATATCCTAGTTCTCTAATATGCTCCATTTCCCTTAATGCTGCCAAACTTTAATTAGAATATGTTACCTCATTATCTTGGTGTATCCAGCTGTTTTATTGATTTTTTTTTTTCTGATACTGGTACCGAATGGTGAGATTCACTTAGGAAATAGCAATGAATAAGTAGTCACGTTCCAGTGGCATACTCTAAAGGATTAATACATTTGATTTAAGGCTGATTTCAAGCTTCACTGCAAGTAGGTTCCCAATGCTGACTGACAAGTTGCTTCAAACACTGCACTAAAAGTTTGGTTTGTGGCTTTGCACTATTTGTGAGTGACACATGCGGGTTGACACCCAGAGCCATCCTGACATATGCTGATGTATGGCTCCTTATTTAATTGCTTCAGTTTCTAGGGTTTTGATTTTTTTCTAATAACCAACTGTATTAACCTCAAACAGAGAAGACCGTGTGTTTTCTGCAAATTGTTTGTGCTCATTGGAGCGATGCATATTCCATGTTGTCAGATTCATGTAAATGGTGGGGCTGTTTCTCCTAGCAACAGGGAGCTTTCAAAATTAATTTTCAAATCTAGAGAGGCCAGAAGATTTTACATCACAAAAAGCATGACTATCCTATATTTGCCTATGCATTTATAGTATACATTTATACAAAGGTTTGTATTTTCTAAAAATATTTTATATATAAATATATTTATAAAAACAATTATTAATCTGTTTATGTATTTTGTTTATGAATTTAAACCTAATAATGAACATTTATGAACAGCTTGTATGGATTATTTCATCCATAGTTACTGTGAACTATTGGTTATGTTATATACTGAAACCATTGTATAGGGCCAAAGCAATGCAAAAGGTCATGGCCCCCTACTTCAGAAAACTTAGGTAAGGGAGTCCAATCTTAAAGCATCCATTTCTAGACTATGCAACTGGTCCACTAGAGGGTAAAAAGGCTTGGTTTGGTGAAAATGTTTATGTGAACTTCTAGATATTGATAGAATTCAGTTTGGATGAGATTTGCTGTCATAGCTACTCTAGGGACTATAACAGAGTAATGAATTCAGCAATGTATTCATGCAACTGTAATGCATGTATGTGGGGCCCTAATTAATAATTCAACTGCAAAGAGGGCTTTAACCCAAAAATCTGTATACTACTTAGAGAGCGCTGAAATAAATAATGAAAGCGCGGGGGGACTGTGGAGCCAGCTGTGGCCCAGTTCCCTCCGTGCTTGTAAGGTGTTAACTTACCAGTGCAGTCAGGAAAGGGCAGCCCCCCCTTGCTCGCTCCTCCTCCCTCCTCTGTGCCTGCATTCCTGCCACTCTGTTTCCTGGATTCCACCGAGCGGCATCCCCCTCCCACCCTCCCTGTTTAAGCACACTCTGTTTATAAAAATAAAAAAATAAAAAAAAATCATCATATCAATATAAATTTGTGGTTTGTCACAGCAAATGGCGGGGGGTAGTCCTTGGCCATTTAAGTTCTGATGTTGTCTTATGGTTTCTACATGCCCACTGCAGTGGCCGGCATTCATTAACAAAATGGTTTATTGTTTGGAAAAGTTTGAATATACATGGAAAGGACTAATTTTGGACGTTGTATTTGATAATAAAGCTGTGGCCAAACTCCACCCACACAACGGTGTCATTGCGTCTTTTGTCAGATAGGTGCAACGGGGCAAGAGTGATAATGGGAGGGAACAAGTCTCCACAGTCTCCTTAGAGATTTCATATGTAGAAGAACTGTTGGCTTTGTAAATCAAAAAAAACTAGAGAGCAATTTAAATATCAAGAATGTAAATAGAACATTTTATTAATAACGGTATGTTTTTTATTTGCTCCCCTGACACTTAGGGCGTATCGCTAAGTATCATTGTTCTTTTTGTACTTACTCTGTGGTAGGTACCATTTAATATAAATGGAATGGAAGTCACTCTTCTGTAGATGGTAGTCTAGCTGTTGTAGAGCTGGAATGTCTATTCTGCCAATCTCCAGCATATATAGCTCAGAATTTCTTAGTCTGATGTTCTGATCTATACTGTCTGCAGTACGTCTACAACCTGAAGTTAAAAAAAAGTGCCTCTGGAAAGACAGCACCTTTTTTCCTGCTGCAACTAATAGCTTTCACATTAACCCTCAATACCTCCCCATATAAACCATGTATGTGAATTAGTGAACAACTGATTCTCAGTTTCTCCTTCAGTTTGCAAATTATTCTCTTCTTAAAGGCCATAAAGGCACACTGTCTTTCAGGCAGTCTCTCACTTCCACTCATGTTTTTATCTTTCAATGCAGTGCATATTAGATCTGAGAGAAGAAACATCCCATAGTAAGTTTAGCACACGTTGAATATGGTGTCTTAAGTTTAACAAGAAAATAGTATGTCACTTTTGTTTTAAAGGAAAACTTTTCCCCAAAACAATGCAGGTCTCCATAAAAATAAATTGCATAAAATCCTGCATCTAATGAAACCATTTTCATAAAAATATGTTTTTAGTAGTATGTGCCATTGAGTAATCCTAAATAGAAAATTACATTTTAAGCACTAATGGGCAAAATTCTGCCTTTTACCCCCACACTCCTTCCTGTTACAGTTAGAGCTGCATTATTTCCTGTCAGCTGATCTCTGAGGGAGCACACAGACCATCACAAAAGGGAAAAGGGCAATATTTACCGACATATACATTTCAGTTTGGTAAGATTCTTTAATAAGCCACTTAATATAAATTAACCAATGGTTAGATTCGTAACCAAGGATATTGGAAGTACTGCATTTATGGTAAAAAAAAATGCAAAACTATTTTAAAGAAAACACATTTTCAAAAAATCAGATTCTGGAGGAATTCACTGCCCAGTTGCTTCTTTCACACTGAATAAGTCTTCATTCTTCTTTTGTTAATCAAAATTCATATAGTATTTTTTGAATCCAGTCAATCTGTTCATGGGACAAACCATGTTTGCAGGTTTCTCCTCCAGGAAGACAGCAGAATTACTAAATGCATGAGTAATGTAGAATGTGGATTGTTGGGGGTTCTAAGCATTAAGAACTACCATGAACCCCAGAACAAATGAACTGCCTTGTTTACTTACTCATCTATCTGTACAGGTTAAAAACAAGGGATCTAGAATGCCTTCAACTTTCCATCTGGAAATATATTTACTGTGTTGATAATTCTTTAAACATGGTTTGAATGTTTTCTTTTTTATTTTTTTTTTAAACAATACAGTTTTATTAATGTATTCAATGTTTGAACATGACAGTGATACCTACAAGCAAATATATATTATAGTGTAACATGACTATACATAGGGGCTGAATCCATGAATTCAAATCCGAATGGGAAAAATTCAGATTGGAAACGAACATTTTGCGGCTTTTTCGCATTTTTTGCGATTTTTTTTCGTCGCCGTTACGACTTTATCGTAAATTGTCGCAACTTTTTCGTAGCCGTTACGACTTGCGCGAAAAGTCGCGACTTTTTCGTATTGAGCGCTCGTAAACGGCGGGCAAAACTCAGACTTTGCATGATTTTGGAAGCATCCCATAGGACTCAATGGCACTCTGCAGCTCCAACCTGGCCCAAGGAAAGTCACGATACTGAAGCTTGAATGAATCCGAAACTTTCGTACTCGGCGCGAAGGCTACGAAAAAGTAGCAACAATTCGTGCAAGTCGTAACGCTACGAAACAGTCGTAACGGCTACGAAAAAGTCATAACGGCTACGAAAAAGTCATAACGGCTACGAAAAAGTCGCAACAATTTATGAAAAAAATCGCAAAATACCGATCATTACAAAAAAAAATGCATTCGGACGCCTTCGGACTGTTCATGGATTAGTAAATCAGCCCCATAGTATAGTTTAACATTTTTCAATACATTCAATGTTTACACTGGTATCCATAATGGTAGCTTTTTTGAATAGAGCCCTTTTGCATCTTTCCTAACCCTGCTGCTATCTCTATAGTGCTCATTACATGAAAATGCCCTCTGTCCAATTTAAAAACTCAGAAAACAAACTCTTTTTAATTATATCCAAGAAAACTTACCTAATCTGTTGTCATAATTTTGTATGCATTTCTAGTTGATATATCAATATAAAAGCCAGTTAGGACCATGAATATTGCTGCGTGATTTAAAACATACTAAACGTTTATATTATTTCCCTTCATTTGTCTTATGGAAATGGATACATGTATTACTTGTGGCTCAGTACTTACCATTGCAGGTTTCATATCTTCCAACTCTTATATATCTCACTTTAAGATATATGTCACAGGGAAATGCGTTAGATTTCTTGGGAGCATAGCCCAGAATCAAATTACCAATCCCTTTATGGAAAAATAAAGTACTAATATTACATTGGTCTATTCAGAGAGATAGAGGACATAAAATAGCATTTTTTGAAAACATAACAATATACTTCATAACCCCTAAGGTATATAAATATTCTGTGTATCCACCTTTACTCCTCCCTATTGCACAGATGTATTACCAGATATCTACAAAAAAAATGAAAACTTTTGCTTTAGAGTTAACATAAACAGTCATGGAGATGAGGGATGATTATTTATTCACATAAATCTGCCAAGGAGCACTAATGAGCATTTGACTAACCCATTAAAGAGTCAAGATTACTATTTTCCAGGGCACTTGATAGCATTCTTCTAAGAATGGTAAGCAAGGGTGCCACTTGTGAAGGTGTAGTCTAATTAGCAGAAGCAGAGTTGATTAGGCGCTGTGCCTTCTTTCTGTTATCTGTGCTTCTCAGAAAGCATTTTCTTATTCCAGATGATGTATCTATGCAAATGCATAGCATAGCTCAACTCAAGCAACAGATTTTTGCTATCATAAATCTGCACGGAATTTCTAACACTCCTAAATATGGCACTGCAGTTTCCCATAGAGTCTGCTTTCAACAATATAGAAATAATCATTCTTTATTTTTATTGATTTGCTGTTTCCCTGTAATAATAATATAGATAATAATAATAATAATATAGATAATAATATTAATAATAGTAATACAATGCCATGTACCTGATTGTAATGAACCCATCATAAACCCATTATCATTTTAAAATATCTGTTCTGGGTTTTGTAATGTTTAAATGTTTTAGTAGCCTTAAGGCATGGTGATCTATATTAGAAAAAGCCACTTTTATCCAGAAAGCACCAGTTTCCAAGCATTTAAATTGGGGAGGGGGGGGCAACCTTTTTTGCCTGTGAGCCACACATGTAAAAACAGTTGGGAAGCAACACAAGCATGATAAACCTTAATGGGGTGCTAAATATGGGCTTTTATTTGCTATTTGGCAGACCCTATGTGGACTGGCCACCTACAGGGGGTTCTGTTTGGCAGTACAACTTGTTTTTATGCAACCAAAATTTACCCCAAACAGGGAATTCAAAATAAGCACCTGCTTTGAGACCACTGAGAGCAACATCCAAGGGGTTGGTGAACAACATGCTTACTAGCCACTGCCACTGGGGATCACTAATTTAAAGTAACAGCACAGATAGCTGCACGCAGAATGTAGAGAAATCTTTATTGTTTTGCCTACAAACATACACATAAAGGACAACTAAAAACCAAAGAGATTTTCTCATGCAAGCCAGACAATGAGTAATAAAAGTACAACAGTCAATTATACTAGAAATTTATTCATTTATTAAAATATGTTGCTGTTTAAATGAATGAAACCGGACTAGGAGCATTACTAAGAAAAACATGAAAAGGTCTAACGTTAACTACCGGAAACGATATGAGGTCAACAACGGAGCGGCTGAGCGACTGAGCACTTCCAAGTTCTGTTCCCCTTGTTATGGATATTCTTCTTCCTCTTCCATTCTCCGGTTTCAGGAAAAAGTTATTCCCTTCTCTCTCTTATCCCCTCCCCCCCCTCCTTTTCTTACCATTCTTTTTTCCTTCAGTACCATATCAGACAGCAACTGGGTAATAAAGACAGTAACAGGAGACAACACCGTCACAGCTTAACTAAGTATAATAAATACTAAAAAGCTACTGTAAATAATCGTGTTAAAGCAGAACATTATGTAAACTGGTATAATGTCATGTATGATTGCAAATAATCTAAGCATATCCGTCTCATCTCAATATATGAAGTGTTTATTATGCCCATGGTAAAAAGCGGTTCAGTTCTGATGTGTACTGTATATATACAAAACTGAAAATAAAGAATATACAAAAAAAAAAAAATATGTTGCTGTTACATTGTTTAATACAATGTAATGCAAGGAATGTTAAATGAATTGTAAATGTTAGGGGACACTATAGTGGTGGTTTTCCCTGTGTGACATGCTGTCTGGATTCACTTGCATAAAAAAAAAAGTTGTGCAGTAGTGAAGCATTTCAGACATTTTTCTCCATTTCGTGAATAGCTTTCTTATTATGTCTGTTTTATTTTTACATAAACACATATCATTTAATGTTCTTTTTTGGGTAAATATACCCATGGGTGTTTTTACCTGTGTTTGACATGTGGCAGAGTTTCATCCACAGCCCCACGAGGTCACACACGTGTTAGTTGCTCTAAGTCTATGATTCTTTACCCATGGGAGCAGACATCAATGCTAAATGCAGAAAAAATGGTATTGATCAGTTTTCATGCATTTAGTATTGATGTTTCTGCTATGGGTACAGCCACAGGACAGATTGAGATCCAATATAACTTGCATAGCCAACCAGTGGGACACACAAAAATCTACCCCACATCAAACAAAAGTAAAAACATCTGAGGGTGCACACCCTTCCTTAAGCTATTAAAGCTAGTTTTCACAACATTCATTTTTCTTCTGGTTCCCCCTTATAATTACTTTAAAACATATTTAATGAAACCTTGATGTCCTTTAAAAATGTGATTTAATACACTGATCACTTGTTTAGGTTCCATTTATAATTCCCTAAAATCTCCAGGGCCATCTAAATTGACAGTACACACACATAATATATCGCTGTGATTAATAGCACTAGCTTTTTGGATTTATGGACATGCAAAGAGTGAGGGATGGGCAGCTAATTACTCACAAAAACCATATATGTAGAGGTGGGTGGCATTTTTTAAAACTGAACAATAAAAAAAAAACAGAGAGTGGTGTTAAGTAACAATACATTAGCATTAATTTGTGTTTATCTGGAAAAAGTGCATGGGACTAGCTTTGTATATGGTAAAAGGAAAGTGCTATTTTATTTCATTTTAATACACAAAAACCAAATATATCCTGTAAATGATATCCTTATAAACTTGCTTAGTGATGTCATCAGTTATAATCAGTGCTTAGTGATGTAATTTCTGTCACATGACTCACTAAAACTTGTGTATCATAATAAATAAAGTACGCCCTGCTGAATATTAGAAGTCACCACCCATAACTTGTATAAAGGCCTTTAGCGTCATGTTTTTAAATGGTCATGGAATTCCTTGGTGACTTATAATAGCCTTCCGTTTTACAATAGGGGATACATTTTTTCATTATATAACATTTACTGCTTATAGTGAACCGTAATCAGTCCAAGATTATTCCATTTTTTAAAGAAATTCATTGTTTTAGTTAAAACTACTGTTAGGCTTTGTGCTTAAAAATAAATAAATCTGTGGCTTTGTTACCTCTTAATTGATACAAACTGGAAATGTATTTTATTCTTTCCTGTTCTGGAATATGGTTTGAAGCCACATACTGTGTTCATTGTTATAGTATCACATTGTCTAGTTGTAAGGTGGGGCAAGTTGAACTGCTTCAAAGGATGCTTTCTTGTGACTAATACAAGTGATTAAAGGATGAATTGTCTTGTTTGTGTCTGCTGCTCTTATCCAACATTTAGACAGGAAACTTGTCAATAGGCAGATAATAGGAAGTATGCTGAGAAAATCATTCCCCATTACATGGGCCACAAAAGCGTTCATCTATTCTATCAATATATGGGCTACGTTTATCATATGAGCTCATGTCGGGTACTTGCTGAGAAGTGGAAAAGACTATGCTGGTACTCATATATATATAATACATTTTAGACCATAAGCATATTCTGGTTATGTAATGCCATCCTGGTACAACGTTATAAAGTAAGGATAAGAACACTGGGTATGCTGAAACCTCTGGAAGGCTTCTAGCTGTCCATGTCTGACATACATTTTAAAAAACATATACATTATGCCTTAAGGCTTAATAAAAGCATCCCTTAAATTGAATTTACAGACTGTGCTTTATGGATGTATGCATGTATGGTCTTTGGGTGTTTATAAATAACCGAAAGAATATTACTGGCTAATAAAAAAAAAAAAATCAGTGCTAAGCATCTATTCCACATGACCTTGCTATTTTTTGTCATTTCATAGAAACAGCAAATTACTGTGGAAGGGTGATTTATATACCTCACAGCACACAAAGACAAGATGTCAGCACTTCATGTTAAGTGATCATGAAGAGGTGTATAATTTATTCAAATTGGATTATGTCAATTAATAAGACCTTTCAATAACCTTTTATTTTATTTAAGAATGCTTGAATATGTTGAGGGGAACATTTAACATGGCATTCAGCTTACAATTTTGGGCCCAAACTAAGGTATATAAATAAGTACAGTATATGTCTATTCTGTAGGACCAAAGCTCCATTTAACATTTTAGCATAAATGTGTACAGAAAAATAAAATGTCAATTGTAGTTACAGGGACAAACACAGACACAGACAACCAAAAAAAAAAAGCTTTCAACTTTTAGTTTCAAGTTTAAGGTTAAAATTCTGTTTCCTATACAGGTCATCATCTCCCCCCATTATTATGCTCCTTATAAAATCTTTATACAAAAATATTTATTCTGTATCCAGCTGCTCTAGAAATGGGAAGGTTAGTCAGATATCTAAATTAATTTGACTGCAGAATTTTGGGTTAAATTATAAAAGTTCAAACATATATGCACAAACGTAGTCTAGGACCTCAAGAACTCTGTTGTTAATCAAGTGAAAGGTAGTTTCTCCTAACGGGAAATAACATATGTGGCGACAAAACACCAGAAATGCTCTTACCATTGTGGGTGGTTGACTGCTCTACCTGCAGCAAATCTCTTTCCCTTAGTTAATCAGTTTGGTAGGCATTTCCCCATAACAGAGTTATTTTCCTCTTCCCTAAGTTAATTGTCCCAAATGGTGAATTTTCTTCTAATTCCATCCTCTATCAGGGGCAAGGATTTTCAAATGGAGTGTGAGACTCCATAAGCAGAACCTTGCATCTAGCACAAACAGGGAACTGTGAAACTGTGCATCTGATCAAAAGGAATGACAGAGAAAGTAAAGTGAGTAAGACTGCAACAGTGCCAACTGGTCTGGTTTTAATATGCAAATATTTTGTAAAGCTCGTTTTAATACAATGAACAAAATGCAGCCAGAGGTTCCATGTTACTCATGTTTATCAGACAATTTTCATGTTAAGGATCAATTTCATTGGTTTCATCTTTACATTCTCATCAGTTAGGACAGATTGTCAGCCTGTGGATAAGTGCTGACTATCCATCCCCTACGCTTAAAAACCTTTCTAGTTGTGCCTGCACCCAGACGCACTGAATCTGCTTGGGTGCAGGCACATGTAGCCGATATCTGCCAACAAATGCCAAGGGGCAGATTTACCAAAACT
Organism: Xenopus tropicalis; assembly: GCF_000004195.4. NCBI lineage: Eukaryota > Metazoa > Chordata > Amphibia > Anura > Pipidae > Xenopus > Xenopus tropicalis. The sequence goes on from NC_030677.2 coordinate 159,324,847, forward strand.
CTATCAATTTTAAAATTAGAATAAACTTGTTTCCATGAATGTCTTACATTTACCAAAAAGTTTGAACTTGATGAAATCTGCAAATTTTTTGAATTGTCGCACAAAAAAGTGTCCTCTCAAGGAAGAGGACATTGGTATAACAAATAAACTTTGTTTTTTTTAATAATACTTTATCAAGTCCTGTGCGTGCCCTGCTTTATATGACAGTCTATACTACTCTTTTGTGGCGTGCACCCAGGCATTCTCTCTAGTAACTGAGTGCAGCTATTTTATATATAAACAGTATATAGTATTGGGGGGTTTCAAGACACTAGGCACCCCCAGTGATTTTAGTAGTTTACCTGTTACACCATACTGGTGCATCTCTTTTTCAAAAACCAATCAGCCTGGGGTACTGCTTAAAGATCGCCATGCTGTCATCATTATCAGGTGTCCCATGTACCAGATCTATGAGGGGGAATGTGCAGTACAGAAATCTCAGGAAAGGTTCTAAGCACTAATCCAAACCTGAGAGGGGGTCACCTAGAATCACCCAGGAGTGCCTTAAATGTCTTTCTTCTTGGGCCCATTTATCAATGTACGATTTGGTAATTACAAAAAAAATTGTGTTTTTTCTAAGTTTTAGAACTGTGCGTGTTTCTGCGTTTTTTTTTTTTGTTAATTTCCGCAACTTTTTCGTACTTTGCTACAATTTGTGCAACAAAATCGTATTTGTCGCAACAAGTATGAAAGTTTCGGATTCATTCAAGCTTCGGTATCGTGACTTTCCTTTGGCCAGGTTGGAGCTGCAGAGTGCCACTGAGCCCTATGGGAGACTTTCCTTGGGGCAGGTTGGAGCTGCAGAGTGCCATTGAGCCCTATGGGAGACTTTCCTTGGGGCAGGTTGGAGCTGCAGAGTGCCATTGAGCTCTATGGGAGACTTTCCTTGGGCCAGGTTGGAGCTGCAGAGTGCCATTGAGCCCTATGGGAGACTTTCCTTGGGCCAGGTTGGAGCTGCAGAGTGCCATTGAGCCCTATGGGAGACTTTCCTTGGGCCAGGTTGGAGCTGCAGAGTGCCATTGAGCCCTATGGGAGACTTTCCTTGGGCCAGGTTGGAGCTGCAGAGTGCCATTGATTCCTATGGGAGGCTTCCAAAATCATGCACTGAAGGTTCAAAGTCAGAAAGTTTTTTGCGCCGTTTACGATCTTTTGGATGCAAAAATTTTGGAACTTTCGGATCGTACCACGATACTTTCGTCTAACCACGATGCGATCGGAAATTTTTGGATTTAATACGATTTTTTTACCACTCGTACCTTTTAAAGTCCAAAATTCGGACTTATAAATCAGCCCCTAAGTGGGCTAGTGGTGCCTCAGAGAGAATCTCTCTCAGTATATTTAATTACATAAGTATGGAAAATACTGTGTTTAGTAAAGTTACGCAATCATGCCTAGAGCCCCAGCTGGTCATTTGAAAATTCTGATGAATAACATTATTTAAGTACTGTATAGCATTTGTAACATAACTTAGTGAACAAGGGCCAATATTCCTTTTTTAACTTTCCATTAAAATACCTTTTGCTGAGTATGTTTTAGTATTCAGACAACATCTGTGCAAGTGCCATGACTCTCCTGCTCGTGAGTTCAGTGATGGTGAGGCATAGCAGTTTTGTCATATATGAATGACTGTAATGAGTATTGTACAGTTTAGCAGGATGTCAGTCATTTGAATATATTTGCATATATAAGAAGATTGCACGACACAGCAACTGTAAAAACTAATCAAGAGCTGCATAAACAATATAAATCAGAAAAGTAGATTCAAATTAAAGCTCAGTTCTTAATATAAGTGTGCAAAGTAGCATTAAAATGAAGTCAGTAAATAATGTGAAATAGGAAAACTGTTCTAGAAGGATTCTTTTAGCAATAAAAATTGATATTTTAAACTTCTTTCATTTTCTTTGCTATTACTTGTTGGTACTGTAAAAATATAGTAGCATGGACTGGACATTTAGATATGAATGAGCAATTGTTATGTATTGTCGTCATGTAGTTAAACTGTCTTTCCTATGAGTATGAGAATCTTCAGACTTTCCTTTGGTGTTTATCATTAAACAATCAGTCGACTAAATGGAGAATGCAACATATAGGGGGCCTGTTTTCAGAGAGTTTGGGACTTTGGGTTTTTCCAGGTAAGGGATCTTTCTGTAATTTAGATCTCCAGTCTACTAAAATATAATTTAAACATCAAATAAATCCAATAGGACTGTTTTGCCTCCAATAATTATATCTTAGTTAGGACCAAGTACAAGGTTCTGTTTTACTATTACAGAAAATTTGGAATTATTTGATTAAAATACAGTCTAAGGTAGATGGCCTTCCCATAATTCAGTTTTATGGATAACGTGTTTCCGAACAGATCCCATACATGTACTATGTAATGAAAGAGTCTCTGGTTGCTTTCCAAAATACTGTATTTTTATGGTGGGTCATTTTTTATGGATGTGTTTGGTCAGGGCTGGATTTAAGAATAGCCCCCCTTCCCCCGGGTGTGCACATGTGTACCACTAAGCTTGCATACGTAGCAGTGGGGAGAGGATGCGTTACTCCTGTAACTACTTTTAAAACTAACAGAATAAAGGGTTTGCTTAAACACCATGCAGTGGGATTTTTATTTTTAAAATAATTTCCCTCAGCAAGCCAGATGATACTGGTGGCAAAATTGCAGTTTTTATGGGATTTACAGTAACTGGATTACAGTCAATCTATAAAATTAGAGTTATAATGATGTCTACCAAGTAAAACAGAGGTCATTCTGAATGGCTGGTTCCCCTAAGCTTTAAAGTGATATTTGAGGAATACTAAGGTATACTGGCAGGCATGGATTCGCTGGTAACTGGTGCAAAAATTTGCAACAACAAAAATTTGGCATGTAAGAAAAAAGTTGTGGTCGCATCCAAAAGGTTGTGTCAAAAAAGTTGTGCAAAAAAGACGTGTGGTATCCGCATTTCACACATTTTATGGCAAAGTGGAACAGATTTGCTCATCACTACAGGTAGATTTATAATTGCTCAAGTCTTCTGGCTCCAGCAATCATAAAGCAATCATAAAGGAAACCCCAGTGAGTTTGCTAACTCATGCTGGGTTTCGGGTAGAAAACTATTTTTCCCATACAGACTTTTGTAGCAAAGAAGAACTTGGGCAGCCTTTTGGCATGGTGGAACAATTAACACTAAGGGGTATATTTATCATGCTGTGTAAAACGTGGAGTGAAACATTACCGGTGATTTTGCTCATAGCAGCCAATCGGGTGCTTTGCTTTGGTTCTCTAACTGTTGAAATCTAATTGCTGATTGGTTGAACTGGTACCAGTAATGCTTCACTCCACTTTTTAATACACCCCCTGTTCCCCAAATGAGATGTCTGGCAACCAGGGAAGCCACTGAGGATGCCCACAGATATTTCCCTTTTGTGCATGTCACATCAAGCACAGACTGAACATTAGCTCTATAAAAGATGATTGCAGTTTACTATAGCCATTTGAAAATTATTTTTCTGGCACCAGAGGGATAACAGATCTCTTTTTTTTTTCGGATTGTGTGCTTCAGTATAGATTAAATTTGTGACGCTGGACTACAGGCATGGGATCATATGCTTCATCACTGAAGCAATAGACGTGACAGCGGCTGAATAAGGAGGGGAAGCAGACTGTCAAACTCCCCCTATTATTTTCTCCTTCTTTTGCGGATGTGTGGTAATCTCTCAGTGACATCATATGGAAGCGTGTGAGCATGTGCAGGATGCATTGAGTGGCTTCAGAGAGCAAAACGTGCATGCACGTGACATTACTGCAAATTTTTGGTGGCGCACTGTGCGCACCACAACCCTCCCCCCCGGGTGCTAGTACAAGAAAGTTGACAGCTTTGAAAGTATGGCTTTAATTTCACATAAGCAATAACCTTGCCTAGCAGTTATAAAAGTAACATGTTTAAAACATTTGAGAGAAAATGTTCTATCCTGTACACAGGATAATTCAAGTGCTTTTGCTACAACAAAGTTTACACAAATGATTTAACACATTTATCAACACAAAATAATTTTTGAGTTTCTCAGAATGTGCTCAACTGCTGTGAGCTGCTGTGTGTCTTCACATTGTTAATCTCCAGTGCAAATTTCTGTAGGGAATAACAATTTGGACATTTTCTGTGCTGGAAGCATTAATTTAGCATTTAAAACTATTGTTATTTTTGTACTGAGCAGTAACCATTATTACAGGCAGGTAAAAAATGTATAAATTGGCCCCTAACGTACCTTCTGGGGATCCCCAAGGGCCTTCTTAGCTCACACAAATGCAGAAAAAAAGCAATGCATTTTGCTTCAGAACTTTCCATTTTTTGCCTTTTAGTTAGGCTTGGGGAAGTCATAAGAATTTTTTTTTTAAAATGTAATGAAGAGGTTGCTAAGTTACATCCTAGGGAGTTTACATTTCTAACATTTTTAATAATATTATGCAGAGTGAAAGTAAAAATTCATCTTTCCCATTAGAAAATGCTTGAAATGTTTCTTAAAAGATAAACATAAAAATAAATAATCCAGAACTCTTTAGACCTGTGGCTTTAAGGCTAGTGATGAGTAAAACTGGGCTGTTTTGCAATGCACTGGAGCCCTGAGGGGGCTTAGGGGATGCTGCCCTCCCCCCCCCCCCCCCCCGCATGGAATTTTATCTCCTGAAGTTATCAGGAGTGGATTTTTAGCATCCTTTGTACCTTCAGGGGCACTGCCACCTGGGGCTTTATTTATCAGCTTGCCTCATGGCAGCAGCACCACCTGAGTCAATGGGAAGGGGAAGGCATTTTAGCCCTGTAATAGCATATACATTTCCCTTCATTGAAGGGAAAAGTTTATTCCCACCAAAATCTTATCATTTAAATATTCAGGACCCACAGCTGAAATGTTACCCAAGGGTGGTATAAATCAGTTTAAAACTGCAGATTAAAACATCACGGTCTGTTCTATGTGAATGGTGTAGTCTTATTGTTATTGTGTTGTATTGTTATCTGTTTTGATTGGTAATATTTCTGTATTAATGTGAAGTGTATTTGTACAGTATATGTCGGGCTATATTGTACATTCAGGCCGGGCAGCACAAATTTAGGGGCAGCAGGAATTTGGCTCCCATACGGAGCAATGGGGACTTCTCTCGTGGCTGCGCAGGGAGGGGCTGGTGGCTGGATGCTTGCGCGTCCATGCATATGCACACGGGGGGGGGGGGGGGGGGATGCAGGGGCACCCGGAAGACAAATCCTGTGCAGTGTACATTAAATACATAAATACATATAGTAAATATTACACTCCAGTTACTTCTTTTCTACTGACTGGATGCATAGTGTATGTTCTTCACTGGAGTGGTACCAATTATATTTAATATTTACATTAAGATATATTCTGAATAACACAAGGTAAAAACCCTTTAATCATTTGAAATATTAGGGGCCTGACATGTGCCATATATTAGATTTCATGTTGATTAAAGAGTAACACAATAACAGAAGAAACATCATTATCTGTATTTTGTGCAACTAGCATGGAGCAACACAGAAGGGCCAGACTCAGCTCCTGGGCCCCCTCTTGGGCATCACTGGTACATTTATATAACATGACAGAATAATCTTTATATTTATTCCTATATTCATTCTTTAATTTATGTATTCTTTAATTCATTTTAGTATTAGAAATTGTTAGATAATAAATATTATCCATACTGTCCTCCTATGTTCTATTTATGATCTGTTCTATTGTCTCCAAGGCGCAATGTAACTGTCACCGCACAGTATTACAATCAATATTAAATGCATAAACCCTCATTACACACTGATTTTATTGCAAATTGGGCCACAACATTAATAAAACATGGAACCTAAGTGCAAGAATTAATTCAGCTCAAAAGCTATTTGGAGATGTCAGCTAATTAGTAATGCTTCTTTTCAACTGCTGTGATTTTACTCAATTTCCTAATGATAGATCACTGCCTGGAACTAGAGATCAATAGTGTGTATCCCAGTGGTGGTAGCATGTAATGCATGAGGCACATTCATTTGCTTGCCTTGGCTAACTGCTAAAGTGAGGTGTGAATAAATGTTTATGTAAAGTTTTGTTTGAATACACAACGTATGAAGTGTGAAAGACTACAGCGAATTAAATTTACATGTCATTTTGCTCGACTATAATAAATTCAAAAACATAAGATCATAAAAGGAAAAACTGGAGCAAGTTCTTTTAGCATAAGTATACACCATAAATATTCACTATTAAAAGTACTATTGCTTCAAGATCAAACCTCTTGGGAGACTTTTCCATTATGACTTCCTTTTGCTTACACTCACTGCATGTACATTAGGCATATACAGAATAATGCTACCTACATAAAAATCCAGCTACAAATATACCCTGAATAAACACTAAGGTCTATATAGATATATATTATGCCTTTACATATTCTTAATTCATTACAGTATATAAAAAAGAGAGATTATCATTAAAAGATAACTTTGTATTTGTGCCAGAAAAAAAATATTCAGGTTTTGCAAAGAGGGCAAAGTACACCTTTAAAAAAGGCACAACCTGGAACTTGCATATTTTGCTTATTACTATAAAGACAGAAGACAGTGGAGTATCAAGGGATGCATGGGCAAATAGGAACTCTGTATCGATGCCTGGTTATGGAAGCTCTGCGCCTAACCCTGGATTTTCAACACACCACTGCAAGTTTTTGTTGTCTAGGGACAGCTGAATGGTCACCTTCTGATATGTGCTACTGGATAATGACAAGAACATACATCCTTCATGTGAGAAGATCTTTCTAGCTGTTACAGCTAGCTCTTGCTTCTATCAAAAGTTGAAGGCGGTTGTTGTTCTGTTATTGTTCAGCTGAAGGGCTGCTTAATCATCCTTTATTCTGAGTTAGAAATAAAAGTTCATTAACAGAGTTTGATCAAAAACATGGGAGATCAACCAGTTCATATCTAAAATATACTGTATTTACAATATGTCTAGATGTCTACATCTAAACCAAGCTTAATTCATACCGCTCTTGAATGCAGCGGCAGCATATGTGCTCTGATCTCCAGTGTTGAGTTTGCAGCATTTTCTGCATTCATGTGCTCTTGCATCACAATATACACTCTTAACATACATGTGAAATGCATTTGAATAGACGTCCAGGCCTCAGTATCCTTGGAAAGTGATCATAGCCTACCAATGTGACACTGAACCCTTACCTCTGCTATCTACATTGTTACTGAATTCAGCCTGCTTTTTGGATTTTGTCTGTATAGTTGTTCCTGGTCTGACCACTAGTGATGGGCAAAATTTTTCGGAAGGCATGAATCCCAGCGAATTTCCACATTTTGCGGAAAGAGCGTGTTAAAAAATGACGCGTGGTGAAAAAATTATGTGCACGTCAAATTGAATTGTGGCACGTGACAATTTTTTTTACAATCACGAAATTTTTTGCCACGTGTCCTTTCCATATTTCGCAAATGTTTCACCGATTTTTTTTAAAGTTTCCGGTGAAGAGACATGGGACGGTTTCACTCATCACTTCTAACCACTTGTCTGTTATCAGTTCGGATTCTCTGCTAGCTACCTCTAACCATGACTTGAACCCGATCTTGTATCCCGATTCTGTTTTGTTTTGCATTCCTTGCTACAGAAGTGCATGCTGCTGTTATAATACGTCTGCCACTCCTCCACAAAGACAGTCTTGCTATCATCCTCAGGTGTTTCTCCTTTGTAGGAGAAGCCAGAGAGGCATCTCCTCATCTTGGCTCTAAAAACTATGTTATCTTGTGACACCATCATTTAGCCTGCCTTAGAGATATATGGATAGATCTTAACTTGGATTTTATTATAAGTTGTTTTAGAACAGTTGACCTTGCACTTATGCACAGTCATTTTTAGTTAGCCAGTATTAAACTATTCTTAATGAAGAAAGATCTAGCAATACTTACACATTATTTACATTACATTAAGACACTAGAGCCGAGAAAAAACACTGCATTGTTCTTAAGTCAAAAGAGTTATGATGGCAGAATGCAATTCAATCTCATAGGACTATCCAGAAGTGAATACCTGTATAGTGCTAGGAGATGCATAAAAGGAATTCAGTAATGTTAAATTATATATTATGATGTTTCCATCAGAATTCATCATTATACACTGTCTATTGCTTGCACCTTATTCCAATGTGCAGCTTCAACCTATTCTGGTAAATGAGGTGTGGGGTTCAAAGTAAAGGGTAAGATGCAAGGGAGTCATTAACACCTGCCTTCCGGAAGTATTTCTTCAAGCGCTCCCTTTGCATGTTGTTTCCACACACTCTTCAGACTTCAGCACCTAATATATCAACAGCAAACATTTCTGCCAGTCCACCTTACATAGGTAAAAAAAAAGTAATTTGCACCAATTTTATACACGTCGCAAATTGAACCAGACTGGCAAATGAGTCATTTTGTCCCAAGTGCACTATAAATAACACTTAATAACACATGTAATGCTATTGCAAGTATAGATTATTTTACATAATTGTACAGTCCTTACATATTCATATCTTTCAATTGCTCAGTTAATGCATATTTATATGCACAGAATCCCCCATATAAATTGCATGGGACCAACATTCTCCAATTACAATACATTAAGGAATCTGCTTACACTTGGCACTTCAAGCATTGCAGTATAATCATATATAACATTGTTTTATATGCATAACCCACAAGAGCTGTCAGTGCTTACAGGTTAATTTATTTTCACCAGGCGCATCCTACCAATGGTAAATTAATGTAAAGCACATTCAGACTGTGTTTTATATTTCTTTTGCACACTGTGTGGAACTGTGAGCGAGCTTGGCATATCACTCATGCATAATGAATTGTAAGCACAACAGCATTGTTTATAAATGAAAAGGTATATAGCCTGTTACCACTTTGGGGGCAATCTCATGGTAATTTTATTCAGTTCACATTTAAAGTTGCACTTGCCTAGCATACCAAATATTAAGCAGATCTGCGGACCTGCAATATAATCATTAAAAAAAAAACACATTAGCTGCATTAAACTGTAAATTTCTTGCTTAGTTAAGCACTTTAAACACCCATTGGCATATCAATTAATTAAATGTTAAACAACAGCAACTATATGAGTGTTTCTTAATCTCTTTTCTTAGGGGACTCAAATTAAGCTGGGGAATCCTAATTATTTTGTGGGGGCAATGTCTGCTGTGGCCCGCTCTTCTTCCTGTCCACCTACCAGTTGTTTAGTAAGCTGATAAAATGTCTTGCAATCTACAGATGCCTATTCTTAGGGGCATATTTATTATGCTGTGTAACAAACGGAGCCACACAATGACAGGCTTCTTCGTGTAAAAACGGCATAAAATCAGCTTAATTTTTTTACACGGTTTCTCTTCCACCGGAACTAAATACGGAAAATAGCAGCGTAATATCCGGCGTTCAGACGGCGATCTTTTCCATTTATTTTACACAGCTTTTTACACTTACGATTTTTAGCAAATTAGTTTTACACAGCATAATAAATACGCCCCCTAATAATATCTTAGGAGATCCCAGCTCGCTATAGTGAGTGATGAAACATGGTCAGACTGGGTTTCCATGGCAAAGAAAATGGTCATGGTACCTCACTTACTTGCTTTCCTGTCCATGTATCTTAAGCTCCAACACCAACCCCCATACAACCCACACTCGCACAGCTGGAGTCCACTGTGGAAAACATAGGGACAGGAGATGCAGAATTAAAGTGCAGTCCTTTTTTCCACCACAAGGGGAGGTGGTGGAGCAGAGTCAGCTGTATGATAGTTACGCCAGATTGAAGTTAATATGAACTTTTTTTTCGGAAATTTAAATACTTTTAAATATTATGAGCCACTTTAGCACACAAACCCCTAAGAATCCATCTTAGAAATGCCTTCTATATTATATAATAAAAAATATAATTTAGAACAGCCCGTGCACAATCTGTACCTTGCATGTGGAGCAAAAAGCATCTGACAGGTCCATGCTGGGTGGCATAGTAGCCTGTGTAGAAACCCTGGAACAATTAAATCAGTATAAATGAAACAAGAACAAACACACCTTAGCGTAGCAAGGACTGAACAGTATTGCTTTAACTGATTGGAGAAACTGAGGCTTGTTGCAGCTTTCCCCTTTAATCTGCAATTTATTTATGGGAGCTTCAGTGCTATAGCAAAACAGTAGAAGAAGCAGAGCAATGCGGGGTACTTAAAAATACAATACTGGACAATAAAATCCAATGAACAACTTACTGTAAGGCACAGCACTTGCAATAGGAGCAATCATAATTTGAAAATGCATAAACACACAAATCAACAAGAGGCATAACCATTTCAGTACATACAAAGGTCATTTCAAATGAAATAAAACTCAGAAATCAATGAGGGACACAGCACTTGCAATGAAAGTAATAACCATTTAAGTAAACACAAATCAAAATAGTGCAATGTAATTTCATATAAAGTGTAGATAATAGAATACTGAATAAAATGGGAAGACTAAAAGATACACTATCACAAATACGATATGTGCAACTGGCACAGTTACAGAGATAAAGAGCATTGAGCCCACATTGACTCTGCAACTAAAGAAGAACAGCACCAATGTCTGAGTAAAATCCAAATTTGATGCTATGTATTTTGCCACAGTTCCGTTCTCCTTTACCATTATACATATTAGCATGTCTGTCGGTCACTCCCCATATACTTAAAAGTCCTCCCATTTCCTGCTATGAGCAAAGTGGTGTAAATCCTCTATAAAATGAAAAGCTATCAATGCTTGTGAGTCAGTTGCCCATTTTGTTAGTGAGTCATCTGTGAGTGCGGAAGTCACCAAAGTCCTGTCATTACTTTAAAGGAGAAGGAAAGGCTAGTAAAGAGTTAATCTCAAGCTGCAGGCATACCTTCAGTTGTCTCAATAGTGCCCTTAAGTCTCCCCATATTTCACCTGTTCAGATGATCAAATGCCAAACAGGAAGAAAAAAATGCTGAGCTGTGCAAATAAAGTTCCCACAATGCCTCACTCTTGCACCAAGATCCAGACCAAGCGTACATGCTCAGTTAGCTAGACTATGGGGCTGATTTACTAAGACACGAATTCGAATCCGAATTGGAAAAATTCCGATTGGAAAACGACGCCTTTACGACTTTTCGGAAATTATCGCGACTTTTTCGTTACCAATACGATTTGCGCGAAAAAACGCAAGTTTTTCGTAGCCATTCCGACTTGCGCAAAAATGCGAGTTTTTCGTAGCCATTCCGAAAGTTGCGCACAATCTGGCGAATTTTTTCGTAGCGTTAAAACTTGCGCGAAAAGTCGCGCCTTTTTCGTAGCGTTAAAACTTAAAAGGCGCGATGTTTCGCGCAAGTTTTAACGCTACGAAAAAATTGCGACTTTTCGCGCAAGTTTTAACGCTACGAAAAAATCGCCAGATTTTGCGCAACTTTCGGAATGGCTACGAAAAACTTGCGTTTTTTCGTGCAAATCGTATTGGTAACGAAAAAGTCGCGATAATTTCCGAAAAAAACGCAAAATACCGATCATTACGAAAAAAACGCAATCGGACGCATTCGGCCCGTTCGTGGGTTAGTAAATGTGCCCCTATGAGTCATCTTCCTGCTGATTGGCTCAGATCCACATTCCTAAGGGGTGGAGGGTGTTCTTTGCATTCTTGAGGTAGGGGGGAGCAGCAGAGGGGAGAGAGCAGAGAGCTGCGTGTCTCTGGCAGAGGAAAACCAACACAACAAATCTTTTGACAGGGATCTCAGTGCAGCGTTTCTGTGAGTGCTTATGGCTGTATTTACATAAACCTTTCTGATAAGGCTTCCTTAGTTTTTACCTTTCTTTCTCCTTTAATCATTTAACACACCCCAGTAAGCAGATGCTATGATTTTCTTTTCCCTTACTTCTATTACTATATAAATTCAAACTGTTGTTTTCATACCTACTAACCATTAGTTTAGCAGACATGATAAAGTGTCTTAATGTATAACATTTCTACCCTATTTCCTTTATTATTCCTACTTCCTTTTAGTTATCCTTTTGTTGTTTTGGGCTTCCATACCAACCCAAGGCAACTACAGCCCTTTAGCAAGAGCAAGGAAGATCGGTGCCCCCAAAGATACCCCAGTAGCCCCCCATCTTATTTTCTGCTGATTCACTTCACAAGCTATACACAAGGGCACATTGCTTGAGAACCTTTCTTTGAATTCTCTCTTTAGTTAGGAGAGTACTAGATTCAGTAAGCTACACAGGTTGGTGGGATTGATATATTTTCTTCAGTTTTAATGTTTTGCTTTTTTTTTTTTTTAATTATTATTTAAATCCAGCATATTACCAATACTAATTCTCAGTAATCCATTACTCTACCTATCTAATGCTGTCACTAGGTAATTACAATAGATCACCATAGCAAAAGCTGTAAAGGTGTTTCCACTGCAGGCAATTCCATATCAAAGGTTATATCCATATTAAAGGTTGTGTGCAGAAATATAGCTCACAGGCAACATCTGGACACAGAACACAAAATTAATCTTTTTATAAAAGGAAACATCCATAAAATTTTAAAATTTTTCAAACTTTATATGAACAAGATTGAATGCAATATGAATGATTCATGGTTGCACGTATAATTTGTGTTATTGTGAAGCATATCATGATTAAGTGCAAGCAGATCATCATTATGCTGGACTATACAAGTCTCTGTGGACTAGAGGTTTGGAACTAATTCAAAAAACAGGTCACTCCTCAACAAAAAAGCAAAAAATCTTTTATTCAAAGAGTCATATAGAATAAACATACTTCAGACCATACAGCATGGGCCTTAGATAGGGACATGCTAATAGAAAAAGTGCAATCAACTAGATCAGTCTACAAACAAGAAATATATACCCTCCAGTAACATAAACCAGGGCGTGCCAAATTTGCTCAGTCCTGGGGGCACATTTACTAATCCACGAACGTCCGAAAAGCGTGCAAATGCGTTTTTTTCATAATGATCGGTATTTCACGTTTTTTTCGTAAATTGTCGCGACTTTTTTGTAGCGTTACGACTTGCGCGAATTGTCACGACTTTTTCGTAGCCGTCGTGCCGAGTACGAAAGTTTCGGATTCATTCAAGCTTCAGTATCGTGACTTTCCTTGGGCCAGGTTGGAGCTGCAGAGTGCCATTGAGTCCTATGGGAGGCTTCCAAAATCATGCAAAGTCTGAAAGTTTTGCCCACCGTTTACGAGCGCTCAATACGAAAAAGTCGCGACAATATCGTAACGGCTACGAAAAAGTCGCGACAATTTGCGCAAGTTGTAACGGCTACGAAAAAGTCATAACAGCGAGGGAAAAAAATCGCAAAAAATACAAAAAAGTCGCAAAATGTTCGTTTTCAATCTGAATATTTCCCATTCGGATTTGGATTCGTGGATTAGTAAATGTGCCCCCTAGTGTGCAGACATGTGGGGGTGTCACTTCTGGCTGCTGCATCGTCCTCTAGGAGTGCATCTTCCAGTGCTCAGGCATTAGGAAAATGTCACATCCAGCTGATAAGTTATGTCCTTGGATCCAAACAACATTTTGTCACCTGTCTATCACTGTATTTCTATACGTGCATATATATATATATAAGTTGGCTAAAACTAACTTGCACAACTACACCGAAGAGAACATAGTAATAAAGATATGGTGGGGTCATATCAAGCCTGTTCTGGCAATCATTTAACCTAGCTAAAAACCTTATTAGAACCCTATACAACAATGCCTACCCAAAGAGATCGAGGTGGGAAACCATATGTCATTTTGCAAGACCAATTACTGTACTATATATACCAATCTTGAAAATGCCAGGATAAGGACAGATGTAACACCCACACAACAATTCACATAAATGAAATACTGACCCTGGGGACCTATAAGGGAAAGGGAAAAGGGAAACCAAGTATGTTCTTAGGGTCAAAAATCACCTACATTATGACCAATAAAAATTTCCTTAAACAGATTCAAGAATGGGTGAGACCTGTTCTATGCCCATGAGTCTCAGGGATGAGACATTATGTCTTTGGTCCTTGCAATGTTCCCCAAGTTTAGTAGTATCCACCCCTGCCTTAATGACACTATGGGGGCAGATATCAGTAGAAGAGAGCTTGACTTGTTTCAATTTATTTAAAAAGTCAAAAGTGTCCCTTATATATAAAGGGGTAGATGGTACTAATGGTCCTTAGTTCACCCTCTTTATCTTTTTCCTGGTATTAAACATACAATTTTGTCTTTAACTGTCAGATACAAAATGCAGATTGTTCAGCAATTTTCTAGCAATAAAGAACTTTATTTTCCATGTAGAAGTGTTTCCATTATATTTAATACACATTAGAAAACTACTAACCACGTACAGGGTATATAAAAAAAGAATACAAACATGATTATTATTTTCTAGAAACATAGATATTGGAGACTGCTTGCCATAGTTTGGGATATTAATTACATTGGAAAACTTTTTTTTTAATGGAATAGACAAATACTCGTTTCTATGCAGTTTGTACTTCCCTTGTTTTATTTATATATTAATATATGCTTTTGTATTGATTTTATTTTTTGTATTGATTTTATAGATTTAAAACAGAAATAATCAACACTTTTACCTGTTGCTATAAGTCATGCAGTGTTGGCAGTTGGTCATTTCAAATCCTAAAAAAAATAGAAAAAGGCATAAACAGATTGTTACATATACTTTGCATTTCAGAGGATGAATGATTCTCTTCATTACATTCATTTATTCATTTCAGGGACATTGTACTTTACCAAAAGGATGTTAATGTAATTGAGCAGAAAATGCATCAGTGAAAGTGAAAGCTGGAATGTTGTTATTAAAATATATCTTTGTAAGACCAGGCATTCAAATGTTGAGGGGCAGCTCAACTTAAAAGCATATTTGCAAGAGATTTGCTGGGCAAAATAGAAGATTAAGATAGACTTGCATGTAGAAGGATTAAAAGACTTTCTCCTTTCATCTCAATCTCTTGGGGTCAATGACGCACAAGATTACCGCAGGACAAAATCACTTCAACACTCTAGAGTAACAGGCTAAAGAGAGTCACGACAGACTAAAATAAAAAGACATCCTACTCAATTCCATTCTATGTTTAAAAGAAATCACTTTTAGAAATGCTTTTAAAATAATTGGGTCCTCCTTTATATTATACAGACTCCTTTTTATTAGACAAGTTACATACCCAGTATGAACTCCATTGCCCAGTACACCTATAGCATGTAGTGCATGAAGTAAACCATTTTATCACTTTATTTAGGTGTTTAGCAAGTCCCAAATTCAATGTTGGAGTGGGATGCCAAGGGCCCACCAGAAAAACTTAGACGGTGGGCCCACTCTTCAAACTATTTTTCAAACTATAATCTATTCTTCTTTTTATTCAGTTGATTTGTTCCCATAGAGAAGTAGGAAATGTCTATAAATTAAGCTAAATGGCTAGAAGCAGGAGGCCCACTGATACCTGGGCCCACCGGGAGTTTTCCTGGTATCCCTGTGGGCCAGTCCGACACTGCCCAAATTACTGTATTTGCTTTGGGCTTTGGAGAATTTAGGGTCTGATTCTAAACTACAGATTTGGGGTGTGTTTAATAAGACTGGAGATAAATATCACCGGTGATGTTGCCTGTAGCAACCAATTAGGTCTTTGCTTTTGATTTCTAATTTGTAGGTGACTGTTCAGATGTTTTTGCTGATAAACACATTTTACAGCAACATTTTTTCATTGAAAAAATTTTTCATTGAAGAATTTTTTTTTCGTGCAACCACTGAAAAAATTGCCTATAAAACACAGCAAAAATAAACAAAGAGAAACCACCCATTCACTGTAATGCATTTGGAGTGAGAGAAAAAACAGCCATTGGCCTCCATGCATTTGGAGTGAGAAAAACACTCCCGGCAGGTGTATTTCAATGCATTTGGAATGAGCTAAAATGCCCATTAACATTATTGCATTTGGAGTGTGAATAAGCTTGAGAAAAAATGCCCATGCTCAAAAATTTTTCAGCAGTTTCACAAATTTTTTGTCAAAGCGAAATGGAACAGACTTGCTCGTCACTAATCTCTGTATAAAGTATCACAGACTGACTGAAATTGTAATATTTTACTGTAATCCACTTTTATTCCATTTCAATGACTGGGACATTACCAGCTGATAGAAAGATTTTTTTGATTATTTTCGACTTTTTAGTTTGAAAGGATATGAATATAAACAGGGAAAATTTAATTTTCTACATTGGTACCTGAGGACCTGTGTTTATGTTGCAACTTCAAGGGATGGGCAACAGGTGCCTATATACATAAAAAATGCTGTATATTTATAATTCTCAGAATGTCACTGAACATGGTACAATTCAGCAAAGGAGCTGAGGGAACTGTAAGGCACCTGCACCAATGTGACTCCTCAAAATGAGCATTTTAAAAATTTTGGGATTAAAAAATTTTTGGATTAAAAATTTTGGGATTATTTTGAATTGCCCTTCTTCAGTATTTTCCATTAGGAGATCATATTAAAATGAGATTTCTTTCAGTCCAAGAAAAACAAATTGAACAAAAATGATTTATTAATGGTAATGAGCAATTTTTTTTCCAGGCATGGATTCACTGCAAAATTCTGCATTTCGCTATTGGGGTTTTTTTTTGTTTTTTTTTAAACTGCCACAAAAATTAATTGCAAAAAAATGTGATGAGTGATGAAAAAGTTGCATAAAAACTAACAGTTGCATCAAATAAGTCAAAAAAGTTGCAGTCACCTCAAAAAAAGTTGTATGTGTCAAAAAAAGTTGTAGAGTAGTTGTTCGTCACTATTTGTTATATAAAAGTCAGAATCAATAAAAGACAAGCATGTTTTGCCAATGTTTGATTTTTTTCTGCTTTTACATAATGCATTTTCTTTTCAAGTAGCAACAATGGGATCTTATGAAAAAGAAAAAAAAAGAGAATGAAAAAAATGGAAATTGGTTCTCCCTTTAGAAAAATGTCTTAAACACAACAGAAGAGAATGCAAAATCAAAATGTTACTCTTACTTCTGCTACTACAAAGAACCTAGCATTTATAGCCACCAGTGCCTTTCAAACACTTATACAAAGGAACACACTCAGGTACCTTCTGAACATTTAAAAAACTATAGGCAGAATTTTATTTTATTTTTATTAAAATTCAAGGATTTTTTTTTTTCAAATTGTAAAAACTTGAATAAACTCAATTATCAATTATAATTGCCAGTTTATTTATGAAAAATGTTGAATCACAAAAACTGAGAAAAAAAGTTGAATGCATTGAATATTCATTGAAAATAATATAGCTTGAAAGTTGATAAACATTTACTAATATGGAAGCTTGCCAGGTTTTGTTTGTCAAATTCTTCACGTTTGAGATCCTTTTTTTCAATTGATAATTGATCTCCAAAATTTAAGTTTGGAAAATTAAAATTCAAAATTACAATTTTTGTCAAAATTTTGTTTTGAATCACAGACAAATCACAAACTTTAATGTTAATAAATGTGCCCCTAAAAGTTTTTCAAAACTGTCAGGGACACTTCTAAAAGATCCAACTTATAGGTCTGTACTGATAGCATTTAATTGTATTACAATATGGGGCACATTTATGAAGACTTGAGCCTCTAAGCTTGAGCATTTGTATCCCAAAACCATGTGGGAGTTCCTGAACTCTTCAGGAAGCCAGGAAGGCTCAAGCCCCTTAGGGGCACTATTAATAAATGCTTATTGCAAGACTAAACTTAGAGGCACATTTATGAACACTTGAAACCACGCGGGAGTTCCCAAACTCTTGCATGGTTTCTTCATCCAAATAGCCCAATTCGGCTTCCTGAGGGATTTCCTAATAAGTTTTGTAGCTATTTTTTTATAGTTCTTGAATTATTTTCCTTCCTCTTCTGACTCTTTCCAGCTTTCAAATGGGTGTTGCTGACCCTAGCAGCCAAAAATTATTGCTCCATGAGGCTACAAGTTTATTATCATTGTTACTTTTTGTTACATATCTTACTATTAAGGCCCTCCTTTATTCATTTCCTGTCTCTCTTTCAAACCACTGTCTCGTTCCTAGGGTAAATTGGCATATTAAACCCTAGCAACCCGATAGGTGCTGAAATTCCAAACTGGACAGTTGCTCTACAAAAAAGCTAAATACTTTAAAAACTACAAATAATTAAAAATGAAGACCAATCACAAATGTTCCCATAATAGCACTCTACAAAATACTAAAAGTTAATTTGAAGGTGAACAACCCATTTAAATACAAAAATTATTCAGTCCATAGTGCAATCCTTACCTTACCTTGTCCTTACCACCTGCCCTAAGCACGAATGGCACTCAAGTTAGGGATGGGTAGAGGACAGCCAAGGAGACACATATGTGCCTTCCCCCATGCACCTCATGCAATCCTGCACCGATTATCGCAGTCTGCACTCGATCCAATTGACAAGACAACAGCTGAAGCAACATACAAAGTCCAAAATAAGTCCTATTGCAGGCTTTTTCTGTACTTTGCAAGCTGTATTTGGCTTTACAAATGAGGCCTACAGTTTCACATCAATCATAATTTCTCTTTTGTTAAAAGCTTTAAAAAAGCCCTGATTTTTTGTATTTTAACAAGATCTTTATTGATGTATACAGAGCAATGGTTACAGCACTGTTTGTTCCATAATATATAAAACTTTAACAATATTGTAGCATATATTGGGCCTGATTCACAATAAAAATTATCGCACGCTTTTTTGCGGTAAAAAAGACGCGATAATTTGCGCGCGATTCACCATAGTATTATCGAGTGCGAAAAATCGCCATTTTCGCATGGGGTATTTCTTGCGCTAGTTTTACCGCATGCGTTAATTTCCGCGCTGAAAAGAATACGATCGAATGATTCACTATAACTTTAGCGCGCTAAATATCGCATTCGGCTATGCGAAAATTAACACCTACTACAGGCAGGCGAAAAATTATAGAAAAGTGCAGTAAATGAGTTTTTTGCAATAAAATATGGACTTACAGTGTTATTTATTCAAGTATGTGTCTTTTTACTCAATTTTACTCAAAATTAACACCTACTACAGGCAGGCGAAAAATTATAGAAAAGTACAGTAAATGAGTTTTTTGCAATAAAATATGGACTTTGCAGTGTTATTTATTGAAGTATGTGTTTCCCCTAGAGTGACGCAGCCGCCAGTTTGCAGCGGAATGTTCATTTTTAATACAGTAATTTTCCGCAAGTATTGGCGTGTATGGCTAACATGGCGTGCGTTCATTTGCGTGACTATTTATATTTGGCTACAAGTGATGAAATGTTTCGGCAGGCATGGATTCGCAGCGAATTTTTGGACGTGCGTTGAATTTTTTCGCAGCGAATTTTTTCATGCGTTTCGCAAAACAATCCGCCAATGGCAAAACGCATGAAAAAATTTGCCACGCAAAAATTCACCGCACATCCAAAAATTTATACAAGCGTCAAAAAATAATAGTCACGGGCAACAATTTTTTTGCCCGCACAACATTTTTGCCGTTTCGTGGATCTTTCGAAAGATTTGCTAATTTTTCACTAAAGATAACCAGAACACATTTTCTCATCACTAGTGGCTACTATTTATAAGCATCTACTATTTATATGATACCATTTATATGCTACCATTTATATGTGGCTAATATTTATATACACCATTTATATGCGGCGACAATTTTTATACACTATTTCTATGCTACCGTTCATATGTGGCCACATTTAGCGCATGTACCGGCAAATACCGCATTGAAATAGTATTGGCGAGTTAAATAACGCATGCAATATCGCGCGTAAAAAAGCGCAAGTATGCTTATAGTGAATCGTGTGAAAAATCGCCACGTTTTATCGCCCTTTAGTGAATCAGGCCCATTGTCTTAACCAAAAGCCCTGATTTTACATAACTATTGTCACAGCTATTGCTTGGCACTTGCATAAATTCCCAGATGAAATTTCAGGAGCCCTAAGGGGTATAAAAGGGTATCACTTAGTGCTAATGTAAAAAGCAGTTGCATCCAGGGTCTAAAATAATGTTAGTTCATATGCTTCAGCAATTTTTACATATTTTGAAGTATAACAAAGGGTTATATTAAATTATTTGAGACTTTAAATCTAAAAAAGACATTTCAGATCTTACCCTATCTCCTGAATGATTTTGAATGCATCAGTAAATGGATACCTGCAATACAGTAGCTATCACAGTGAAGAATGGTTGGATAGTGTGTCCAAAAGTCAGTTAATGAAAAATCTAATAAAGTTATTTAACACTGAACAATGTTATGATAAGCCTCATTTGTTTCATAAATTACAGAATAAAAAAGAAAACAACGATCATACTCACCTAGGCTCACAAAAAAAGAGGCTACGAATAGAAACAAGCTGTTTAAAAATACTACAACCTGGAAATTTTGGTTTCTGTAGGAAGTCCATCTATGAAAACAATGTTTATGGTGTTTTCTGTCCTCTTTACACTTTATCAGGGGCCTCAGTTCCTTTTATTGTGAGCAGACAGTATGGCTTGCCAACTGGTTACAACATTACTAAACTATGACTTGTATAACATTCAAGATACAATTCTACCTCTCTGGTTGCATTGTACACATCAATATATGATCAATTCCATTCTATTATGCAGTCTGTTCTATTATGCAGATGTAGTTTTTCACCTTAAAAGACACATAGTCAATAACAGTTTCGGTTTCATGCAACTTCACTTACTTTGGGAAAAAATACAATCCATCTTTATCACCAGCTTTTTGTCTCTGAATAATATATTGTTATGTAAAGCCTTTAATTAGTATGGAGCACCTTGCTTATATTCTTCGGTCATGCAGCAGGCTGCTTGAACATTGAACAAATAATATGTTTCAGACACTTTTGCCATGCTAGAAGAGCTGCATACTTTATTTAGGCAACTGTTAAAAAAAACAAATCAAGGCTTTTATTTCTAATTTGTTCTAACAAGTGCTTGCTAACTTGGCCAGCGATCTACAGGTTTTCTCAGTGATTCAATGAATGGATCCACCCATCTGTGATCAACCTTAAAGAAAGAGAATAAAAGCAGCAGTTTACACATGCACAAAATATAGCCACCATTGTGGTGCTTATTTTAGTTTACTTATTGTAGAATCCTTTTTTGAAGTATATTAAATTTGGTCAAGTGGAGGCAGATTTATTAACATAAATCTGAATCTCATGGTTTTGGAGGTTTTTGAAACCACAACTAAACATATATCCACTAAAACCACGAATGTCTAGTCATTGATTGAAAGATCTGAATTGAAAAAGCACAAATGAATTAAAATGCAGCATGAGAACAAATCTCTGTGGACCCAAAAAAAACCTCTAAAACACAAACTAAATAAATACTGTTACAATTTGCCTAGGACAGCTCCCATTGACTTTTACTTAACCTCAACAGCTTTTAGATGGCAAAGTTTTGTATAAGTGTTCATGGTTTTTACTCTTTTTTACACAAAAAATTAGATTTTTATCTAAAAAAAGAGACATGAACATTAGTAAATGCCACCTTAGAATTTTTTTTCACAATTCTATACATTTTACTGATTGTCTGTCAAATAATTCTCAAATATACAGCTGAATAAGACTGATTGACATTATATTAAATATTTAAAAAAAAAAAAATGTGCTATAAACCAGTAGACATGGAGTCATTCATCAGCATCTCACACTTTAGTGGACATTTACACTACTTTTTCCACTACATTTTCTACTGCTAAATGATAGATGGAAGATGTTGCCTTAGGCAAAATATTTATGGAGAACTGGTATGTAAGGGAGTGATGGTTTATTATTACTATGTATTTATAAATGGGCAACATATTCCACCATGCTGTACAATAAATGGGTGTATGCACTGAGCAGCTATACAAAGCAACCAATAGATGACGAGGGCCCATATATAACTATAAACCACTTTGATTCAGGCAGCACCTCCTCCTGTCACTAGCATGTAATAAATTGGCCAAAGGCAAAAATTATCTATTATACGTATGTCAGGAGTACACTGTTTTATTCTGGGTTTTTTTTTGGAGATTTATAAATTTTGGTGAATAAAGTTTTCTAGCTGCTTATTCACTATGTGTTTTATTGGCTAACAACAACCAAAATCAATAGAGTTTTCAAACTAACTGGCTCATTTTACTGATCTGTGCTTGTGGTTAGGTGATTAATGTGACCAGAGGATCCCATTACATGCTTAAGCCACAAGCAAAGAAACAAAGTCTTTTTATTGGCTTTTTGTTCTGCCAAATAAGGCTCTTTTTACATTAGGAAGTTCTCAGCTATCACACAAGGAAGTGTAACATGAAGGATGGAATTTTTACTAATTGTTAAAATGTAATATTTGATTTGAATAACCTAAAACATATTACTAAGTGGAGACAGAGTCAGTTTGGCCTTTTCGATGCGTATTGTATTATTTTATGTATCAGTACAATCCTTTGAATTAGATGAAACATTTATAAATGATGAACATTTTGTCTGTAGCCTGCCAGCAGAGATCTCTGTATACTGTTCAGAGAGACAATATGTCAGCTGTACACCTCTTCTGGAATGTGCTATAATATACTGCCGAGAGCAGTGCATGATGCTGAGAGATGGAATAGGGAAAACCACTTATAAGAACGCTATTTAAAAAAAGGATTATTTTAAAAAATTTATATGATAAGGTCAATACACATTAACATAACTTTGTTATGGGGTGTAGCTTTGTGAAATTGCATTACATTCTAATATATGTACAACTGCAAAATATTTTTTTTCTGAATCAAGTGCAAAACCACACATCCTACTTTATCTACATGCCATCTCCATGGGCAATTTTTAGTAGCTTAACGCACAGATGTCTTAATGTCCTATATATATTGATAATAGGTGAGTGCAGAAGAATCTTGTTGCTGTCTGTATGAATTATGTGGTAACAGCCTCATTGCATCTCCACGTAATGGTTTAAAAATGTTTAGTGGTGTACATAACTTACATAGTTACATAGGGTTGAAAAAATACCAGAGTTCATCAAGTTCAACCCTTCCAAGTAAACATAGCACACAGAACCTATACTTACCAATCTATACACTCACATACATAACATATATATACAACTACTAATACTAACTGTAGATATTAGTATCACAATAGCCTTGGATACTATGCTTGTTCAAGAACTCATCCAGGCCCCTCTTAAAGGCATTAACAAAATCTGCCATTACCACATTACTAGGAAGGGCATTCCACAACCTCACTGCCCTCACCGTGAAAAACCACCTACACTGCTTCAAATGGAAGCTCCGTTCCTCTAATCTAAAGGGGTGGTCTCTGGTGCGTTGATCATTTTTATGGGAGAAAAGAACATCCCCCAACTGCCTATAATCCCCTCTAATGTACTTGTACAGAGTAATCATGTCCCCTCACAAGCGCCTCTTTTCCAGAGAAAACAACCCCAACCTTGACAGTCTATCCTCATAGCTTAAATCTTCCATCACCTTTACCAGTTTAGTTGCAGTCTCTGTACTCTCTCCAGCTCATTAATATCCTTCTTAAGGACTGGAGCCCAAAACTGCACTGCATACTCAAGGTGAGGCCTTACCAGGGACCTATAAAGGGGCAAAATTATGTTCTCATCCCTTGAGTCAATGCCCTTTTTTATACAAGACAGCACCTTATTTGCTTTAGTAGCCACAGAATGACACTGCCTGGAATTAGGCAACTTGTTATCTACAAAAACCCCTAGATCCTTCTCCATTAAGGATACCCCCAACACACTACCATTCAGTAGATAGTTTGCGTTTATATTATTTCTACCAAAATGCATAACTTTGAACTTGTCCACATTGAACCTAATTTTGCAGTTTGCTGCCCAATTTTCCAAATCTGTCAAATCGTTCTGCAAAGCGGCAGCATCCTGCATGGAACTTATAGTTTTGCACAATTTAGTACTCTCTATGCCCACCTCCAGGTCATTAATAAACAAGTTAAAAAGCAAAGGACCAAGGACTGACCCCTGCGGTACTCCACTCCACCACACTGGTCCAATTAGAAAATTTTCCATTTACCACCACTCTTTGTAATCTATCCTTCAGCCAGTTCTCTATCCAATTACAAATATTATGTTCAAGGCCAATATTCCTCAATTTGATCATTAACCTTCTGTGAGGTACTGTATCAAACGCTTTAGCAAAGTCCAAGTAGATGACATCAACTGTCATTCCACCATCGAGGTTCCTACTCACCTCCTCATAAAAGGCGACTAAATTAGTCTGGCAAGATCTGTTACGCATAAAACCATGCTGGTACAAACTTATAGTATTGTGAACTGCAATGTATTCAAGTACCCTATCCCTTATTACCCCTTCCAAAATCTTTGCCATTACTGATGTCAGACTAACAGGCCTATAGTTTTCAGGCTGAGAACGGGATCCCTTTTTAAATAACGGCACCACATTAGCAATCCGCCAGTCTCTCGGCACCATGCCAGACCTCAACGAATCCTGAAAAATTAATTGAAGAGGCTTGGCAATCACAGCGCTAAGCTCATTTAATACCCTGGGATGAATCCCATCCAGTTTACCTTTACATGTTCAAGTCTCTTTTGAATTTCCTCCTGAGTGACCCATGCATCAGCAGCTAAATTAATAGAACTGGGCATATTAAAAGGGAAGCCTTCATTAGCTGGCTCCTCAGATGTATAGACAGATGAAAAATAAGAGTTCAAAATTTCTGCTTTTTCCCAGTTCTCATCAACCAACTTACCCCCCCATGATAATAAGGTTCCCACCCCTTCTTGCTTCATTTTTTTACTATTCACATAATTAAAAAATAATTTTGGATTCTTTTTACTCCTAGCTGCAATATCCCTTTCCATCTCTATTTTAGCTTGCCTGATAGCTTTTTTGCATGCTTTATTTGCTTCCTTGTACCTGATGAAAGTTTCTGCTGTCCCAGCTAACTTGAATGTTTTAAAAGCACGTTTTTTCTTACCAACCTCGACATTAACACTTTTAACTTCCCCTTTTTTGCTATAGTTTATACAGGAGCAGAGGCCAAATCCATGTTGTAGCTCCCACCCTTTTCAGCTACAGTCAGGTGATCCCAATGGGCCAATAAAAATACCAACTGTTTCAGAGTTTTAACCTTAAAAGCAAGAAAGTTGAAGGTAGAACTTCAGTCCCTGTAAAAAATCTATTATGAAACAGTAGAATTTGGGAATGACTTAGTTGGCCAGCTTGAAGTATATTACAATATATGGACAAACAATCCCTGCTTTGTTAAACGGGGAGGGCATTTCTTGGTAGCTTAATGCACAAAATGTCTCAATGTCCTTAGCATATTGCTAATGGGTGAGTACAGAGGACCTCTTGTCTCTGGCTAATTGTCAGGTACCATGATGAGTCCGATGGTGACTAGCTTCCTCTGCACTTTCCACTGAACCCAAAAACTGGATATAGGAACAGTAACAGGCTCAGCTGAAAAATAGCAGGAGTGCCGTAAATACCTGTATACTATATGGAGTCCTTTAAACACAGGTAGGCACCCAATAGCAGGTAACTGGATGTGGAGAGCAGAAGTCACAAAGCAGGCAGGGGTCAGAACCAGAAGATCAATCTCAGGAATCAAGCTGAAGGATAAACCGAAGAGAGGTTAGGAAACAAGCCAAACAGAAGACAGAAGTCCAAAGATCAGAAGTTTTCAGGAACGCTCAGAAGGAGCGTAGACCTCGGCATCTATTTACGCTAGATGCGCATGCGTCCGAAACCGCGTATGAATACATGGGTATGCACACTCGAACATGGGCTTGCATTGAAAACGTGTGTGCGAGAACTAATGCATAGGCACTTGACAGTGTGCTTGTGCGCATGTGATTTAATGCGCAAGTGCCGAACGTTGGCCACAGACGAACTCTGACACTAATGGTTTAAAGTTTAGTGGTAAGCACAGCTTTCCCTATTTTGCTATAGTCATCTACATGCCTGTAGAGTTAACTTACCTGCCTTGACGCTAAACAAAAAACACCTTTTTATTGGGTTTTATACAGGTTTCTACTACCCCAGGTAACCCCAGCATGTATAAATTAATATATATAGCATGTATAAAGTAAGCCTGTAGCATAAGTAACAGGTTTGTACTAAGAAAGAGTGGCAGGAAATTATCACTGTGTTTTATTGGATTAATTAGGTTTGTTTGTTCAGTCATAGTGGTTTGTATTCAAATTGATGCATGCCCTAAAATGTACCCCATAGAAACAGGGCATATGAACATTTGTCTTGACACATGAGAACCCCATGATGAAAAATATTACTGACACCTCTAGTCTTCTGGTTGACAATGAACATCATTGCAAGAAAAAAAGCACAATGGCACATCTCAGCAATTACAGAAAAGATAATGCTTAGACTTCAATAAGGTGTATAAAGAATCAGGTGGAACCTTGATGTAATATTTCAATTTGAAATGAGGACACTGTTCATTAGAAACGTAGAAGCTGATTGCTTTATGGTACAATATGTAGAATACCTTTGTGTTCAGAATCAGTACATTAATAATTTAACATTCTGTTGGTAGTGGCTGGCAATCATTTTGCAAAAGTTGAACAATAAAAAGAAGTTAATAAGAAACTCAAACTAACATGTGTCAAGAATCACTGAAATAGAAGCTTTAATGAACATACCAAGGGATAAACAGAAACCTGACAGAAATAAGAAATTCTAACCCAGCTAGAAACAAAGTACAAATTCATGAGCACAGAGGAGGATAATTCTCAGTGCAGAATATAAAACTATTTCTTATCTTAAGGCTCATTTCCTTCTTCTATTAACTTCAAAATGCCATCCTATTCTAATGACTTAAAAGACAGCATTGCATACACAAATGCTTGATAGATTTTCCACAGCCCTTTGTCAATGATCATTGTCTCTTAAAAATGACTTTATAGATCTATAAGTGAATAGTTTTATGTATATATTGTAATACAGTAGATCACAAATAATCGTATTGCAGTATGGGTAGAAGATATGTATTGCTTGTCAATTACCCAAGACAATAGATGATTTACAAAGGGTCATTCATTTATAAAGTACTTCCAGACTGAAAGAGTTTCAAATGCATCTTATAAAATGTCACTGTACACAGCAAGACTATTTTTATAAAATATGGTAATGTAGAATATGCGGGGATTGTGCACTGTTACAACACAGAATACACAGGCAGGTTGTTGTGTCTGTAAAATTGGAATTGGCAGCCAAGAAAATTAATATGCACCATTTGTAATTTTAGGGTCCCCTACAGGCCCTATCCGTTGGTGAATCTATGCATATTGGCCATCAAGCTGTTCAATAGAAGGAAATAGCAAAACTGGTTTTAAAGCGGTTGAAACCAGAAAGGGGTTGTGGGTGAAGCTTATTATAACAGATGGTATGGCTTATAGTTGTAGGAAGGGCTTATTTTAGGCATGCTGCTTTATGCACAGTGCACATAGCATACAGTAACTGTCTCTAGGCTGCAATGGTATCTTCCAGCCTTTGCAAAGGCTAAAACATGTAACTGTCTCTAGGCTGCAATGGTATCTTCCAGCCTTTGCCCAGGCTGAGACATGTAACTGTCTCTAGGCTGCAATGGTATCTTCCAGCTTTTGCCTAGGCTGAGACATGTAACTGTCTCTAGGCTGCAATGGTATCTTCCAGCTTTTGCCTAGGCTGAGACATGTAATTGTCTCTAGGCTGCAATGGTATCTTCCAGCTTTTGCCTAGGCTGAGACATGTAACTGTCTCTAGGCTGCAATGGTATCTTCCAGCTTTTGCCTAGGCTGAGACATGTAACTGTCTCTAGGCTGCAATGGTATCTTCCAGCCTTTGCCCAGGCTAAGACATGTAACTGTCTCTAGGCTGCAATGGTATCTTCCAGCCTCTGCCCAAGATGAGACATGTAACTGTCTCTAGGCTGCAATGGTATCTTCCAGCCTTTGACCAGGCTGAGACATGTAACTGTCTCTAGGCTGCAATGGTATCTTCCAGCCTTTGCCCAGGCTGAGACATGTAACTGTCTCTAGGCTGCAATGGTATCTTCCAGCCTCTGCCCAGGCTGAGACATGGAACTGTCTCTAGGCTGCAATGGTATCTTCCAGCCTGTGTCCAGGCTGAGACATGGAACTGTCTCTAGGCTGCAATGGTATCTTCCAGCCTCTGCCCAGGCTGAGACATGTAACTGTCTCTAGGCTGCAATGGTATCTTCCAGCCTGTGTCTAGGCTGAGACATGTAACTGTCTCTAGGCTGCAATGGTATCTTCCAGCCTGTGTACAGGCTGAGACATGGAACTGTCTCTAGGCTGCAATGGTATCTTCCAGCCTGTGTACAGGCTGAGACATGGAACTGTCTCTAGGCTGCAATGGTATCTTCCAGCCTGTGTCCAGGCTGAGACATGTAACTGTCTCTAGGCTGCAATGGTATCTTCCAGCCTGTGTACAGGCTGAGACATGAAACTGTCTCTAGGCTGCAATGGTATCTTCCAGCCTGTGTCCAGGCTGAGACATGTAACTGTATCTAGGCTGCAATGGTATCTTCCAGCCTGTGTCCAGGCTGAGACATGAAACTGTCTCTAGGCTGCAATGGTATCTTCCAGCTTGTGTCTAGGCTGAGACATGTAACTGTCTCTAGGCTGCAATGGAATCTTCCAGCCTGTGTCCAGGCTGAGACATGAAACTGTCTCTAGGCTGCAATGGTATCTTCCAGCTTGTGTCCAGGCTGAGACATGGAACTGTCTCTAGGCTGCAATGGTATCTTCCTGCCTCTGCCCAGGCTGAGACATGGAACTGTCCCTAGGCTGCAATGGTATCTTCCAGCCTGTGTCCAGGCTGAGACATGGAACTGTCTCTAGGCTGCAATGGTATCTTCCTGCCTGTGTCCAGGCTGTGATATGTAACTGTCTCTAGGCTGCAATGTAATCTTCCAGCCTGTGTTCAGGCTGAGACATGTAACTGTCTCTAGGCTGCAATGGTATCTTCCAGCCTGTGTCCAGGCTGTGACATGTAACTGTCTCTAGGCTGCAATGGTATCTTCCAGCCTGTGTACAGGCTGAGACATGGAACTGTCTCTAGGCTGCAATGGTATCTTCCAGCCTGTGTCCAGGCTGAGACATGTAACTGTCTCTAGGCTGCAATGGTATCTTCCAGCCTGTGTCTAGGCTGAGACATGTAACTGTCTCTAAGCTGCAATGGTATCTTCCAGCCTGTGTCCAGGCTGAGATATGTAACTGTCTCTAGGCTGCAATGGTATCTTCCAGCCTGTGTACAGGCTGAGACATGAAACTGTCTCTAGGCTGCAATGGTATCTTCCAGCCTGTGTCTAGGCTGAGACATGTAACTGTCTCTAGGCTGCAATGGTATCTTCCAGCCTGTGTCCAGGCTGAGACATGAAACTGTCTCTAGGCTGCAATGGTATCTTCCAGCCTGTGTACAGGCTGAGACATGAAACTGTCTCTAGGCTGCAATGGTATCTTCCAGCCTGTGTCTAGGCTGAGACATGTAACTGTCTCTAGGCTGCAATGGTATCTTCCAGCCTGTGTCCAGGCTGTGACATGTAACTGTCTCTAGGCTGCAATGGAATCTTCCAGCCTGTGTCCAGGCTGGTACATGTAACTGTCTCTAGGCTGCAATGGTATCTTCCAGCCTGTGCCCAGACTGAGACATGGAACTGTCTCTAGGCTGCAATGGTATCTTCCAGCCAGTGTCCAGGCTGGTACATGTAACTGTCTCTAGGCTGCAATGGTATCTTCCAGCCTGTGCCCAGACTGAGACATGGAACTGTCTCTAGGCTGCAATGGAATCTTCCAGCCAGTGTCCAGGCTGAGACATGTAACTGTCTCTAGGCTGCAATGGTATCTTCCAGCCTGTGTCTAGGCTGAGACATGGAACTGTCTCTAGGCTGCAATGGTATCTTCAAGCCTTCAGGCTGAGACATGGAACTGTCTCTAGGCTGCAATGGTATCTTCCAGCCTGTGTCCAGGCTGTGATATGTAACTGTCTCTAGGCTGCAATGGTATCTTCCTGCCTGTGTCCAGGCTGTGACATGGAACTGTCTCTAGGCTGCAATGGTATCTTCCATCCTCTGCCCAGGCTGAGACATGGAACTGTCTCTAGGCTGCAATGTTATCTTCCAGCCTGTGTCCAGGCTGTGATATGTAACTGTCTCTAGGCTGCAATGGTATCTTCCTGCCTGTGTCCAGGCTGAGACATGGAACTGTCTCTAGGCTGCAATGGTATCTTCCAGCCTGTGTCCAGGCTGTGACATGTAACTGTCTCTAGGCTGCAATGGTATCTTCCATCCTCTGCCCAGGCTGAGACATTTAACTGTCTCTAGGCTGCAATGGTATCTTCCATCCTCTGCCCAGGCTGAGACATTTAAATGTCTCTAGGCTGCAATGGTATCTTCCTGCCTGTGTCCAGGCTGTGACATGGAACTGTATCTATGCTGCAATGGTATCTTCCTGCCTCTGCCCAGGCTGAGACATGGAACTGTCTCTAGGCTGCAATGGTATCTTCCGGCCTCTGCCCAGGCTGAGACATGTAACTGTCTCTAGGCTGCAATGGTATCTTCCAGCCTGTGTCCAGGCTGTGACATGTAACTGTCTCTAGGCTGCAATGGTATCTTCCATCCTCTGCCCAGGCTGAGACATTTAACTGTCTCTAGGCTGCAATGGTATCTTCCATCCTCTGCCCAGGCTGAGACATGTAACTGTCTCTAGGCTGCAATGGTATCTTCCGGCCTCTGCCCAGGCTGAGATATGGAACTGTCTCTAGGCTGCAATGGTATCTTCCAGCCTGTGTCCAGGCTGAGACATGTAACTGTCTCTAGGCTGCAATGGTATTTTCCTGCCTGTGTCCAGGCTGAGACATGTAACTGTCTCTAGGCTGCAATGGTATCATCCAGCCTGTGTCCAGGCTGAGACATGTAACTGTCTCTAGGCTGCAATGGTATCTTCCAGCCTGTGTCCCGGCTGAGACATGTAACTGTCTCTAGGCTGCAATGGTATTTTCCTGCCTGTGTCCAGGCTGAGACATGTAACTGTCTCTAGGCTGCAATGGTATCATCCTGCCTGTGTCCAGGCTGAGACATGTAACTGTCTCTAGGCTGCAATGGTATCTTCCAGCCTGTGTCCCGGCTGAGACATGTAACTGTCTCTAGGCTGCAATGGTATCTTCCAGCCTGTGTCCAGGCTGAGACATGTAACTGTCTCTAGGCTGCAATGGTATCTTCCAGTCTGTGTCCCGGCTGAGACATGGAACTGTCTCTAGGCTGCAATGGTATCTTCCAGCCTCTGCCCAGGCTGAGACATGGAACTGTCTCTAGGCTTCAATGGTATCTTCCAGCCTGTGTCCAGGCTGAGACATGGAACTGTCTCTAGGCTGCAATGGTATCTTCCAGCCTGTGTCCAGGCTGAGACATGGAACTGTCTCTAGGCTGCAATGGTATCTTCCAGCCTGTGTTCAGGCTGAGACATGTAACTGTCTCTAGGCTGCAATGGTATCTTCCAGCCTGTGTCCAGGCTGTGACATGTAACTGTCTCAAGGCTGCAATGGTATCTTCCAGCCTGTGTCCAGGCTGTGACATGTAACTGTCTCTAGGCTGCAATGGTATCTTCCAGCCTGTGTCCAGGCTGTGACATGGAACTGTCTCTAGGCTGCAATGGTATCTTCCATCCTCTGCCCAGGCTGAGACATGTAACTGTCTCTAGGCTGCAATGGTATCTTCCAGCCTGTGTCCAGGCTGTGACATGTAACTGTCTCTAGGCTGCAATGGTATCTTCCATCCTCTGCCCAGGCTGAGACATTTAACTGTCTCTAGGCTGCAATGGTATCTTCCTGCCTGTGTCCAGGCTGTGACATGGAACTGTCTCTAGGCTGCAATGGTATCTTCCAGCCTGTGTTCAGGCTGAGACATGGAACTGTCTCTAGGCTGCAATGGTATCTTCCAGCCTCTGCCCAGGCTGAGACATGGAACTGTCTCTAGGCTGCAATGGTATCTTCCAGCCTCTGCCCAGGCTGAGACATGGAACTGTCTCTAGGCTGCAATGGTATCTTCCAGCATCTGCCCAGGCTGAGACATGGAACTGTCTCTAGGCTGCAATGGTATCTTCCAGCCTCTGCCCAGGCTGAGACATGGAACTGTCTCTAGGCTGCAATGGTATCTTCCAGCCTGTGCCCAGGCTGAGACATGGAACTGTCTCTAGGCTGCAATGGTATCTTCCAGCCAGTGTCCAGGCTGAGACATGTAACTGTCTCTAGGCTGCAATGGTATCTTCCAGCCTGTGTCTAGGCTGAGACATTTAACTGTCTCTAAGCTGCAATGGTATCTTCCAGCCTCTGCCCAGGCTGAGACATGGAACTGTCTCTAGGCTGCAATGGTATCTTCCAGCCTGTGTACAGGCTGAGACATGGAACTGTCTCTAGGCTGCAATGGTATCTTCCAGCCTGTGTCCAGGCTGAGACATGTAACTGTCTCTAGGCTGCAATGGTATCTTCCAGCCTGTGTCTAGGCTGAGACATGTAACTGTCTCTAAGCTGCAATGGTATCTTCCAGCCTGTGTCCAGGCTGAGACATATAACTGTCTCTAGGCTGCAATGGTATCTTCCAGCCTGTGTACAGGCTGAGACATGTAACTGTCTCTAAGCTGCAATGGTATCTTCCAGCCTGTGTCCAGGCTGAGACATATAACTGTCTCTAGGCTGCAATGGTATCTTCCAGCCTGTGTACAGGCTGAGACATGAAACTGTCTCTAGGCTGCAATGGTATCTTCCAGCCTGTGTCCAGGCTGAGACATGTAACTGTCTCTAGGCTGCAATGGAATCTTCCAGCCTGTGTCCAGGCTGGTACATGTAACTGTCTCTAGGCTGCAATGATATCTTCCAGCCTGTGCCCAGGCTGAGACATGGAACTGTCTCTAGGCTGCAATGGTATCTTCCAGCCAGTGTCCAGGCTGAGACATGTAACTGTCTCTAGGCTGCAATGGTATCTTCCAGCCTGTGTTCAGGCTGGTACATGGAACTGTCTCTAGGCTGCAATGATATCTTCCAGCCTGTGCCCAGGCTGAGACATGGAACTGTCTCTAGGCTGCAATGGTATCTTCCAGCCAGTGTCCAGGCTGAGACATGTAACTGTCTCTAGGCTGCAATGGTATCTTCCAGCCTGTGCCCAGGCTGAGACATGGAACTGTCTCTAGGCTGCAATGGTATCTTCCAGCCTGTGCCCAGGCTGAGACATGTAACTGTCTCTAGGCTGCAATGGAATCTTCCATCCTGTGTTCAGGCTGAGACATGGAACTGTCTCTAGGCTGCAATGGTATCTTCCAGCCTGTGTCCAGGCTGTGATATGTAACTGTCTCTAGGCTGCAATGGTATCTTCAAGCCTGTGTTCAGGCTGAGACATGGAACTGTCTCTAGGCTGCAATGGTATCTTCCAGCCTGTGTCCAGGCTGTGACATGGAACTGTCTCTAGGCTGCAATGGTATGTTCCAGCCTCTGCCCAGGCTGAGATATGTAACTGTCTCTAGGCTGCAATGGTATCTTCCAGCCTGTGTTCAGGCTGAGACATGGGCTGTCTCTAGGCTGCCAATGGTATCTTCCAGCCTGTGTCCAGGCTGTGACATGGAACTGTCTCTAGGCTGCATGGTATCCTTCCAGCCTCTGCCCAGGCTGAGACATGGAAACTGTCTCTAGGCTGCAAATGGTATTCTTCCTGCCTTCCTGCCCAGGCCTGAAACATGGAACTGTCCTCTAGGCTGCAATGGTATCTTCCTGCCTCTGCCCAGGCTGAGACATGGCACTGTCCTCTAGGCTGCAATGGTAATCTTCCCAGGCCTGTGTACAGGCTGAGACATGGAACTGTCTCTAAGGCTGCAATGGTATCTTTCCAGCCTGTGTACAGGCTGAGACAATGTAACTTGTCTCTAGGCTGCAATGGGTATCTCTTCCAGCCTGTTTGCCTAGGCTGAGACATGGAACTGTCTCTAAGGCTGCAATGGTATCTTCCACCTGTTTCCAGGCTGAGACATGTAACTGTCTACTAGGCTGCAAATGGTAATCTTCCAGCCCTGTTTACAGGCTGAGTACATGTTAACCGTCTCTAAGGCTGCAATGGTATCTTCCAGCCTGTGTCCAGGCTGAGACATGGAACTGTCTCTAGGCTGCAATGGTATCTTCCAGCCTGTGTCCAGGCTTGAACATGTAACTGTCTCTAGGCTGCAATGGTATCTCAGCCTGTGTCCAGGCTGGACATGTAACTGTCTCTAGGCTGCAATGGTATCTTCCAGCCTCTGCCAGGCTGAGACATGTAACTGTCTCTAGGCTGCAATGTATCTTCCAGCCTGTGTCCAGGCTGAGACATGGAACTGTCTCTAGGCTGCAATGGTATCTTCCACCTCTGCCCAGGCTGAGACATGGAACTGTCTCTAGGCTGCAATGGTATCTTCCAGCCTGTGTCCAGGCTGAGACATGTAACTGTCTCTAGGCTGCAATGGTATCTTCCACCTCTGCCCAGGCTGAGACATGGAACTGTCTCTAGGCTGCAATGGTATCTTCCAGCCTGTGTCCAGGCTGAGACATGGAACTGTCTCTAGGCTGCAATGGTATCTTCCAGCCTCTGCCCAGGCTGAGACATGGAACTGTCTCTAGGCTGCAATGGTATCTTCCAGCCTGTGTTCAGGCTGAGACATGGAAACTGTCTCTAGGCTGCAATGGTATCTTCCAGCCTGTGTCCAGGCTGAGACATGAAACTGTTCTAGGCTGCAATGGTTACTTCCCAGCCTGTGTCCAGGCTGGAGACATGTAACTGCTCTTAGGCTTGCAAATGGAATCTTCCAGCCTGTGTCCAGGGCTGAGTACATGTACTGTCTCTAGGCTGCAATGGAATATCCTTCAGCCCTGTGCCCAGGCTGAGTACATGGAACTGTCTCTAGGCTGCATGGTATCTTCCAGCCTGGTGCCCTAGGCTGAGACATGTAACTGTCTCTAGGCCAATGGTATCTTTCCAGCCTGTGTCCAGGCTGAGACATGGAACTGTCTCTAGGCTGCAATGGTATCTTCCAGCCTGTGCCCAGGCCTGAGACATTAACATCTCTAGGCTGCAATGGTAATCTTCCAGCCTGTTCAGGCTGAGAACATGGAACTGTCTGCTAGGTCAAATGGTATCTTCAGCCAGTGTCCAGGCTGAGACATGAACTGTCCTCAGCTTGCAAATGGTATCTTCCAGCCTGTGCCCGGCTGAGACATGGAACTGTCTCTAGCTGCAATGGAATCTCCAAGCCTGTGCCCAGGCTGAGACATGGAACTGTCTCTAGGCTGCAATGGTATCTTCCAGCCTGTGTCCAGGCTGAGACATGGAACTGTCTCTAGGCTGCAATGGTATCTTCCAGCCTGTGTCCAGGCTGAGACATGTAACTGTCTCTAGGCTGCAATGGTATCTTCCAGCCTGTGTTCAGGCTGAGACATGGAACTGTCTCTAGGCTGCAATGGTATCTTCCAGCCTGTGTCCAGGCTGAGACATGGAACTGTCTCTAGGCTGCAATGGTATCTTCCAGCCTCTGCCCAGGCTGAGACATGGAACTGTCTCTAGGCTGCAATGGTATCTTCCAGCCTGTGTCCAGGCTGAGACATGGAACTGTCTCTAGGCTGCAATGGTATCTTCCAGCCTGTGTCCAGGCTGAGACATGGAACTGTCTCTAGGCTGCAATGGTATCTTCCAGCCTCTGCCCAGGCTGAGACATGGAACTGTCTCTAGGCTGCAATGGTATCTTCCAGCCTGTGTCCAGGCTGAGACATGAAACGGTCTCTAGGCTGCAATGGTATCTTCCTGCCTCTGCCCAGGCTGAGACATGTAACTGTCTCTAGGCTGCAATGGTATCTTCCAGCCTTTGTCCAGGCTGAGACATGTAACTGTCTCTAGGCTGCAATGGTATCTTCCGGCCTGTGTCCAGGCTGAGACATGTAACTGTCTCTAGGCTGCAATGGTATCTTCCAGCCTGTGTCCAGGCTGAGACATGAAACGGTCTCTAGGCTGCAATGGTATCTTCCAGCCTCTGCCCAGGCTGAGACATGTAACTGTCTCTAGGCTGCAATGGCATCTTCCAGCCTTTGTCCAGGCTGAGACATGTAACTGTCTCTAGGCTGCAATGGTATCTTCCAGCCTGTGTCCAGGCTGAGACATGTAACTGTCTCTAGGCTGCAATGGTATCATCCAGCCTGTGTCCAGGCTGAGACATGGAACTGTCTCTAGGCTGCAATGGTATCTTCCAGCCTGTGTCCCGGCTGAGACATGGAACTGTCTCTAGGCTGCAATGGTATCTTCCAGCCTGTGTCCCGGCTGAGACATGTAACTGTCTCTAGGCTGCAATGGTATCTTCCAGCCTCTGCCCAGGCTGAGACATGGAACTGTCTCTAGGCTGCAATGGTATCTTCCAGCCTGTGTACAGGCTGAGACATGGAACTGTCTCTAGGCTGCAATGGTATCTTCCAGCCTGTGTCCCGGCTGAGACATGTAACTGTCTCTAGGCTGCAATGGTATCTTCCAGCCTCTGCCCAGGCTGAGACATGGAACTGTCTCTAGGCTGCAATGGTATCTTCCAGCCTGTGTACAGGCTGAGACATGGAACTGTCTCTAGGCTGCAATGGTATCTTCCAGCCTGTGTACAGGCTGAGACATGTAACTGTCTCTAGGCTGCAATGGTATCTTCCAGCCTGTGTCCAGGCTGAGACATGTAACTGTCTCTAGGCTGCAATGGTATCTTCCAGCCTGTGTCTAGGCTGAGACATGTAACTGTCTCTAAGCTGCAATGGTATCTTCCAGCCTGTGTCCAGGCTGAGACATGTAACTGTCTCTAGGTTGCAATGGTATCTTCCAGCCTGTGTACAGGCTGAGACATGTAACTGTCTCTAGGCTGCAATGGTATCTTCCAGCCTGTGTCCAGGCTGAGACATGTAACTGTCTCTAGGCTGCAATGGTATCTTCCAGCCTGTGTCTAGGCTGAGACATGTAACTGTCTCTAAGCTGCAATGGTATCTTCCAGCTTTTGCCTAGGCTGAGACATGTAACTGTCTCTAGGTTGCAATGGTATCTTCCAGCTTTTGCCTAGGCTGAGACATGTAACTGTCTCTAGGCTGCAATGGTATCTTCCAGCTTTTGCCTAGGCTGAGACATGTAACTGTCTCTAGGCTGCAATGGTATCTTCCAGCTTTTGCCTAGGCTGAGACATGTAACTGTCTCTAGGCTGCAATGGTATCTTCCAGCCTTTGCCCAGGCTGAGACATGTAACTGTCTCTAGGCTGCAATGGTATCTTCCAGCCTCTGCCCAAGATGAGACATGTAACTGTCTCTAGGCTGCAATGGTATCTTCCAGCCTTTGACCAGGCTGAGACATGTAACTGTCTCTAGGCTGCAATGGTATCTTCCAGCCTTTGCCCAGGCTGAGACATGTAACTGTCTCTAGGCTGCAATGGTATCTTCCGGCCTGTGCCCAGGCTGAGACATGGAACTGTCTCTAGGCTGCAATGGTATCTTCCAGCCTGTGTCCAGGCTGAGACATGGAACTGTCTCCAGGCTGCAATGGTATCTTCCAGCCTGTGCCCAGGCTGAGACATGTAACTGTCTCTAGGCTGCAATGGAATCTTCCAGCCAGTGTCCAGGCTGAGACATGTAACTGTCTCTAGGCTGCAATGGTATCTTCCAGCCTGTGCCCAGGCTGAGACATGGAACTGTCTCTAGGCTGCAATGGTATCTTCCAGCCTGTGCCCAGGCTGAGACATGTAACTGTCTCTAGGCTGCAATGGTATCTTCCAGCCTGTTCAGGCTGAGACATGGAACTGTCTCTAGGCTGCAATGGTATCTTCCAGCCTCTGACCAGGCTGAGACATGGAACTGTCTCTAGGCTGCAATGGTATCTTCCAGCCTGTGTTCAGACTGAGACATAGAACTGTCTCTAGGCTGCAATGGTATCTTCCAGCCTGTGTCCAGGCTGAGACATGTAACTGTCTCTAGGCTGCAATGGTATCTTCCAGCCTGTGTCCAGGCTGAGACATGTAACTGTCTCTAGGCTGCAATGGTATCTTCCAGCCTGTGCCCAGGCTGAGACATGTAACTGTCTCTAGGCTGCAATGGTATCTTCCTGCCTCTGCCCAGGCTGAAACATGGAACTGTCCCTAGGCTGCAATGGTATCTTCCTGCCTCTGCCCAGGCTGAGACATGGAACTGTCCCTAGGCTGCAATGGTATCTTCCAGCCTGTGTACAGGCTGAGACATGGAACTGTCTCTAGGCTGCAATGGTATCTTCCAGCCTGTGTACAGGCTGAGACATGGAACTGTCTCTAGGCTGCAATGGTATCTTCCAGCCTGTGTCTAGGCTGAGACATGTAACTGTCTCTAAGCTGCAATGGTATCTTCCAGCCTGTGTCCAGGCTGAGACATGTAACTGTCTCTAGGCTGCAATGGTATCTTCCAGCCTGTGTACAGGCTGAGACATGAAACTGTCTCTAGGCTGCAATGGTATCTTCCAGCCTGTGTCTAGGCTGAGACATGTAACTGTCTCTAGGCTGCAATGGTATCTTCCAGCCTGTGTTCAGGCTGAGACATGAAACTGTCTCTAGGCTGCAATGGTATCTTCCAGCCTGTGTCTAGGCTGAGACATGTAACTGTCTCTAAGCTGCAATGGTATCTTCCAGCCTGTGTCCAGGCTGAGACATGTAACTGTCTCTAGGCTGCAATGGAATCTTCCAGCCTGTGTCCAGGCTGAGACATGAAACTGTCTCTAGGCTGCAATGGTATCTTCCAGCCTGTGTCTAGGCTGAGACATGTAACTGTCTCTAGGTTGCAATGGTATCTTCCAGCCTGTGTCCAGGCTGAGACATGAAACTGTCTCTAGGCTGCAATGGTATCTTCCAGCCTGTGTCCAGGCTGAGACATGAAACTGTCTCTAGGCTGCAATGGTATCTTCCAGCCTGTGTCCAAGCTGAGACATGTAACTGTCTCTAGGCTGCAATGGAATCTTCCAGCCTGTGTCCAGGCTGAGACATGTAACTGTCTCTAGGCTGCAATGGAATCTTCCAGCCTGTGCCCAGGCTGGTACATGTAACTGTCTCTAGGCTGCAATGGTATCTTCCAGCCTGTGCCCAGGCTGAGACATGGAACTGTCTCTAGGCTGCAATGGTATCTTCCAGCCTGTGCCCAGGCTGAGACATGGAACTGTCTCTAGGCTGCAATGGTATCTTCCAGCCTGTGCCCAGGCTGAGACATGTAACAGTCTCTAGGCTGCAATGGTATCTTCCAGCCTGTTCAGGCTGAGACATGGAACTGTCTCTAGGCTGCAATGGTATCTTCCAGCCAGTGTCCAGGCTGAGACATGTAACTGTCTCTAGGCTGCAATGGTATCTTCCAGCCTGTGCCCAGGCTGAGACATGGAACTGTCTCTAGGCTGCAATGGAATCTTCCAGCCTGTGTTCAGGCTGAGACATGGAACTGTCTCTAGGCTGCAATGGTATCTTCCAGCCTCTGCCCAGGCTGAGACATGGAACTGTCTCTAGGCTGCAATGGTATCTTCCAGCCTCTGCCCAGGCTGAGACATGGAACTGTCTCTAGGCTGCAATGGTATCTTCCAGCCTCTGCCCAGGCTGAGACATGTAACTGTCTCTAGGCTGCAATGGAATCTTCCAGCCTGTGTTCAGGCTGAGACATGGAACTGTCTCTAGGCTGCAATGGTATCTTCCAGCCTGTGTCAAGGCTG
Organism: Xenopus tropicalis; assembly: GCF_000004195.4. Lineage (NCBI taxonomy): Eukaryota > Metazoa > Chordata > Amphibia > Anura > Pipidae > Xenopus > Xenopus tropicalis. The sequence continues at coordinate 159,364,730 of NC_030677.2, forward strand.
AGACATGAAACTGTCTCTAGGCTGCAATGGTATCTTCCAGCCTGTGTCCAGGCTGAGACATGGAACTGTCTCTAGGCTGCAATGGTATCTTCCTGCCTCTGCCCAGGCTGAGACATGGAACTGTCCCTAGGCTGCAATGGTATCTTCCTGCCTCTTCCCAGGCTGAGACATGGAACTGTCCCTAGGCTGCAATGGTATCTTCCAGCCTGTGTCCAGGCTGAGACATGTAACTGTCTCTAGGCTGCAATGGTATCTTCCAGCCTGTGTCCAGGCTGAGACATGGAACTGTCTCTAGGCTGCAATGGTATCTTCCAGCCTGTGTCCAGGCTGAGACATGTAACTGTCTCTAGGCTGAAATGGTATCTTCCAGCCTGTGTCTAGGCTGAGACATGGAACTGTATCTAGGCTGCAATGGTATCTTCCAGCCTGTGTTCAGGCTGAGACATGGAACTGTCTCTAGGCTGCAATGGTATCTTCCAGCCTCTGCCCAGGCTGAGACATGGAACTGTCTCTAGGCTGCAATGGTATCTTCCATCCTCTTCCCAGGCTGAGACATTTAACTGTCTCTAGGCTGCAATGGTATCTTCCAGCCTCTGCACAGGCTGAGACATGGAACTGTCTCTAGGCTGCAATGGTATCTTCCAGCTTCTGCCCAGGCTGAGACATGGAACTGTCTCTAGGCTGCAATGGTATCTTCCCGCCTGTGCCCAGGCTGAGACATGGAACTGTCTCTAGGCTGCAATGGTATCTTCCCGCCTGTGTCCAGGCTGTGACATGGAACTGTCTCTAGGCTGCAATGGTGTCTTCCAGCCTGTGTCCAGGCTGAGACATGTAACTGTCTCTAGGCTGCAATGGTATCTTCCAGCCTGTGTACAGGCTGAGACATGGAACTGTCTCTAGGCTGCAATGGTATCTTCCAGCCTTTGTCCAGGCTGAGACATGTAACTGTCTCTAGGCTGCAATGGTGTCTTCCAGCCTGTGTCCAGGCTGAGACATGTAACTGTCTCTAGGCTGCAATGGTATCTTCCAGCCTGTGCCCAGGCTGAGACATGGAACTGTCTCTAGGCTGCAATGGAATCTTCCAGCCTGTGTTCAGGCTGAGACATGGAACTGTCTCTAGGCTGCAATGGTATCTTCCAGCCTCTGCCCAGGCTGAGACATGGAACTGTCTCTAGGCTGCAATGGTATCTTCCAGCCTCTGCCCAGGCTGAGACATGTAACTGTTTCTAGGCTGCAATGGAATCTTCCAGCCTGTGTTCAGGCTGAGACATGGAACTGTCTCTAGGCTGCAATGGTATCTTCCAGCCTGTGTCCAGGCTGAGACATGAAACTGTCTCTAGGCTGCAATGGTATCTTCCAGCCTGTGTCCAGGCTGAGACATGGAACTGTCTCTAGGCTGCAATGGTATCTTCCTGCCTCTGCCCAGGCTGAGACATGGAACTGTCCCTAGGCTGCAATGGTATCTTCCTGCCTCTTCCCAGGCTGAGACATGGAACTGTCCCTAGGCTGCAATGGTATCTTCCAGCCTGTGTCCAGGCTGAGACATGTAACTGTCTCTAGGCTGCAATGGTATCTTCCAGCCTGTGTCCAGGCTGAGACATGGAACTGTCTCTAGGCTGCAATGGTATCTTCCAGCCTGTGTCCAGGCTGAGACATGTAACTGTCTCTAGGCTGAAATGGTATCTTCCAGCCTGTGTCTAGGCTGAGACATGGAACTGTATCTAGGCTGCAATGGTATCTTCCAGCCTGTGTTCAGGCTGAGACATGGAACTGTCTCTAGGCTGCAATGGTATCTTCCAGCCTCTGCCCAGGCTGAGACATGGAACTGTCTCTAGGCTGCAATGGTATCTTCCATCCTCTTCCCAGGCTGAGACATTTAACTGTCTCTAGGCTGCAATGGTATCTTCCAGCCTCTGCACAGGCTGAGACATGGAACTGTCTCTAGGCTGCAATGGTATCTTCCAGCTTCTGCCCAGGCTGAGACATGGAACTGTCTCTAGGCTGCAATGGTATCTTCCCGCCTGTGCCCAGGCTGAGACATGGAACTGTCTCTAGGCTGCAATGGTATCTTCCCGCCTGTGTCCAGGCTGTGACATGGAACTGTCTCTAGGCTGCAATGGTGTCTTCCAGCCTGTGTCCAGGCTGAGACATGTAACTGTCTCTAGGCTGCAATGGTATCTTCCAGCCTGTGTACAGGCTGAGACATGGAACTGTCTCTAGGCTGCAATGGTATCTTCCAGCCTCTGCCCAGGCTGAGACATGGAACTGTCTCTAGGCTGCAATGGAATCTTCCAGCCTGTGTCCAGGCTGGTACATGTAACTGTCTCTAGGCTGCAATGGTATCTTCCAGCCTGTGCCCAGGCTGAGACATGGAACTGTCTCTAGGCTGCAATGGTATCTTCCAGCCTGTGTACAGGCTGAGACATGGAACTGTCTCTAGGCTGCAATGGTATCTTCCAGCCTGTGTCCAGGCTGAGACATGGAACTGTCTCTTGGCTGCAATTGAATCTTCCAGCCTCTGCCCAGGCTGGTACATGTAACTGTCTCTAGGCTGCAATGGTATCTTCCAGCCTCTGCCCAGGCTGAGACATGGAACTGTCTCTAGGCTGCAATGGTATCTTCCAGCCTCTGCCCAGGCTGAGACATGGAACTGTCTCTAGGCTGCAATGGTATCTTCCAGCCTCTGCCCAGGCTGAGACATGGAACTGTCTCTAGGCTGCAATGGTATCTTCCAGCCTGTGTCCAGGCTGAGACATGGAACTGTCTCTAGGCTGCAATGGTATCTTCCAGCCTGTGTCCAGGCTGTGATATGTAACTGTCTCTAGGCTGCAATGGTATCTTCCAGCCTGTGTTCAGGCTGAGACATGTAACTGTCTCTAGGCTGCAATGGTATCTTCCAGCCTGTGTCCAGGCTGTGACATGTAACTGTCTCTAGGCTGCAATGGTATCTTCCAGCCTGTGTCCAGGCTGTGACATGGAACTGTCTCTAGGCTGCAATGGTATCTTCCATCCTCTGCCCAGGCTGAGACATGTAACTGTCTCTAGGCTGCAATGGTATCTTCCAGCCTGTGTCCAGGCTGTGACATGTAACTGTCTCTAGGCTGCAATGGTATCTTCCAGTCTGTGTTCAGGCTGAGACATGGAACTGTCTCTAGGCTGCAATGGTATCTTCCATCTTCTGCCCAGGCTGAGACATGGAACTGTCTCTAGGCTGCAATGGTATCTTCCAGCCTCTGCCCAGGCTGAGACATGGAACTGTCTCTAGGCTGCAATGGTATCTTCCCGCCTGTGTCCAGGCTGTGACATGGAACTGTCTCTAGGCTGCAATGGTATCTTCCTGCCTCTGCCCAGGCTGAGACATGGAACTGTCTCTAGGCTGCAATGGTATCTTCCCGCCTGTGTCCAGGCTGTGACATGGAACTGTCTCTAGGCTGCAATGGTGTCTTCCAGCCTGTGTCCAGGCTGAGACATGTAACTGTCTCTAGGCTGCAATGGTATCTTCCAGCCTGTGTCCAGGCTGAGACATGGAACTGTCTCTAGGCTGCAATGGTATCTTCCAGCCAGTGTCCAGGCTGAGACATGTACCTGTCTCTAGGCTGCAATGGTATCTTCCAGCCAGTGTCCAGGCTGAGACATGGAACTGTCTCTAGGCTGCAATGGTATCTTCCAGCCAGTGTCCAGGCTGAGACATGTAACTGTCTCTAGGCTGCAATGGTATCTTCCAGCCTGTGCCCAGGCTGAGACATGTAACTGTCTCTAGGCTGCAATGGTATCTTCCAGCCTGTGCCCAGGCTGAGACATGTAACTGTCTCTCGGCTGCAATGGTATCTTCCAGCCTGTGTCTAGGCTGAGACATGTAACTGTCTCTAAGCTGCAATGGTATCTTCCAGCCTGTGTCCAGGCTGAGACATGTAACTGTCTCTAGGCTGCAATGGTATCTTCCAGCCTGTGTCTAGGCTGAGACATGTAACTGTCTCTAGGCTGCAATGGTATCTTCCAGCCTGTGTCTAGGCTGAGACATGTAACTGTCTCTAGGCTGCAATGGTATCTTCCAGCCTGTGTCTAGGCTGAGACATGTAACTGTCTCTAGGCTGCAATGGTATCTTCCAGCCTGTGTCCAGGCTGAGACATGAAACTGTCTCTAGGCTGCAATGGTATCTTCCTGCCTCTGCCCAGGCTGAGACATGGAACTGTCCCTAGGCTGCAATGGTATCTTCCAGCCTGTGTCCAGGCTGAGACATGAAACTGTCTCTAGGCTGCAATGGTATCTTCCTGTCTCTGCCCAGGCTGAGACATGGAACTGTCCCTAGGCTGCAATGGTATCTTCCAGCCTGTGTCCAAGCTGAGACATGTAACTGTCTCTAGGCTGCAATGGTATCTTCCTGTCTCTGCCCAGGCTGAGACATGGAACTGTCCCTAGGCTGCAATGGTATCTTCCAGCCTGTGTCCAGGCTGAGACATGGAACTGTCTCTAGGCTGCAATGGTATCTTCCAGCCTGTGTCCAGGCTGAGACATGGAACTGTCTCTAGGCTGCAATGGTATCTTCCAGCCTGTGTACAGGCTGAGACATGAAACTGTCTCTAGGCTGCAATGGTATCTTCCAGCCAGTGTCCAGGCTGAGACATGTAACTGTCTCTAGGCTGCAATGGTATCTTCCAGCCTCTGCCCAGGCTGAGACATGGAACTGTCTCTACGCTGCAATGGTATCTTCCAGCCTCTGCCCAGGCTGAGACATGGAACTGTCTCTAGGCTGCAATGGAATCTTCCAGCCTGTGTTCAGGCTGAGACATGGAACTGTCTCTAGGCTGCAATGGTATCTTCCAGCCTCTGCCCAGGCTGAGACATGTAACTGTCTCTAGGCTGCAATGGTATCTTCCAGCCTGTGTCCAGGCTGAGACATAGTTACATAGGGTTGAAAAAAGACCAGTGTCCATCAAGTTCAACCCATCCAAGTAAACCCAGCACACCTAACCCACACCTACCAATCTATACACTCACATACATAAACTATAAATACAACCACTAGTACTAACTGTAGATATTAGTATCACAATAGCCTTGGATATTCTGATTGATCAAGAACTCATCCAGGCCCCTCTTAAAGGCATTAACAGAATCTGCCATTACCACATCACAAGGAAGGGCATTCCATAACCTCACTGCCCTCACCGTGAAAAACCACCTACGCTGCTTCAAATGGAAGCTCCTTTCCTCTAATCTAAAGGGGTGACCTCTGGTGCGTTGATTGTTTTTATGGGAAAAAAGAACATCCCCCAACTGCCTATAATCCCCTCTAATGTACTTGTACAGAGTAATCATGTCCCCTCACAAGCGCCTCTTTTCCAGAGAAAACAACCCCAACCTCGACAGTCTCACCTCATAGTTTAAATCTTCCATCCCCTTTACCAGCTTAGTTGCACGTCTCTGCACTTTCTCCAGCTCATTAATATCCTTCTTAAGGACTGGAGCCCAAAACTGCACTGCATACTCAAGGTGAGGCCTTACCAGGGACCTATAAAGGGGCAAAATTATGTTCTCATCCCTTGAGTCAATGCCCTTTTTTATACAAGACAGCAATTTATTTGCTTTAGTAGCCACAGAATGACACTGCCTGGCATTAGACAACTTGTTATCAACAAAAACCCCTAGATCCTTCTCCATTAAGGATACCCCCAACACACTACCATTCAGTAGATAGTTTGCGTTTATATTATTTCTACCAAAGTGCATAACTTTGCACTTATCAACATTGAACCTCATTTTCCAGTTTGCTGCCCAGTTATCTAATTTTGTCAAATCGCTCTGCAAAGCGGCAGCATCCTGCATGGAACTTATAGTTTTGCACAATTTAGTGTCATCAGCAAAAATAGAAACAGTACTGTCTATGCCCACCTCCAGGTCATTAATAAACAAGTTAAACAGCAAAGGCCCAAGGACTGACCCCTGCGGTACTCCACTAACCACACTGGTCCAATTAGAAAATGTTCCATTTACAACCACTCTTTGTACTCTATCCTTCAGCCAGTTCTCTATCCAATTACAAATATTATGTTCTAGGCCAATATTCCTTAATTTGATCATTAACCTTCTGTGAGGTACTGTATCAAACGCTTTAGCAAAGTCCAAGTAGATGACATCAACTGCCATTCCAGCATCGAGGTTCTTACTCACCTCCTCATAAAAGGCAACTAAATTAGTCTGGCAAGATCTGTTACGCATAAAACCATGCTGGCACAAACTAATTGTATTGTGAACTGCAATGTATTCAAGTACCCTATCCCTTATTACCCCTTCCAAAAGTTTTCCTACTACTGATGTCAGACTAACAGGCCTATAGTTTTCAGTCTGAGAACGGGATCCCTTTTTAAATAACGGCACCACATTAGCAATCCGCCAGTCTCTCGGCACCATGCCAGACCTCAATGAATCCTGAAAAATTAAGTGAAGAGGTTTGGCAATCACAGCGCTCAGCTCATTTAATACCCTGGGATGAATCCCATCCGGCCCTGGACCTTTGTTTACCTGTCTCCAGGCTGTAATGGTATCTTCCAGCCTTTGTCCAGGCTGTGACATGTAACTGTCTCTAGGCTGCAATGGTATCTTCCAGCCTGTGTCCAGGCTGAGACGTGGAACTGTCTCTAGGCTGCAATGGTATCTTCCAGCCTGTGTCCAGGCTGTGACATGTAACTGTCTCTAGGCTGCAATGGTATCTTCCAGCCTGTTTCCAGGCTGAGACATGTTACTGTCTCTAGGCTGCAAAGGTATCTTCCAGCCTTTGCCCAGGCTTTGACATATAACTGTCTCTAGGCTGCAATGGTATCTTCCAGCCTTTGCCCAGGCTGAGACATATAACTGTCTCTAGGCTGCAATGGTATCTTCCAGCCTTTGCCCAGGCTGAGACATGTACAGTACCTCCACTGTTTTGCCCGAATTCAAGCACTGCCCACAGGGGATATAATAAATAAAACAACAAGCGGCCAAGGAACGATCACTGCTAATTTTTCTTTACATGCTTGTTTGCTATAATTTTGGTCAGATAAGAAGAATCCAGGGTACTAACATATGATGAGTTTGTCGTCTGCAGTAAATTTGGGCTACAGCGGGCAGTCAAATGGTTCTGCTTGCATAATCTTCAAATCTGTGCAAATAAAACATATCACTTGTGGTGGTGTGGCTTAATGGGGGAAAATACCTTCTTTCGCATACAGATGCTTGCTCTCTGATGAACAACAGCAGTAACAGAAACACGAGTAGGCCCAAGCATATCAAACTGAATCTATTATTTAAAAGAGATAAAAATATAATTTGAATAGGGTATGTTTAATTGCAATGTAAGCCTTTAAAGGTTTAATATTATTCTTATTCAACTAAAAGATTGGTTAATCATCATAATCTATATACATTTTTGTTTATCTGAAGCAGATATTTGCTCGAGTAAATTGCCAGTAATCACACTACTCATCAACCCCACCCCACTACAATCCTCATCGGAGCAAACACTGCTCCTCCAACTAGCCCTATCTGTCACACTTAGGGGGACATCTACTATTCCACAAACACTCAGAGCGTATTTTCAGTGACTTTTTCGTATTTTGCGTTACTTTTTCGTATTTTGCATTTCTTTTTCGTAATTTACGACAAAATTTGTGCAACAAAATTGTATTGTCGTGCCGGGTATGAAAGTTTCGGATTCATTCAAGCTTCGGTATCGTGACTTTGCTTGGGCCAGGTTGGAGCTGCAGAGTGCCATTGATTCCTATGGGAGACTTTCCTTGGGCCAGGTTGGAGCTGCAGAGTGCCATTGAGCCCTATGGGAGACTTTCCTTGGGCCGGGTTGGAGCTGCAGAGTGCCATTGATTCCTATGGGAGGCTTCCAAAATCATGCACAGAAGGATCAAAGTCGGAAAGGTTTTCCTGCATTTTACGATCTGTACGAAAATTTTGTGACTTTCGGAACACCAATATGATATTATCGTGACTAATACAATTTTTTCGTAACCATATTTGTGATATTTGCGATCTTAAGAAATTATCGTATCCAATCCGAATTTATCCCATTCGGGATTCGAACTCGTGTTTTCATGACCCATATTGGAAAAATCCGATTTGAAAACGAACATTTTGCAACTTTTTCGTATTTTTTGCGATTTTTTTCGGCGCCTTTGCGACTTTTCGGAAATTATCGCGACTTTTTTGTTACCAATACGATTTGCGCGAAAAAACGCGAGTTTTTCGTAGCCATTCCGAAAGTTGCGATTTTTTCGTAGCGTTAAAACTTGCGGGAAAAGTTGCGCTTTTTTCGTAGCGTTAAAACTTAAGTTTTAACACTACGAAAAAAATCGAAACTTTTTGCGCAAGTTTTAACGCTACGAAAAAATCGCAACTTTCAGAATGGCTACGAAAAACTCGCGTTTTTTCGCAAAAATCGTATTGGTAACGAAAAAGTCGCGTCAATTTTCCGAAAAAATCGCAAAATACCGATCATTACGAAAAAAACGCAATCGGACGCATTCGGCCCGTTCGTGGGTTAGTAAATGTGCCCCTTAGTGTGACCTATATGAGATGTAACTTACCAATAACTTAACCTAATGCTCCTAGATTCCACTTCTCAAAGACCACATGGCTGCTCTACTTATATATTATATAACAAATTACAATCTATAATGGTCATACTTTGAACCGCCCTTAAATAAATTACTAGGGGACTGCCAGGAAAAAGGAGTAGCAATTTATCAGTCCCCTATGTGTACATGCCCTATAGATATGCAGGTAGATTTTATTGTCTGAAAGAGTCATTAAGTAAAATGTATACAAACATCTGGATATGAGTATATATTATCAGCCCATGGAGATCAGTTATTTGGTAAGACTGTAGGGTATAGAAAATGATTATACTAGTCTTAGTTATTTTGTTTGTGGGCAAAAAAATCTGATCTAGAATGTTTTTGGTGTTTGAGTGTATGTGCATTAATGGCTCTGCTTCTTTGGTGTCTGTTATCATTTAATATATTTTCTATGAACAGTTAAATGTCAGAAACATGGCAGTCAACTTATTCATTACGTTGCAGACTCAACTTGATAGACAAAAAGAATATGTAAATCAATCATGACTGTACAAGTTGGCACTATTATACATTTTTAAAGACAATATTATATAGATAGAAGATGAATATATAAATAGAAATTTAAATATATGTATAAACATACTGGAGCACTAAAAATCTGAAAGGATGTGGTAAATGTAAATATAATACCTTAAAACTCCATTGATTCCTTTGCTTTTCCAGAAAGGTACTGTGTAAAACATATTGACAGTATCTCAAAATATATCTTTTACTGCAATTTATCCCTTTAATAAGGAACCCGTATAGAACACAAAGAATACCCACTTTGTGCAGCCTTTCTGGGTGGAACTGAAGGGCAGAATCCATCAAAGGCTCGTACACTGCACGAAGTACAGACAGAGAAGAAATACAATTCCTTTCCAAACCTAATGAAAATAATAAGGAAAGGAGAACAGACAAATTAAAGTTCACTTGGCAGGGCTCCAGGCTGGAAGTAGCAGCAATGAAGTGAACACAAACTGCCTCTGTTTTTCAAGGCATGACTATTAGTATTCTGTGGATGTGCCGGAAAATGATCATAAAAGTCTTTCATTGAATCAGTAAGTTAGTAGTTAAAACAATTGCAATAAACAGAAACATTGAAATAGGTTCTCTGCTGCTGTCAGTTCAATAGAGTGAGCTACTGAACCATTCTTTTTAACACTGTGCTATAGGAGAACTTCCAATTGGAAGGTAAACTTAGTTACGTGCAATAATTTTTCCACATTAGCAAATATATAAAAATATACAAAATATGCATTGGGTTCTTTTTACCAACACTGTACAAATTTATAGCTGGGCTGTAACCAATAGCAACCACCAAGCAGTGATTAGTCATTTTTAACCAGCTGCAGGTAAAAAGACACAGGTCCCTGCCTGTGTCTGCAGCATTGCAGGCCTGTTAACCTGGTGTCTGAACATGTGCTCCATTCTGCTGGCCAAGTTGTTATTTTGTAAACGGCAGATTTTTACAGTGGAAGGGTGTATACATCAAATATAAAAATGACATAGAAATACTGTTTGATACAGGAGATAAACCTCCATATGTAATAAAAGGCACTCATTTTGCCAAGAAGCAGTAACCCATGGCAACCAATCAGATGTTTGCTTTTAACCAGGTGACCAGAAAATTCTACCTGCTGATTGGTTGCTATGGGTTACTGTTCCTGGGCAAACTTAGTGCCTTTTATTACATAACTCCAAAAGAGCCTTGCACCAGGTGTGCTACTGTTTGTCTCATATGCCAATGATGCCTCTGTCTGTTTTTACATTACCACCACAAATCAGACTTCCAAACTGTTGCTCTAATACCCAGGTACCAAGTAATCTTGCACCACCTACCCAGCAAATATTGCCAAAATGTATATGCTCATAACAACATGGAATTCCTAGCTCAGTGGGAAATATACAGTAGTTTGTTTGTTTGACAAAGACTTGAAATGCCTCTCTGTTTTCTAGAGCTCAGGGCTCAGAGTTTTACATTGTGCACCGCTGCTGGACTGATAATTAAAGCTGGCCACACACATGGCGATTTTCAATCTTTTGTGCGACCATCCAACCAATCCAACTCTCCACTGATGTTCAGGGCTGAATTGTCAGATATGGAGGTAGAAACAATAGGATTTCTACCTAGTTCTGCCGATTCAGCCCTGAAGGCAGATTTTGCTCAGGCACCTTCTATGGCGGCCAATCAAAATCTTCTAACCCGCCCGATGGGCGAGTCGTCCGATATTATTGCTACGTGTATGGCCAGCTTAAGAGACATTACTATGTTCAGATAATGTTTGGAGTGGGAGACAGTAAAAGAGGTCTCTTGCCTTGGGTGCAAGTACATCTTGGCCTGGTACTGTTTTCAGGTCCTGTTTTTTAGGTTGGTGCTCATGGGAAACATGATTCATTCCGAAGTATTTTCCACCTGTGATCACTTGCCAGTATCCTGTAAAACATATTCTGCTAGCGATCAGTGAGAGCTACACTTCTACTTACACCTCGTCTGGTAACATATTTCACATTCCCATCGTGTTAAAAAAATAAATTGCCTTTAGTGAAGGAGAGGCCAACTTTATCTTTTTCCTTATGACTTACAGTCATACATGGATTAAAATTTCATTATGGCAAGAGATTTACATACTAAACTTCAACTCAACCAGCACAAATTAGAGTGGATAACAAATATATTTTGGAAAAAGAACTCTGCATTGTCTGAGCCATGTCTGACCCATTGTTTAATTAACTGTATTGTAATTAAGAAGATGATCCTGTCTGCAAGTGTTTGCGTATTTCATACAAGATAGCCGTTGTTTTTATGCAAAATTATCCTATTAATTCATCATAAAAAGTATCATCTATATAAAAAAATGCTATTTCTCCTCGATGATTCTGAAGGATTTAATTATGCTTGGGAAGGTTAAAAAGATGTTTCAAAAGAAACACATTTTTCATTGTAGAGCAAAACATTTAATTAATTACATTTACAAAAATATAATTCAAGGTAAAATCTCTTGAACCCTCCATTAAGGCATTTCTATGTGTATACAAACAGCAGTAGAGCACAGCTAATTCTTTTTATTTGACGTCACTATGCTTTGAATGTAAAAATTAAAGAGAATGTCATTGTCTGTTTCCAAACACTCTTTTCTCTATCTCAGCACGTTGCTAAATTACTTCAGTATTTTGTATTGCAGAAGCGAATTGCAATAGGTGGCAGAGGAAATACAGGTCAGCCAGACCTGTACTCATTAAAATTTCTAATGCTCTGTCAAAATTGCTCACAGGAATAATCCGATGATTGATACACACTGTATTACAATTCTTTCATAGTACCACAGCAGAGCTCTACATTTCTCTATACCACAGGGAATAGATGAAATGAATGAATCTCTCACTTATATCCTTAAATGGGATTTTGCTTTTGGAAAGATTGGAAAATTATTACCACAAATCTATCCCATGCTTTTAACAAATTCACAGAAAAATCTGCATGTAATGATTTTTCCTTTTTCACTTGATTGTCACATTAATCAATAAGTCTACACAAAGATTTATTTAGAGATTAAAGGAAAACTATACCCCTGAACAATGTAGGTCTCTCTAAAAATAAATTGCATGAAACAGCTTACATGTAAAGCCCTGCTTCATCTAAATAGACTATTTTCATAAAAATTTACTTTTTTTAGTGGTGTGTGCCATTGGGTAACCCTAAATAGAAAATTGCCATTTTAAGTATAAAGGGCCATCCCCTGGGATTGTATGATTCACAGTGCACACTAACAACCAACAGAATACATATATGTTAGGCCACATCAGCCAATTAATACACAGAATTCTGCTTTTTACTCCCACACGTCTTCCTGCTACAGTTAGAGCTGCATTATTTCCTGCCAGGTGATCAAAAGGGAAAATTTTCTTTAATAGACTACTTAATATAATAAAAACTACCTGTTGGTTAAGTTTTTCTTAAGGAGCAACCACATGCCCAAAAATAAAAACAAAACAAAAAAAAAATCAATCTAGCGCATGATAATCAAGGGGTCATGCTATTTTTTGCTGGAATTTGACCAAATGTATTACACTGCTTTTTAAACAATAACCTTACCTGGATGCATTAGTACTCTGTCCCCCAGCACTAGGTTACCCTTGGATATCACCAATATTATCACCAAGTGAAGTCTCTGTGGGGTCTGACTTGAGAATCTGTAAGTTCTCTCTTAGCCAAAAGCAAAAGCTGGAACACCTCATTAAAATGGTAGAGAAAACATGGGAATAAGTGCATGCTAAAAATGCCACGTGTGTTATTAATGTAGCTGCTGCAGAGCCGGACTGAATGGTATCCAATGTAAAGGAATCTTTTAATTGTGGTTATGATTAAAATATTATTTTTTTACATTATACACTACTGAGTCTGGCCCTACAGCAGTTAAATTAACCAAACATCTGTCTTTCTCTAGCATGCACCTCTCCCTATGTCCTCTTCACCATTCTACACAACTACTTCACAGAGTATTTTAGAGCACTATTCTACTTCAGAGAGTAGCAATATAGGTATATATATATATATATATATATATATATATAATGTAAATCTTGTTTCCTTTAGTCTTGGAATTCACAATCGCATTAAGCAGTCAGGTGCCATTTTTTGTGCACCTATCATTCGAAAGTTGCTTCTCCCATCAGAGGTACGGGCTATTAGAGCCCACATTTTGGTTGGGGAAACAATAGTCTTTTTAAAAAAAAAAAAAATTATCCCCAAACTGGGAGGGAGCTCCCTGTGTGGGCAGCCATGTTGTGCCACAACTCGCTCATTATGTGCATATGTGTGACATAGGCAGGATGAGTTGCATCCACCACACCTATGTCACATGCATGTGCATAATGTGCAATCCAGGTGTAAGGATACGTACCCTGCTGCAGTGACGTCAGTCCCCGTCCGGTGTCTTCCAGTGCGCAGGCATGTGCATTGCCATAGCGATGTTCGTCTGCGTGCTGATGACGCGAAATCGTCATGTCATGATGCGTCATTACGTGGTGCGTCTTTACGGGGAGCGTCTGTAGTGCGTCAAGACACAGGCGAACTGACGCGGTTTGTAGTACTGATCAGTGCCTGGTTATCGTGGTTATCCTGAAGCTCAGCTGTTATATCCTGTTGATTCTCTGCTGCTGACTTCTGCCTGTCGACCTTGAATCCGTGCCGCCCGTCCTGACCTCTGCCTGAATCTGAACCTACGATGCCTGTCCTTGACTCGGAACTGTCTGACTACGCTTTTGCCTTCTCCTTCAGTACCTCGTCTTGGTTAGTCGCTCAGGCTTCTCTCCACTCTCGACTCCTCCTGTCCTCACCCTGGGAGGCTTCATGTTGTGTGAGCCATTTGTGTGACGCTAAACTTCGTGCTGTCCTAACCCTAGCTGGTGAGGCCTGGTGACCCCGACTACTGAGTAACCTGGTAAGCCTGACATCAGGAACTCCCTCCCAGTTTGGGCGCCCTAGTTCCGGAGGGGATAACCTTTTTTCAAAGAAAAATATTGTTTCCCCCAACCAGAGTGTGGGCTCTATTAGCCTGCACCCCTGGTGGGGGAAGCAATTTTTGGGTGATAGGTGCATTTTAAGCCAAATTTTGTATCATCCGAAAATCTTGTGTGTGCACCAGAATGGGGGACCTGGTGCCCATGCCCATAAACAGGATACACCATTATAGATGGTGAGGAGGGGGAATGTGAGGAGTGCAGTGACATTATGGAAGTGCTTAATGGAAAGTAATTGCCGTGCCTGAGGCATAGAGGCGGAAAGCAAAATATATGATTGACAGATGTGATTTATAAATGAATGAATTTATAACAGGTGTGGCAGTTTTAATATAAAAGCAGAATTAGGGTTTCATGTTTAATTTCAAAAGAACTTTTATTACACAGCTTTTTATGTCTGGGTGGCAGATCCCCTTTGATGTAACATTAGCTGATGTAATTGATAGACTAGGCCTATAACAAACAATTAATTGCGGTAATGATAGTAGTGATGCTAGTAATGATTCAGACAGCACAACTGCGGTATTTCAAACTGTGAATTCTAATTAAAGCAGTGAGGTAACCTCTACATGTTTCGGGCCTAGCCCATACTCTGCAAATGATTACTGCTAGATGGAGCTCAGCAGCCATACAGATTTTTCAGTTGAGAAAACTTAAAACTTAATTATTGTATGCTTTGAAAACAGGAAACCAAAAATGCTGTCACTTCTTTAAGATAGTGAAGGCAAATAATACAAGAATATATCGCATTACATATCGCATTGCATATTAAGTGTATAGTAGCTATGCGATATGTGATGCGATATATTATTGTATTAATGTTTTTTATTGTCTTTTTTTGATGTACATGGTCTTAGTACATGGTATTTAGTATCAATTGCTCCATCACTTTTGTTTTTATTTTTATGTTTATATTTTTTTAGTTTTTCCTTATTTGCTTTTGGACCACGTTTGGCTGCCTGTTTACACGTCACCCTTACGTCATTGTTTTGTTTCCCGCCACTTGTTGTATTTAGGCTTACCATACTGTTAGATATGTAACTTTGAGAAAGGCTGGAACACCAGCCGAAACGTCAGTCGTAGTTATAATCTGCAAATAAACTTTTTGTTCTACTTAAGTCCTGTGTGGAGCGGCTTATTCCTTTGTGTTTCTATATATATTGGTAAGGACTGCACCCAGGCATTTTTTGCTTTTCTTTATTGTGAGTGCCTTTCCTATGAACAAATGTGTTTCATTAATGTTATACTAGGTATTCTGGTGTGATTTAGGCCTGGGAAACTAATGCAAATTACATTAAAGACTTCACAGTGCCATAAGAATAAAGGTGTCATTCATGTAATTACCAGTTTTCTACAGATTGTAAATGTAGACACTAAATGCATGCAGGCTTCTGTATGTATACTGCACTATGTACTGGTTTCAGGAGAATCCTGGGTATATCCTTTGATTCAGTTTCTTATTATCAGTTCCAGGGACCTGCAGGAAATCTTGTCTTAACTTGCCTGTTCTCTTTGTTTCCAAGCCGGGTGGTAGCCTGTGTTCTTATAAATAGACAAAAGGAAACACCAAATTAAACTCAGAGAGAAATATTGTTACTACAAACAAGTACGTATAGAGAAATGCATTCGATTTTTATTCAGTTTACAACTAACCAATGCCATCCAGTGGTGATGTTATATATTGGAAAATGAAAGCATAGTGAACCTAGGTTAATGAATACATCCAGAGCTTACAGTTTATTATTAGCCCTCTGGGCAATGAGGAACTCCCCAGCAAACCACTTTACCTACCACATTGGTAATTTACACAAAATGGAAAAAGTGTATTTAACATTAAAGAGATTGTGTTTTTGAGAGTTGAAAAGATTTCTTTCACAATTTTAAATCAACTTAAACCTCATAATATCATTGTAATTCAGTCTTTCTATAAAATGTATGTTATAATTGATGTTCCCAAAAGCATATTTCCCTGTGGCTTTTGAATTCATAAGGTAATTTAAAACTAAAACTAAATCATCACACAGTACTATGGATAAGGTTAGTGGTTGCTGACAGTTTCAGTTTCCATTTCAGTTTTCATCACATTATACTACATACAGTGCCAGAAATATGCCTTCTGGGGTTAGTTAAGGAGATACAGGTCCCTTATTATGTATTGAAGTTCCAAGAAACAGGTAGTTATGAACTGGATGGGACAGTTAAGAAATCCCTCCCCTCCGTCAGACTTACTTGTGAAGCATGAGGCTGCCCTGCTAAATTTCAAAGAACTGGGGTTCCATTTAGGGATGCACAGAATCCAGGATTCGATTTGGGATTTGGCCAGGATTTGGTTTATTACATACCACATTTGTGGATTAAGGTTTATCACAAATATGATATTTAAATTGTTAAGGAATTTGGAGAATAATAGTAATAACTATTCATAGTTGTGTTTTATGAAACTGTTTTATTTTCAGGCCACAACAAAAAATTAAACAGAATTTAGCAAATTTAGCAAATTTTAGCAAAACTAAAACTTTTGACAATACCAAGTATATAGACAGATAAGTTCCAAACCTTTAGCTCATTTCCCTCAATGAAGCTCAACATTGTGAGTGAAACACATGACAGCAAAGAAACAGATTATTAGCTGGCTGTGGTTTTACAAAAAGGTCCTACTGACAATGGAAGGTAAATCAAATGTTTCCAATTAACAACTGGAAAAGGCATGGATACTAATCAATAGGTTAAATGTATCAAAATTAAAAACAACACATAGGTCAAAACCATAATGCAAACTCTCAAATAACAAATCACACATTTGCTGCACGGTTTCTGTATAGGGAAAATGCTCAGGTGCAAGACCCTGAGATGAATCTACATGCATGAAAAATATTATTGTTCTCAAAAACCATCAGCCTAGGCAAAAGATTTACCATGAAACCTAGCCTACACATTCATAATAATTTGTTTTATTGTTCATTAGTCTGCTTCAGTAGCCCCCACTTATTTGTGGTGTAGTCGTAATTTTGCAGAACAGCATGTGGTTCTGAATTGACTCTTCTACTTACATAGTTATGTAGGGGATCAGAGAACCCTGTCCCCTGTTTCTCAGTCTGTGATCTCATCCAGCCTAGCTACAGCCTGGGGAGGGATCCGGTTGGCTTGGCTGGCTGCCCCAGTGCACGTCTGGGAGAGGTGTGCCTAAGCTTTGGAGCCAAAAATCTAGGGGCGGGCCCAGCAGCTTATAAAGGGAGCCCCTGCTGTTGTTTGCCAGTTCAGAGTTAGAGACAGAGTGAGCAGTTAGCACGAACAGTGTGTGTTCAGACTGGAAAGGATAAAAGTCTGCTGGGCTGCCTGGGAATATAAAATCCTCTGTGGAACTCTGTGTGTGTGCCCCCTGGAAGAACAGGTATTGCAATTACCTGCTACGTGGGAGCAGCCACCCTTTTCAACAGGGAAGGTACTCTGGGGCAGGTAGCGCTACCTGGGGGGGACTAAAGAGCTCTTGGGGAAGGGACTGAACTGATTTAAGGGTTGGGGGTCTATCCGGATCTAAAGTGAGCTGGGCAAGTACAGAGACTGTGCCAGTGTGGATAGCCCTCCCAAGTTTCCTCAGGAAAGGATTATCAGCCACCCAAAAGCTGTTCTACTGTTTATGTCCAAAAGTTATATAAAGTTTAATATTGCTGCAAACCATGTGTGATTATTTCCTAGTGGAAATCCCCTAGAGGTGTGTTCCTCAGTGTCCACTAGGTGGAGGCACTGCGCTGTTCCCAGTTCCCAGTATCAATATTCTTTGAGAACACACATCTCCTGTGAAAATACAGCCCATATTAAGTGAATGTGCCAAGAAAGGGTTACAGTTACATATTACAGTTACATAGGGTTGAAAAATGTCCATCAAGTTCAACCCTTCCAAGTAAACCCAGCACACACAACTATACTGACCTATCTGCCATTACCACATCACTAGGAAGGGCATTCCCCAACCTCACTGCCCTCACTGTAAAAAAAACACCTACACTGCTTTGAATGAAAGTTCCGTTCCCTTAATCTAAAGGGGTGGGGCCTCTGGTGCACTGATCTTTTTTATGGGAAAATATGTGTCTATAATCCCCTCTAATGTTCTTGTACAGAGTAATCATGTCCCCTCGCAAGTGCCTTTTTTTTTCCAGAGAAAACAGGTCCAACCATGACAATCTAACCTCATAGTTTAAATCTTCCATTCCCTTTACCAGTTAAGTTGCACATCTCTGCACTCTCTCATTAATCTCATTAATATCCTTATTAAGGACTGGGGCCCAAAACTGCACCGCATACTCAAGGTGAGGCCTTACCAGGGACCTATAAAGAGGCAAAACTATGTTTTCATCCCTTGAGTCAATGCCCTTTTTTATGCTAGACAGCACTTTATTTGCTTTAGTAGCCACAGAATGACACTGCCTGGAATAATACAACTTGTTATCTACAAAAATCCCCCAGTTAAGGATACCCCCAACACACTACATTTAGGGGCCTATTTATCAAAGTACGATCACTTCCGAATTAAAAAAAACGTATTTTTTCTAAGTTTTCGTACTGTGCTTTTTTTTGCAACTTTTTTGTAAATTTGCACAACTTTTTTGTACCTTGAGACAATTTGTGCGACAAAATCATATTTGTCATGCCGAGTACAAAAGTTTTGGATTCATTAAAGCTTTGTTATCATGACTTTCCTTGGGCCAGGTTGGAGCTGCAGAGTGCCATTGAGTCCTATGGGAGGCTTTCGTATCGCCAATACAATATTATCGTGACTATTACGATTTTTTCGGAAGCATATTCATGACATTTCCGATCAGAAATGATCGTATCTAATCCGAATTTTACCCATTTTGGTTTTCGAACTCGTACTTTGATGAATCAGCCCCTGAGTGTGTAACTCACGCTTATATTATTTATACCAAAGTGCATAACTTGTCAACATTGAACCTCATTTTCCATTGTGCTGCCCAGTTTTTGCAATTGTGTCCTGCCTTCTAGTTAGTAAATGTTGGGAGGTATTAGAGTTTTTTGCAGGACTTGCAACTTATTGAAAGCAGATAATTTATGCTACAAAAACTTTTAAGTTGGTGTATAACAGTCCTAAAAATGAACAAGAATTATGTATTGCATCATATTCATTAATTTGCTGCAGTAAATGTTGCTCAAGGTGACCCTCTAGGAGGAACTACTGCTTTCCCTGGTACTACATAGCAAAGTGGTTTGGTGGCTCTATGTAGGCCGGCACAGAATAATTCACTTTATTAAATGGAATCTGACAACCTCTGCTTTTCTGGTGAATATTTGTACTTCATCATTATGAATTAATATGTCTTTCTTTATATTCTCAATGGTGTACCTTGCTTTTATAATAAAGACTCTTGTAAACTGTTCTTAGCCAATATGTATGTTAAAATTTGTGCTGCTATTATGTAAGAGTTTTGTATTATAACCCTGGGGTAAAGAAGTGTGCCGTAGATTGGGCTACATGCACTTGACTTTCATTTTCCCCATCGGATCAAGAAAGCAGTGAGGGGATTTAGGGTATAATGCACTGGCACTGATGAACCTGCAGCATTCCTTCTCCTGAAACAAGGTCATGATAAGAATGGATGAACTATGTCTGTCTGCAGAGTAATAACTGTTTTGTTAAAAAAAAGCAGTATAACATTATAAATGATCCTGGGGATTCTGCTTTACTGATATTAGGCTGGCACCTCAGGGAAATCAAGTAGTCATGTAAAATCATTGCTCTGGAGGGGACCCTGTAAGACAAAGGGCAAGTATTGTTACAAGCCATGGAATGGTCATTCATAACACACTATCCTATTATAGAAGCAAAACCCTTGAAGTGACTTGAAGACCTTATGGAAAAATGCAGCAACGTGTTTAGATTAAACCTCTTGTTAATGGGACATGATATAAAGTTTTTTTAATCCTAAAACTAGTATCATTCTGGCGTGAAAACTCTCCTTCGTGTTCACCATAAACATAGTGGGAGATGCAGTGCTTTCATACCAGTAAATCTACTACTAACCACCCTCATTCAATAAAACCAGAAGTCACACTTGCCCCAGGTTCCAACAAGTAAAATGTCATTTCCTGTCAATTTTCTCCAACATGCTTCTGGTTTTAAATGTTCCCCTACTGTACAAGCAAATAAACTACCTTATAAATAGATGAAAAGCAGTCATGACTACCGCAGAATATTTAGGGGCACATTTACTAATCCACGAACGTCCGAAAAACGTCCAAATGCGTTTTTTTCGTAATGATCGGTATTTTGCGACTTTTTCGAGCGCTCAATACGAAAAAGTCGCGACAATTCGCGAAATTCATAATGGCTATGAAAAAGTCGCGACAATTCACGAAAGTCATAATGGCTATGAAAAAGTCGCGACAATTCACGCAAGTCGTAACAGCTACGAAAAAGTCGCAAAAAATACGAAAAAGTCGCAAAATGTTCATTTTCCAATCCGAATTTTTCCCATTCGGATTCGGATTCGTGGATTAGTAAATCAGCCCCTTAGAGTTGCTGCACATCCAAATACCCCTGTTCATACACAGCATGTTCTAACGTAAAATGTGCAAACCTCTTACCATTAATTACTCACCAGCACTGAACAACTGTTGCTGGTTCATAACCCTTTCTCTGCTGGAGAACTTTAAAGGATCTGACAGCAACTATCCTGTAGGTAGAAAAAGTGCTGTAAGTGTTATATTTATGGAATGACTAACTTTCCTGCCTGAAAAATATATTATCTCTGCTGCTAGAGTAAATGAATCTTTGAGGCTAGTTCTTCAAACTTTATTACTGGCAGTAAATACATTCTGTCACATATATTGTAAGGTAACACCACCATTGTTCTAGGGCGCAATAAAATGTATAAACAAACCTTTGTAAGTTCAAGACTGGAGACTCAGCTTATACATTAAAAACCTGTTAGTGGCTGTCCTAATATATATAATGACATATATTGCTGCTCAAAGTCTAATCCCAGGGCAGTTCATTGGCCCTTCTAGGCTCGCTTGTAGACACAGCTATCATTTATAGCTATACCTTTTAAGGAATTTCACAGACCCACAAATCAGAATTATTTCACATAAGTGCAATTATATACAGTTCTTATCAAACTGCATAGTCACAAAGGACTCCGTCTTGCCAAACGAGTCATGGATACTACACTATAGACACTTAAAAATGTATTTATGTATATAAATGCAATGAGAAACGCCCAAAGCATTGACATGTTGACGTGCTAAGTGCAATGTTGCTTGTCATTGTAGTGTTTTAACAGCAGCCCTGCTGACATTAGAGGGCACCCTCTCCAGCAAGGAAGATAATGTCATTGTCACTATGGTTTTGATACAGCCATATGAGTAGAGCTGGCAGCCTTACAGCTTGGGAAATAAAGTCTACAGCCAAAGCTTTCTGTGTATGTTGGTCAAGACTTTACAGTCATATACAGATGGGGGTACATAGTGGCTTTAACAAAAGGCTCTTTGCGCCTATTTTTTAATTTTGAACTTTGCCCTTATATGAAAATGAACCTTCTTGTATTTAATTTATAGAAGCATTTACCATACCCTTACTGCATGGAATGACACCTTGCTTGCTGTGCATGCTGGGATTCATGGATCACAATGTTTGGAGGATACAAGCCTCAACTTCATAAGACTCTTACCTATTTATGAGAGAAGAATTTTTTTTTATGATTTTGCACAAGGTATCCTTCTCAATTTGGAAATGGTAACTGAGGTAAATTACATTTGAATGCAAATCTGCTTAATAGAGCTCTTTTAGGAAAGGAAAATGAAAGGAAGGTTAACTTTGGAAAGAGCTTGAGATATGCATCATCAACTTACGCTGTTGACTTTTAATAGCATTAATTTTGACATAATTGGCTGCAATAGAGTTCGCTTCAGATATTCCTTAATTTGATTTTTCATACCAGATCTTGTAGCACAGAGTAATTTAATGAATAAAAAATGAGTTTTTCATGAAATGAGAGCTGTTATGTACCCCATTGATCAGGTTCAACATGGATAGGAGCCCTTGGTAATACTGCAAAGTGTTCTTTGGTTATTCTCAACATAAGGGGACTTTTCCAGTTTGGTGTGTCTCCACTAGCACCTGCTAGCTCCACCAAGCAGCAGGTAAGTGCTACATCGTAGGTGAAGCCTACTACTGATGCCATTGGGGTCCCTAGTGATTGTTTAGTTCAAGAAGGTGAGTCTACAGCTTGGCAGCCAATCTTACAATTACCAAATCTTGGGGTGGTATGATAAAATCCCCAGTTGATAAATCTGCCCTATAAATCTACCCCCATAAAACAACCTTATACTGTACAGTTGTTCTGCTTTCTGAAGTGAGCTCCAACATCTCATGATGATGTTCTAATAAATTGATACATTGATCTACTTTTATCATTTTGTATGGATTATTCACATATTGTATTATTCAGATCCATTAAATGTGAGTGCAATTTGTTCCACAACAAATTCTTGTGAACACAGAATTCTGTTATTCATGTAATAAGGCTGAATATCGCCAAAGGGTTGAGTTTTTTAAGTGAAAAATTGTGTGATGCCAATGACAGTGTTATGAACGGTGAAATCAGGAAGACTTCTCAAAACAGGCTAAATAAAAGGGATGGATGAAAGCAGATTAGTTGTCAAGTATTCCTGCCTAAGGAAACTGACCAATGACCGAAACATAGGCAACAAATCAAAGGAAACAAGTTGCTTTGCTGGAATGTTTAGTGCGGTGGCAGGTATGCCTTTGTAGATGCAATGTTATTTAAGCATACTCTGTTGTATACAGCAAGCCATTAATTGCATTTGCCTTCAGAAAAAATTATGGTGATAGGAAGGGGAGTTTAAGGTCTTTCTCACAGCCTTGCAACTTGTTAATTTAAACTTCTCTCAAAGCTTTAAGGTGTCATGAAATTGTCATTTTTATCTCATTCTTGCACTAGAAGTCCTTCTTTGTTTCTTTTGAATGAAGAATACTATTTCACACCTCTGAGTTATCAAGTAAAATATTTCAGCTCTAAGCAGCTGCAAGAAAATATTTATATCTTCTGAGTCTAGCTGCGGGGCGTAGGGTTTATAATGTCAAAAAAATATAGGAGAGGAAGCACGCTGGCACTGATCACTGAAGCTTATCTGATTGTCTTTGTTTTCTAACTGCCTTAGGTTCTTTAATACCAATAATTTATTTCAAAGTAAAGTTCACAAAAACAAGGATATCACATCTTAGAGAGGAATGTAAGTTAGCACGGGGTTATAATTCTCACTTACTGCACCTGTTATCTGCTTACTAGGCCACCCTCCACTGCTAGACTATTCTTGAAAAGTAAATGATAAATCAATTATTTACATCATAAATAAAATTAGAATTATGATTCATTACATCTATTACTTAATTATGAATTAGAGGTCTGCGGCAAGAGGTAAAATGACATAAAGTTTTTATTGGTTCACTGCCTATCAATGAATGCAAAGATCAATAATATTCGGCCAAAATTTGTATCTTTTAAATTCTTTATAGTAAGATTTCTGTGGAAACTGCTTAAGAAAATCAATGAAGAGGGCTGCCATGTTATCTCGGGTATCTTAATGATTATTTCCTTTCTGTGCCCTTATGTACTGTAAAGAAATACATTCTGGGTGAAAGCTTGCTCAACACCCATACCCAGGTGGATGGGAGTGGGCCAGGGGTGCTGGGGCCAACACTGAGTGTTTTCATATCTAGATTTAACCTCATTGGCTACCAGTGAGCGGGCAATTAGCAAATCCCACTCATTAATGCTGAGTTGACAATTGTTATTTATATATTCAGTATTGTCTTTTGTGTCTTTATCTGTTCCAGCACTGGGTTAAATGTCTTAGTTGCTATATACAGTACCTGGCCACAGCTATTCTGGTTCCAGGTTTGACCCCTTTTAGTAAAATTCTGGAAGCTCACTCAATTGCAGACCTAGATATACTTGGTATATTTGTTCCTATAGGTAATAAACTGTCAAAGCCTCTACTTTAAAGAGGACAAATAACTGCTTTTCAGTGGAATTCAGGTTCAGCCTTCAGGCTTGCTATTGTTGTTCATGGTGGTGGACCTGTGTCCCTGATGTTTTTGGAACCTAGAAATGGCACTAGAAAACAGCTTTTATTTTCACATTGAGCCTATGATCTATATGCATTTAGTGGTTTGACTGCACCATCTGCTACTTAGGACAGAAACAGAAAGGTTTGTTATAACTAACTCTTCCTTTCAGATTGTACCTCTCTGGCTTCCTGTCCTCTTTTTTCTGCAAAGAGGAACATTATATATTCAATTCAATATGATTTTTATTTGACAATATGTTTTAATATTGTACATTACATTAATGCACATTAACATTGATACAAAGTGTAATCAGTCACATACAACCCTTTGAAAAAGATCATGTCAGGAACTACCTCAGGTGTGAGGTTGGCAGGAGGGAGCCTGTGTGCTAAGTAACCCAAGTTAGCATGTTGCAATATGGATTAATAGTGGAAGCCACGTAAAGTAAGTACGGTGATTTAATGAAAAGTAAGTCAGTCCCTTCCTGCCTCATGGTGCTAGGTCATTAAATTTGTTTGGTGATCTTGCCCTTCTTGTTCCAAGTACAGCCTTTTTCCTCTCTGGTTCCTGCACCCCAAATCCTTGTTCCTGTATTACTACCACTACCTCAGGATAAAGAGGATATTCTCTACGACTGAACTCTACCTGCCTCTGACCTTGGCCTGTCCTTGACTATGATTGCCTGTCCCAGACCTCTCACCTGCCTAAAGACTTCTTATCACTGGTAATTTATTTGGCCTTACCGCTTTCATTTCACCAAATTTTAGTATTGTTATTCCTTTATTATATAGGCCTATAATGACCAGACTATAGACACCTGGCCTAAATGAGAGTGAGGGTGGAGACAGAGAAAATAGCATAGCAAACCCCAAATGCTTCCAGTGGCTCAACAGGCTAATACAACAGCTGAATGCCATGCAGGCCAGGGTTCAAGTCTCTCCTGGCAGACCAATAACGGCATTTGTTGTGCTGTAGATTTATTAGTCCAGATTCCATGAGATCTATGGTGTTCCAGTAACACAGCACTGGAGCACTGTGCTGATTTGGCCAACACCCATCCCTGGCCTTTTTTCTCAGGCTTATGTGAAGGCACCTAAAGGTGGCCATACATGGCCGATTATAGCTGCTGACATCGGCCCCTTAGACCGATTCAGCAGCTTAACCCCCCGTGTATGGGCACTAACAACAGGCCTGCCCGACCAACATCTGCCCTGCAATCGGGCAGATCTCAATCGGGCAGGTTGGATTTTTGGCGGTTTGGGGCCCCCAATGGTCCCTGAACTGACGGGCGCCTATACCCACCGTTCTAATTCGATCATTTGACCCCAGGGCCAAACGACTGAATTAGCCTGATATCGCTCACCCGTAGGTGGGGATATCGGGAGAACATCCGCTCGTTTGGTGACCTCGCTGAGTAAGCGGATCTTAGTGTGTATAGCCACCTTAAGAGGGGGTGTGTCTGTCAGACATTATTTTTTCTGTTAAAGGGGCGAAACCTTGTACCAGAATAGCTGTGGCCAGGTATATAACAACTAAGACATTTGGCCACATTCTGGAACAGATAAAGATACAACAGGTGGTAACTTGGACTAGGGCAGATTCCAGTAGTAAACAATGGGCAATCATTTTTTTATCAGTCTACCTTAAAGCTTTGATAGTTTTCCACTGGTAACAGCACTAGTAGAGTTTAGAACTGAAATCAAAGGCACTTAGAGGTACATTTTACCTTGAGATAGCAAATTATGACCTTGTAATAAATATATGCACAGAATCTATATTTGTTAAGATTTTATGTATTAACATTATATGTATGGAAATTTTATATACATATAGATACATCAGTTATGACATCTATCATTACAGTAATGCTACCTAAATGCTACCATGTGTCATGGTGACCAGTTTTATTAAATCTTCGTGAATTAAACAGCAGTAGAAAAAGTAGCTCCTTATAAATAGCTAAATGTCATCTCTTCATATCGTATCTCTGATTTTAATTAAATCTTGACCTGTCAGTCTGCAGATACAAATCACTGAAGTCTGCCATTTCACAGCCAAACATTGATGCACTGTCATCAGGAAAAAGACTGATTAATGATACCTAACTTGCAAGACACCAATATATGGGGTGACCACATTTCTGTGTTTTTTCTATTTAGAATAAAATGCATTATTATTATCCGTTATATTATAAAGTGTTATTATAATAAGGAGCAAGACTGAAACGAGGGGTAGGTAGATGTCCCAAGTGCACAATGGTGCTTATTCATATGCAGGGGTGTGGTGGCTGGCAAGGTTGCCCAGGGTGTCTGGCAAGTTTTATCAGTAATCAGTAATCAGTAATAAAAGGCTAGCTTCAACAACATAGGGCAAGTACAAGTATGGGATCTGTTATCCAGAATGTTTGGAACCTGGGGTTTTCTGGATAAGAAATCTTTCCATTATCTCCATACTTTACATCCACTGACAAAAATAAACCCAAAAGGAGGATTAATATATTATTTGGGATCAAGTACAAGGTGCTGTTTTTTAATTTACAGAGAAAAAAGAAATTAATTAAAAAAAAATATATTTGATGAAAATGGAGATGATATAGAGATGGATTTCCTGTAATTTGGAGCTTTCTGGATAATGAGTTTCTGCATAATGGATTCCATACCTGTAACAAGTGACAAGAAGTGATGGGCAAAATAATTTACCAGGCATGGATTCGTGGCTAATATCTGCATTTCGACATTGGCGGATTGTTTCGTGAAACAGGTGACAAAATTCACAGCAGGAAGATTGTCACCCACCTTAAAAAATGACGCAGCGACAATTTTTGTCGGCGCGTGATATTTTTGCCGTTTTGCTAATTTTTCGCCATTTCACAAAGATTTGCATTTTTTTTGGGCCAAAGCTAAACGAGACTGATTCTCTGATCGCTAGTGACAAGTAACCCTATACAAAAAGTATGAATTTCCTTAACAGTACGGTTACATCCATCCATATGTTTTTCCCAATCCCTCGATTAGGTAATAGAGGAATAATAATGAATCTCAGAAATTTCAGTTACAGATACTACATCTCAAGTGGTATGTAAAAGGAAATTCATGTTTTAAGCAATTTTAAGTACAAGAATGGAAACTAATATCAGTAATGCTCGGGACCTGGGGGTTTTCCCACAATACCACACTCACCAGCAAATAGTTTTGATTAGACTTTTCCTACTCTTTCAACTAGAAAAAAAAAATACTACATATATAAAAACTCAGAATCCTACAAACAAAGAACATGAGTTCCGTTTCTATATCTTTACTTATGTTAAATGTATTACTAGGGATGTAGCGAACCTCAAAAAAAAAGTTCGCGAACCTGTTCGCGAACTTCCGCCGAAAATTGCGAATATTCGCGAACTTTGCGAACCCCATAGACTTCAATGGGAAGGCGAACTTTAAAAAAAAAAAAAAAAAAGTCTGCCCAGAAAACTGATTTTAAAGTTGTTTAAAGGGTGCCACGACCTGGACAGTGGCATGCAGGAGGGGGATCAAGGGCAAAAACCTCTGAAAAATTGACACACGCCGTTTTTCGAAATGATCGGTAATTTTGCGACTTTTTCGTATTTTCCGGCGCTTTCGTAAAGTTATCGTAAGTTTTGCGACTTTTTCGGAGCTTTCGTAACGTTATCGTATGTTTTGCGACTTTTTCGGAGCTTTCGTAACGTTATCGTATGTTTTGCGACTTTTTCGGAGCTTTCGTAACGTTATCGTAAGTTTTGCGACTTTTTCGGATCATTCGTACCGTTATCGTAAGTTTTGCGACTTTTTCGGATCATTCGTAACGTTATCGTAAGTTTTGCGACTTTTTCGTACCGTTATCGTAAGTTTTGCGATTTTTTCGGAGCATTCGTACCGTTATCGTAAGTTTTGCGATTTTTTCGGAGCATTCGTACCGTTATCGTAAGTTTTGCGATTTTTTCGGTGCCGGCGAACCCAAATTGCGAACATCACGAAAAGTTCGCGAATTTGCGGACTTGCGAACACCCGATGTTCGCGCGAATTAGTTCGCCGGCGAACAGTTCGCTACATCTCTATGTATTACCTTAAGGGACATGTAAAGCCTACATTTGGGTACAATGTATATCAGTTGGGCACAGCTCCCCCACCCAAATGGCACCATTTGTACTGCATATATCCCCTCCACTTGCCAGCACCATCACATTTTCCTAAACCAAATAGCAGCTTTCACCCGGTGGCCATTTTTCCTTTGATACATAACTGGATACATTTAAATCTGCAAACAGCATACACACACACAGACCCTTATTCAGCATACATTTCATCAAGAATTCAGGCTCACACAGGCACAACTGTCTTTGATAAAAGTTCTGCTTTGTTTGAGCACTGTAATGGTAAAGCTGAGCTCAGGAGAAATAAATTGCAGCAGACAGCTAGAGCTGAGTTTCTATGGGAACCAGCAATGCCTTCTCTCTACTGGCTGCTAGACTGGGGGGCGTGTTTAGTAATCTGAGCTTAGAACAACTGAGCATGCCCATAAGCCAACAGCCAAAGCAAATTCCTGAGGAAGGGGGCCGAGTGGTTTATAGGAGGAGAAGGAAATCTAAGTGATTAAGGGGATGCTGCAGCCTTACTATTAACCTCTGGACAACCAGAGTGGCAGGTATTGAAAGATTTTAAAGAGTCTGTTCACTGATTAAATTTTTGTGTGTGGGGTTTACATGGCCTTTAAAACTTTACAAAAAGAATGATGAAAAAAGTTACTCCCTGCCATTAGGTCTATAAAGATTCTCATTCATCCAGGTCATGATATACAGTATCTAGTAGAATTAAGTCTAAAACAACTGGCTGGCCACTCTGATGAGTGGTGAAACATTTTAAAAAAACTCACAAAAGCTGTTGTAGATTTAATTCTACTAGATACTATATCACTGCCTTTAGGCTTTAAGGCATATTTATGCATACATTGTATATGTTCTCCCATTGGGTTTTCAGCTGGCTGAGCTTTGCACAGCTCTTACTGCCTTCTTTTGGCTCTGTGATACCCCTAATGATGCCAGCTCACAGGCAATGGAAATCATATTACATGCCTAATAGGAAAAGCAAAATTGTCGTAACTACCTGTTGTAAATGCACACATATTTTCTTTAAGATATGCATACTTTCTGCCTGCCACTGACTTCTACATAATCTCAACAGCATTTAGATGATGCATTTTGTCTTTCAGATTTGTTGAAATTTTGCACAAAATTTTTTTTTTATATTTTTTATATGCTTCATAAAGGACTCCTGGGTACACATAGCTAGTAGGAAGTGCCTGACTTTTAGCAAGTAGTCAGTAGGCAAAAACAAAGAATTTTAAAAGCACTGTAATGAGAGCCAGCCAATGTGAATTTTACTATTGCTTTGATCTGGCATTAAATATTGGGATTCTGGGCTAACACTGCTGGTGAATGATTGCGGAATCATCTCTGTGAAGACAGTGTCTTTTTATTATGGTGCATAACAAAAGATTATCTGCTGGCTACAAAACTATGTGTTGAGTATGTATGTGTGTGGTAGGTATATGAGTGTGTTTTTGTGTGCTGGGTATGTGCAGTTTTTCCATACTAATTACTGCTACATTCTGATAAATGATCACCAACGTTCCAGGCCTAAAGACTTATACACAAAATTCCTAGTGCATTGGTCCATAGTGATAATTTGGGGTGTATAGTTTGATTAAAGCCCAAAGATGTTAATAAGGATGAGGTAGTGGAAACAAGTCAGGGCAATAGAAGAAAGACATGAAAGCAGGAGGCAGGAACAGGAAAGCAAGTGGCAGAGAAGATTGTAAGAAAGAATAAGGGAATAGCATACAGATTATTTTCTAAATGCAATTGGGATAAAAATCCCAGCTGCATCAATAAATATCTAAAGTTTCTGACAAGGTCCTTTAATCAGAGGCAAAGCTGGCTGGCCAGGAGCACCGTATGAGTGCAGCTACTGTCTCTTTGGAAAGATACTGAAGGCTTTGAAAGCTACAAGTGCATGTTTGTTCATTGCTATTCCGAGGCAATTCATTTTGCATGGTGCTTTTCCTTTCTGAAGCCTTATTAATGGTAAGTAGGTTATTTACTTTATGAAACTCTTCAGATAAGAATCAATCCATTGTAATATTATTTTCAAAGGTCAGCTCCCAGTGCCCAGAATACTATTTTCTGACCCTTCTTATATTTCAGTATTTGTATGTGTGCTGAATAGAGAAGATATGAAAATGAATAATTACAGATATAGCTAAAAGAATATTAAACTACTACCTGCATTTAAGTGGCTTTTCTATTAAGCAGTCATTCACATGAAGTTATACATTTACAGTAGTGTTGGAGGAATAATGGATAATTTGCCCGCTCTGGTCTAGTGCAGTAAGAGAGGATTAGCCTCATAGATACTTTCATAACCTTTGAAATGATGTTACTTGACCCTGCTTCATCTCAGGTATTTTATCGCTACTGTTATTAGAATCAAAGCTGGGTTGCCTTTTCTTTCCTTTCAGGGAAAGCTCTTACTTTTAAAGTCATCAAACTAAATGTCTGTTGTGATAATAAAAAAGACTAGTAACTAAATGTAACACATGTCTGATTGATCATATTATCTTGTTCATATCCCAACCAATATATGATTAAATTGTCACTGAAGGTGTAATGCCTACAGCCAACACAATGTAAAAGATATTGTGGTTTGTTTAAAGTTTTAGTTCAAAATAATTTCAGAGCCACAATTTTTGACTCCCCCTATAGGTCTATGGTACTCACAGGTCAAAGAAAGCGTCAATATATTATTACTATAACTAAAGTGCTAGCAGGCTAGTATTAACCTTATATGGGTTAGACCATTGATCCCCAACCCTTTTTTACTTGAGGGCCAAGTAAAAAGTGTTGGTAAGCAACACAATCAAGAAAAAGTTATTTAGATGATGCAACATAAGGGGTGTGATTGGCTCTTTGGTAGCCCAAGTGGACTGCTGGTCTGCAGGAGGCTCTGCTTGGAGTAAAACTGTGTCTTTATGCTTAGCTTTTCTCCAAGCCAGAGATTTAAAAATGGGCACCTACTTGGAGGCCAATCAAAAGGGCAACATCAAAGGGGATGGTGAGCAACATTTTGCCCCTCAGCTACTGGTTGGGGATCGCTGGGTTAGACCATACACTAAGCGTTAGGGTTGCCTGTTGGGTGACCTGGGCAGTATTCATAAGGGCTGTCCAAGTCAAAACAGTCTGTATGGTTTTTCAAATGAAGAAATCTGGACATATCTCACTGGCAGTAAATGACGCTGCAATCAGCCACTATGAACCTTGCATGCTGCCTCCCTTATAGTAAGTGACCCCTATAACAATCAAATAAGTAGATAATCAGCTCTTTTTTTTCTTCAAAACTGAAACTTTGTGCCATTAAAGTTGAAAATGGATAATTTGCATCACCAACCCACACTAACTTCTAACTTATGTTATACATGTAGGGACCCATAGGATTAACATGTCCCTATAGCTTTACACCCTACAACTTCCTTAGTCTGTGCTGTTACTGGGCAAAGACCCATGTATCAGTTTATAGTTTTGCATATGTGTCTTATTGGTTAACAGGGAAACCACTCCCTTGGCACTCTGATATAGTGCTTAGCAGGGGGTGTGTTTTCCACTTTGGCTGCATCTGCTGACCCAGGTGGAAGTTACACTGAGCCTGGGATCAACGAGGCCCCAGTAAAGCATTCTACCCTAGAGTCTGCATCTAGCTCTAGTGAAATCTGGGAACTGGGGCCCTGTGAATGAGTAATAGTAAGTGTCACGATAATTTATAAGAGCACTTTCTAGGAAAGTGAGATTATTTAGAAAGAGCAGTTTAGGCTCCAACCAGGAGAGATTAGCTGGAAGTACTCCTCCCTACAGGCACCGTTGCCTTAGAGCAGGACACGATTTCCTATCCCTGATTCATAGTCAGCTGTAAGGGATCCTTGGCTGCTAAGGGACACCCTGAGGATACAGGGTATCCTGGGCTGAGGTGGGCTATATGGGTGGACACCATTTTTTTCTACCTTCCGTGCAATTACCTGATATCTCCTCTGTGTGAGTATATTGAAATAACCCTGCATATTGATTGTCTCTGACAATAAACCAATTCTATTCTAACTGCAAGAACCTTCATGCGCCCATTTGCACACAGTTATAGTGGGTTGTAGTTGCACTACACCATAGCTCCGTTTGGTCGCTTCCACTTAGCGAGGGCCCATCCTGAAGGATTGAGTTGGGTGTACCCCATGCTCTAAACCTACACTAGCCATGCTGTTGGCTTGGTTACAGCCAAGAAGAGTTTACATACATGAAGGAGGCAATGTGTCTTCCCCAGTATGGATGCTGATTACTGTCTGGCACAGTGAGGTCATCAGTGTGCTGCTCCCATTCAAGGCTAGGTAAAAGGACTCTTCCCAGGAAGGAGCTCTCTTACAGTATGTGAGAGCTCTGGTGTGAAAAGGAGTAGATCACAGCCCAGTGTTTCACAAGGGAACTGTGAACTTAGTTTAATTAGGGTATTTTCTATTTTTGT
The DNA here is from genome assembly GCF_000004195.4 of Xenopus tropicalis. Classification (NCBI taxonomy): domain Eukaryota; kingdom Metazoa; phylum Chordata; class Amphibia; order Anura; family Pipidae; genus Xenopus; species Xenopus tropicalis. Next base: position 159,397,538 of record NC_030677.2, read on the forward strand.
GTTTATTCTCCTGTCAATATGTTAACTCTTTTACAAAACTGGCTGGGGATTCTTTTTGTACATTACGTTACTGAAGAAAAATCCTAACTCGTGCGGAGGCATCAGTGTCATATTCAGCAAACATTCCATTCTCCCATGATAAGGGGAGACATAAATACCCTATATGGGAATTCAGTTTATGCTTGCCTGTTATTACTTATTAGCTGACTCATTCCATGACATTATCTTGTATAGTTTGATAAGTCAAAAAAGCAATTTTAGAGATGACAGTCTCTGTAATTGTGGCCTTTTCCAAAATCCCACCTACACCTTTACTGTCAAATTAATAAACAGCATACCATTACTATCAGTGAGATCAGTGAGAAAGCTTGCTTCTTCTCATTAGCAAAGGTGGATATCAAATAAATTGATTGCGTTTGATTTCAAGGATATAAATATAAACTGATTGTGTTTAATTTCAAGTATATAAAAATAACAACCTTGTAAAATGTATTTCATCCATAGCCCCTAAGACTGGGCATTAAAGAAGCAGCATCCTGAAAGGCTTTTTAAACATACAGACTGAACACAACAGGCTTATTCTGCTAAAGTGGGACTTGTGTCAGCATATATGCCTGTAAATATGGACTTATTAATGCAATCAGATATTTATTCCCCCAAGTATTGAACCCTTTGGGCTCTAAATGAATGTTGGCTATTGAAAATTGATAAGCCATTAAATAAACAAAGATTAGGCTAAGATTTCCCATTTTAGACAATGTTTTACAATAAATTTCAATTATTACATTACATTAACATTTATTTATAAAGCGCCAACATATTCTGCAGCGCTGTACAATAAGTGGGTTACATACATTGGACATACAGAGTAACATATAAAGCAATCAGTTACCGATACAAGAGGTGAAGCGAGCCCTGCCCAAAAGAGCTTACGTGATTTTAGTTCATTAGAGCATGGGGTGTAGGAGATTAAGAGAAAAGAAGCAAAAGGACATTATTTAAAAAATTATGTTTAATATAACTTTAGTGATGTATTCTTAAAAATTTCAGCAGTTTTGCTCAAACAATGTATGAAGAAATGTGTCTGAACCCCATGTATTTTATCTTGTGTGACTTAAGCTGCCCATACACGGGCAGATCCGCTCGCTTGGTGATGTCGCCAAGCGAGCGGATCTTCACCAGATAACCCCACCTACGGATGGCCGATATCGGGTAACAAATTCGATCGTTTGGCCCCCCGAATTCTAACGGCGGCAATGGGTCAACGAACCGATGCGGCCCCCAATCCGACTGAATTTTCTAACCTGCCCGATCGATATCTGCCCAATTTCAGGCCAGATATCGGTCGGCCAGGCCCCTCGTTTCTGCCCCTACACGGGCCGATTGTAGCTGCCGATATTGGTCCCTTGGACCGATTTGGCAGCTTATCGGCTCGTGTATGGGGACCTTAAGGCCGGTGTGCAGCATAACAGGCCAAAGGGTGATAAATGTGTGAGCCAACTGAAGTCTTCCCTGGTCCTAAGCATCCACCCAGACAAGCCCAGTAGACTAGCAACTTCCTGTGTGCTGGTGGGTGATTGGGCACTAGTGACCTCATGGTACATGTTATCATGAACCATGCAAAGCTTCCTTGCTCAATACTGATTTGGATGTTGATCAAAACTTGTGTTGGTGACAGAGAATTACAACACAGAGACATTTTTTCTTTCATCCTCTTCTTGTTTTTGTAATCTCTGCAAACAATTAAAAAGGCTTTGCTGAACAGAACTTATACTTAGTGCATCAACTGAATTGGTTTGCAATTCACTGTTGTTTTCCAGTTTCCTCATTGCCCCATTGCCCCATGCCTCATTGGAGTCTTAATATGTCTATGTTATGCCACCATTCTGCAACCTGTTGTCATGTTTGCAGAGCTGGACTGTGGTAACAAAATACCTTTTAGGCATTTTGATTTACTGTCAAATTTCCAACCTCAGTGTAAAGGTAAAGAACTAAAAAATATAGATAATGTATAATCAACACTGTGAAATATGCATTATATAAAATAGTATCACCATCATTTATTTGTATAACACCAGCAAATTAAGCAGAGCTTTACAATAAATTTAAACAAACAGGGCTCTTACAAAGTTACAAGGGTATACAGATTAACAATAGGATCAGAGGGCCTTGCTCACAAGAGATTACAGGGGTAGTATAATAGTATAATAATAATTATTCTAAAACAAAGTTTGAAAAATATGTAAAGACAATTACAACTTTGCATTTATGGAAATTCAAAGACCCCTTCTAAACCCATCCATCAGCCACCTACAGTGAAATGTTATTTCTAGTAATTGAGTTTCAGGAGAAATGCTATTTATTCTAATGCTCTTCTGCCTATAAGATGTAATTCCCTTGCTAAACCATTAGATGTCATTCCGGTTCATACACTTATACAGTGTGCCACATGCTACAGATAGCTGGATTTCCCTCCCCCCCCCCTTTGAAATGGAATGCAATGAGTATAACTTGTGGTCATTTCTCTGTCATTCCATATACTGTATTTGGTGGCAATGATAAATTGATGCTAAGGGACTACAAAGCTATTTTATCTGCTTCTGCCATCTGTTGAGCTGCAGTGTCAAAGTTGCAAAGAGTTTTTACAGAAACATTTATTAGTAAATTCACGAGAGTAGCAGTAGCACTTTCCTCCCTTGTTAACAGGCTACAGCTGTGCCCATAGTCTCCCAGCAATCTTAGGTTTTTGGGGGGGGGTAGCATCTGGAATCTGCAATTTGGAATGCTTGTAAGGTACCAAGAGGAATCACACAACCGGGAATGCTTCAGTAGGCTTGGGTGCTAAATGTTAGCTCATTGGCTGCAGAGGGGCAACCAGATTTACTGGACGAGCAGAAAAATCTCTTCATTTGCAAAGAGATGGAAAAAAGTGTGTAGTGTAGATACAAAGCTGCTTTTTCTTAGTTCAGTCTAACTTTGAGACTTTGAGGTATAAAGTGGCCATTCCTCCACAGTAAAGCATCCCACACAAATCACCTGCCTAGCTTCTGATGTACCTAAGAAGAATGCCAACACAGTGCCAGTAACAGTGCCAGTAGTGACCTAAGTGAGTGCTGGGTATGTATTCCAAAGTCACAGTGATGGAATGATTTATCCAAAGTAGAAACCATATTATAGAAAATCCATCATTGCATCATGGTCTATGTTGGAGATAAACAAAATTTCACAGGCAAAATAACAGGGGGTTGTTTCACTGTCTCAGCAAAATGTCTCCTTTTTATTTGTCAAAAGATAACTCTCAGCATTTACTCATTAACTCTCATTTATTCCATTTTTTCCCCACCAAATCTGACACTGACTGGGTACTCTTTTCCATTAGGGAGCCATCAATAATACTGAATAACATAGGAAAAGACACTCTTTACATAACATATCTGATTCAACAAAAATATAAGAAATACTGTATTTGTAAGTCATCTGCTTTATATTTATGGTACAGAATTTGCATAGATTCAGTAAAACTAGTGATGGGCGAATCTGTCCCATTGCAAAACAAATTAGACAATGGGTGGCTTTTTTTTTACCAAGCAACTTTTTTTTGGGGGGGGGTGTGTAGACTCCCCTATCTCTCTTACTATGTGCCTCTGTCTGCTTAATACACCCAGCTCCTGATCTAGTCAATATGTAGAGAGAAATAAGAGCAGATGGAATAACCCTTCCAACACTTTCTGTCCTTTGCTCTACCCTTCTTCTTCCTTTCTGAAAAATTCGCCGTGCATCCAAAAATTGTCACGAAGAATAGCTGCGGGCGACAAAAGAATAGCTGCGGGAGACAAAAGAATAGCCATGGTTTTTTGGAGCGCAACATTTTCATCGTTTCGCATATCTTTTGAAAGATTCGCTAATTTTTTGGCGAAGCAAAACGGGACAGATTTACTCATCACTAGCCCCTAGCCCCTGCAGTAAAATTATTATAAAAAGTTAGTGACCCTACCTGAAACAAAAATGGGCTACTCCCAGCAGAGGTTACTTTACCTACAACACTGTGTTCCAGAAGGAATCATGCTGCTGATTCTCACACACTGACAGTTCTTAATAATATGGGTGCTAGTGGTCACAGTTAACCTGGACTGGGCTACAAAATAAGCCCTGCCCCCCACCAGCTAAATACATAGTCTCTGTCTATAGCAGGAGTCCCCAGCCTTTCTTACTCGTGAGCCACAATCAACTGTAAAAAGATTTGGAGAGCAACACAAACATCATAAAAGTTAATGGATGTGCCAAATACGGGCTAAGATTGGCTATTAGGCAGCCTATATGCACTCTATCAGCTTTCTGGAGGCTTTCTTTAGTAGTAAATCTTGTTTTTATTCAACCTAAACTTGCCCCCAAGTCAGGAATTCAAAAATAACTACCTGGTTTGGGGGCACTGAGAGCAACATCCAAGGGGTTGGGGAGCAACATGTTCACAAGCCTCTAGTTGGGGATCACTGGTCTATAGCATCTTACAGCAGCCCCTCTGGCATTTGTCAGAACCCATAGATTGCCATTTGAGGCCTACAGTTAACTACTTTCATGCTGAAATGTAATCTGACAACAGGTCATCCAGATCTTTTAGCCAGTACACAGTTAATAGCTTCTTATATGTTGCAGCACAAACTGTAGCTAACTGTATAGTTAGCATGGTGCTCTGTGTAAATCACAAGCTGTGTAATTATTTTATGCAAAGTGAGGTGTAAAAAGATTTGTTAGCTGGAAAAATTGAAAGTTTAGTGCCATCTTTACACAGCATTTTACACCAATTTTCACACTGAAAATGTATTAGCCATTTTAAGCATTAGTCTGTTTTTAAAGTATCCCATTTTGCATGCTCTTATTATTTTTTTGTAATTATTTCACTAATTACAATACATGGAAATAATTCAAGCTTCTTCGTAATGAAGCTTTGGAAAAATGTAGCAACTTTAACAGTATTCTTTTTGGTGAAAAATATAGTTCATGCCCTATATATAAACATATAAACAATAGTCATATTCTATTAGAGCTTGCAAATGCCACAGACATGGTGCAGGTATAGCTACATATTATGTATAGGGAAAGTGCATTTAAAAGTGTTAATTGCTGTAAAGTGTACAGTTAATTATGATAAGAGGATTTGTAAGGTAAATTCAATTTGTTAGTTATTTAAACTCTAGTAACCCTACCTTATGTCACATTACATATAGTTCAACTATACTGCTCCCTTCTATGGCTTTTTATGTATATTTGTATTGCGTTTCTTTTTCTTTAGTATTTCCATAAAGATTTAGTTTAGTCAATAGAATTGATTCTCTGATCTCTATTTACAGTAACTGCATTCTGGGTGGAGAAAAGCAAGAGAGCCATAGCCAATATCTATATTTGCATCTTCTTTTTTGTTTATTGAATTTAATAAATGAGCATTACTATACCTGGCTCTGTTACCCTACAGATCACGAAAATCAATTCTTCCCTTTATTCTTCCACTGTCTCGGAGTTCCAGCAGGGTTTCTGCCAGCTGACCAGCCTATAACACGCTATTTCTCTAGCCCACAACATAGAACTGTAAAAAATATGCTGCAGCCTTATTTGATTACAGCTTACAGAAAGAGGCATTTAAAAGCACTAACAGCTAGTGCAACCATAGATATCCTTCAATGGTTTTACTTGCTCTAGATTTGCCGGTTGTAAAATGTCTGTGTTAAGGAGATAGATTATTTTAATCTCTTTTGTTGCGCTGAACCTGAAATAATTCTATGTTCTGTGTAAGAGTTTTAAAATGGATTTCTGCATTAGTCTTATCGTTCTCATGCACATTACAGCAGACTGACTCTGCAGCATAATTTATAGCTCTGAGCATGCAATACCTTGTACTAGGACTGTCCTGCAATAGCCACAGATCGTTCTATTGTTGTCAGTACTACCTAACAACGGACCATGCTGCATTTTCAATATAATTGGACTAAAACAGCTAGAAAAACATTCTGTATTATAAATTGTCTCTTGGTAACTGAGTAGGGTGCTACACACTGTGATCTCTCAGAGTTATTTATAAATATCAAGAGGTACTGTATGTAGTGTTTCGAATTGGGAAGCATTTTCTCCAAACACAAGGCAAATGCTTTTATCTCTGACATTTATGATACAAACTCAAATTACCCTTTCCTGAAAAGAAGATCAAGCAGAGCTTTGTGTATGTATCTCTGTCCACTGGGATATCTCAAATATCAGTTCAGTGATTCAGAACTAAATGCTAAAAACACAGGTATTAGAGGTGTGGATAAAAGAACAACGTTGGTTTTCCAAGTGGAAACAAGCACTTCTCTGGGTGAAAAAACTTGAAGGTGTGAACTTTATTTACTGTAGTGACATGTTTTATTTTTGTACTTAGATTGTGGAGGGTGGATTCTTAGCCCCAGACAGACCAGCATACATTACATGAGGTGGATCTATTTTGTGTCACTCTTTAACATATAGACCAGCTTATTATGCATACTGCAGGCTCTGTGTATCATTTTACCCAAGTCGGAAGGGATTGGGTACAAGAAGCCACATAACTAAGAGAAATTGCCAAGCACCCATATTGCATAGTCTTACATCATTGTGTATTTATTAAAATAAAAAGTATTCACAAACCATTCAAGCATGTGTAACACACAATGCAACAGACTGATTCTCTCCTCCTTCTCTTTACCACAGAGCTACTTTTTTATGCTTGGTACTATATATATTTTTTTAAAATCCCCACTACCCCTTGGTGACCTATGCAATATGTAGAGTTACAAAACAGATTATGTTTATAATCAGTTACACTATAAATTATCTGATCACATAAAATGATAAACTATTAATGAACAAATATGGGAATAGGCTGTATTGTTGTGTTTTATAATTGTTCTTGTTTTATAATTGAATGTTCTCTAAAATTCCACATTCACTCTATCTATATTGTTTATTACCAATAAACATATTCCCCACTGAACATGTAAATGTGTTGCAGTCATTGTTGGTGAAATAGGGATGCTTCTGCCCACAATGTGCTGTATAGCAAATGATTGGCTTGGTGCCTTGGCCCCTACAAAATACATTAGATACACTAAAATATTTTTACTCAGTATAACAGACAAAAAAGTTTCCCCAGGTTTAACAGGGTAAAGTTTGTCATAAAGTTTGATCATTATCTAACCTCTGGAATACAAATTATTCTTTCTAAAAGTCTATTATAATCTGTATCACAACAATGTGGTTAAATTTCCTCTACAAAGATTAACTCAAATGCATAGATTATAATTTCTCCAGTAGCTTCATTGACTTTCTTCAACTGATATGCAGTTGTAACACTTGTTTGGCTATATTTAGGCAAAACCAGGCTAGTATTTAGGTTAGAGCATGGGTTACATGCGATCCCCTTTCCCTGGAGTGGGCCTTTGCTATATTGAAGGAAATTTGCTAGATGGTTTGCTGAACTACAACTCCCACTGCCACTGTGTAGTGTAATAGCTCAGGTTAAAGTAAGATGGACACCAGGAGCTCTTGCAATCAAACTGTAACTCTTTATTGTCCAAAACAAGATGTAATAGTGCAGGGATAAGTCAATACTCACATAAACAGAAGTAGAAATAGCAGAACCCACTAAGGATAACAAAGGAAGATGCCACCGTTTTATCCCACCTCTTTTGGAGACTGTGCAGGGTAAAGCACCTGTCAGCTTGGCATCACTTTGGAAGGCAGTCTGTATAGTTACTCCAATCCTCAGGTTGATAACCTTTAACTTTTGTGGGTCCTATGGCCGGGCATGGATCAGGGTTTACAATAACCTGTATCCTGTCACTAATCTGTGGCCCTAAGATAAGGCAACATTGCCGGATGGAAGGGTACTTCCTTTCTGTCCTTCTAGTTGGGCCTGAACTGCCCTTACTATCTAGTTCTAACTACCTCACTCTCCTAGAGAGTGCTATAACAGTTTCTGCTATTCTTTCTAGTCCTCGTTCACGGGGCCCTGTCCCCGACTTCACCAGAGTGGATGTTAACTCTGGGGCAATTGCTTGGCTTTACTGGGGCCTATTTCTGATCCCAGGCTCAGTGGAGCTGTTCTTCGGGATTCAGAATGCAGAGAAAGCCACACCTCCTTGCTAGACACTATATGAGGCTGCAAGGGGTGTGAACAACCACATAGACCAATAAAGTGTAAGGTATAACTGTAAACTGATACAAAGGGCTTTGCCCAGTAACAGTGCAATCAGGATGAGTTAGGGAATTAAAGCCATAGGGGAACTTAACCCTATGGGTCCCTACACAGTATTATACCAACACAAGAATTCTGTCCCTCTATCACGTGATTCCAAGAGCACAATGTACAAACTTTGCAGTTTGCCTATATACCATTGTGTATGCATGCAATACAGATTTGGGCACTGAACTCTGTACTAGATTCACTCTGCACCTAGCTTCAAAAGCACCCAGTCAACATCTTTAGCCTCTAGTTTTTACCATGCGTATGTATCCACTCCATATAATAATTAGTAATGGGTCCCAACCTCTTGTCAAGCTGCTTTTCCAGGAGCTGATCTGCTATCCATTCTACTCCAGAGGTTATACTTACACTGTCAGGAAAGAGTTAAAAACCCTCCCTCACTTTGGGATATAGGCAGATAAGAAGCTGTTATCCATACCTTGGGAATGAACAGTTATTATGTGAAAGTATGCTAGTATCTGAGTGCATGTATTTCTTGTCCTTGGGGATATCGCTTTTAGCACTCCTGCTGTGGACCTATAAGTAAGCCAAAATTAAATTTTACAGTAGCGTTAAAAATTGTTGTCTGCAGAAAGGTCTCAGAGCATCACAGTGTTGTGTTTTATATATACAAAATTGAAGTACTATTCATTGTATAGGCCCTATTGATATTAATGTATGTAGGGCAACTACCACTAATTTAATATTTCTTGCAGTGTCCTAAGTATGAGCAAGTCTCAAAACAATACGTATTTGTCAATTTTCTGAAAACAAAAAAAATATGTTCAGGGTCTCAAAATAAAAAGATGTTTCAAGCTTCACATAGCTGTGCTGCATGATTTATTTATGTACATCTCTACCGTGGCCCTGCAGTTTGCATTTTTGCACTTTTATTGGTAATTGTGCTGCATTATTTATTTATATTTATCATCACCATCTTTACTGTGTTCTGGCAACTTGAAGATTTTATGAGTCCTTCGCAAACTCCCCTCTAAGTAAATATTGTAGTTCAGTCACTTAAGAATAACTTTGTTAGTTATTTTGGAGTAATTTTGGTGTTTGCCCACCAGAGGGAGCTAAAAAGGTAAGGGGAATTCCTAACAACCTCTAGAAGGGTGTGGCTAGAAGGGTATAAAGAGGGACAACACACAAGCCTGATGTGAATGTAATGGGTGGAACAGAGGAGCTACACTAAGGGGCACATTTACTAATCCACGAATCTGAATCCCGAATGGGAAAAAATCGAATTGGAAACAAAAATTTCGGAAGATCGCAAATATCACGAAAATGCTTACGAAAAAATCATATTAGTCACGATAATATCGTATTGGCGATCCGAAAGTCACAAAATTTCCGTACCGAACAATTGTAAACAGCAGTAAAACCTTTCCGATTTTTTCGTGCAAACGTCCGAAAAAGTCGTGCGCCGTACGAAAAAGTCGTGCGGACGCCCGAAAAAATCAGCGAAAATACGCTCGGAGCATTCGCATGAACGCTCGAGCGTTCGTGCTTTTGTAAATGTGCCCCTTAGAGGCAGATTAATCAAAGTACGAGTTTGAATCCCGAAATGGGTACAATTTGGATTAGATACGATCATTTCTAATAATCGAAAATGTCACGAAAATGCTTACGATAAAAACATAATAGTCACGATAATATTGTATTGGTGATCCGAAAACATGGATACTGATGCTTACCTGTCTGAGGAATGTTACCCACCTGAAATTAGATGCTTGTGGAAAAGCTGAACACAATTTTGTGTATGTTGCAAATTCTGGCACACCTGCATTTTAGGGTGACACTGAAAAATAGGGGCAACTTTAATCTATGTTCTTACATGAGGGCTGATGTAAAAGTTTTTTCTAAAAACTTTACCAGAGAGTTTTCTTTTGGTAATGCTGAAGCTGCTCTGCATTTTAAAAGATATGTGCATGTATATTGTATTCAGACTTTCAATAGATTTTACATATAGTAACTGTGAGAGGATAAGTAGTTTTGTAATCTAGCAACTCATTGAAGTAAAAAAAGAACTGATACAATGCCTTTAATTATTTCAGTCTTGCAAACAGTTTTATGGATAAACAAATATTCACATATTTTTTTGTTAATGGTTCAGCAGGGTACAGCTAGTTTTAGGCTTGCAAACAAAGAATAATCAATCCTATTATACAGTAATCCTTATACCATGCCCTGCAATTTTATTTTGAATTCTTATGTGAGTTTATGATATGTCTTATAATGGCATTAATGTTGACAGTATACTTTAATTAGTGTTAGGAAATAGATCTATAATAATTAGTGTTAGTATATTAGCCCTACAGGCTTTTATCTTATTACATATTATATTTATTTTACAATAGAATTTTACAAAATGAAAGAGAATAAACACAAAAACAAATAGGTGTAATTGGAGACTGGGTCCCAAAGCAAAATCTATAAGAGGATCTGTGTTGCACACAAATATTAGACCCCCCCCCCAACAGAACTTTTACACTCTTGGACTCTTCAGTAGCTTCTAGATCTACTGCCTCTGTTCTAACAAAGCATTATTAAAAAAAGTTTAGGCAAATTAAGAAACCTAGGGTTTGTAAGAGAATTGTCAAATAAACCAAATAAGTAGTACCCCATGAATTGAATAACCTTGACTTTCAAATGATGCATTCGCTCTAATTTATTCTTTAGACCGCTGTAATAACTACGATAAGGATCACTTGAGAAAAATGCAATAGTTATCAGCCAGTGTAACTAGCTGTAAATTAAACACATTAGTACATTATCAGCGTTAGCCATTTCTTCTGACCTGAAATACAGCAGTGTTCACTAATGGAAAGTGGGTCAGACAATGTATAGCAAGATGGTGGGCTCGCAGGTGTGCAAGTATGACAAGTCACAACTACTCACCAGTGCTATTTTAAATTTAACACAGTTTTTTACAAACTGCCCAGTATATGTGTTTAGCCAATGTAGGGACCCAAAGGGTTAAGTTCCCTATGGCTTTATTCCCTACCTCTTCACATCTTTACTGTTATTGGTAAGAGCCCCTGTACTTAAGTTACAGTTCTAAAACTATTCCCTATAGGTTTAGTTGGGTTGTACATGCCCCCTGCAGACTGATATAGTGTCTAGCAAAAGGGTGTGACTTCCTCTTTTGGCGGAATGCTGTCTTCAAAGCAGAGCTCCATCTGAGCCTAAGAGCAGACAGTAGGCCCCAGAAGCATTTGTACCCTAGAGGACACCTTACCTCTAGTGAAAGTCGGGTACAGGGCCCCATGAACGAGGAATTAGCAAGCACAGTCAGATTGTTTAATAGCACTTTCTAGGAAAGTGGCATAGTCAGCTCTACCTAGAAAGGTCAGCCATTAGCCCCACCAAAGGAGTGATTAGACCCAGGAGTATTTTTCCTATCCGGCAATGTTGCCTCAGTGCAGGGCCACGGAGTAGAGATAGTGACAGGCAGGATAACCCCTAATCCATATTCACCCTGAGGACTCATCCACTAGAGGTTTTCAACCTGAAGGAGTTCCTACTACTTGGGCTACCTCCCAAGGGGTACTGGTTGAAAGGTGTGTTTCCCTGCCTAGACTCTACCAAGAGGTGGGATAACACGTTGCATACCCTCTCTTCTGCAAAAGAGCATTTCCTTATTGTACCATCTCAATCTGCTTGTCTGTGAGTATGACAACCCTGCGTAACATTTGTGTCTTGGACCAACAAATCTGTATTATAGTTCACCATAAGAACCTCTCTGGCGTCCATTTATACCATCTGCACTACACAGCCTCAGCAAGTTGTAGTTTAACTACACCCTCAGCTCCTATCTTACTTTCTCCCATATAGCGAAGGCCCATCCTGGGAAAGGGGGTCGCATGTAACACATGCTCTACATCATCTACTAGCCTGGATTTACCTCTTTATAGCCAAAATAGTGTTACACCAGCTATATATATATCAATATAATAAGGAAGATTTGTTTAAAACTTGCTATATATAACAATATAGAATATATTTTCATGTATTTTAAAGCAGAACAACATTTATTAAATATAGATTGCAGTGAAGTAGTGAACAAGTATGGGACCTGTTAACCAGAATGCTCAGGATCTTGGGTTTTCCTTTTCTCCACACTAAATTTTCCAACTGTTACCCAGCCTGCCACAGCTCTCCTCCCCCAAAACTATCTGGACCCCATTAGGTCCTGCTCAGTGAGCAAGAGAATCCTATTGAGATTGCACGTTTGCAGTTTGTTTCTCTAGGCCTCTAAAGTGATAATTTGCTCACATCCACCACAGAGGTAAGCACTCTGGAACTGTTGTTCCAAATCATTTACATGTGGCAGGCTGTGCAGAAAACTTTTAGACAAAACCAGGGAAAAAGAATAAATAAACTTTATAACTTGTTTAAAACTCCACTTACAGAACCCCCCCACCTAAAGAGCAATTACTTAAAAAGCAGCTAACCACTAAAGCAAGCTCCACTGGGGCTCTCTTTATACTGTCTGTTCAGACGCAACTAATCAACCCCCTACTCACCTCAAACTGAGAGAAATGTAACTACAAAGTAATGCAGCTACTGGCAAACTTGCTGTAAGCCTTATAGATCTCCAAACATTGTCAGTATTTTCTGTTGCCCAACCTGTAGTACATACCAGTTTTATACTATTAATATATAAAACAGAGTCCCATTTATTAAGCACAAATAATACATATAAAAAGACAAGATGGCCCTGCTTATCAGAGCTTGCAATCTACTACTCTGCTTCAGAGCTTAGTTTAACACCATGAAAGCTTACATCAAACTAAAATGAAAAAAGAATCAGCAAAAAGGTCACATTGTTGACCGTTTAAGGAGCCTTGGTAAAATAAATTGATGTGTCTGTTTCGCCTAAATAAAACCCCACTGAGATCACTATGATGGAAGACATTATCAGTGTGGAGAACAAGGCAGAAAAGTAATTTGCAAAGTATCATGAAATTTGGAAAGAAAAGAGAAGGATTCATTGTTAAATTCCCAATCTAAAAAGCAATTGCAAGGAAAACAGTCTTTGTTATGTGTATAAAAACTAGCTTTATTGCTCATTGTTTCACTTTCTTGGGGTTTTTTTTCTCTCCTTTCCTCTAGTGAGGGGGAAAAATGAAAGCTATAAAAAGCACTAATTTTTAGACAATCAAAAAATCAATGCTCTGTGGGATCAGAATGGAGGTTTGTCTGCTGTAGCAGAACCTCTCTCTGTGAAATGGCATCATTCGTAACAAAAATCAATGTCTCTTTAAAAAAGGCTTATTGAGAAATAATGGGCAAAAATTACCAAAATACCTTCCATCGAGTTACGCTTAGGTATGTGGTTGTGTAACAATATTTTATTAGGCACCTAAATATTACTGTATATAAATCTGTAAGTTTATATAAACACGTTAAAGGAGAAGGAAACGCTAAGTCACTTGGGGGTGCCAATATGTTAGGCCCCCAGTTTGGGCAGCCATATTGTGGCAATCACATTCATATAACAAACGAGTGCCACTACTTGCTCATTATGCACATGTGTGTGATTAAAAGTAAGATGGTGAGATCCTTGGGCTGCTCCATTTTTTATGAAAAGAAACACTGGCCCATGAAAACACCTGGAGATAATTCACTGGGGGTGTCTAAATTCTTCTTGACACCCCCATGTTAATTAACCTTTTCTTGTTCTTTTGATACAATGCCATGGTTGTTATTGTTTAGTCTACATTAGTATACATTTAGATGCTGGAGAGAAGTGCTGTAAGCATTTGTTCATTTCTATTTTAATTCAATCTAAATGTATATTCTGAGAGAAAACCGTTTCTAATATATCAGTGCTGGTTGTCCAACACCAGTGGCAGGCTTGAGTAAAATAATAAGCAGTGATTATAATCAGTGTAGGAACCTGATTGACAAGAGACACACAACACACTTGGTAGGGGTACCTCAACCTCTTCTTCCAGAAAATATTACCTAGGAAATTAATCCATACAGGCTCCCAATTATATAATCTAAAAAGACACTGTGGTTACTAATTTCACAGAGATTACTTTCCTAAAAAAAAAAAACAAAATTAATTAAATCTAATTTCAAGATACACAAAAGTCCTAGGCTCAGATGAGCCAACAAAGGTGCCCAACAGCAAACATAAATGAGGGAAGAAAAAGAGTAGCGATGATGATTATGATTGATGTGTAGAACCATAATGATGGAAATGGATCACCACATGGCTAGGGAAGCCACAATTATTAGAAAGGGCTATCATAAAAAGGGGAGTTACGGAGCGAGTACAAGGACAAGCATATAGAAATGTAGGAGCAGTAAAGAAAGGGTTAGTGCACAGTGACAAGTGTAACAAAGAGTCTGTTGTGGGAATGGTTCAGATGGCAAGTAGAAGGGCAGAAGGCACAGTGGGTACAGCAGTGCGAGGGGAGAGAGAAGGTTGATATAGCATCAGAAATAAAACAAAGGAGCAATTGGTGAGTATGATGGCTTCTGAAGTCCCTGGGCTGGTGCAAGGCCTAGATGACACTCAAAAGGCAGAAAACACAGCTGCCATTTAAACGGTTAACTGGGAGGGAGCAGCATTTAAGTCATGTACTGTGAGAAGCTTGGCTTCACAGAAACTTAAAGAGCCAGAATGCATATACAACATTAAATGAAGGGGTGATAAAGTGAAAGCTTAATAAGGGCTTAAATGAAAATGTATTGCAAAATACAATACGCAATTCATATAATTTTACAGTCAGAACTGCTGCAATAATTACAATGTCTAGTAGAGTAGAAATAACTGGGTAACTGCCTGGTTCAGGAAATGGCAATTTAACAGGGAAGCTTAATGTTGAGGGCCAGGCAATGTGCATAGCAACTGGTAACATACATGGGGTCATTTATAAACACTGGGCACATCTGCACCTGAGCAGTTACCCATGGCAACCCATCAGATGTTTGATTTAACTGTTCTACTTGCAGCTGTTTAAAAAAGCTAATCACTGACTGGTTGCTATGAGTTACTGCCCAGGTGCAAATTCACCTTGGTGGTGGGTGATGGGTGTTGTCAGGAAATACCACTGATTTTAATATTGCCAATAAAGAATATAAGACTAAAGACAAACCTTTACAAGTGTCCGATTTTGGGGACAGCACTTATGTGTGCTCTGAAGGTCCACTGGGAGATCCAAGACAAGAGACTATGAAAAAGAGAGAATAATGTTGTTTGTAAATGCATCCCCTTACAGAATTCTAGTACTGCACTGAAAAGTTAACAAAAGGGAAATAACACAGGAAGGAAGATGATGATAATAGGAGAAGGTACAGTCTCATAAATACAATTTTTGGGTTCTTGTTTCCTCTTTAGGTAGTAGGCTATAATTTACATGTGGGAGAAGACTCCCGAGGGTTCAACTATGCTTTGTTGTTATCGTGATACTATTTCTGGTGCCAGTAGTGTGTATAGCAGTATAGTGTAGCTCACATATGATGAACTATTTATTTTGCTAGCATTTGTCTGTGTGCTGCTTATTGCAGTGGGACCATTAAGATATTGAGTTATGAATGATGTTGATGACTGCAAAGAATGCTTAGCTGTCAACCCCATCCTCTAAAGGAAATCAGAATCCGATTCAGTCTCGTACCACCAGGTTTGGAAATTCATCTTTGTCAGCTGGTTCAAAAAAATGCATATGCTATTTACAGTACATCATGACAGCCATTGCGAGTGGGGCTATTTGTGCTAGTATTGCCAAGAATGCTTAGGGTGCAGAAGCTGTAATCAACCATTATTGAAATATTTTGGATATTGGATACTGAAATGAAAAAATATATTCATCAATATGCAAAAATAGATGTTGTTAATAGAAGATTTTTAGTATGTGTTCATATTCTATTTAAAGAAGGGAAATTAATTCCCAGAATTTACACTAATTTATTGGAGGGCAACCATACAAGCTAGTGACTAGAATGTAAAATGTTTAATGGGTGTTAGAGGGTTTCTATAAGAATAGCTTTTACCTGAAATAATTTGTGATTACGTTTTTTAATGTTAGAGTAAAAGATAAAATGGCCTATGAGTTATGTAGAAGAATGCAAATGTAAGGGGTCAGATTAGCATACCCTGGCAACTGAAAAGATTTAAGAATTGAACATAAAACAGCCATTGGCTGTGATAACTGAAAATGTGGTTAATCTTGAAAACTTTTAATGAAAAAAGGTCCTGGGTGGTTTTATCCATTATTATTTTCAATGAATGTAAAGAAGTCTAACCTTTGTGCTAGATTTATTGGCCAGCTGGCAGAATTGAGACTGTTTTATAACCATTTTAGAATTCATTGCCAAGGACCTGAAGGATGGTGCACTAAATTACTGTTATAACATGTATCCTGTCAGTATAGTTTTTACACATATGTACTATTCATATTACAATATTTAGGGGCACATTTACTAATCCACAAATCTGAATCCTGAATGAGAAAAAATCGGATTGGAAACGAACATTTTGCGATTTTTTCATCGCCGTTGCGGCTTTTCCGCGAATTGTTGCGACTTTTTTGTTGCCGTTACGACTTTTCTGCGAATTGTCGCGACTTTTTCATCGTCGTTATGACTTTTTCGTATTGAGCGCTCGTAAACAGCGGGCAAACCTTTGCGACTTTGCATGATTTTGGAAGCCTCCCATAGGACTCAATGGCACTGTGCAGCTCCAACCTGGCCCAAGAAAAGTCACGATACTGAAGCTTGAATGAATCCGAAACTTTCGTACTCGGCGCAACAGTATGATTATTTCGCGACAGCAACAAAAAAGTCGCGACAATTCACGAAAAAGTTGCAACGGCGACGAAAAAAAACGCAAAATACCGATCATAACGAAAAAAATGCATTCGGACGCTTTTCGGACGTTCGTGGATTAGTAAATGTGCCCCTTAGTGTATGGGGCAGTGAGGGACTTTGGATCTGTGGCCTTTAGAGGTCATGCAGTTCTTTTTGTATACAGGCTTTTATGTCATTTTTGAAAAGGTTGACATAAATCCTGCAAAATTAGTTAATCAGCTGGCACTTTTTATGCCAGTCTAAATGGCGTACACAGGTATCTGATTGTTTATCTAGAATGCCTGGGAACTAGAGTTCTCTGTATATTATTATCATCCTTTACTTATACAGCACCTGCTCCACTAGAGCTTAACCCTTTAAGTGCCAAGGGACGTAGATTCTACGTCCCAGGTACCAAGGGACCAAAGTGCCATGGGACGTAGAATCTACGTCCAATGGCACTGTCGGGTTTACAAGCGCTGCGCTCGCTTTTAAAGCAGCGCAGCGCTTGTAAACCCCTCAGATCCCCCTAGGCAACGAGCAAACATAGACATACTCACCGATCCGGGTCCCCGAGCCGCACCGATCGCGTCGCCAGCCAATGACAGCAGTGGACACGCGTTGATGACGTGTCCACTGCTGTCCCTTTAAATAGCGCCGCCTACTGTCGGCTCCCTCACTCCTGCTGCGCACTTCGGACGAGATGGAGCTCCCCTGCTGCCTTCCTGCTGGATTGATCGCCCCTGATCGCCCCTGATCGTCTGCCTGCCTTGGGTAAGCTGAACTACAACTCTCTACCACTGTTTATTTTGCTTATTTCTATCTCAACTGTCTAAAAAATTTTTTTTTTTTTTTTTTTGCATTTTTTCTTCTATCTTTGTCATTATTACACTTTTGTACACATACACACTGATTTACAACTTTCCCAAGCACACACAGACACTTACACACACACTTACACTTACACTTTTTTTTTTTTTTTTTTTTTTTTTTTCTTTCTTTCTTTTCTTTTCTTTCTGTCTTTGCTTTCTTTGGCAGTCTTTTTTTTACTAAAACTTTATTTCTGATCTTGCTCTATAATTATCTGATTTATTTGGTTGCATTTTAGTGTTTTTTTGGCATTTTCATAATTGATTTCTGTTTTTGAATTATTCTATTGCACTGTAACTTTTTGTATTGCTATTGGGTGCTGAATTTGCAGTGACGTTGGTGGATCCAGGGCTCTGACCACCGATTTCATTGCAATTATTGTTCTTCTGTTGGTTTAGGTGGTTTTATTGGATTTTACGGTGTTTTATCTTTGCATTGTTCTTTATTGTGTGTTTAGTGCCCCCAAAAAGGTTGCTTTTGCAGTGACATTGGTGGATCCAGGGCTCTTACCGATTTCATTGCAACTATTGTTCTTTGATTGCTTTTAGTGGTTTTATTCCATTTGATTTCAGTTGTTCTAGAAAGGTCCAGAGGTGCTAAGATTGTTCTGGTAGTTTCTATTGCCAAGGGTTAGGCTGATGCCACACGAGGCGTAGGGCTGATTTTTTCAGCAAGTGGAAAAACGCTTGCCGAAAATTCAGCCCTACGCCTGCTACTTGTTCCTGCACCCGAATGAATGGGATACGCTCGGGTGCAGGCACGTGTAGCCGATATACGCATGAAAACGCGAGACTTTGCATTCTCACGCGTTTTCATGCGTATATCGGCTACATGTGCCTGCACCCGAGCGTATCCCATTCATTCGGGTGCAGGCAAAAAAAAAGGGGTGCATAGAGTGCAGCCCCAATATTATGCATTTTCAGGTTTGGCGGCCATGTACTTATGTGCAACCAGACATAGGTATCGTTTTATTCAGGGGAACTTGCAGATTGATGGTTAGTAAGTTTTTGGTAGTTGCCATGGAGATTTTGGGGAGAAATCTAGGTTTTTTATCTGGTTTTTCCTTGATTTCTGACCAAAATCTAGGTTTGTATCTGGTTTTTCCTTGATTTCTGACCAAAGCGCTGACTTTTGCAAGGGACTGCGGCCACAATTTTCCATGTAGAAAGAGAAGAGTGGCGTCTCTGAATAGCTGAAGGTGTGCACTTTTCGTAAATATATAGATTGTGGGGGTTATCTCACAGGTAGGGGGGGTTAACAGTGAAAAACTGCAGGTAGTGCACATAGAGCGCAGCCCCCAAAATTTCAACTGAAATTGCCCTTATGCATTGCCCCTGTTTGGGGGCATTTGGTGGCCACGTCTTTATGTGCACCCATACATATGGGGTATCGTTTTATTCAGGGGAACTTGCAAATTGAGGTTTAGTAAGTTTTTGGTAGTTGCCATGGAGATTTTGGGGAGAAATCTAGGTTTTTATCTGGTTTTTCCTTGATTTCTGACCAAAATCTAGGGTTGTATCTGGTTTTTCCTTGATTTCTGACCAAAGCGCTGACTTCTGCAAGGGACTGCGGCCACAATTTTCCATGTAGAAAGAGAAGAGTGGTGTCTCTGAATAGCTGAAGGTGTGCACTTTTCGTAAATATATAGATTGTGGGGGTATCTCACAGGTAGGGGGGGTTATCACTGAAAAACTGCAGGTAGTGCACATAGAGCGCAGCCCCCAAAATTTCAACTGAAATTGCCCTTATGCATTGCCCCTGTTTTGGGGCATTTGGTGGCCACGTCTTTATGTGCACCCATACATATGGGGTATCGTTTTATTCAGGGGAACTTGCAGATTGATGGTTAGTAAGTTTTTGGTAGTTGCCATGGAGATTTTGGGGAGAAATCTAGGTTTGTATCTGGTTTTTCCTTGATTTCTGACCAAAGCGCTAACTTCTGCAAGGGACTGCGGCCACAATTTTCCATGTAGAAAGAGGAGAGTGGCGTCTCTGAATAGCTGAAGGTGTGCACTTTTCAGAAATATATAGTTTGCGGGGGTTATTTCACAGGTATGGGGGTGTTTAGACTAAATAACTGCAGATAGAGCACAGCCCCCCCTTATGCATTGCCCCTGTTTGGGGGCATTTGGTGGCCACGTCTTTATGTGCACCCATACATATGGGGTATCGTTTTATTCAGGGGAACTTGCAAATTGAGGTTTAGTAAGTTTTTGGTAGTTGCCATGGAGATTTTGGGGAGAAATCTAGGTTTTTATCTGGTTTTTCCTTGATTTCTGACCAAAATCTAGTGTTGTATCTGGTTTTTCCTTGATTTCTGACCAAAGCGCTGACTTCTGCAAGGGACTGCGGCCACAATTTTCCATGTAGAAAGAGAAGAGTGGTGTCTCTGAATAGCTGAAGGTGTGCACTTTTCGTAAATATATAGATTGTGGGGGTTATCTCACAGGTAGGGGGGGTTAACACTGAAAAACTGCAGGTAGTGCACATAGAGCGCAGCCCCCAAAATTTCAACTGAAATTGCCCTTATGCATTGCCCCTGTTTGGGGGCATTTGGTGGCCACGTCTTTATGTGCACCCATACATATGGGGTATCGTTTTATTCAGGGGAACTTGCAGATTGATGGTTAGTAAGTTTTTGGTAGTTGCCATGGAGATTTTGGGGAGAAATCTAGGTTTGTATCTGGTTTTTCCTTGATTTCTGACCAAAGCGCTAACTTCTGCAAGGGACTGCGGCCACAATTTTCCATGTAGAAAGAGGAGAGTGGCGTCTCTGAATAGCTGAAGGTGTGCACTTTTCAGAAATATATAGTTTGCGGGGGTTATTTCACAGGTATGGGGGTGTTTAGACTAAATAACTGCAGATAGAGCACAGCCCCCCCTTATGCATTGCCCCTGTTTGGGGGCATTTGGTGGCCACGTCTTTATGTGCACCCATACATATGGGGTATCGTTTTATTCAGGGGAACTTGCAAATTGAGGTTTAGTAAGTTTTTGGTAGTTGCCATGGAGATTTTGGGGAGAAATCTAGGTTTTTATCTGGTTTTTCCTTGATTTCTGACCAAAATCTAGGGTTGTATCTGGTTTTTCCTTGATTTCTGACCAAAGCGCTGACTTCTGCAAGGGACTGCGGCCACAATTTTCCATGTAGAAAGAGAAGAGTGGTGTCTCTGAATAGCTGAAGGTGTGCACTTTTCGTAAATATATAGATTGTGGGGGTATCTCACAGGTAGGGGGGGTTATCACTGAAAAACTGCAGGTAGTGCACATAGAGCGCAGCCCCCAAAATTTCAACTGAAATTGCCCTTATGCATTGCCCCTGTTTTGGGGCATTTGGTGGCCACGTCTTTATGTGCACCCATACATATGGGGTATCGTTTTATTCAGGGGAACTTGCAGATTGATGGTTAGTAAGTTTTTGGTAGTTGCCATGGAGATTTTGGGGAGAAATCTAGGTTTGTATCTGGTTTTTCCTTGATTTCTGACCAAAGCGCTAACTTCTGCAAGGGACTGCGGCCACAATTTTCCATGTAGAAAGAGGAGAGTGGCGTCTCTGAATAGCTGAAGGTGTGCACTTTTCAGAAATATATAGTTTGCGGGGGTTATTTCACAGGTATGGGGGTGTTTAGACTAAATAACTGCAGATAGAGCACAGCCCCCCCTTATGCATTGCCCCTGTTTGGGGGCATTTGGTGGCCACGTCTTTATGTGCACCCATACATATGGGGTATCGTTTTATTCAGGGGAACTTGCAAATTGAGGTTTAGTAAGTTTTTGGTAGTTGCCATGGAGATTTTGGGGAGAAATCTAGGTTTTTATCTGGTTTTTCCTTGATTTCTGACCAAAATCTAGTGTTGTATCTGGTTTTTCCTTGATTTCTGACCAAAGCGCTGACTTCTGCAAGGGACTGCGGCCACAATTTTCCATGTAGAAAGAGAAGAGTGGTGTCTCTGAATAGCTGAAGGTGTGCACTTTTCGTAAATATATAGATTGTGGGGGTATCTCACAGGTAGGGGGGGTTATCACTGAAAAACTGCAGGTAGTGCACATAGAGCACAGCCCCCAAAATTTCAACTGAAATTGCCCTTATGCATTGCCCCTGTTTTGGGGCATTTGGTGGCCACGTCTTTATGTGCACCCATACATATGGGGTATCGTTTTATTCAGGGGAACTTGCAGATTGATGGTTAGTAAGTTTTTGGTAGTTGCCATGGAGATTTTGGGGAGAAATCTAGGTTTGTATCTAGTTTTTCCTTGATTTCTGACCAAAGCGCTGACTTCTGCAAGGGACTGCGGCCACAATTTTCCATGTAGAAAGAGAAGAGTGGTGTCTCTGAATAGCTGAAGGTTTGCACTTTTCGTAAATATATAGATTGTGGGGGTTATCTCACAGGTAGGGGGGGTTAACACTGAAAAACTGCAGGTAGTGCACATAGAGCGCAGCCCCCAAAATTTCAACTGAAATTGCCCTTATGCATTGCCCCTGTTTTGGGGCATTTGGTGGCCACGTCTTTATGTGCACCCATACATATGGGGTATCGTTTTATTCAGGGGAACTTGCAGATTGATGGTTAGTAAGTTTTTGGTAGTTGCCATGGAGATTTTGGGGAGAAATCTAGGTTTTTTATCTGGTTTTTCCTTGATTTCTGACCAAAATCTAGTGTTGTATCTGGTTTTTCCTTGATTTCTGACCAAAGCGCTGACTTCTGCAAGGGACTGCGGCCACAATTTTCCATGTAGAAAGAGAAGAGTGGTGTCTCTGAATAGCTGAAGGTGTGCACTTTTCGTAAATATATAGATTGTGGGGGTATCTCACAGGTAGGGGGGGTTATCACTGAAAAACTGCAGGTAGTGCACATAGAGCGCAGCCCCCAAAATTTCAACTGAAATTCCCCTTATGCATTGCCCCTGTTTTGGGGCATTTGGTGGCCACGTCTTTATGTGCACCCATACATATGGGGTATCGTTTTATTCAGGGGAACTTGCAGATTGATGGTTAGTAAGTTTTTGGTAGTTGCCATGGAGATTTTGGGGAGAAATCTAGGTTTGTATCTGGTTTTTCCTTGATTTCTGACCAAAGCGCTAACTTCTGCAAGGGACTGCGGCCACAATTTTCCATGTAGAAAGAGGAGAGTGGCGTCTCTGAATAGCTGAAGGTGTGCACTTTTCAGAAATATATAGTTTGCGGGGGTTATTTCACAGGTAGGGGGGGTTAACACTGAAAAACTGCAGGTAGTGCACATAGAGCGCAGCCCCCAAAATTTCAACTGAAATTGCCCTTATGCATTGCCCCTGTTTTGGGGCATTTGGTGGCCACGTCTTTATGTGCACCCATACATATGGGGTATCGTTTTATTCAGGGGAACTTGCAGATTGATGGTTATTAAGTTTTTGGTAGTTGCCATGGAGATTTTGGGGAGAAATCTAGGTTTGTATCTAGTTTTTCCTTGATTTCTGACCAAAGCGCTGACTTCTGCAAGGGACTGCGGCCACAATTTTCCATGTAGAAAGAGAAGAGTGGTGTCTCTGAATAGCTGAAGGTTTGCACTTTTCGTAAATATATAGATTGTGGGGGTTATCTCACAGGTAGGGGGGGTTAACACTGAAAAACTGCAGGTAGTGCACATAGAGCACAGCCCCCAAAATTTCAACTGAAATTGCCCTTATGCATTGCCCCTGTTTTGGGGCATTTGGTGGCCACGTCTTTATGTGCACCCATACATATGGGGTATCGTTTTATTCAGGGGAACTTGCAGATTGATGGTTAGTAAGTTTTTGGTAGTTGCCATGGAGATTTTGGGGAGAAATCTAGGTTTTTTATCTGGTTTTTCCTTGATTTCTGACCAAAGCGCTGACTTCTGCAAGGGACTGCGGCCACAATTTTCCATGTAGAAAGAGAAGAGTGGTGTCTCTGAATAGCTGAAGGTGTGCACTTTTCAGAAATATATAGTTTGTGGGGGTTATTTCACAGGTAGGGGGGGTTAACACTGAAAAACTGCAGGAAGTGCACATAGAGCGCAGCCCCCACATTTTTAGCTGTAATTGCCCTTGTGCATTGCCCCTGCTTTGGAGTGTTTGGTGCCCATGTCTTTATGTGCACCCATACATATGGGGCATCATTTTATTCAGGAGAAGTTTGTCTTTCAAATATGCCTTTGTTAGAAAATTTTTATGAAATTTTTTTTTGTCAAATCCACATTTGATCATGCGTCCAAGTTTACGTTTTAGAAAAAAAAAAAAAATGTCATAAAAAGTTCCAAATTTCACAATGCACTGACAAAAGGTATTTGGCTTTTGAGTGAAAACTACATTGCACCTAGAAACCTGAAGGTCTGTAGTTTCTAAAGATACCAAACATGAGGGGATATTTTAGATTTACATATAAGTTATGCTGCATTAACTGTTACAAGCGCTTTTCTGCTTTGTTCTGGTGTGATATTGTACTAAGTATTGCCTTAGTTTGGGGGTTACTTCTGGACAGGAACTGTGGGGTACCACCACATATTTGGTATCGTTGGAATTGGGAGTATCAGGGCTTTTACAAACAATAAAAAAAAGTGAGTAAAATTAACTTTTCTATGGAAAAAAACCTCAAAATATACAGAAATTTTTCATAATTTTATTTTTTTTTTACATATTTCACCCAAAATACACATCATATCTCCAGAAAAGTTATAAAATTTGGTATGTATGTCGAAGCCCAATTAGTGACGAAAAAAACGATATATAATTTCCCTAGTTTCGTGGAGGTTTTCCTACCAAAAAACATTGTTAAAGTGAATGAGTACAAAATGCTTAAAAAACGTCTGGCACTGGGGGGAACCGAAATGACGAATTCGGCTGGCACTTAAAGGGTTAAAGTATAAGTCCCTATCATGTACACAACTTTATCTGGATCCAATTCGCCTGTTGGTATGGTTTTTGAAAATGTTAGTACCCTGAAAAAACATACAAATGATGTGTATTAAGGGGCAATGTTGCCATGAGCTGAGTTGATAAAATTTCCAGGGGCAACAAAATTTAAAATGGGGAGGGAGCATATATGGGGGAGCAAGCGCATTGTGGGCAAAAATATGGCACTTTGTATCATGCTGCTTTAGTAAACAAGCCTTATAAATATCAATAACACAAGTGGATTGCTTGGCATTAACAAGGATTTATATAATTGCTTAGAGAAAAAGCCAATCAAAAGTAATAAAGAATTATTTGTTTAAATAAGAAACAGTGTGAAATGGCATTGCCTTATTATAGAGCTTTATGAAAAACAGATTTTTGGATAATGGAACCCACACTACCTCTTATGTTTTCATTTCTAACAGCTCAACAGTGCATGAATTTCATTACATCAGGATAGAATTGTGGAGAAGCATGTTTTTTATTCAAAAACTGTATCTGTGGCACACATTTAATATCGCATTTGCTCACTGAATTGAGTAAAGATAGCTTCTCAGCCCCTCGCTGTGGTGTCATGCAGAAAATGAGTTTAGGTTTTGTACTTTCAGATAAATTTGTAACTTCAAAATATTACCTCTCAGTGGGAATGGAGCTCAGCGTACACCTGTTGTGGTAATCTATGTTATTAATGAACTGCAGAATTGAGTATGGAGAAAGCTGTTGTAAGGTCATATATGAAATGAATTATGCAGTATTAACCACAGCATTTCAATCAGATTGCCTCTTCTAATATTCATATGTTTGGTACAGACAAAGCCAAAGTTATTGCACGTTAGATAAGATATTGTTGACATTTCTGTCAATAATTCTTATATTAATAAGACCAGAGATGTGAGTTGTTGCTGAAAGACTTCCAACAGTAAGTGTGTCTGTGTAGCATCAAAATGAATACTGGCCTTCCCCAGCCGACACAGGAGGTCAAACACAGGTATTAGCACACAGTGCACACAATACTTACATATGTGTGCGACACACAAAATACAGGTATTATATCCAGAATGCTCAGGACCTGGGGTTTTATTGATAAGGAATATTTCTATAATTTGGATCTTCATATTCTAAGGGGCTGATTTACTTACCCACGAACGGGTCGAATGGAGTCCGATTGCGTTTTTTTCGTAATGATCGGTATTTTGCGATTTTTTCGTATGTTTTGCGATTTTTTCGGATTCTTTACGAATTTTTCGTTACCAATACGATTTTTGCGTAAAAACGCGAGTTTTCGTATCCATTACGAAAGTTGCGTAAAAAGTTGCGCATTTTTCGTAGCGTTAAAACTTACGCGAAAAGTTGCGCATTTTTCGCGTAAGTTTTAACGCTACGAAAAATGCGCAACTTTTTACGCAACTTTCGTAATGGATACGAAAAACTCGCGTTTTTACGCAAAAATCGTATTGGTAACGAAAAATTCGTAAAGAATCCGAAAAAATCGCAAAACATACGAAAAAGTCGCAAAATGTTCGTTTTCAAGTCGGAATTTTTCCAATTCGGGTCGGATTCGTGGGTTAGTAAATCAGCCCCTAAGTCTACTAAAAATCATTTCAATATAAATAAACCCAATAAATTTGTTTTGCATTCAATAAGGATTAATCTTACTTATATCTTAGTTGGGATCAAGTTCAAGGTACAGCTTCGTTATTATAGAAAAAAGGACATTTATTTTTAAAAGTTTTAACTATTTTATTAAAATGGAGTCTATGGCAGATGGCTTCCCATAATTCAGAACTGGTTTCTGGATAATGGATCCCATACCTGTGTAAAAAATAAAAGCACTGAAAGGAGGCACATAGTCCCATGGCTTTACTCCTGCTTACTTTAACTCTGACAACAAACTGTATTTTTATTATCACGTAAATATTTACAAGTTGCTTGTATGTTGTGGATTTGGTCTGTGGTTACTACAAAGTCAACTTTACATTTCTGGGTCCTCAAACACCTCCTTCCTGGTCAAAAAAGTGGCTTTATTCTATATACCAAGCTAAAACTGGCTTTCGCAATTCAGAATGACTTGTACAAGGAATGAATATTCAATTCCTGGAATGAATATCCTGGAATGTTGCTCCAATCAGTATAATCTGTTTATCCTAACCAGCACGGGACCAGTGAACTTAATTCTAGAGATGCAAAAAAATAGCATTGTATATAGCAGACAAAAAAATAGACACTGCTTTCAATACCAATTATATTTACAAATACAGGTATAGGATCCATTATCCAGAAACCCATTATCCAGAATGCTCCAAGTTATGGGAAGGTCATCTAATTTTTAATCAAATAATTTAGATTTTTAAAGCTTTTTTCCTTTTTCTCTGCAATAATAAAACAGTACGCTGTACTTAATCCCAAATGAATCCTTATTGGAGGCAAAACAATCCTATTGGGTTTAATAAATGTTTAACTTAAAGTTGAAGATTCAAATTATGAAAACACCTTTTATCCTGAAAACCACAGGCACCTAGCATTCTGGATAACAGGTCCCATACCTGTAATTCTAAAACCTTCAGAAATATTTAATTATTGCCTAATGGAAATTTGCTTAGAATTACTTTTTCTTACATTAGGAAATAAAAAGGAGCGCAGTTGCTCTTTGTAAATGCTCTTTGTATACTACTCCATCCCACTACTGACACCTTATCCAACCACTTATTGTCTGATAATGAACACAGAGAAATCTCCTTACCATTTACTATTTTCATTCTATATTTTCATTTGTATAGGATTACTGAATTAGGTGTTCATTTGTCTGAAACATTAATGAGCTTGCTGTAAGCTATTTGTACTGTATCTACCCCCAGACAATCTTCAGCACCTGATTGATGAGCAAGCACATAGTCATACATGTAAGTGGCTTCATGTAATTTGGTTACCAATGATTCTGTTAAAATGCACCTTATTGGACAGCATTCCAATAAGGTGCCTCTCTTTCTCAGTGGGACCAAAGTGATAAAAACTAGTGGTTGGAATAGTAACAGAATCTACCAAATTATTTTCTTCAAATCATGTACTTTTTTTGTAGTCATTTCCAGGCAGTTAAATTGGCTTGCATAAATCGCTAGCAATAGGATTGCACCCACTTAGCAATTCTCACGTTAGTGATGCCAGTCATTTTTTCCTAGAGCTGCAAAAGAAATTTCCAGCTGGCTTTATTAATCTTATGTTATCAGCATCTTCTGTCAAGCACACAGCTGTCTTTCTTATTCCCTCCAGCTGGATAAAACAGGTTGGTTGCAGAGGGTGTGTGTTTATTGTTCCCTTGACACCACTGTCAAGAACTATCAGGTGAGATTCAATTTAAAAAAATATCTCTTTATGCCTGGAACAATGAGTTGAATATTAGATCAGTGTTTGAACAAACTGGTGAACTGGATTTTTAAAAATGGTTCCTTGGAACATGGGGCTGAAAATCAACCCCTACACTAGCATCGGCCTTCTCCCCTGCATTCAACCAGAACCATTGCGTTAGCCTGGGTGCAAGCACACGTGGCGGATATCAGCACAGAAACGCATAAGTTTGCATTTTAGAGCCAATATACGTAGCGTGTGTCTACACTCAGGCCCATGACAAGAAGAGGGCTTACACTAACCAATCCAAAAGGGAAAAAACCCAACACTTCATGCTAAGATAAGGCAATAAGGCTTATAGACAATGGACTTACTTTATTTCTTTAGTTACTAATCCCCCTCTTTTCTTCTCCTACCCAACTAAAACGTTACTATAAATAAAGGCGAACCATACTTACACCTCTAACCTATCCCTATATATCTCTTGTTATTAATAATATATATGTCAAAGACAGCAGTATTACATGCTTCACTAATTGAAAGAAACTATGTAAACCGTCATTATTGCTTATGTTTAATAAAAAAAGAAGAGGGCTTACACTGGGCACACATACATTTATATAAATCAACAGGAATTCAAGCCACGATGTCGCTATTCTGTAGTAAATTTAGTGCCAAACTAATAGCGTGTTTATGAACCTACAAATAATTATTTATTCATTAAACAAGCCTTATTTCATGATTTTATGAAGAAATAAATATTGATTTTTAATCAGGAGTGTGCTATTTTGGCAATAAATACGTATCTGTTTATGTACAAATATAAGACATTATAGCCCTTAGTATAAAATACTAGAAGAAAGATTCAAATTGCTGCCAAGATCCAGAGTGACAAAAAAATTAGTGTCTTTTTCAATAATCGTTAATATTATAATTTTTAGATGCTGGAAAGAGCACAATGCTAAAGCCTGTGGGAGAATGCTAGAGGTTCCAGTTAAGCAATAACTGAAGGACTGCAGGTTATTAATTATAGTAAATTGATATTAGGGAAAGTATATAACAATATTATTATACAGAGCTTAGTGAAAATAGCATAAAAGGGGATACAAACTGTGCACTATTATATGTACAAGTTATACAATTCAGATACTGTATATACTGTATATATATGTATATGTGTGAGTGTTTGTATAGTTAAAGAAATAGAAATATTTGCATCTATGAGACAGGGATATTTCCTGCTATGGGAATATTATTATATTTACTGCATACAAAATGTTGCTACTTTAGCAATATCTCATACATTGACTGATTTTTTTTCCCTATTCACTATTCATTTTTGTAATTAAATACTACTTTTCCCTCCGTGTTCGATGTTTAACATATTTCTGCAAGGTTAGCACAAGCAATATTCCCTGTAATTTGTTTTTAAATGCTTTGATTAAGCTGTTTCATTTCATAGCAGATGCTTTGTGTAGGAACCATGTGCCGATGAATATTGCCGCCTTGATTTATCTATTTTTAATCCTGCATAATAGAAGAAAATCACACTACCAGTGAAATCGATTTGATACAGGTCACCACAGCCAACTGTTAGGTAGCTTAACACAATAAATAAATACGTCCTCTTTGGCTGCCGGTGCAGTCTGAGAGGTTACCATTGTGGGTGATTAAGAAAACAATGATTTCAAACAAAAGAACCATCGGACATGACCAGGGAGGAATGTAAGAGATTTTCAGGAGATAAAGATGTTATGTCACTTGTCTTGTAACCCATTGTTCTTTACATTATATTCATTTTAGGGTCTGCCTTAAGAGAACCTGTTTTTATGTTGCAATTATAACCCTGTTCAGAGCTTGACACAAGTACAGCATTATAATGCATAGAATTGTGCCACTTGTCACACAATTAAGGATAATTAAAACATTATTGCAATGCAAACTTTTAGCAGACAGCTCACTTTTTTGTCTTCTTTTTGTAATTTATTTTACAAATGTCTGGTGACAAAAGTTCACATAAAATACTTTTATTTATAGAGGGCATGGGATTTGTGTATACTCAACAGAGAACTTGCCTAAGGGCAACAGAACTGTATGGAGTAGCAGGCAAATATACCAAATATTTAATGCAAACAGTTGTCTAAATACCATAAAGCAGACTGCATGGCCTGGGGCCCAACCCCTTTTGCCAGTTTAATTTTCACCACCCGCCACAAACAAATAAACAGGTGGGCAAGCAGCTGGCAATGGGGTGAAGGCAAGGGAGGCAGTTGCATTAAACTCCCTGAACTGGGCCCAAAGATTTTGCAGGGGGCAGAACCCAGATAATCCAATGCTACTGCATGCAAATACAGAGTAATGATGAACCTGTCAACATGGGGTGACTAAGATCTAGTAAAAATATATATACATATATGTAGATTAAATCAGAAGCCCAAAACAGAAAACAGGAGATATGATAGATAGATAGATAGATAGATAGATAGATGATAGATAGATAGATACCCATATATAAGTGGACAGAGGACAACATTTTTTGTCATCTCAGTGTACCAACATGTATCCCTTATTAGGAGGCAAGTATGATATATTAAAAATACCTATCAATGTTAATGCCTTAAGCTTACATAAATATCCATCCTTAAAACCGGTGCCTAAATTTACTTGTGCACCCGATATGACCATGATCAAGTACAGCTCAAGCTATAATATTTTGTAATTTTTCTAAATTAAAAGTAAAATAAATTGTTATGTATACTTTTATTATCATGTACTGTCTTCTTCATCATTCATCAAACTATTGTTACCTATCCTACTAACAGAATCACACAACAATAAACAGTACATGCTGATTATGCCTGAGTGCAAATAAAATAATAAAGCTACTATACTGCAGAGGTCGTCTTAGAATGAGTGATTCTTTTAAAGGAAGAAGGTTCTTGGTATCTAATCACACAGGAAATCTCTTATTTTAGAAGGGTAATTGAATAAAATGGCCCTTATCTCCTCCGATAAATGGATGAGAAAGATGTATCCACTTCACAACCTTGCTGTAGCTTATGAATATTTCCATATGATCTGCTAAAAGGACATTGTAGGAGAAAAATGTACAACTACAATTGTGTGGTTTTTTTTTGAAGGAAAATGGTACAGTGCTTCAAAAGCATTATTATTCCCCCTGTAGCATATAAAGAGACTTCCGAGGTGTATGTCTTTATTTTAAGGTAGATATAAGACAGAAACATGTATAGATTAGCTTTTAAATAATGCATGGGTTGTGTTTGTTACTTTTAATGTGTTTTTATGCTCTCATTCAGGACTCAATGCAGATTCAGTGGCCTAAATAAAAATAGTTTTGTGCCCTTATAATGATTATGATACCGCCATCTTGCCTATATTTCCCATGGCTGTCTTGTAGTTTCTACAGACACCAATACTTGCACATGGACATGGCAGAAATATTTAAAGGGAGCCTTGGACAATGCAGAAAATATAGCATCTGGGCACTAGGTAATTAGATCTCTGGATAGTTTTTAAACAAAAGCGTCTTGGGTAAAAAAAAGCTGCAACTTAATACATAATAGGGATGCCAAACATATTGGAACCCCTAGGGGCACATTTACAAAGGCACGAACGCTCCGAGCGTATTTTTGCCGTTTTTTTCAGGCGTCCCCACGACTTTTTCGTATGGCGCACAACTTTTTCGGACGTTTGCACGAAAAAATCAGAAAGGTTTTACCGCTGTTTACAATTGTTCGGTACGAAAATTTCGTGATTTTCGGATCGCCAATACGATATTATCGTGACTAATACGATTTTTTTTGTAAGCATTTTCGGGATATTTGCGATCTTCTGAAATTTTCGTTTCCAATACGATTTTTTCCCATTCGTGATTCGGATTCGTGGATTAGTAAATGTGCCCCCTAGTGTGTTACACTTTCAGCAATGGTTACAACACCAAAATAGCAATACCTTAAAGGCAGCCATACGCGCATTGTACAATATTCGATTTGTGTATGGCGGATCGACGAGACCACTAATATCGCAACAGCTTTCGATATCCGTTGTTTCGCCGATCGGTCAAAAGATTTTGATAGGGAGCCGTTGAAGGCACCCAAGCAAAATCTCCATTTTGGAATTGCCAAGTGAAGGTAGAATCCCTGTAGTTTCTACCTCCATATCTGATGAATTAGCCCTGAATGTCAATGGAGGGAACGAACAATCTTTCCTGTGACCAATGGTTGCAGGAAAGATCGCTATTGGTACGTGTTTGGCCACCTTAATATTTTTCTACTCTTTTGGAAGTCTTTTTGTTAGTATTACTAAATAAATGTAAAAATCTCAGACCACTTGGGGATTATTATTGATTTATTATAAGATAGGCACTGAGGTCATTAACTGCTTATTTAGGTTTAATCCTAAATTGCTAAACATTCCTAACAATAAAGTAAAATTAAATTCAAGATTTTCTGCCCCTGTAATTATTCTGCATAAGCATTTTCTTGAATAAGTTAGTGCTCAAGAGAAAAAAACATGGCCAAGATAAAAAAAAAAGACATATATCTTTGAGTAGTATGGTGGCTCAGTGTGTAACAATGCTGCTGTGCAGTGCTGGGGTCCTGAGCTAAATCCCAACCAGGACATCTGTTTTGTATGTTCTCCCCATATCTACATAGGTTTCCTCCCTCAGTCCTAAACCGGAAGGTTAATTGGCAACTGACAATAGTGTATGCAAAAGCAATAGGGACCTTAAATTCTTAGCTCCTCTGGGGCAGGGGACTGATATGAACAATGTATTATTTTCTGCAAAGTGCTGTGGAAATTTGTCAATGCTATATAAGTAACAGGAAAATTAATAATATGCAAGTAATACGTTTTGTCATGAGTAATTTTTTCCCACGATCACAGGGTTTTTTTCCTACTTCAAAAATTGATAAATATGTCCCTTTGTTTGAACATTATAAAGGTTCCTGTGCAGAGTTGAAAAAGGGAATGGTTCTAGTTACGAATTGATGATAATTATAATGATTAATATTATTATAATTTAGTTCTTAAACAAATAAAAAGAGAAAATGATTTATTAAACAACTTTAAATACATTGTAAAATGTTTTATTGTCTATCTACACGCACAACAATGCATGTTCTACACTGTAAAAAATGAATAGTAATTCACTGCTCAGAAATCAGCGGAAACAGAGCTAAATAACTGCTAAAACATACATTGTAAATGTATATGCACTTGCTTGATCTATCATTGTTAGACATGACCTGAATCTGCCTTAGACCCCTGAAAGCTAACCACTATTCCAAAATGCAACACTGGTTTTATAACAACATTTAGGGATTCCATGGCATTACCTTGCTTGTAGTATAATTGCTCTGTGAATGTTTTTATTCGAGCAGAAGGGTTATTGCTGGAAATCCTGCAATGTAGCCTTCTGGTTTTCTAAATGTGGAAGAAATAATTAACCAATTAAATTCATGCGCAGTTTATAGCAATTTAAAAACTTGCAAGTTAATTATAGCAACAATTGTGGACAAAATGCTAAAAATATTTGGCAGTAAAATGCCTTTGCTCATTAACCCAGCCTGTCTGGAGAAAACCAATTTGTTGAGATTTTCTTTCCACTTGGATAAGGACAATGTATGTTTAAGTAGTTACAAACTGACAAAGAAATGTTAGTGGAATAGTGGAAAATATGGTACAGTAAACACTATCTATTTATCCATCCATCCAATCTGAAATTATCTGATATATCATTGTTTAGATTTTGTTTTTACGAGCACAAATAGCAGTTAATATTCTTTTTAATTTGCAAAGACCCACTTAGACTAGCATTGTGCTACAATTAGCATTCT
The DNA here is from genome assembly GCF_000004195.4 of Xenopus tropicalis. Taxonomy (NCBI): domain Eukaryota; kingdom Metazoa; phylum Chordata; class Amphibia; order Anura; family Pipidae; genus Xenopus; species Xenopus tropicalis. Next base: position 159,431,561 of record NC_030677.2, read on the forward strand.
TTTTCAAAAATTTATGGAATCAGTGGAGTGTTTAAGATTATCACTTCCACCGAACTGTAACACCCCATGGATTTCTCATATGTATGTTAACAAATGAAATAACAAAACAAGTCACTTTCACAATTATGTTTTATAAGAAAAAAACATTAGTTAACTGAAGACAGTAAAGTTCAAAATATGACCTTGGGAGGGGTGGAACCGTTTATGAATCTAGTGTGGCAACTGGTTTTAAACACTTGAAAAAGAGCCAGACTGTTTAAAACATGTAGTATGATTGAAAGAATCTTTGCAGCAGAGTTCTGTATTTGTTTCAGTACCATAAGTTCACTCTACATGTGTTGTGTTTAAGTCATGACTGGTTACCCCAATAGGCCCTCGCACCCAGTACATACAGGAATGCGGTTGTCTGTGGGACCCTTGGACTGCTTTATTCTTGCGAAAATACATTTCTATGAAAGCTGCCTTCTTGTTGAGATATGTATGCATCCTAGACAGGGTTTAAGGGGATAGAAAAGGGGATAGAGTGTGACTGCCTTGTGACGGCAGTGTGAATATTTGTTTTCGTGTTCCTTGCAAACTATAATCTGGTGAGACTCTTTTTTGTTGTTTTTGTTTCCCTCTATTTTTGTTCTTTCCCTTTTTTTTGTTCTTTTTTTGTGTGCTATGAAAATAAAGCACAGGGAGGAGCTTATAAATAGTTATGAGCGAATCTGTCCCGCCATAAAATTTGCAAAACGGCAAAAAAATTTGCGAAACGGCGAAAAATTTGCGAAACACATTTACTGCGCAATTTTTTTGTTGCCCGCGTATATATTTTTTTGGGTCGCCCACCCTTTTTGACGCGACTGCACCTTTTTTTTGGACACAACCGTGCCGGTTTGACGTGACCGCGCCCTTTTTTGACGTGGCCATGCCTGAATAAACTCCAATGTATTCTGCACAGAAAAAGTCACCACAGAAAAAGTTGATGTGAAAGAAGTTGGTAACAAAAAAATGCCCATTGACTTCAGTGTGTTTTGTGATATTTCGAATTTTCCACCAAAGTGAAATGGGACAGATTCACTCATCACTAGTTACGGGTACTGCATTGTTATAATTACTGTACACCCCCAATAATTAAGTTCACCCCTTTTTGACCCCATATACAGTAGTTGTTTAACCCATATTTGTTTTTACATTAACAATGCAGAAGAACAGCACGCACAGGATTTGCCGAACCAGTTGTAATATTACCTGCGCCTGGTGGTCTAGTTGAGTGGCGGAGATGCCCGCTGTCTTCCCGACAGGGACGCCTGCCTCCTTCTGTTGTGCCGCGTCAAACTCAGGAGCGCATCTCAAGCACATGTATCTATTTCTGATTCCCTTTATTGCCTGTGGCACAAAATTCAAATATTTAAAGGTGCCTGCACATATTTTTGTCGCCCAGCTTTGGTTCTTCTTTCTAGTTCCTGGGTGCAATTTTCCTGTCTGATTTCTGTGTTTTGACCTCTGCCTGACTTTGACCTTGGTGAATGCTGCCTGTCCTGACCCTTTTTTTCTGATCTTTGACCATGTGTTTTGTATTCCGATTATGTACCTCTCTGCTAATATGGTATTGACCTCCTCCTGATTCTGCTGAAATGTTTAGGTTCCCTTTCCTGCCCAGAATGATTGCCTTGGTCCTCTCACGTAAGTCCTGCCAGCACCCGAGTAGCAGAGGGCTCCTCCATAAGCCAAAGGTTATTGTTATTGCGTGACACCAATCTTCCAAAGGTTTATTTTGCTCAATGTTTCGGCCCTCCGCATGGACCTTCGTTCATAGTCAAACATTACATTAATATATAAACTCCCCTTACTGCTGTTATTTCTACTTTTGTCTTTAGTTTAGATGGAAATTGTTGCAGCAAAAGAAATGATGGTGTGAAAAATTCATTAAAATAATTTAAAAATCTTTTGATTAAAAGTTGGACAATCTATAGATCCACATAACGCTTACTACCTCATGTTATTTGCTATATATTTGAACGGACTATTTTTCAATCTAAAGGTGTCTTGCTACAGGGAATTTACTGCAACTTGTAAAAAAAAATCAATAAATAGAAAGACGATTTTGAAAATCATTGATTTCAAACTTTATGAGTTTCATATTGGTAATGCGTCTGGTTTTGCACAATGAGAAAAATTATATTTTTTTAGGTGTATAATGGGATTTCGTTTTTATTGTTGCCTGCGCTGATGTATAACCTCTTCCCTATAGTGAATGTCATCAATAAGCACAATACTGCCAACTTTGTCAGTGTTTATTATGACTTTTTTCTGTCTGTAGTGTCTGTGTGGAGCTTGGTATGGTCCTGGTCGGAAGAATCAGAAATTATTTAATATGAGTAAACCACCAGCATAACTTTCTTTTTCATAATGTGAGTTTTGGATCTTAACCCTTAAAAAATATTGTGCTATTTAGTATTTAAAATACTAGTTTTGGTCTCACACAAAGAGAATGTTGAATCAAAACCCAACAGAGGTTGCAGGTGAAGTGTCCATTTTCTACTAACATTTAATATGGATGATAAATATTTTATAGTCACCTTGATGATCCTGGATTTCTGTTCTACTCAAATATTCCCTCTGTACAGAGTATCTGTCACTCGATGCATATACAAGTTGTCACCTAGTATGTATGAAAAAGTAGTAACGACACATACATTTTGCAGCTCATCATTGTCAAATCAATATGTTATATGTTATAGTTAGAGATGTAGCGAACTGTTCACCGGCGAACTAATTCGCGCGAACATCGGGTGTTCTTTTTGCCGATGTTCGCCACTTTGGGTTCGCCGCGGTTTTTTTTGGCGCCGCGTTTTTTCGCCTTGGTTTTCCCGCCGCGTTTTATCGCCTATGCATATACATAGGAATAGCTTGCGGGTTTATTTGGCGTTATTTTTTGGCGATATTTTTTGGCGTTTTTTTTTTTTGCGTTTTTTTTGGCGGTTTTTTTACAAAGTATTTTTCAGAGAAATTTTTGCTTGATCCCCCTCCTGCATGCCACTGTCCAGGTCGTGGCACCCTTTAAACAACTTTAAAATCAGTTTTCTGGCCAGAAATGGCTTTTCTAGGTTTTAAAGTTCGCCTTCCCATTGAAGTCTATGGGGTTCGCAAAGTTCGCGAATATTCGCGAGTTTTGGCGAAAGTCCGCGAACGGGTTCGCGAACATTTTCGGAGATGTTCGCTACATCTCTAGTTATAGTCACCTTGATGTTATATGTTTTTACATCTATATAATTTTGCATATTAGAGTTCTTGTAAAAGTGTTTAAAGGAGTACTGTCATGGGAAAACATGTTTTTTTCAAAACACATCAGTTAATAAAGATTCTCCTGGTTTTCATCTTATCTCTCAGATCTATTCTTCAGTGTCTCTTACAATGATGAATCTTCTTCTTCCTTGCCTCTTTATGTCGGGGTTCCTCAAGGCTCATTCCTGGGCCCCTTACTATTTTCTCTCTATACCTCCTCACTTGGCAAATTAATCAATTCTTTCGGCTTTCAGTACGACCTCTATGCTGATGATACTTAGATCTATCTTTCTTCTCCTGATCTCAACCCAGAGCTTCTAACTCGTGTCTCTTCCTGCTTGTCTGCTATCTCCTCTTTCATGTCCAAACGTTACCTTAAATTAAACCTCTCTAAGACTGAATTGGTTCTCTTTCCCCCATCCAACGTCCAGATTGTTCCCAAGGTATCTATAACGGTTAACAATTCTTCCATCACCCCATATTCCCAGGCCTTGGGGTTATCCTTGACTCTGCCCTGTCCTTTACTCCTCATATCCAGTCACTTATCAAATCATGTCACTTTCACGTAAGAAATATTTCCAAAATATGATCATTTATCACCCAAGATGTTGCCAAAATTCTTAATCATTCTCTAATAATATCTCACCTGGACTACTGTAACTCCCTATTAATTGGCCTTCCCCTCCAAAGACTGTCCCCTCTCCACTCCATAATGAATACTGCTGCCAGGCTCATACACCTCTCCAACCGCTCCTCCTCTGCCATGCCACTCTGCCAATCCCTGCATTGGCTTCCCCTACCATCCAGGATAAAATTCAAACTAATGACTCTCACATACAAAGCAGTTCATAACTCTGCCCCACCCTACATCTCTGAACTCATCTCTAGGTACCATCCAACCCGCTTGTTACGCTCCTCTACTGACCTGCTCCTCAACTCCTCTCTCATTCCCTCCTCACACACTCGCATTCAAGACTTTGCAAGGGCTGCCCCACTTCTCTGGATTTTGCTCTCTTTTGGAATATGGACACTGCAACTACACTACTGTAGTTGTGGTTTGTGTTGTGTATGTGGATTAAGGAATTACCAAGGATTTTACTATTAGCACATATGCACTTCAACTCGTGCACTTAATTAATGTAAATTATCATGACAAGGGGACTCCTCAACTGACCCTTCACTTTGAGGCACTCCACTGAACCCCCTTGTTACATACTTTAATAAAACACCAGGAGACAGAGGTGGAGTAAAATGGCCACAGCATTTATTCACATTTTATCAAATAAATAGGACTTTGCCAGCGTAACCCAAGGCAATATTCTAAAGCCAGAATTCCATAAGAGATCGGTTCTATGCTCTGCCCTTCCTCACTGAAGACTTGAATTTTACTTTCATAATTGCCATTTGAGATCAGTGCTATGTCATATCCTCCACTGAGTATTAGGCTGCCTCTACCTACAGAGAGGATGGCCTCAAACTCTGCTACCAGCAGGAGCTGCATCACCAACCATTACAGAAGTTCAGCAGCCCTGTTGCTGGTCCTGGATCTGCAGTATCTAGCATCTGTATCTATCAATCCACCGTGCAGTCACAGGAGAGAACCTCCTTTCTCCCTCTGCTAAAATGACCTGTGCAGTACTCTGGCAAGGTCCTACCGTTACTGTAACAAATAAAACTTAAAACACATTATCGTATATCTACTGTTTTGATCCAGAGGAAGGCAAAAACCCAGCCTGAAGCCTGTGTCAATTATGCCTCAAGAGGGAAACAATTCCTTCCTGAACCCCATGGCGATCGGAAACATTCACTGGATCAAGCAATCGTAGTTAACATTAATTAAATACAATGCTGGCTCTCAAGTTTATATTGCATAAAGATACAGAAACCACAATATAACCACAATATAACATTGCATTCAGGAAAACATCCTCCTGACATTTTTGCAAAATATGCAAAAAGGGGGAGGATGGGATGTTTCTACCTGCTCAGAAGATAAGGATGTGAGTGCTTCTTTTCCTGACATCACATCACTCTCTTTTTCCACCCCCAGCCCAGCTTTCTCCTGTCTTAACTCTTTTCTTCTCACCTAATCACAGTTGCACCTGATTCTGCCAATCTCTAAACATAAACCAGTGTAATCTGGCTGCTGGTCATTTGGATCCCTTGTCTTGCAGCCCCTGCGTTTATGGCTGCAGGGCTTCTCATTATTCATTTCCCTTGGATTTTTAGAGGCATATTTATGAGATGATGAACTTTAATTTTCATCCATTGAGAAAAACACCTTTAAAAATGTCAGAGAAATGAACCGAAAGAGGCAGAGTTTTACTGTATTGAGCTTTAATTTCACACTGTGATAAATCCTTGGTTTTTTTAAGTTAAATGTTTCAGGCCCCAAAGTACCCCTTTCCAAGTGTAGAAGGAGCAACTGGAAAGATCCTGACTTCAGACTTAGTACTGTGGTAGCAGAGTACTATACCATGTTAGCCATAGAACAAAACCAGAAAATATAGAGTAGGAGATACATTTTATTGGCTAACTAAGTATTATTATTATTATTAACATTTATTTATAAAGCGCCAACATATTCCACAGCGCTGTACAATAAGTAGGTTTCATACATTGGACATACAGAGTAACATATAAAGCAATCAATAACCAATACAAGAGGTGAAGAGGGCCATGCCCAAAAGAGCTTACAATCTACAAGGAGAAAGGGTTGAGACACAAGGTGTGGGAATGGGCATGACTAGAGTTGTGAGAGGTGTGGCACAGGGTATTGCTAAACTAGATTAGGGTAAGCTTCTCTAAATAAATGTGTTTTTAGAGATCTCTTGAAGGCAGAGAGATTGGGAGAAAGTCTGACAGTTTGTGGGAGCGAATTCCAGAGAAGGGGGGCAGTAGATTTAAAAAGGCGAGCTTTCAGCACTACTTAGGTACCTGCTTCAGGCATGGTATACGCAGAAACTAAAATATACCATGCCTAAAGCAGGGACCTAAGTAGTTTTGAAAGCTGGTATTTTTTAATTTACTTAGCCAATAAAAGGTATCACCTAGTGCAATTAGGTTTTAGTTTCTTATTCAGACAAACCTTTTGTTATTTTGCTGAATCCAAAATTGAGGTTAGGCGAATGCCTGGTTAGTTCAGACCAGATTGTCACATACAAGTCTTCTTTATGTTACAGACTATAGAAAAGAGGAGCCCGTAAACTGCCAGGAGTACCCTTAAGGTATAGCAGGAGAGCCTCCCAACCCCGGTGTTCACCGATGCCCTTTTGGGACAATTGACTTTCTGCGGTGGAGCTGACAGGGATTCTACACACGGCCAAGGTATTCCAGTAAACGTGGTACAAAAAGGGATCAGGCAGAGGCGAAGTCGAGTCAGGCAAAAGTTCAGTGGCAGGCAGCGGAGATTCGTGAGTTAATATTCAGGTAAAAAGTCAAACAAAACAAAGCTCTAGATAAGATCTATAACCACAGATCCAGCTTGGGCAATTAAAACAAGCAGAGGAAGAGAATCTAAATTCAAATTTGGTGCCAAAGGTGACGCCAGCGTGTCCACTGATATCGTGATGCAGCGCCAAGCGTCATTGCGCGTGCGCACCTACCAGTGCAGTTTCTTCCACAGTGCAGGAGCGTGCTTACATGGAGGAGCCTGGGGACCGGCATGCATAGAGATAAAGACATGCACCGGTTGCCCCGGGACCAGCATGCATAGAGGTAAGGACATGCGCCAGTTGCCCGGGGGCCCCTTACAATACATTTACACATCATACAGTACACTAAAATAGTGTTTCCAGCACCCAACACACTTTCACATAAAATCTTATGATATAACTAGTCACCTATGAGTTGTTTTATAAAAAGCCTAATATGATGACAATGCCTTAGTAAAGTCTAATATTCTTACATTTGACATTAGGGGGTGCATTTTGCCTATTTTGCATATTTTTTTATGAGCAGCTGAGGACATGGAATATGTTTATTTTGCTCTGTTTAAATTTTCTACAAAAATTGAAAACAACATCTAAAAATACTCTTATGTTTGTGCTTCCTGAATTGCTTGTCTGATAAAAAGGCTCCACAATTTATTTGTGCACTGTGTTCTCTCTCTCCCTCTTAACCTGCCTGGCCTTAATTCCAACTTATTTATTCAAACTTTTCCCACTTATGTTTGTATTTCAACAAGCAATAATTACTGCTATTCCAAGAAATGCTCTATCAGCCCTCCCTGTCCTTCTAGCACTGCTTCTCTTCATTTGCTTTCCTGTAAGCATTTTTTGTGTTTTGTGGAAAAAGCTCACAAGTTCATTCTTTTCATTCAATTTAAATGAATCTATTACCAAAAGACTACTTAACATTTTCGCTGGAGGAGATGGTTGAAATGCCCTGGAATCAAGGAATCCAAAGTTGTTGAGAGTGGAACATTTATTTCATTCAGCAATCCACAAAATGTCACCAGATAGGGAGCGGAATAAAATTCACTTCAAGAACTAGAGGGACACTTTATATGTCCTATCGAAAAAAATAAAAACTATTGAACCACTACATCAACCTGCAACATAAAGACACTTTTGACCTTGTTAGATCTACTCAAAACAATTTCATGTGTAGTGCTTGGGACGTGATCAAAGCACTAAAATCAGGGATATATTTATGGCATATGGGTACTAGGGCTGAAAAATAAGGGCCTGAAATGATTACTTTGTCCCTTTTCAATAAGTTTTCAAATTGATGACCCTGATATATTGTACATCTAAAGGGTATATGTGAGTGCTTTTACATTTTCTGTTTTGTCTGCTTCATATATAAGGAAACATTACCCTACATACTTCACCTCTTACCTTACCTCTTGGTTTTGGTGCCTTAACAGATGCTGCAGTTAGTCTTTTATGTGATCTACAGCTGTATAGGCTGGTGTTTAATAATTATTCTTTATATCTAAAAGTGAATGTAACTCAAAATAAGCTAAAGAATGAAGGAAAACAACCAAAAATATTTTCATACTGTATCTCCACTCAATTAAAAAATTATCAAAACTACATATAGACATAGTTAAAACGTCATGGGCCTAAAGGCAGCCATACATGACCACTGGTTGCCGGAAAAACCGTACATCCACTCCACTAACATTAAGAACTGAATTGTCAGTTATGCAGGAAGAAACAATAGAATTCTACCCATCTGATGATTCAGCATTAACCTACTGCTTATGTACGGGAACCTTCAAGAACGCCAAATCAAAATTTTCCACACTGGCCAACTGACAAGACAACCGATATCCAAGTCGTTTGCTGGTATCAGTCGCCCTGTCAACCCACCGTACATGTACTGAATATTGTATGAAACCTTGTTTCGTTTAATAATATCAGTGCATGTATGGGCACCTTAAGAGCCTGGAACTGAAACTTCATTAATAGGTGTCCTAAAAGGAGCCACAGATAAATCCAAAGGGTTGAGGAGACCACTTCATGCTTATGCAAATAAAAACAAAGAATTCTAGGAACTCATCTAGGATTTGGCCAAAATTCAGCCTTTTTCAGCAGAATTCAGATTCGTCCAATTCCACTCTTCAGGCCGAACAAAATTCGAATCTTTAAAATTACGTGACATTTTGTCACATAATAACGGAAGCTGAACATTTTTTGCTACGTGTAGCACGCTGTTTTCTGTAGCCCTTCCTTATCCTAATTTATATATGCAAAATAGGATACAGTTAAGGCCGAATCTTTCACGAAGCATTTGGGGTTCGGCCGAATCCAAAAATAGTGGATTCGGTGCATCCCTAATTCTTTTGGATTCCACCATGACAACATACAGGCAGCTACCATTTTGTGGATACTGTTATCAATGCATCATTCCAAAATCTATTCTATGCACCACGATGGCAGACCTGATGCTCGTGCACAGCTTACAAAGTTATTGACAGTCAATAGAGAGAGGTAAAGTGAAGAGTGCAGTAACATCTGGCAAGTGCAGAAATGCAAGTAAAAGTCATTGCTGTGTTTCAGGCATAAAGGTGGGAAGACAAAATAAGATTGGCAGATGAGATTTTTAAATGAGTTTATAACAGAAATGAATGTTTTAATAAAATTATGGTTTCATGTTTAATTTCAAAAGGGCTATTATTATACAACTTTTTTTAATACTGTATTTTTTATTTCATATGACTCTAGCAAGGATAGTAAAGACATATAATGCTTTTCGTTTTGACACTTCTATATAACAGAAATATTTTTACGACAACTTCCATGAAGCCCACCATAAATCTGATTTCTTGCCTTAACCCATCAATGCATTAAAGAGATACTGACACCAGGAATTAAACAGTTTTTATAAGTATATCATAACATTGTCTTTATATGCTATTTAGAATTTTGCCTTAAAAGTATTTGACCAATGCATTTATATTACCTGCCATATTTGTGCAGCAGGAGTCCGTTAGCATTAGAAGCTATATGTCACGGTTGGCACCCTAAACCAGAACTGATGCCAAGTTCCCTGGTCTAGGCTCGGCTTCACCAGTATTGTGACCGCTTTTGGCTTCGGGAGGAGCCATCAGCTACTCAGATGCCACCTGGACTTAACGAGGGGAACAAGGCGAGGAGTTCTGGCAAGCAAAGGGGCACGACTGTAGATAAAGTCAGTTAGGCCGAAGATCATGGTACAAAAGGATTAGGCAAGTTAGTAATCAGGCAGGCTGGGTCGAGGCAGGCAGGAATCAGGGAACGTCAGACAGGCATGGGTCAAAACCGGATAATCAAACAGCTGGATCAGGCGATAATCAAGGAGTCAGGATACGGATAGCAGAATAGTCGGGAACAGGCCGGGTCAAAACCACAGGAAAACACTAGCAGGATACAGGAACTAACGCACAAGGCTCAGGAAAGGCACCAGGAATCAATCCTATCACGGGCAATGAAAAATGGCAAAGGTCCCTTTAAATACCTTTGAATTTCGCGCCATTGCGCGCTGACGTCATTACGCCAGTGCGCATGCGCTTTAACAATGCGGAAGTGCGCGTGCGCACTAGGAAGGAGCCGGCGCAGAGGGAGAACGGCGCAGCGGGCGGTCCCGCCGCGCTGGTAAGTGTTCTTTTATTACACTATAACTGACAGGCTGAGAAGGGACAGTCAGGTTGGCAAAATAGTCAGGTTTAGGAACTTAAAGTAACACCTACAAAAGCAGTCCTATCACCGAAAAATGATCAACATGACCTATAGGTAACTTTTTAAAGTGATACTGACATGAAAAAAATACTTTTCAAATTATGAATGTACATAAAAAGTTGCCTATAGGTCATGTTAATCATTTTTTGCTGATAAGGCTGCTTTTGTAAGTAATTGTTACCTGAAGTTCCTAAACCTGACTGTTTTGCCAACCTGACTGTCCCTTCTCAGCCTGTCAGTTATAGTGTAATAAAAGAACACTTACCAGCGCGGCGGGACAGCTTCTAATGCTAACAGACTCCTGTTGCACAAATATGGCAGCCCCCTTATAGAGGAATATAGGGGATCAGATAGGGAATGTAAAAGCATCAGGCAAATAGTTAAATGGCAAAACTATAAAGCTCATGCAAAGACAATGTTATAACATATTTAAAAAAGGATTTAGTTTTAAGCGTCAGTATCACTTTAATAACATTAATATTTAAAAAAAATGTTTTCATGTCAAAATCACTTTAACAAAAGTCGATATATAGCAAAGCAAAGTCTTTCTAGTTAGCTTTCACTTCTCTATTACACTTTCTCCATTCCAACAGCTTTATTACTATTTACCTTTCCAAACATTACAAAATTACAGAGATTATTTAGAACAGGGGCAATGTTACTATTGCTATAGGTATGGAAAGCACTGTTTTCACTATTGAAAATTGATTTCTTCCAAGATAAACATTGCAGTTGTAGTGTAATTAATGTCTTTTCATTTTTCCCCTTCTTCCATGGGGGGATGATATTATGTATGGCATTGATTTTCTTCAGCTCAGCGGGACTCCCAACTGTGCAGTCAGTTCTCCATCATTTACTCTTTAGGTGACTGCAGGCCTGTGTTGGTAAATTGGATTATGAATTTAGTTGTGTAAATGTGCTCAACATACAAATCAACTGTAGTATTCTTTCTTTGTTAGTATTTTTGGTGGCATTTTTGGGGGTTGCAGTCTGAAATGGAGTATTAAAAAATGATATAACATTAAGGTGATCTCACAGATACAGACATTAACATAATTTCATTAAACATCTATACAATTGTTCCTTCTTTATGATTCATGATTAATCAGCAGACCATCAGGTTACCTAAACCTTTTATATCATGGAAATAAATTAGTACCTTTTATCCTGGGTCCTCTTTGTCTGGGATTTGTGAATGCATATTTTACCATAATTCACTGTAAAAAGAGAATTATGTAAAGTGCATTATTAAAGTACTTACTTTGAAAAAGAAGGTGGTGGTATAACTGGGCTAGCCTTTTTTGTTAACCCAGGTCATGCCAAAAATATAGAAGTTTGCCTTCAAGGTACAAATGTATGTAGGGCAAAGTCTGATTATCATATTGTTTTCATAGGTATGTTGTTAGTTATGTAATAAACTCTTTTCTTGAATAATCATCCACTGTACTATAACTGTCATAGAATTGTTCTTGTCTAGTCAATAAAATGTTTCACTATAAAGTTAAATTGTTTATCTTTAGAGACCACTAGTGATGGGCAAATCTGTCCCATATTGCTTTGCCAAAAAGTTAATGAAACAGTGAAAACTTGCAAAAGGCATTGAAGTCGATGGAACATTTTTTTACAGCCATTGGAGCCTATGGAAATTTTTTGTGGCAAAGCCTGGTGAAAAATGTCACTCATCACTAGATCCTAACCCTGTGCAGTCAACCCTTGATCCTTACTTCATGCAAAACAGCTCCAACCCTTACAGGAAAGCTATCATCAGTCAATGGGGATAAATAGTAAACTCTTACTTACTATATAATTACTACCACCCCCCCATCTTAAAGAGATGGTGAATATATGCAGTTACGTGCTTAAGGATAATGATAATAATGACAAAATCCCACACTTTGATTGCGTTTTTCTCTATTTAAGGGCTTGGGAATTGAAGTTATACTTGAACCACCCGTCATACCACCCAATTAAGCAGAATTGGTACCACTATACTATTCTATTTCCTGGGCAATACTGAGCAAAGAAAAACAGTACATGTAAAAAAAAAAACTTGGAAATATTTTTTGCTGAATTTTTGGTGTCTTTAAACCATTTTAGCTCAGTTTAGAAAACATCAGGTCCTTGACAGCCAGAGCCAGATTTGTGACAGGTACGCAGTTAATGCAAGCGTTTGAATTACACTTTTGTAAACCCCCTATGTTTCTAAACTGCAGGAGTGTTATTCTACTCTTTTTCTATTGCCTTTGGAAACACTATAATGTTTTTTTTCTCCACAATCAAAAGCAGTGACCAACCACAGAGGTGATGTCAATTAGACCGTTTATTCTCATTATGATGATGAAGCATTTCTTCTATTACCTGTTGTGACTGGTCCTAGCAAGAAGACAGCAATCAATACACTATGGATGTTCTTATTTAAACTAATCAATAGGTTAAGAAAAGCTCCCCATAGAAGCCAAATGAAAATAGAACATCTCACTTCTGAAAAACTTTTAGACAGCCAAGGGAGGCTTTTGTAAGCAGAGCTTTTTTCAGTGAATGCACAGTAAGATTAGGCTATATATATTGTTGCTCATATTGTATCACGTATCACGCGTAGAAAATACAAGACAAAGAGGAAAATATTTCTTTGCTTCTTTCTTTTCCTTGACCTAAATGTGCTCTTATGGACTATGATTTTTCTATTTTCTTTTCCCTCACTTGTTTTTTTTCTTTGCGGCAAAAGACCTCCATACTGTTTACTAGAATACACAAAGGCAATATTTAGAAGGGATTTCTTTCCTATCTACTGCAGACAATACAATTCATGTTTAAAAGTAATACAGGTATGGGACCTGTTATCCAAAATGCTAGGGACCTGGGGTTTCCTGGATAAGGGGTCTTTTCGTAATTTGTATCTCCATACTTTAAGTCTACTAAAAAATCATTTCAGCATTAAATAAACACAATAGGATGGTTTTGCATCCAATAAGGATTTATTATATCTTAATTAGGATCAAGTACAAGGTACTGTTTTATTATTACAGAGAAAAAGGAAATAATTTGGATATGGCATTCCCATAATTCAGAGCTTGCTGGATAACATGATTTTGGATAACAGATTCCATACCTGTAATATGAAAACTATAAACTTATAGATAAATTTGGCATGTAAAATCAGTCTTTAAGAAGAGCAGGTCTTGCTCCTCTAGATAAAGCAAACAAGTCATACCTGGAAGAACAAATAATGTATGTGAAACTTACTGGTGATCTGTTTTACACCTTGATTAAGTTGCAAACTAATTAATATTGGTAATGGATCTGATATTTTGGTGCAGTTTATTGCATTCTTACTCCATCAAAAGACATTCCATCTTGTGCATAATTGGCTAATAAGTAGACCACTCCCTTTGCACTCTAATATAGTGTTCAACAAAGGAATGGGTCCTCCTCTTTGGCTGCTTCTGTTGGCAGGTGGAAATTCCACTGAGCCTGGGATCAACAGGGCTCAGTAAATCCATTTACCCTAGAGAACCACCTAAACTCTAGCAAAGTCGGGGAACAGGGACCCCATGAATGAAGATTAGCAAGAGCAGTTTGACACCTTTCATAGCACTAGGAAAGTGAGATAGTTAGTTTAGTTTGAAAGAGCAGTTTCTGGCTCCAACCAGGAGAGATTAGCTGGGAGTATTCTCCTATACAGGCACTGTTGCCTTAGGGGCATATTTATTATGCTGTGTAAAACTAATTCGCCGAAAAAACAGAGTAAAAAGCTGTGTAAAATAAATGGAAAAGATCGCCATCTGAACGCCGGATATTACGCCGTTATTTTCCATAAGTTCCGGTAGAAGAAAAAACGCGTAAAACAATTACGCCGATTTTACGCTGTTTTTACGCCATTTTTACACGGCAAAGCCTGGCGAATTTTCTCACCGTTTTCTACACAGCATAATAAATATGCCCCTAAGTGTTGAGCTGCAGGTGTCAGGTCAGTTCTTATCCCTGAACCACCAATGGCTGTTTGGGATCCATGACAGCTAAGGTATACATCCTAAGGACACAAGATACTTATCCAGACTACTCTCCACAGTGGTGCTGTGCTGTTTTGCTCTCTTTACCCTGCCCACACTCTGCTGAGGTGGGATAGAACGGTGCACACCAAATCTTTCTATCATCTGTCCTTTACCTGCTTAATCCATCTTGTAAGTATTGCATAACTCTGTGGATCATTTGTCTCGGACAAATAAATAAGTTCAGTTCTGTTTTACTGTAAACTAACTTTCTGGTGTCATTTTTTCATTTACTTTGCACACAGCCTAAGTGAGTTGTAGTCTTACTAAAAGCCCATCCTGTGTGTTAGACTCCTATGTACCCCATGCTCTAACAGACTATCTAGCTGGTATTGTCTGTTTTCACAGCCAAATAGGGGTTACAGATATAAAGTTGATAACATCAATAAACTAAAAGTCACAGAACACTTTCAAAACACAAAGGAGAAACGGCCCAGTAATAAGTGGGTGGTAATTGGTAGATTGGACTCAGCTTTAAATATTGGTACCATTGTTGTTATAACTGTGCTTGACAGAGACGTTAGCCTCGAAACCTTGCATTTGTTTGTACTTGTTTATAAGTTAACCTCTTTTAATTGCATATAATTGGGATTTCTTTTGTTTTTTATATTAAGAGGTTTATGTAATAAAAGGCATTATGTTTGCCCAGGAGCAGTAACCAATAGCAACCAATCAGCAGGTAGAAGTTACTGGTCACCTGTTTGAAAGCAAACATTATTGGATGCTATGGATTACTGATACCTGTTAACCTTTTATAACATGTGGGGGTTTGTGTTTGTAGCAGCAAACTGAATCCTCAGGACACTGTCCTGTTCTGGACATATATATATATATATATATATATATACGTATATAAATATACACACACATACATAACAACATAATATATATTCAGTGTCTGGAGCAAAATCTTGCACATATATTAGATGATTTTCTATTTCTTTTTTAGGGGGACCCCAATCCCAAATTCTATAAAGGAAAAGTATAATAGTTTTAATATCTGTAAAGCCTGCTCAGTAAACACTAACTTATAGAGAGTGTCATCTATACATTCTTGGTATATTCATAATATCATTTTTACTTTTTCTACAGTATAATGCCAATGAAAATGTTTGCACCGGATAAAAATATGTCTGTGTGGCCATTAATAGACTGAGTTGTGACTGGTCTTTGCCTTACACTTATTAGAAAGGTGTCATTTTCCGTTGTGTGTTTCCACCAGTTCCTTCATGTCAGTTTCTGTCTGCTAGACTTTTTAGATATATAACTACAACTATGAACACGATGAAACAAATGTACTTGGTTGTATAATAACTTTTTAAAAAAATAATTAAGCCTTTCATTCAAAAATCCCCTAAAGGACTCTGCACAGCCCCCAAAATCACTCTCTCAACATTAAATCAATGTCCTTTATACCAAGGAAGCTGAAACATGCAGTGGAAAAAGTTCACTTCTTTATCTAGCTTGAAGCTCTGCCCCATTTAGTATACTGGGCCTTCCATCTTCTTTGAACAGCAAACCAGTCAAAGTGCTGCCAAATTTGCATGCCTGATTGATTTCTATTGGAGCAGGAGGCAGCAAGGATGCACAGTTGGCAGGTCTTTGACCATGTTCCTTTTCAAAGGAGAAGGAAGGTGGAGCTTCATGCTAGATAAGGAAGTGGCTAAAACCCCAACTTTGTTGACTTTTCACGTAATAACCATGACTTTTTTGTACTGTTACACAAAAAAGCCAGCACGAAAAAAAAAACCCTGAAAAACTCTAAAACCAGGAAGCAAACAAACATCTTTCAGTTGTAAAAGGGACATCTGCCATTGACTTTGAGGTAAAATATTTCCCTATCAGTTTTTTTTTGTCTTTTTTTCAGAGATTCCAGGAAATGCACTCACTATGGAACTATTAAAGCTTGTCAAAAATTATGATTTAGAAAAATGCATGGTGACAGGATTTGAAAGAATAAAAATAACATTGGGGTGGTAAAAGACGACAAATATAGCTGCTGTCAGACATGAGGGAAATCATTAAATTATGTCCTCATAGCAAATCTAAAAACTATAATTTATTAGCTAGCTGGTGTGATAATAACCATAGTTGCAAGACAACTATTTCCCTGCCATGTCTATTTGATTGTATTACCGTTTCAGTGATATATGAATAGGTAGATATAGTTTTGCAGTAGAAATATGATCAAATTGTCACTGTGCTGCCTGTAGCATAACAAAGACAAAGTGGCTCTATGCATGTTTCAGGAAGTTAAAAAATACAAGTTTCTAAATATACTGTATATTAATAGCAGGATACTATATATATATATATATATATATATATATACTGTATACATATATACAGTATATATATATATATATATATATATATATATATATCAGATCATGTTACTACAAGTTGCAGCCTGCATTCCCTTCCATCTTTACCTTAACAAAGAAGCCATGGTCTGGGGTTGTGAATTGAACAGTGCCCTAATGAACATTAACATGCGACCTATTGAAGCAATCTGGCTCTTAATTACAAATGCTGCTCCTTGTAAATATATTTTTTTTTATTTTTTGTACTGATTGTTTTGGAAGACTCCAAGAATTTCTGACTGACAAAATGCTTGTTTGCAGTATCAGACTGGCCCACCAGGATATCAGGAAATTTCCCGGTGGGCCCAGGTGTCAGTGGGCCCTCCTGCTTTTGACCAAATGACCAGCTTCATGGTCATTCCCTATTTCTGAATCAGAATGAAGAGGAGAAATAGAGGGAAGAACAGATGCTAGCATGTAAATAAAGGAGTCTAGGAGAATAAAGAGGTTGGGCAAGGAAAGGAGGAGAGTGGGCCTATGGTCTAAGGTTTTCTGGTGGGCCCCTGAGGTCCCAGTCCGACACTGCTTGTTTTTCTGGAAATCAAAGTGTGGTTAAATTCTGACTTCCAATATAAGCATTTTCACTGTTTTTTCTAACAGGATCAGAGTTGAAGGGCCAACATTCGAGGGCCAAATGATACATTGCCTTAAATAAAAAACAAACTGTCTTTCAGTTATCCCACAATGCAATACTATGTTATTTATAAATCTATCAAGGCTACAGCTATTATTGTACCAAGAATATTGTTCTTTGCACTGCTAATAAAAGCTACTTGTTTCCCAATATTCTTGTTAATGTATGTGCTTCAGGAAGCAGCTTGCTTTCAATATCAACACAGATTAGGAAATGATATAGAGCACAGAGGTGGTTTAACTGTTCTGCCTTTATACTGCAGCGGAATGAGGACCTACGAAAGGTACCCGTGAAACATTGTTTAATGTTTGCATTCTTTGGTCTCAACAATAAAATTTCACTCAGTCCTGAAAATGAAGGTAAAGTAGGTAGCAAAGGTTACCAAATGTAATATTGTTTTATTCATAGTTTAATAAGGTAGACACAAATAAGACATTGAGATTTTCTCTAGAGTATTTCCTCCTGGGGATAATAATCCAGCAGAATGGCCTGGTGCAGTCAATATTTATAAAAGCAATTACAGCGGGGATATTGAATGAGGCAATCTGCCACTTTAAGTTTCCTTGCCTCTTCTTCAAGATGTAGCAGTAAAGTTCAATATTCTCCCCAAGCTGAGAGTCGCAATCACGTTCATTCACTCGGCTCCTGCACAATTCAAATTAACATTTGAGCTGAAAAGAAATAATCAGGGAGGAGGAAATCCATGCAAGTTCAACTGTTAACATCAACCTAAGACTCTAAAGTTCAACTGAGTGTACAGCAACTCCTTATGGAGAATGTGTTACATTTACAAAATAAAACACATGTCAATATATAGAGATTCTCCCCCCCCACAAATACTCGGTTACATTATTCGCCATGGCAAATGAGAAGCAAGAGTGAGTACCATGAGATAACACTTGTGTTTGTGGCACATGTTCATTTTTGTTATAAACATAATACAAGTAGGGGACCTGTTATCCAGAATGCTTGGGACCTGGGGTTTTCCGGATAAGGGATCTTTCTGTAATTTGGATCTCCATGCCTTAAGTCTGCTAAAATCATTTAAATAATGAATAAACCCAATAGAATTGTTTTGCCTCCAATAAGGATTAATTATATCTTAGTTGGGATCAAGTACAAGGTTCTGTTTTATAATAACAGAGAAAAAGAAAATCATTTTCACAAATTAGAATTATTTGCTTATAATGGAGTCTATGGGAGATGGCTTGTCTGTTATTCAAAACTTTCTTGATAACGGGTTTCCGGATAACGGATCCCAGACCTGTATTTCCTTGGCCTATCATTATTATTGTAATCACTAAACGTATGTGATTAAAAACATTACATCTATGAATGCAGAAATTTCACAATCCTAATCCAATAACCCAACCCTCCAACCCACTCACTCCTCCCTCCACGGCTCCATTAATATGAAGAACTTTTCATCGTAGCATAGATAATTGTTTAACAAGCATGCAAACGTAGTAAAGAATGGCAATTTTTGCTTGCTTCATGGTATACGCAAAAAGAATTTTAAAGAATTGAGGACCAGTTTTTGGATTACATTACATGATAAAGGAAGATGTGGTCCTTTCACTCAACACCTGTTAATGGCATTTGATAATAGATTACACAACAGTTACTCTAAAATGTTTCTAGAGTGTTGTTCACTGGTCTTAAAATTTCTATCTAGTTCAGAATGTGTGTACTTTGGGGCATATTAATTATAGTGTGTAATCCAACATTAGCAGCGATGTTGCCCATAGAAACCAATCAGCAGTTCGGTTTGAACTGCCACCTATATATTAGAAAACAAAAGCAAATATCTGAGGGTACCTCAGTATGCTGTACACCTCTACATTGTTGTTTTCTTAACAGTAATTGTTCCTTGACAGCTTATGGACTATTGCACATGGTTCATCTTGTCCACTGAAGCACACTAATGTCTAATATGATATGTCACACAGACTGCTAATTATATATACAACATTGCAATCTGTTTTTAGCCTGTGACAAAAAATAAGCTTATGTATAGGTAGCTCACACCTACACATTATTAAGTGAGTCTCAAGGGCTATTCTCAAAGGTGAATTAAATTAAAACTAGGGTAAGGAAGACAAATAGATTAAATTGGGAATTTTTGGACACAAATTATGTTAAAAAAAATCTGGCATATGGTGGTTACAAAAAAAAGTACGAGAAAATTTTAAAATTGATTTTACATGGGTGTAGGCAAATAGTTTACTCCATTTTAATACCAATAGTAGGCAAATATGCCTTCTAAGAATTAGCTTGTGCTCTTTACAAGGCTGATACCAAACAAGTCGTTTGTAGATAATTGCTTAAAGCAGGTCAAAATAAATTCCATTGGTTCCTAAGAAGATAATCTTCGCTGTAATTTGTAATGTACATATTTATTCCATAAAAACATCTCATGAATAAGGTGCAAGTATTGTCTTAAATTATAAAGTTGTGTTTATCTACTACATTTGATCCTACACTATAGCGGGTTCTGCATGCTATGCACATGGTGCAGTTCAGAGCATGTTGCCCCAATATAATTTCCAGCTCATGGGCAGGTTGCAAAATGTTCCCATATGCCTCTCCATTAACTTGAACCACAACTTTGTGGACACAAACACACACGCACACACAGTGCACTCACAGGTCAGATGATTATTACTGGAAACCCAGCAGTGACCATTTCTCAATGATAATCGTCTGACCCATGAGTGCACCATGTGTGTCCAGGCGATTACTATTCAAGTGAATAGATGGGCAATTCAGAGAATTTTGCAGCCCACCCACCGAGCTGGAAATTTTAGTAGATGCTAAAATGCTCTGAATTACCCCTCAAAATCTTTGGGAATAGGTTTTAGAAAGAAGTAAAGTGTTTTGTTTACGGAACTCTAAAGCAGCGCAGTGAAATAATTCTAATTTTTATCTAATGGGCTGGTGTGTGCCCTTTGTTCTGCTCCAACTTGCCAAGAGAAGATGAGAGGATAATTAATTCATTACAGCCTACGCACAATGTCAAATAATGTATTGTAAAAAGAGATTCTGAGTGTAAACCTGAACATCATTCAGGCTGGGTTGGTTTTGTTCCTGCTCTCTGTACAATTACCTATCTTGACTTGCTCATGTAATCAGTTAATTTTAGAGACAAGCAACATTTTCCCATTAATTTGTTTTCCTTACACCTGACTGAACCTTCTTTGCAGCTTCCTTTTCATGTAATAACCCTTTCACTGCTAAGTTTTTCCTAATGTTTCTATTAGTATGGGCCTCCTTAAATTTCTGCCATAGTGCAGAATTACATTATTATTTTAAACCTATGAGTGGTAGAGGACCTGAAATGATTGGGGAGCTCATACGTGATAATATTACTCTTTAAAGGACATGCAAACCCTACATTTTCTTACCATGCATGTAAGTTCCATGCACACCGCCTTCACCCAAACCACACCATTTATACTGCATATATCCCCTGCATCTGCCAGCACCATCACATTTTCCTAAAACAAACAGCAGCTTTTATTTGGCGCCCATTTTCCTTGTCACACATCTTCAGTGACATTTATATCTGCAAACAGCACATGTGCACTGTGTTCATGCAATGAAAAATGCAGGTTTACACAGGCAGAATTTACTTTGATGAAAAGTCCTTCTTGGATTGAGCACTGTAAAGGTTAAGCTGAGCTCAGGACAGGAGGTTCGGAGAAAAAACATGTTTCTCCAGCAGAGTGCACAACTAGAGCAGAGTTTTTATGGAAACCAGCTTTGCCATATGTTCATTGGCTGCCAGACTGGAGGGTGTCTTTGGTAACCTAAGTTGAGAAGAACTGTGCATGCTCAGTAAGCTAAGAGCCAAAGTCAGTTCCTAAGGGAGGGAGCCGAGTGAGTTAGAGGAGGAGAAGGGATCCCAAGTTATTAAGGGAATGCTGCAGCCTTACTATTAACCCTACTATTAACATGATTTCAAAAAGGCTTTTTGTAAGGGGTTTACATGTTATTTGTGCAGGGTGGTGTTAAAAAGCAGCCATGTGTGCTGTATTTTGTGAATCTCTCTTGCAAATCTGCACTGCAAGTGGCACTTTTTCTTCTTTTTACCTCTGATAAAGACACCTTGATGATTGAAAAAATATCAGGTTTTTTTTTATGGAATATCTTTTAATGTCAGTAAATTTGGTGCTGCTTTTGGGTTAATTGCTTTGGATTAGCACATTACATTGTTTATTAATATTGCTAAGGGTTAATACTCACAGCAGTAAAATATGGCATAATGTGCTATAATCCACTGGTTGAGGCAAGGTCTGTATAGTGGCTTCAACACAAATGTTGTACCACAAAATCAGATCTCCCTTGTAGTTTATCCCTGTAGCCCAACCAGTGGGTCATGAGCAATATGTTGCTCACCAACCCCTTGGATGTTGCTCTCAGTGTCCCCAAATTCCTGGTTGCAAGTTTTGGCTAAATAAAAACAAGATTTACTACCAAATAAAGCCTCCCTGTAAGCTGACAGTGTGCATAGAGGCTACCTAATAGCCAATCACAGCCCTTATTCGGCACCTCCATGAACTTTTATGATGCTTGTGTTGCTCCCCAAGTCTTTTTACATTTGTCTGTGGCTTACGAGTAAGAAAGTTTGGGGATCCCTGCCTTATACAGATATACAGTGCAAGTCAGTGGGCACTTTTATTCACACAAAATATTAAAGTCAATAGGCTTTTTCACATTTTCCCCACAAATCTTGGCAAAAAAAATTGATCACTGGATAGATTTAATCTAATTTCATAGAGACAATACACCATTCTTGACTGCTGAGGTATGGCTCCAGTTTTTAGGTGGTTTTTTTTGCTGTCCTCAAGAAGAACATCTGTTGAGTATGGGTGCCAACTGGTAAGTCATTCACATATACAGTAGGTTTCATGGGTCAAACAAAATGTGTAACATTTTTCATTACAATGCCATGTGGCAAGATTTGCCAAGCTAATTAAAACATTAATTAATAGGTATTATTATTGAACATTCCTCTGAACTGTAGTAAAGAGTGTAAACATCAAACATACAAGTTTAGGAACTTAAAGGTTAAACATTTATGGGAAATTCTCATCTAAAAAGTTATTCCATTTCAAATCTGTATCTGCAGCACAAAGGGGCCATTGGTGCTGCTCCACTGCTGCTCTATGAGAAGGGACGGCTAGTGAATCTTTTGAAACAATCTCTCCCAGTTATTGGGTAGGAATTTGAAGGCACAGAAATGTAACACCAACTAAGACATCTGCATCTTGTTATTAGTGCCTTATTTATGCTTCATAACTTATTTATTTATTTAAGGAATATCCTTTATGGTGTTTCACTGTACAGAAGGCAGCTCTCTCTCCACCTGTTGTTTTCTGTAACCCTTGTTTGTTATACTATTGTAAAGCTCTATGTAACCTGTTAATGAAATAATAGATTAATTGCCAACATTATACATTCTTCAGGCACATAATAATGAAATATTTGGCTTCTACTTTACACTAGTCCTGTCTGGCACCTAATTTTAATACATGCTAAGTATTCAGAGCAATGTGTAATTGCTTTTTTTTAAAATTTTATATGTAATGTATTAATTAAGAATTTTTGGGGGGAATTGCCTAGAGTGTTTTAGACAAAGTTTGGCAGATAAATATATGTATGCCTTTGCTATTTACATTTCAATATATAAATGCCCTGTAACTTTTGTCTATTCTATAATGGTAATAAAGTATTAGCTGATAATCTATTATTGTATTCATTTTTAGTGTTGTTTTAAGGCTGATTTTATCAAATCCTTACCAAATTGGACTGTATTAGGGGGCCATCCATTATATTCTGAGCTGTTTCCTGAAATGAGATTATTATATGGTTTGGTGCATTTTTAAAATTTTAATGCAATCTTTAGTCAGAGAGAATCTAAAGGAACTTTTATAAGATATTACAGAAAGTAGACTGTAATCAACTATATCCCTTTCACAACTAATGAAACTGACTACAGTATCTTTCTAAGTGCTGCCTTAAGTACAGAATCTTGTTTTCTGTGCTATTAGAGATGTGGGAATTTAGGCTACTCTCAGAGAGTTCTGCTGTTTCTTACAGTTCAATGCTCAAATTTGGGAGTTTAATGTGTGGAAGGGTACTCGAAAATTTCAGTTATGTAAGCTCAAAGTGTTGAGGTTAAACAGCAGTGATCAATAGAATGATACACAAAAAGTATATACAATTTAAAAATGTAGAAGTTGTTGTTATTTGTATATTAACTTTGGAAGAATTAATGGTATTAAATGCAATGTTTGTTGTAAACTTGATTTAGTGAAACATAGTTTGTATTTATATAGAATCCCTTGATGGCCTGGAACTGTGCATAGCCTAGTTATGATTTAATCTGGCTTGAAACAAGACAAAAGTCAAAAGACTATCAAGTTCAACCCCTCCAAATGACTCTCAGTGCATATATAACAAACTAATAAGGGCACTCGCAGGGATGTGCATAGCCATGACTAACCTTAGGGGAACGCTGACGGAAATGCCGGTGATTAAGAGCCCTAGTTAAAAAAAAGTGAGGTTTATTTGTTTTGCTTATTTGTTCATGGTTGCAGGAGTGGTTGAAATGCGTCAAGAACATATTGTAATAAAGTAAGAAGATTTTTGCAAAAAAACTTGTGAGTGCAGACTTTGTATTTGCTTGATATTATTAAAAAATATTGTGCATCGGGGAGTGATCACTGGTTATATATCACTGGTTACTGGTTATATATAGACCTATCAATACATTTACATACATTATATTATTTTATATTATAAGATATATATATAAATATATATACTGTATATATAGAGAGAGGGACAGAGAAAGAGAGAGAGAGAGAGGGAGAACAGAGTGGAGCACACCTTCACCAAAATAACAGCCCTGGGTGCAGGTCAAAAAATAGACATATAAAGAAAGAGTACCGCACGTTCAGGGACTTGGTGCAAAAGAAAAAAGTTTATTAAAAAAACTCCAACGTTTCGAGTATAAACAGTACTCTTCACTGGGTGAAGAGTACTGGGTGGATTCACTGGGTGGGTTTTGGTCTGACATGTCAAGTGTGCATTTCGGGTTCAAAATCCACCCCATGTGGATTAGCTTAAGCCTTTCCTGTCATTGCACACCAATCATGGACCAGGTAGAAGTGGAATGTGATTTTACAACTGGGGAAGAAAGTATCAGGTGTGACATTAAAGTTTGCAAAATACCATAAAATGTATTATATAACTGCCATAGAACCCTTGGAGAAGCATTAAGGCATATTAATTACCCCCCAGGGACATATTTATTAAAGGGTGAAATTAGAGTTCACCAAATTTCTCCATATGAAAAATCCACAACTCTCTCTCTTAAAGGAACAGTAACACCAAAAAATGAAAGTGTATAAAAGTAACTAAAATATAATGTGCTGCTGACCTGCACTGGTAAAAGTTGTGTGTTTACTTCAGAAAGTCTACTATAATTTATATAAATAAGCTGCTATGTAGCCATGGAGGCAGCCATTCAAAGGAGAAAAGGCACAGGCACATAGCAGATAACAGATAAAACACTATTGTATTCTACAGAACTTATCTGTTATCTGCTATATAACCTGTGCCTTTTCTCCTTTTTTCCAGCTTGAATGGCTGCCCCTGTGGCTACACAGCAGCTTATTATATAAATTATAGTAGTGTTACTGTAGCAAACACACCAGCTTTACCAGTGCAGGGCAACAGTGCATTATATTTTTATTACTTTAAAGCTCTTTCATTTTTTAGTGTTACTGTTCCTTTAACTCGTATTTGGTTTTAAGATCATTTTTATCAAAAAAATCTGTGCCTTGGGTTAGGATGGCAAAGTCCTATTTATTTAATAAAATGTGAATAAATGCTGTGGCCATTTTCTCCACCTCTGTCTCCGGGTGTTTTATTAAGGTATGTAACAACACCCCACTGGGGCTTCAGTGGGGTGCCTCAAGGCGAAGGGTCAATTTAGGAGTCACCTTGTCATGTAGGTTTAGTCCTGACTATAACATGGCACTGTCAGACAGTATATACATCCCTAGTAGGGCTACTCCAATCTCTCTACAATATCTAGGGGTTTTATTGTGGCACTGGGACTCACACTTGCCGTTAAGGTTTTTTGCACACTGGACCAGAAAAAACACCACGGATCAAGCAGGAGTAATCATAAACCCACTGTCAGCTCTACAGACACATGTACTTTCCTGTATTCTTGCTTCATGGATAAACTTGCTCAAAAAAGCCCCATCATTATTTTGCATAAAGAAGGTAGCATATTATCATAAATGCAGCAGAACTGATAACAGGGATATCATTTAAAGAGCAAATGCTAAAGGGTGAAGAGAAAAGTGCAGCCGCCTTATACTGTCAAAATAATTTTGTCATGAGGCTTAATAATACAAATAGCAGCAGTTGAATAGTAATTACAGCATTTCTGTCCTCCACAAGAAAGGATTATTTGCAGTGATGTCCATTACCAAAAGAAATTTCCCTTGTCACATGGAGGGAATTCTTATCATTTTCACAGCAGACATATGCACTAGAACTTAATGTCTTAGCTATGATGATGCATTTAACTCCTCTGTTCATATTTACGCATATCTGTGAGATTACTTAGCTAGTCTCCGGAGGCAGCTTTTATGCAAACTATCAAGTCTTCAGTGTGTGCACTGACAGAACCGCTTTTGTGACAATGATATCTGAGTCTTAACTTTCCATATGAGTAAATGCCCATTGTAAAATGTATTAGTGTAATATATTAGATGAGATTGTTAAGTATGGTAACTGTAATAGAAAGTACGTCTTATCATCTTTTTGTTAACAGAAGATTGTGTAGAAAATCATGTTTATATTTGCATATTGTTAAGCATCCATATCCACGGGATCTTGAAAGGAAAGGAAGGGGGCAAAGAAAGCAAGTGCTGTGCATTTCCATTAAAGAGATTGCATTCCTTCAGTCAGATGCAATAAAAAAGCTGCATTTTGACAAATAGTTTAGTCAAGGATATAGATATTCTGCAGGAAGGCTGGCTAAACTTCAGGGGGGTTCCATGAGACCATTGATATGAAAAGATAACCATTGCAGTGATGCTAAAAAAATGATTCTTCAAAATATTTAAGTACATTAAAAGTTGCCTATAGGTCACTGATCAATTTTTGCTGATAGGGCTGCTTTTGTAAGTAATTGTTACTTAGAGTTCCTAAACTTGACTGCTTCACTAACCTGAGTGTCCCTTGTCATCCTGTCAGTTACAGCTTCTAATGCTAACAGACTCCTGTTGCACAAATATGGCAGCCCCCTTGGGGGAACTTGGGGGATCAGATAGGTAATGTAAAAGCATTGAGCAAATACTTTTATGGCAAAACTATAAATAGAATGCACAGATGTTTGATGTACAAAAAGGTTTAATTTCTGGTGTCAGTATCTCTTTAAAACTTCACACAAACCATAACCCTAATTCTGAAATATTACTGCTAACTTTAAGTAGTACTGAAATACAGATATCCATTCATGGACAGATATTCATTCAGACTGACTTAGGATAACAGTGTCATTGACTAATATATACAAATACTGATCTAAATCCAGAGGAAATGTGTGCTTTTGTAGCTACGACACATAGCCACCAATTGTATCAGATAACAAAGACAGAGAACATACAGTACATCCTAGTCCCATTCTAAGAACCCCTCAGAAATAAAGAAACATTCTTACAAACGAAATAAAAAATCAAATATGCCACTGGTTGCTTTAAAGGGTTTTTTTTTTAACCTTTAAATTACCTTTTATTATGATGTAGAGAGTGTTAGTCTAAATTTGGTCTTTATTTGTGTTTTTTTAATGATTTAGCATTTGTTCAGCAGCTCTCCAGTTTGGAATTTCAGCAGCTATCTAGTTGCTAGGGTCCAGTTTAACCTAGCAACCAGGCAATGTGCCACACATCTCACATTGCTTAACTCTGATCTTGCCCATTCCCACACCTTGTGTCTCAACTCTTTCTCCTTGTAGATTGTAAGCTCTTTTGGGCAGGGCCCTCTTCACCTCTTGTATCGGTTATTGATTGCTTTATATGTTACTCTGTATGTCCAATGTATGAAACCCACTTATTGTACAGCACTGTGGAATATGTTGGCGCTTTATAAATAAATGTTAATAATAATAAAATAATAATGGTTTGAAAAGAGATACGTATATTAATAGAGGAGGGCCAAGATAGAAGGATAAGAAATAAAAAGTAACAATAAAAATAAAACTGTAGCTTTACAGAGGAACAGTTTTTTGGCTGTCGGGGTCAGTAAACTCCCAATTGAAAAATGAAAATCATCAGAACAGGAAGGCAAATAATTTAAAAAAATTATACAAAATAAAAAATGAGGATCAACTGAAAAAAGTTGCTAGGAATAGGCCATTCTATAACATACTAAAAGTTAACCTAAACGTAAACCAACCCCTTTAAACACTAAATAAACATAATTTTAAGTAGGACATTAGATTTGTCATCGTGGGATCTGCAGTCAGTCCTCATAGCAATACAGCACCCTCACCACCAAAATATTACATATGGCAGAACAAACTTATTGTAAACAGTGATCCACGTATACACATACATTTGTATTGGGTTGGGTTGGTTGGCTAAGAATATGATTTTTTTTTTATTGTTCTCTAATGTAGTGGTTTTGACCTACT
Source organism: Xenopus tropicalis (assembly GCF_000004195.4). Lineage (NCBI taxonomy): Eukaryota > Metazoa > Chordata > Amphibia > Anura > Pipidae > Xenopus > Xenopus tropicalis. Next base: position 159,459,763 of record NC_030677.2, read on the forward strand.
GCATACCTACAGAACAAATGAACAGCATATTATTTCTGAATAGGTTTGCAACAGCTACTATTGTAAAAAAATATATATAAAGCATACACCACTGGGTTTGTGTCACAGGGGGCAGGAACTGGAGAGCTTAGTGGTTACATTTTCTTACTCTGACATTTGATTCAAGCTAGAAACTGGTTCATATTCCACTGGGAACTCATTTTGACCTTAGGCAAGTCAATAACTGATGTCCAAGCAAATTTGGTGTACCATAATATATGAATTCCACAAACTGTTCATTTGAAACAAATTGTACAAATATAGCTCCCCTTACTTGACTTAACCCTTACCCGAAACACTTGACACAATCTAATGAAGTTGGAAAGTGCCAGGGGATAGAAAGATCTATGCAGGCAGTTCCCCTGCAGCTGCTTAATAATCACAAATCCTAATGCACCATTAAGGGCAGTTGTGCCTAAACCTTGACACTGTCAGCTGGTTTATATAATCCATATCCATACATGTCCATGTCATTGGATATAAACATTTGCAATATTCCAGGCTCTATTAGTATGACTCTAATTGGAACTCACATCACATATAAACCTTAGATTTATATTCAGCTAACTCTTCAGCTGATTGAACTTTATTCGCTGTGATTACTTCCTTTATCCTGTGGGTCTAGGGCAGAAAGAAGCACTGACGTGATTAAGATGCTGGCAACTTATCTGCATATCTTTTAGTAATGCCCTGGGCATTGTGTGGTTTTAATAATGGCTTTCCTTTGAGCCAAATTTATTTCTTCCTAAGCACAATTTATCCTCTGCTGCAGCAGTAACAACTAATGTAAATTTTAGAAGTCATTTATTTGAAGGGGTTTCTCTAGTTTGACACAGTTAATGAATTCTAAATATTTTTCAGGCAGCCGTATAGGAAAAAAAAAGTTTACTCCTTGTAAGTGTTAATGTGCATGAACCCACCAATAATTGTGATAAATTATAACATAAAGTAAAAAAAATAGTTTTATCGCTAGACAAGGATTTGCTGCAGCATTTTAACCCTTTGATTACAACGCTTTTGATCTTCCAAATGCTTTACTAATGCTTTTAGCGTTTAAAGAAAATGACATTACGAGGGAAGAGCTCATTTTCTAATATAGCTGTAATGGGAAAGAGACTGAAGGCATTCTGTTAGCAGGCTGCAATCCAATCCCCATTGGCTATGAAAACCTCTGATAAACCTTTTTTATATTCTGTTATTACCTTGAAAAGATTAAAGGAAAGCGAATGAGCATGTGGCAAGCAGTTTAAGTCACAAATGAAAAGTGCACTTGCATTATGATAAGGATTTCTGCTTTGTATTAATTCACTGGCTAAGACCATTAAATATGTATTTAGCCCCTTATTTAATATAGTTATTCCTTGAATAGACAACATAATTTCTGTTCTCTTTAAACATTAGAACTTAATAACTGCTGGCAAAGAATATAAGCACCTTGAGTAGGGAAAATGGTTGAAGTCTTTAATTTCTGGCATAAAAAAATCAATGTGCATTCTATTGAGCTAAGATTTGCATTCCATTACACATCTAGATAGATACATAAGACTCAGTTTAGCATTGCTAAGGGAAGCTTACAACCCATTAAGATCTAAATAACCATCGATCATTAACCTAAGTCCTTCAGTTGTTGGAGAGATGATGGCTGTTTCTTTTCTGAGCAGGGCAAAAAGCATATTGGTAATATAAATATTTGTATGCAATTGTACATTACATAATTATCTATTAATTAACCAAGTCTTCAGATGGTAGAATCTTTATGGAACAAATGAGATCTATCACATTAGCTTATAAATCTTGTATGAGCAATAAAGGCTAAGGTTGAGCACATATTTTCTAGACTAATGGCCTAAACGCATAATAAATGAATTAATGACCTTACGTTTCCGGTACAGATTCACTAAATAGAATTCATACTGCTGGATTCCACATTTTGATTACCTTAATTTTATTTAATTTACTTTTATATTACAATTCAAAACCAGAAATTCCATATCAGGTGTCAGATGGAAAGAATGCAATGCTTTAATTGGTCATTAGTTCCGCATGAGAGCTCAGTCATGTTCTTTAGTAAGTTAGTAAGTGTCTGAGAATTTGCATGCCTTCCAATTGCTGTTTGATATTTTGGTCATTGCAGCAATATACATGGTGTTATAACCAAGACACTGATAATTAAAAACCACCAAAATATATCCCTTCAATCTGCCCATGAAATGTACCCCACCAATCTGCCCATGAAATGTACCCCACCAATCTGCCCATGAAATGTACCCCACCAATCTGCCCATGAAATGTACCCCACCAATCTGCCCATGAAAGACCCAGTTAGACCACCCTTTTGCCTCGGCCAGAAATATTGCACACCGGACAATATAACTAAAGGAAGGTATCTTTAATTTAAAAAAAAAAAAGCAGGACCATATATTTTAAGACCCCTTCCATTCCGTATAATTAAAAGGTGCACTTTGCTTTATTTAATTTGTTCCTTGCATAGTCACCTACAGTACTAGTCATATTATCAACTGTATATCTTCAAATAGAAGTTGTACTCAACCTTTAGTTCCAGCCTTCTTTTGTACAATACACCAAAACTTTTTGGTAATTTTATCAGACACCGAGTGATTGAAAATAGTTATGTTTTTTACATAGTTAATGGACTTTGGTAGTTTTTTAAATTCAAACCCTTCAAATGAATCCCAGTGCATGCTTATACAGAACTATATATACACTTACATAAATAAAACTGTATATACCAATGCCTATATACCAATGAGTATTTTTGGGCAGGAGAGATTAGGCAACCTGGTAAAAAGCTGGACTTTCATAAAGTTAAGAACTTCCAAAAATACATGTACAAATGGATCCACAGGGAAGTAATCAGTTGACTGGAACAATTACAAGTTAGGGGCAGATTTATCAAAATGTGAATATAGATATTAATACATAAAACTCACCCACGTTCTATTCATTTTGATAAATCTGCCCCTTAATGTGCTTAGTAGTGAAAATATACAGAGAGAAGAGTCTTATTAAAGGTAGTTATAAATAAAATCATTGCTTTGCTTAATTATAATTAATTATAAGATTATTATTGTTAAGTTGGAAGGCAATATGATAGACATTAGTTAGAGGATGAACATATAATCTTAGGCAGGTGTAACTATGGACAAGTAAACCATATAAACCAAATATGTTGTATTAGGATAAAAAAAAAAGACAAGGACAAATAAAATAGGATTACTGCCCTGGAAAATAACATTTCTTTGCCCATATCTTTGAATGTTCTCTTTTATAAACATGGTAAAGAAATCTTTGTTAGTGTAATGGCTAGTATTAACAAGATAGCTGGTTTCTCGTACCAGTACTAAGTACCAAGCGATATTTAGAAAAATGTAATAGATAATAGTATGGGATCTCTTATCTGAACCTGATATTCAAGTTCTGAATTAGGGGAAGCACATCTCCCATAGGGTCAACTTTAAGAAAATAATTCAGTTTTAAATTATTTTCTTTTTATCTGTAATGATAAAATGTGCCTTGTATAAGAGTAAGCATTGGTTCCAAAACAATTCTATAGGGTTTATTTAATGTTTAAATGTTTTTCATGGACCAAACTTTGCTGATTAGTGATGAGCAAATCTGTCCTGTTTCGCTTTACCGAAACACTAGGAAAAATTTTTGAAACGGCGAAAAATCTGCGAAACGTGGTTGTTGAGCAAATTTTTTGTAGCGCACATCTTTTTTGCCACATTTTTTCGCCTATTTTGATGTGACCACACCCATTTTGAAGCAACTGTGCCCATTTTTAAGCGACCGTGACTTTTTTTAATGCACAACTAATTTCTGCTGAAATTCGCCTAACAATTCGCCAATGGTGAAATGCAGTAATTCGCTGTGAATCCATGCCTGGCAATTCCCTGGAAAACCACAGGTCCAAAGCATTTTAGATAATAGATCTTTTATTGAAATATAATGCAACCAGCTTTGAAAATATTTATATTTGACCACTAGCCAAGTGTCCCACCTACCTGCCCCTGCTCTGCTCCGTCATTGCTTGATATGAGAGTTATGTGAGTTTTTGCATAAGTTGCTGTGGGGCACACAAGAGGTATGGCCTAAATTTTGGAACTGCCTGCTTGTGTTCATGGGGGGGGGGGCATATAAATAACTTGTGTGGTCCCCAAAGTTTTTGATGGCAAACCTGCCCATACACATCACCCAACTGCCAGATTTCCTGTCTGTCTACACCAGTGATCCCCAACCAGCAACATGTTGCTCTCAGTGCCCCCAAACCAGGTAGTTATTTTTGAATTCCTGACTTGGTTGCAAGTTTTGGTTGAATAAAAACAAGATTTACTACCAAATAAAGCCCCTGTAAGCTGACAGTGTGCATAGAGGCTACCTAATAGCCAATCTTAGCCCTTATTTGGCACCTCCATGAACTTTTATGATGCTTGTGTTGCTCTCAAGTCTTTTTACATTTGACTGTGCCTCTCAAGTCAGAAAGGTTGGGTCTACACTGAGACTGATGGGGCTATTCCCACGGACACCTAGTCCACTTGTGCAGCTTTATGCGTTTCACAGCTCTAGTATGTACTTTAAGGGCATAAGTGAAGGGCACCATTATTTTTGCCAAAAAATAGTGAAAGACTGGCGTTCTGCTTCCTGGAGTGTGCAGAATCAGCTGTGCTTGTGCCATGGAAGTGGATATGTATGAGACACTTCCAGTTCATTTGGGTTTTGAAAAGGTTTGATTTTATTAGTTTTTCTAACTGCACAACTTTTGTCTCATACTGCAGAATATGATGGTGCTTTATAAATATTGCTAACAATAACAATAAAATTATTGGTATTGACCTAAGTAGTCTGACCTTTTGTGCTGAACAGCACCAACAACAGAAATAGGAAAGGTGTTTAGGGAATTTATTTTTATGTAATCTTCTTACTTTTATTGAAGACAAGAAGGTGAGAGCTCTTCTAACCTTGCCAGTCTTGCAAGTAAATCATGTCTGTTTTTAAGAGGAAATCTCAAGAACTTCTACATCTCATATCTGGTTTTAAATGTTGAATTATTGATGTGGAGGTGATTTTTTTTAACATATAAAATAAATTAAAATACTTAGGGGCTGATTTACTTACCCACGAACGGGTCGAATGGAGTCCGATTGCGTTTTTTTCGTAATGATCGGTACTTTGCGATTTTTTCGTATGTTTTGCGATTTTTTCGGATTCTTTACGAATTTTTCGTTACCAATACGATTTTTGCGTAAAAACGCGAGTTTTTCGTATCCATTACGAAAGTTGCGTAAAAAGTTGCGCATTTTTCGTAGTGTTAAAACTTACGCGAAAAATGCGCAACTTTTCGCGTAAGTTTTAACGCTACGCAAAATGCGCAACTTTTTACGCAACTTTCGTAATGGATACGAAAAACTCGCGTTTTTACGCAAAAATCGTATTGGTAACGAAAAATTCGTACAGAATCCGAAAAAATCGCAAAACATACGAAAAAGTCGCAAAATGTTCGTTTTCAAGTCGGAACTTTTCCAATTCGGGTCGGATTCGTGGGTTAGTAAATCAGCCCCATATTGTTGTATTTTAATTGCTCAATTACCACCTGCAGAGTGAGGTTGGTTGATGTGAAAGATTCCATAGATTTTTTTGTAATATAGTTCCTATAGGTGTTTGGGAACCCCTCATCCCACCCCAAGTAAATTTTAAAGTGATCTATCTCAGTAGTGTATTTGACTAAATACTGTGCAATAACAGAGTCATATTTAATATTTTTATGACAGCAGCTTATGACTATACTCTTCTGTGAGCTCATTCATCTGTGACAACTTTTATGTCTGTGTGTTGACAAGAAATAGTACTCTGTTATGTGGGTTTTATTTAGTAGCAGCATGGATGCTGCACAATGAAATGTAAAAACCATCTTGTTCCTTTCTGGTTTCAAACTGCACATTCATTTTATGTAGCATTTTTTGTTTTTACAGCTGTGTTTACTGAAAATTGAATTTGAGCAGGAGGTGGTTATTCAGTTTCCTAGTAAGTAGCACAGTAACCCGTAAACAACATTTTTATGTTGAGGTCTCAGCTAATAATTGTACTCACTGACTAAACCTGTAAAAGACAAATTGTACCTGTAATTAACATGCGTAACCCAAAAGGCAACAGGCATGTAAATATTAACATTTTATTAAAGGAGAATACAAGTCAAAATTTAAAAAGCATACTGCCCAATAGTCCTCCTATTATTTAGTAAAAACGCCACACTTTTGGCTCACCTAATCAAATATTTACTCAGTCACACTTACTTCACATTTTCTAGAACAGGCAGCCATCTCTAAAAAGGTATTCTCCCTTCCTTTCCCTCCTTGCTTCATACTGCACATGTGTTTCATTCCCTCCCCCCCTCCCCTCTGCCAGATCCACTTCTGATTGGCTGGTGGGCATGTGTAGCTCAGAACAGGAGACAGGATCAAGTTACACACATGCTCAGAGAATAGGAAGGCTGCCGCTGGCACCTACAGGAAGGGGAGAGAGATTTCAGTGATGTCACTGTAGTCTTCACACTGCTGTAGGCTGCCAGCACCATATCTCAGAGAAGCAAGCAGGGATCTGGGAATTTAGATATGCAGTAAGTACTTAAAAAGAATGCCTTTAGACTTACTTTTAATTTATATTAACCTTTCATTGTCTTTTAAGCATCAAATAAAAAGGTAATAGCATATATTTTACAAAATTATATATGTTATTACATTATTGTCTATATGTGGAGTCTGACTTGGTCACTGCACAGAACTGTCAACTTTTCAGTGCAGGTCATCGGGGGGAGGCGCACTGTCAGGTTTTTTTTTGCATACTTCCAGAAGTAACGCATGGGCAAAACCACCACCAAAGCTGCAAAATTCTACCCATGCATGCACAAAAGCATCAACTGACATCACCAAATGCTTACTGCACATGTGTACCCCGAATTCCCGCAGGACTTTGGGGGATTTTAGAAAAATAAAGAGAATGTTGCTGCGGGAAGGGCAACCATGGGAGAACCACAAAAATCCTGAACAACAGGGATGGGGGTGTTGACAGATCTGATTAAATGAGCAGGAATCTCTAAAGTGTCCTCTCTTTCTTCCTCTGGTGCAATTCTATGTTTAATATGGGGTATCTTATTAACTATATAATGTTCTCAAATACATGACACAACTTCAGTTTCAACCCCAGTATTTTTTGGAGAGAATTTCTTACATCACATTGTGATTAGTTTGATTTAGAACATTATTTTGAGTTGTTATATTAAATGTATATTTTGCTATCTCTCATAAGGGTGACACATAAGAGGCATATTTAAAGCCTTACTGCCCTTGGATGTTCTTTAAAATATTTTATATGCATTTTGAAAGCCTGCTGTGTGACCTTGAGACACTTTTATAAGGGTAGTATATGACAAATACAATATATAATTGAATGTCTCTTTCATAGCCTACCTTATGTAGCAGAGACATTTTGTTCTATAGACTGAATAAAGAGACATAAACATTTGCTAAATATGGCTAACAATATAGGCTGGTAAAGCAAAAGAAGACCATATAGTTGATTAATATACTGTATGTTTAGAAATAACAGCTACATTTTATTATTTTTAGTGTAGCCTTAATGAGGTAAAAAGTATTCCAATTTCACAATATATATATTTCTCACTTGAGACAAAGAAACTCAGGGCTAAAGAAACAGGGCAAGTTTCCCAGAAATATCGTGCACTGCTTATAATACTGTATATAGTATAAATATAGTCAGTACAGGCATTATCCAGAAATCTGTTATCTAGAAAGCTCCAAATTTTTTTACCATAGACTCCATTTTAAACAAATAATTCAAATTTTTGAAAGCGCATGCGCGCGGGGGGGGGGGGGGGGGGGCAGGGCGGGAATGGGGGTGGCCTAGGGGCGCCCGGATTTGAAATCCGGCGCTGGACTTAAGGTATGTACTGTAGATCCAAATTATGGAAAGACATTCTAGATAACAGTTTCCATACTTGTACATAATTTACAGAGAGGATATTTAAGGGAGGGTGTTTTTTGTTTTAAGGTAAGAATATATATTTTTGCTGTATTATGTGGAGAAACTTTGGTATGTTAACTTAATTTTTATTGCATGTGCTATGCTCAAAATTAGGGGATTTGTTACCAAATTTAGTTGCTTTAATTCAATGGAACTTAATGGCTAAAGTTGTGATCTGCAAGATGGAAAGTGAAATCCAGGACAGGCTTGTATCACTTACTCGAGGTAATGCCTAGCAGCACCAAAGGATTTGTCTTGTTCTCAAGACAAATTCTTGTTCTTTATGCCATTACTCTTTAATAGTGCTGAGTAAAATTTTTAAGCAGTCATTGAGAGGGTTAAATGTTTTATCTAGCCTGGAAATCATTGTCTTTATTGCCCCCTAGCTTGTTGGTTATTCACATGCACAAGCAAGTCAGTGCCAATCAGTGCAGCACAGGGTGCAGAGCAAAGATATGCAGGATTAATTGTCCCAGGTGCAGCATGGGCTCTTAGCTGGGCAAGTGGGCATATTTGTGCCCCTTGGAGTTCTCGCACTTCTTGCACCTGGGGCAATTGTTAATGAGGCCTACTATGTAAAGCTGATGCCACACTTAGGGGCTGATTTACTAACCCACGAACAGGTCGAAATGAGTCCGATTGCGTTTTTTTCGTAAAGATCGGTATTTTGCGATTTTTTCGTATTTTTTGCGATTTTTTCGGCGTCTTTACGAATTTTTCGTTACCAATACGATTTTTGCGTAAAAACGCGAGTTTTTCGTAGCCTTTACGAAAGTTGCGTAAAATCTTGCGATTTTTCCGTAGCGTTAAAACTTAAAAGGTGCGAAGTTTCGCGTAAGTTTTAACGCTACGAAAAAAGCGCAACTTTTTTCGCAAGTTTTAGCGCTACGGAAAAATCGCAAGATTTTACGCAACTTTCGTAAAGGCTACGAAAAACTCGCGTTTTTACGCAAAAATCGTATTGGTAACGAAAAATTCGTAAAGACGCCGAAAAAATCGCAAAACATACGAAAAAGTCGCAAAATGTTCGTTTTCAAGTCGGAACTTTTCCAATTCGGGTCGGATTCGTGGGTTAGTAAATCAGCCCCTTAGCGTATGGTATATATTTTCAGCAAGCCGAAAATTGCTTGCCGAAAATAATGTCATACGCTCCTACTTGTGCCTGCACCTGAATGAATGGAATATGCTCGGGTGCAGGCACATGTAGCCGATATCAGCCGAAGATATGAAGTCTTGCGTTTTTTGGCGGATATCAGCTACATGTGCCTGCACCCAAGCATATTTCATTCATTCGTTCAGGTGCAGGCACAAGGTAGGATCAATGTACAGTTCGCTTGCCGAGAATACGCCCGCGTGGCATCAGCCTTAGAGCATTTAGGTAAATGGCCACATGCAAACAGAGCTAACTGCCATGCATATAATGGAGAGTTTCTGCTTTCTGGATCTTGGAAAAGATCTTGAGAATCTGGATCTTGGGAAAAACATAACAAATAACTGTCTGACATTCACTCAAAAGGTGGGGTCATAAGATAAAATATACAATATTTTTGTCTTAATTCAGGTCCTATCGAACAAGGGATAAAAAAAAATGGAAATCACGCAGGGGTATATGAATCTACTAATTTACTGAAATTACATTTGTGCTGTAGAACTTCTCACTTATAACAATACAATAAATTATGCTTTATAAACATTCACTACCTTTTGTTCCACTTTTCAAGGGGGTGATACAAAAGAGTCACGTTGTTCCCATTGCAGTTCAACTGTAGTTTCTCTTAGACCATGCTTTGTCTGTTTTGTCGTAGTACCTTTATCTATCCTTGAGTAAAGTAACTGTTGGAAACAGTATAAAGAGTGGTATAATGTAGAATAGAAAGACAACACTACCCTTTAAAATGGTGTGAGATATAAGTGATTTTATTGCAAAACTGTCATGCAATGTATTTAACAGAACAGATTTCATTAAAATAGAACAGCATAGAATGCTCTCCCTACAATGGATGTTCCCTCCTTATTAGTTGGCAAACCACAAATAAACTACTTGTCCAAATTGCAAATAATAATAATACTATAGAACATTAATATTCTGAAGTAAAAGTAAAAGTTAGCACTTGGTTCCCAATGCATTTATTCAGAGTGAAGTTGTGGAGCTTTCTTGATCTACTCTCAAACCCAGTTCTTGCACAATACTGTCATTCACTGCCCATCAGTCTGTGTCATAGACCAGTTGTCAACAAGCATTACTATAATTGAATATTATAGAAGACTTTTCTTATAGTCTGTAAAAACATGTTATATTTTTTCACATTGGTATCTGCTCCACAATACAGTGTTGTGCTGTGCTACATTTCACAGTTTCTTCCTATTATTTCTTTCAAGAATATTGTTACTTACCTGAGTATATGTACTGTATATTTTAAAGCAAGTTTTGAAGCTGCTCTATATCTCCTTAATATATCTTCCCTTTTCATTTACTAAAACTTAAAGATCAATTTCAGTTATTAGAATAGATTCCTTTGTAACGTAACTTTTCCTTGCTTTTTGCGGTTTATGACAGAATTCATTTTATTCACTAGACAGCAACATTTCTATTTAATGAATTATGGAGGAGAAAGTTTTGGGTCAATAAATAAAAATGACTCCACATAGGATTGTTAAAGGAACAGTTACACTAAAAAATAAAAATGTTTTAAAGTAATTTAACTATAATGTACTGCTGCCCTGCACTGGTGCAACTGGTGTGTGTGCTTCAGAAATACTACTATAGTTTATATAAATACCCTGCTGTGTAGCCATGGGGGCAGCCATTCACGCTGGAAAATAGGTGAAAAGGCACAGGTTACATAAGCTGATAACAGATAAACTCTGTAGAATACAATGGGAATCTATGTAACGTATCTGATATCTGCTATGTAACTACTATAAACTATAGCAGTCTTTATGAAGCAAACACACAACTTTTACCAGTGCTGGGCAACAGTACATAATATAATAATTATTTTGAAAAATGTATGTCCAACATACCCCCCAACACTGTCCCACCGGTTTTTATAGTGCACCCGCTGTCCCGGATAGTTCAATAAATCTATGGGGGCAATTGGGGGCACTTACTATGGGGACATTGTCTATGGGGGATATTGGGGGCACTTACTATGGGGGCATTGTCTATGGGGGATATTGGGGGCACTTACTATGGGGGCATTGTCTATGGGGGATATTGGGGGCACTTACTATGGGGGCATTGTCTATGGGGGATATTGGGGGCACTTACTATGGGGGCATTGTCTATGGAGGATATTGGGGGCATTGTCTATGGGGGCACTGTGTGTGGGGCCCCTATAGTAGGTGTTTTTTTTTATTTTATTTTTACTTCCGTAATACTTGGGGGAGGGGGCACAAAAGTAAATTTCTGCTTGGGGCACCCATTTGGCCACCAGCGCCCCTGTCTGAGCTAGTAAATTAAAGGGTTTTTTTTTAATTGTAAATTACCTCAACCTCTGAAAAGGTTTGTGAGTCAGGTAACTGGCTCTGAACCCTAAATTCTTAAGGGTTCATTTAGAGAAAAAAGTATGACACTGCCAGTCCGACACTGTCTGCATAGATCCCTTGATTACTACAGGTATTGATTGATCCACTTTCCAGAAATCCATTATCCAGAAAGTTCTAAGTTACAGAAAGGCCATCTCTCATAAACTCCATTTCAATCAAACAATTCTAAATTTTAAAAATGATTTCCTCTGTAGTAACAAAATAGAACATTGTACTTGATCCCAACATAAAAATAATGAATCCTTACTTCCCTCCCCTTACTTTGTAAAGCACTGGGGGAGTTATATATATTATGTATGGCTATATATGTCTTCAGTAATGAAGCATTTGGTAGTCCTTTATAAATAGAAAGCCCCTTAAGTCTCTTGTTTCAAATATACTTACTGTTAAGTGAAGTGCATGAAACTGCTGCCTCTTGTAGTTCTACTGAATGGTCCTCAAGGCATCAATTTAAACAAAGAGAGTAAAAACTCCAATTAACCTCAGCCCTGTAAACATATGCAGCCAGTTTAACTCTGTAACTATGGTTTGGGAAAGTAAAAGCTATTACTGGCTGGCTTACCCATCAATTTGCTAGACATATAATTTATTATACTCTTTAGCTTTCAATTAGTCCCTGGGAATTTCAACTTAAAGCCATTAGTTGTGGTCTGTTGGGTCACAGGAAGACTCTTACAGTAAATTCACTGAAATGTGTAGTGTTTATTTGCACTGTAAGAAGAGTTAATGAGCATGAGTATAATCTTTAAATTATAATTTTTAAAAATAAGGCAAAAAAGTATTGCAAATGATGTAATGCAAAAAAAAAAAAATATTGTAAAGAATGAACCATGTAATGTCTTATTTTGAAAGTTTATGACTATTGGTGTATATATTGTATTTTATTTTTGGGCTGGAGTGGACACATATTCTCTATTTCAGTTTGAATTAACACAAATTGCATAATGAAGACACAAAAAAACAAACTAAAGGAGTGGGACTACACTAAAGGTGAACTACAACTTTGGGCCTGTATGGCCTGCATGGCATCTAAATACACAAAATATAAGTGAAAAGTAGGTCCTGAGTATCCTAGCATAGTAGTTATGTGCAACTAAACATAAAATTGAATGTAAATATTTACATTATACATTACATTTACATTATATTTTTTTTTGTTGCACATTATTACTATACTTTAGTTGGTGTGGTTAATAAAGAGATATAATCTAATATCGTTTCTTGGTTTATACATTCTATTTCTCATTAAACATGTTTCTGGAGCACTCAGTATAAATTTCTCCCTTTATTTAATATGGACCACGGGCTCCATTTTTTTCTGCTGCTTATTCACTTTGCAATTTCCCACTGTGTTTATATATTCGATCTGCCTTATCTCATCCATTGTCTTAATCCAATTATCTATCTGTGGGGGACTGAAAACTCCAATAATTTAAGTATTTGTATTCTCATTGCATGTAGTAAGGTTTTAAACTATCAGTGGTCATTGTATGTTGTAGTTGATTGTATGAAAGTATTAGTATAGGTGGTAGATGAACCTTTTCAATCATCTTGAGTGCTCAAGGCCTAAAGTTACACCACCAACATTTTTATTGTTGAGCTTGAATGCATTCTAAATAATCTATAAACTATCTCTGTATTGTCTTTTTATTGATTCTTGATCTTTACAATTGGTGAATAGAGTTGTTTCTTTGCACGATCTTGTCATATTTCCTTGTGCAATAAATTACCTAATTTTATTAGACCATTGTATACCATTTTTCTTTAGCCTCTGAAATTAGCTTATTAAAAACAAAAAAGTATAGAAAGTATAAAAGTCTACCTTTTTTTACTATAGGGTTGATGTATGTAAGTCAACAATTACTGTGGTATTTCCTTTGATTATCTTGTTGCTGCTTATTTAGAAAGCTCTTAAGATGTATGTATGTCCAATTATCTTTGGGGCACTAACTCTATTTTTCATATAGCTTCCATAAGGGTATAATCTCTGTATTACGTATAAAATATTTGCAGTTGTTTTTAAATTGCTCTCCTACTTGGGAACAATGGCGCAGTAGTGCTTCAGAGTCAGCTGTATCAATTATTTGGTATTTAGATTACTTATAATGCAAAGCTCACATTGAAGATGGGGTTAAACTAAAATGGATTTATTGGTGGTTGAGGCATTTTCCTGAATATTGAATGGGGTGTGATTAGGGTGTGATTAGTTGTTGAAAGACCTATATAGCCCTCCTTACCAGAAAACCTGCCCCCTTAGATAAAGTGTTTTCCTTAACAAATCCAGAAACTCTCTCTGTGCGAAACCCAATAAATTCCCATGAACTGTGTGTCAGTTTCTTTTTTCTACCCTGTTTATTATTATTTTGCCCAGTCAGTTAATAAAAACAAGGAAACAAAAGTAAAAAAGATATATCAGGAGCACTTTGGTAACTTTTTATAAATAAATGCCTCATGGAAAATTACATTTTCAGTCTGTATCTGTCTAATACAATATAGACTAAAATAACTATGTGGTCCTACTAATATGTGTATTGTTTCTGCATATTTGGAAGTCTTTATGCCAGAAAGGAAGGAAAATAAACAAGATCTTTAATGATGGGATCTGGAGCAGACTTGTATGTTCTCTGATTACGGAAAAAGAAAAGATAAAGTTAAGAGCATTTTAACTTTTTAGGATTTAGGCCAAAGGATGTTAAATAGTAAATTTAATGCTTTATGTAACCAAATATAAAATTACACCTTAAAGACATAGTTCACATTTAAATTAGCTTTTAGTATACTATAGCATGTCCTATTCTAAAGGTGGTCATACACAGGCAGTTTTAAGCTGCCAATTTGGACTTTCAGCCTGTGTATGGTGCCCTCTGACAGGCCTACCCCGCCAACATCTGGCTGAAAATTGTACAGTTCTTGATTTGATTTTTCCATTAGATCAAGAATCACATTGGCTCATTGATGTGGTCGTTGCTCCAACGGCACATATTTCCTTTGTTGTAATCCAGTCAACCCTATATCTCCCACCTTAATCTATGGCCATCTTTAGTAACTTTTTAGTGGGTATTAATGTTTAATTTAATCTAATCTAATGTTTAATTTAATTTAATCACTTTTTCAGCTCAGATTACACAGCAGGGAGGGGAGGGGGAGAGAAGAGCAAACTGAGCAGACTTGTGCCGTGCTCTGAAGGATCATGTATAGAGTATAAAAGGAAAAAAATGTGGTGTTTCTTTTCACTGAGGACTCAGAACAGCAATTCTGTGAGTGCTTATGGCTGTATTTACACAGACCTTTCTGATACAGCTTTCTTTGTTTTTACCTTTCCTTCTCCTTTAAAAACCATAAAAAATGAAAAAAAAATAAAGATTGAGGGCAAATAGTGTCAGAATCTCGCAGTCTGTGTCATATTAAAAAATCATGTCACTTCTGACATTGCTTTTATGCCACCTACATTTGTTTGATTGATTTCTGTGGGTTACAAAGGTCTGAGGTGGCATAAATTACAGCATTGGTCTGGAATAAAATAAAGATACGCTGTCATGAAGGCACAGATTAGCTATTAGAAATGGATGATCTCTGTCATTGCAAAGCATTGTGTTAATTCCTGTGTAAGGACTATCATGGAGCTTAATAAATATGTCATTTATTTCAAACAACAACCCACTAAATATGTCCTCTGGTGCCCATATTGCATATACAGTATACATGTGTATCTTTAATATCTTGAGCATAACTTTTAAATTATTAATAAATGCATCCTTAGTCTGCCAAATTGTTAAACGAATAGTAGCCTAGCAAGGTATGGAGATGTTGTATATTAGCTCTCAAGCCTGTGTTATCAAATTCCCTGTGTGTTCAAATGAGCTTTTGTTAAATCTGTTTTCACCTTCCTTGCTGCAATTTTTATTCAGGATAATATATTTTCCATTAATCCTATTAGTGCTCAGAAGCCTGCAATATAATTTATGAAGCTCGGTGGACTGTTTAGTGGTCTGTGCCATAGCATAACTGACAAAGGTCTTGAAATCTACCAAACTAAGATCTGTGGATAAGTCTTCATGTTTCTGACAGAAATCAATAGGATATTTCATTTAAAATGGATTAGCAGCAAGATGCCTCCACAGCCATTCTAAATTATTTCTGAAATGATGATACCAATCTATATCCTTATGTTGTCTACAGTCAGCAATAGTGTCCAAGATATTATTTAGCGTTATTGCGTATATTCCATTTAGATGAATTCACATTCAAGCAAAATATGGTTTGAAGCCTATTAACCATGATGTTCTTTTTTCAAGCAAATATTTAAAATACTTCTTATTGAGTACTGTAAAAGGACCAAATTCATAATTGCCCCAAAGAATAAGGGAGGACAGCTGCTAATTCCAAATAGAAGATGACTCATTTTTTTTAAATATAAAAATACTTTTTAATCTAATAATAATAATGTGCAGTTTACAAACTGTGAACTTTCTCCCTTGGATGCCCAAAGCAAGTACTGGCCAAACCTGAAGGCTGGAGTGGATTTAGGGTGATTTTGGCCAGCTTGAATATAATGCAATATATGGAAAAGACAATCCTCTTTTTTGGGAAGGGAACGGTATTTTAGTTGCTTACAAAAAGTCCTACTTATATTGATATGAGTGAGCGCAGTTCAGTCGATCTCTTGTGTCAAGAACACGCCACTCCCAGACGCTTCTGACACTGGGACGGGGAACTAAGGGGTTACACTCAGTCACCTTGCACACAGGTTAGACTAACATCCAGCACCTCCAACACACCACCACCCCAAATAACTATTCACTGCCACCTTCTATCATTAGCAGGCGATAGAAACCTAATACACAAATATATCACACAAGCTTTCTTACTGTAGTGAGGGATAGTTCTACTACTTCCACAAACATACCAGCAGCCAAGGTTAATTTACAAACACACTTTCCTACTGACAGTCCACTAGTTAATTAGTAGTTACACAGAACTGCCCCCCCCCCCACTCAACACACACACAGCCCAGCAGTTACAGCATTTAGGCCTGAGCAGTCATACAAAGTACGTGGGGATCGCCAAAGGACAGAAATTTTATATTTAATATTACAAGGGTAAACAGTGCATTTTAAAAATATGTTACAAAAAGAGACACACACATACAAAACAGTAAATAAAATAAAAAGGGAATAAAAAGCACAGAGAAACCCTAAATACGTTACCGAGTTATCTTTTGTGTCCTCTGAGGTAAGAGTTTAGAAATCCTGAGCCCATCCCCCAACGTAAGTTGAGACCTCCAGAATGAGCTTAATGAAGTTGTCACCTTCCACAGTCCCTGGTTGTGTCTTTAGGGGGTATTTGTGAATTACCCCCTACTGGGAAGCGTTTCCCTCAAATGTGGATTCCAACCAGACTTTCTAAATTGAAAACATAACCCTTTACATGTTGAGCATTACTGGGCATACACAGAACAAGTTCAGTGTGGACTTTCCTATTTGGCACCCTGCCAAGTCCTGGTTTGTATTGATGAGGGAATCTGTCCCATTTCACTTTGCCGAAAAGGTTTGCAAACTGGCAACAAACTTTGGCGAAATGGCAGAAATTACACCTGCAAAATTCTTTGACAGGCATCAAATTTTTTTACTGCAAATTTTTGCCCCTGTTTTGCGAACAAATCTGCCAATGGCAAAACACGGCAAATCGCTGCGAATTCATGCCTAGCAAAAAATGAATTGTTTGGAAAATTACCTACAGAGAGAGCCGAGAGCAGATGGGTAAGTTTTGGCAGCACTGATCCTGGTCTGTACACTGTAAAACTAAACTTTTTAAATAAGAAAGATGATTTACCAAAATGTTTTTTGCTGACAGGGGCTGTTCAAATTCCGAATATTGTCTGAAGGTTAACATCCCCTTTAAATAAATGTAGTGAGTATAATTTGTTTTCCAGTCTAAATACTGCTGTTCACACACATTGAATAATTATAACAAGTCATTATCATAAACATAACACACTTAAATGTTCTATAATGAATACAATAAGCAAGATTCCATTTGACATTTCAGTCCTGAAAATTAGCTAGGGAAAACATTTGAGTGACAGAGAGAAAAAGCAAAGTGAAAATATGCTTGGGGGACCATTTAGAACAAGATGCCATTGTCTAAGTACAAATTATATTAGATTTTTCAATAGACAATTCCTTTGAGGGGGTCAGTTTTCCAGAAAATGGATAGGTAGATTAATGCTTTGAAAACTACTTGTAGCGTACATTACTAATCTGGATTTCTGCAGCGATACAAGCTTTTGTTCTCTTAAGGCAATCCGTTTCCATGAATATATCCAGATGCATCATAGTTAGGCTGTTTCACTGAGATTGCTTTGATCTGTTTTCCAAGGAATAAATGATGTCTAATGCTGTTAAAATACTGACATTTGCAGAGGCTGGAAGGACTAATGATATTAATGATCGACTTGCTGCTCACCTGATATTATCTTCTGTGTAGTAAATTGATACTTATTATGTGCAGGGTGAGATCATTATGCAGAGACAGATAGAAAGCTCATGCAAAAATACCTTCTGCAGCATTAAATTCATTGTCAGGTGTGTTGTGGAAAAAATATTTAGCTTATCTTTAAAAAACACACTTTATATGTGCATTTTTTATTTTTGAGTAAGGTTCCAATTTGCATTAACATTTTATAGTTGCTTCTTCATTCTAGGAAATTTGTTTTCCATTTTGTGATATTAAATGGCCTCACAGGTTAAGTGATGGGTTCAACTATCTCACCCTGACAAACCAGCAATGGGTAGCTATGGAGCAAGAACCCAAATGGAGTGATATTGTGAGTGTTTTATGCAATGCTCTGTACTTGGTCTCAAATTTAGTAAAAAGGTTAATTGTTCTTTATAAAGTATATTCAACTAGAGAAAAGATGATAAACAAGACAGAGGAGTATGTTTTAAACATATACAGTTGCTAATGTAAATATGCATCAAGAAATAAGGCATGCACAATTGAAAAATAATTTGGTTGCAACGCACACAAGGCTTTAGCTAACAATTATTTGGTAGGGAAGAGAACAATAATGTTAGCATGTTTGGTGTTAAATTTCTATGCAATCTGTCTACAGTCATCACAAGCTGATGTAAAAATTATATGCAAAATAATATATAATATATATAACAAAATAACATGCAGTTTTATATATGTATTGTACATTTAGGGGCACATTTACTAATCCACAAATCCGAATCTGAATGGGAAAAATTCAGATTGGAAACGAACATTTTGCGATTTTTTCATATTTTTTGCGATTTTTTCGTCGCTGTTACGACTTTTTCATAAATTGTCGCAACTTATTCGTAGCCGTTATGACTTGCACGAATTGTCGCAACTTTTTCGTAGCCGTTACGGTTTGCTTATATATTCTCGCGACTTTTTCGTATTGAGCGCTCGTAAACAGCGGGCAAACCTTTCCGACTTTGCATGATTTTGGAAGCCTCCCATAGGACTCAATGGCACTCTGCAGCTCCAACCTGGCCCAAGGAAAGTCACGATACTGAAGCTTGAATGAATCCGAAACTTTCGTACTCGGCGCGACGGCTACGGAAAAGTCGCAACAATTCGCGCAAGTCGTAATGGCTACAAAAAAGTTGCGACAATTTACAAGCAAGTCGTAATGGCTATGAAAAAGTCGCCACAATTTACGAAAAAAAATCGCAAAATACTGATCATTACGAAAAAAACGCATTCGGACGCTTTTCGGACGTTCATGGATTAGTAAATGTGCCCCATAGTCTCAATTTCTGAGCAGAATTTCTTCTAGTATCCAATGTATCCCTACCAGTCATTTGAACTGAAGAAGCCACTCGGATGAGTGGTGAAACGTTTTCAAGAAAAACTCAGAAAAGTCCAGTTGTTTTAGACTTAATTCTACTAGATACTGTATATCATGACCTGGATGAATGAGAATCTTCATAGACATCACTTAAAAGCAAATATTTGGACATGGAATCCTAGTTATGAGAATTAATGATTAGCGAATATATCCCGTTTCACAGAAAAATGAGCGAAATTGCTGAAAACCAGCAAAAAATCTGTGAAACGCAGCTACTACATTACTTTTTATGACGTGCACGCTTTGTTTACGTGACTTTTTTCACGTGACTTGCAACATTTTTTAACACGACCGTGACTTTTTCCTCACTCTACACATTTTAAATTCTTTTTGCCAATTTCACAAAAACATTCGCCAATGCCGAAATGCAGAATATCGCTCCGAATTCATGCCTGGTGAAAAAATTCGCCCCCTCGATTTTGGAGGGGGTATCACTGAGATTTTATTAGGAGGGCAGTCCCCATTTATTGCAGTTCTTAGGGGGTTAGCCAGTAGTATTAGAACTAGGATCCCTATCCTGGCTCTATTAGTCCTAGCTGATCCCAAATATTTGCAAGAACCTCAATGAACGGGGACTAACCTCCTTATAAGATCTTGGTGTCCATAAATATATTTAATCTTTGAATGACATAAAGCAACATATCGATGTCTGTGGATGACACTGAACTATGTAAACGAACAAAATGGCGCTCTTACAGTACTCCACACAATACTTCCTCAGACAGTTGACAGAGCGGTAGCTGCTAAAGCAAATTATAAAAGCTGGAAACAACAGTTAATCACCACCAATCACCACAATGGTGAAATTAGAAGGTCAGACAGAACAGGGGTCAGGACTGGCAGAAATCAGCAAAGTCAGAATTCAAACTGATTCAAGCTGAGATAGTCCTTTAGTCCTCAAGCTTTTCCAGCAGGTTCCCTCTTCCTTGGGTGAGACATAGAGGTCAAAACCAAAGGAGGGTCAAAGCCAATCTGAGGTGAATAATCAAGTCAAGTGTGAGGTAAATTACAGGAAATCACATGAGCAGAGCCAAGATTAGGTCCGAGCATCAAACTGCCTGTAGAATGAGCTAAAATGTCATTCTTTGCATCTGATTTGTGTTAACAAAAGTAGAGCCATTAGACAGCATATGCAGCATCACAACCCACACCTTGTGTCATGGTGCAAGTGATATCACAGTGTCCATAGTGCCAAAGGAGCCTGACACAGTGCCAGTTAGCAGCAAAAAGTGCCAGCAAGATATCGTCTTGTATTAAAAGGGGGTGGGTTTAGAGCAGGAGAAAGTCATTCTTCCCCCTAACAAAGCACTGGCAAGGCCACCATGCAGTGTAGTTTTGGTCTTGCAAACGGGATATTATTATAACAAGGAAGATTTACTACATTAAATATAAAATATAATACATTTGAGCTAACCTTGTGCTCTGTAATGAGAGACGTGACATTATGGAACAGAGAGTAGGAGTACACAGAAAGAGTCATGCACATCCCATACTTGGCATGGGGCACTGTCGGAATAAGCATCCTCTTACTTTTGGGTCCCTGTCATTCTAGGTACTGTGTTATTTATAAAGTACTATCTGCCTGATCTGCTCACAAAGTGTGATGGATGAAGCTGAAAACATCTGCAAACATCGGCTGTCAAAGGTTCTCAGCAGCATTCCCATCCCTCATCTATCTTCCTTTCCCACGGCTGACCTTAAAGACGTGTCTAGCTAGAAATCACAATCCAGCTTAAAGGAGAAGAAACAACAACATATTTGTTTTCTCTAAGTCGCTTGACCTTTGTTTTAAGAACATGGCAAATTGGATACACTTGATTAACGTTTTGTTTTTATTTGCATTCTCGAGAAAGGACTGTGCCCACCTCAACAAAGACTATTTTCTCACAGAATAATATGAAATAATGTTATAGAACAATATAAAATTAAGACTAAAGGTTATAAGGTTGTCATTTTATTATAGGATCAGACTTTTTATTGATCCTAGAGGAGCTCCTATTTAAAAGGGAACTACTGCAAATAAAATAGTTGTCTATAGTTAATTCTAGTATTCTTCTAACAAACTGTGTTTATAGTTAGTGACATGATTTACTACAAGCTTAATATTTTATTATCGTTCTCTAGCCTGACCTACTAGACTAATCCCTTTATCCTGCCCATGTATGTTAAACTTCTCTTATGCAATTAACAAAAAACTCAACATATGGGCATCGGTTCTGCTCTCTGCCTTTTTTTGGGCCTAATATCCAGTCTCTTCCTACAATGTTCTGTAACAGGCTGCAGAAAAGTATCTAATTGCTCTAATTGATCCTAACATTAACTCAGTCCTAAAACGAACATCCTCAATGCCACCTTAAGTTGCGGATTTCTTTTCCTAGACTGGGACTGATGCTGGCCAGGATATTTCCCAGTGTTCAGGCAAGCCAGTCTGATGATGAATTGTAGCTTCAACTAAAACCTAGGCCTGATCTCTCTACTTTACTAATGTACAGTACTTGTAGCTAAATGGAAGGAAATCATACCCAACATTTAGTAGCAAAGGAAGGTCCAAGTTACATAAAGTTAGAAGTAGTACCCTTTGTTTCACTATTAGATGGTGGACAGGCAGGTGTTCAAATACATTTTGCCATATAGCGAGTTAAATAAGATAAATCTATCATTTAAGGTTTTAGAAGAGGGTATTTTTTTGAATTACCAAAGGGAACCTTCTGTTCAGTAACTTTGAATATTTTATTTTATTTTGGAAACAGAAGTAGCCCAAGCTTGGAATACCTGCTGCCTTCATGTACAATTGTATTTTAATGCAAGGGACCTAACTGCACAAGTAAAACAGGGCAAAAAGGATGAATAGGAGAAAGGTAAAAATACGCTCCTATCATCCAGTGCCAACACGTATACAAAACAAAATGTTAAACGCAATGAAC
This sequence comes from Xenopus tropicalis, assembly GCF_000004195.4. Lineage (NCBI taxonomy): Eukaryota > Metazoa > Chordata > Amphibia > Anura > Pipidae > Xenopus > Xenopus tropicalis. The sequence goes on from NC_030677.2 coordinate 159,482,215, forward strand.
AGAGTGACAGAATAGAACTGTTCCTCTTTATCTGTGCTCTACCATAAGGTAAGCAGGAGACCTTTGTAGAATTGGCTGCAGTTCAATTTGCAAATCACACATTTAATAGCACATCACATGCCATGGAAAATACTTCGAGGGGAAAGTCCAGCACAATGGCTCTTCCTTATATAGAATTGCTTGTAAGTAGATGAATAATTGAGATATTAATTCATTTCAACCATCCCTTGCATTTACTCCATGAGCCAAGCATAGACTTGGGAATTGTGTGCAGCTTCTGGTCCAGCAGCAAAAGATAATATAATATAACAGGAAAATGAAGAATTATTTCATTTTAGCCAAGTGAATGATTACAGTATCTTTGAGAAATAGGTCCAAAGGGTATTTTAAACTGTTCTCTTCAAATCAGCAGATGTGCGCATACAGTTTAAAGTCTTTGTTTATTCCCCTGCCATATATCCATGATATATCACCCTTACTAAATTGCAATACATAAGTCTACATTAAAAAAAAAGTTTCCTGAGAAATGGAGACTGCAGGGAATGTAGTCACGAACATCTTCGAACATGTTCAGCTGTAGTTATTGTTTCTGTAATGATTCTGTAATTCAACAGTGTAGCTATTAACCCTTTGGGGCAGCTTTCCTTTAATTAGCATGTTGATAATAAATACAAGGTTAAGCATATATGAAAGAGAAAGCCATAAATTTAGAATTTAAGGCAGATTTCTTCATTAGGATGGATGTTACAATAGTTTAGGCATCACTTAGCAAGCTATCTACATAACAAGTGCCTTGATAAAACAGCGTCTCTTGATCAGAAGACTACAACCCATCCAATAAAACACTTACAGTTATAGGGGGGAACATGTCCCAGTCAGCAAGTATGTTACCATAAAAAAGCCTCATATTCTCTACACATAAATACCTACAGAGAACTGTACCGTTTAATAAAATACTTGCACCTTCTTCCATTTATCTATACTTACATAGGGCCAGATTTAATTTGATGAGAAAAAGTCACCTAATTAAATTTCAGATATTCCCATAAAACCAGATGCAAAAACGTATCTCATCGCATATTACATGAAAGTTCTATTGAAGCCTATTGGACAAATTGTACCTAAATTAGGAGGACATTTTTTTCACGAGTTTTCATGTGATAAACCATTAAATACGGTTTTCTCATTGAATTGAATCTCGTCCATTATGTGCTGCTATGCTGTTTGCCAAATTTGTAGAATAGGGAACAATGCCCAGCACAGTTTGGTGTGTCCTATATTTTACATGCTTTGAACTGGAAGTTATTGAAGGGTTTTCCTTTTGCATGTTTCACCAATAGGCAGTCCTGTTATTACAAACAGAATAATGTCTATTTCATTATTGCTGCTGTACACTCTTACATGCCTACATTAACATCATTACAATTACCGCAGGATCTAATGAGCTGGACAAATATTGTTCTTATATACAGTAAAATCCATAGGTAACGAGAAAGCGTATCTCACTGTTTACCATATAAAAACTCAGTGGAAGTCTATGAGAAAAATCTGGACCTGAATAAGGAGAAAGTTTTTTTTTCTCAAATTGAATCTCATAAGTTTTCATGTGATAAACCATAAAATAACCTTTACTCATGGAATTAATTCTGGCCCTTTTCATGTGATTAACAGTGAGATAAGTTTTTCTCATTGAACTGCATCTGGCTCTATGGGAAAAAGCAGGTACACCCAAGTCTTTTTCTTTTTTAAAATACATGAACATGTCAAAATTTGATCTTCATTCAAATACTTATTGAACAAAAAAAGAAAAAAAATGACATTGTCATCATTTATTCAACAACAAATTGACAGATATACAATTTTCTTCTGTATGTATACCCTTGGTTCCAGTATTTGGTTTGTCCTCTCTTTCACAAACAGCCTTGAGTAAACATTTCTTATATCTGCAACATTATCTCATATCAATTTTTTATTTCACTCCCCTATTCTTAGAGACCTCTTTAATTATCTGTATTTCCTTTTTTGTAACATAATGTTTATTAAGATATTTAAGATTACAGATAAAGAAAAGAGAGTAAGAAAGAAAGAAAGAACAGTGATACTACAATCATGGGTTGTTCTAACAATGATAGGTAAGCTCAATTACGTTAAATTAAAAGAGAGTGTTTATTCATGAAATTCTTAGGGTATTATATTGTGCAATGGGGGGGTCAGTTAAAGGCATAGTTCAGGGAGCAGAGTATGCTCATAATCCCCAAATGGACTAGACATTGAGCTGTCTTGTTCTGCAGAAAAGATATTCTGGACTCCGTATAATAGCTATTGCAAAGCTTGTAGCCCTGATCAAAGCTTGTGTGATCAAACTGTAGCTACTAAAATTGAGCTGAATAACTGGGCAGTCCCAGAAAATGTAAAGCAGGATGTTTTGCACCCTACAAACCTGTCAGGGGTGTGATACCAAAACATGAGTAATTTGTTTTATTTCACTTTATTTGTATGTTTTCCTTGTCTTACACCTTACCAAGTTTTTAGAATTGTTTTGTAGGACAGAGTCCCATTGGACAAAAAAATTTGTGCAACAAAATTGTATGAGTACCAAAGTTTGGGATTCATTCAAGCTTCATTATCATGGCTTTCCTTATCGAATCCAATCCGAATTTGTCCCATTCAGGATTCTAATTCGTGTTTTCATGAAGGAAGCCCTATGAGTCAGCTTCCTGCTGATTGGCTCAGATCCACATTGCTAAGGGAGGGGGAGTGAGTTCTTCAAATTCTTGAGTGAGGGGAGAGCAGGAGAGGGGAGAGAGCAGAGAGCTGTGTGTCTGTGGCACATGAATTACAGACACAAGAAATCTTTTCACAGAGAAGTCAGTGCAGCATTTCTGTGAGTGCTTATGGCTGTATTTACATAGACCTTTCTGATAAAGCTTACTTAGTTTTTACCTTTCCTTCTCCTTTAACCTGCTTTTACAAAGCACTTTCAAACTAATCTTAGTGATGCTATAAAGAGCAAATCTGACACAAGTGATTCTGTTTTTTTTGCATATCTGTTATGCTATGTCACCTAATTTATCAGTATGGTTGAAATCACACAAGTTAAAAATTGCCAAGTAGTGTACTTGCTTACATATGACTGTAATTTGGAATGTTAGTCTATTCTTTTATGCTTCTGTTCTATATATAAAACAGAAGTATTTGTGTAGGCACAAGCAGCAAGAGGATCAAACCACCCTTCCCTTATTTACAATTAATGTTCCATTGTTGTGGGACTATACTGTATATTGTCATTTACTAGGTGCTGTCAAGGAGGGCTCTGATAATATGTCAGACTGTGGCAACAAAGGGAAGATGTGTTTGACCACACATGAATAAACAGTACCCGGTGATGACAAAGTAATTCCCAAGTCATTAAATACGAGCCCTTTGATAATGGTTTCTTTCCTGATTCTGATTTTTTAGAGCTAAAATTTGCAGAAAAAAGTCATCACTTTTTCAGATTTACTATGCAACAAAATGACTAAAAATCCAAATCTGACATTTCGCGAGCTAAAACTTGTCGAGATCATATTGAAGTATATTTAGAGATTTTCAGATTTTTGACACCATACACCCAGTATATCCCTTTTTCTTCTGTAAAATAAAATGGAAGGTGCTGGACTCATCCCTTATATTAATGTGGTGTTATAGTAATGTGAATTTGTGTTTTTTCCATGTTGTCAAGGATTCACAGGAATTGATTCTTTTCTGGTCCTTTTTTTAATTGATAATTAATTTTTGAAAATAATTACATAGTTTAACCATATTCTAAGACAAAAGCAAAATATATATCCAGTAAGAGTAAATGCATGCATCAGTGCTATAAAGAACAAGGCCAGATATAAGCCCTAGTTTAGAAACACAGAAATAAGAGCTATGAGAGTACAAGATGAACTTAAAGCCATGAAAATCCTTCCTTCCGGCCTTTAATACATACAGCACATTCTGCATTGATTTTCCCACAAATATTCATATTCACATTTGATTCTTTTTGATTCCAGCTAAGTCAGCAAATCCTCTAATTGCATTACTTGTTTCTAGCATCTTAATGTTCAGTTTGATATGATATAGGCTGCGAGCCCTTTGAAAAACCCACATCATGGTATGAGGTAGGACCTTTCCACATAATAGCTGAATACATTTCCCAAGCATTATGTCTTTATTTTACGCTGCACTGTCAAAGTGTTTCTTCTATATCACCAATAAAAACTGTGTAATGAAACCTTATTCCTTCAAAGAATATTCTATTTTTTAAGCACTAAAAAATGGTAAAATAAACAAAATGTCAACACAATAAATACTCCCCACAGCGCGATTCATAGCCCCCCACTGGTCGACTGACTAATGCAAGAATTCCAAGAACAGCAAAAAAAAAAAAATGCAAGAACGATTTCAATTAAGGAATTTAATTTTCCTACATAGTATTTACTAGGTGACACAAGTAAAAAATATAAAGTGATCCCTATTTTCTCTTCAATCTTCTTTCATGAAGCAAGCAACAGCTGACAGAAACACTCCCCAGGGTTTTATAATAATTATAGCTATCTACACTTCACATTCATAACAATTTCTTTTTTAAATTTGCACTCCTTAGCACTCAGTAACAGAGCTCTTGCAGGAGAGGATTGGGGTGCAGACTGTTCCCTGCACCTTCTGAATGACCTTCTGAAGTTGCACCAGATCAGGTACAAATGATAAGAATATCATTAAAAGACCTTGGAGGAACCAGTCTTTTTTAAACCTTAAGGTGGCCATACACGGGCCGATTGTAGCTGCTGATATTGGTCCCCTATCGGGCAACAACGACTGGCCTGCCCGATCGGCTCGTTGATTCGGTCCCCAAACCGACTGAATCTTTTAACCTGCCAGATCGATATCTGGCCAATTTCAGGCCAGATATCGATCTGACAGGTTAAAAGATTCAGTCAGTTCAGGGACCGAATCAACGAGCCGATGTGGTCCCCGAACCGACTGTGCCCTAAATTCCCCCGATATTGCCCACCCAACCTCGCCTGGCGAGCGGATCGTTACGTGTATGGCCACATTTAGACATTTAGTTTGGTTGGCTTAATTGAGAAAGCTGTGTGAAGGTTGACACACCAAAACAGGTGGACCTCAATCATTCCAATGTCAGACAAGAGAAGATATCAGACAATTGTCAATTAGTCTGTGCCAGGCATTCAAGAAAGCAAGATGCTGGAATAACTCCGACTGCGCCGCTTTGTGACACATTGTGGGTTGTTTTGCACATGTTTTTCCCTTAAAAACTTACATTTTGCACTGCTGTGCCCGCCTTTCGTATTTTTGTGATTCGCAATTAAAAGCGCACAAAAAATTAGCATTTGTGGTGGAGATGGGTACATTCTGAAGGGACACCTAAGTCCAGGTCCAGACTGGAATGTAAATTAGGCCTTGGTATTATAAGCATACAATGCCTCAAAGGGCCTACACCAGTATAATAAGTGCTAACTGTTTATGGCATTTTAGAGCAGCCCTTTTAAGACCCCCATAGGTGTCACTTGAAAGACAACTTAAGGTAGGTGAGATATATTGGGTTATTTACTGGAAATATATTGAATAATACTGATACATAAACCATTCCTTGTATAGGCAAAAGGTGTACATAACTAAAGATAACTTATCTCTGCCTTGCAGTTTTAGTAGTTAACAGGCCATGGTGTAAGTGCTATCTATGCAGAACTTCTTTGGGTGGACTAGATGACCAATGGATCTCTGGGTGGGTTAGCAGTAACCGATAGGGTTCTTACTAGTGACGCTGTGTGTCTCATATAATTTGCAATTGTTAGAAAAACTGTTTGGTCGGTGGAAAGATCGTTCGTTGTGATGATCAGAGCTGAATCATCAGATATGGACCATTTCACTGACGATTCAGCCCCAAACACAGATTTTGCTCAGGCGCCTTCAACGGCGCCCAGGCAAAGTCTTTCATTCCACCAGATTGATGAGAAAAACAATTTCTAACACCCAATACTGAGTAGAAGGGAATTATTACTTTATATGATATTAGAAATGCTTTTTAAGTAAAAAGCAAACTTTCTGTTGTTAAAATAAATTTATTTAAAATAAATAATTACTCTCTGATCTCTTTATACATTTATGTGTAATTAAACCAGATTGTTAATTAATTTTGTATCAAAAGCTTGACATGTTTAGATCTAAAAGAAAGGCATGCTTACTGTTATATGTTTTCTCTAAATAAACAAGTGCTTTTAATCCCTGTCCTATAGGACTCTCTATCAGATAGCAATGTTGATCATTAGTTAAGATTTATTTCTTAAATGAAAATTTTCTCAGCAAAGAAATATGCTATGTGACAAGACTTACTTTGCTTTGTTTCAGTCTGATATTAACACTCCTAATTTTCTCACTACTTTCCTGTCTTGTCTTCCAAAGACAGTAGCCAACCTGTCACGGATGTTCAATGTTAATCTTAACTTAGGGGACATCCTGTTCCCTCATGATATGTCTTTCTTCCCAGCTGTTCTATTTACAAAAATAAACCAAAATCCAATGAGGCATTTATATCCGATTAAACACGGCACAGACTTCTGTCTTACGGTTACTGCAAATCATTAAAGAAACTGCGGATCTGTGTGAAATCCAGTGCAGAGGTTGTTTTGTGATGAGTCTGTGTTCCATATTCCAGTAGGAAAGCTGTACCCCTGGTTGCCCAAAGCCACATGTATAAAATTAAAAATCACTCAGCAGTCTGCTCAACAATCAGCAAGGGGACTTACTTTGCAATCAAAACCCCTTTCTGCTTCAACAACACTTATAATCCAATTTTCACCAGCAGAGATGAATAATGTCCCTCACCAACACTTTTCCAGTGGAAGGAGGATAGCAATAACACATATTGATTTCACTTACTTCTTTTTTCTTCTGTCTTCCAAGGGGACAGGCAGTAACTTAGACTTCTATTCTTCTTTCACACCAAGCTGTAAGATCCAAGGCAAACAAGAACCTTTGGGAAAAACATATTCAGCTGAAGAGGTAACTATTTAAATGCCTTCAAGAGAAAGACAAGACAGCATTTATGGTAGTTTTCTGTAAAACAAGGCATATTAAATGTCTTTCCAAGTATGGAACATTCAAGCCATGTAGCATATCTGTATAGGGTGTTAAACAATGATGATGTCCATACCTGATTAACTCTGCAAATAATATAAAAATGCCTCACCTCAATAAATACCATTTTACTGCAGAGCAACATCGTGGCATGTTCTTTTTCCTAGTGGGCCAAACCCTAAATGCATGTTTAGATATCGGACATGTTGTAGTGAATTGAATGTATTTTTAGTTGATTTACATTTTACATTTACATTAACATTTATTTATAAAGCGCCAACATATTCCGCAGCACTGTACAATAAGTGGGTTACATACATTGGACATACAGAGTAACATATAAAGCAATCAATAACCGATACAAGAGGTGAAGAGGGCCCTGCCCAAAAGAGCTTACAATCTACATTTAAGATAATAGTCTTGTAATAATATGTTTGTGTAAAATAGCTGCTTAGCAATAAAAAAGACCTGGATACTTCCCCAACCCTCACTGCCCTAAAATGCAATTTCTTTTTTGATTCTATTATTATTGTTATTATTTTTTAATTAGATTTTTTAAATGTTGTTGTTAAGATATTATACTATATTGTACATACATCAACCAGTATTTAGAATGGAACTGTTGACAAATTAGTAACTATGGAAGATTTGATACTTTTTGATCCTTTATGCCGCCATGAGAATATTAATTTTATTCTCAGCACTTGAATCTGTTCCTGGGTCTGGAACAAGACTGATGCCCAAATATGGTATCTTGAGAAAGCATGTACTTGTTACTTCCAGTGATATATGGTTTCAAAAGATCTTTGATTTGTCATGCTGTGCCTTAGTCTTATACATTAGAGCAGGTTTGACTTTGACTAATGCCTCTGAGTTGTGCCTTTATTATGGGTGTTGGACTCTTTCTATTTAATACATATTTATAAACACAGCACAGATTAGATTTTAAATTTATTGTGTGATTTGTGAATTTGGGCATTACTGGTTAGCTACAGCCCCTATGGCAGAAAACTCTGCCTCAAAACAGTTCTTACCTTTCTATTCTTGATTCTTCGCTGGAAAATTGCAAAACAACGGAAAATCCGCCAAATAGCAAAAATGTCACGCAGCAAATAAAAATTGTTGCATGCTTATTTTCTACATGGGTGACAATTTTTTGGCAAGTGGCGACTTTTCACTCAGCAAATTTTGTCGCCGTTTTCGCAAAATAATCCGCCAATGGTGAAATGCGGAAATTCATTGCAAATCCATGCCTGGCAAATTAAACAGCCCATCACTATTCTTGATTAGCACAGTGGTTATATTTTTCTCTCTTTACTTCTGATAAAAAAAGCAGTAGGGTACTGAAATCGGACATAAAACTTTTTTGCTTTTCAATAATACAGTATCATCTTATAAATAATTGGTGGAAATAATAAATATTAATGAGCAAAAATGTGGAGTGGTCTAAATGTATAAAATAGTGATGAGCAAATTTTTTCACAAGGCATAGATTCACGGCAAAATTGCAGATATCAACAAAAAATTTGCCCCCCAAAACACCCATTGACTTAAATGTATTTAGAGGAAAAAAGTTGTGCGCAAAAGAAAAAGTTGTGCATGTAAAAAAAGTCTCCACTGATTTTAATGTATTTGGATTGAGAAAAAAAGTTGTGCGCCCATAAAAACACACATAAAATCTCACATGTGTAAAAAAAATAGTTGTGCACGTTTCGCAAATTTTTTGCCTTTCTTTAGACAAAAAATTTGCAAAACTGCTTAAAAATTTGCTTATCACTAGTTTCAATGACGAGAAATATAATTTTATTAAAACTTTTGCCTGAATGAAGGGGTTAAAGGAACAGTAACAGCTTTAAAGTAATAAAACTACAATGCACTGTTGCCCTGCACTGGTAAAACTGGTGTGTTTGCTACAGTAACACTACTATAATTTATATAATAAGCTGCTGTGTAGCCCCGGGGGCAGCCATTCAAGCTGGAAAAAAGGAGAAAAGGCACAGGTTACATTGCAGATAACAGATAAGTTCTGTAGAATACAATAGTGTTTTATCTGTTATCTGCTATGTGCCTGTGCCTTTTCTCCTTTTAATGGCTGCCCCCATGGCTACACAGCAGCTTATTTATATAAATTATAGTAGACTTTCTGAAGTAAACACACAACTTTTACCAGTGCAGGGCAGCAGCATATTATATTTTAGTTACTTTTATACACTTTCATTTTTTGGTGTTACTGTTCCTTTAAATTTTGTGTTTCCTCGCAAGGGTACATAAAACTGCTAATTTTTAATGTCCAATGAATTCTTAATACAAGATGACTTATAGATCAATGAAAGTTCCTGAATTTACTATGTTATCTGCTGATAGGTGCTTCAGAGTTTGCATTACTCACTTTGGAAAGGCTGAACTAATTAAATACACAGATCAAAGACCTTATTTGATATAACTGAATCTGACGTTAAACAAAAAGTAGAGCCTCTTGGTAATTTAATATAGTCACTACCTATTCTGTTAAATATTTGATTTAGATGTTCTGTTCTTCATCTTGTCCTCTTATTATCATTATTTGATCAGCAGCAATATTTCTTGGATTAAAATATAACGTAATTGATTTTGAACGATTGAATAGTATTGGAATTTTAGTGTCTGTCTCTGTCTGTTGCTCATAACGGCTCATTTAACAGCTCTGGATTTCACCTTACTAAGAAGGCATTTATAATGAGCTTGTAGAATCTGGGGTCATTCTAGAAAAATGACTCTTGCTACAAATAGGATCTGCAGATTATCAATTTGATTAACAATTATAATAGATTTTTAAATTAGAAACCCCTCACTTCATTAAAGTACAACAGGTATATTCGGCGATATTTTTGTTAATTTGCGCATTGCGTCAATTTGTGATACAAAATCGTATTTGATTACGAAGGTTTTGGATTCATTCAAGCTTCGGTATCGTGACTTTCCTTGGGCCAGGTTGGAGCTGCAGAGTGCCATTGAGCCCTATGGGAGACTTTCCTTGGGCCAGGTTGGAGCTGCAGAGTGCCATTGAGCCCTATGGGAGACTTTCCTTGGGCCAGGTTGGAGCTGCAGAGTGCCATTGAGTCCTATGGGAGACTTTCCTTGGGCCGGGTTGGAGCTGCAGAGTGCCAATGAGTCCTATGGGAGACTTTCCTTGGGCCGGGTTGGAGCTGCAGAGTGCCATTGAGCCCTATGGGAGACTTTCCTTGGGCCAGGTTGGAGCTGCAGAGTGCCATTGAGCCCTATGGGAGACTTTCCTTGGGCCAGGTTGGAGCTGCAGAGTGCCATTGAGCCCTATGGGAGACTTTCCTTGGGCCGGGTTGGAGCTGCAGAGTGCCATTGAGCCCTATGGGAGACTTTCCTTGGGCCAGGTTGGAGCTGCAGAGTGCCATTGAGCCCTATGGGAGGCTTTCCTTGGGCCGGGTTGGAGCTGCAGAGTGCCATTGAGCCCTATGGGAGACTTTCCTTGGGCCAGGTTGGAGCTGCAGAGTGCCATTGAGCCCTATGGGAGACTTTCCTTGGGCCAGGTTGGAGCTGCAGAGTGCCACTGAGTCCTATGGGAGGTTCAAAGTCAGAAAGGTTTTCGCACTGTTTACAATCAATCAGACACGAAAATTGCGTAACTTTCGGATTGTACAACGATATTTTCGTCCAAGCATGAAGCAACTTTTTGCAAAATTAACGCACATCAGAAGTCTTCATATTTAATGCAAATTTTCGCAAATTGTACTCGTAATTTGTACTTTAATGAATCTGGTCCAATGTGTTGCCCTGGGTCCCAAGGGAGGTTTATATGAAACATGAATTTAAGTTACCAAGAGCGGATTTTTGCTGTCCCTGGTAAGTTGTGGGCCACTGCCACCTAAGGTGAGTTGCTCGACTCGCCTGCTGTTACTTCTGATCATGAGCATTTTTTAGATTAAAATGTGCAAGATAAAAGAATGGGCTGAAGGCGCAAAAGACTTTCATGAAGACACAAGCATACTGAAAGGTTTCATGTGGGACATTGTCAAGCAGGCATTTTATAATCAATTCAAAACGGAGTTGTTGGGAAAGACGTTTTTCTATATGGCACATTGTTTGCTTATGATGGGCTCTATGGGAGATGGCCATGCCATAATTCAGAGCTAGTTTTTTAAACAAATGGCCAAAATATAAGCTTATTCTTTTACAGACACTCACAAATAATGTGGATCCATATTAGGTTTTAGATTAGATGTGAGAGATTTCATAGCTCAGCAAGAGTGAAGAGTTTTTAGAGTGGAATTGTCTCCAGGGCTGAAATGAATAGAAGTTCACACATTCTAGTGAGGGAACATAGGTGATAGTTTTGGGAACTCAGCTGGAAGCAGGAATCCTTTATGAAAAAGCTACTGCATTTATGTTGAATAAAGGATAGAAAATGAAGGAAAACAAATTAACCAAAAGTGTATTTTATGCTGTCTGTTACTAGTGATGAGCGAATCTGTTCCGTTTCGCTTCGGTGAAAAATTCGCGAATCTTTGAAAAGATCCGCGAAACGGCGAAAAATTTGCGAAACGGCGAAAATGTCGTGCGACAAAAAAAATTGTCGCCCGCGGCTATTATTTTGTCGCGCGGCTATTGTTTCGTCTCCCGCGGCTATTGTTTTGTCGCGCGGCTATTATTTCGTCGCCCGCGGCTCTTGTTTCGTCGCCCGCGGCTATTATTTCGTCGCCCGCAGCTATTATTTTGTCGCGCGGCTATTGTTTCGTCGCGCGGCTCTTGTTTCGTCGCGCGCGGCTATTATTTTGTCGCGCGCTATTGTTTCGTCACCCGCGGCTATTATTTTTGGACGTGCGGCGAATTCTTCCGTGGCGAAATTTTTCATCCGTTTCGCGAAAAAATCCGCCAATGGCGAAACGCGGAAATTCGCCGCGAATCCATGCCTGGCGAAACTTTTCGCCCATCACTATCTGTGACTCTTATTGTGCTGCACTTGTTTGGGTAGGTAAACAAAGCCCACAACTGTGTTACACAGTTCATTTGGTGTGAGAAGTCCATCAAGTTTAACCTCTCTAAATGAACTCCAGTATATATATTTATATGTATCTATATAGAGCCATCTATACACTCACAAATATAAAAAAAAATATATCCACACCTATACTAAACTCACTTTAGATCTTGAGAACAAATCACAACAGCCATGGATATTATGCTTGTTCTCTGTCATCTTAAAGGTAAACTATGCTCTAAAAATATTGTAGTTCTCTATAAAAAATAAATCATAAATCAGTCCATATATCAACACTGTTCATATAAATAAAGCCTTTTCATGAACAAAAAAATAAATACTTTTTAGTACTGTGTGCCATTGGATAATCCCATATAGAAACATTGCCATTTTAGGTACTAAGCTCAGCCTCTGGCTTGTAGGAGGCACTGTGCGCACACACAAACCAATGGCACCCATACATGCTAGGTTACCTCAGCCAATGAAGGAACACAGTAGTTTCTTTCATTCACACACTTCTTCCTGTTACAGTTAGAGCTGAATTATTACCTGTCAGGTGATCTTTGAGGGAGCACACAGAATACCACAAAAACGCAGTTTAAGGAAAAATATGTAAAAAGGCAATATTTATTGCTGTATATATATCAGTTTGGTAAGATTTTAAAAAGGTCAATTATCATATTACAGGTATGGGATCCATTATTCCGAATGCTCGGGACCTGGGGTTTTCTGGATAAGGGGTCTTTCCGTAATTCAGATCTCCTACCTAAAGTCTGCTAAAAACATTATTAAAACAGTAATTAAACCCAATAGGATTGTTTTGCCTCCTATAACAATTAATTATATCTTAGTTGGGATCAAGTAGAAGGTACTGTTTTATTATTACAGAGAAAAAGGGAATTTTTAAAATGTGAATCATTTGATTAAAATGGAGTCTATGGGAGATGGCCTTTCTGTAATTTGGAGCTTGCTGGATAATGTGCTTTTTTTCGGATAAGGGGTCCGCTACCTGTATAAATTTCCCATTGGTATTCATCTGTTTATCATACAGTTTTTATGTAAAGGCATTCATTCATAGAATCTGCCATCACAACATCACCCACAATATATATCTATAGTAAAGGAGTAGGTAGTTACAGAACCTTAGATTTGGCATCAGAACCACAGAATTAACTGTATTGTTTCATAAACTCACAGCAGTAAGGGGCAGGGGTAATTAGCCCAAACACACCAGAGGTTGGTATAGTGACAATTTGGCTTTGGGAGCTGAGGATCCCTAAATATATGAGCTTTACTATACACAAGCCATCTATGTCCCTTTCTATGACCCAACCCCTTTGATAGTCATGTTTGCCTGGAAAACAGCAATTAAACAGCACAATTTGCAGCTGAAAGAGTTTACCAGAAGTGCCTTTCTTAAGCCAGACACCTAGTAAGGATTGAGAGCAGGTCAGTTAATTGGTTCAGTGACCAGTTCCTTTTACACTCTAGCTCCATTTATTTTATGTGTTCTCCATTTACAGCACTGCCACAATTTATTATGCATAGATAATTCAGAAACCAATTCATTGAGCTAATTATCTCTCAATTACAGCCACAGAGGTGAAGTGTCCCTGAAATATTGCTAAGTGTATCTGAGATGATACATACATCTGAGCAACAAGGAGACCGGAATAATCACACCCATATTAACTGTACATTGTGACAACCATCTGGCATAAAACATTTTCTAGTTAAGAACTTCAAGGTTTATCTCAAAGGCTATCTGTAACAGATCCTATGGGAACAGCACAAATAAATCAGTCTGGGGAAATACATTGCTTTTTGAAATACATACTTATTTTAAAGGAAAACTATACCCCTAAACAATGTAGGTCTCTAAAATATATATATATATATTATATTGCATAAAACATCTCATATGTAAAACCCAGTTTTATCTAAATTAACCATTTTCATAAAAATATACTTTTTAGTAGTGCATGCCATTGGGTAATACTGAATAGAAAATTGCCATTGTAAGTACTAAGGCCAGTATATATATTAATGTGCTTAAGTTTTTCTGCATTAGGATCTAGACATGGGGGAGTTCCAGATTACTGAAAGTACAGGTGGCCATATACGCACTGATATTATCATATGAAACAAGGTTTCGATATTTGGTGTGTGTGAGCCTACTGGTATCGCCAAAGACTTGCATATCAGGCACCTCAAAAATTGGAGAGGATGGAAAAATTTAATTGGGTGTCTTTGAATTTGCTTAAACATTGGCAAAATGTTAATGCTGCCTTGTCAAATAGAGGTAGAATTCCTTTGTTTTCTACCTGCATCGATTCAGCTCATAATGATATTAGAGAAAACTAACAGACTTGGTCCCACTAGCCACTCAGCAGCTTATTGGTGTGTGTGCAGATAGGGAATTCTAAAGCATTTGGAATGCATTGGTTAATTAATAAGGTCCTTGCCCAACAGGTTTGCATAGGTCCACATTATAATCAGCCGGGCCAACATTGACATACATAAAATGTTAACCCATGCCAAACTTCTTCTATTACCAACTAGAGGAAACTTCTGCAGTCCTAACTAACCCAGTGAAAGCATTACTGTCCCCAAATCACAGGGTTTCTAGCATTTTATAGACTCTTTTGTCAAGAGACAGCAGCTGCAAATAAGTTGGAGGTCAGCACTCATTTCTGTACAATGAAGGTGTATCTTCCAGTTGTGTGTGCTGTGTTTTATTGTATTGTCTTGTGCATTAATTTCTTAAATCATATACACTTGGAGGCTGATTTATGAATTTTTGAGTTAGTTTTTTTTTTTTTTTTTAAAGAATTGCATTAGAGTCAAAATAAATCTCCACAATTCAAGTTTCAAAATTACAACTCAATATAAATATATTTATTTGAGAGTGCTTTTTTTGCCTTGAATCAGAAAAAAACATTATCTTGAATCTCATAAATGTGTCCCTCTTACTGCAGTCCAACATCAGCAAGCCACTAGGTCAGTTCACTGACTTTTGAAGATACTTTATGGTTTGGTATTTGTTGCCTCTGTCTTTTTGTGGAAAATGCTTTTCTTCTTCCACTTTTTGGACATTTAAGTTCTTTTTTTACAACCAGCTTTGTGTTTTTAGTTACAGCTGACTTTTTCTTTTTTGTTTGAAACTCTCTGGCAATCTGTTATAACATTTCTGAAAACATGTTATTTGTTCTTCTAGAGCAGGCACCAAATGCCCTTTTCCTGTGCACTCTAGCAGTCACCTCTCTGATGACTATTTACTTTTTCAATCATGGAGTCAGAGACAATCAGTTTGACCTCTTCATACTGCATCAATATTTGTCACTGTACCATTTTATGCCAGGAACTCCTTCTTGCCAGCAGCTTGTACAAAACAGGTAACCATGACCAAATTTCTATATACAGTATGTTCCTTATTTTTCTGAAGATTACTTATTATCCTGGTGATTCAACAGCAAGTGCTCTAGCAGGACCAGTTGTCCACATAGGCCAACGTATGTGTTTCCCATGAACATAGAAATAAATGTGAATTAATCTAGTTTAATAGAGTGTTATGGTAGTTTGTGTTACTATGCCTAGAGCACTTCTCTGCTCACTGATACAGAGTTCTGGTCTCATTAGACTAGAGAATATTTTCCAACATATTTGCTATGTCTCCAAAAAGGCTGTCAGTCTTCCATAGAGCCCAGTTTCTGGAGTGTTCAGGCAATAGTTTTCTAATAAATGTCTTCTTCCATCTCAATTCATAACTTTTTGATGCAGCCATGACTTTTTAGACGTGACCATGCTTGTTGGCGCAACCGAAACTTTTTTGATGCCACTGTAACTTTTTCACTTTTTCGAGACAACCCCAACTTTTCCCACACTCAGCAAATTTTTGATGCACCAAATTTTTGTGGCAGTTTCACAAAAAAAAATTGCCAGTGCAAAATGTAGAATTTTGCTGCGAATCCGTGCCTTCGTACCTTGTGCGACTTTTTCGAGGCTTGTGTGACTTTTTCTGATTTTTAGCGCGAAAAAATTGGATCGGTTTTGCCGCTGTTTACAATCGTTTGGTACGAAAATGTTGTGACTTTCGGATTGCCAATACGATATTATTGTGACTAATACGATTTTTTTGTAAGCATTTTCGTGATATTTGCAATCTTCAGAAATTTTCTCTTCCAATCCGAATTTTTCCCATTCAGGATTCAAACTCTTGTTTTGATAAATCTGCCCCTAGGTATTATAGTTGTGCCATATGTTTTCAGTTTTCTAGCAATGGATTTCCCCATACACCAGAGGATGTTTTTTTTTTTTTTTTTTTTAAACCCAACCTTGATTGGTGCTTCTGATGAAGTGGCTTGGGGGCCACGAAACGCTTTAAGCTGGGGGTTTTTCTCAATATATGTTTTTAATGGAAGATTAATAAAAGGATATATTTTTAACTGAAGCTGTCCTGGTGTGCTCCGTCCAACTATTTCTGTTTGTTGGCACTTGATTGGTGCTTTACCAGAACTGGACTTGTGTCAATTGCTCCTTGTCTTCACAATCATGTTTTTGATCATATTTGAATCATATTATTTATAATATAAAATATCTAAATAATATAAACTATCACACATTCTCTGGGGCATTCCAAAATCAGATTTACAGTACTTATGACACATTGCACACAGGTAGATACCCTTCATTATGTAACAAAAACATACTGGGTACCCTAATGTCTCTTCAGATCAAAAAAGCCTTTTACTAAAGATTGTTGTGGTGAAGAAGACCCAAGAGTTTCATAGACTTATTTTGAAAATATTAACATATACCTGTATATCACCATTGCAACAATGGACTGATGAGCACTTCTCCAGTTCTATGAAATAGCACAGTCTCTTTGGTCAGCTGGGAAAGTTTGTGATTATGGTGTAAATTAATGGCAAACTGAAGATCAGAATCTTGTTGTAAAATCCCCTAGGTACATGTTTTGTTTTTTGAACCAATGGGGTTCTCACAATCTCATTGGTGGTCAGGTTTGTAATTTTGGGGTAAATTAATGGCAGACTTTATGTTTTGGGTTTCTGTACCAGCCCAAGGCAACCACAGCCCTTTAGCAGGGAAGATCTGTGCCTCTAAAGATGCCCCTGTAGCTCCCCATCTTTTCTGCTGATTCACTGCACATGCTCTGTGCTGCTATCACTTACTGAGCTTAGGGACCCACTCACAATATACTGTATATATAGAATATAAATGTCACAATATAAGGCTGATTAGTAACTAATACAGATAACTACTACATGGCAGCTCAAAACCAGTCAACTGAAACCAAAATGTAACAATCAGGCCTGTAGCATCAGCTTATATTACAGGCCAAATTCATTTTCTGCTTGATAATTTACAACAACCCCTAAGCTCAGCTTCTCAACACCTGCCCAGATCACACTGAGTATGTGTGTGTCACTGACACTCTAAACACAATCCAAGATGGGGAGCTCCTGTGACTACATTGAAGACCTGGATTGTTGCTACTATGGAAATGCAATAAGTTCATTATATAAAATGTGGCATTTCTACCCATATTCATTTTTAGGGTTTAGTTCTTCTTTAAAAATCCCTAGGTGCAAGCTTGCTGCATTTGGTCATATCCTGCAGAATGATTGATCTTGTTTTTTTCCTAATATCCTACCAAAAGAGTTGCTTAAATTGAAACTTCCCTTTTATAAACACATTTAGCCTAAAAGACAACCTGCCATAAAATTGTGGTAATGTGACTTACAATGATGGAGCCAGTGTAAGGAAAATTTCTCTTGGGTATTGGCGGTTGTTAAATACACTCACACATGAATGGGCAAACACATGAATCAGATAGCTTCTGACTCATACTGATGTAGCCAACAAAAGGCAATCTCTGTCTGAATATTTTCATTGCAATGTTTGTTGTTATATTTATACTGTATATATATTTTTTCATACATAAAAGTACAACAAGCACCTAATGATAAATAAATAAAGGTTTTTTTTCTATTCAATGAATTTTACTAGACACAAATTTCTTATTTTTGTCATTTTTTTTAATATCTACTGAACATTAAAATATATTTATACACTATGAACGCAGAGGTTTGTGTTTCACAGTAATTACAAGCTTGTCACACAAAATGTACTCCAATTATAATTTTATTAGTAAGCCATGTTTATCATACAATGCTTCAATGACAAAAAGTTAATTTTAGGAATATGTAGTGCCTTTGAATGAACTTTTCTTACATTATCATTATATAACAATTTAATGAAAGTGCATTACTGGCTGTAAATTATATTTAGAGAATATCTATGTTATCTCATCAGAGAAACTAAGAGAAATTTATTATCCCTGTGAAAGTGAAGATAGGTCTTACAGGTTGTAAAAGTGAATTTATGTTGTGCTGTCGACAAGTAAACGAGTATCCTTTTATTCACTGAATTTTGTGTTACTGGGGTCAAGAAGGCTGTGGGTGGGGGGGTCATGTTTATTATCAGAGGAAAATGAATTCTTTCCAGGGTGCAATTTTATTTAATGGACCAACAGGAAAATTACATATAGATGTCTTATTGCATTAGCTTTATGGTTCTCATATCGTACATCACATCATCAGATCTGACAGACAATGCAAGGGAAGAAATCAAATATACCAAAACGGAATAAAAGCTAACATATGCTTGCTTCCTTCACCTTTGTCCTCAAGAATAAGGCTGTAAGTGCCCTTCAAAGCACATTTACAGAGCCAATGTGTAATATTTGTCCTCTTTCAATAAAAGCTGTAGCATGCAAGATTGATTTCACAGATGGACCATTGCATTACCTCTAGCAAGGAACTTAATGGGAAAACACTTGTGAAATGATACATTCATAGAACATTTGCATTTCTTTTTCACTATAATTACAGTTCCTGGGCACTCTGACCTAGGGGCACACTGGTTACAAATTTCTGTAATTTAAGGTATCCAGTTTCCATGAAGTCGCATATTCCTTTTTTTGGTTGTTTTTTTTTTTTTTTTAATGTTTACAATTAAAGCATCTCAAGAATTAAAGCTAATCCAGCAACCTGCTTTCAGGATATATAACTGATTTTCCAGGCTGGCCCGTGGGTGTAGTGCGATAAAAATAGTTATGATTTCTGATAAGTGATGAGCAATTTTTTTTTATCAGGCATGGATCCACTGTGGAATTCCGCATTTTGCCATTGGCGATTTTTTTTCCCCGACTGAGTGAGGCAAGTCATGTAAAAAAAGTGGCATTTGTGTCAAAAAAAGTTGAGCTCCTTTCGTAAATCTTTTGCTATTTTCATCAGTTTTTCAGTGAAACAAAATGGGACAGATTCACTCATCACAATTTCTTATTAGACATGTAAACTATTGTAGGGTTCCCCAATATTTGGGTCCCCTAGGAGGGTTGCCCCCAGGATAGACCCCAAGGGAGGGTAGTACTTTAGTAGTGGGACACCTTGGGTGGTTGGCACTATAAGGGTTAACAGGGAGTTAGCTTCCCTGCAGTTCAATAGTTAGGCCACAGGGTGCACACAGTATATAAGGCTGTGCAGCCATGTGCCTTCAGGTCTTCCTGCCTGGGACCCCTCTGGCTAGAGGATAGTGACAGGCTGGGTCTAGTGAGTTAGATGTGTGTTATAGACCATTCTAGGAGTGGTAGACAGGATTATTTAGCTGGGCAGCTTGGCCCCACCAGGAGGCAGATGAGATTAAGATCTCCCAGCACTGATAGCTGGAGTCAGGGATACAAGAGCTAGGAATAGGGGTTTGCCTAATCCGGGGGATAGCCGGGTGATATTTCCGGAGTGAGGTCTCCAAGGGGGTGTCCGCTTGGCGGGAGTACCGGGAAGTGCCCTAGAGAGGGGCTTCTGGCGAGAAGTACCGGAGGGAACCCCAAAGGGAGGGTCATTTGGCTGGAGTGTTACCGGTATCCCAGGAGAGAGGGACTCCTGAGGTAAAGAGAAAGTATCCTGACATATCCTGTGTATCCTGTATGCCAACGCTGTCTACCACTCTGCCAATAAACACAACACTTAGTTCAGCATTTCATCAGTGTGTGTGTATCTCTCCTGGAGGGTCCACCTGCCTGGTAAGCAACTACCCCAGGGAGGGGGCAAGGTACCAGGGGAGCTGGGAGTCCCCACAAAGGAGCAGTATATTAAGTTCTCAGGAGGGGAGTTATAGTTCACTCTATCCCTATCCTGGGTGGAGGCACGCCAAAGTACAAAGTAATAGCTGTTCCCCCAAAGTAAGCGGGGCTCAGGACTCCTGAAAGCGCCAAGTATAGTGAAAGATCAGCAGGTAGTGCCACAACGTTTAATAAGTGGGCTACACTATAATGAAACCCTTTCAGATATGTAGCCATAGAAATACTGATATTTTAATTTTATCAATACTGATAACTCAGTAGCCTACAGGCTTTAATTTATAAGACAGCCCTTGGCTACATGATATACCTGTGGCAGCAGATCTGTCAAATAAACAAGTAAATCTGACCATACATGCACCAATACTATTGTACAAAACAAGTTTCGTACGATATTTGGTGCATGTATAGTGGGTTGAGGAGGCGACCCATATCACAAAAGCCTTGGATATCAGTCGTCTCATCAATCATAGGGGACAAAAGATTTTGATTGGGTGCTATTAAATAGTTAGAAAGGGTTAAAATTCCTATTGTTTTTACCTCCATGTCTGACGATTTTGCCCTAAAAGTTAGTGGAGGGTAGTGATGAGCGAAGGTGTGGTCGCGTAAAACAGGTGCAAAATGTTGCAAAATGTACATTGTTTTTTCGCCAAAGCAAAACAATAAATTCACTCATCGCTAGTGGAGGGTATATACTATGGTCACACGAAAGATCGGAATTGTGACTTGTATGGCCCCCTTAAGTCACTCTATCAGATACAATAAAGAAGGCCCACCATAAAAAATATTTTGAAATAATTTAACTAATGCTAGATAAGAGAAGTAAATAAATAGTATGGTATCTATTATCTGGAAACCTAGCTCTGAAATACAGGAATGCCATTGAGTCCTATTTAAACTTCCTTCCTTCCCTTTCCTTTATTTCCTTATTTTCATTCCTTCCTTTCTTTCCCTCCTCCCTCCCTTCCCTCTTTATGCTTGATTTGCTTGGTTTTATAATAGAAAGGGTTTCCTTATACCAGAAAACAATGTAAAATATTTTATGATGTAGCTTTATGTTTATATGTAATATGTTAATATAAATTATGTGATAGCATAAACTACTTCGAAAGGTACATTTTAAAGAAATAGCCATTTTTTCCATCCAGTAGCAAAGATTCATGTTGTTTTGATAAATAAGAAAATAAATAAAACATAAAAACATTGTTTCTCCATCAACTGATACAGTGCAATATAGTCTGCACAGAATTCCGGCATTAAATAGATTTCCGTACCCTGTTTGCACAAATATATTGGCATAATGATCCATGTTACTTAAGGCACTGTAATTTTGCATTCTTGCAGTTTTGGTAATGAATAAAGCAATTAGTAATAGTAATAAGTATTAAATAAGTAATACATGTTATATGTAAAAATAATAAATAAATGTAACAAATATAAGCATGCAGACAGGGTCTGTAAGTGCTGCAAAAAGAAAAAAAAAACTGCTTTATGCACAGGTATTACCAATTATTTGCTCAGCTATTTTCTATGCCCTAAGACATCTTTGAATGTGTTTCAGAAGGAAACCTGGTTTTACTGTATCTACAATTCATACCCTTACTCTATTATTAATCCCACAGCACTGTGGTCATTAATTCTTATATTGTCTTTTTCACAATACTTGTAATGTCATGCATAAATGTATTTTATCAGCTTCAGCTAGAAACATATAAACATTTCAACATTCACAGGAAACTCTTTATTTTCAAGTACAAAATAGAATAATCATTTAATTTCCTTCAAACACCGAAACAATGTTTTTCCATTTCAGTTGATTTGTATTGAATTTCTAGAGAACAGTACAAGCCTAGACTATTTTGCTTCAATAGATGGCTATGCTGGCTTTTGTACAGTAGAAGTTTATACTAGCAAAGAATAGTTGACATAAACAGAGCAACGTGGATTCTATACAGTAGTAAGCTATAAAAGTTAAAGGACAAGGAAATGGTATGAAAGAGTTAAACTCTATTAAAAGCCATACCTCTAGTGATGCCATTCGTCCTTTCCATTCCCCTCTAGATTAAGCTCTTTTTCAATACAATCCCTGCATAGTAAACAAAACTGCTAACTAAACTATTAAAAATTCCCGCGATTTATCTCTATTTCAGCAAGACTTTTGGTCATGCGCAGAATGATGGAGGAACAGGCGGCACATGCACATAACCAATCTTTGGGAGCGCGCCTTCTACTTCTCGAGTAGGAACACGCACCCCTGCAAAGCTCTGCCCAAAGGCCAGAATGTTGATGCATGTGTATTTAGTTCGATGGCCGCCATGTTTATTACATCATTGAAACTGATATGGCGGCCATGACACAGAGGGAATAGAAAAACTTGTCACGGGGCAATACAGGAGACAGAAGTGGTATTAAAATAAAATAATTGGCAATTAGGTACACACAAGGGGCTGCTATAATATACTGTAGAATAGAGTAGACGCCTGTCCTTGTTCATCAGTCATCAAGGTATCCAAATGTTTTTTTCTTAGTCAACAATGAAAAAGTAATAAACAGTAAATTGTAGAAAGTAGTCATATTGTATATAAAGCATTCAATACAGTTGGTTCTTTGTGCATTCTTTGCCCACTCTTTAAATCATGAGTGAAAGAGAGAAATGATAGGTGCAGTCAGGGGTGTCGCCCTAAGGTAGCCTAGGGAATGCCACCTCCCCTCACCCCACCATGCTTAGGTATTTTTTGATGGGGGGCCGAGGGGGTGCACATCTCTAGTGCAGAGAACACAATAGTGCTTGGAATTTCAGCTCCTGAAGTAATAAGAAGCAGCTTTTTTCTGCCCCTTGCAACTTCAGGGGTGCTGCAAGTGTTTTTATAATATGTAATGTATCATTAGTTTTTTTTCTTTGATGCTGCAAGTGTCTCTATAATATGTAATGTGTAATTTGTTTTTTTCTTTGATTGTGAAAAACACAGCTTCAAATGTTGATAGATCGGCCCCTTAGAAGCACATTTATCTTTATTAAACCGCAACGCTCACTAAAACCATAAATGCATAGTCATTTATTAAAAGATCTGAATATAAAAAGCACAAACAAATTAAAATGTGGAATAAAAACAAAAAGAACATGGAAACCTCAAAATTTTAATGCGCTTACAAACAAAAAAAGGCCCTGAAAACCTCTAAAATCACAAATTAAAGATTGTTACAATTCACCTAGGGCATCTCCCATTGACTTCTAAATGACCTTGACAGCTTTTAGATTGTGTATTTTTACATTTGCAGTTTTTGTGGTTTTGATGCATAATAAATGGCAAAAAAAAATGTTTTTTAAATGAAAAAATTGTGTTTTTAGAGCAAGAAAACTTCAATTATTGAAAAAACACAACCAATAGTAAACCTGCCCCTAACTGAAAGAAACTGAGGAAGTTCCCTAAACATTAAAAAATAAGTGTATTGAAATTAGTAGGAACACTAGTCCTTGCAGCTGTAAAACAGTGAAAATCAAAAAATTTGATTGCATTTTTATGTGATGTAGTGATGAGTAAACATGATGTAACATGTGGATTACATTCCTGTCACTGTACACATACACAGGGTGAAACAGAAGTTTCTTTATTGGAGGAGAAAATGCTCGGTGCAACATTAGTCTTAGGGGTTGTGTGTTACAAGGCATATAAACAATCTGTAGATAATCTTGGAACTTTTTCTTTCAATGAGCAACCAGATAGAAGTTTCATGTATTTACATTGCCCCTCCCCTATGTATTTAGTTTTTCCTTATGCCTCACTTAGGTTAAAAAGTTCTCTGGCTTTGTAAAATTATATAATCTATTGTTTTTAAAAAAAAAAAAAGTATAGGTTTTATAAGCAATATCATTCATACTATAACATAAACATGAATTCAGCAAATATCCTGAAGTTTAAGCTCACAATCTAGTTGCTATTTCAGTGTCCTCACCACCCCCCAAGAATATGTATATTGCTATGATACAGACAGAGACTTATGGTCTGTATTTAGTAAGGAAACTGAAAATAACAAAGGCAGGAAACATTCACTGAAGAGAATTCCAGAAACCCACTTTCACTATAAATACACATAATACATAATATAGGGAAAAAAGGTTTATTACTGGTTTTTGCTCTAGTGAAGGTCTCTAACAAAAACATCAGGTAGTAAATAATAATTCTCTCTTTTTTTTCTTTAAATCCTCTGAATGTTGCTTTTTGTTCATACCATCGTTATTTGTATGTTTATGTGTTGTTATAATATATAGCAGTGGTCACCAAACAGTAGCTTGGGAGCCACATATTGCTCCCCAACCCCTTGGATGTTGCTCCCAGTGGCCTCAAAGCAGGTGCTTATTTTTGAATTCCTGGCTTAGAGGCTTTCAATGGATGATGGACTATAACTATTGAGCTCATAAAAAAGTCAGTGAAATCTGTAAGCTCCTACTAAGGGGCACATTTACTAACCCACGAACGGGCCGAATGTGTCCGATTGCGTTTTTTTCGTAATGATCGGTAATTTTGCGATTTTTTTCGGCGTCTTTACGTTTTTTGCGTAAAAACGCGAGTTTTTCGGCGTCTTTACGATTTTTGCGTAAAAACGCGAGTTTATTGGAGTCTTTACGATTTTTGCGTAAAAACGCGAGTTTTTTCGTAGCGTTAAAACTTGCGCGAAACGTCGCGCCTTTTAAGTTTTAACGCTACGAAAAAGGTGCGACTTTGCGCGCAAGTGTTAACGCTACGAAAAAATCACGACTTTGCGCAACTTTCGTAAAGACGCCGAAAAACTCGCATTTTTACGCAAAAATCGTAAAGACGCCGAAAAAATCGCAAAAAATACGAAAAAGTCGCAAAATGTTCGTTTCCAATCGGAATTTTTCCAATTCGGATTCGAAATCGTGTCTTAGTAAATGAGCCCCTAAGTGTCCTAAGCTACAGTGTCTAAAAACGCAAGAAACTACCATATAATTATATTCTAACAAAATCTGACAGCCAGAAGGCTTTTTCTTATATATAAATATATGATTATATTTTTCTAGTACTTTGCATGTCATTTAGAATGAAAGTTCAAAGCATTAGGATTGTATATGTTTCGAAGAAGTCCTTACAATAAAAAAGCACATTCTGATTAGCATAGTGTTTGTTTCTACCAGCTGCTAACTTTAATAAAAACAGTGGGTTTTTGTTTTTTTCTTTCTTTTTTTTTATTTTTAAACTGTGCTAGTAATTAGAATAATTCTCTTCCCATTAATTACCATGTGAATCATTTATGCCTTTGATCCATTTTTGCTGTTTTAGGACAATGTAATTTGTCTGCTTCTGATTGCTTTTCTTTGAAAGAAAATAGCAAGTATCATTTATAAAGCGCTGGTGAAACACCAATGTAGGCAAAATTCGGAGTAATATTTTACTGATGCCATCATGTTTATAGAAGCAATTTATTTGTATACTGGGAAGCGCATCACTGCAATGGATGGTCTCTCAAAGAGGCAGAAAACAACAGCCCATTGCTTGAATATTGTTAGAACAATTATGCGAGGTAGACCTGATATATCTTTTCATTCTATATGGCGGGATTTGCAAATGATTGCTCTTTTAAGTCCTTAGCACTCAAGTCAACTTCTTTGATTTTCAGTGTAGCACAGTATCTTAAAGGCCAATAACCCTTCAGTGTATATGCCTATACCAGCACTGGGGTCATTTCCATAAAAGAAGTCTATATCCATTTCTAATTTCTGCATGAGCGTGACATTCAAAATCAAAGCCGAAGCTTTCCAATGCTAATGCGTCAACCTATTGTACTGATTTATATCTGCTTTAAGTTATCTATGTCTTTCATAATAAACCTGAGGAATTCTGGGAGTGAATTCCAAACTCTTAAAAAAATCCCATTTACAAGGATTTATCCTATAGGCTAAAGCTCACCCACTGGGTTTGAAGCTGAAGCCAGGACAATAGCTGATCAGATTCCCAACTACAGACCGGTTTTGCCCCTTCTGGGGCTCATCAGTGTAGTGCAGGGTTTTCTGATCAGCTTAGGTAGAGTCACCATGTGGTTCTACAAACAAATAAATTAGGTTGAGGAGACTGCCTCATACAGACAAAAGCAAACAAAAGGAATTCTGGGAGTGAATTCCAAACTCTTAAAAAAAATCCCATTTACATGGGTTTATCCAGAAAGGGCGAAACCGGTCTGTAGTTGGGAATCTCATCAGCTATTGTCCTGACTTCAGCTTCAAACCCAGTGGGTGAGCTGTAGCCTATAGGATAAACCCATGTAAATGGGATTTTTTTTAAGAGTTTGGAATTCACTCCCAGAATTCCTTTTGTTTGCTTTTGTCTGTATGAGGCAGTCTCCTCAACCTAATTTATTTGTTTGATAATAAACCTGTTAATAAATAATCCAGAGTTTAAAACTTAGCAGAGATTTCTCTTGATTATAATTACAGCTTGTGTAAAGAAGTCAGAGTGCATTGGTCCTATGAAATTGAGTAACTCTAATATTGTATTTTAATGTTAAAATGCAGTATGTTATTGCCCTTGGCTTCTCTTTTAAAGAGTTACCACTGCCCTTTACCAGATACAAAAAAAAAAGGGTGAAATACACTAATACATTATAAAAATGACTTAACTGACCTATCCACTTAAGTCAAGGGTTGAAATTAAGAATGTTTTAGAAATTGTACTAAGTAGAATTAAGTAGTATTCAGGTTTCAAAATGGTTGAACTTGATGGACATGTTGATGAACAATTTTAATGTCCATAATGATAAACATATATTTCAAATCTTTCAATTGGAATATTTAGAAATATTTACAATGCACACCATTTGCATACACATATATATTAACTGCTTGGACTGCTTAATATAATCAGTAATCACAGTGAGTACAACATTCGACCATTTTCATTCAAAAGCAAAAATGTTTAATTTAGTTTAGAAAACAAAAAAGGGTTGATTCACTAAAGGTCGATGAGTGTTATCGCATGCTTTTTTGCGTTAAAGTTGACGCAAAAAAAAATGTGCGATTTGCAAGTCGCATATCGCGTGCGTTAAATAGAGCGCAACTGAATGCGTTAATTTTAATGCATTGTGTTAATTAGCGCGCAGAAATAAGACTAACGCGTGATTCACAAACACTTAGATGCGCTAAATATCGCATTAGTCTGTGCGAAAATTAACACCTACTTGGGGCAGGCGGTAATTATAGAAAAGTATAGTTCATGAGCTTTTAGCAACACAATATGGACTTTGCAGTGGGATTTATTCAAGTATGTGTTAGCCCTAGAGTGATGTAGCCTCCAGTTTGCAGGGAAATGGTTCGGAACAGTAGTTTTCCGAAAGTAATGGTGTGTGACAATTTGTGCGCGCTGCGTTAATTAGCGTGCATTGTGTCAAATACTGCACGAAAATAGTCTTTGCAACTTAAATAACGCAAACAGCATCACGTCTAAATCAATGCAAGTATCCTTTTAGTGAATCGTGCGTTAAGACGTGAAAAATAAGACGCAATAAAAATTTTAACGCATGCTATAAATAGCGCTGTCCTACTTTGCCTGTGTCTGCTCTGCCCTGCCTATGTGTGCCATACTTTGCCTGCCCTATGCTGCCTGTTTGCCATACGCTGCCTGCCCTATGCTGCCTGTGTGTGCCATACTCTGCCTGCCCTATGCTGCCTGTGTGTGCCATACTCTGCCTGCCCTATGCTGCCTGTATGTGCCATACTCTGCCTGCCCTATGCTGCCTGTGTGTGCCATACTCTGCCTGCCCTATGCTGCCTGTGTGCCATACTCTGCTTGCCCTATCCGGCCTGTGTGTGCCATACTCTGCCTGTGCTATGCTGCCTTTGTGTGCCGTATTCTGCCTTCTACCGTGTTTCCCCGAAAATAAGACACTGTCTTATATTTTTTTAAGCTCCAAAATATGCACTAGGTCTTATTTTCAGGGGATGTCTTATTTTTCCATGAAGAAGAATACAGTACACATTTATTCCATCTTTTGAGTGGGTGTCTTATTTTCGGGGGGTGCCTTATTTTCTGAGGGGGGTGAAAAATCGGGGGGGTGCCTTACTTTTGGAGGATGTCCTATTTTGGGGAAAACAGGGTATGCCCTGCCTGTGTGTGCCATACTCTGCCTGCCCTATGCTGCTTGTGCAGCATTTGTAAATATGTGCTGTGGGTTGCAGCACTAAAAAAAGGGACTGGTTTCTATAATTATCCCTCTGCCACGTAGGTTAGAAAAATTCTGGCCCTCTGTACCACACAAGTTGGATGGCACTGTGCTTAGGTATTCTTAGACCAAATGAAGCAAGGGTTTTTTCTCTCATAAACTTTAAACATTAAATCCAGCTGAAAACTGTTTACAGTACTGTTTCACCAGTGCTGTAGGTGTAATGTAATTACTACTCAATAAGGCACATTTACTGTAGGTGCCTTACTAGGCGGAAAGGAAATCCTCGAGCAACCTCCTGGTCAGGAGGTGGCGGTAGCTCAAGGGTTCCCCATGCATCAGTAAATGCAGCAGCACACAGTTCAGAACAGAAGTCAGAAAGGACTGAGTACAACTATACATCATTAGCATTTGAC
This sequence comes from Xenopus tropicalis, assembly GCF_000004195.4. NCBI lineage: Eukaryota > Metazoa > Chordata > Amphibia > Anura > Pipidae > Xenopus > Xenopus tropicalis. The sequence goes on from NC_030677.2 coordinate 159,511,079, forward strand.
ACAAGTACCATTACTGAAATTGGTTTTACTTTACAACTGGGGTAAATTATGGGGACTGCAACTACAACTGCATTTGCAGATATGCACAAGCCCTATTATCTTTGATAGCAATATATCAATCTGAAAAACAGTGGCAGTAGCAGATCTTAATCTCATAACTTCAGTGGTAATACTGTATCTGGGCACCTCTGTTGAGGTAATTTATAGCTAAAATTCCAAAATATATTATGGCACAAACAAACTCAAAGGTTATAAATTTGTCTTGCCTATTTTGGCGTGAAACGAGTAGGAGATTACCTCACAATATTTTATGGTAATGCACATTCTTGTTCATTTTCTCATTGCTATTATATTGCCTTACTTGTGGATACCATCTATTAAAACCTCGGAATGATAATTACAAGAAATAATTACTGGCAGTTTGCAAATGTGTTCCTTATATTCTCTGGCAGCGTGAAGTAGTATGAAGCAATCTTTAGTGGAAGCAGCATCAGAAGTTGCTGTCTCATTAAAGCAAGCTCAGACTGACATGCAAACACAATCTGAAAACAACTGTTTGTTCTGAGCTGGCAACTTCATTAACCACATAGCTTTCAGTACCTCACCATTTTCTGTTTGCTTGTCATCTCTGTTGACAGGATTTATTTTTCATAATTAAAGCTTGGTTTACACAGTGTGGTCTGAAATTGATGTTTTAAGATCCGTTTCATCCAGCTTGAAAACCGTTCGAGGGATTCACAGAGCTTGCACATTCAAAACTAAATTTGACAGCAAGGACTAAGATATAAGCCTGTGTGCATTCACATCTAGCTCGTGGAATATACATGTGATTCGGCTCGTTTTATGAGTGCGTGACAATTGGATTGTTTAAAAACATATGGAAATACATATTGTCTTGTTAAAATTATGCAGGATTTTGAACTATTAAAACTGGTTCTGTATCCATCCAGGGTGTCAAATGTACAGCCCAATGCCATGAACCACATCTTTTAAAATATGGCAAGGTTAATAGTTCTTTTGGAATTGTAGATTCATGCACATGAAAAAAACACTAGTCAGAAACCACTGCAAAAAAAAATAAATAAATGGAAAAATAATAATAAATACATAGAATCTTTCATTATATTTTGATTCAGTCACCCAGTGACTGTGCTTGCCTGATACCCCGAGCCGTTGCACCTGTTAGCAGAAAAATGCACCCGCCTGGGGTATTTTAGCAGAAGTTCTTTGGCACAATCTTTCCTCCTTTTCTCTTTTCTCTTTACCTGAGCAGGTCTTTCGTTTCTAAGTTTGGCTTTCTCTCTTCTGCAGAAATATCCTGGGCTGGTGCAGTTTTTAGCAAGCAGGAGCAGCGGCCCAGGCAGGGCCGGATTTGTCTTTGAGCGCCCTTGAGGCCGCCTCTGTTGGTTGCCCCCCGCGAATGCGCCCCCCCCCCCCCGTGGCAGCCGCGAGTGCGCATGCATAAACCTTTAAACTCCCATATGGAGCAGTGGGGAGAGGTCCCGACTGCTCCGTATGGGAGCCAAATGTAAAAATCTTGTTGCGGCAGGGCGGCATGCCGCCCCAAAACTTCTGCCGCCCAAGGTATCGGGTAAGCAATTTTAATCACTGGGGGGGTGCCCCTCCGTGATTTAAACATTCCTTCTTCTTTAACATTCCTTCTTCTTTAAAGTCACATCTGTTAGTGTAAAAAAGCATGTAGTTGCAATTTGCCAAGGGTTGCCATTTACTTCTAGCCAAATAATGAATTGCAAAGTGTGTAAAGGGCTTCTACTAGAGATGAGCAAATATGCCCCGTTTGGCAGAAAAATTCACGAAACTGCGGAAAAATTCACAAAACACCGAAAAAATTCACAAAATGTGGCTAACGTGACTTTTTTGATGTACACAACTTTTTTGATGCAACTGTGATTTATTTGGCACAACCGTGATTTATTTGACATGACCACAATGTATTTGACACGGCCACAACTTTTTTGATGAGACCATTACTTTTTTGATGCAACCACAAATTTTTCCTCACATAGCTAATGTTTGCAGCCATTTTGCAAAAAATCCACCAATGGCAGGCAGAAAAGGCTTCTGCCTAGGGTGCTTGTCTATGGGTTGGTGCAGTTTTTGTGAAAGAGTAATGTTAAGTTACAAGCCTTTTTCTCTACTCCCTCTACTCCAGACTCAGCTTGTATTTCCTCTCTGGTAACAGCATCACTTATGTAGTGCAGTCATCTTAGAGTGACGTTGTTATGTATCTCTAAAGAGATAAATCATCAAGTTGAACTTCAGCTTGGTCACAGCTGGATATTGTCAGGGTCATGGAGGGGATCCATAGCTTCAAGTTGAACTCTGGCTTAGACACTGTTCAGAGTTGCAGCTGCTGCCACAAGTTAAAGCTATGGATTTGCTTTGTGACTTGGTAAAAACTTCAACTTTATGATTTCTACAGGCATAATAAAAGCAACAAATCCTGGCTTTGATTTACTAGATAGGTTACATTGCTACTGGAAATTAAAAGTCAGTGAAGTCTGGAGAAGAAGGGTCACTGAGAAAAGTACTAGGAACTAGACACAAGCAAGCTGCCTTTGTGGAAATGCTGGGGAGGGGGGCCAAAGTACAGAGAGGGATATACAAGACATGAAATTATAGCAGTATATGATATACAGTATTAGGGATAAAAGTAGATGGATGCATGTGGGATCTTAAAAATAATAGGGTTGATTTACATCTGCAAATGCAATGAGCAATGTGCAATTTTGAGCAATGTGAAAGATTTGTTGCAGTCACAAGGAAAAGTTGCACTTGATTCATTTGCAGCTAATGGGTCAAAATAACACAACTGTGCTTGCACTTTTCGCCGTTTTTTTGCAGCTTTCTGGTAAGGATAAAGTGGTAAGTATAAAGTGAGGTTTCCAGGAAGTAAAGTCATGCAGTTGGAAAAAGCTGAGGAGAAAATCTTGTTAGGTATCAATTGTAGACAGTGACACACAAGCATCGCACACTGACACCAAGCTATCCTGAGATGAGAACAGGAAGCTTGTAGAGTAGAGAGTCCAATGCAGAGCTGTCAACATCTGAGAGTTAGGGAAGGGGGATGTGTGGCTGTTTTAGCTGAAAACCATTATAGCATCACAAAAACTCTTTGAGAATATTTAATTTAATTGCCACTAAAGCATTAAACCTTACTGCAATCCCACCATATATGAAATGAAGTACCAACATTAACAAAATTCCTCCAAACAAATTAGTGGCTTAATGTGAGCAAAATGTATATAAAGTTGCAGGAGCCAAGTAGAATCTATACAGTTAGAGTTTAATATATAATTGTAAAACGACAAACAAAGCTTCTTTTCCATGTAAACTTTTTTTTGGAATGCACTGTGACTTTTGTGACTTTGCCAAAATGTTGTGTCATTTTACTGTTTGTAAGCATTATCAAATGCGCTAAAACACATCAGAAGAAACCAATCCATAAACATAGTGCCTCATGTCTTGAAATGTAAAAAAAAGTGCAATCAAGGAACATGCTGAAAATAGGAAAATCATTTGCACTTTAAAGGCCAGCTTCCAATAGAAGGATTGCTGTAAGGACGTCTCTTTATGCTGTCTCTCACTCCCCTCTAATCATGAACAATTATGCCTTCATGTGCACAGCAGAGGGGAATTATCAGCTGTAAGCCACATTAGCATTTCATTCAAGGAGGTACAGAACAACACAGACTTTTAGTTTCTAGTTTCACATTTAGAACAACGGCAGAAATAGTGATTGGGGGTAATTTACAAAAGTGACATTAATACGAATATAGTGTTAAATTGATGTAAAATCTTTTACATTAGAAAATCAAGAAAAAACAACAAACTGATAATCATCTGAAAACCCTGTAATTGCTCCACCTTGCAACAAGGTCTTTTATTTTTTCCATCACAGATCAATCAAAAGGGCTGAGGAGACCGCTTCATACATATGCAAATAAACTAAAGGAATTCTGGGAATTAATCTCAAAGAGCTCCAAGAAAATCACATTTACATTGGTTTATCCCATAGGCTAAAGTTCACCCACTGGGTTTTTAAAGGATAACAGCTGATCAGATTCCCAACTACAGTCAGGTTTCACCCTTCTTGGAGCTCATCAGTGTAGTGCAAGGTTTAAATCCATGTAAATGGAATTTTCTTTGGAATTAGTTCCCAGAATTCCTTGTGTTTATATGCATACGTATTAGGCAGTCTCCTCAACCGTGTAAGGATATATGTAAGGATATATTTTGAGTACAAGATTAGCAAAAATATAAGATTTTTCTTTTTAATTTGCAGCAGAATTATATGGTTATATGCCAACTCTTTTCATTTAAAAAAAAAACAAAACAATATTCTTATTTCTTTTCATTACAAATTATTAATGGATTATTATTTGGATTTTAAAATTGCTCTTCCCTCGGAAACAAATAATGAGCTCTGTATAAACATGTTCCTTATTTCATCTCCTTCTTCAATACTTAGGAGTTCATTTTACAGAATGTTTACAGTGTGAAGGGTAATTCCAGTATCTTTCTTCTCCTCTTGTGTGTTGATATTTTATAGGTCCTTATTTAGAAAAAAAAAATTGAAATTTTTGTATTTTTTTAATGTGAATAAACTTGAAATTTCATAAAACCTGAATATTTGCTTATTTTAATAAATGAATATAAAAAATTGTATTTAAAAAATGCAATTTAATTAAACCCTGGAAAAAACTTAAATACCCTAAATTTGTATTTTACTTATTTTTAATGGGTCGTCAAAGTAGAAAAACTTAAACTGGATAAATAGTTGACTTCTACATAACCTCACAAGCTTTCAGATACCAAAGTTTTACATTGTGATTTGTTTTGTTTTTTTGGCCTAATAAATATCAGAAATTAAAGTTTTTAGAACCATAATTCAAATTCACATTTTTTTTCACAAAATATGTTTATCATTTACTGCTAAATTTCCCTTTATAGAACATCAACTATTGTTTCTGGGGGTTGTTTCAAGGGGTGGGTAAGGGTGTGTGTGACATATTCAGAATGATTAGGGATGTTATGAGCGGAAGATGTTACTCTATCCAAGGGGACCATTTCTTCTCAAAATTTTATGTGCAACCTCTATGAAAGTATGTTAAATGATATCAGGGGATTGAGTTATTAGCCATTTCAATCAATTGCCATTTAAGGGGAGATTGAGCAGTCTTCCATTTTTTTGTCGTTCCTTTTTGTCTGAATGAAGAGTATGCATAATAGTGTCTTTTCTGCAGTGGTGGGGATGGTGTCCTCCTCCTGGTTCAGAAGTAGCAAAGTGGGTTCTAGGGGGATGATGAGTGATGAGTGCCAGAAGTCTAGCAATTTCCTTGGTTACTGACTTCCATAATTTTATGATGACTAGGCATTGCCAGACCATGTGTAAGTAATCAGAAGGTGTATGACTGCATTGGAGGCACGTGTTTGGGATACTTGGGTTTATCAAGTGGAGTCTGTTAGGGGTAATTGGGTTTATCATGTGGAGTCTGTGAGGGATGGTCAGGTAAATCCAATGAATGTATCTGAATTGAATCATTTTGTCTTTGTAACTAATTAGAACCTAGCTGTGTGATTCTAAAATGTTATTCCACATTTCTGGTGTGAGGGAGGTTATGTCTCTCAGCCATTTTTCATACAATCGTTGGAGGGCTGGGGCTTTGGCCACATTCATTAAGTTGTAATATTGGGAAACTGGCTTAATTAGGTCTTGTCTTGCAACTCTTCTAGCCATCAATTGAGTAATGTCAATGTTAGCATGGCCAAAATGGATTACAGGTGCATGCCATAGTTGCAGGTTTCTAGTAAGCATCTGTTTGGGGAGATTAAGTTCGAGATTTATCAACATTGGAGTTTGATTTTTTTTTCACGTTTTTAGTTTTTTTGCACATCCTTACTAATTAGGATGAGTTTTCCTTATTAATAAATAAGTGAGCATTAGAAATGCAAGTTTTTTCAATTTATAAAAACAAATTTGAATTATCAAATTTGAAAATTGATAATTAAGCCCATACATCTGTCTTTGAGTGTACTGAAGAAGAGTATTTCTTCCTGTTCGATTATCTGATTTAGATATTTGATTTTCTTCCCAGCACATAGTTGTGGGTCAGGTATGGAAAGTAATTGGGTGAGCTGAGTATTATGCCATATTGCCATGTAAGTAATTTTCCAGTTTTGTACTTTTGCCTTTATTAAGGTGTGTAGACCTGACAGCACCTAGTTCCTCTGTATAGAACATTTTTTAGAGCTTTGTATGAACCTACATTTTGAGTAGATGGGTATCCATCACCAGGCGTTAACCAGTTTTGTGGCCAAGTAATAGAAAGACATATTAGGTAGTGATGAGTGAATCTGTCCAGTTTCGCTTCGCCATAAAATTCGAGAAACGGCAAGAAAATTTGCGAAACGCATTTGTCGCATGATTTTTTTGTCGCCTGTGTCTTTTTTGCCGCCCACGGCTATTTTTTTTGTTGCCCGCATTATTTTTTACGCGACTGCACCCAATTTGACGCGCAACAAAAAGAAAATTCAACGCGACAAATTTTTTTCACTGTGAATTTTCACGGAAGTTTTGCGAAACTATTCCCCAATGGCGAAATGCAGAAATTCGCAGCGAATCCATGCCTGGTGAAAAAATTCGCTCATCACTAATATTAAGGACTGCTAAGCTTCCCATAGTGGTGGGATGTTGTAGTGGTGCTAGTGCCATTCTGAGCAGTGAGGCGGCCCAGTAAAATGTAGCATTAATGATTTGAGTTTATGAAAGAAAATTCATGATTTTTTAGCGCAAATTCGAATCAGTAAAAATGAAGACACAAATGTTTGTAAACCAGCCCCTTAGTATTCTTTGACTTTTATTGTAACAGAAGTTGCACAGAACAGTTGCACACTATATATTTTCCCTTTAAGTGGTAACAAATAAGGCCTGATCTGATGTCAATCATGGCTCTTTTTATTTAAAATAAAAGGTAACTGTTAGGCAGGATTTATTTAAAAATAAGTTTGAACTCAATAGACATGTATCTTTTTTATCAGAAGTTACTATGTTACTATGTAATTAAGGCAGCCCTGCATAATACAGTAACCCATAAACCCAGGCATTATTTGTACTAAGCTTCTATATATCATCTGTATTTATTTATCTTAAGCAATTATCATTTTACAAAAGTGGAATCCTGTTTTTTACAAATTCTTGAAAGGTCTGAGACCCTGTGTCTGATGAGGAAATATAAAAAATACATCACTATCAAGGTATCAAGGGACTTGAAACAATTTAAGTGCTCTAATTAGTGTGAGCATGTGACCTTTTTTGACTTTGAGGATGACTTACCATAACCGTATTTGGAATTTAATGACTTCCATTATTTAACTAAATTATTTTACTCCATTAAAATGTGGCTGTAAATGATCTTAAATGCTACATTTTAATCTGTCCCCATAATTGGCAATCAGTACTAGAAGTGAGTATGTAAGTATACATCAGCACAAGGTCTAAGGTATTTTTGTGTAATTATAAAATGCAAATAGTTTTCTTTTTTATAGTAATGGGTGTTCACTTGTGCCACTGCCACACCAATGTGATTTACTAGATGGGTCCAATATGTCAGTACAGTTAAAGCAAACTCTTACCAAATGGTTCATATAAATCTATTCTTCACAGCACTATTGTACATGGCCCTTCACATCAGCATTGTCCCTTCACTTCTTCATATGTGTTCCTGTGTTTTTGTGTAGCCTTTGTCTTTAGCTAAAGCTCTATTCTTTGGGTGCAGAAATTGTAGCGAGTAAGGCACCCTGGCATTAGTGTGCATGTGTAGGCACTACCATAATACTAGAAGACTTCTAGGTCCCAGTTTATTGGAATTAGAACAAAGGGAATGTTTGTAGGCAGTGTCATGGGTGTATGTAACTGGGATGAAGATTCACAGAAGATTCTCCAGAAGTGCGGAAGTAAGGAGACCAGCAGGGCCCAGACCTGTTGATCATAGCAGACTGCAGCCAAAAGTCAAGGTGATTAGACATGACAAGAGGCATTCAACTCTATTCTTCTCTCTATAAAATGTATATTAGATGTAGCTCAAACAATCACTGTCTATTTGATATATATCTAAATGCAACTCCAAGGGGCAGATTTCTTAAAGTGTGAAATTAGAGTTCGCCACAGTAAAATTTCCCCACTCTCTGTTCATTCCTATGGTATATTTAAAGGCATATTTATCAATGGGTGGAAGTTATTTTCACCATAGAGATAAATAGAGAATGGGGGAATTTTACTGTGGTGAGCGTAAGAGGCACATTTAAGAATGCTTGAGCCAAACTCTGGCGTGGATCCGAAGGCTCAAGCACTCTTGAATGTGCCCTTAAGTGTCCAATGTCAGCAAGAGGGCTAGACACCCACCTGCACCCTGCACTTGCTCTTATTTCTATTACTTACATTGAACACTTTACAAACTAGCCAGAATAAATGTGTCAAATGCAATGGAATCTCCGTAAAAGTATTGTCTTTAATAGAAAAATATTCTAACAATTGCTGTGCTTCCAAACTCATTCCTGATGTTACAAATACTGAATGCTACGCATACTAAACACATATTAAAATAATTTATTGAACTAAATTCTGTAGCTGAGCAGCTAGGTTTGTTGTTATGTTACAGAGAAGGCAATTTGTAGTGCAGCTGTGGCAACATATTTTCTAAGTAATTGTATTATATAGGGTCCTCTGGTCATCCAAGAGACTCCATAAATGTTGCTAGCGGATAATCAATCCTGCTCCTTCTGAAACTATAAGTATTAAATTTCTCTTTAAGTGTTACAGGCTCATAAAACTGAAACACATATTGGAACTCCCACTAGGGTCAAATTATCGTCATTTCAATCAGTCGGTGTCTCAGATATTTTATTTCTTGACATGATTGGAAGAAGAAAACCGTATTGAGTTTTAGTAACCATATTAATCTTAGAGAAATTGGATTCTTTGTAGGTTGTGGTACTGTTTTTTATTGGGCCAGTGGCTAAATTATCTATTGCTATATCGCTATTAATATCCAGCATTCTCACACAGGGCTTTTATGAAAAATACTTTATACTCCAGCTGCATTTATAAATATTTTATATCATATATTGTTCTCAAGGAAGATAAAGGACTTTCCTTGTCACATTAGAAGAAGATCACTTTACATAACTATGTATTATATAATCTCTTCCCTTCCATGATTTCAGAATATAAGAAATTCAGTTACTAATTTATATATGGGAGGAGGTAGTAATGGCAATAAATATGAATGCTTTTTGATAAATTATGTTCACTTCTATCTTTCTGTTTTAGTAAACGTATGCCATCTAAAGCCTGTTGAGATCATGTAGAAATAGTAAGAGTAAATTGAGGAGCTCACCTACAATTAAAATTCACATTTATAGTTGTGGTGGTGCGACTCCCATACGTATGGTTATCATGTAGATTATTTAGAGGTCAATGGCAGATGTCTCTTTCACAACTGGAATATCTTCCTTTGCTTTGTGATTTTAGAAGTTGCTGTCATTTGTACAACAATACCAAACAGGCACGTTTTCCGTGTCTTTTAACGCTCGTGCTTTTTCTATGCAGATCTTTTGATAAATGAATGCCATTCATGGAAATGAGTTTAGTAGTGGTTTCTAAAAACTTGAAGAACCACAAAATCTGAATTTTAATAAATGCACCCAAAAGTCTCTCCTACACCCTGGGACAACCGTGGATCTGGCTGTCAATGCACAAAACAGTGCTGCATGCCACAGTAGCCGCTTGTTGTGCACAGGACAGCAACTCCATGGAATACTTATAAAACTGCTCAGCATACCATGAAGCATATTGCACCCTGCAGGGTTTTTAATAAAACGTGTGCCTTATGCTCCATTTACTATTGAGGCTTGTGCGTCTATTTAAAGTAAAGAAGTCTGCTTCTTATTTTATGTCCAAGCAACACAAAGAATAAGAAATAAAACACTATAGTCTCAAAGAAGAAATGTGTGAAAACAGCTGAACATCTGACCATTTTAGTACCAAAGTTTTGCTGACTAAATGAGCTCATGGCTGCCCCTGCTGCTGCAACCCTCTTCGTTTCATTGGATTTCAGAGAAGGTTATGAGACCTCATTTATCAGTAACAGCAGTCCCTTGCTGCTAATTGGGTAAATGTCCAATGTTGATAAAAGAGAACAATTTCATGGTTTCATTTATTACGCTGGATATGTTTCTGTTTTAAACTGAAATTGCTATTTTTCCTCAGTTAATTAAAGAAGTTAAAGCTGACTCAGTCATAGAGGGGATGAATTAATTCAGAATGTATTATTCAAGTTGTTGTCGTTGCTATTAAATGGATGAATATTGTTCTTTCAGGTCGGAGCTAAAAGCTGTTTCTGAGCAACGCAAGTTTTTCAGTGATGGTTGTGGGGGCTCTCCTACGCTAAGTAAAATAAAAGTATAATTGAAGGGCAACTGATGAAGTGGCCAAACTTTGTAGTACATAACCATCACATTTCCATTATATTTTACATTTATTTTACTTAGCCTTGGCATTCTCCCACAGCACACTTTATTAAATCTTGCATTACTTAAAAACATCTTTTAGCTCTGACCTCAAACACAAAGAATAATATGTATCCATTATACCTTAATTTTATTTTACTTAGCCTTGGCGTGCATCTGCAACCCACATTGTATGTTTGTATTTTAGCATAGTCATTCTACAGGAAGGAAAGCCAAACTTCCGTGTGGTTGTAGCAGGCCCATCTCCTTAATGCTCAGAGTAGATGCAAATGAGTTAATTAGAGTACTTTCATTGTAAAGAAGGACTTTTTTATTAAACAGGGGCAATGCAGACATTTCACAAACGTGACCAGATGATTAGCATTGTCAGCAAAAATATTTGGCAAAATGTAAACGCAAAAATGATTTATTGCCCTTGCTTAATGAAAAGCTCAGCTTTTCTGGCCTGTAAGGATCACTTAGATTTTTATTATAAAATTACAGAGACCACTTCAAATTCTTGCTATCGCTAGATTCCTGGGTGTTGACCAATGAAGCACCATTTACCTTGGTGTATATTTATAAAAAAAATACTTTATACACTCATAGTACACTGATAATTTTTTCAGACCATGTTGTTAAACAGATCTACGTTTGTTATAGAATTGATCTTGGGCATATTTTGTTCTCTAGTGTCTGCAATCTACTTGAACACTCCCATAAACTGTCTGGTATTTATACTAAAATCCATGATTTAATTAAAAGCCAAAAAGGGCTGAAAATAAATTAAACTGAAAAGCTGTCTTTGCTCCCATCCGGTCTTTCAGATGCTGTTTTTAGCATATTGAAAATACAATGCTTTGTTTTAACTGCGATAGACAAAATCCAGTGACATTTTGTTTTGTAGAAGACAGCAGAATGTTCTTAACTGTTAGGGTGTCTGAGGCCACTAACTAACATATAGAGAAAAGAAGAAGATAGGAATTAAGAAAGGAATTAAATTAAAGTTAATTCAGTCTATCACTTGATGATAAAAAGTTATGTCTACTACCAGTCACTTTTAAACAAGCTGCATAAAAGGTCTTTGTTTCATACAGAGGTAGAATTAAACATATTTTCCAGCTTTATTTATAGTTAGCGGTTAGCTTTTCTAACTATTGAGCTTTGAAACTATTGTCAAGTTTGAGTCATGGTGATTAACAGCACAGTCACTATATTATTTAGAATTTAAATAGAGCGAGAAAGAAGTGGTCTCCAAACAAAGCAAATGTCACTGATAAAGATCTGCCTATGGGCCAAAACATGTAGGGCTTACTCTTATTATGTAATTGATATTTTGACTAAATAAATAACTCTTTTTCTTAATATTACTGCCACTACTGAATTAGTGTTTTTATTGCTGGAGCTATTGAATGGGTTGACTTTGGTGTACCTGCACCTCATCATCTTTTTGGGTGTGTGCTACCTACCTTAGATATTATCAATGCAGTGTGTTTGGAGAGTAAAGAGTATGCATGGCATCAAACTCCATGTTAACTTTCCACCAGGATCTAAAGACTTGCTAAAAGGCTTATACAACAAGCAGTTCAAGTCAACCATTATAGACAATTTTCCACCAAAGCCAACAACTGCCAGTTAAAAAATGCCGTAGTCTATTGATCATACTTGTATGTGTATTTGGTCATTATTTAGATGGATAACCTGGCTCCCCACATGTTGCAATATTAACATTTAAATCTTGACCTACACCAGGTAGACACCACAATTTGTATAGGGAAAATGATTTTTTTTGTCTATCAGCCAACCACATATGCGGATATGCCCAGATAAAACATATTTTATAAATAAAGCTGATGATATATGGCCATATGTGGATACCTATCCAGATAATCATTTTGTGACCTTATCAGTTGAAAGACTTATCTATTCACTAGCAGTTTCATATTCTGATGCCCCTTCTTTGTAAATGGATGGGGAATTAGCTCATAAGGAATAGCTCCTGCTCAATTTCTGTGAGTGCTTATTTAAGCCTTTGACACAGATGGTTAAACTGCACAATATATGTCCATTCTGCATGCAGGCTAGTATATGTTAAAATAGTTAACAGGTCAATGATATCACCATTACTTACATTATCTACTGGCGTTTTCAGACAGGATTCTTATTTGGCCAAATCCAAGTGCCTGGCTAACCCGAATTTGAATCCTTGTAATCACATAGTTACATAGGGTTGCAAAAAAGACCAGAGTCCATCAAGTTCAACCCTTCTAAGTAAACCCAGCACTCAACTTTTGGTCATGTGAACACACAAGTAATAAAAATGTTTAAGTGCGTGCTTCTATTTAACCCTTCCTTTGCCTAAATTGCATATGCAAATTAGGGTTGGAATTAGGTTCAGTATTAGGCTGAATCTTTTGTGGAGGATTCAGGATTCTCAAAAATAGTGGATTCAGTGCATCCCTAAATTCAACAAGACACCATTACTTTTCTAGAGTGGGGCTACATATCCACTGCATTGGTCAGCCTCCACCTTTGTTTGGGTTTGCTAAACTGATCTCAGATTTTAGTATAATTTCAATTCCTTCTGTTCTATTTGCCATTACAGTCTAGTGACTTACACATGAAAATTATAAGGTGGTTTATATGATGGGGTAGTAAGGTGGGTTAAATGATCAGAGGAAGGGCAGAGCCAAGGGAATGAGACAAGAAGGTGGTGTTTTGTCTGGTTACTCTGTCTGATTTACAATCACACCACCCATATGTATAGTAATCGCAGAACTAGATTTGTGTATAATCTATTAATCAAGCTACATACAGGAGGTTAAAATAAAGATGAAACCACTGTGAAATGTGATGGTGGCCTTTTCTCTTGCTTTTCTTTGCAATAATCATGCATTTGTTCAATGTTTGTCTAAAGCATGACACTGAGGAGCTTACTGCAGGATTTTCTTCCGGTTACTTTGCTGGATCATCAGTGCCTTACTGCAATTTATAGCTTTATTTGACATTCTAACAGCTTCATTTTACTAACAAAATCAGCTTTAATTGGTTTTGATCATAAAAAGACTCAGGCAATTTCAGACCATCTGTTGCTATTTGCACAGCAAAATGTTGCTAAGTATCAGTAAACAGTTCACCACAGTAAAATTTAAGCTTTGCCAAAAGAGACGTAACCAAACCTCACGTTGCGATACATTATAACAGAAGTGTGCTCTAATGTTAAGCCTTTCATTTGCAAAGGTCTTCTATACACACATGGTGTGATACCTTCCCTGGCTGGAACAAGTCAATTGTTGTGGAAAAAGAGCTCAAACCAGAGTGCACTTGCTTAGCTCATTGCTGTCTTTATTCTGCCTGATAGATCAGAAACCTTTATTGGTAGTGTTTAATCTGTACATATGTTCATGCATGTACTTGTCACCTGTCTGTAACTGTATGGGGCTGATATACTAAGACACGATTTCGAATCCGAATTGGAAAAATTTCCGATTGGAAACGAACATTTTGCGATTTTTTCGTATTTTTTGCGATTTTTTCGGCGTCTTTACGATTTTTGCGTAAAAACGCGAGTCTTTCGTAGCCATTACGAAAGTTGCGCAAAGTCGCGATTTTTTCGTAGCGTTAAAACTTGCGCGAAACGTCGTGCCTTTTAAGTTTTAACGCTACGAAAAAGGCGCGACTTTGCGCGCAAGTGTTAACGCTACAAAAAAATCGAGACTTTGCGCAACTTTCGGAATGGCTACGAAAAACTCGCGTTTTTACGCAAAAATCGTAAAGACGCCGAAAAAATCGCAAAAAATACGAAAAAATCGCAAAATTACCGATCATTACGAAAAAAACGCAATCGGACGCATTCGGCCCGTTCGTGGGTTAGTAAATGTGCCCCCTATATGTAGATATTTTTTTCCCCAAATATCACTACTCCCTCATTGCTTTATTCTTCACCTGAACTCACTTCTACAACTGGATCTTCTGTGTACCCATATCAGTCACCATGCCTCTTTATTAGGGTATTATGCAATCACTCCCTCTAAAACATGCTGCTCCATGCTGAAATGTACTACATTACTCTATTTGCTAACCAGCAAAACCAGTTTTACATCCTTAAAAAATATTATGTCTAGAAATTCTGTATTTTAAATAAACAACGTACTGTACAAGCATAGAGGTTAATTTAAATATCTTATAAATGTAATGATCCAAAGTCTAAGTTGATCAAAGTTGTCAACAGCAGCTCTTCATCTTGGATTATGTTAGTTATGTCAGTGGCACTGCACTAGTGCCAAGCGCAACTATACAGTAGTGCAAAGGGGCATGTTTTGACCCATGTGCCTTTAATGAAGGTATGTCCAATTTAGGAAGCTTTGTAGTATATTTTTAGAGCCTTTGGAAAAGGAGTTTTCATATACTAGATCCCATACATTTACTGTAAACTGTATGGGTTATGATGATCACACTCTGCAAAGAAAGCTTTAGTTGACTTGCTAAGAACAGACCATTTGCGACAGCCATCACATTAATAACTGCTTGCATATTACAGGTATGGGACCTGTTATCCAGAATGTGCGGGACCTGGTGTTTTCCAGATAAAGGATCTTTCTGTAATTTGGAATGCCATGCCTTCTACTAAAAAAATAATTTAGACATTAAATAAACCTAAAAGAATTGCATGTGTAACTATAAACATACACACATATTTGTGTGTATGTTATCTGATATATTAAATATCAATAGGTTTTAACTTATGCATGTAAACCTATTTACCCTTTAATGTCAATGACATGATCCCAGATGTTTTCTCTCATGCCAATATATAGCACTTGCAATAGTCTTAGGCAGGTGGTTAGACACTCACAGCTAAAAAGGCACTACCTGTGAGATGTAGTCAACAAAAGCTTCTGGGTAGGCTTCTGTGGTTAAGAAAATAAATGGGTTTTGAAAGAGAAGTTTGTTGGGGTGGAATATTTATTGCAAAACTATTGTTACCGCAGAAAGAGCCATAGTTTTAAACAGTCTCAGTGGTACAAGTCTGAGAAATAATTTCTACTGTCTATAAATATATTTCCTGCTTTTATGATACATTGGTGGTTTGTTACAGAGGAACCTCAGTGGCAGTCATTATACAAAATGCCTGGTTTCTTTTCAGTAAGAAATCTCATTTCCAAACAGAGAACAGTAAGGATATTCCATATGAATTAGACTATTAGAATGCCCAGAAATACAATTTGAATCTCTCTCAAATTCAAAAGCATGCTCTCTATAAGATAAAAGCATTAAAACATCATAAAGTAATGACATCTTGCCTGGTGTATGGTTAATAGTAGGCTTGGGAAAACATTTAATAATCTCAAGAAGCAATTGCCATTCTCTATCCAGCAAAAAGCAATAGCAAAATGAAAGCAAAAATTCTGTAAAAATTCCAGGCTTGGCTACTATAATCACACAGGCACACATAATAATATACAAAAAAGCATATACAAAAATATCTGTACAGCCTATTGGTACTTTAACTTAAAATGTATAAAAGGACACATGCATACAGTATATCAATTTGATGAGAAAAGATCATCTCCTAATTAATTTCCAGCTTTTCCCATAGAGCCAGATATAATTTAGTAAGAAAACTAGTTTCACTGTTTATCACGTGAAAACAAGTAAAAAAAAACTAGAATTAAATTAGGAGAAAAGTTTTTCTCTTTTGAATCTCAGCCATAAACTTTCACCTGATGACCCATAAAATAACATTTTCTCATGGAATGTTTTTCTAATGGAACTGAATCTGGCCCATTGTGTGAAAAACCAGATTGTGCCAGTACACCATATTCTTTTAAATATAAAAGGAAGGTGCTTCAAGTTAATTTATTGAAATTTTCTGCAACAATCCTAGTAGTCCCGCCCATCTGTTCCACTTCCAGCTGCCTCCTTTCCCAGGCTGTGCAGTGGGGCCGGTGGCACTCAGCACTTTGCACTGTTGGATAGGAACCAATCAGGGAGGCTGAGCCGATAGGGATCTGAAGTCTGTCTTTGCTTGTGTGACTGCAGGGCTGTGATTGGCTATCCTTATTACCCTGTGCTTTGGTTCAGGGACTGTTAGGACACGCCCACCCCTAATTTGAAACTCACAGGGACCGGGAAGGATCTATAGGGAGTGCCAATAAAGGGGCCATTATTAAAGATAATAATTTTTAGCCCAAAGTAAAACCAGCACCATATATTATTCATTATTGCGTAAAAGATTTGAGGGGTTTTTAGTTATGCTGCATATCTCCTTTAATGTAACGCAAGCTCTGTATTCAGGGAAGCATATTTGACCTCTTCTTTGACAAGCATTATCTCTGTTGCAGATCTTTGTATCATCAATGTTAAAGTCAAATTTAGACATTTTGGATCCATATTTAACACTCCTTAGTTGCTTCTTTTTTTTTTTTTGCACATTACAGGGATGACCAATTAGGAATGTTAGGGCCTACAATAAGATTCTGCTAACTGCTACCTTGTAATTAATACAACAACTATTTGGGGGATTTATTATTAATATTAACATATAAGGCAACAACATATTCCACAGTGCTTTACAATGAATGGGTTTATACAATGAACAAACAGAATTACATACAAAGCAACCAATAACCTATACAAGGGGTGAAGAGGGCCATTCCCAAAAGAGTTTTAGTTAGCTGAAGATACAACTTAATCCCTATATAGTGAAATGTTTTAAATACTGAATTTAGTTGGGGTTACGTCAAATAAGTTGCAGTAATGTCAAAAAAGTACTGGTTGTATAAAAAAAAGTAATGGTTACATCAAAAAAGTCACGGTCACATCAAAAAAAGTCATGGGCATCATGCAGCAAATTCGCTCATCTCTAATACTGGTAGTTGGGGTTTTAACAAGTACCTTGTTATCCAGTTATTCAGAATGCTCAGGATAAGGGGTCTTCTGCAGTTTGGATCTCCATACCTTAAAGGAACAGTAACACTAAAAAATAAAAATGTTTTAAAGTAATTCAAATATAATGTACTGTTGCCCTGCACTGGTAAAAGTTGCGTGTTTGCTTCAGAAAGTCTACTATAGTTAATAGAAATAGCTGCTGTGTAGCCATGGGGGCAGCCATTTAAATTGAAAAAAGGAGAAAAGGCACAGGTTACATAAGAAGATAACAGATAAACTGTGTAGAATACAATGGGAATCTGCTACTTATCTGTTATCTGCTTAGTAACCTGTGCCTTTTCTCCTTTTTTAAATTTAAATGGCTGCCCCCATGGCTACACAGCAGGGTATTTATATAAACTACAGTAGTGTTTATGAAGAAAACACACAACTTTTACTAGTGCAGAGCAATAGTATATAATATATTAATTGTTTTTATACACTTTCATTTTTTGGTGTTACTGTTCCTTTAAGTCTGCTAAGAACTAAATGTGATTCGGAGCTTTCTCGATAACAGGTTTCTAGAAAATGGATCCCATACTTGTACCTTATCTGATAAAAGTGGAGGGATTGCCATGTGCTAGGCTCTTTGTGCTGTAATTGAGTAGCAGGTGGGTGTGCTGTGGGTTCAGAGGCTGTCGTAGGTCTGACTTCTGGATTGAGTCTGGGGTCTAAGACCCCATGACTAAATATTTAGCAAATAATAGTAAGATCTTACCATAGTACATCACAGGGGTTTAAGCAAATCAAGATTAATGAGCAATGGAGATTCTCAGACCTAGGAGAACAAATGTGGTTATTGGTATCCAGGGGACCAGAGTTGAAAAAGCCCCAGGTTACTCTCTCTTCCCTGGATGAAATTCATGGAGGGTAGCCTAGCATAAGGCAGGGTTCATCCTGTGGATGCACCTATACCCTTTTTTGATGATCTACCTAACTGAGCACTGTGTGAGTGTGTTTTGGGTTTTTTTTAACACTGTTGCACAATAAGCTGTATGAGTTTAAGGGTAACATGGAATCATTATTGAATAAACTACCTGTTCATGTTTAAGAACCACAGATCCCCAATCTCTTTTGTATTTGTACTGGGAGAGCCCATTTGAGTAAAAGAGTCACTTGTAGCACATGTGCTACTGGGAGTTGCCCCTTAACAGGCTGTGCTGAGGGTTTTTAAACATTTCAATAACTTTTTAAATCTTCAAATTAATTTCTAACTGCAGATGATAGGACAGGTACCTTGGTGTATGGGGATAAACCAGAGACACAATCGAAGCTGAGGCTCCTGTGAGGTAATTAGTTTATATATAGGCAATAGAGCAAACATTTGATTTTCCCAAGTAATAGTCTTCATTAGACAATTACTGCATTGCCAATTCTAATTTGAAGGTGAAATATTTTTGGTGCAAAAATAATACTTTTTCTGGGAAGAAGTTTTATTACATACATTGGCCATTGGGGCACATAATAAAATGTGCAATCTTTCTTCTCCTGGCAGAATAGACGCTAGAGCTTTGCAAAACCTATATTAAATATGCGCAGAGGAAAAGCTGTTCGTACCAAGATAATATTGTTCACATTAACAATTATGTTCCCCCATTAGAGCGTTTATTTTCCTTGCAAAGGAGGCATTTACATTCCATTTCTTTATGGAACATTATCTTTAGTGCAATGAAGCACCAAAATGTGCATTATATTCCTGTCAGTCCAAAATGCGAATTACTTTGCTGTCAGTTAGTCATTTATTTGCAGGTAAATGAGTCTGAAGGAAAAGGTACTTAGCAAATTTTACCAATGTCAAGTAAAAGCCAATTTAATTGGTTGGATTGAATCTGTAGCTACTGTATTTTGTACATTTTGTATTCTATCTTAGTACAGGTATGGGGATCCATTATCTGGAAATCCGTTATGGAAGAAAGCTCTGAGTTATAGAATGACCATCTTCCTTAGACTCCATTTAATCAAATAAATTCAAATTTTTAGAAAGTATTCTCCTTTTTCTACCTTGTAGTGATTCCAACTGAGATATAATTAATCCTTATTGGAGGCAACACAATCCTTTTCAGTTTATTTAATGTTTAAACTTTCAGTAGACCAGCCCAAGGCAACCACAGCCCCTTAGCAGGGAAGATCTGTGCCCCCAAACATGCCCCAGTAGCTCCACATCTTCTTTTCTGCTGATTCACTGCACATGCTCTGTGCTGCTGTCAGTTACCTGAGCTTAGGGACCCACCCACAATATACTGTATATAGAGAATATAAATATCACAATAAAAGGCTGACTAGTAATTAATATATGCAATTACTAAATGAAAGCTCAGAAACCAGAAATAATCAGCCCTGTAGCATTAGCTTCTATAACAGGCCAACCTCATTTTCTGCTTGATAATTTGCAATAACTCCTAAGTTTAGCTTCTCAACAACTGCTCTGAGCACACTGAGCATGAAAGTATCACAGATGGGGAGCTCCTGTGACAACTGTAAAGACCTGCATCATTGCTGCTACTGAGATGCTGACTGGCAAAGTAAGTTCAGTATATAAAATATAGCATTTTTAGCCATATTCTTATTTATGGTTTAGTTCTCCTTTAATGTGGGTGTGCCAGAGCACTCGGTGTTAATTATGCAGAGCTGTCAAAGAAGCCCATGTCATAGGGGAGATAATGATCCATTCCTTTTAGGCCTGAATTCCTCTTCACACTAAATGATAACATGAAATAAGGTGTCAAAAAGGCCTGGAGCAGATAATTATCTTCCTCATGACATGGGGTTGTTTTGCTAAGGGTGTTTGGCATGTAATTCAGTTGGTGCAAGTAAGAGCATCTAATGTTGTAACATGCGAAGGGAACCATGGAATTACCTCCTACTCAAAGCAGGTGTACAGTACATGACTCCCAGGCCTCGCAGGTACAACCACCATTCTGTGCTCAGATGGGTATCAGTCAGATTTTCTGACCCCCCTATGTACTGAAATTTATTCTATCAGTAGATTTGTGGTTTGCTCAAAAGTAATTGATTTTACTATGGGTATGAAAATAGGGATGAGCCCATTCTTTCGCCTGATACAGATTTGTTTCAAAATTTACGGTCTGACAAGTGTTTTGTGAATCTGTTCCATGTGTTTTTGTTGTGCATGGAAAAAACACAGAGAAAAACATCCATTGACTCCAATGCATTTGGAGCAAGAAAAAAAAATGCCACCCTTTTGCAAATTTTCAGCAAACCATCACGGGGCAGTATCACTTTATCATTTTATCACTTTATCGCACTTGCTCTGATCTTGAGAGATTGTTCAGAATCCGATACCAGAAAGGAAGATAGGACTACCTTTTTTTCCCAAAATCAAGAAGCAGACACAATCACTCAAGTGCTAGCTATACTAACTTTTAACAATGTAGCCCTGCTGCTTTGGGGGGCGCTGGGGTCCTGAGTTCAATCCCAGTCAGGGCACTATCTGCAAGGATTTAGTATGTTCTCCCTGTGTCTCGTGGGTTTCCTCCCACATTGCAAAAACATACATGCAGGTTAGTTAACTTCAAGCTAAATTGACGATAGTATGTGTAATTGTAAGCACCTCTGGGACAGGGACTCATGTGGAAATGTGTGACGCTATATAAATAACTGGAAATAAATAATTACATTAAGATTTTCTGACCCTATTAAATGTTAATATAACATTTATTTTAAAAAATGTAAAATTCAGAATGTTAATATGGATTTCATTTTGCACTGGGTAAATTCTTCCCCCGCCCGCCCCCTATAGAAACACCCTTCTTGGAAAACATTCTGTAAATGCATCTGAATAACCCTTCTAGGATATGATCGCCCATATTGCTCACTCATTTATACTAATCTAAATTTAATTTTAACACAGCAATTACTGAGAAGAAGCAGTTAGTAAATAAATAATGTTCAAGTATATGCACAAGCACAGGCTCTTCTGGTGATGAGCGAAAGCTTGAAAGCACACCAGCTGCCAGACAGAGCCATAATTAAAACAGCAGGGAGAAAGCATGAAGGTAGGCATGAGCCCAGCTTATAAGATAAAATACTGTACAGTATAATAATGGCTTTTATTATTTTAGACATAATAAATTCATTGCATTTATAAAACCTTGCATTTCCTATTTAAAAATTCTAAAGGCAAAGGCTACTTCACATGAGAATATATATATTATATATCTATCTATCTATATATATATATATGGTTCATTTCCAGCAGTTTAACCAGTGCAACTACAACACTCTGTACTGGAAAACTTTTTAAACATGTTACAGTCCTTTCTTTTAACCACTGAATCAGTTCAGCAAGGCACTGCAGCTTCTGACTCTCATTGTCAGTTTTCACTTTATTTAACCATTGCTGCACCTGGAAGTTTGCTTTTGTGTTAACTCCCTTGGGCTGTGAAACGCACACTTTAACTGCACAATCTTCAGCTTGACATGGAGATATTTTACCTTCATGACATCTATTCACATCCCCAAGCATTGCACAGTCTATGCCCCATTTCTGTTTAACACCAACAGCAGTTTCAGGTTTAATCACAAAATTCACATCTTTTTGCAGTAAACACTCAGCATAATTTTGGTATCCCAAACTTTTCTCTTGTTCAAGACACATTTTCAGCAAACACTTTGCTTTCACAGAACCTTTTCTGCTTTGCTTGCCCATTTTGCACTCTGAGCATTGGATTAACAGGCCGACTCAATTAGCCACATTAATTGTCCTGCACCTGTTAGCAGACTCTCAGCAAACCTCTGAATCACAAGCAATGATTCCACACACCTCTCATAGGATTTTAAACATTTGTTTTAGCCCAAATTTACTTCACACAGTCCCACAGCAACTGCAACACACAGCAGGTGTACTTTAACTCATGGTACACTTTTAACAACTTCACTGTTGTTGGTCAGCTTTAAACCTTGCCTTTAAGAGGGTGTCTGTCACTTTAAATCTTCAAACCTTTGCTTTTCCTAGCAAACTTTTTAAGCTTTTATGTTGGCCACTTAGGGTTGCCACCTTTGCTGATGGCTAAACTGGAACAAAAGGTTGTCCTTATGGCATCAGGGGTGGTGCAGTAACGCTGGGGGTGGACATAATTATATATGGGATGGACACAATAATGTTTTAAACCAGATAACCCTTTGAAATGGGATGTGCAGTTCCAAACTGGACAGGTGGCAACCCTAGCTCTATCTATGTCCTGCTTGATGAGTAAGTCCAGTCCTTTAATTAAAAATATGGGATCTATTGTACAGAATCCAGTTATCAAAAAAGCTCTGAAATATAGCAATGCTAATTAAGTAAAATAATTACACATTTTTTAATAATTTGCATTTTATTTCTGTAATAATAAAAACATTGCTGTACTTGATGATAACTAAGCCATGATGAAAGCACAGTGAGTATCTTAATATATAAATGTCTTTCATTTATTGCCCAGATTATTGTTTGGTTGGCTGAACACCAAACAGACAGTTGAGACCAGAACAGGCCTATGAAAAAAACAAACTGAGATTTACGTTCGCTCATTTTCTTTTAAATGTAATGCTTTGTGCATAGAATATGGCATGTGACGACTACCAATGGCATGTACCCAAAGTGTCTTATTTTAACAAACAATTCTATTCCTTTTACTTACAGTGTATTTGTTTTTGTCTATAATAGTAAGTAGACCGTAAGCGGCTTGTTATTAACTAAGCTAGCACAAATCCATACAGATGGCAAATATCCATTCTTAAACTAAACAGAATATCAGGAAAATTGAAGCTACTTTATGTTTGGTCCTTGCAAGGTGGATAATTACAGTAGATTGCTAGATAATCTCCCTGCATAAAATAGACTCCTGCTAACCTGGATGCCACAACTCTCTAAACAAAGGGATTGTATACTGGTGATTTGTTTATCTAGCTCACAAGGCCTAAACATGGTGTAGCTTCAGGCTCTCAATTTAGTTCAAGAAATAACAAAAAACAGAGATTTTTTTCTTGATTAAAACAATGAGTTCTGAAAAATGTGTTCTCACAAGCCCTGTAGAGATGTAGCGAACCTCACAAAAAAAGTTCGCGAACTTCTGCCAAAAAGTGCGAACTTTTGCGAACTTTGCGAACCCCATAGACTTCAATGAGAAGGCGAACTTTAAAACCTAGAAAAGCCATTTCTGGCCAGAAAACTGATTTTAAAGTTGTTTAAAGGGTGCCACGACCTGGACAGTGGCATGCCGGAGGGGGATCAAGGGCAAAAATTTCTCTGAAAAATACGTTGTTGACACAGCGTTGCGTTTTGTGCTGTAAAGGGCAGAAATCACACTACATTTCTAAACTTGTGTAATAAACTTCTTTAAAACGTCCGGCGTCTACATGCCAATCAAGTCGTGTAAAGGTTACAGCCGGTTCACATGCAAGGTCAAAACGCCGCAGTAGTGGATACGGATATACGGATATATTATTGCTGGTGGAAAAACGTCGCTCAGGTGATTTTATTGCAATGCAATGTCACTACTATGTGTAACATGTTTGGTGCACTACTATGAAGAACAGCAAACAGCACTGGACATGTTAAAGAACAGTAATTTAAATTAAAAAAAAAAAAATTAATAATAAAAAAAAGTGATCTCTGGTTGGTGCTGGGGGTGAACTACTAGAAGCAGCACACCAGTCCCCAACACAGCTAGACTAATAGCACTGGGCTCTATAAATTACAGTAGCAAAGTATAAAACACAAATAAAAAAAAATGATGTGAATGTGTGGTTGGTGCTTAGTGCACTACTATGAGCAGCACACCTGTCTCCAACACACACAGACGGAGCTGCAGTACACAATGAAAAGAAGAGTAACAGTAATCAGAAAATAAAAGCAGTCCTTACAAGGACTATTGGGTTACAGCAGATGAGATCAGCAGGACAGCTGTCCCCAGCAGCTACATACAGAGTAGTAGAAAGTAGATTACTAGTCAGCACAGCTACCTAAACTGTCCCTCAAACCCCTGCACAGCTCTCTCCCTATGCTAACTCATCAAGCACACACAGGCAGAATGTAAAATGGCTGCTGGGCTTTGGTTTATATATGGAAGGGAGTGGTCCGGGGGTGGTCCAGGAGGGAGAGCTGCCTGATTGGCTGCCATGTATCTGCTGGCTCTGGGGTGAGAGGTCAAAATTTGGCTCCAGCTAAGGCGAACCCAAAATTGCGAACATCGCTAAAAGTTTGCGAACACCCGATGTTCACGCGAATTAGTTCGCCGCCGAACAGTTCGCTACATCTCTAAAGCCCTATTATTCAACTTATGTTGAACAAGGGAGTATACTGCCCCTTTAATAAAAGAAGACCAGTAGATTAATAAATAACTCCAGCTCAGGATTTGGAAACACAACTATGTATTAGGCATTTCATTTTTCTTTTCAACTGTTATTGATCTTGCCAACTCCAATATTCTTTGATCTAGTTATGGTTCATGGGGGTATGAGGTAGGGAGATAAAAATGGAGTCATAGTCATAAAATTGTTGCTCACCATTGCATTAGAGCCTTAAGCTACATACTGCTTAGGTGTTCCTGTATAAATATATTGGTAATTTTAATTTTCCCTTACTATCATCAAGGGCAGCGATCCCCAACCATTTGTTCATGAGCAACATGTTGCTTGCCAACCCTTTGAATGTTGCTCCCAGTAGCCTCAAAACACATGTTTATTTTTGAATTTCTGAAATTTTGGTTGCATAAAAACCCAGTGTAATTTCCAAACAGAGCCTTCTGTAGGCTGCCAGTCAACATGAGCTATCAAATAGCCAATTATAGCTCTAATTAGCACCTTCAGGAACTTTTTTCATGCTTGTGTTGCTCTCTAAAACTTTTTCCATTTGAATGTGGCTCACGAGTATGAAAGGTTGGGGATCCCTGATCAAGGGGATACAGACATGGTGCTTTACTACCATCTGCAGATTCAAATTAAAGTAGCTCTTGAAAAAGAAGCATCTGAAGAGCAGCCTCATTATTTCATATATAAGTGGAATTTATAACAGCAATTTATCACAGGGAGTTGAAAACAGTTTTGTATTGACAGATATATTCCATTTCAAATATATGGAGGAAGTTATACACAGACCCCTGCGAAAATGATGTGGTGCCCCTGACTACAGACTGTAACATAATGTGAGGTTCCTGAACAAGATTAATCCAAAACAAATGGAGTGTTCTAATCTATTGCATCTTATTAAATATAATTAGTCGGAGATAATTCCCGTTTAAGAGATATGTGGTTAATGTTTTTTCTGTAGTGATGTGTGTAGGGGAAAGAAATCTGAGCGGATCTTAATTTTTCCCATTACGTTTAATAAAGAACTTAATAATACTGTCTCTCCTCATTTGCGAACATTAAACTCTTACGCCTTAACTTAATTTGTAATTTCACTGCTGTGGAATTAATTAAGCTATTACATGACAGATACATGCAATTATGCATGACTGATTTACAATTAAGATGGACATGTTTTTTGTGACTTATCTGCTTTACTGATTCTGACATAGAGAATACTTCATAATGCTTCGATCACATAACCACAGGCAGGGATGCTAAATGCAGTTCTTCCACAATGTAGGCTTTCCTGGAGGCTTTCTTTAGGCGAGTGTTCCTATCATTTCCCCTTTAAAACATTCTCTTTCATTGTCTTTTATGGGAAATACAATGTTTTGTGCAGCTTCCTTTTAAATGATATAGATTATAACTATGCCTAATTTTCCTCTCCCTCTGCAAGATTTCCTTTTAAACTAAAAGGGTAACAAAAGGCTGGACTGAGGAAAACAATAGGTTCCATATAATTAAGGACCCATTACCATTGTTAAAAAAAGATTATGTAAATAACTGGAAACACCACTATCAAACAGGGGAGGTAGGGCGCATCCACACAATGCAACGTTTTTTCCCCGAATTCTGGCATTAATGCAAATGCAAATAAGCCATTCTCTTGATGCAATTGCAAATTTGCATCTAGTTTGTCAAAACAGACACAACTGCGTTACTGAATATTTTCTAAGTTTGCCTGGAATCTTTTCTGGTGTTCAGCCTGATGTGTGCACCTGATTTTTTGGCACAAATATGCTGCACCTATTGATGCATGGTGGAAATACCGCCTGGTCATGAGGTGGCGGTAGAACCAGGGCCCCCATGTGCCAGCGCCTGATTTGGAACAGATGGCAGGAAGAACTGAGTGGTGCCAAGAGCAACTATATGGAAGTGCATTTGGACACAAATACCACAAAAATGCACTTAACAGTAATACTACCAGAACTTCAGTTTCCCATTTTTTCTAAACATTTTTCACACAAATTAAACAAAGTACATCACTATTTTTCTTCGATATTGACAAATGTATTAATAATTAAAACACTTCTAAAAAAAAGTCATGTTATTTTAACAACATTTATAACTTCAGCAAAATTACTGGTGTGTAGTATAATCATTCTTTCCTCACTTTACCCACAAGAGGTTCTTAGTCCTTCTATATGAACACAGATCTGAGCTGGTAATTTCAGTGAATTTTTTGGCAAAAGTGAAGTTGGAACTCTTTATAAGCAGGGTTAAATGAAAGATAAACTGTCTATGAAAGTTGTGTCATGGTCATACTAGAATAAAATACTTCTTTCTTGGCTCTGAATTATAAAAATAGGTGAAAAAAATGTCAAAAGTAGACTTGTTTTAGTACCTGATCCTTTAGAAATAGACCTATGTTCTCTGAATAACAAAAATAGGGACAGGCTTATGAAAGATCAAATTCTACAGAGGACTTTTAAAAAGCATTTGCCAAGAAGACAAAGTAGTGAGGGAATTCATCTTTTGAGCAAGGCCATACTTAAGAGAAAAACAGAAAAAGTGGCAATAAAAACTTATAAATATGGTAATGGCTTACACCAAGGGGCTGATTTACTAAGACACGAATTCGAATCCGAATTGGAAAAATTCAGATTGGAAAATGAACATTTTGCGACTTTTTCGTATTTTTTGCGATTTTTTCGGCGCCTTTACGACTTTTCGGAAATTGTCGCGGCTTTTTCATTACCAATACGATTTGCGCGAAAAAACGTGAGTTTTTCGTAGCCATTACGATTCGCTCGTATCTTGTCGCGACTTTTTCGTATTGAGCGCTCGTAAGCGGCGGGCGAAACTTTCAAGCTTTGCATGATTTTGGAAGCCTCCCATAGGGCTCAATGGAACCCTGCAACTCCAACCTGGCCCAAGAAAAGTCACCATACTGAAGCTTAAATGAATCCGAACGCTACGAAAAAATCGCAACATTTTGCACAACTTTCGGAATGGCTACGAAAAAGGCGCAACTTCTCACGCAAGTTTTAACGCTACGAAAAAATCGCCAGATTTTGCACAACATTCGGAATGGCAATGAAAAAGTCGCAATAATTTTCCGAAAAATCGCCAAATACCGATCATTACGAAAAAAATGCATTCGGCCCGTTCGTGGGTTAGTAAATGTGCCCCCAAGTCTTTTATACAGTTATTCTCATAATACTAGCTGGCTTGTTTTTTGTTTGATACCTCACTATATTAAAATCTTTAACAATCTTAACAAAAAGTACTGCCTCATCAACCTTACTTCGAATAACACATAGGGCAGATTTATCTATATTCTGACTAGAGGTTTTACAACTATTTGAACCACAAATAAACTAATTTCCACTAGCACCACAATTGTCTAGTCATTTATTAAAAGATATGCATTGAAAAGACACAAGCAAATTAAAATGCAGAACAAAAACTAAAACCACACATTTTTCATGGTTTTTACATTTTCCTATTAATCTTTGTGGACTTACAAATGAATTAAAATCCAATAACCTATAAAACCACAAATTTAATATTGTTGCAATTTGCCTAGGACAGCTCTGATAGACTTCTACATGACTTTGACCCATTAGATTTTAGATGGTGTACTTTTTACATTTGTGTTTTTCATGTTTTTTTTTTCTTCACAAAAAACTAATTGGGTCAGGGGCTTGTAAAATACCACAATGTGTTTAGCAAATTCCATTCATTAAACCAATTGCTTTGAATCTGTCTGTGGCTCATTGGATAACCCATGCCATGTCAGTAAGTGTCTCTGTTGCAGAAAATATACTGTATTTATTAACAAATTAGCAAATAGTAATGCAGTAGGTCACTTACAGTTATACTTCCTGCCATGTGTTTTCAATTTTAATGTCACTGACCCTTTCGGAAAAGGCTATAAAACAGGAGATCTATCTATAGTAAATATCCTTTATATTTGCATAGCGTGTGACCAATATCTTTACAGTTTTATGTGTTTTGTGAGTCAAAATACAGTTTTGTCATTTCAATGTCCCTTGGTTTAAATTATTTAGAAAGGAAGTAGATCACCCAAGAAGTAAGCTTCCATTGTATGTATGTATAAAGATATACATACATACATGTTCTGACTCATGTTCTGACTAGTGAAAATCCTCTTATACTACCTGCCTTCCAGGAAAAAAAGAAAAGATTCATGAGCCTTGGACTAAAACTCCATTAGTCACATTATAAATAAGGCAATGTCTATCTAGTACCCTTGAGTAATAATGTGCCATCAGAGTTATTATTTAATATCAGATCTGGACTTGTTCATCTCCTGAGTAAATGAAGGCTAAAAGCATTTAAAAAATAGGAATGACGAGTTCTTTTTATTTTTATCTGAATTCTAATTTTCAAATTGATTCAAAGCTTTTAAGCAGATATAAGTTCAGCAATGCACAAAGCTGGAATTCCATTAAGAATTATTAATTTATTTTCCTTTTTTATGTACCTCTTCTATACATTATAAGGAGTACTTTCCTTTTAAATAATAAGTTGTACCCTCTTCTCTTCTAAAGCTTCACTATACAGTAAAGGCCATCTTTACATACACATTAGGTTATGTAATAAAGGGAGCAAAGTATATTCAGAGACAATACTTCACTACATAGCCAGAGAATAAAAGGTTTTTATTTATTAATCTTGGTAAGAGGTGTGAAAATATCACCTTTTTGGACACACTCACAAATATATATATAAATCATGTGAAGACTGCTTCTACCTCAGATTCTGTGGGGTAGAGCTTGTAGGGTTCTCTGGCAGAAGATCAAATCTCAGAAAATTGGAGTGGGTTTAACGGTGATTATAAATTGGCCGTTGTAAAGCTCACAAGAAAAACCCTGTTTAGCTAGAGGAATTAATAACATGCTTACCGAAAGATATGAAACAATCATTTCCATGAAAAAGCAATGAATATATTATATTTGCTTTTATTATATGTTTTATAAATCCATGTACTGCAATCTCATTATCTAATCTCTACACCCTAATCTGTTGCTCTGTGAAAGGTTTATTATAGTCTCAAACTTTCCTTCACCTTTAACAAAGGCACAGATTTAAGTATGGTAAGCAGCTAGACACCAGTAGCATATGGTTTAATATTCAAAACACAGAGAAAAAAAAAGTCATATACATAACCTGTGCCTTATGATAAATGGAGCTGTTTAGTTTTCGTGCATTTTGTAATGTCTGCTTCTTATGGAAATTGAAATCAGTGATGACCAGAGCTTTTAGAGAAAAGTGACAGGTTTGTCATTGCTTTATTTTGGCTGGAGATCAGAAGCTGAATAAATGAAATTTTCTTGTCAGGTGACAGACACCTCCACAAGCCAGGGTTGGTGGAAAGAGACATACTTCAGAGCCATCTCTTAGTATATTTCTTTTTATATAAAATTGAGAAATTGAGTTGATTATATATATATATATATATATATATATATATATAAAATGCTTGGAAGCTGCACACCATAAAGGTTAATAATACCTGGGTGCTTAGTTAATAGTTAGAGAGAATAGTTAGATAGGCTTGGAGTGACGGCACACGCAGGATTTACACACTCAGTCGAAGGATTTTGCAAAATAGTAATCCGAGGTTTATTATGACCAACGTTTCAGTTCCATACAGGAACTTTCCCTGACGAAAGTTCCTGTATGGAACTGAAACGTTGGTCATAATAAACCTCGGATTACTATTTAGCAAAATCCTTCGACTGAGTGTATAAATCCTGCGTGTGCCGTCACTCCAAGCCTATATATATATATATATATATATATATATATATAGTGAATGTATTATTATTATTATTATTATAACCCTCTCAAAACCTAAATGGAATAAACTAGCTTTTTGCAGTATGCATAAACCATAATAATGACACACATTATTATGTGCACTGACCTGTTCTTGCTGTACATATTTCAATATATACATATAAATTAGTGACATTGTAGTGGTAAGTGCTTTGTAAGTCTCATATGAAGCCTTTCACTTTTGACTATATATAGTCTATAGTTTATATTTACAATGTGTTATAATGCAGTAGGAGAGTGCCTCTTTTCTAGTATCTGTATAAAAAAATAGAGTTTGTCATAATATGGCATTCAATAATCAGCTATGCTGTTATACTTTTCTCTCATTGTAAGATAAAATAAATAACTAGTTATATGGTTTCAAATAAAGGGTAAACTGGTTGCCCTTTAGTTGTCAGGAAGCATTTTTTCCTTCTGACAGAAAGTCATCAAACTAAGTCTAAAGTATAGTCTGGCTGATCTTATTGGGACTATCTTGTCTAATACAGAAGCTAGGTACCTGCAGTCCAGAAGGAACGTTGACTGTGATAGGAAGAGGGGAGATTATTGGGGCTAGGGGAGGCAGGAGCACACTAGAACAAAGTACTTTTTACACAAAGGCAGGGTCTCCACTTCTTTTTTTTTTATTTTGCACATGAGGGAAGTATCCAACAACTGACCCAAGCAACTGTGGTGGCAAAGCTTCACTTGCATCACTTGTGGGGGAGAGTCATCATTGTCGCATCTGACTCACAGCCTCCTTAGCTCCAAAGTTTGGAAATGCCAGTAGACCAGTAGAAGACAAGGGAGTAATAAATCTGCTGTGTCTATGGATGGTCCAGTGAGACAGGACAGACCACCTTCCAGGGAGGTCTAGTGGACAAGAAAGCCCCTGTAAGCATAGGAACATAGACCAGGAAAAAATGCAGGAAAAGGGATAGAAAGGAGGTCCCAATGACAAGGGGGGAGCAGGACCAATCTGAGGAGCAGCATTATGATGAATCATCCCATGCAGAAGCTGGGGACTCTGGGCTTAATATGATACCATTTGGGATAGCAGATCTGAAGGTGGATCAATTGTCTAATCAAAGCATGGATGCAAGGCTGAGGAAGGCCCTTTTAGGGTCACTGTTGGGGTCACTTGGAAAGCTTAAACACCTTCCTCTAATATCTCAGTCATTGGGAGGGAAACCTACATTATCAAAGATAAAAGGTTGCTGTGGACAATTTAAAAAGGCATGGAACATTACTGTTATAGGGCTATGAGCCCTGGAACTTATATATTAATTAAATAAAATATAGAAATTTCTAAGCATAGTTTCTTATTAAGATTTTAGTTCTACTTTAATACACCTGTCACCAAGACACAATTAATTAAAGCTGGCAATAGCACATAAGGTACATCTATACATGGATGCTCTGCCCTTAAGTTGCACATCTTTTCATCCCCCCACACTCACCATTCTTTTAATTTTCCACAGGCAGCTGGCTCATCGGAAACTGATTCGGTGCTTTACAACTATCACAAACTACAAACATATGTTTATTCAAAGGATCGCAATTTTGAATTTCTTGCTTGCTAAGCAATATGGAGAGAAATTTATAAAGCATGTTAAAAAAACCCCAAACAACTACAGAACCTCTTTAATATTTCAGTTGTGAAAGTTACTTTCTAATATGCATTGCTGTTATTAGCTGAATCAATCTTGCTGTATTGTGTTACAAAAATGCAATCAACATTCTCATTTACTTAAATAGGAAACACTTTTAAACAATTTTAAGTAGCAGTAAAATCCCTTTTTTCTAATTTGTGCATGCCAATTTTTTTGTTTGCACATTAGTAAATAGGCTTGTTATTAGTAGGGATGCACCAAATCCAGGATTCGGTTAAGTATTCGGCCAGGATTCGGCCATTTTCAACAGGGTTCGGCTCAATCCGCGGTCCTGGCCCAACCGAATTGGAAAGGTTAAATGTCGCTGCATGAACACGGAAGTGGAAATGTGCTAATTAGGATTCGGTTCGGCTTACAATGGATTCGGGGTTCCGCCCTAACCCGAAAAACTGGGTTCAGAGTATCCCTAGTTATTAGTCACTATAATCAACACATCCGCTTGCAAAATATAAAAGTCATGGATAGAGTAAAACCATGCAGCTGCCTGAAGACACTGGGAGATAAACAATAATGCTAGTGTTTATCCCACTTAGGTAAAGTATATTTTCTAATCTCGATTGCAAGTTTGATAAGCCTTTTATGTGCATTTTTTCTTGATCTGTGTAAATGCAAGCACTATTGAATTTCTATGTTTACAGACTGATTCAATCTGCCCCAGTTAGTTTAAAATATTGAGTCTGAATTGCTTATTGATAGTGATGAGCGAATAAAAAAATAAAAATTTGCAAAACCGCAAAAAATTCACGAAACGCTTTGTCACCCGCATCTATTTTTTGGTGCCCGCAGGTTTTTTACGCATCCGCGGCCAATTTTGATGTGATCACTGCCTTTTTTCGATGCGGCGGTGCCCAATTTGACATGCGAAAAACAAAAATTTCTGCGATACAAACTTTTCTGCGGCAGATTTTCACAGAGGTTTCTCGAAACAATTTGCCAATGGCGAAATGCGGAAATTCGCTGCAAATCCATGCCTGACCAAAAATTCGCTCATCACTACTTATTGGTACTTAATTCAGCTGCATGTGAAAGATTGCTCTGGCTTTTTGGGAATGCTTTAGCAATCGTATACCTTTAAAGCAAAACAACTTTAAAATCTGCATGCCACAGTGGCAATAAATACTTACTTCCTATATGCAGCCTGTAATAAAATAAATGCTGCACTGTGCAGTGTCCAGCATGCCTTGGTAAGATTTTGTGAGCCCAACTGCATAAGGTGGAAACCCTAGACTTTGCAGTTCAGGTTCTTAGGCAGCATATTGGAGATATTGAATCTCATTAACAGATGGGGTGTTATAGAAGACCTGAAGCATGCCGAATTATGGAGCCATTTTTGCAGCCATGGCCTGAACCTTCCAATAATCCTCCCTCTTGAAGGTCACTTTGCAATCCAGATAAAAAGGCAAGAAAAACAGACTACAAGCATGACTGACAAAAAAAGCACAAATTGACAAATTATTAGCCTGTGTATTTATCACACTAAACGATAATAAGATGATGAAATAAGATCTTCAAAGGGCCTTGAGTAGCATTTTCTCCCTCATGACATGGGGTGGTTGAGAGTTCTGTATCAACTGACATGTCTCCCAAGGCCCAAAATATGGTACATTGGTGGCCAGATCTGGTAAATATATTCTAGACTGGTGACCTCCACAACTGAACAGATCTTAAAGGACATGTAAACCCCCCACACAAAAATCATCAGTGAATCAATCAGTGAACAGCCTCTTTGAAATCGTGCCCAGCTGATATACATTGTAGGCAAATGTAGGCTTTACATGTCCTTTAACTTGTATTTCCAGCTTTATAAATGTCATGGCAGTATCCCTTTAATCTAAAAATCATATCCTACTGTGGTGCTTTGGTTTCTTGCTTACTTACCTGTAGGCACACATGCTTTCATTTTCCTGTGTTATTCACCTCTTTCTTATAAATGAATCCATCAAAATAAATGTATTCTACCAAAGAGTTAAGAATAGACCCATTTATTTTCAATATCTAATCATCAACCTTCTTATTAACTGGACAGACTGGACAAGTTGGTAAATCCATACTTCTTAAAACCATATTGGCAAAGATATACAAAATAAATCAAGTATGTAAAATTTGGGTCCAAGATGTCAGTTGCTCTTCCATTTTACTTATATATTTGGAGTGCCCCCACAACCCCCCCCTTTCCTTTTTGTGAATTTTCGTACTTTAGCATAGTTGCTGTGCAAAACAAATGGCCGATGGTGGTCTGGGCAATCGCTCTCTCTCTTAAAAGCCTCAAGCAGGGGGGAAATAAGGCTTGGTCTTGGCAGTCTCTCTCCCTTACAAGCTAAAGGCAGGGGAGGATTAAGCTCTATGAGACCACCATATGGGATTTACCTTAACATGGTATGGTGGCTCCACAACTTAATGAACATGATTTTCTAACTAAAAAAAACTTTTTTGAAATTATACAGACTTGCTTAGATACTAAATTACTAGTGCAGCTGGGGACCAGGGAATGTGCATTGATCAAACCCCTCTCTTTTGTATGCTTGTAGCTAATTTGGCCAGATTAGATGCACATCTGTTGTACTTATATACTTTTACTTAGCCTTGTAGCTAAGGTTTACCAATTAAGAAGCACTTCTGAGCCCTCATGCATGAAGAGAGGCAAACTCAAGCATAAGAATGCAAAACATTTGGCTTTAAAATTGCCCTAAAACAAATCAGTTCCTTGTTACACCCAAACTGGAAAACTGCTTGTGTCTAAGATGACGTGGAACATTTTATTTATAGTTGTTTTAACATTCCATTTAGAGAAATTGGAGGACATTAGTTTTACATAGTGCTATCTATTTATGTATATATCACTTCAAGTGATACATTTACTCTACATACTTTTATTTTTGACCATTAAACTTCTGTTGAAAATTAACCTTTTGGAATTGTTCTATAGCAGTAGAAAATGGGACCTGGATGTTTTATAGCACAAGGAGTATTATGGCATGCCAACAGAAACTATAATATTTTTTTATAGTTCTGTT
Source organism: Xenopus tropicalis (assembly GCF_000004195.4). NCBI lineage: Eukaryota > Metazoa > Chordata > Amphibia > Anura > Pipidae > Xenopus > Xenopus tropicalis. Next base: position 159,546,363 of record NC_030677.2, read on the forward strand.
CTTCATATGAGAAATATCTATGGCTTTCTGAGCTTGGCATCACACTGAAATATTTTGTAATCAAATAGTAATTTATAGATCACATGTAACTACACACTGTGCAGCAACAACATACTGCCATTAAGCATGCATGTATTCATAGTTACTTTTTTATAGGCAGATTTGTATTAAGGATTGATATGGCATCTAGTAGTGGTAGAGTTACCAGATTATATATTTCAAATTAGAAACCACATTGATACATTCTAAGTTACTATGAACCAGTTCTAAGAATCTCCTCCTTCCTTACAAGTTGATAAACTAAAGCTGAGATTATTAAACATGTAGAAATGGTTACTTATATTGTTCATGGTGTTGACAGTATAATTTCCCTAATGGTGACAAGGGGTGACATTGCCCTTTTTGCCTTATTGGCTGCAGGATATTCATAATGGGAGATACTTATTAAAATGCCATTTAGCATCTAATGTTTCTTCCACACTGTACACAGTAAATTGTACACCAAATGAATAAGAGTTAAAGTTCATACTGTATGACAGTAATATTTATTACTATAACATTAAAATAAATATGAAAGAAACAGAGCGTCAGAGAGAGCAGAAATTGATTTTTTAAAAATTTTTTTGCTTAACTTACTAAAAATGGACTCAAAAGCAAATGTGGAAAAGGCTCGAAAGTGAAAGCAATGTTTGCTAGTAGTAATAGATAAATTAGGATAAAGTAGGACAGGAAGTGGTAGTCAAGAGGCCAGTGCATGGACAGCATCCCATCCTCTTACCCTTTACATTGCTTTTATTTATTCAAGCAGCACAAAAAGGTATGAATGCACTGGGCAATATTAGTCTTTACAACTGGCAGAGGAATGCTTGCCAGCAGTGGGGAGCCCTGAGCCCCGTTTTAGGCACAAACATGATAAGGTTGGTTGGACTCCTTAGATATGGGTGACAGAAAAGAAGTATTCTGTTTGTCTGCTTTCAAATTTGAACTTGTGGCAGTTTGCTTTATCAAAAATTTTTCAAAACCATGTACAATTTTGTAAAACCACTAAATTTTGTTGAAATGTATTTTAGTCAAGGGGATTGTGACCACCATTGTGGTTATTGTGTTTTTAGCTCTGCAATATTATATCCATTGCCAAACCTTTCCAAGCTCACTAGGCTACAAGTGTTCTTCATAGAGGAAAAAGGGGTGGATGACAAAAAAAAATTCTTGCAATCATTTATGTAAAATATTTCTCAGTGGAAGAAACTGCATACTTCTCCATGAAACTCCTGTGTACCGAGTGAAAACTTTGCTCAGCTGTACTGGTTGTCCTTATTATCTCTAAAGTGGAGTGGTTGTGGTAGAGTGGGCCATGTGAGTATGGTAAATAGATGAGCCTGCTAGCTTGATACCTTATGCTGAAGGCCAAAGTTTATTTTAGGGTGTCTGTTTTGTAACATCAAGCCTTATCTGGTTGCCTTTTTTGTTGCAATTTAAAAAAATTGGAGGGTGAAACTAATCTATAATCTTGATCCAACTAATGATGTATACAGAGCCAGAATTGTTTCTTAAATCATAGCCATGCAGGTCCAACATTTTACTAGCAATCACTCTGTCTACTAACAATAATATCCACCATAATTACTCCTCAATAGGCGACAGTGAGTGCCTCTAGGTACAAACCACCTGGTGAGATGGTTTGGCAGATGTTAAGGGTTTCCTCATGCTAGTGGCATACATTGCAAATAGGCACAAGTGTGTCATATATGGCATTTTAATGGCTTCATTTATGTACCCAGTACATTTGCCCTTAGTCTTGTATCTAGCTATTGCAAGTTGTACTCTCTTTTCACCTTCAGTTAATTTGGGTTTTTTTGTTCTTTTTGCTTCTATATTATTCAGTCAATTGCAAATTCAGTTTTTGTGGTGAAGATAGGATATATGTGTAGTTTATTGAACTTTCTCTAACAAGATGTGAATACTCAGAATAATAAAAAAATGTTTCAGCTTTATTTCTTTTTCTAAATTAATGACTGCCCTAAAGCCATAACCTATCCTTTTTCTGTTTAATGAGATTCTGTCTTCAGAAAACAAACCTTTGTTTTCTAATTGCACATACAGTATTAATAGCTGCAATCTGACACCAGTAACTTTTTATAAAAGCTGTATTATTTTTTAAAGGCAGGCATAGAATCATTACAGTCTATGTATAGTATGTGTGCCTGCTGTGCAAATGTGTAAGAATGAATGCACATGCTTTATAATACCATGATAACTGGCTCTACTTTAAAAAAAGATACAAGGTAAAGTAATTTGACACACACACACTTCTGCATTAAACTGCAACAATGCAGTTGCCCATAGCAACCAATAAGTTATATGTTTTCAGCAGTCTACTTTTAGTTAGAAAATGAAAGAAAACATCTAACTGGCTACCAAAGGTAACTCCGCTGGTGCAGTTTAGCACCTTTCTTAGTGAAGCTACTACCAGATGCGGTGGAATATTACAAATCATTAAAAAAAATAAAAAATAGGTTTAACGTTACCAAAAAAAAAAAAAAAGAAAAATAGAAAAGAAAAGTGACCATTGAATTTGCCCTAGCTGCACAAACAGTATTGTGAGAGATATTTAGATATTATGTCCCAGGGTTGATACAATTTGACCAAAATTTAAATACAGACAAAGAGGGTATCTCAGTGAAAAGTAAATATCCCCTGGTATCCAAATACTATTACATAAGTCCAGTTTATCATCTAAAAGAGCTTGAAAGATTGTGAACATGACCTTTTCCTAAACATTCCATCACAACTAATCTCTCTAATCTAATCATCAAATTAAATAAAACTAGGGTTGCCTTTTTTTCCCTTAATACTGGTGTTCAGGTTGGGGGGTGGTCTGTGATGTCATTTGGAGCTGGGGCTGTTATGTAAGGGGTGGGGAAATTGTCAGACCAGGGGGGAAAGAGAGGAAAATGTGACCAGTAAATGTGAACAGTAAATGGGCAGGGAAATGTTCAGCTGAATGATACACGGAATGTACTATTTAATGTAATGGAACTTCTGCTTGGTGGATCAGTTAATGGTTGGAAGCTCTCTAGTACACCTTATGCTGATGTCTAAGAACATGCAGTGTCAACACAGGTTTTAAATCTCTTCCCATGCTATTGTACAGTACTCTTTTAAGTTTCATTTAATTGTTTTTCTTAATACAATTGCAAACCACAAGATCAATTCAGTCGTACTGTGAAGAAATAAAAGATACGGTTGGTGGAGGGAGTTAAAGCTTAACCTTTTGTTATTAGGCATTATATATGATATAAAGAAATTCTTACTAGGGCTTTTTCATTTATATTTGTTTGGAAACTAATTAATATATGTTTTAATCACAAAAATTGTATTGCTACTTTAATTAAAACTGGATCAATTAAAAAGAAAAAAGGCTCAACTGAAGTGAATTCACTGTAAACATTTTAAACAGTAGAAAACACAATGGAATATTAATACAAAGAAAACAACAATATCCATTCTTTAAAGTAATCTGTGTGTCTGTCTGTATATATAAATATGTGTGTGTGTGTATATTTTTGTTATAGTTAATACAATGTTAATACAAATTTGTCCCAATAGATTCACACAACTGAGGAAAAAGTCAAATGGGTATTTAACTTCCGTTCCCGTAGCATTTGATACCATTCCCCACAAACGACTGCTTTCTAAACGAAGGTCTATTGGTCTTGGTGAAGTCATTTGCACATGGATAGAAAACTGGCTACAGGATCGGGTACAGAGGGTGGTTGTTAATGGCACATTCTCTACTTGGAGTAAGGTTCTCAGTGGGGTCCCTCAGGGATCTGTACTGGGTCAACTTTAGTTTGTTCATAAATGACTTAGGGGAGGGTTGAGTATTTGAAGATGACACAAAACTCTGCATACCAGGATGAGGCATCCTTGCAGCAGGATCTTGACAAACTGGCAATCTGGGCAGCTAAGTGGCAGATGAGGTTTAATGTGGATAAATGTAGGGTCATGAACCTGGGATGTAAAAATATGCAGCCACTTATACCCTTAATGGGACTGCACTAGGCAAATCCATAATGTAGAAGGACCTTGGAGTCCTTGTAGTTTATAGACTTGGCTGTAGCAAGCAATGCCAGGCAGCAGCTGCAAGGGCAAACAAGGTTCTGAGCTGTATAAAAAGGGGTATAGATTCACGGGAGGAGGGGGTTATTCTTCCCCTTTACATTGCGCTGGTAAGGCCCCATCTAGAATATGCTGCTCAGTTTTGGTCTCCGTTGCTCAAACGGGACATTATTGAATTAGAGAGGGTCCAGAGAAGGGCAACTAAGCTGGTAAAGGGTATGGAAAGTCTCCGTTATGAAGAAAGACTGGCCAAGATGGGTTTATTTACTGTACACTGGAGAAGAGGCGCTTAAGAGGTGACATGATAACTATGTATAAATATATAAGGGGATCATATAATAACCTCCCTAATGCTTCTATGTTTAGAAGAAGGGAGGTTCCATTTAAATATTCGGAAAGGATTTTTTACTGTGAGAGCTGTGAAGTTCTGGAATTCCCTCCCCGAATCAGTCGTGCTGGCTGATACATTATATAGCTTTAAGAAGTGGCTGGATGGATTGTTAGCAAGTGAGGGAATACAGGGTTATGGGAGATAGCTCTTAGTACAAGTTCATCTAAGGACTGGTCCAATTGCCATCTTTGAGACAGGAAGTAATTTTTTTAGAGAGGGGTATCAGATGGGTTTTTTTTCTTTCCTCTGGATCAACTAGTAGTTAGGCAGGTTATATATAGGCATTATGGTTGAACATGATGGACATACGTCTTTTTTCAACCTAACTTACTATGTTACTATGTATTTTTTGAGACATTTTTTTCATGCTAAATGAACTGAAGTCAATGAGCAGTTTTTTGCTGAGTTATTTTCTTGCTGTGCTTTTCTCACATGTTTTTCCACACCAAGAACACACCGCAAATCTGTGAAAAAAAAAATTACTCACCACTACTATAAAGTGCAAAATATCTGAACAAAGCGGGGGTCATTTACTACATGCAGGGAAGGGTGCAAAGTGCAAAAAGGCACAATCCACCATATTTTTTGTACTTTGCACCCTGCAGGTCTCTGCACTCTGCTCACTCTATGAATACAGCACTGCCTGCATTTAGAAAAACTATATTCATTATGGGTAGAGGGAAGCACATAGGTGTACTCTCTCCCACCTGCCTCCAGCCCCCTACCTTGTGCTTTATTCAGATGCGCAAATCAGCAAATAATTCAGTCCATTGCTTAATATTGAACCAGCAGATGTTGCTGAAATCTACTGACATTTCAGTTTTCAGATTTTCAGCTAGGCCAGGCCCAGTTGACTACCTGTTTCAATTAATCTTATACTACATAATACCATAACTAGTGTTAAACACTGTCTGTAATAAGGCAGCTACAGTATCAATATCTACAGTCATTCATCAAAGATGAAGACTTCTGAAGCAACGAGACTTCCTACTTCTGCCTCTGATGTTGATTGACAGCCCACAATCTACAAAAAACCTGTGCCAAGCACTTTGTATTCTGGGGTAAAATATGTGATTGTTATTGCTGTTTGAAAGTGCATTTCAACTGCCATGTGTATGGGATTTCCACATGGGTATATTTTGTAAATCACGTATACCTAGAAGAAAGGCAATATGACATGAAATTGTAATGTTATTATTAAAACCCATTGTCTTTGAAATAGAGACCTATCTACATGCTGTTTTGGGGTTCAGAAAGGAATTTATTTTTACTTCTGTGAAGCTGAATTGGCAGAAGTCATTCCAGGTTTTATCAGCTTTTGACATCAGTGACTCCTTGATACATGTTCCTTCTCTATTTCTAAATTAGAAGTAGAAAAAATGTTAAGGACATTTAATGGTTAATTTAATTCTAGAGTTGTTCACAACATAAGTTAAAAGTGTAGCTTTTAATGTTGTACTCCTTACCAGAGATTCAATACATTCACTATGAAAAGGTAATTAAAGAACTGTTTGATGGAGCACACAGCAGATATAATGCAATGTTTCCCAATGCTGAGCAAAGACAATGGATGAGACCCATAAATGTTATCTAAAAGGAATTAGTTGTAAGATGTATTATTCACTGAACTGATTATTGAAAAAATAATGTGCAGATAGGCTACCATCTTGTCTAATTGGGTATTCTTTATAAGAAAATAAAGATTATTAAATAAGTTCTGATTGCTGCAGCTATATCACCAATGCTTCAAAACTGCATTGAATTACTTTTGCTTGAAGAGTTAACTATTAATTGCAGTTGGCTTATACAGCATAGACAATGTTATCACAATTAATACATATTTGTCACAACCTCCTTTTGACATGAAAGGTTATCTGTCTTTAATCCCCTCTAATGTACTTGTACAGAGTAATCATGTTCCCTTGCAAGTGCCTTTTGCCCAGAGAAAACAACCCCAACCTTGGCAGTCTCACCTCATAGCTTAAATCTTCCATCCCCTTAACCAGTTTAGTTGCAGTCTCTGCACTCTCTCCAGCTCATTAATATCCTTCTTAAGGACAGAAGCCCAAAACTGCACTGCAAACTCAAGGTGAGGCCTTACCAGGGACCTATAAGGAGGCAAATTATGTTCCCATTACTTCATATACAGCTGCCAGTTGAAATGAAAGCCATTTTTCTCAAAGAATCTTTTGCTGTCCTCACAGTTACTCTGTGCGTGTGCTATTAATCCACAGAGTGGCCCTTGGTTGCTAAATTTAATGCAGGAGCAGGACTGACAGAACCAACAAAAGGATCAATAGATCCAACTGATCAGGCAGTTGCAGGAACAGTTTTACAAAACATAAGACCAAATGATCAGGCCCCGATTCGTGGAGAGGCCACAAAGGCCCGGGCCCAGGGCGGCACAAATTTAAGGGTGGCATGCCGCCCCGCTGCAATGAAATTTAAACATTTTGGTCCCATAAGGAGTAAAATAATTGTACCTGAATATGTAAATATTTTTCATTTGGTATACAGAGAAAAAGTGGAGGTTCTGAAACAAATAGTGGTTCCTAGAAAGTTAAAAAGGACTTTGCTGCAGAGAAGTTGAGACATCAAAATCAAGAACAATACTTTAATAAAAATGTCTGTCTTCGGACATTTCAGCCAGGTGATAGTTTTGTTATTCCTCTTTTCCTCAGAAATTGAACATTGGCTAAATGGCAGGTTCACTTTGAGGTACTGTATTGCACATGGCAAGAGAAGTAAATTATGGATTGCATGCCCAGATTCCCTAAGAGGTAAATAGGCCTATCATGTTAATATCTTAAAGCCTTGGAAAACTGAGGGCACCATGTTTATTCACCCTGTCTCAGATGACACAGATTTGGGGCCAAACCTTCTCACCTGTAAAGGTGTTGAAAGTCCCTAGGTACCTATGGTTCGTCAGCTTATGGTAACACAGAAAAATGATCTGCTCACTCTTTTGCCACAGTTTGTGGATGCATTTTCAGAAATCCCTGGTAAAAATAAATCTCAAGTCACATAAAATAGAAACAGACTCATGGGTAAAAGATAGATCTCATCCTTATCGCCTTCCTCATAATAGAAATGGTTCCATAGTCTGGTTCAGTCCCATAGTCCTGGTCCCTAAGCCAGATGGATCAATAAGGTTTTGTGTAGACCTGCGCAAGCTTAGTGCAGAATCTAAGTTTAAAGCCTACTTGATGTCCTGAGTGGATACATTACTAGTCTCTTTGGCCAAAAAAGCTTATATACCTATCTAAAGCTGGCCATATACGCACCAATAATATCGTATGAAACCCCGTTTTGTACGATATTTGGTGCGTGTATGGCAAGTCCGCAAATCCCAGGAGGCTGCTGATATCGGTCGACTCGACGATTGGCCAGGTTAAAAGATTTTGATCGGGCGCCATAGAAGGCGCCTGATCAAAATCTGCCTTCAGGGCTGAATCGGCAGAAGGAGGTAGAAATCCTATTGTTTCTACCTCCTTATCTGCCGTTTCAGCCCTGAACGGTTAGTGGCCTATTGTACGATCTTTCGTGCGAGCGATGGTCGATGAAAGATCGGAAATCGCCACATGTGTGGCCACCTTAAGACTTTAGAAAGGGCTAGCAGTAGCCCCCCCTTGAGGAAATGTCTAAACCCAAAACTGCTTTTGCAACTCCCTATGGTTTATACCAATGTACCACAATGCTATTTGGCCTATGTAGCTCTGCTACCTTCCAGAAGCTCATGGATATGGTGTTTTGTCCTCATACAGGATATGCTGCTGCCTACCTTGATGCTGTTGCTGTTAACATTGAAATTTGGCAGGGTCATCTGGACTGGTTAAGGGTAGTTTTTCACTACATGGCAGCAAATCCCAAGAAATGTACATTGGGTAAAACCAAAACAAATTACTTGGGATACATAGTGGGTAAGGGGTGGGTAGAAAAACTAAGGCTAGGGCTTTTTCCTCATTACTCTACAATCACTTCTGAACTCACAGACCTGACAAAGAAAAGTGGCCAGACACAGGTACTTACTGGTCACTAGAGATGAACAAATCTGTCCAGTTTTGCTTTACCAATAAAATGTACATAGTGGCAAAATGTTAACAAAACACATTGAAGTCAATGAGCCTTTTTTCTGACAATACCTTGCAACTTTTTTTTTTCGTGGCCATTTGAGCCTATGGGCATTTTTTTTAGCAGCTAAGCCTTTTAATACAACAATTCCCTTGCCTTTACTCTAAAACTGGTCCTGTACAGAACACCCACATGTTAGGTAAGTGGTGGGTCAAATTAGTTTGTACAGCTGTTCAATCCCCCAGGCCAAAAATCGTATATGTTTTGAGCATTGCAGCCTGAGCCCTGCTTTCATGTAAACATAAATTTCTATATGCGGGGAAGCATAAAGTGCAGAAATGTCTAATTGATCATATGCAGCAGAATGGAAATGTCTTATCATGGCTCCCCTATCACTGTTTATGAAATGATCTTGCTTTTGCACAGTGTTTCTGCATGACAGATTTAGGAATTCTCTCAAAAACCAATTAACTGTAAATTATTTATATTAACAACTGCTCTGTGGCTCATTTCAGCTCTTATCATATACTTAAAATTATCTTTTGAATTTAATACTAGGAGTATGCCAATGTTTGTATTTGTCATCAAATTTAAAAAGGTTCTTAATAAGTGTGAACATAGAAAGCATCTAGCAAAGCGGAGCTGTTTCATCCTGTCAACAAAGAATATGAGGAGGAGGAGATGATTTTTCTTCAGTAAAGTTAATTGTGCATTGGCTGTTACAGTTGGCCTAGATATAAAAGCCAAAGCAGGTGAACAATTTGGCTACTCAAGTAGGTTCCAGTTAAACGCTATGTATATGATTATTGCAGAAATATATGCACACCATTACCTTCTGTGTCTAGAGAATATATACAACATCTCCAACAGTGCAACAGTTACTGTGAATGGCTGCACATTGCAAAGGGCAATGAAGCTCATCAAATTTGGCTCTACCATGATACAATTGGGTGGCATCTTTAAGACTGCATAGTTTTGTGATGTTTCTCTTTTTTCCATTTTGATTGATTTCAATCCAGCAGTTGTGTTGTGTATTCTATATTTATATAGCAATGACATATGTTACACAGCATGTCTCATAGAATGTTTATTGATGCAAGCCCCTTTCCTAAATGGGCTTAATGTCATATGTTATAAAACATTTAATCAGGAGCCAATACATGTTTTGGAGTGTTGGTAAAATAACCTCATAGATACTGAAAGAGCAATACAAACAAACTAGAAAACAAAACCAGATTTGCGTATTTAGTGCTGTACTAATATCTGTACTGCCCTAGGCTCATCCTCTATGACACAAGTCCATTGGCAGATCTGGTAGCAGAGCGGTACGCCCATCTGCCAGTGAACTCTTTCTCAGCAAGTATCCGGCACTAAAGTTGCTAACCTAGCCATGGGTCCTCAAATGCCCTAGTCATATTTGTCAAAGGATAAACTCCTCCTTTAATCCCTTGATAAATATGCCCATAAAAATCTTATACAAATGAATAGAAGGCTGTGAAATGTCCCTCTAGCAAGTTAAGACTAAAATGCATGTGAATGTCTCTCAATGCAGAATAGATTTTACTAAACAGCTATAGAAAAATAAAATAAATATCAACACTACTTATAAAGAAGTTATATTTACCACCATTTGTAATAAAAGGCACTAAGTTTGCCCAGGAGCAGTAACCTATAGCAGCCAGTCAGCAGGTAGCATTTACTGGTCACCTGTTCAAAAGCAAACATCTAATTGGTTGCTATGGGTTTCTGCTCCTGGGCAAATTTAGTGCCTTTTATTACATTTGGATATATGGTATATTACATATACCTAAAATATGTCTTTAGGAACATATGGGGATAGTCTTTAATGTGGCTTTAAAAACTTTGCAAAATTTGCAACAATAAATAACCAAATGGGAATGAGGGCACTCAAGAAAAAAAATGGAATTATCACTTTATATTTTGCAGGTTCAGTTCTTGTTAAGGACATGATTGGTCCATTAACACTCTGAATCAGAGCAGGCTTTTTTCTTTTCAGAGCTCTACTTAGAAGCCATTTTCACCTATGCATCTTTAATAACATGTTTATTTCCTGGCTGAACTCACTAAAATCTAACTGACAAGCATCAAAAGTTCTGAGTGGTTTTCTGCTTGACCAACTGTGCTAGAAAAGAAAGTAGTCAGTGCAGCAAATGACATTCACTCTGGATGTGTTAGGAATAGTTTTGCCACAATTCTTTGCAAAATGTGTAACAAAAACAATGTACTAACTCAGCAGGGATACTATGGAAATACAGATCTGGCCAGAGAACATCAGCCTCAACACCATACTGATCATGTTTAACCAAAATTGGCAACCAAAAATTATCTGTATTATATACATTTAAGAAAACAATTATCCAGTTCCAGTCAATCTTTTATTCTTTTTCCAGCAAACATAGGGATGGCATCCGGCATATACATATCCATATTTGCAATGCTAAATGGAGCAAGAACCATTGCTTTTTTGTTGCATGGGTATGAATATTAGACATGGAGCATTGGCAGTGTACCTGGAAACACATGGACAACAAAATTGTCAGACATCATCAGAACCTAGTAATGTCTTTATTATTAATAACCAAAGAGGAATATGAACATAAGTAGGTAGCATTGCCAATCATAATGGACTCTACTTGTATGGACTCTGTGCTCTGTGCTGTGAAATGATAAATGGCCACGTGCTCTGCAGCTTGTAATTTCCTCAATTCTCTATTTGTATGGAACTCTTAAATTACTGGCAAGCTGTAACTCTTATATTACTGGCAATCTGTAACTTTTTTTTACCAGCAATGTAAAAGAGTAATATAGATTTTGTTGATCACAATTAACAATGTGTCAATGAAATGACGTCCATTAACCTCATCATCACAAGGGTGGCAAATATGTTATTTCAGTGAAAGAGGAAGTAGCATGCAACTTTAAAATATAACTGCCAGAGGGTTAACTATATGTGGAGGCAGATCAAAATTTGATTTTGTATAACTTTAGAGGTTTTTTCTACCACAACTACATTCACAAATGAGAAAGGCACAAATGTTTCCTTAAACCTCAAACTGTAAACTTTTCAGCACTTAACACAAATAGTTCCCCCCCAAAAATAGAAAAATATTAATATCTCAAAGTAAAAAAAACTGCAAAAAAGCATAGGACAGAACCTTTTGCCTTCTACATGACCTCAACAACAATAAATTGTGAACACAAATCACTGAAAAAATATGAACGTTTGTAGATGGGCCCAAAAGTTTACTGTATAGTTTTTTCGACTAGAAATTCTCCTGTATGTCAGTGTGTCATTATTAATGCTTTCGGGACCTAGGCTTGTTAAACAAATAAAGTAAAAAAAAAAAATTAAATAAATTCTACGAATGAACTTTGAGAGCCAATCACTCAGTACTTGCATAGCCATAATTTATATACTTTGTATACATTGGAGAAGACATTCATTCAAATGCCCTATACAGATTCTAGATTCATATCGTCAATACACATTTATACATATTCTCAGTGACAGGAGCCTCACATGGTCTGTTATTTATGTAATTTTTTTGAAAATGTTCTCCATCCTTTCCTACACTGGATATGTATATTCTATAAAACATTTCAACAGCAGCATGAACACTAACCAATCTATTTACCAGTAGTTATTTCCATTTCTTCTATAACCATTTTCATGTCATTTTAAAGTCAGCATTACCTGCTGTTTATGACAAAAGAAGCTCTTCTTCTTCAGGTACTTAAAACTGTGATTTTATGCAAGGTGAATATAATGAATACACAGTAGGGGGTAACTCATCATGCATTTATGTCTATTTTCGATTTCAATGAGTGACCAGATGAAACAAAAAAGCTATAATATGATAACAAGGCTTGAGTGCAATTTATTATAATTTATTTATTATAATTTGACCCCTTTTTAAATGGTTATACTACTCTTATCAGACATATAAAGATTAGTTTCTGCCTTTGACACTTAAGTGGCAAGGCATTAAGGTTAATGGTCATCAATATATTATACAGGAGGACATTAAAGTGCATGTACTTCTGAGGCATTCAGTAGGACTGATCATAGCATCTCAGAAGCAAGAATTTCAAAACGTAATTTTATGCAGCAGTAGCAAAAGCCACCATTAGCTCTGATCAGTTAAATTAAGGGAAATTCTTTAAATGATTTAATGAAAATGCAATGAAAATTTTTATTGGACTCAATCTTATACCTGGTTTGTGAAAACTATACCCCCGAACAATGTAGGTCTCTATAAAAATATATTGCATAAAACAGCTTATAGGTAAAACCCTGCTTCATCTAAATAAACCATTTTCATAAAAATATATTTTGTTAGTAGTATGTGCCATAGGGTAAGAAGAAACAGAAATTGCCATTTTAAGTACGTAGGGTCACCCCCTGTGGTCAAGGGCACACATACTTCCTGTTACAGTTACATACTTCCTGTTACAGTTAGAGCTGCATTATTTCCTGTCACGTGATCTCTCAGGGAGCAAACAGCCCATCACAAAATGGTGGCTTAAGGGAAAAGATGTAAAAGGGCAATATATACTCATACCGTATATGCAGTATATATATTCCAGTTTGGCGAGATGCTTTAATAGGTCACTTCATATGATATAAATATTATCTGTTGGTTAAGTATTCATTCTGGGGGTTTAGCTTTCCATTAATTATAACTAAATGGGGTCGCCTAAGATAATCGGAAAACACATATTTCTTATGGTCTTAGGAATAATTTTATGGTTGGGGTCACCACAACATGAGGAACTGTATTAAAGGGTCACGGCATTAGGAAGGTTGAGAACCATTGGTCTAGGGCAGAGATCCCCAACCTTTTATTCCCGTGAGCCACATTCAAGTGGAAAAAGTATTGGAGAGCAACACAGCCATGAAAAAGGTTCCTGGGGGTGCCAATAAGAGCTATAACTGCCTATTTAAGAGCCCCTATGTGGATTGGCAATCAACAGAAGACTCTGTTTGGGATTATACTGGGGTTTTTATGCAACCAAAACTTCCCCCCAAGCCAGGAATTCAAAAATAAGCACCTGCTTTGAGGTCACTGGGAGCAACATCCAAGGGGTTGGTGAGCAACATGTTGCTCATGAGCCACTGGTTGGGGATCACTGGTCTAGGGTATAGAGACACCATTTTAGAAAGGAAGCAAAAAGGAATGTTTCCTATCTGCCCTCCCTTGTTTGGGGGGGGTTGGTTTATTATTTTAGTTTGTTATATTTCTAGCATCACACATGTACCTCGTAAAGCTGGGGCCCAAAATTTCTTAGTTATCAAGATAGAAAGAGAGTTCAGGAAAAGTCTAAGGACACTGCCTAATGTGGTAATTGCCACAGATAGTGGATGGGCCCATGTCGGGGAGCAGTGGTTCTGTTAGAAAATGATTTTGTGGGATGGTTTAACCCATAAGGTGGGTAACCATTGTGTATGGGCAGAATTTTGGGAAAACCTTCAGTAAAGTATGGTGATCTTGAGGTAAAAGTGTCTGCTTGTTAAAAGGCGGCTTGCAAAGCCTGGATTGTGGGAGTATCCTCCAAGCTAGGTCTTTGGGCAACTGGAGGATATCGAAATAAGGTATGAAAGGGCAGACTGACAGGGGCTCCAGTTATGCCAGTGTTTAAAAAGCAGTGTTTGCCAGACCTTTTCTATTCTCCACCCTGGTGAATCAGGCTGTTGAAACTGTTGAAACAATGTGACACAAGCCAGTAGATTCACAGACCTGTCTTGCTGGAGGAGTCTGATCTTTGCAACATTGCTTTAAAAGTAACAACCAGGCGTTCAGCAAATGCTGCTTTTAAATAGCAATTGCATTTACAAATAACTTTTAAAGCACTAACATTTTTTTAACAAGTTCATATTGGAAAGATGCTTAGAATTATGTTTTCTTTTAATTGGGCAAAAATTATTTTGGGGGTTAACATGCCCTTTAAAAAATATATAGATATATGTATTGCAAATGGATATATTGTTGTTTGATGGTTGTACTGTTTGTAATTTTCAATAAAATGTGGCCATTATCATACAACATGATATTGTCACACATTTTATTGGTCAGTTTACAGTGGCTTGCAAAAGTATTCGGCCCCCTTGAACTTTTCCACATTTTGTCACATTACAGCCACAAACATGAATCAATTTTATTGGAATTCCACGTGAAAGACCAATACAAAGTGGTGTACACGTGAGAAGTGGAACGAAAATCATACATGATTCCAAACATTTTTTACAAATAAATAACTGCAAAGTGGGGTGTGCGTAATTATTCAGCCCCCTTTGGTCTGAGCGCAGTCAGTTGCCCATAGACATTGCCTGATGAGTGCTAATGACTAAATAGAGTGCACCTGTGTGTAATCTAATGTCAGTACAAATACAGCTGCTCTGTGACGGCCTCAGAGGTTGTCTAAGAGAATATTGGGAGCAACAACACCATGAAGTCCAAAGAACACACCAGACAGGTCAGGGATAAAGTTATTGAGAAATGTAAAGCAGGCTTAGGCTACAAAAAGATTTCCAAAGCCTTGAACATCCCACGGAGCACTGTTCAAGCGATAATTCAGAAATGGAAGGAGTATGGCACAACTGTAAACCTACCAAGACAAGGCCGCCCACCTAAACTCACAGGCCGAACAAGGAGAGCGCTGATCAGAAATGCAGCCAAGAGGCCCATGGTGACTCTGGGGGAGCTGCAGAGATCTACAGCTCAGGTGGGGGAATCTGTCCATAGGACAACTATTAGTCGTGCACTGCACAAAGTTGGCCTTTATGGAAGAGTGGCAAGAAGAAAGTCATTGTTAACAGAAGTCCCGTTTGCAGTTTGCCACAAGCCATGTGGGGGACACAGCAAACATGTGGAAGAAGGTGCTCTGGTCAGATGAGACCAAAATGGAACTTTTTGGCCAAAATGCAAAACGCTATGTGTGGCGGAAAACTAACACTGCACATACCTCTGAACACACCATCCCCACTGTCAAATATGGTGGTGGCAGCATCATGCTCTGGGGGTGCTTCTCTTCAGCAGGGACAGGGAAGCTGGTCAGAGTTGATGGGAAGATGGATGGAGCCAAATACAGGGCAATCTTGGAAGAAAACCTCTTGGAGTCTGCAAAAGACTTGAGACTGGGGCGGAGGTTCTCCTTCCAGCAGGTCAACGACCCTAAACATAAAGCCAGGGCAACAATGGAATGGTTTAAAACAAAACATATTCATGTGTTAGAATGGCCCAGTCAAAGTCCAGATCTAAATCCAATCGAGAATCTGTGGCAAGATCTGAAAACTGCTGTTCACAAACGCTGTCCATCTAATCTGACTGAGCTGGAGCTGTTTTACAAAGAAGAAAGGGCAAGGATTTCAGTCTGTAGATGTGCAAAGCTGGTAGAGACATACCCTAAAAGCCTGGCAGCTGTAATTGCAGCAAAAGGTGCTTCTACAAAGTATTGACTCAGGGGGCTGAATAATTACGCACACCCCACTTTGCAGTTATTTATTTGTAAAAAAATGTTTGGAATCATGTATGATTTTCGTTCCACTTCTCACGTGTACACCACTTTGTATTGGTCTTTCACGTGGAATTCCAATAAAATTGATTCATGTTTGTGGCTGTAATGTGACAAAATGTGGAAAAGTTCAAGGGGGCCGAATACTTTTGCAAGCCACTGTAGGTTAGGGCAAGGTTGCAATGGGTGGAACCTGGGTCATGAAACTTGAATGCCACAAAGTTGATACCCTTTTGGTAACCATATATATTTTTGTAAACATAATCCTAAATATAAACTTAAACCTAAAAATAGATCACAAGGAGCATAAACCTAAAAATAGATAACAAGACGCATCTAAACAGCCTGCAGAGCAGATTAAGGCACTTTGCACATTGATGCTTAAAGCTTAAGTAAGATTTGACAGATCATGTTCCAGTCAGACCTTGCAAAGTTGTATTGAACCATGCAAATCATGCAATCCAACAGTGAATGTAAAATGCAGTCAAAGTATTTTGTAACACTAGATATGTCTGACTGGTCACACTCTTAATTGCCCCCCCCCCCCCCCCCCCCATTCATCGATAAAGTAATCCATGGCAATTGCTTGCAAATTAACTTCAATGCGGCCAATCAGATCTCTTTGTAATTTGTAAAGTGTATTACCCATTGAAAATTACAGTAAATAGGGTACAAATCAAGTTGCTTGGGGATATTTTTGTTGCACAGCCTCAGTTTAAGGCCATGCACCAATGTGCATTACAGAAAAAAGGCAAACGGTAAAAATTGTTTGTTTAAATATAACTCTATGGAAAATGGCAATGTTATATTTCTGATCTTTCTGCATAGGTTTCCAGATAATAGATCTAATAAATTGCCATACACCATTGTCATTTTAATGCTCTTTCCTTTTTTTTCTTTTTAAAAGAACTGAACAATACCATTGCTTCAGGATTTATATACTCTTTTAACAGTTTTGTGAGGTTTGAGAAAGTACTGAGCGTACAAGTTGTTATTGTTATGACTTTCCTTTAGAATAGGCATTGATGTTTCAGTGGGCCCTACCAACTTTATAGCTCTTACTGAGGAGTTTTATTGCTTTATATGATTGAAATGATTAGAACTACAAAGGTTATGGTTTCCAGAAACTGAAATTTTCTCCACTTCAAGGTAAATTTATCCAACGCATGCATTTTTATTATTTCAAAATGTGATTTTGTTTTTGCTTTATATATGCCCCTTTACCTGTCAACCCAGAATATGCCCAACAATTATACCGAGGCATAAATTCCATGTGAACTTCCTCTGAGAATTTTGTCTCCTCCATGTGTTGTTAACTCCTAAACTCAGAAAGGACCTTACTTATAATTCTAGTTTAGGTGCCACTTAGATTGTAAGCTCTATGGGGCAGGGACCTCCTTCCTACTGTGTCTCATACCACATGGCACTTATTCCCTGTGCATTTATATATATGTATTGTATTTATTATAACATTTGTCCTCCCTGTGTAATTTTGTATTTTGTAAGGTTGTACAGCGCTGCATACCCTTGTGGCGCTTTATAAATAAAGCAATACATACATAAAGGTATAACACATGAAGGCCACCCTTGGGTGAGACTAATATGTATGTATGGGTAACTCCAACACACTCAGTGACACCCTGTAGCTTTTTCAGACTGACCACAGTCAAGTTAAAGTTGTTTAAACAATATTATTATTATTAACATTTATTTATAAAGCGCCAACATATTCCGCAGCGCTGTAAGGCTAATGCCAGACGAGGTGTAGGGCGGATATTTTTGGCAAGTGGAAAATCGCTTGCTGAAAATACCCCCCTATGCACCCGAATGAATGAGATAGGCTCGGGTGCAGGCACATGTAGCAGAAATACGCATAAAAACACATAAAAACTTTGCATTCTCTCGCGTTTTTATGCGTATTTCGGCTACATGTGCCTGCACCCGAGCCTATCTCATTCATTCGGGTGCAGGCACATGTAGGAGCACTTTTCCACTTGCCGAAAATATCCGCCCTACGCCTCGTCTGGCATTAGCCTAAGATCCCTTTTCATTAATTAAGTGACATAAATGGCAGAAATCTGATGGTAACAAACAATATTAAGCAAACAGTGCATTGTAAAACAGTAACACAGTTTAATCACTATCATAATAGAGTATGCAGCAAGGAGATATAAACCATAATAGTATTCTAACTTCTTTAACTTATCTCCTAGCCTCAAAAGATTTGTGCGTTGGGGCATGATTGACATGGCAATTAGCCCTGCCCCCGTAATGGAGCAACCCTTTCCCATGATGTCATTGCCCTGCCTCTCTGCCCAGAATTCTCATGCAGGAGAGGGGGCAACCTTAGAAAGTAATGATTTATAGGCCAGTGCAAACTTACCAGCAAGTACAGTGTACCGGTCAGGTGGCAACCATTGGAAGCTCTTTCACCCAAAGCAAGCACACAGAAATCTCCTCCCTGTCCCACAATTCTCCCCTTTTTATATAGTAGTCAGAGAAGGCAGTACCCAAAAATGTTTTAATCCTCACTCCAGTTCTACAGATATATCCACAAGCCGTAGGCAACTTTCCCCGATTGCAGACATAGTTGGGTTATCCCTGGAATATGTGGAAATGAATCTTATAGCCAATAAGGGGGCAGCCTAGACTGGTGTAAAATGAATTGTATATTATTTAAGACACCCCTCATCTTTTGTTGTTGGGCTGCTGGCTGTTTGGAGTTAAGTAGCTTTGAGAAGGTCACTATACTCCCAGAATGAATGTTTAACTATTATATTAAAGGCATATTAAAGCATCTTATCAAGCTGGAATGCATATATCAGTAAATATTGCCCTTTTACATGTTTTCTCTTGAGCCCCCACTTTGTGACGGCCTGTGTGCTCCCTCAGATATCACTTGACAGGATATAATACAACTCTTATAAGAAGCACTCTCTGCATTAGTAGACCTAAATTTTTGTTTAAAAAAATGAAAATTTGGCTCTTAAAGTTACCAGAGGCAGATTTTTGCCACTTATAGTAAATGGCTGCTCACTGCCACCTGAGGCAAGGGCATATTTACTAAACAGTGAATTTTCTCCTCACCTCACTCCACAAGTTCCCTTGCATTTGTCGCATGATTTTTTTTGTCGCCCGCATCTATTTTTTGATGCATTCCAATTTGGCCAATTTGACGCGACCACGCCCTTTTTTATGCAACCATGCCCAATTTGACACAGCCATGCCTTTTTTCGACGTGCGGCAAAAAAAATCCTGTGTGACGAAGTTTTGCAAAACAATGTGGAATTTTGCTGCAAATCTATTCACTTATCACTATTAGGCCTCTTTTTTAAAACTACATTAAAGATTTACTTAAAATTGTAAATACGCAGTTGCAAGCATAATTGACTTATTGTCAATGAGAATAAATGGACAGTAGTGATGAGCAATTTTTTTTTGACAGGCATGGATTTGCCTGAGAGATTGAGATTTGAGAGATTGCCTTTATTGTACCTGTATGGTTTTAGGATGGGAGGGAGGGTCTGTGGGAGTGTGGGAGCAGGAGAGCAGTGCAGGAAGACGCGAGCGGAATAGGTGAGGGCCGGCAGCCAAAAAGGGGACCTTTCTCTACACGCTGTTCTGCGCGGGAAAAAGGACGGGTTAAGTCCTTAAGCGCACGGAGCTCATAGCATATTGCTAGCTCCCCAGTCGCTCAGTGCTTTCACTATGCTTTCCAGCACTCTCCCATTGCACTAGTTTCTGAGCTGCCTTGTACTAATAATCTGTATTATTTACTAATCAGCCTTATATTGTGACATTTATATTCTATATTTACAGTATATTGTGGGTGGGTCCCTAAGCTCGGTAACTGACAGCAGAACAAAGCATGTGCAGTGAATCAGCAGAAAAGAAAATGGGGAGCTACTGGGGCATCTTTGGAGGCACAGGTTGCCTTGGGCTGGTACAGAACCCCCAAATATAATTTACAACATTTCTAGCGTAGTTCTTTGGTTAAGTTTTAGTTCTCCTTTAAGACACAAATGTAATAAAATACACTAAGTTTGCCCAAGTGCAACTCATACCTCAAAAAACAAATTTTTTACATATAATGTGCTGACATAATTATATCAAAAAAACATTGGCAAGCCCATAACCAGAGGCCCCAAATTTACCTAGAGTAAACATTGACCTGGGTGTATGCATACCCCAGTTCCTCCGCTATAAGTTTCAATAAGCTGGCACACCCACAATGATTAAGTACATAAACGCACAAAACGCGTCAGGTGTTCTGGGTTTTAAAAGGATGTGAATAAAGTATTGAATTTTTATTCTACTCTCTGGATGTCTGTGGTGCTTTGAGAGCCGTTTTTCTGAGACAGGTGCAACTCATAGCAACCAATAAGATGTTTGCATTTAAACAGGTGACCAGTAAAAGCTACCTGCTGATATGGGTAACTGCACTTGGGCAAAATTAAAATTAATTGGTAAATACATTGAAATACATAAGGAAAAAAAGTGTTTAAAGGGGTTGTTTACCTTTGAGTTGACTTTAGTATGATGTAGAGAATAATATTTTAAGACAATTTGCAATTGGTCTTCATTTTTAAATATTTACTGTATAGTTTTTTTTAATGATTTCAATTTTTGTTCATCAGCTCTACAGTTTCAGCGAGTTTCAGAAGCTAATGGTTGCTAGGGTCCAAATTATCTTAGCAACCAGGGAGTAATTTGAATGAGAGAATGATATATGGATAGGAGAGGACATGAATAGAAACTTAAGTAATAAAAAAAAATAACAATAAAATGGTAGCTTTAAATAGCTATAGTTTTTTGGCTGTCAGGGTCAGTGACCCTCATTTGAAAGCTGGAAAGTGTCAGAAGAAGAAGACAAATAATTTAAAAACAAAAATAAATAATGAAAAATAATGAAAAGTTGCTCAGAATTGGTCATTCTATAACAAGCCATTGATAAATCACTAAGAGGGTGATTTATCAATGGTCGAGTTAGATTTTTTTTCTTGATTCAAGATTTTTTGCTCTTAATTTCAATTCAAGTTATGGTTCGAATGTCTGTCATTTATTAAAGCCCAAAGACTCGAATGTAAAAATTTGCTATGTAAAAGCTTGCGAGTTTCTATAGAAGTCAATGGGAGTTGTCATAGGCAAAGTCAAGCCGTATTCTCAAACTCAAATTTTTCGAGTTTTTAGAGATGATAAACTCGAAAATTAATGAATAAGACCATAAAAGTTAACTTAAAGGTGAACCACCACTTTAAACAAAGACTTCTGTACAGTGTGCACACTGGTTCAACTGACTATAAGTTTGGGGCAAGTGTTTATTATAATTATTGTTGTTGTTATTATTTATTTGTAATATTTGCAGAACTAAGACAGTTATATAAAAAAGGCACTATATTTGCCCAGGTGCAGTAACCAATCAGCAGGTAGCATTTACTGGTCACCTTCTGGCAAACTTCTTATTGGTTACTATGAATTAATGCACCAGGGCAAACTTAGTGCCTTCTTTTTTTACATATGGGGCTAAGTCTGTGCAGTTAGTCTTTTTGAGTTTTTACTTCTCAAGAGCTCAGAAAATACAGGCTCCAAATGTTATTGTAGTGCAAACAACATGTTTCAGATAGGATCCTTGACCACTGTGATCGAATGCTGTCTTCTAACGATAGAAGCTCACCAATAAAGAATAACAATACGGCATCTCTTTGAGAAATAGAAAGGAAGCACATTCAAAGAAATAAAAAGAAATACAGCACATAAATAATTATAAATGTTTCAAAATCAAAGGTTATATTTTATTGTTACACATTATTTTCAGGCACAGATACAATGATGATAATAATGTCCCTTTATTAGTAATTTGTGTTTATATTGTTCTATGCCTCTAATGGTAGAGCAGTGAAGAGTGCAAAATTACCATTACAAAACTTAAATGGAAGGAACAAAACACTTTTTTTATGTTTGTTTTGTATCTGGACACAACAGAAAACAAGCTGGAAGTTTATTTTTATCTACTGTCATTTAGAAAAAGGGCATTCAAGATAAGACAAGGTTTCTTTGCGCAGGGAACAAGTCTTTTTTTAAAAGGACCATTTCTAAAGCCTGAAAGAAGGTCTTGCTCTCTCTTTTCACTCTAAGAAGAGACCTTTCTTTAAAAAACCCAAACAAACAAAGATGCCAGTGGTTTTATTTTGTTTCTTACTGTTAAACATATCTGCAGGGATCTACTTCCAGCCTCGAAGCTTATGTTATGAGCCATTTTAATGTCTAAATGCTGTTGCACTATATAGATCATACATATTTTAGAACAGAACTGAAGCTGAACATATGTTCTGTATCCCTTCTGAAGTAGAGGAATCATATAAAGAGTTCATCAGATAAATGGGGGCTAACACCTAGCTCTAGTCTATAATATAACTGCTGTAACTCATGCTTTCACCAAAGTCCTCTTTGTGAAGGACTGCCTTTGCCATTTGAAGTAGTAATGAGCAAATTGTTTTTTGGCAGGCACGGATTCACAGCGAATTTCTGCATTTCTGCATCATGTCAAAAAAAGTCATGCGCAACAAAATAGTCACATGACAACCGAGTCTCACAAATGCTTCACCATTTTGCGAATTTTGTGGTAGTTTCGCAATTTTTTTGGTGAAGCAAAACAGGACAGATTCACTCACCACTATAAGCTACACTTTAAAAGGCAGTTACTGCTGGAAAGATTCTTGAACCACAGGTTGAATTTAAATATAAAGTTATCTCCTAGTTTCGCTCTATTACACATTAAAAAAGAGGAGGCGTTATCAAGCATTTAACCAGTCTCCTTAGCACAAAAAATTGATAAATTATTATTTTTGTTTATGGCCGCCTCTAAAAAAGCATTATTTTATTATTGGTTAAAAGAGGAAACCCCTCCTATAACAGAAATTATTTCTTATCTTAATCAGCTTAGCTGGCAAGAGGCCATCAAAGCAAAAACAAGTGAACCTAAATCCAGGATCCCTTTTAAAAATACATGGTCATTTTTCTTTAATCCTATAGATATACGAAATAAGGATCAGATTTATAAAATGCTGCATATATAGATTTATTTCAATAATTCACAAACATATAAGCAAAATTATCCTTGATTTTGCTCTACAAAACTTTTATTTTCTTTTTATAGTTTATCCACTGGGCATAGTTAGTTAATTTGTTTTTGTTTTGTTTTTCTCTATTTAAATTACTTATTTTGTTTCTCTGTAAGCATTCTATTTTCTTCATTTCTTATCTTTTTGAAGGACAAACTGTCAAATGTGACTATTGTTGTACAACCTATATTTAAATAATTTGTCATTATTCATCCTACATGTTTATTGCAAAACTTAAAAAAAAGGCAGTTACAATACCTGACCAGTATGTCAGAATAAACATGTTTTATTATTTTTCAGAAATTAGTTTTATTGTTCTTTATAACTTTATATTCTATTTCTTTCCCGATTGTTCTGACTTTGCAGTGTCAATAAATAGCTAGACATTAGTTGCTATCCTTTCCACTAGATAGCCTATTCACCCAAATATTGGTCAAAAGTCATATTGCCTTTCTACTTCACATGTTTTGTAATAACCGTAACTAATAAAGAATTCTTAATTATGTTCACCTATTTGTGTGTCTGTTACATATTCTTTACACCTCCTCAAGTTGTAGATCTGGGGGCATATACTGTACTACTTGTGAGCCTCTCAAGTCTTTACAATCAAGGCCCACACCAAGCCATGTATATTGTTGTGCAACTGACAGCCCTGCACAGTCTGAAATGACCCACCAAATTAGCCACATTAGCAAAATTATCTTTTATTTAGAAGCATAAGATAGGGCCACTGGGCTTTGCTCCTTGCACCAGATTTTCAACTGTGCTTGCCCTCCTTTTGCAAAACAGGAACAAAAATTGTTGCATGTGTGAAAACAATCACTTTTTTTACACGTGCAGCAATTTATTTTTTTTTGGATGTCCCTTCTTTTTTCGTGTTTCACAAATTTTTTGAAAGTTTTGCGAATTTTTTGGCAAATTGAAACAGGACAGATTTGCTCATCACTATAAATAAGCCACAATCTACCGGAAACTTTACTCATCAATGTGAATCAACCAATTTTTACTGGCAGTGCAACAAAAGTCTTCAAACTTAAAACCTGAAACTGAGTTGGCTCAGTCACTTCTCACTAAACAGACAGCCAATGAGAAATAATTGCCTCAGGGTTGACTTGACAACCATGGCCACCTCCTGCCACACTATGGGAGGGTTCTGGGCAAAATAAAATATAACATTAATTATAAAATTCTATTTAGTATTTTGAGGTATATGCGGTATATTTAAAGCAGCCGCTAAGTGTAAAAATAAAACTGGGTAAATAGACTGCGCAAAATAAAAAATGTTTCTAATATGGTTAGTGAAGCAAAAATTAATTTATAAGGGATGGAGTGAGTGGATGTCTAACATAATAGCCACTGCACTACATGGGACATAACTGTTCACTTAGTTTGCTCTTAATCCTTAGCACACAGGTCAGGTTCAAAAGCAAACAGTTATGTCCCACAGGTTAGAGAGCTCCAAAGGAGGAAGTAGAGTTCTGGCTATTATGTTAGGCATCCATTTACTCCAGTTTTTATAGATTATATTTTTTGCTAACCAATTATATTGAAAACACTTTTCATTTTTGCATTTTGCATATTTGCCCAGTTTCATTTTTCACTGAACAATTCCTTTAATGTTGTATAATGCAAGAAGCACTTTGCTAATATGCAAAAAGAGTCATTTTTATTTATTTTGAAAAGTCACAAACTATGATGTGTGTCCTGATCTCTGTTTTTTTCTCTATATAGTAATATATTTATATTACTATATAGTGAAAAAAGGGTAACATTCGCTGTCCTATGTTGTATAAAGGGTTTAAGCCTTTTAGGTTATTTAATTGTTCCAGACGTTCGAATGTTTTTATCTGCGCTGTATGCCATTGCTTTATTTAATACCCTTGTACAGTGTTGTTTTCCTTTCCAAGGTGGTTGATTGTTTGTTTATGCACTCACGTAAAAATGCATTTGTCATTGTGTCAGCCATGAGAAAAAAAATAAACCATTTGATTTAGTAAACTAGGGCATCGAGTAATTTATTATTAATTTCCACTCTTATATCGTCAAGCCTGGCTTTTCAACAGAGTCTATAAATTATTTTGTAGTTGGTGCCAGTCATAAAGGTTTAATTAAAAGGCAAATAAAACTTGTGTTAGAAAAGATAGCCTAAATTATTAGCAGACAAGTGGCACACTCTGGGGCTGATTTATTAGCATAGGTGCTATATTGTACAGGTGCAGTTGCCACTAGCAACAAATCATTTGTTTTGAATGGTCTACTTCAAGTTAGATAATAAATACAAAGACCTGATTGGTTGCTAGCTGCAACTGAACTTATGCAATTTGGCACCAATGTTAATAAATAAGCCATACTAAGGGGCACATTTACTAATCCACGAATCCGAATGGGAAAAATTCGGATTGGAAACAAACATTTTGCGACTTTTTCATATTTTTTGCGATTTTTTCGTCGCCGTTACGACTTTTTCGTAAATTGTCGCGACTTTTTAGTAGCCGTTACGACTTGCGCGAATTGTTGCAACTTTTTCGTAGCCGTTACGATTTGCTTGTATATTATCGCGACTTTTTCATATTGAGCACTCGTAAACGGCGGGCAAAACTTTCAGACTTTGCATGATTTTGGAAGCCTCCCATAGGACTCAATGGCACTCTGCAGCTCCAACCCGGCCCAAGGAAAGCCTCCCATAGGGCTCAATGGCACTCTGCAGCTCCAACCTGGCCCAAGGAAAGTCACGATACTGAAGCTTGAATGAATCCGAAGCTTTCGTACTCGGCGCGACAGCTACGAAAAAGTTGCGACAATTCGCACAAGTCGTAACGCTACGAAAAAGTCGCAACAATTTACGAAAAAGTCGCAACGGCTACGAAAAAGTCGCGACAATTTACGAAAAAAACACATTCGGACGCTTTTCGGACATTCGTGGATTAGTAAATCAGCCCCTAATTATTACTTTGCAATAGACAAATGTTTATCTACATAAAACTCAGAATTCAGATGTTTTTCATTAATGTTTAAAGAAGAAGGAAAGGCAAAGTTTTATCAGAAAGGTCTACGTAAATACAGCCATAAACACAGAACTACTGCTCTGAGTCCTCGTTGAAAAGAAACACCACATTTATTTCCTTCTATTCTGTACATATGATCGTCTGTGTCAGACTTTCTATTCTCAGAAAAATCCTTTAGAGCAGTGCTGTCCAACTTCTACGGTGCCGAGGGCCGGAATTTCTCTAGCATACATGGTGGAGGGCCGCTAATGGAAGCCAGTTTTGACCACTCCCCTTTTTGAAACCACACCCACTTCAAACCACACCTATTTTATCACAATGGTGGTAGCACAGCAAAATCCCAAATGCTTGGTCCTTACTGTGGGGATATCAACCATCATTCATATGTGAAAGAATTATGTCATATTAAGATATACCCTTAAATTCCATATGCCTCCTCCTCCCCTGTGGATAGCACAGCAACCCCCAGTACATAATTACACACCTTAGGGACCATTTAATGGCTATTTCCAACTGCTAACAAACTCCCACAACAAACCCCCTGCCAGGTTCACCTCCCACAAGCAGCATAGGGCAAGCAGAGTATGGCACACACAGGCAGCACTCTACCTGTCCTACGCTGTCTGTGTGTGCCATACTCTGCCTGTCCTACCCTGCCTGTGTGTGCCATACTCTGCCTTCCCTATGCTGCCTCTGTGTGCCATACTCTGCCTGCCCTACCCTTCCTGTGTGTGCCATACTCTGCTGCCCTACCCTTCCTGTGTGTGCCATACCCTCCCTGACCTATGCTGGCTGTATGTGCCATACTCTTCCTACAGTACCTATGTCTGAGGTGTGAAGAAGTGAACAATGGGAGTGATTACAGTCTGAGCCTGAGGTGTGAACACTGCAGGGGGTGAACAATGCAGGTATTAGAAGGTGTGAAAAACACAGGGGATTACATATTTAAACAATACAGGGGGATTACAGCCTGAATCTGAGGTGAGAACCATGCAGGGGGCCAGTTAATCTCAGTACTGATACCATTTAATGCTTACTCAAAGGTAAGCCATCAAAGCAGCCAGACAGGTGGGGGGCCACACAGAGGGGGGTCGCGGGCCGCATGCGGCCCGCGGGCCGCCAGTTGGACAGCACTGCTTTAGAGCATGGCATGAGCCTGCTCAGTTTGCTCCTCTCTCCCACTTCCTTCTGCTTCTCCCCCCTCCTATCCCTGCTGTAATCTGAGCCAAGAGCACAGAGATGGAGGCACGTCATACCTAGCTAAATGGCAGCTGCTATCTTAGAGATAGAGCTCCTAGGACTATTTACTCGGGTATGGTAAAGCATTCTGCAGAACAAATATAGTATTTTAGCTTACACTATTGTGACTAATCTATTGTCAATAAATTGCCTCATTAGCTTTCCTTCTCCTTTAATTGCTACTGAACTACAGAGATAAATATGTACATTACCTTTTGTGACAGGAATGCTGGGTTAGAGTTGGAAGGTGTTTATATTTCTCCCAGATTTCTCTCTTATATATATTAGGCTTCAGGGGAAACCCTTTAAACATGATGTCTCCAGAGTTACCCACTCTCTCCCTTCCTGGGGAACTGCCTGCATGCAGTATGGAGAGAGCCGGACACAGTGAGTAACCAAACAAACTGTTTTTTGTAGAGTTGGATGCTAGATCCTCACTATTGCATATAGAGGGAGCTGGTGTATGTTAGTTAGAGCCAGACAGGCTAAGATTTATTTTTATGTTTTGTTTTCTGATGTATTCCTGTGTACCGGTTATATGTGAATGAAGCTGATTGTGGTTAGCTTAAAACTATATGCTGGGTGTGAACTGTTGATTCTGAGACCAATCTGATCCCTGCCATCTGCCTAAACCCCAAGAGACTACACCGTTTGGACAAGTTGCCTTACACTTTATTTACTTGCACTATTAGTCTATGGTCTGACTGAGCAACAGTGATTAGCAAAATGTTTCACCCATAATGAATTTGTGGTAAAACCATCTGCCATCTGCGAATATTCTTATGAAAGCGGCACA
This sequence comes from Xenopus tropicalis, assembly GCF_000004195.4. NCBI lineage: Eukaryota > Metazoa > Chordata > Amphibia > Anura > Pipidae > Xenopus > Xenopus tropicalis. Next base: position 159,574,641 of record NC_030677.2, read on the forward strand.
AAAATTTGCTGAAAAAAATGCAGTGGCAAAATGCCTTAAGATCCCAACACATTTGTGTGAAAAAAGTCATATTCAAAAAATACTCCAATGCCTTTTTTATATATATTATGGTGATTACGTAACTGGATTATGCAGTTATCCTTATTGAACTTTTTGGCTGCACAATATGGCTTTGTAGTTTCAAGCACTGGCCTGCACGGTTTTCTTCTGAGATATTTATAAATAGGTGGGCTCCTTTGGGCTGACTGGCAGGAGGATGGACTTTAGCTTATTTTTACTCTACCTTTTTTACACTGCAGCATCATTGAGGTAAATGATAAATGAGAATGTCTCCCTGAAACTATCAAGTTCAGTAGGCTAATTGAGTATTTCTTTGTTCAGTCACATCTTCTGCTACCAATTATGGATATTAAGGCCATTTGAGGGCATTCTGAAGCATTACAGCCTGTAAGAAAGAATCCTATAGGGAGAGTCTACTTTAGGGTCTGTTTTATGTTATATGTGCTTCCTTAGCAATTATTAATTAATTAGAGGTTTCTGAAGAACAACTTTAACGAGAAGATTTAATATTATGTTTTAATGACAGATGCTGGTCATACAAAAAGAAACACAAGCAGAGCTCATTCACCAATCATTTCCCATGTTATTAACAATTCTTAGTAAAGCTAAAAATATATATTTTTTTCGAAACCATTAAGCCCCATTATTTTGCACTGAGTTAGTTTTAATGTTAAAGTTCCTTGGCCTTTGCAACTCAGGGTTGTCCACAGTGATAAATGCTTTGATAATTGTGTTTCTTGTGTCAGTAAAGTCTAAAGGTATTGTTCGCCTTTAAATTATCAATGTAAAATATCAATTTAGACATTGATATTCTAAGATCATTTGCAATTGGTCTTCATTTTTTGTTTTGAGTGTTTTTTCAGTTATTTAGCTTTTTGTACAGCATCCTTCCAGTTTGGTATTTCTGCAGCTAATTGGCCAGTGACCCCTGTTTGAAAGCTGGAAAGAGTCATAAAAGGAAGGCAAATTAAAAAAATAAATAAAAAAAAACAAATAAAAAAACTATATAATTATTCTATAACATACTAAAAGTTAACTTGATGTAAACCAGCCCCTTACTAACTGGAGAAAATATTGAACTACTGGCAATAACTATTTATTTCACAGTTCAGTGTTTGGCACATATGCTCTCTAGTTTTTTTCTGCAACCAAAAACCAACTAGAAATTGGTACCATTTATATCTTTTATGTATGAAATCTGGTTGCTTTACTAAAGGGAAGCCCGGTATAGTAATTGCTGACTGTGGGCTCATGACTGGGCAGGAGAAAACTGCCAGACAGGGGTTAATAGCTGGGTTGTGCAGTTGTTTCAATGTAACATGCAAAAGAAAAGGGTATATTAGTATATAAAAGGGCATGCCTTGATGTCAAGCCCAGATAAGAGCTGCCAACAGTCGGCAGCTTATTGGGCCATGTATGTGGTCCTCAAATGGGCCTGTCTGAATGATATCTGGCCTGACTAGATGCAGGGCCGGATTTCTCTATAGGGGCCCCTAGGCCGCCCCCTTTTGCCGCACACCTCGGCACCCCAGCTTCACGCATGCGCACCACATTTCCCCCCCCCCCATTCGGAGCCGTGGGGAGAGGACGCGCTAAAGTTTTGGCACTTCCTCTCCCCATTACTCCACATGGGGGCAAATTATTCTGGTGCGGCTGGGCGGCATGCCGCCCTAGGCCCAGGCCTTTGTGGCCTTGCCAAAAATCCGGGCCTGACTAGATGCTAATTGGGTAAGTTTAAAAATCCCATCAGGACAAGGAGCACATCAGGTGGTTGATATGGTCCTCACTCCAGCTGTCTGCATCCCGTCTATGTGATCCAATCGTTCAGCCCTTGGGGTGTATTGGGGAAAAACCCGCTTGTTTGGCAATTTTCAGCTTATGGCCAGTTTAAGAATAAACTACAAACCCCCTCATGTAAATAAAGAGTAAGAGTCTTGGCTCCTGTTGCAAATAGAAATGGCAGCAGATTTGGAGCAAAACTTCATTACAGTGATTTTAATTAAACAGAAATTGACTGGAATTGTACTTAAGCCAACATACTTAATGGGAGCTAGAAAGACTGCTGTCACCAGACATTATACTATATTGGGCTTAGAGAGCTGTCACAATGCTAAATGCATTACTAATGTGCAAGTAATAGAACACCTGGGAAAACAGTGATTATTTATAATATTGTTGTGCCACAAAAATGTTCCTGACAATAATTAAAGTTGTAATGCCTATGATATCATTCTAATTGCTGGGAATATTTTAGGATTCTCCAGTTCAAATAAATATTTTGCTTCATTTTAAGAAAACTGTTGGTCTTCCACTGAATGCTAAAAATCTCAATCAATGCCTGGGAAATGCTGCCTGCGGAATTTATTTATTTGGCTGTATGAAAGTTTAAGAGACTTCTACATAATGCTTAAGAGCCACAGCAAAGTCCCAAACATATTACTGCATAGGCAGCCATTATCTCCCAGGCTGACTGTCCACAACCTTCTTTAGAAACTCCCTCAACTCTATTTTGTTTTGATTCTCTAACAAAAGGACCAAGGGATGCATGACCTAGTAGCCCACAGGCTTTGGATAACATGACTAAAGTTAAACTGTCATGTACAAGAAAAAACACTGTCATGTACAAGAAAATAATACTGAACTATGCCAACACTGACATCTCCTTATTTAATTCTGCAGGGAAATTTGAAGGTTTTCTCCAGTACTTTAAAGACAGAAAAAAAAGAATATGCAACTTCACATCTCTGGAGAAGAAAATCCTTTGCTAATCAGTCAAATGGTTGTCGGTTGCTTGTCGGTAAAACATTCCAGTTATTATATTGGGTCACTGTATAATGTAATAATATAGCAAAACCTCAAATAAACTGATAGAACTAGAGTGACAAGAAGTCATTGTGCTTTTCATCTGTGGCAATCACGGATTAGCACCACAGACACAAAAAGGGTAATGTAACCCAAAAGCAAAAAATTCTACCCTACTTATTTATAATACAGGTATGGGATTTGTTAGACCTGTTATACAGAAATATCTAAATTACAGAAAGCCTGTCTCCCATAGACTCCATTTTAATCAAATAATTCACATTTTTAAAATGGATTTCCTTTTTCTCTGTAATAATAAAACAGTACCTTGTACTTGATCCCAACTAAGATATAATTAATCCTTATTGGAGACAAAACAATCCTATTGGGTTTAATTAATGTTTTATTGATTTTTTAGTAGACTTAATATATGGAGATCAAAATTACAGAAAGACCTCTTATCCAGAATACCCTTGGTCCCGAGCATTCTGGATAATGGGTCCTATACCTGTAGTTATAGTAGTGAGCCTGATCACAATTAGACTGCAAAGAGAAAGTAAAAATGGAACCTTTCCTCATTTCTGTATTAACATGCAGCTGTCAATGAGCACATCACAGAAAGGTAATAATTAATATTTCAAAAAGGACATATTTTTTGCTGCTGGTATATTGTTACAGTTTCATGTTTATTTAATCAGGAATGCTAAACCTGTGGGCTTTGCTTTGGCCCCAACAATCAACATTCTCAATTTTATGATTGCCTACACTGCGTATCTGGAAGCTTGGAGGATGCACTGGTGATGTCCCTGATCTAAATCATTCTGCAGGTTTTATCCTAGTAATGACTTTAGAAGCCCAGAAAATGTATTGCTTCATTGCTTTAGAATAGGCATCCACACACTTCCAAAACAAATAAATAATTTGTTAAATTCATTTTTAATGCCTTATCCTATAGTTTATTCAAAATTGCATTCTTTACTTTCATATTTTAATAACTCTTTACAGATAAAAGGGATTGTTCTGAGCAGCATGATGGTACAGGGCTCTCTGACAGTGACAGAGTTAATCTGGCGAGGAAATTATTGCTGGAAACATGCAGAAAGATTGGCTAATTTAATTTTCCTGATCTCCTCCAGCAGGAATTATACAAGGCAAAATATTGTTATATTAATCTATGTGCAGATGTCCATAAATATAAAAAACGGTTTGTGAGTACCAAGAGAGTTATTTTAGAGATTGTCTGTCTGTCAATAGCTGTTAGTAACATCACCATTTATATAGCTAAATGAATTACCTTGGAGAGGCAGTGCAACAGGCCGAAAAGCCAAAAGTGTCTGGTTTAGCAGCTGATGATTAGATGAATTCTACAAATGTGAGTCAAATTACTTTAATAGATGAGACAGTGTTTTATTATATAATATTCAGAGCTGTTATGTCCCACTCTTTACTAGCAAGTCAAATAAACAACAGACAAGTTTTATATACTGCCGAACATTTTCAAGTAGCTGGATACCAGGTGCTTTGTAAGGGCTTAACCTGACATTCTTTGGGCCCCAACTTCAAAGGGGATCAATAGCTTAAAGGCTGTAGATAAAGCCTATCTAAAGAAGTAGGGCAGAAATGTTATACATTATGTTTTAGGCGTCTGTACCAGCCCAAGGCAACCACAGCCCTTTAGCAGGGAAGATCTGTGCCCCCAAAGATGCCCCAGTAGCTCCCCATCTTCTTTTCTGCCGATTCCCTGCACATGCTCTGTGCTGCTGTCACTTACTGAGCTTAGGGACCCACCCACAATATACTGTATATATAGAATATAAATGTCGCAATATAAGGCCGATTAGTAATTAATACACACAATTACAACATGGGGTATTAGATGGGGTATTAAGTTCATTATATAAAATATGACATTTTTAGCAGCCATATTCATGTTTAGAGCTTAGTTCTCCTTTAAGGCATGGTGATCCAAATTATGGCAAAAAACCCTGAGCTGTAAAACCCCAGGTCCAATGAATTTAGGATATTTGATCCTATACTGTAGATATAGGATTTCCCTTTCCAAGTGAGAGTCAATCTTTTTAGATGGGATTGATGATTATTTATATTCTGTTTCTTTAACCTGCTTGGACGAGGCCTTCTGTTAGGATCTTCTAAAACTTTTATGGAGGTAAGGGAATTATTTCCTAGGCCCCTTTAATATGCAGACTTTTTAGATTGTGGGTTAGTGCTCCCACAGTTTTTAGGCTCTTTATTCATGCATAAAAATGAATCCTTGTTATTCCAATTCCAATTTACCAGGCTTTTACAAATTCAAATATGCTTTTGTATATTCCAGGTGACAGCATAAAATTGTACTTGTTGAGAATAGATGCATCTCCTCAAGTTACAGTTTGGGTATTAGGTGAATAGTCTGAGTGCCTGTTGCCAAACAGCTGAACAAGCCCACCTGACAACCCAAGAATACCAAAGCATTAATCTTGAGGTATAAAAGACTGCATTGTTCTTATATCTGGTTAGCATTTCTTCTACTGTTCAATACAAAAAGTGCTACAGCTTGTTTCTCCACAAATGTATGTGACTATTGATTTATTTGATTGTTATATTTAAGTCTGTCTGACTTTCTCTATGTCCAGCTGGCAGCCCTCCATTACTTGGTAAACTGCAACTTCCCACCAACAGCCATGCTTTGTTGAGACATGCCAGGAGTTGAAATGCGACAACAGTTAGAGGAATGATGGTTGGATAGCCTTCCCAATTCACCCTCATCTTTTTCCATAAAATCAACCAAAAATACCATTATTAACTGCTACATATTCAAAGGAAGATATTGTGCTTCTCATTAAGCAACATTTCCAATTCTAGGTATTGAATAGTTGGAATAAGAATTGATTCAAGGCATTAGATGGCAATGTGCAAGTAGCTGGAGATTTGGAATAGCCCACAGGGATATCCATCAAGTAGTAAATGATTTTCAAATTCTTTGGATATCTTCCGCTTTCCAGTTGTAATACTACAACTCATAATTGAACTCTTCCCATAACTAACGTTGTACTGGTAGATTCTTAAGTTAATACAGCTGAAGCCACAAGACTGCAGTACAACAATTCTTTTATTATTAGTAAAGGTTCACATGTACCCACAATATTTTTTCCCTTCATTTTCCCATTCATGCATTATTATTGGACAATGTAATAAAAATGATGATGAATATTAGACATCTTGAAGGTCAAAGACTTGCATGTACATTGTGATGTAGGCTCTCAAATAGGACCAACATTTTAATTTTTGGTACATGTATAGGACCTGTTATCCAAAATGCTCGGGGCCAAGGGTATTTCAGATAAGAGGTCTTTCATAATTTGGATCTTCATACCTTAAAGGAGAAGGAAAGGCTAAGTCACTTGGGGGTGCCAAAATGTTAGGCACCCCCAAGTGACTTAGATCGCTTACCTTGTACCCCGGGCTGGTGCCCCTGTACGAAGAGAACAGCACCAGCCCGGGGTAGCAGCGATCGCTTCCTACTTCCTATTCGCTTGCGCGCACATGCGCAAGTATAGTGAAAAGCCGAACTCTACTGCGCATGCTCTGGCCCACGGATTTCGCCAGCAGAAGAGAGAGAAAGGAGGAAGCGCTCGCTACAGGTACCCCGGGCTGGTGCTGTTCTCTTCGTACAGGGGCATCAGCCCGGGGTAAAAGGTAAGCGATCTAAGTCACTTGGGGGTGCCTAACATTTTGGCACCCCCAAGTGACATAGCCTTTCCTTCTCCTTTAAGTCTACTAAAAAATCAATAAAACAGTAATTAAACCCAATAGGTTTATTTTGCATCCAGTAAGGATTAATTATATCTAAGTTGGGATCAAATACAAAGCACTGTTTTATTTTTACAGAGAAAAAGGAAATCAATTTAAAAAATCTGAATTATTTGATTAAAATGGACTCTATGGGGGACGGTCTTTCCGTAATTCGGAGCTTTCTGGAAAATGGGTTTCCAGATAACGGATCCCATACTATGGACTATAATAAATTTTATTTATAACGCCTATGTGTGAGTTTGTGTAAGTATATTGGGAGCTTATTGATGCCAAGAACACAATAAAGGAGGTCCACAAATTTCATTAAAACAAAGTCTTTCCATCCATGTGTTTGTATTTTTAGTCACATGCACTTTTGACAATAAGCATATGGCTAATTGGCTCTTGAAATGCCAATGAATAAATCAGTGAGGAAGCACCAGTGTGTTTACCATTCTTTTTCTGTGTTAAAAAAAAATAACAACACATTTTTGTAAGTTATCTTCGTGCTGTATGAAATTACAGACAGTATAAAAATCATTGGAATTAATGGAATGCTAAAACACATGTCTCAGAAATAGGCCTACAATCTGGTATTAGAACATGATAAAAAGAGAATTAGATAAATGATATCAGCTACTTTGGGAGGTTTCACAGTGCACATCTGAACATCATCATCATTTCTAATCAAGACTTTTGTTCCACTGCAACTGAACTGACACAGCTATATAAAACTCATCCTGAATGTGATAAATAACATCTGTACTCAAGTTAGGTCTCTTTTGCACAAGGATGTGCTGAAGACTCAATTAGTTTGTTTTTCAATGATCCTCTGCATGGATGGAATACAGGTGAGAATTGTGGTGAAGGCAGATGGCTCTTCATTTTCATTTGTTTCTGCTGATATTTCATTTACCCAACAATTTTGAATTCCCACTCAAGAAGTCTCAGTTTGATGCTGGCTGAGCAAACTTCTGTTGGAAGTTATATTTTTACAGAAAGCTTTTATAAACATGTTTAGAACACCATAAGCCATAACACCATTTGGGAAGTTTTGAAAGCAAGCTCTTTATGAACTAAAATTGACATATGTGACCGAGGCATGCCATTAGTTTCAATATTATTTCACTTGATATTAAAGGCTTAAATCAGATGTCATAATTGTTTAACCATGTACAGCAGAGGGCATAAATATTAAGACTCCAGGGGTTGCTTTCTGTATTAAAGTTTTAAATCTGTAGATTCGGTATTAAATCATGACCCTTTTCCTGACCCATGTAATGGCCAAAATAATTGCATCTTGAAAAGTGTTATGTATATAGCTACATTTTATTAGAGTCATTTACCTTTGCCTTTAGACATATACTCTTGTCCTTTATAAATTCTCGGTCTCTTGCTTTTTCAATACAAATATTTGCTCTGTGTGCTTCATTTATTGCCATCTCAATGTACAATACTCCCTCTCTCCTGTCATATTCTCTGTTTTTCTTCAAATGTATTTCACATAAACTCATTATCACCATTGACCTCACATCCCACATATAAAGCCTTTAAAGCCAATAACCATTCTCCAGCAATTATCTGCTGTGATATTTATATATTTTATCTCTGGTCTTCACACTTACGCACAGATTTTCCAACAACTAGAGATACTATAACTCTAATACACCTAATCTCTTGCCATCACCCTCTACATCAGATATACCCCATTTACCCCAGATCCCTATGCTACAAAACTATTCCTTAGACAAAGATACAGAGGATAGCCTAGGCAAGAAGTGCACAATGATGCAAAGATCAATGCAGGCACTGGTCAAAATGAGTGTATATTAAGTCTGCTCTGAAAGGTAAAGTACTGTCTCCCTTATAAGGATGTGGCATGCCTGTCCCAAAGACTCAAAGTTTATTCTTTAAAATCACCTCAAATCAGTTTTGCTTTTAAAGCAGAAATATTGTGGGTGGCATAGAAAATGGTGGCTCATTAATTTACAAGGTTTTTCTGTTCTCTGGTGGTGTGAAGCACTTTAATGATTATAAGTCAAATGTGGAATCCACCCATGCACAATCCCTCTCTCAAACTCCTATCTTTCCCTAACTTTAAAATAGTAATAATGATACTAAACTTTGGCAGTTGGACTGACATAATAACCTATATCTCTTTGCTGTAGTATCTGACCAATTTTGCATACACTTTCATACAAGATTGTGCGTGAGCAAACTCTACCCCAGTAGTCCAATGTTCTATCAACTATGTTTTCCTTGTCTTTGCCCATGTAAACATCCAACATCCCAGATTTGCAACCCCTCCAAACACTCCATGTGACAAAGAGGAATGAAGATAGTGTTTCAGTGTGGCTAGTTCCTCCCTCCAACAAGTCATAAGAAGACTGGTGTGACCCAATTATACCTTTTCCATCTCATATTGTTGCCCATATAGTTGAAAAGGATGTCATAGATGTCCAGGAATGTACTAGGCACTAAGCCAAGACCAACACCATGGCCTTCAACGCCTTTGTACCTTTCCATGACCAACCATATTCCTGCCTTTTGCCTTTATCCTTTTCTTTTGCAGTTCTTTTGTTTTTATGTGTGGTAAATATTATGTAACAACCATTACAATTTTTGCTATATAGGAACCACAGAAATATATGGCATATAAGAGTAGGTGTACAAATATGAACACTGTATAAGAAAGAAAATGTAGAACAATCAATAACTTTAAACATTAAAAAATACAGATAAATACATATAAGTTAAATAATTATTCATTATCAAATTTTCAAGTCTTTTCAGCATATGTTCACAACAGTTTTTTTTCCTGTAACGGTTCAGGTTCTATTATGAAGGTGGGCAGTAGAAGATGAAGAAATCCAATCCATCAAGAAGCATAATATAGTTACATTATTGTCAATGTGCTTTATCAGTCGGGCTGCCAAGTATATCTCCACACTTTATTGATTATCTCTGATACAACTTGTATGGTATTTATTTTTAGATTGTATTTGTTATTCTGCTACTTTTTCCCACATGAGTATTGACCCTACCCTCACAAGTTGTCACACTATGGACTTGAACTTGGGGAACAAATGAGCATTAGTGAAACATCCTCCCTTCTGTGCAGTTACATCAACAAATGCTGGATTCATTTGCTAATACACTTTGATAGCTTTGTGGTTTTCTGTATGTGTCCTAGTGGGAAGGAGAGAAAATTCCTACATCTTAACAATTAAAATAAACACAAATTACATTTTTTTTTCTTTACCAGTATAATTCCTTTTCCCATATAGAATGTTGAGTTGTATAACATGGTATATTTGCATGCATTTAAAATGAATGTTCCCTTAAACAATGTCACAATGGCAGGTGAGGTTTCTACAAAGCTACAAATAAGTCTGTATTAGATATACATTTCAGAATAAGTCATACTAAGAGAACCTTTGGAGACTGTTTGATTTCCCAAGCCGGTGACTATGGATTCAGGTGATGATCTTGTCTGTATCTTGTAGGCAGTGCCCCCAGAGAAGAGATTTCAAAGAGGCCCTTTAGTCTGGATAAACCTAACTTTGCATGAATATCCTATCTCTGTGCTAGTGGCTCATTTATCCAGAGATTTCAAATGCTTAAACCAAGATTCTTGTTTCATAAATCATCAGTGCTATTTTCAGTCCACCAAACCTAAAATTCAATAATGCTTGATAAAACAATATATCTTTTAAACAGGTATTTTATGAGAAAGATGGATGAGTTTATCAAACAGTGGTGCTTTCTGAAGGAGTTCCTTAATAGCTATCATATTCCTTTTCCTACACTACATACTATACTATAAAACTAGCCTTTTAGCAATTACCAAGCAAATGATTTATGGAAATATCTGCTTTGTATTCATACAGTAATTAGTACATTAATGCATCATTTTCTTGCATCAATACTGTCCAATTTGTAAATTTTAACCAAATAATATATTCTGTATTTACTACTAATGCTAACCTGGAATATGTTTGTATAGTATGTATGTATGTATGTATATTTTTATTTAAATCAAGCTACTTATGCATGCAGTGCTGTACAGCAGATAAATAAATTGACAAAACAAATGGGTCAATACAATGATAAATACAAAGAATAATTATATTTAAGACGTTAAAGATTAAGTGCTTATTGTTAAAGAGACAAGCAGAAATAGTCCCCTGCCCCGTAGAGCTTACACTTTCATTGGGTGGGTAACAAACAGACACAAATAGGAGTACCATAATAGGGCAATGGAAAGTGTCCAGAGTTAATGAATTTCTACTCCAGTCATTTTATACAGTGAGAAATAATAACACAACAATGAGAAAAGCAAGCAGAAAAGGTTAAATGAGTAAATGTTTCCAATAGTACATTGTCTGTGGGTAGAATTTATTTTGTATTATAGGTCCAAGGTTTTGTTATTGTCAAGATCTGTAATAGTTCTGAGTGATAAGAATGAAAATAAAGCATGCAGCTTGCACCCTGGAATTTGATGTTGAATCTCCAATGGAAACCCATTATCTACAATTATCCATACAGAGCATCTCTGATATTCCAATACCAGCGAAAGACTAGCTGTATACTTAATACTGTATGTACCTTTCCTTTGTATTTTCTGTAACAGGATTGCTCAATTTATAGCACCTGTAGACCTCTTCTGGCCAAATCAGTGCAGTTGCCTTATCTTGAACTTTCTGATTGTTGTGCCTATTATAGGTCTCAGACTCAGAGCTATAGTGTGTATGTGTATTTTATTCCGTTTTTTAGCTCATGACCTTGGCCTGTTTCCTACTTATGTTTGCCATCTACTTGTCTTGACCCCAGCCAGTTATACCCTGTGCAATCCTGGCAGCACCCAAGTAGAATATGGCTTAACCACAAGCAGAAGGCAGCTGTTATATTGAAAGTGAAAGAATGTGAAATTGAAGGCAATCTGCAAACAGTTTACTAACCTAACATTTTAACATCCCCTGAGGCATGCCATGGCTCTGCTTAATATCTTGTTTGACATTGTGCTCTAAAGCAACTTTCTTTAAAGGGGACATTTCTTGGTATGGAACACAAATAAACACTAACAAACAGTCCTTGATTTTCTTGGATAAGTCCTACTGTGCAATCAGCTGTGTGGCTTACAGAACTCTTATGGCACAAGAACATGTCTGCATATATAAATATTGCTGTGATTCTTACAATAGGCAAAAATCTTAGTTTGCAACGTGTGCTACAATGTTTTCCAAGCAAGATTTTATCTTTACATCACTGTACTTCACTGGCTCTTGCAAGGTATTCAGACACAAACAAAACATTTGATATTGTCCTGTTACCAGCTGCTACTATGACTGATCAATACTGGTCCATTAAGAATAGCACTAAGCTTGTTTGAAGGACTAATGTGATTTGGTGAGTTTGCTAAGTAATTGGCATTGCCATTTTCAAACAACACATGGAGTATTGAGAGGAATTCCCCTCATGATATTTGAATTCTCTTCTTAAAGTGTCAGTTACCACAATTGTATTATAAAAAATGATTCTTTCAAAAAGCAAGAGTGCCATTTCTACAAGGAAGCAATTCAGAATTATTAGAAATATCCTTGCTGGTCAAGGCCACAATGGGATACAGATCACCTGATCATCAAATGCCCTTCTACTTTATCAGTATCCAGCTGCCATGCCATCATTCCATTATGCATATGATGAATGCACTCACTGGATTTCCTGGAATCATTCCATGCTACGTCACTCTCTATTCTTCAGGGATTTTGTTGGCAGCATATTTACTGGTGGGTTGCTGCTAGGTGGTAATAATTTAAACCTTTTGTTTCAGAGAAAAAAAAATCTAAATTGCTGTGAACTGGATTTCCTTTTTTTCAAAGGGGAACAGTGGTATATTCTAAAAGAAAAAAAAGATATACAATAAAGAAAAAAAGGCACAGTAATTAAAAATCTGTAACAGAAATAGGTATTAATGTTAAGTCAAACCTCTATCAATGCGACAGGCATTAAGGGTCTCCTAATAATTTGATATGCCTCAAAAAGGTGCTGTTTTATTCAATATATTTTCAGAGACCTGCAATGTTTATTGGTTTTGCTTAACTATAATTAATATCAATGGAAACCATTTTTTTGCCCTTACTTTGAAATCAAACATATTTTTAATATCACCGGTATCTATTATTCGGAAACCTGTTATCCAGAAAGCTCATGATTACGGAATGGCCTCTCCTATTTAAGTAAGTAATTCTAATTTTTACAAATAATTTCCTTTTTCTCTGTAATAATAAAACAGTATATTGTACTTAATCCCAGGTAAGATATAATTAAACATTGTTGGAGGCAAACCAATCCTATTGGGTTTAATTAATGCTGAAATTATTTTTATAGAAGGTATGGGGATCCAAATTATGGAAAGACTCCTTATCCAGAGAATCCCAGGTCCTGAGCATTCTGGATAACAGGTCCCCTATCTGTATAGTGAGTGCTTTATTTATGCAAATAATCCCACATTAGATCATTTTAGATCATAATATCTTAATAAGTAATGGGGGCAATGTGTAAAATGTATAAATAAAATAGAGAATAATTGATGCCAGTGTCAGTTTCACTGTAAAATTACATTAAAGTTTGGGGTTTGGTTTGTAAGAGCTGAAATAAAGATGTGAAGGTAATATTAAGTTCTGCCAGTAGGTAACATTAAGTTCTAAAGATGAACTAAAGTTTAAATCACTGGGGAGTGACCTGTGATTCAAATTGCTTCCCTGACACCCTGGGCTGGTGCTCCTGCTCACTAAACACTACACCAGCTCAGGGTAGTCATTATCTGGATTCTTTTATCTTCTTCTCTTTACAGCCTTTCGGCGCATGTGCAGTAAAGTACAATCCAAACTTAAATAATGAAAATTCGGCTTTTATAGTTTAGTGTGTATGCGCACACTTGCGCCCTGGAGAAAAGAAGAGAGAAGGGGAGGGAAGATTGCACTGAAGATGTTCTTTTGATATACCCCAGGCTAGTGCCGTTTTCTCCTAACAGGAGCACCAGCCTGGAGTATCAGGTAAGCTAATACTATCAATGGGGAGGTGCGGAACATTTTGCACCCCCAGTCATTTCAACTTTCCTTTTCCTTAAAGGTTGGGCTTTGATGGAATTTTCCTGAAGAAATCTACAGTATCTAGGATATGCAGGAGCCATAAACCTCCTCTTTGTCCTGATAACATCAGGAGGCAGGATAGACTTCAGAGCCTGACCAGGTGGGAGGCTGTATTTTTTAGGACGTGGTAGAATTTAGGAGAATGTTGGCAGTTTGTGGCCCCAGCAAGGAGTAAGTATTATATATATAAACCTATAAGTGCCTACCACTTTGCTACCCTGCCAAAATGTGATATTAGTTCAATAGGGATTGCCTGTGTCATATTTCATGTAAATTATAACTTTAATTATACTTTATTGTGATCAGATAAGATACGTGAATATACAATATGTATGCTTACAGATGGCCCATTTGACATTATGAAGAACCATACCAATACCTGTGTACATTAGTGATAAGTGAATCTGTCCAGGCAAAAAATTTGAGAAACGCATTTGTCGAGTGACTTTTTTTTGTCACCCGCGTCTTTCTTTGGACGCCCACGGCTTTTTTTGACGCGACCGTGCCCTTTTTTGACACACGGAATTTTTTTATGTGCGCCGCATTTTTCCACAGTGAATTTTCCCGGAATAATTTGCCAATGGCGAAATTCGGAAGTTCAATGTGAATTGGTGAAAACATTTGCTCAATACTAGTGTACATGTATAAGGGATAATTTTCAAGAATTCAGATTCTCTATATCATGCATAAACGTTACAGTTTTATTGGTCCCACAATTTTATAAACACCACTTTAAAGGCTGTCTGTGATTGATGTTGTGGTCATTATACCAATTACAAGCACTATTGGGGTCATGTAAGGACCATATAAAGGGGTGGCTGGATAGCAATTTATTGAATGCATTTATATGTAGCTTTAATGTGCTGCTTAGTTTAACACAACATAAACATATTCATACATCAGTACGTGTAGGTTTATTATTGACTTAACCTGCCCATTACTGAGAGAAAAGCAAACATAATGATTGTTGAGGCATAGAATAAACCAACCCAGTATTTAAAGGAACAGTAACACCAAAAAATGTATATATTTTAAAGAAATTAAACTGTAATGTACTGCTGCCCTGCACTGGTAAAAGTTGTGTGTTTGCTTCAGAAACACTACTAGAGTTTATATAAACCCTGGTGTGTAGCCATGGGGGCAGCCATTCAAAAGAAGAAAAGGCACAGGTTACATAGCAGCTAACAGATAAACCCTGTAGAATACAATGGTGTCTTATCTGTTATTTGCTATGTAACCTGTGCCTTTTCTCCTTTTTTCCAGCTTGAATGGCTGCCCCCATGGCTACACAGCAGCTTATTTATATAAATTATAGTAGTGTTCCTGAAGCAAACACCCAAGTTTTACCACTGTAAGGCAACAGTACGTTATATTTCCATTACTTTAAAACACTTTCTTTTTGTGGTGTTACTGTTCCTTTAATACGTGAAAGAATGCATCAGTTAAATGCAATTTACAATCTTACTGCAATTCGAGTACCAGCAACACTGCTTTAGCGCATGTTCTGTAGTGCAAATAGCATTAGCATTCTACACTTCCAAAATGTAGGTCAACATTCACCCCAGTTTCCACACAGCCTCACAGGGTAATTTATAGATTACAGACTGAAAACCAAGTTGTCTCTTTTCAGTTCTAAGGCATCATATTTAAGAGGAACTCTGGCTTCTAAACTAAAATTTGTTAAATAGCCCCACAACACAGAAACCCCTAATATGCCTATCACTCTAATCAGTTCCTTCAAAAAGTATAAACAAATAGCATTTTTATATGCTAAAATCCAGCTGCAAAGCCATTATTCTCTTTCTGCATCATTTGAAATCCTGGCAGGGGAGGAGGGACTAAAACATTTATGTTACAAATTGTAACAATTACATAGCTCACAGACAGCATGCAGGAACTACATACAGTAACACATAATGCATTGCACTGTTCCTTACTGACATCACGAGTGAAGGGAATTGTGGGATTGGGAGGATGCAAGCTGAAGGCAGGTTGACTACTGTATATTTTACATTTTATTTGAGTCTCAAAGTAGTCAGCCAGATCAGCAGGAGAACTGGGGGCCAGGCTTAGTAACTGTTCCAAACCATATTATTACATTAAAAAGGATGCATATTTTAATTGGTGTACTGTATATTGCTAAGTTGCTTGAAATTATGTTTCTTTTTTAAAAAGCTTGTGTTTGGGTGGTATTCCCCTTTAAATGTGCATTTCACATCCATTTACTAGCCCACACAGCATGAAAATACAGAGAAAGAAAGAGTATAATCAGATTAACAAACCTACACTTTAGGAATTGCAATCTATGAATATCCCTTCAGTCGCCTGACAGTCACACTTCAGGAATGTACAACCTTCCTGCTGATTTGGACATGACCAATTATAGCCCCCGGGGTCTGTGACCCGGTCATGAAAACCTAGATTTAAACTCCATCTATACATTAAATCCTAATTAAAGGTACAGTACAAATGAATTCAGTGATGGATGTCCACTTTCCCTTTCCTTTGAACATATTTAGCTTTCTGCTCAAGAAAAGCAGTGGAACCTGCATTTGTATATACCTTCACCTTAAATACAAAATCTGCAATGCCATGCAATCTATTAAACAGCTCCAAATACATGGTTAATCAGTGAGGGTCTCCAGAACCCAACTGCAGTTATATGGATTTTAGTGTGGTCCCTAAATCCCTGTTAAATGCAAAACTATTATACTAGTTCTGCATCTTAAAAACAAACATTAGCTTCCCACTTTTCAAATGATACCTATGCCATTCATCTCCTTAGCACATTCAATCTCTGGGATTTATGCTTATGTGCCAAACTCATTATGAATTGCAAAAAAAAAAAATGTAATACCTATTTTGCAGAGATGGAAGAATTACTGCAGATTGCATGTTTCTCTCAACGCTTTCGCAGATCAATTGGTTCTTCCGTCAGACAAAACATAAATTAAAAAGGGACAACATTTTGCAAAACTGAAATGAAAACACTTAACCCATCTGCGCTGGAGAATTTTGCAGTGGGTCGCCCAGGAAAGGTTGTTCAGTAAGCTCATAACAATAACAGATATTCACATGACAAACAGATTTTCTATTTGATTGCCCTAAAGTGAGGTGCAAATAAGCGTATTTTAAATGAAGCAATTTGCATTTATTTAACAAAGAAATTTAGAGTTAGTCATCACGCAAAGTCTAGTAAATGCCGTTGGCTTTCCGTTTCTTTGTGGTGATATTTATCTTTTTGGAGTTCAAACAATTTCATACGCTTTCAATTAGCCAGATGGAGAATTTGGAAGCTGCACTAAAAATGCCACTGTTTATAAGAAATATATAACGCATAGGAGAAAAAAGAGGACTAAGGCATTGACCTTAGCTAACTCTATTTTACTTTTATTTGGGAACATGTGAATGTGCAATAAAAGAGACAGAAGCAAGCACTCACTCAAACTGCAGGGTATAAAAGGAATTGATTGGTATCTGAAGAATTTCCGCTCCTGGTGAGCATTTATACTGTGTTGCTGGAGAGTCTCTTATGCACCATCAGCATCCAAGCAATCACAATAAGACATAGACTTAAACTGTATCATTAAAAATAAATTGTCTTAACACATGCATACGGTGTTAATTTTATTAGCTCAAAGCCTGAGCCCGTCACTAAGGATGAAATAAAAGAATCATAAAGAGAAAATATTGAGAGAGCTAATACAAACATATTGCTAATTCAATGTCAATTCAGCTTTAGAGCTGATATACAGAAGTGATTCATCAATTTCAGCTCTGAATTCAGGATTTGCCCTGTGCCATTAATCTACATTAACATCATGCTCGCGTCGCCTGTGTCATTTATTTCTATTTTATAACAAATATCCTGTTTGAGGACAAAAATATGCCTAAAATAATGGGGTTTTTTTGGTAGCTATTATTTTCTCATCAAGGTCAATAGTGCATTTCAGCTTTCAAGGTATTTGATCGTCAAAGGCTTAAAATAGTAGCGGGGCACTCCTGGAGTACTCTTCAAATAACAGGGTGCCCAGAAACTCATTAGATTTGATTCCTTTAATGTGAGAAATATCTCAAATCAAAAGGGCCCTGTGGTATTCTATATCTGTCTCTTCCCACAGATCTATCTTCAGTCCATAATAACGTATGTTAGATTTTGTTACATATATGTTTTATAATAATAATAATATTGAATACATGTGAAAATATCTGAGAAAGCAAATTATATTTTCTTACAATATTAATACCTATCCTATAGTATGTAAATAACATAAATAAATACAGAAAAGAGGTCAAAAGGGTTGAAGAACTTATAAAGGCTTGTAGGAAAGTACAAAGGTTGAAAGGATTATCCTTCTTGGAAGTACAGCTTCTGCCGGACTTCCAAATATAGGTATGCGACCTGTTATTATTATTATTAACATTTATTTATAAAGCACCAACATATTCCGCAGCGCTGTACAATAAGTGGGTTTCATACATTGGACATACAAAGTAACATATAAAGCAATCAATAACCGATACAAGAGGTGAAGAGAGCCCTGCACAAAAGAGCTTACAATCTACAAGGAGAAAGGGTTGAGACACAAGGTGTGGGAATGGGCATGACCAGAGTTGTGAGAGGTGTGGCACAGGGTATTGCTAAACTAGATTAGGGTAAGCTTCTCTAAATAAAGGCGTTTTTAGAGATCTCTTGAAGGCAGAGAGACTGGGAGAAACTCTGACAGTTTGTGGGAGTGAATTCCAGAGAAGGGGGGCAGCCCTTGTGAATGCGAGTGTGTGAGGAGGGAATGAGAGAGGAGTTGAGGAGCAGGTCAGTAGAGGAGGGTAACAAGCGGGTTGGATGGTACCTAGGGATGAGTTCAGAGATGTAGGGTGGGGCAGAGTTATGAACTGCCTGTTATCCAGAATGCTTGGGACCTGGGGTTCCTGAATCAGGAATCTTTCCATAATTTGGATCTCCATATTAATATCTTATTAAAAATTATTTGAACATTAAATTAACCCAATAGGATTGCTTTGCCTCCAATAAGGATTAATTATATTTTAGATGGGATCGAGTCCAGCCGTTTTATTATTACAGACAAAAAGTATATCATTTTTGAAAATCTGAATTATTTGATTAAAATGGAGTCTATAGTAGATGACCTTTCCTTAATTCGGGACTTTCTGGATAACGGGTTCCCAGATAATGGATCCCATACGTGTATGTGATTTTATAGTGTGAGTATATGATGGCCACATTAACTGAACTCATTTGTGTTTTGGTTTTAATTTGGTTTTTATCGCAAGAGAAACATTTTTCTGGCATGAAGTGAAAATTTATATCAGCATACCATATTTCAGAAGTGCAAACATAATTTATAGACAATATTTCTTAGACAGTAACAAACCTTTAGGAATAAATAGTTAACAAAGATAATAATAATGAGAAATTTGTTGCCAATTGTCTTTTCAAATCATTGGCACTTAACAGATGAGTATCAGTTATACATCTTCGTGCCGAACATCTTTCTAATAAAAACCCATAAAGTGTTGTGGTAGAGTCACCCAACAAATGAGAGAAAAGGTGAGTTTTCCCTTCAAGTTCTCCATAGTGGGAGATGGAACCTTTCGGGGAGAGGTTGATAAACAGAGAATGGTTTCTCTGTTTAAAGGATGTTGCTGTCTGGCCCTGAAATCTATAGGGTTCTGGAAGGAACAAGCGGATCAGGCGATCCATTCCAGTAGTCCAGCTCACCTATTGGAGCTTACTTTCCACAGGAAGGCTGTCCTGTGGAAAAGGTATTTAATTGTTTGTAGATTGTAAGCTCTTTTGGGCAGGGCCCTCTTCAACTCTTGTATCGGTAACTGATTGCTTTATATGTTACTCTGTATGTCCAATGTATGTAACCCACTTATTGTACAGCGCTGCGGAATATGTTGGCGCTTTATAAATAAATGTTAATGTAATGTAATGTATAGGCAGGTGTGAGTATCAGTCTCTCAGAGCAGGGCACAGAGCAGGAAGGATACCTCTCTGTGTTAGGACTCCCAGAGGGGCTGGGGGGGCCGCCTGCCACTGCCAGAAGCAGAGGGAACCCAGACTTGAGAAAGCTGCCAAGAGACTGAGGATCTAAGGAGCTGAAATGAAAGCCAGGAGGCTGAGCTAATCCCCCAGAAGTGTGTGAGTACAGGGGTGACCCCAACATTTGTGTTTTCTTACTGGTAGTCCACAGGGGGCCCAGGTTAGTAAGGGAACTCATTTAATGTGTGAAGGTAGTGCCCAGAGGGCAGGATTTATTTTTATGATTTGTTTTGTATGCTGAAATGGGCACCCCTGTGTTAAATAAACTGCCTTAAAGCCAAGAAAGTGTCTGTCCTGCATCCCGCTAGTCTACAGTGTACAGTCATGAAGTACAATATCTTTACTCCGATATGCTTTAATGGTGCAGTCATGTGCAATAGTAGAGCAATAGTCATCTATATGGACTCAAATATAATATAGGCTTTGCTAGGCAGTTTCTCGCCAATGACTCTGCAAATCCAGGTGGAAACCACACAAAATAAACTATGTAAGTGTTTGGTGCTTGCTTCTATTTTCTTTCTTGATACCCGTTTCTCCCACCGGGTTCAGTTCAAAGCATTTTTCCACTGGAGTATACCATTAGGAAAACCCATACCCTACATAATATGATTAGTTGACTTTTCCCATTAGTCTATGGACATTTTAAGTTGCTTTGTCTGTATTAAACAGTGCAAACAGGTTGGATAAGTGTTGTGGGATTGTGTGCTACAATCATTCACAAAGCGAAAATTTAGGCTGATGCCACACGTGGCGTTTTTACGCTGCATTTTTTCTCAGCCTAAAAACGCCACACAAGCCCCACAGCCCCTGACTATGGCGTTTTTCAGCCTAGAACTGGTGACATAGCAAATCCCGTTTCCATGGTGCTAATAGTGCAAAATAGTAAAAAACGCCGCGTATTTCAGCTAGGTCTGGCAGCTACCTTTGTGTATACATAGGAATAGCTTGCTTTGCAAATACTGGCGTATTTCAGCCAACGCTTGAAAAATCCGTGCTAAGGCGTTTTCTAGCGTATTTACGCTTTGTGTGGTTTGCCTCGAGTCTTTTCAAGTTATTTCTATGGATGATGATATCGGGCGTTTTTCAGCCACTGGGAGAATTGGAAAAAACGCAGCGTAAAAATGCCATGTGTGGCATCAGCCTTATTGCTCTGTACAAACAAATTTGCCTTTGCATGAATTTAATACGAATTTATACAAAATGCATTGGAGTCAATGGTCGTTGTTTTGCCGCATTTTTTCTCATGTCAAATGCATTGGCCATTTTTTCTTGCATTTTCCCCACAAAAGAAACCACATGTTGAAATAACAAAGCATATAGTTGGGAACATTTACACAACTTGTGAAAATGCAGAATTTACAACAAATCTGTATCAGATGAAAGAAATTCTCTCATCCCTGCATATTCCTGCCATGGCTGCTATTCCTGCCAGAGTGCTTCTGGAACAACAACATACTACACAATTAACTTCTATTTCTTATTATATATTTTAATGCAGTATACCTTTTATTGATATGGCTTCCTAGAAACAAATATCCAATTAATTCAGTGAAATATTTGCATAGATTATTACAAATAGACAATTACAAATGTCAAGAGAACCACGCTTCTAATCCTTATGTAATAGGGGCTTCTGTGATTACATGTGGAATATGCTTAATGGGGCTTCTCCTTTCCCCCTGAGTACACCTGAAGTGTGATAAATACCTTGTTTATATTGTTTTCAAGCATTAATATTGCACTAGTGCTGCTGAATGTGAATCGGATTGTATGACGCCAATCATTTATATAACAGTAATTACATTAGGTGAACTATCAATTTGAATAAAGTGTTCTTCATTATTACAAGCTTCAAATTCAATTCCCACTAATCCTGGCCACCTGCTGACTCAATTTTCAATCTGTCCAAGATTCTAAAAGTTCTCATGGGACTTTGACTTATTGAATCTCTAATTAAGGGTTAAAGCTGTTGCTTATTAATTACAAGAATCGCTTTAAACAAATGATCACCTTGTGTATGTTATTCTGGCAACATAAATGTATGCAACTCATCTTGGTAAATAAAAAGACAGGCATTACACAACTAGTTACAGATTGTATAAATATCCCCAGCCATATGAGAATGTGCTACTTTCCCCAAAAGGCATGAGAAATGTAAATTGGCTTCTTTAGGGGGAATCAGTCATCTGCTGAATGTGTGTAGATATATTCATCTTTTTATCTAATGACATACAAGAAGTGCATTCTTAATTTAGTGCTGTGTGCATTTATTTTATGCATATTTATTACATATTGGTGCCTCTATGACACCTAAGTGCTAAACCAAGCTATGCTGGCTGTATGTATTAGCTGTTACTGATAGCTGTCTCCCTGCAGTGTGTAACTGCTGAGCGCAAGCAGTAATACAGTACTCCTTTCAACACCTATAATTGAAAGTATGTGTCAATATAACCACAATATGTAACTGGTGAATTCTTAGCAATTTTTCTCTGTTTGTTTTAATTTTTTTATTGTTTTTTTTTTATTATTTGTCTTCCTCTTTTTGCTTCTTTCCAGCTATGCTTTGTACATTTTAGTGATATATTTTAGTGGTTACTGCCCCAAGCAGCCACAAAAACCCTATTGCCCTTTGCAGCTAGTATTTTTCAATGTAATTTTTACTTTTTTTTTTTTTCCAGGTATGTGACACGTTATCCAGAAACCCGTTATGCAGAAAGCTCAGAATTACAGGTAGGCCATCTCCCATAATAATTCAATTTTTTACAAATGATTTCCCTTTTCTGTGTAATAATAAAACAATACCTTGTACTTTATCCCAACTAAGATATAATTAGACCTTACTGGAGGTGAAACAAATCTACTGGGGTTAAATAATATTGAAATTACTTTTAGTAGACTTAATGTATGGAGATCCAAACTGCAGAAAGACCTCTTAATCGGAAATCCCCAGGTCCCAAGTATTCTGGATAACAGGTCCTGTGAGTGCTGACCCTCTCTCGAGTACCTTCAACATTATTTGGACCTGCACCCAGGCAACAGCAACTTATTAACTAAACTAAATGCCGGCATTTACTTTGAAGTTTATATATATATATATATATATATATATATATATATATATATATATATTAGATGAAATCCAATTGCAATTTGTCTCAAATTACAAATTATCACTATGCGTCACATACTTTAATTAATTTAAATCTTTTGCATTTTTAGAGACATACAGCAAATTCTTGTTATTACATCATGACAGCCCCAGGTCTCATAAATTAAAACACTAACTTTGGACACAAATTTAATGTACTGTATTTGATTCTGCATGTATTTTGTTGTATAAAAACTGAATAAAAATACGCTCTTGTAATCACACCAGTGTGGCTTTACAGCTTTCATTTAAGCAGGTATAATTGCAGTGGCAAGACAAAATCAAGCAGTTAAAGCCCAAACTACAGCTATCAGTTTAACCATGTAATTGCTGGTTGTACCTTTGTTTCTTCCTAGTAGAAAATGTGTTTTTATGGTTAAAGAATATGTACTTCTGCAAAGCATAGTTGACAGGCAGAATGCAAAATGGGTAATTTTTATGAGTCAAAGCCCAGAGAGAGAGTGACAGTAAAAAAACTGTATGTGAAATGAGACACAGATCCATAAATTTCCTGCAGAACTTTAGTTCCTTAAAGTCATTAGGCAATCAGCAAAGAAGAATGCTGAATTTCAAACATAGCTAAAAATATGCCTTGCTTGGCAAACAATGCAGGTTTAAGAAATAAATGGCTTTCTCCAAAAGCAATCTCCATTAGTGATGAGCGAATCTGTCCCATTTTGCTTCGCCATAAAATTTGCGAAAAAAGACCGTGCCCAATTTGACGCAACCACTCCTGATTTGCCACGACCGTGCCCTTTTTTTGATATGATTGCGCCCAATTTGACACGCGACAAAAACATTTTCGTGCAATGAATTTTTCTGCACGAATTTTCACGGAAGTTTCACAAAACAATTCGCCAATAGCGAAATGCGGGAATTCGCTGTGAATCCATGCCTCGCGAAAAAAATCGCTCAACACTAATCTCCATAGAAGAACTCAGAATCTGAGTGCAATTTTGCTGGTATGATAACATTTGTTTTTATGATTTGCAGTGATAGCATGATTGTAACCTTGACAAATGGGGAATTTTAATCACCACTGCTGAGCTGCCATGCATTAGGGGCAATTTGCACAATTTGCAATTTTGGACACAATTTTCAATGTTTTATACCAAGAATGTAGTGTTTTTTTCTAATATTCCAGCATTAATGCAGCCACAAGGAGGAGTGGTTATTGCCCCAAGCAGCAACAAAAACCCTATTGCCCTTTGCAGATACCATTTTTCAATATAATTTTTACGTTTTTTTACATGTATGTGATGCGTTATCCAGAAACCCGTTAACCCTAGCATAAATGCGGCCACAAGGAGGAGTTGGATTTGATGCCATTTGAGAACATACAGGGCACTGTGGGAATTGGAATCTTAGCTGAAGCAGAGCTCACTTGCCATGGTTGCTTTGCTATGGGCCATCAGTGAAGGCACAGGAGGGAATTGTAAGATAAAGAAACCGCTTTCCACTGCAATTACATTTAAAATAACTGAAATCATTGGCATTTTAAATGAATGTGTATTGGAAAGATACTTAGAATTACATTTTCATCCATTATGCAAACAAAAGAAAAATCTATTTTGGATGGACATCCCCTTTAAAGACATTTTCTCTGCACTTGTCCTGTGGGAAATAACACCTTAACACACAAGAGCTTTAGAATATTACACACTGATAAAATAAAGAGAAAAATACATTAAAATATTTCCAATACAGAAATGTGCACTAAAAACGTCTTTAGCTTTGTTTGTTGCATTTGCTCATTGGGTAACGGTCAGTAGTAATCTACTATCATTTGAGGTATGAGGGGCAATTCTCACTAAAGCTATGAGTGTTTGGCTTTACAAATGTTCATATCCTGTCATTGTCCTCATTTGAAACAAACTGATATATCTCTGTGTTAATATAATCAAATACTGTTTTTCTTCTTTATTTTCTTACCAAAATGAGAAGACATAATTCTTTAAAATTACTCTAAAAAACAAAGAGAATTTTCTGTTATCAACTTTATAAACATGCCAAGATGTTCCTTGTGCTCATTTTCCATCAAGTGCAGAAAAATGGAGCAAATCTCAAATGAATGCTAAGGGGTTCTAACAAGAATCTTTGTACATGGCCAGTCTTGGTTCCTGTGCTGTAATAAATGATAAACAGGACCTAGCAGTACATGGATAGGAGGGGGCTAAACAAGTGCAAGAATGTATAACTGTAATACTGTGAAACCCTTTTATTTTAGTTGTTCTGAATGGAACTCAGAATGACCTGAAGGCAACTAAAGATTGCATAATTTTGTTGCTAATATCTTCATTCTTCATTCAAATTCTTGTTAAAGAATATACATTATATTATTATAGAAAAATAATGACCCTAGTAGACTTCAAACAGGACCCAAAGTCATTATACTGGGCATGTTAAGAAAATCTCTATTGTGAGACTTGTGGTAGAGCAAAAATGATCCATCAGTGAGGTCAGTGACCTTATATGAAGTAACATCGGTGGCAAACAAAACATGTGTAACAGTTTGATGTGTGTTTTGTGTGTATCCTGTATGTGTATGTTTTTCAAAAATCCTAAGGGAAATGCATTGTTGCTTGTACTTAATGGCTTCACTTCTTAATTTGAATTTTTCAGATATGATGTCTGCTAATGTGTAACTCAGCGCAAGTTCTTGTTCTCCAAAAGAAAAAACTAAATTTAACAAGTAGTATTGAAGAATGAGCCCTAAGGATTCTGTAAATGATTTTTAAAGGAAGGGATTAATGGGAGAACATTAATAATAGGTGAGCCCCATGTCCCTAAGGAAAGGAGGAGGGGTAAACCTTTCAGATCCTTACTAAATCCCTGGCAAAAAAGGGAAGGGAAAAACGATATCCCAATTAGTCATGAGCAACCTTTTCCGTCAGGCAAGGATTTGCGGCAAATTTCTGCGTTTCACACTTTCCAAAGCTGCAGGACAATTCTCTGGAAGCAAAAACTAGTATTATTTCAGTGAGTTCCTGTGCTGTTGTGCTGGTTTCCTTGTCATTTTCCTTTCCATTTTGTTGTGGTGTTAAAACTTTGGTCCTTTAATAAATATGCTGAAAACAGTGTTTTTTCTCTTCACTCACTGGACAACTGTAACTTCTTATTTTCTTCATGCTGAAAATGCATTTTACATCCTTGAAGAACAATGCTGAATCACTTTCCTCGGGATCTTTTACCAAAACAAATTAGAAAATAACAAATACCGGCAGAGGTTGAAAGCTAAACAGAAACAAAATGTATGGCATTAGAAAAAGCTGCATCATGGAATACTGATGTAAGAAAATATAAGGGGTTACTTAAGACCACAACAAGTGCAGTTTCAGGGCTGATACATTGGCTGCAGTCAATTGCATGAAAATCCTATTCATTTAAATGTACTGGCTTCAAAATGCACTTACTGTCAGGCAAAGTTGCAACAGCAGGTTGTATTCATGTATTTAAGAGGGGCTCGGATAATTTCATGATTTAGTAAAATATCTAAGGCTATTGTGATACTAAAATCTACAATAAGTACAGATTATGCAATATACAGTATATAAATTAAATACCATGCCTATACCATATACCATTTTTTGACAAGCAACAAAGCGACTGCAAGTTTTTTTATGCAATTGTGACTTCTTTGACAAGACTGCAACTTTTTCTTCCTCTGCACATTTTTTTTTTCAAGGTGAATTTTTGCAGCAGCTTTGTAAAAAAAAATGTACCAATGGCAAAATGCAGGATTTCGCGGGGAATCATCACTATATATGTGCACTTGGATTGATTTGGATTGGTTCAACTTAATGGACTTTGGTATTTTTTAAACTCAACTTAACCAAGTTACTGAATAGGTCTGTTTTCAGACTAGTCTAGAGGTGCAAGCTTTGGTCCCTTTACAATGCACATGAAATACTCTCCCTGACTTTATAAAAAAGTAGTTGTGCAGATAGATGGATAGATAGACAGACAGACAGATAGTTAGACAGATGGACGGATGAACAGACAGGACAGGACAATTTCCTTATCCAGAAACCAATTATCCAGAAAGTTCCAAATTACAGGACGACTGCATTTTAAACAAATAATTCAATATTTTTTAAATGATTTTCTTTTTCTTTGTAATAATAAAACAGTGCCATGTACTTGATCCCAACTAAGATATAATTAATCCTTACTGCAGGCAAAACAATACTACTGGGTTTAATTATGGTTTAAATCATTTTTTAGTATACTTAGATTATTATGATCCGAATTACAGAAAGATCCCTTATCCAGAAAACCCCAGGTCCAGAGCATTCTGCATAACAGGTCCCATACCTGTATAATCGTTCTTATATACTGCTCAGCCAAACCTCACTACTAGTTTCACCAATAGTAAAGAGCGAATCTGTCCCGTTTCGCTCCGCCCCAAAATTTGCGAAACGGTAAAAAATCAGTGAAACGCGCTTGTCTTGCAACTTTTTTTTTTTTTTGCCAGACTTGAGAAAGGGCTGGTGCCCGAAACGTTGCCTGTTTTTTTTGGTACAATAAACACTTTTCACACGGAATCGGAGTGCTGCAGCGTGTTTATCAGCAAGTTATAGTTGAACCTCAGCTGTGGGATCAGCAGCTTGCACCCGACGCTACAACAAGTGCGCGGTATAGAGAAGCATTATCTATTTTTTTGTAACATATTAATTTAAAATTCCCAAATTCACCTAAATGAATTATATTCTTCTATTAACGGGTCTTATACATCAGATGTATGCCAGTGTAGGTGCAGTAACTGTACAGTCAGGCACTATTGTCACAGCAGGTTAAATTAGTAGTCACAGTATTGTCACAGTAGTTAAATTAATTTATTTCAATTACATGTGTAGTGTTTCAGTTCACTAGGAACTTGGGTTACATTTCCCATGATCACTTGCAAATTAAAGGGCAAAAAAATGCAAACTCAAATGTTTTTCTAAAGTCAATGTAACAATGGAAAGGCTGGCTAACTTAGGCAATCATTATTTGCAGGCATGAGTTGTTTATGTTATTTAGTTGTTATACAGCAGGAGCACCAATCTGCAGTATCACTTTGCAGAAGTTTCTTATTTTGCTTCCATCTACAGAAATCATTAATTTTAATGGCCTTTCAGCCACTGAATACCCAAGTATTTTGTATACCTTGTCAGAGAGGTAGAAACATTCATAGTTCTTGCACTTTTACCTTTAGTAATAATTGATGTACTTTCTCCTGTTTGCAGGCACTAATGAGAACCCTGAACACCGTGGAACGTAAACAATTTTTGGAAAATAAAAACATGCAACTTTGCAAACACTGGTGTCCAATATACAAGTTTACACTTTCTTAATTGCACTTGGTTTATTTGCCTGATCACAAACACAGGCTACGGATGAAGGTTATTTAGTGCCAGGATTTTTTTTTCTCTGCATATATGGGAACGTTATCATTGGCACCAGTGTGCAATGTATGTAATAAAACGTTTTACTGAAAAAGTTATTTTTGCTCCGTTTGTTGCCACCTTCAAAGGCAAAATATTTTTCTGCAGGGGGGCCCGGCGCAATCAAGTTATGCCGCTGCTTGTTTATAAATTGTAAACCTCAAAAACTATTTGCAAAGCATCATATATTTTGTACCTGACCTCCCTGGGATTTGAACCTTCTGCCTGTAGACACAATGTGATACACCTTCTGACAAAGGTGCTAGGCACAAAGACCAGCTCACACCCACCAGATGCACACATGTAATTCTGCAGTCCTTAGTAGGGATGAGTGAAACTGAACCATTTCACTTTGCTGAGAAAATTCGAGAATCCACAGACAAATTTCCAAAATGGTGACATTTCGCTGACATTTTAGTAAATGCATTGGAGTCAATGAGAAGGCCTCTGTGGGTTTTCTGCGTTTTTTTTCCAGTGCAAAAAAAAGTGTTTTTTTAGGTAAAACAAAATGCACAGGGAAATACTAATAAAAATTATCTGTGAATTGATTGATCATCTCAAATGACAGAGTGCCACAATTTATAGTGCATTAATGTTGGTGGTGTTAATAACAGCATGAACTTTCAATTTGTCTTACACAAGTCTGATGTGGCTATTGACACAACCTGAGGTGAAAGGCTAGGAATTAGCACCATGTCAGGTGGTGATTCCAGGCTCAATCGTGCACAATACATTAGAGCAGGGATGGACACTTTGGTGCTTAGCACAAGCAGAAAGAATTACTAGAAGCATGTTTGGGTGTCCTTTTTAGGTGGTGTCACTATAAGCAGGAATTGGCAGCTATTTTTGCTTATCACTCATAAGTGAGACTTTGAATGTTAAGACTAGCAGACCAGGTATTTTATTCTGATCACTACATAGAGTCCATCAAGTTCAATCCTTTCAAGTAAACCCAGCACACACAAACTCATACTGGCCTATCTATACCCTCACATACATAAACCATTTATACCAACATTAATACTAACTGTAGATATTAGTATCACAATAGCCTTGGATAGTCTGATTGATCAAGAACTCATCCAGGCCCCTCTTAAAGGCATTAACAGAATCTGCCATTACCACATCTCTAGGAAGGGCATTCCCCAACCTCACTGCCCTCACCATGAAAAACCACCTACGCTGCTTCAAATGGAAGCTCCGTTCCTCTAATTTAAATGGGAGGTCTCTGGTGCACTTACATTAGGTAAATTTTAGTGCAAATCACTGTAGGGGTCATTTACAACAACCCTGGGGGGCAGAAATGCAGGAGCACTAAGGGGCACATAAGCTATTTGCTGCAGATATTTGATCATTTTCTCTGCAACTGACTAGTCTCAGCTTTTCTGCCTTTTTCTTTGTGCAGTATATAATATAGATAAGTAAAAAACAATGGTACCACGTGAACATATAGTTTACTTAAAAGGTTCCATCATTTTCTGAAGCGAACTACAAGGAAATTGTAAAAGTAAATGGTAAAACTAAGAATAATTACACGGGAATTGTCAATAGTAGAGACATGCACCCAAAGTGTAGTAGATACTCAGTAATTCTTTCTCCCAGTGGTGGTTCACGTACTGCCTTTGTTTTACTGAACATAACACATAAACCAAATTCTGCTACAAGAGTATGTGCCTGAAATGAAAAAAGTTTCAAGTATCCTCCAACTTTATAGTCTACTGTTATTTGGTTGGTAAATTATATACAGTACTCTCTGGGGAATGATTTTTATTTGCAGCTTTAGTCTCTAAGTCTTGCTCCATTTGCATTTTACAAACTACCTAGGAAATGTTTCTTATTTTCTACAAAGGATTTGTTTTTCCTTTTTCATCTGATTTCATCTTTTCCGTCTACTGACAGACTTTAAAAGACGAGCAAGAAAACAGATGGTACTCACTAGGATGGGCTGCTCTAATTTGTGCATATTACGTTTTATCGTCTTTCCAAGGGTATTGAGAAAGCAAAGGCACAAAGTGCTGAATAAAGTTCAGAGTGCGTTTTCCTCAAGGACCTTAATGACAACGTCTCCCCAGATTTTTTAGAGATAGATAGATAGATAAATAGATATATAGATAAATAGATAGATAGATATAGATAGATTGATGTTTGATTTATTTTTATATATATATATACTCATGTTATATAGTCAATGCAGCCTGAGTGCAGTTCATCATATAGGATATAATACAGGGCTTATAGTGAATCAAACTTACTTTATGGGGGCAAAATAGAGAAGGTATGGATTTTGTTAAAACCTTTTAGAAGGGCTCTTCTGATGCAACAATCTTTTTTACTTATTGTTTTTAATTAATTGTCTGTATTCATGTTTTAAAGAGAATAGTAAAGTAATGGTGATTATGACAGGAGTAAAATGCACTCTCTTGTACTGTTCTGTATTTCCTGTGGCTAAAATAGTTACTTACTGCTTCCAGAATGGTGACAATTTGCACACCCCAGTTGGCCATACTTGCACACACACCATAGTTATTCCGCGGCATTTTGTTTATGTGTTTTGTTTTGTTTTTTGTGAAACATTGCAGCAGTTTGGGGGAAATATTTACCAATACCTGGCAAAAAATGTTGCTCATCACTAGTCAACATGTAAAAAACCAAGTGAAGTTGTAATTCTGTTTATTCCTTTGCTCCTGTACAACTAGGAGAGAATTACTGAATATGGTGAGCCAGGAAAAAGGTTGATTCAGGACAAGTCACAAAGTTGGAGAGATAGGCAGTGAGGTTGTTTAAAGCATTGAGAGCTTAAAATAAAGAGTTCATACAGAGCTATGGGCTTGGTTAAAAGCATTTTCATTTGCAGTACTTAATGTGTACAGCTAAAATCTGGACATAATACTTTGCCATTTGTTTAGAAATGGGCCACTGCTCAGTGTTTGCAGGTCAGTCAGTTTAGTATTAGGCCTTGACTTGGCAAACCAATGGGGAGGGCTATTTAGTATATAAAACATATCACAGAAGGTCCTCTATACTTGTATATCACCCATTTTACAAAAAGTGCATGGTATGCAGGTACAAGGCTACTGCGCTGCGCTGCACAATATATTCATAAACTGAATCCCTGGATTTTGTCCTACCCATTTATTTAACCCTTTCATCCTCATCCATACTCCTGAATCTTTCTTCTTGTATTCTTTTCCATTGGACTGAGAATTCATTTTACAGAATCTTGCTGCTGAGGGAGATACTTCATTTGCTACTTCATGTTGCAGATCCTTTAAACCTGGATTTTTGAATACTTGCATTTACATTGTCTTTTTGTTTTAAAGGGGTGGTTCACCTTTAAGTAAACTTTAGTATGTTATAGAATTAATTTTTATATCTTAATTATTTTTCTTTTTTTATTTCTTTTTTTTGATTATTTTATCTTTTGTCTTCTGACTTTTTTCAGCTTTTTAAAGACCATATTGAGGCCAAAATGTCATTGTTATTGTTACTTTTTATCACTTATATTTCTATTTAGACTTACTCCTATTCATATTCCAGTCTCTCATTAAAAACTCTGGCTGGTTGCTAGGGTAATTTTGACCCTAGCAACCACATTATAAAATATATGCAAACAGGAGTGTGGCTGATTAAAAAGCTAAAAAAAATAAAAAAATACCAATTACAAATTGTTTCAGAATAGCACTCTCTGCATGACCCTTTAACGTTATGGTCACATGAGAGTAATCTATTCTTCACGGATAATTTTGCAGTGATGTGAAATGTATGGTACAATGGGCCTGATTTTCCAAAAAGGGAGAAAATGCCATGTGCAAAAAAATGCTGCAATTAACTATACCTTAAGCATTTTTCCCAGAATTCCAGCATATTGTTGCTGTAACGAGGTAAATATGTACATGAAGCAGAATATAAACCCTTTTGTAAATCCTATGGAAATGATGTCTGCATCAACATGTACATCACGCTGGCACAAGGTGAGCGCTATAAGTAGTTAGTCTTCAATAAAAATGTGCAGTAGCAGAGTATAAAGGAACCATAGGGAACCCTGTGCTTAAAGTTGATCAAAGTCAGAAGTAAATTGCAGAGTTCTGCTATTAAAGTAGTGCTGGGCATTGCACCTCACTTGCGATTAACTGGCACCATAGGAGCATATGCATTAAGAACAATACAGCACTGTCAAATGTTTTCTGAATGGCATCTTTATGGATAAAATTTCCCTGCACTAGAATGTTCCCTAATTCAACACCGATATAGGACTTTATATACCAAGGGTAACTGGAACCGAACACGTTAACAGACAGATTCTGCTACTTTTTATTTTTAGAGAGTGTACTCTGAACATTTTCCCTGTAATTTCTGCAACCTACCTCCTTAATGTACTGTACCTTTGGTAAAATAAAAGTGCACAGAAGATAAAAGTACTTGGATGACAGTAATGTTTTTTAGCCTGTGAGTGTACTACAAAGGTGGTTGTGCTACAGAATTAAAATGTATAAATAAATGGAAGTTGGGAGCAGAAATACAAAATGAAAAGGCTCTGAATGCTAAAGTTCCCTAATGACATACTGTTGTGCATAGTGGCACACCTACACCAGAAGCTTTATTCTATTAAGAATTTTTAAAGCGATTTTCCATGCATAAAGTTTTATTTCTTTATGAAGGTACCATTTAGCAGTGAAAGCTGTTGTCTGCATCTGCTTTATGCTTAGAAATAGGTAAACTAATTATGTAAAGTGCTAATGTGTTATTTCCAACTTAAACAGCTTTAAAACATTCACAGCTATAATGGGCTTTAAGGTTATGCACACGTGGCAGGTCATATATGACTAGGACAGCCAGACCTTGGACAGAAGTGCTCTGTGCATGAACATTAAGGGGGTCACTGTTGTGCCCTTCAGGGCTCTTGTTATCCAGAAATCTCCAAATTACATAAAGGCAATCTCCCATTTACTCCATTTAAATCAACAAATCAACAATTTTAAATTTGTCTTTGGAATAATAAAACAGTTCCTTGTACTAGATCCCAACTAAGATATAATTAACAATTATTGAAGACAAAACAATCCTGTTGGGTTTATTTAATGTTTAAATGATTTTTTTTTTTAACTGACTTAAGGTATGGAGATCCAAATTATTTAAAGATTCATTATCTGGAAAACCCCAGGTCTCAAGCTTTCTGGATAACAGGTTCCATACCTGTAGCATGATTATTATACCACTTTTGAAGGTGTCCACCAGTAGCATATTACCACAAAAAATATTGCCCAAGTATAGGGTCAGTGCTGAAATTAACCCTTTAGGGTTCACTAAGTAAAGATTAGCAAAACCTTTCCCTTATTACATAAGTATATGTCTGTTCTGCATCTTAAAGATTTACAGCTATTAATAACATTCATATGTCTCTTTGGTTACCATTGCTTATAGATTTGATTGTTATCAAACGGCAAAGCCTCTTGTGCATACAGTATGCTCAGGACAACTGTAAGTTACCAGGCCCATCTACATCTGCAACAATGCTATCAGTTTCTTTATATCATTTTAGTGCATTCTCAAGAAGACGATTGCCATTTGAAGTTGAACCTAAAGCTGAACTGCATCAGTAGGTTCTGCTTCTCTTATATTTTTGTTTACATTTATATTACTTGAGTGCTCAGTGGGGTGCAAAAATGCATCAGTGTGTATGCAGATACACAGCTAGGTAAGTTCAATATCTAATTTGTGGGCTGTAGTGATAAGCATTTTTTTTTTTACTAGCCATGGATTT
The DNA here is from genome assembly GCF_000004195.4 of Xenopus tropicalis. NCBI lineage: Eukaryota > Metazoa > Chordata > Amphibia > Anura > Pipidae > Xenopus > Xenopus tropicalis. The sequence continues at coordinate 159,608,851 of NC_030677.2, forward strand.
GCTGCAAAAGTCTGCATTTCACCATTGCCAATTTTTTTTGCAAAGTTCTCTGTAAAAAAAATTTGCTGAGTGAGGAAAAAGTTCTGGTAACATCGCAAAAAGGTTGCAGTCGCTTAAATAAAAAAGTGTGAAAAAAGTCATGTGGTAGCCACATTTCACAAATTTTTCGCTGTTTTGGGCATTTTTCAGCACTGTCACTAGTGACCAGTGTAAAAAACTGCACATTTAAAATTCAAATTGCTTCTATAAAAAAAACCCTACAAATTCAAAAAAATATCAGGTTTAATCAAATGGAGGAATAATGGGTTTAACCTATTTATTAAAGCAGACACAAAAGTGCCACCTTTATGCACGGACTGTCCTTTCTTTTTGTTTCATTGTCATATCTGCATATTGTTGTAGGGTTCTGTTGGCTTGCTCCTGGTCATACTAATTAAAGAAGTATCAAGGAAAGTAATGCATCAAAAATGGCTTAAAAATCTAGAAACATAACTAATAAAGACCATGGTTATTAAACTCCGCAAGCAGTATTGTGTGGGTGCTTGTGTTTATCATATAAATGCTGATAACTCTGCAGGCATCCAGTTCAGTGTGTGGGCGCTCCTTTTATTATATGCTTACTGATAACCTGAAAGAAGGAGTTTATTTTAAGAAGGCTAAGGTAGGGAAGGCAATGCTCTTACGCTCTGAGCCTCAGCTTGGCATATGGTTTATTGGATGCCATCAGAGTGACTGCAGTGTGTGTGCAGCAATTTGTGTGCAAAATGCCTCTAATTCCAGGAGGCTTATAGTGCAATTCAACTGCTGAAACAGAATGTTAATGGCAGTGTTGTATTACCGTATGATAACAGGGAGCCTTAGAATCCCATTAGTAAGCAATGGAAAACTTCTAGATATAGAAAGAGAAGGGGTCCTTCTGCAATATTTTATAATACACAAAATACTTTTGCTGCCACAGAATGCATCCTGTTTTCACTTTTCTAATATATCTTATGTAACACAGTGTTATATTTGACCTGAGTTCAAGTATGTCGTAAAGGTTATTACTGCAGCAAAAGATGTAGAAATGATAGACGCAATCTAAATACAGACGGTGTCACATTTGCAGTGGAACTATCATCAAAAATATTTTTTACTAAACTATTTAACCATTTTTTAGATTTTTTTCCAAACATACACAATGAAAAATGCTAAAGCCTTTGCAAGATATTTAGGGTTACCTGCCACTACATTCCTGTGCTCTACAGCTGCTGGAGTTTTAACCTTGGAAAAGCAAGTTGCTGGTAAAACGGAGACCCTGTAAAAATGCATAATGAAATACTAGGATTGTTAGCAAATTTGATAAAACTAAGGGGCTGATTTACTAACCCACGAACGGGTCGAAATGAGTCCGATTGCGTTTTTTTCGTAAAGATCGGTATTTTGCGATTTTTTCGTATTTTTTGCGATTTTTTCGGCGTCTTTACGAATTTTTCGTTACCAATACGATTTTTGCGTAAAAACGCGAGTTTTTCGTAGCCATTACGAAAGTTGCGTAAAATCTTGCGATTTTTCGTAGCGTTAAAACTTGCGCAAAAAGTTGCGCTTTTTTCGTAGCGTTAAAACTTACGCGAAACTTCGCACCTTTTAAGTTTTAACGCTACGAAAAAGGCGCAACTTTTCGCGTAAGTTTTAACGCTACGGAAAAATCGCAAGATTTTACGCAACTTTCGTAAAGGCTACGAAAAACTCGCGTTTTTACGCAAAAATCGTATTGGTAACGAAAAATTCGTAAAGACGCCGAAAAAATCGCAAAACATACGAAAAAGTCGCAAAATGTTCGTTTTCAAGTCAGAACTTTTCCAATTCGGGTCGGATTCGTGGGTTAGTAAATCAGCCCCTAAGCGTAGGATTGGCCACACCAATGCTCCTACATTAATCCTAGGACGTTCTTTTACATTCAGTGTTCACTTTCAGAATACTGAAAGGCAATAAACCTGAACTAAATTATTTGCCTGAGTAATATCACAAGCATCAGCAATGTATATCAATTGACTTGAATTTGGTAGCTCTCCCCCATTCTCCCATCCCCAGAAACATTCTAACAATTTTTCCAAAATTGGATAAATTCCTGCGGTGAATTTTGGGCACGCATGCGCAGTAATCATATTGTGACGTCATTTGATGCATTCGTGCATGCGCAGGTAGAATTTTTCGGCTTCAGCTGCAATTTCTGGAACTGTGCGAAACGCGTGACTTCACTTCCAGGTTTTGGCGAAACATTTCAGTGGTGCGCTGCATTCCCCCCGGGTAGCAGAGCTGACAGGTTGACAGCTCTATAGGAGGCCCTACCAAAATGATCCCAACTGGACCAGCCCTGAGGAGTGGGTTCATATATACAGATGACTTGAGAAATGTGGAGATTAGTGGTTATTTAAATGTGTGGCTATACATTTTATATCTTAAACCCATTGTTTTTGCACTGATACTGGTGCATTTCTATAACAAACCAATGGATAAAGGGATCTTTCATTACTTGAATTTATAATATGAAAGTGTTGCAATAAACTACCTCACAGATTTTATATCTACGAGAAACAGTACTATTTATGCCCTTTCTCTTCACATTGCTTTTATGTGCTGAATGTTTATTACATATTTAATTTTTTTTTTATTCTGCAGTTTAGGAATAACCAAAAGACACACCTTAAACATTAACCAAGTCCTTGCATCATAATGAACAATTAGTATTCTGTGCTGTGATACCCGCCATGAGGGACCAGACATCAATTAGAAAAATCCATATGGAGTTATCTGCATGCAAGTATCTTACTAATGGGGAAAATGACCCATGTAAGAGTCAAATTGTAGCGAACATTTAATAGGGCAAAAGGGAAAACGCCAGAACATTTAGCAGTTGTTAAACGGCACAAACAAGCCTAGTGAAATCAGACTTCTGCCCTATACAGTGCTATACAACATTCATAAAATTAAGTATATTCTGCAATTAGATAGTACTAATAGTACAAATTTTCTTCTGTTCCTACCTCCATCGGAAAAGAATGGTATCCAAATTCTTGCCACATATTGAGTAAAACATAACTTAACCAGGACTTCCACTAGGCCCACCAACAGCTGCACTGACACCAGCCTCCCCCATCTGATTCTGTATTCTAAGCAACTTTTTAGTATTTTTAAACTTTTTAAATTGTTGTAAAGTTATTTTTAAATGTACAGAAATTTCAAATGAAAGCTATATGTGTCCCTAAACAGAACCTTTCTACTACTCTAATCTTGAGTACCTTTGTTGTCATGCCTGTGCCTTTTTTTATGTGACCGTAAAAAATTTGCAGCAAAATTTTGCAGAAGTTTTGCAAAACAATCCGCCAATGCAAAAAGGCCGAATTTCACCGTAAATCTATGCCTGGTAACATAGTAAGTTGGGTAGAAAAAAAGACATACGTCCATCACATTCAACCATAATGCCTATATATAACCTGCCTAACTACTAGTTGATCCAGAGGAAGGCAAAAAACCCCATCTGAAGCCTCTCTAATTTGCCGCAGAGGGGAAAAAATTCCTTCCTGACTCCAAGATGGCAATCGGACCAGTCCCTGGATCAACTTGTACTATGAGCTATCCCCCATACCCCTGTATTCCCTCACTTGTACTGAGAGCTATCCCCCCTACCCCTGTATTCCCTCACTTGTACTGAGAGCTATCTCCCATACCCCTGTATTCCCTCACTTGTACTGAGAGCTATCCCCCCTACCCCTGTATTCCCTCACTTGTACTGAGAGCTATCTCCCATACCCCTGTATTCCCTCACTTGTACTGAGAGCTATCTCCCATACCCCTGTATTCCCTCACTTGTACTGAGAGCTATCTCCCCTACCCCTGTATTCCCTCACTTGTACTGAGAGCTATCTCCCATACCCCTGTATTCCCTCACTTGTACTGAGAGCTATCTCCCCTACCCCTGTATTCCCTCACTTGTACTGAGAGCTATCTCCCCTACCCCTGTATTCCCTCACTTGTACTGAGAGCTATCTCCCATAACCCTGTATTCCCTCACTTGTACTGAGAGCTATCTCCCCTACCCCTGTATTCCCTCACTTGTACTGAGAGCTATCTCCCATACCCCTGTATTCCCTCACTTGTACTGAGAGCTATCTCCCCTACCCCTGTATTCCCTCACTTGTACTGAGAGCTATCTCCCATAACCCTGTATTCCCTCACTTGTACTGAGAGCTATCTCCCATAACCCTGTATTCCCTCACTTGTACTGAGAGCTATCTTCCATACCCCTGTATTCCCTCACTTGTACTGAGAGCTATCTCCCATACCCCTGTATTCCCTCACTTGTACTGAGAGCTATCTCCCCTACCCCTGTATTCCCTCACTTGTACTGAGAGCTATCTCCCCTACCCCTGTATTCCCTCACTTGTACTGAGAGCTATCTCCCATAACCCTGTATTCCCTCACTTGCTAAGAATCCAATAGTAACATAGTAACTATGGTGAAAAAATTTGCTCATCACTACTTCCCAGTGCCCTAGCATTTTAGTTGAATAATGTTCCAGATGGTATTGGAGTAGAGTTTTAAGTTTATTCAATAATTTTGTCTGTTCAAGTTGAGACCTTTTTTTCAAGAAAAATAGAACCAGATGTAAATAGTTGGAACCATCATATTGGGTTCCATACCCCCCAGTGATTGTAATTGCTTATCTGTTAGGAGAAAACCAAACCAGACGGGGTAGCTGTGAGACAGCAATTCTTTTCCGTCTGTCCATTCTTTCTACTCTAATCTTGAGTACCTTTGTTGTCGTGCCTGTGCCTTTTTTTATGTGACCGTAAAAAATTTGCAGCAAAATTTTGCAGAAGTTTTGCAAAACAATCCGCCAATGCAAAAAGGCCGAATTTCACCGTAAATCTATGCCTGGTAACATAGTAAGTTGGGTAGAAAAAAAGACATACGTCCATCACATTCAACCATAATGCCTATATATATCCTGCCTAACTTCTAGTTGATCCAGAGGAAGGCAAAAAACCCATCTGAAGCCTCTCTAATTTGCCGCAGAGGGGAAAAAATTCCTTCCTGACTCCAAGATGGCAATCGGACCAGTCCCTGGATCAACTTGTACTATGAGCTATCTCCCATAACCCTGTATTCCCTCACTTGTACTGAGAGCTATCTCCCATACCCCTGTATTCCCTCACTTGTACTGAGAGCTATCTCCCATACCCCTGTATTCCCTCACTTGTACTGAGAGCTATCTCCCATACCCCTGTATTCCCTCACTTGTACTAAGAGCTATCTCCCATACCCCTGTATTCCCTCACTTGTACTGAGAGCTATCCCCCATACCCCTGTATTCCCTCACCTGTACTGAGAGCTATCCCCCCTACCCCTGTATTCCCTCACTTGTACTGAGAGCTATCTCCCATAACCCTGTATTCCCTCACTTGTACTGAGAGCTATCTCCCATAACCCTGTATTCCCTCACTTGTACTGAGAGCTATCTCCCATAACCCTGTATTCCCTCACTTGTACTGAGAGCTATCCCCCATACCCCTGTATTCCCTCACCTGTACTGAGAGCTATCCCCCCTACCCCTGTATTCCCTCACTTGTACTGAGAGCTATCTCCCATAACCCTGTATTCCCTCACTTGTACTGAGAGCTATCTCCCCTACCCCTGTATTCCCTCACTTGTACTGAGAGCTATCCCCCCTACCCCTGTATTCCCTCACTTGTACTGAGAGCTATCTCCCATAACCCTGTATTCCCTCACTTGTACTGAGAGCTATCCCCCCTACCCCTGTATTCCCTCACTTGTACTGAGAGCTATCTCCCATAACCCTGTATTCCCTCACTTGTACTGAGAGCTATCTCCCATAACCCTGTATTCCCTCACTTGTACTGAGAGCTATCTCCCCTACCCCTGTATTCCCTCACTTGTACTAAGAGCTATCTCCCATAACCCTCTATTCCCTCACTTGTACTGAGAGCTATCTCCCATAACCCTGTATTCCCTCACTTGTACTGAGAGCTATCTCCCCTACCCCTGTATTCCCTCACTTGTACTGAGAGCTATCTCCCATACCCCTGTATTCCCTCACTTGTACTGAGAGCTATCTCCCATACCCCTGTATTCCCTCACTTGTACTGAGAGCTATCTCCCCTACCCCTGTATTCCCTCACTTGTACTGAGAGCTATCTCCCATACCCCTGTATTCCCTCACTTGTACTGAGAGCTATCTCCCATACCCCTGTATTCCCTCACTTGTACTGAGAGCTATCTCCCATACCCCTGTATTCCCTCACTTGTACTGAGAGCTATCTCCCATAACCCTGTATTCCCTCACTTGTACTGAGAGCTATCTCCCATACCCCTGTATTCCCTCACTTGTACTGAGAGCTATCTCCCATACCCCTGTATTCCCTCACTTGTACTGAGAGCTATCTCCCATACCCCTGTATTCCCTCACTTGTACTGAGAGCTATCTCCCATACCCCTGTATTCCCTCACTTGTACTGAGAGCTATCTCCCATACCCCTGTATTCCCTCACTTGTACTGAGAGCTATCTCCCATACCCCTGTATTCCCTCACTTGTACTGAGAGCTATCTCCCATACCCCTGTATTCCCTCACTTGTACTGAGAGCTATCTCCCATACCCCTGTATTCCCTCACTTGTACTGAGAGCTATCTCCCATACCCCTGTATTCCCTCACTTGTACTGAGAGCTATCTCCCATACCCCTGTATTCCCTCACTTGTACTGAGAGCTATCTCCCCATACCCCTGTATTCCCTCACTTGTACTAAGAGCTATCTCCCATAACCCTGTATTCCCTCACTTGCTAAGAATCCAATAGTAACATAGTAACTATGGTGAAAAAATTTGCTCATCACTACTTCCCAGTTCCCTAGCATTTTAGTTGAATAATGTTCCAGATGGTATTGGAGTAGAGTTTTAAGTTTATTTAATAATTTTGTCTGTTCAAGTTGAGACCTTTTTTTCAAGAAAAATAGAACCAGATGTAAATAGTTGGAACCATCATATTGGGTTCCATACCCCCCAGTGATTGTAATTGCTTATCTGTTAGGAGAAAACCAAACCAGCCGGGGTAGCTGTGAGACAGCAATTCTTTTCCGTCTGTCCATTCTTCCAAATCCCAAGGTCGGAACATGCGCAGTAGGGTGAAAATGGCAACTTTCTTGTTAAAGTTCATCTTTTCACTCTACTATGCATGCACAAGCGGCACTAAGAAAGAAGAAGGAAGAGCATCGCTCACTTGCAGCTACCCCGGGCTGGTGTGTTTTTCTCCTAGCAGGAGCACCAGGGCACCCCCCCCCCCAGCGATTGTACCTTTCCTTCTCCTTTAAAAAGAGGACTGGTCTGTGTTATGAATAGGAGGAAGGTGGTATAGCCGACAAATGTGGGTGGACACGGCACCTTGGGGTCTGACTCTGAATAGAAGTGAGAGATAGCCCAGGGTTAACTAGCAGATATACTGGATGTTCCACCTAGGATTGTAGCGCTTTAATATTCAGGCAGAATCTACCATTGTATGCAGTTATATAAACTCTGGCTAAAAGGGAATTCACATTACTTATTGGGGTGGGATCCTAAAATAAGTACTACATTGGACTGTAACACATAACTCTGCCCATCATTTAATATTGTAAAGATATTTTTTTGTGTTATACATCAATCTGGTGCTTAATAATTCTGTTTCCAAAATCTGTTTCATTATTTATTTCCCTTATAGTTTATGAAATAAGAATGGTCCGTAGTGTTTTTTTAATACACATGAATATCCTGTAAGTGATACCCTTATAAACAAAGCTAAGTGATGATTTATAAACAACTGTAAGAAAAAAATAGAGTATTTGTGAAATCATTTATTAATAATCCACTAGAATACAGGGAATAGTTAAATTAACAACAGTTCCCCAGGTCTTATCCTAGGTAATTTGTACCATTCAAACTAATCAACATTTCTATTTCGTTACTGTCATATTCACTTCTTATATTTCTCTGTGAGACAAGCCCCGCCACATTTGGCGGTATAGAAAGGTATGTACAATACATAATCCATTGGGCTGCACATTTCTAAAAGCCATAACTATTATGTTTGTAGAACTGGACCAACTTCACTTTGATGTTCCAAAGGCTTTTCTGCTTGCTTTTGTTAGAAACTTGACTAGGGGAGTTGTCTATATGGGTGATAGAAGTTACAACAAATTAAAGGGATCCTGTCTTGATTTTTATGGTGTACTTTTTATTTCTAAATTACACACAAATAACTCACTCTACCATTTAACATGTTATTCTTGAACCTACAAATGTATTTTTTTTAGTTGTAATATTGGTGTGTAGGCGCCATCTTAGTGCATTGTGCCTGAGTCTGAGAAGGAGTCTCAGAAGGAGCCAGCACTACACAATAGAACTGGTTTCAGGTAACCTATTGTTTCTCCTACTCCCATGTAAATGGAGTCCCAAGCTGGACTTGGATTACTTACTACTGAGTGCTATTCTGATATCTACTGGGAGCTGCTATCTTGCTCCCTTCCCATTGTTCTGCTGATCGGCTGCTGGGAGGGGGGTGATATCACTCCAACTTGCAGCTCAGCAGTAAAGTGTGTCTGAAGTTTATAAGAGCACAGGTCACATGGCATGGGCACCCTGGGAAATGAAGAGTATGGCTAGCCCCATGTGAAATTTCAAAATTAAATATAAAAAAATCTGTTTGCGCTTGTAAAAAAATGGTTTTCAGTACAAAGTTCTGCTGAAGCAACACTATTAAGCATTTCAGCCCCTAAATGTGTGTGCAGTACAGGTATGGGATCCCTTATCCAGAAACCTGTTATCCAAAAAGTTCCAAATTATGGAAAGACCATCTCCCATAGACTCCATTATAACCAAATAATTCTAATTTTTAAAAATGATTTCCTTTTTCTCTGTAATTAGAAAACAGAACCTTGTACTTGATCCCAACTAAGATATAATTATTCCTTACTGGAGGCAAAACAAGCCTATTGGGTTTATTCAATATTTAAATGATTTTTAGTAGACTTAAGTTATGGAGATTTAAATTACAAAAAGGTCCCTTATCCAGAAAACCCCAGGTCCCAAGCATTCTGGATAACAGGTCCCATACCTGTACAAGAAATTATTTCACAACTCTAGGTTTCAATGGAAAAACCCTGATACAAAAATTGTATTTGACTAAATTCTTAAATCTGTTTTTTGGTGCAATAATATTGTTATGATGCCTTTTCCAAAAATATCAAACTGTTCAAAAACAGGTACAGTAATGTTATCAAGTATATAATAACAGCTGCCTTCTGCCTTGGGCTCTGTTCTCCAGTCAAATAACAAATGCCTACAAGAATGATATGATCACATGTGAATTGCACCATACAATAGCAAATTGAGCATTATATTGTGCTTTTTGTCTGCCATATCAAACTAAAGTCATGTGCAAAAGACGGAAAGAATAAAAGGGAAAGTAGTGTAAAATATTGTTTGAAATAATTCATTCATAAGTCATTGTATTGCATGTGAGAACACTCACACATTTTAGAAATAAATAGCTAAACTCAGTTTATAGCAGTTTAAAGCTTGTAAATAACAGTGTTTTCATTATTTATATTTATGTCTTGGCCTTTGCTATTGATTTCTACAGCAATTGCTTTTTTGGGGGGCGGGGTGAGCTAATTTATTCAACAGTATAATTTTCAAAGCATTGATTGTGTGTCTGAGAAAGTAGGATTAACATGATAGAGTATAGCTTGAGAAAATTATGACTTTATGAATGGCTTTAAAGTCTAGACGTAGGGTGTAAAGGGACTTTCCCAACTATAGACTATAGCATATCCTTCTTTCCAAGTAGTGATATATAAATTGCTCTTGTACTCGGCACTGTATAAATAATAAGATCATATAACTCTTCTGTCATGTTTGGTTTTATTGATATTGATTCCGGTTCTATTCCATGCAGGATAACTTCAGTATATAAAAATATATTGACTCTCTTAAACTGTCTTTAGAGGTACCATTGATGGGTATCGTTGCTTTCCATATGCTAGTTATCAATCCCTTAGATACCTGATTGTACCTAGCTGCAAAGAAAGTAACAGGTATTCAAAAACAAATATACAGCAAGAAAAAGGAAATACACAAAACAGATTAAAAAAAGTGATTAAATCTTGTCTTCCCAGGACAGGCGGTAATATCACTGTGCCCTCACACAGTTGTTTCAGGCTGGAAGCAACTGTTATTACATGCTGTAGGAGAGTGAGATACACAAGGTTGTCTAGAATCAGAGTGTGGGGTTCTTTGCATGGTAACACACAGTAGGATAGCGATGTCCCTTTAAAGCAACACTGGATATCTAGAACATTGGGGCTGAGAATGAATGAGCAAGCAAGTAATAATAAGGGGGGAAAAGGGAGGAAAGTTTATGTTCAGTTCATAGAAAAAGGACACCTCCATGGTCATAGCAATTTCCTGCTGCCAATAAGACCCCTGGTTTTGAGCTTCTAATGCTTCAGTAAGCTGCTTCTGATGGCTGTACTACAGACCTAATGCACACAACTTGAGATCTCACCACACAAGTTAAAACTGCTATTGTAGAGTGGGCTTTGACTAAGGCTGGAAGGTAACCTAGAGCAAGGTTAGATCCTAAGCTCTATGGGACAGGGACCTCCATCCTCTTGTGGCTTTGATTCTTATCTTATTGCAACTGTACCTTGTATTTATTTGTATTTATTGTTATACTTTGTATTTATCTATTATTGTAACACCCCCCTATTTACTGTTCGACTGTACAGTGCTGCATACATAAGTAGCACTGTATAAATAAAGCTATACCATACATACAAGAATCATAAATCCAATTTTAAATTGCAAATTTTGGCCTTTGACCTCTTGTTTCTTCCTGAAAAAGAAATTTGTAGACCCACTTCATTCTGGTCAAATGCTTGCACTATCCACCTTTTCCTCCTTCTTAGTTAAAAAAGAAAGGCAAAAGAATTTCTTGATTCAGTATAGAAACAGAAGTAACTTTAAGTTCAAAATGAAACAGCCCCAAATTCAGTGGGGGTCATTTGGAGGAGTTGATAGAGTTTTGACTTTTTTCAACCCTAATAACTATGATCTAGACAACACTTCAAGACAAGGTTTAATATTGGCTAGGAACTGGTTCTACAGTTAACGTTTTAGCACTACTTCTAAAAAAAAATGGCAAGGTGAGAGAGTAAAAACTCATTAATGTATTAAAATGCATAAAATGAAGAATCTCATGGACTGGCAGTGAAAAACCCACCCCAAACGCCATAGGCATCAATAGGGTTTTTTATACGTTCAAAATAGTTTACACAACCTCACAACAGCTTGCTTGGTATGGGCTTGTCCCATGGACAGCTAAGAGCTCAGGTAATCTCCCTGCATAATGGCCTTCTCTTTATATGTTTACTATTAATTAAATTATCTACATCGCAAGGACCAACCGTGGAGTTTCAGTTTCCCTGTTTGACCTGTTCAGCTCAAGAAATTACCAAAACCTTTTTTTCTGAATGAAACAAAGGCAAAAAGAATGTTCTGTACAAGCCCTGTTACTAAAGCTCTTTTAAAAACAGCAGTATAGTTCCCTTTAAATGTGGCAAATTATAATAACTATACGGTAGCGCTTGCGTTTTTTTTGTAGTACACAAGGAAAACACTGGAGCTATAAGTGCAGGGGCTGCATGATAAGGGATCCGAAAAACCAGCAGCCAGATTACACTAAATTGTTAAGAGATTGGCAGAATCAGGTGCAACTGTATTTAGGTGAGAAGGAAAGAGTTAAGGCAGGAGAAATCTGGTCTGGGGGGCAGAGAAAGAGAGGGATGTGATGTCAAAAAAAGAAGCACTTACTTCCTTATAGGGATGTAGCGAACCTCACAAAAAAAGTTCGCGAACCCGTTTGCGAACTTCTGCCAAAAAGTGCGAACTTTGCGAACCCCATAGACTTCAATGGGAAGGCGAACTTTGAAACCTAGAAAAGCCATTTCTGGCCAGAAAACTGATTTTAAAGTTGTTTAAAGGGTGCCACGACCTGGACAGTGACATGCAGGAGGGGGATCAAGGGCAAAAATTTCTCTGAAAAATACGTTGTTGTAATCAGTAATCAGAAAATAAAAGCAGTCCTTACAAGGACTATTGGGTTACAGCAGATGAGATCAGCAGGACAGCTGCCCACAGCAGCTACATACAGAGCAGTAGAAAGTAGATTACTAGTCAGCAAAACTACCTAAACTATCCCTCAAACCCCTGCACAGCTCTCTCCCTATGCTAACTCATCAAGCACACACAGGCAGAATGTAAAATGGCTGCTGGGCTTCGGTTTATATATGGAAGGGAGTGGTCCGGGGGTGGTCCAGGAGGGAGAGCTGCCTGATTGGCTGCCATGTATCTGCTGGCTCTGGGGTGAGAGGTCAAAATTTGGCTCCAGCTAAGGCGAACCCAAAATTGCGAACATCGCTAAAAGTTTGCGAACTTGCGAACACCCAATTTTTGTGCGAATTAGTTCTCCGGCGAACAGTTCGCTACATCTCTACTTCCTTATGTTCTGAGCTATTAGAAACATCCCACCCTTCCTCCCACTTTTTGCATATTTTGTAAAATGTCAGGAGTTTGTCTTCTTTTTGTTCTCATATTATCTATTAATAACTTAATGTGGATGTTTTCCTGAATGCCTTGTTATATTGTGCTTTCTGTATCTTTATACGGGATAAACTTGAGAGTCAGCATTGTATTTAATCATGTTCACTATGATTGCTTGATCCAGGGAATGTTTCCAATTGCCATGGGGGTCAGGAAGGAATTTTTTTTACCTCTTGAGGCCTAATTGGCACAGGCTTCAGGTTGGGTTTTTTACCTTCCTCTGGATCAAAACAGTGGATATATGATAATGTATTTTCAGTTATATTTATCACAGCAGCGGTAGGACCTTGCCAGAGTACTGCACAGGTAATTTTAGCTGAGGGAGAAAGGAGGTTCTCTCCTGTGACTGCACGGTGGATTGATTGATACAGATGCTACTACTGCTTGTGCTAGGTGACAGCCTGCTTGGCTGCAGATCCAGGACCGACAGCAGGGCTGCTGAACTTCTCTCACGGTTGGTGATGCAGCTCCTGCTGGTAGCAGAGTTTGGGGCCATCCTCTCTGTAGGTAGAGGCAGTCTAATACTCATTCAAGTCTTCATCAAGGAACAGCAGAGCATAGTAGCGACCTCTTATGGAATTATGGCTTTAGAATATTGCCTTGGGTTAGTCTGGCATGGTCCAATTTATTTGATTAAATGTGAATAAATGCTGTGGCGATTTTCTTCATCTCTGTCTCCTGATGTTTCAGTAAGGTATGTAACAAGGGGGTTCAGTGGGGTGCCTCAAGGCGAAGGGTCAATTGAGGAGTCCCCTTGTCATAAATTTTGTGCTGATATTGTTATTGTTTCTTAATTATTTTAATTAACCACTGTTATGGTATTCTGGCTTCTTTCAGTTAGCTCTGAATAGTAGTCATTTCTAGGTTGTTTTTTCTATGTTTTCATTGTCACTACATACTCAGTAATGCTTTTGGACTTATGCTTAGTATATTTTATAGTAACATCACTTTTGCAGCAGTGGACGTGTGAGCTGCATGTTAACTTTTGTTCCCTTAATCCGTTGCCTTGCATTTATTGAACCTTCTCTGTTATCTGTCCAGCACCCTCTCTGTCTTAATCCACTTTGGAGAGAAAATATCATGCTCTAATTTTATTACTGTGCATAATTTTGTAAAGTTGGCATATATTAGTACTTTCATTACCCTATTCAAGGTCACTGCTGAGCAGACTGAAAATAAAGGTTGGCTATGTCTGAACCCAAAGTTACCAAACTTGTGGAAAATTCTTCATCAACCTGAGTATTTTACTTCAATCTTATAAAATCGGGTGCTGAATGAGCTGATTAAACACAGGAGCACTGCAATAATGGAAAGAGTAACTGTATTTCATTTTATAACTGGGTGTCAGATTTATTTAACAATAAGAGGCCCATATCTGTATTCTGTATGAATCAGTGAACTGAAACAGCAGCTATTAACTGTGTTTTCTCCTTTGCAAACAATATTACAATGTAAAACTGCTAGACTATGGCTTTATCACACCTTGAATGCTGCATTATTAACTTTTAAATACACTGTGAAAACATGCTCAGTTAATCAGATGTCATTCTTTTAAGTTTATTTTTTTTTATTTTTTTGTAGAGCAGCTATAGGCCATCAGCCTAAACAGTATGGGCTCAAATGGGACAGAGATCTTAAAAAAATGACCACTGGGAAGGTGGGTGAGGGATGGACACCTGTTGATGGAGTAATACTGCTGACTCAAACTACTTCCTTATCTCTGCCTAGGGATGAGCAAACATCAACACCTGTAGGGCAATGTAAATGCCATTCCGGATTATAACACCTTAACCGCAATGTTACTTTCTTTTCATTGACTCCAATGCATTTCATGGTTTTATAAACTTTTACATAAAGTGAACAACACATTTGCTCTTCTCAGTTTCCATCAGGAAAGTAAATATATAGTGAACCATCCAAGAACAAGATGTTTTTGTAGCAGTTAACTATGCTTTTAAGAACCACTGACACCAGTGTTGTTAAAGATCTCTAAAATGTGTGTGTCAGAGTGGAAACCATTTTCCTTTACTGCTACAGAAAGAGCCTCCTGAGAGAAAGAGAAAGTGTAGTGGATAACATGTGCTCTTATGGGAGAAGCAGGGGGAAACCATAAGAGTAAGATGGCTTCAATAAGGTACAGCAATAAAAAAAGCAAGAAGCTTCCACCCCAAAAAATGTTTTGCACAGAAAAATATGTGAGAAAATGAGGACCCCAGTGCATTTGGCTCATAAAAAATGTCTATTGACTTCAATGCATTTAGAGTACGGAAAAAACTCAATCACATAAAACCACTGCAGAAGTTCTTCATAAAGTCATATGCTGCAACTCAGAAAAGTCTGACTCATTGGCTCTGGAGGTTGTAAAATTGAGTCTACCTTGGTGATTAGTAGGGATGTACCAAACCCACTTTTTTGGTTTGGGGACTAAACCCCCAAACCCACCCTGATGGATTCTACCGAATCCCGAACCAAATCCTAATTAGCGCGGCATTTAGGTTCCCCCTAAATGTTAACCCTTTCTGAATGCAAATTAACATATGCTAATTTATGCTAATTAGGATTCGGTTAGGCCAGGACCATGGATTCGCTGAAACCGAATCCATCAAAAAAAGGCCAGATTCCCAAACCAAATCTGGGATTCGGTGCATCCCTAGTTATTGGATCTAGGAGACCTAACTCAGGACATACATGTTTCAAAGAACTGAAGTATGTAAAGTCCTAAGTGGCATCATCGGGTGCAGTTTCAAGCAGACTAACCCCTCAAGTCCCCTCATAACCCCCATCAGCAGGCTATTCAGCAGACATTTTTACACAAATAAGTGAAAATCAAATCTGACAATGCCAGAAGAGTGGCTTATGTACAAATATATGTAGGGGCCAGTAGTGGCCTGGAGGAACTTTTTGACTTGAAGCTTTCCATATTGTGGCAAACCAAATTATCAAGAATTGGTCTTGGTCTCTCAGACTTTTAAAGAATTGTTTGGAGGTTTGGAATGTAATGGCCACAAATCAAACCCATAAATGCAAGAGATTATTCTGTTTTTCGATAGAGAAGGTGGATACCCTTTCAAGGATATTCTGTTTTACTTTTCTTTCAAATGATTTAGAGAATGAAAAAATAGACCAAGAGGGAGTATTGGTCATAGCCATAATCCTCTGTTGCCAAGGCAGCCTTGATTCCCTGTTCTGTACCAATTAGTGATATAGCCTCTGTGTACATGGCACATCCTTGCATCAAAATTGACTTGCCTGCAACATCCATGCATCACGATTAACTGACTTGCGTGTGACATTACTGTGTCATGATTGACTTGCTTGCCTGCCATCCCTGTGTAGACTGAGATCAAGATCAGCACATCCAACATGTGCATTTCATTGCCATCTGCTAAGTGTCAATTGGTAAAATGGAAATAGTGTTATTACCTCTCCCTGCCACTAACTCTGAGCAGAGAGGCATGCAGTGACATCACTGGGTGGGGCTATGATGTGACAATCAGCAATTGACAGATTGCCATGTCCATCTCAAAGAGTCCTGCCACATAGCCCTTCCAAAAATTGGCCTGTTATGGTTAAAACCAGACAGGTGGCAGCCATAAATGGAAGGCTGTGCAGCATTCCATCCATCCGTCAAAAACACCATAACCACTATGTAATTTTGCCTCCCAATTTACTCCAAAGTATAATTTTGTGGTTATCGGAATTTTTTGACAAACATCTAAACAGTTTCCCTCATCACTGACAATAATTATTGGCCCTGACTGACAAATTCTGAGGGTGTGATTCCCTAGTTTAACATTGATTCGTTGCTGTAAAGAGAGAAAGTTTTGCAGTCTGTTGTTACTGTATATCAAAATTAGCTTTTGTTGAGCAGCAATCTTGTCCCTCCCTTCTTTAGCTTTGGGAAATCCCATGTTGGTGAAATGCCTGCCATGAGCGACTTGGGAAATTGAGAAATCTTATCTTGCTGTATTTATTTCCAAATCACTTTCCATATATCAACTTCCCCTCCTTCTTCTAAATGAGCAATGTGGGTGTCAATGATCCTTTTTTTAAACAAAAATGCTTGCTATAATCTAAATGGTAACTAACTAGTGAACTTTTCCGCATAGAAGATATCTACCCCTATTAAGACCTGGAAGCACCAAGGAAGAACCAAGATGTACAAGAAAAAGTGGATTACGCCTTTTAAATAGTACCTCCCAGTTGTTTGCAAAGTGTGAATTTACATTTTTTTGGTGAAACATCTGTCCTTACAGCTTTGCTTAGGCTTTGGTGGTACTGGGAAATATATAATAATCTAATCTAGAATAGTTACTACTAGCAAAAGGGTAAATAGCAATTCCTAATCTGAGGGATGCAGAGTGCTCCAGGTGCTAAATATTAACGTGGAATAGACCCTTCGATGTGTCCATTAAAGGATTTAATGGTTGAGTTATATCAACTCCTGGTGACAGCAACCTATTTGCGAAGTCTCTATTTTGTTAGGGAATGTGTGTTTGGTTGGTACACCAAATAAATCATTAGAGGGCTGGATGCTCACTGTAAGGGGGCTGCTGGTAATTTCCCCCAAAATTCCCCCTTCAAATTCCAGTTAATAAATTGACCCAATAACTTGTCTTGCTTTTACCTTTGGAAAGAGATGCATGCAGTTCTTCTGGGTCAAGTCAAACTGCCAGTTAATTTAGATACATTTAGGTGAATATGCATTCTGCAATGAGATATTCATTCTACTGCAAATTCTCTTTGTGCCCAGTACATTTTCAGTAAGATGTTTTATTGCATACACTGCACACTGGCACAAAGGAAACAATTATTCACACACAAAAATGTTTTCACTTTTCATTTTTTCTCTGTTAATGACTTTTATTAAATTCCCAAAATAAAATCAAATCTAAATTAATTGATCATTGATCATGGCGTATGAGGAGTTTATGTCCAATGTAACTCAAGCAAATGAAATGGTAACATCAGTCACACTTATTCTCGTATGATTTATACAGCTCTGTGTATAGGAGCAGCCTCCATTAATGATTAGCATTGGGGGGTGTTGATGTTGCTGACAGTTTTTCTTCCATGACAGTTAGAACAGAGCATAGAAGTATTTTACATATAAAATATTAAATAGGCTATAAATATCTATAGAAAAAATACAAATGAATTGCAAATGTTGCTGCTCTAACACTGGATAACATTTTATTTTATTCAAGCAATAAATCCCGTTACTAGCAGCGGGAATTTATTTACTTGCTGCCATACATGTTTCAAAGTTGGTTAGCAACTGGGAAAACAAATGAACAATCAGGGAACAAGTGACTTAAGGCCTTAACATAATGTTTCATATTCAAATAAATCCCACAAGACTAAAACTGTTTTGGGTTTGAAAACCTTTTTGCTTATTATTTACAATATTATGTAGGATGGAGCATTTTGTTCTTGCTAGCTAATGCACAGTCAGTAGGGAGGCAAACAATCAGAACATTAATAGCTTGCTTTTTCTATTCTTCAATAGTTCTATGCTCTACAGAGTCTTATGTTTCATTTTCTTAAATTACTAATTGTCATTTTTAAAGTTAGCATAAAATAACACTGTGTTCCAATAATCCCATGTATCTTGCAACATTTATGCACTTTAGGGATCAAATACTGCAGTAGCACTGTGTGCAATTGTTTCTACCTGTACTGCTGCTGCTACTATTTTCTTCTTTTCTGTCCAGAATTTCCCACATTTATTATCTTAACCTTACTGCTGTGTTTTTATAGATTCTACAAAATATGAACAACATTGTCTTTATAGATGTTTATAAAGTAAAAATAGGCTCCTACCTCTGCGAGTTACAGACACAAATTGCTTTTCACTTTGCTGAAGGCTCCGCATCCTTTCTTCACATATAAATGTAGCAGCTTCTTGGGGTTAGACAAATGGTTGATACCACAATGCTACAATGTGTTGTATGACACCTTTACCAATTTTTGGGTCTCTGTACTTTTAAGGGAAGGAACCTAGATGGTGCTAGAAAGGGCAGGCAGGAGATGGGTGGGTTAGCAGGGGTAGGTTGGGATTTGTAGGAAAGGGAGAGTAGCATAGAAAATGAGGTCAGGATAGGGAAGCATATCGGTGTAAGAAAGGAAAAGGAGGTCTCTTTGAAGGGAAGCAAAATGGGTATGTGGCGAGTTAAAAGCCTGGCAGTTTGACACTGTCTCATGGCTTATCTAGGGAGCATTGATAACTGGTAAACTTTCTCGGGTTCTGTAATGCCTTGGCATAATTAGTTATTAGTGATGAGCACATTTTTTAGGCAGGCATGGATTTGCTGCAAAATTATGCATTTCCCCATTACTGAATTTCTTCTTGAAACTGATGCAAAAATTGCACCATGACAAAGGTTTCCAGAGTCAAACAAGTTGCAATCGCACGTGTCAAAAATGTAATTTGGTAGCCACATTTTGAGAATGTGTCGGCATTTCACAAATTTTTCAGCAGTTTCATAAATTTTGCAGCGAAGCAAAACAGGGCAGACTAAATAGCTCTTTACATGTTTCAGCCTATTCATTTATAGTGGAGCTTACTAATGTTTAATGCTTCAAAACTAAATCTTTCAGCATGTGGTGGTAATGTTCATTAGCTATATTTAGGGGCTGATTTACTAATCCACGAATTCGAATCCGAATGGGAAAAATTCGGATTGGAAACGAAAATTTTGCGACTTTTTCGTATTTTTTGCGACTTTTTCGTGGCCGTTACGACTTGCGCGTATATTGTCGCAACTTTTTTGTATTGAGCGCTCGTAAACGGCGGGCAAAACTTTCAGACTTTGCATGATTTTGGAAGCCTCCCATAGGACTCAATGGCACTCTGCAGCTCCAACCTGGCCCAAGGAAAGTCTCCCATAGGGCTCAATGGCACTCTGCAGCTCCAACCTGGCCCAAGGAAAGTCTCCCATAGGGCTCAATGGCACTCTGCAGCTCCAACCCGGCCCAAGGAAAGTCTCCCATAGGGCTCAATGGCACTCTGCAGCTCCAACCTGGCCCAAGGAAAGTCTCCCATAGGGCTCAATGGCACTCTGCAGCTCCAACCTGGGCCAAGGAAAGTCACAATACCGAAGCTTGAATGAATCCGAAACTTTCGTACTCGGCGCGAAGGCTACAAAAAAAGTTGCAACAATTCGCGCAAGTCGTAACGCTATGAAAAAGTCGCAACAATTTGCGAAACAGTCGTAACGGCTACGGAAAAGTCGCAACAATTTACGAAAAAATCGCAAAATATATGAGATATATATGAGATCCAGCAAAAGTCAAGGTACACATGTTGAGTAGGTAAAAACGGTAGAGCTATCAGTAGTTGCCATAGCTGCACTGGGGTCCAGAAGGGTCAGCACATCGGAATGGGGGGGTTATTATTATTTTATACTATACAGAGGAGAGAGTTGGACTATAGAACAGTCTTGAGCTGGGGCCCTACAGAGCTCTACTCCACCACTGAATAGATGTATTGGACCTGGTAACTGAAATATCAGTACCATTTTTATTCCACTAGGACCATAGTTTGCACAGGTTTTGTCATTAAAACCCAAATAATGGACACTAAAAACTCTTCTTAAAAAGAGCACACATCAGATATTGTTCGTAAACTTTCAGCCTTTAAGAATTAATGAGACATTTTTGATAGCATGACATCACCTTTAGCATCTTGTTTAATCATGCAGCACATCAAAGAAATGCACTTGGTCTCACTGAATATTCATTTGTGCTGTAATCTCTAGAGAAGTGTAATCAGATAGCAATGTAAAATGTGATCATCTACAAGCATTGGCATGAGAAGCTTCTCTTTCAGAATCAATATTGTCCAGCACTGTGGCCAAGTTACAGTTACTTGGAAACTCCTTTTCTGAATGGAACTTTTGCAACCAATGGCTATAATTTGTTACAGTATGAATTTAATTGATCAAATGTCTTTAGACCACATTCTAGAATTTGAAGGTAATTATCTGTTTGTGCATATTGATGTTCTACCTGACGCAGACACATCCAGGGTCCGACTGGCTACCCTCCTCCCTCAATTACTGTAAAAGTAATAAGGTGCGGATGCAGGGGGAGAGGCTGGTGGTGGGCGAGTGAGTTGTGCGTGGGCCCCAGGGGCCCCAGAGGGTGTGTGGGTACCCACCGGGGTATTAGGTAAGTTAATACATTTCCACCTTTCCTTCTCTTTTAAGTGATCACTTATATAGCAAATTTCTCATTCTCATGGGACTCAAAACACTTTACAGCAAACAAGGCAGCCATTATAGGTGAACAAATTGTGCTGGGACACCAGGGGATTAAAGGAAAACTAAAGCCTAAATTCAGAAGTTGGGTAGAAATGTTATACAGTATGTTTTGGGCTTCTGTGCCAGCTCAAGGCAACTACAGCCCTTAATCCCTGAATATCTGTGCCCCCAAACATGCCCCAGTAGCTCCCCATTTTCTTTTCTGCTGATTCACTGCACATGCTCTGTGCTGCTGTCACTTACTGAGCTTAGGGACCCACCCACATACTGTATATATAGAATATTAATGTCACAATGTAAGGCTGATTAGTACTTAATACAGATAATTACTACATGGCAGCTCAGAAACCAGTGTAATAAGCATCAGAATTAAATAATCAGCCCTGTAGCATCAGTTTATATGACAGGCCAACCTCATTTTTTGCTTGATAATTTGGGACAACCCCTAAGCTTAGCTTCTCAACAGCTGCCCAAAGCTCACTGACCATGTGGGTGTTGCAGACACTTTCCAAAATGGTGACACCCTGTGACAAGTTTGATGTCCTGGATATTGGCTGCTATTGAGATGCTGAAACTTTAGGCTAGTGTAATAAGTTCAGTGTATAAAACATGGAATTTCAAGCCATATTCATTTTTAATTTTTAGGGAATCAAACCAGGATTCTTGCATGACGTCTTACATCATAGGCTGAACCTCACTGAACCTCTAGGCCAACTCCTCCAGTCGTTGCAGGATATACTGTAATTGTACAGGGATACAGAATTTGTTACACAAGTTGTAGAACTGTGTTAATAGTTACCATATGTAATATATACAATAATAAGTTGACTTATAAGGTTTAGTTTACACTTTTAAAACAGGAGTAGATGAGTTAAAGTAATATAAATGTTTTTGTTTTGTATTAAAAGTTTTCAGCCCTTGCTAACAAACTACACCAGATGCAACAATATAGCGTTTCAGCAAGAAACAATTACATGCTACAGACTTATGATATCCCATTACAATTAAAATGTATAATATAAATTGGAAAGCATTTGTTGAGAGGCCTAATCTAATTTTCTATGTGTCTAAACAAATCAAAAAAATTAATTTGGGATATAATCATCATTAATACAAGAACAATTTCTTGTACTAATGACATAAAAGCCAGAGAAACTATAATCAAATAGAACATGATGATAAGTTGATTAAGTTGGGTTTATGTAAACAAGTGCATATACTGTACACTATCTGAACATAGTTGGCCATCTTTAATATATTGCAGTATGTTCAAGCTGGCCAATTATGTTCAGATCTTACTGGTTGCTATAGGTTACTGCTCCTTGACAAATGTACTGCCTTTTATTACATATGGGGAGAATGAAAGATACAATCAGTGGGGGGTGCCAAATTTTAGGTATCCTAACAATTGCAATCACTTACCTGATGCCCCAGCCCCGTTCTCCTGTCAGCAGAAGACTGCAATGGCCCAGGGTTCATGCAACCTAGTTTTCATCTTCCTTCACTTATCTATCTTCAGAATCCCAGGGCTGATGAATTTGCAGAAGGGTGAAAAACCCAACTTTCTTGTTTCTGTTGTCAATACATATATATCAATTGAGTGATCAATGTTGTTTATGCACATTTTTTCCTAAATCCAACTGAATCTGTATCAAATAGGAGGGATATTTCAAATTAGCATCAACATGTTCTTCTGGTGCAGATAAGCAATTGGCTACATTGTTACTTTAACTTTAAATTAAAACCCATCCTATTTATATGGGTCTTATATAGCAGCTTGATTTACATCCTACAGCCTTAATGTCCATCTCCTTACCTAGTGGGGCTGTGATGAACAAACATGTAATATGTAGAAGTTCTGCTATGAATAAGCAACACTACAGGTTATGTATAAGAAAGAAAGAGACAGATGATTCTTGCAGCAAAGGTTCTTATCCCCAGACACTGGAGAGACGAAAATCCCCCTACCGTTGAGGAATGGTTTGCAGTTATGAATGAAATATACACAATGGAAGAAATTACATCCTCCATCCATGAGAAACAACAGGAGTTTGTGTTGTGTTGGCAGCCTTGGCTCTCCTATCTAAGCTCTCACAATAGCCTATGATTAATATTGTACTTAGCTCCATGCCATACCGAGTCAATGTAAGATTATCACATTGTTACTTACCTTGAAAATGCCGTGTAGTTCTCTCTGGTTCCCTTTTCTTTCTTCTCCCTCCCTGCTCTCCTCTCCTCGAACCCTCCCGAACGTGGCCTTCTGATGGTCTTTGGTTCCTTCTTCTCCCCTTCCTCACCGGTCTACTTTTCTCCTCCTTCCCTATCACCTTATATTACTCATTGTTTATAACTAAGCACATCTGATTGTAAGCATCTGCTATGATTTACATGACAACAATGCTGTAACTATATTGGGAGTTATTCAATAAAGATATGTTGAAATACAAAAAAAAAAAAAAAAAAGAAAGAGAAATAACAGTCACAGATAAAACCACATCATTTAAAAGCAAAATGTAAAACTTCATTCTGGATAGTGATACAATTCTCCAGGAAAAAGTTATATAGAAAATTTCTTAGAGGAGCAAACTATTGTTTTGCCCAAATAAGTGATTTGGGCATTTATGCTCTTTAATACAATAACCATCTGAAAAACAATATTACTTTGTGAAATATGAGTTTCCTGGTGGAATACTCAGATCCAGAACAAGCAAGATCCTGGGGCCTAAAATCATTTCCAAACAAAACACAAGAAATATTGACACAAGGAGGCTTGCAATAAGCACTTGCCAGGAAAACCTATTTAATCCAAAGCACATATGTACAGGATGTTAGTAGCATTTTCCTAAAGGAGTTAGAGGATCACACTGGTGGTAAAGTAAAGCTTCGTTGAGAATTTAAACTTCAGATGTTTGTCATAGTTCTGCACATGGATTTCAGTGAGAGCATCTGTTGCTTGGAATTTGTTCAATCAAACAAGAAGGAAAGAAATAGCATCCTAGCAAGGGATTACTGAAGGCAACATTCATCCATGCTCCTATTTAAACGACTGCTTCATGTTTGTCATATACCTCTGAAAATATAGACACAATTTTTCTTTAACAAGACTATAATGTTTAAATTATCTATAACATACAGGTTCTTGATCAGCCAAGGTACACTTTGTTAAGTGATTCAAATGTCAAATGTACAGTTTGACATAATTTTGACATAATCTATAATTTTTAAAAAATCTAAATGTTCATATTTAGTTATGAAGATTTGTGTTTGGTTTGGTTTTTAGTGCTTTCAGGGTCCAAAGCTGTTTCATGCTTACAATGCCATGTACACTTGAAACAATGCTTTTCTGTGTCTTATCTGCTGAATAAAAACACTTCAATTTCTTATACTGGAGTGTTGTTCTTGATTCTTGATTGATACCTCTGTGATAGGAGACACTGTTAATTGAGCACCCATAGTCAAGAAAACAAGTTGTAGAAGAAGTGAAGTGCAACACTGAACCTTATGAGTAGGCATCATCTAAGGCAGTCATCCCCAACCAGTGATTCATAAGCAACATGTTGCTCCCCAACCCCTTGGATGTTGCTCCCAGTGGCCTCAAAGTAGGTGCTCATTTTTGAATTTTCGGCTTGGAGGCAAGTGTAGATTTCATAAAACCCAGTGTATTGCCAAACAGAGCCTTCTGTAGGCTGCCAGTCCATATAGGGGCTACCAAATAGCCAATTATAGCTCTTATTTGCACCCCCAGGAGCTTTTCCCATGTTTGTGTTGCTCCCCTCTTTTTTCATTTAATGTGGCTCGTGGGTATAAAAGGTTGGGGATCCCTGATCTAAGGCTTCAGGAAAAGTAACAAACAAACTGCAATGGCTGGATATAAGTGAACAAATGAAAAATACAGGACCTTAAATAATATTTAGACATGGTCAGGACATATATTATTGGCAAATGATTATTGAGTTTGTTACTGGTCCTTTAAAAACATGTTCAGCTCCCTGTACTCAACACCTGTTCCCAAACTTTGTCTGCTACAGTAGTTCAGAATAGAGAGAGCAAAATAAAATAGCTACACTTCTAAGGGATTAACAAAATCATTTTATTCAATTTGCACTCAAATGTCCTTTGTAGTAGAACAAATAGGCTCCCACAGTATGTGAGTTTGATTCCATGGGGCTGATTCACTAAAGGTCGATAAAACAAGCGCTATTTATAGCATACGTTAAAAATTTTATCACTTCTTATTCTTTGCGACTTAACGCTCAATTCACTAAAAGGACACTTGTCATAATTAAGAAGCGATGTTCTTTGCGTTATTTAACTCGCAATGAGCGATTTTCTTGCGTTATTTCCCGCCGCGTGCGTTATATTTCGCTGCTTGCTATATTAGCAAACGATATTCCGCACGTAACCGTTACTTTCTGAAAACTACTGTTCTGAAAATGACCATTTCCCTGAAAACTGGAGGCTGCATCACTCTAGGGCCAACACAGACTTGAAAAAATCCCACTGCAAAGTCCATATTGTGTTGCCAAAAGCTCACAAACTGCAATTTTCTTTAAGTACCGCCTGCCCCAAGCAGGTGTTAATATTCGCACAGATTAACGCAATATTTTGCACGTTTAACGCTTCATATGCTTTTGTGAATCATGCGTTAGTACTGATTTTATTCGCTAATTAACGCAATGCGAGGTAAATAACGCTTTGCTTTGCTATGATGCATTTTTTTGCGCATGCGATATGCAGATTAACGCATGCGAAATGACTTTGATGAATCTTATTTATTGCATGCTTTTTAAGGCAAAAAAGCATACAATAAGCGTTATCGACCTTTAGTGAATCGGCCCCCATTTGTCTTGTTAATGGTGCCAGGAAATATATATGGAAGTCAATAATTTGGACCCCAAAATTTCACCCATCACTACTCACTTATGGAGCTAACAGATCAAATGTATTGATATGGATGGTCCTCTAACGTCCTCTTATGTATGTAAAATGTTTCTGATTTGCTGCCCAAGAGCTCCTCAGAACAAGGTATTACTGCTTTTCACACTGATAAGTCATAGGGCTTGGCTGCTAGTCCTTTTGTCATCAGATTTGAATGCAGCTGTGCTTATTTGGATTCAGCTCATTAGCGTGTGTACAGCACATTATCGACCCATTAAATAAACCCCCAAATTTCTCAGTTGCTTAAATTAGCTTGGGCATTTATGTAGTAGCAAGTGAGTTCAGTAGGGTTAAGTCCTAATAATTTGTGGCTTTGATG
The DNA here is from genome assembly GCF_000004195.4 of Xenopus tropicalis. NCBI lineage: Eukaryota > Metazoa > Chordata > Amphibia > Anura > Pipidae > Xenopus > Xenopus tropicalis. The sequence goes on from NC_030677.2 coordinate 159,635,066, forward strand.
CCTTGATTTTATATTAAAAGCACTCCATTAAGATGCATTTAAACGTATGTGTTTTCAGTGTTTGTATTGGCGGCTACAGTGAAGTGGGGAAAACATTTCTCAAGCCTGAGCACCCCACTGATTTGCTTAATATATTGCTAGAAAATATAAAAATAGAGATACTAAAATTGTCTTGGTGTGCTTGGCATTTCTAAATTTCGTAAAGCTAGAGTCTTACGTGATGATTTAAGCTAGAATATTACATGATGAAAAACATTGTAACAGTTTATCAATGAGTTAGCAGCTATGCAAATTGTATTGTAGTGATCATCGGTCAGATGTGACTGTTTATTGTTTAGTCAGTTTAGCCATCATTTATAACCAATAGATTGAATTTCTTTTTCCTTTTTTTGTAACTTACATTTTTATTTTTCTCATGAAGAAACAAGTAATATTGCAGTATTTTGTATAGTCATACATATCTCGTTCAAACGTATCTCGGTTCAAATGAATTAAGCACAGTGTATGCTACAGAGGCTAAAGGTTAAGATTTAAACAGATAACTAAGGATTCGTGCTAACTCCTTTGTGGGATAATACTGGAGAAAATCTGCCCCAAAATAGTAACCTGACTGCCTCTAAGACTAATTGTATACCATATGCAATACCTCAATGCTACTTTATAAAATGAAAGATAGTTTTCTCTCAGTATTAAAGCTACAGTACGTATAACTGATCAATTGTTAGCTTATATGCATTGTTACATATTTATGAAGCCACCTTTAATTTTATTCTTCACTACTCATTATTCACATTATCTTGATCCTACCGACCCTAGGAGGAACTATGCTGGTGACGGAAGTGTATAGAAACACCCACAGAGATGTATTACAACAATAAAAAATGTTCAGACATTCTGATGTCTGTACCAGAGCAAGTAACAATAAGCAGAAGGAAAAATGTTATTGTTAAGCCCCCATGAGTAGTGATGAGCGAATCTGTCCCATTTCGCTTTTTAAAATTTGCGAAACGGCATGAAAATTCGCGAAACGCATTTCTTACACAATTTTTTTGTCGCCTGCATCTATTTTTTTGGTGCCCGCGTTTATTTTTTTTGACGGCCGCGCCTTTTTTGACGCGACCTTGCCCTTTTTTAACGCAACAGCTCCCTTTTTAACTCACCCGCACCATTTTTGATGTGACAGTGCCCAATTTGGTGTGCGACAAAACAAAATTCCGTGCAACAAATGTTTCTGTGGCGAATTTTCACCAAAGTTTTGTCAAACAGTTCGCCAATGGTGAAATGCAGAAATTTGCTGTGAATCCATGTCTGGCGAAAAAATTCGCTCATCACTACCCATGAGCCTTCTGATTTGCCCAGATTCTATCCCATATGTACCTAAGCACACCCACAGTAGTGTTTCGGAAAGGATCAGAGAGAATACACTGACTATAGCAATTTGTTATGTCATTTTTATGTCATACTTAGATTGTAAGCTCTGCGGGGCAGGGACCTCCTTCCTACTGTGTCTCATACCACATGGCACTTATATATATATATATATATATATATATATATATATTTATTGTATTTATTTATTATATCACTCTTATATCCTCCCTGTGTGTAATTTTGTATTCTGTAAGATTGTACAGTGCTGCGTACCCTTGTGGTGCTTTATAAATAAAGTTATACATACATACATTTTGCTATATATTACTGTGATAACTAATACTATTTGATAATAATGCCATTAAAGAGAAAGGGAAATTCTCTATAGGGTGCCAATATGTTAGACACCCCCCAGTGAAGATCATCACTAACCTTAGACCCGGACTTGTGCTTCAGTCCGCTGAATAATTCACTGTCCCAGGGTACTGCTCCTGCTGCTTAGCTCCGCCTTCTTGTGTGATGGCCCTGTGATCCTTTGTGCTGCCCGGATAGCACACATTCGCAATAGTGAAAAATTTTGCTTTTTTTTTAAATAAAGTTAAAGTCCATTATTACCTGTGGATGTCCTGGGGCATATTGCGATAACTTTTGCGAAACTGCTGAAAATTTAGCAAAATACCAAAAAAAAATGTTGACACGCGCGGCTCCATACCTGCTGAAAAATAATCATCCCTAGTAGTGTGCAGCAAGAATAGCACCCTGGGTGACCTACCCTAAGCGATGATGTTCACTGTGGGGTGTTTAACACCAGTGATATTGCCTTTACTTGTCCTTTAAACTATGTTACAAAAAAACTATATGCTTATCTGCTAAAATGACTATAATATTAGTGTGCATTTTAACACAAATAATTGTGTTCCCTTATTGCTTTGATATTGCCCACACTGTTAACCAATCACCATTCTTTTGTAGCTGTGGATCTACTGTTGCTGAAATAACATTTCTAGAATGATTTGAGGATAATACAGTAAAAGTTAATGGAGGAAATATAATCCTCAAAGAAAGTAGAGGTAATAGGTAGAGCATAGGAATGAGATGGGTTCCAAGGGTATAGACATAAGACCCACAACTAAATACACTCCAAAAACACAATTAAAAATTGTTTATTGTTCCTAAGACTGTTTTGTATTAGCAAGTTGAAAAAAATAAATACTTGAAATGTCTCTAGAGTTACCACAAACACATATTTTATTGGTGAAAAGACATTCATCCTATTGTTATGCAGTTAATAAATCACATCGGCCCTTACAGCAAACACTGCAATGTAATCAATGTAATATGGCTGTATTGTAAATATCTATCTGTTAATATGTTGTTTTTTCTGGCTCTTTAAGCTTGCTTTTCTTGCTAGATATTCTTCATTGTCAGCAAGGTCACACAGACCTCCACAGAAGAACATAAACTTCCCAAAGCCACAGTGAAAAGTTATCACCATTTTCAAGAAAAAGATACACAGTTGAAAGAAATAATATGATAAATAGTTCAACAGATACTTTTGTCGGTTCATTGCAAAAGTGGAAGGAATGACTGTTTTTCATGTTCATTGCAGATATACCTGGAGCATACTATGTCACCGAGGGCAGGTCATTAGGGAGATAACACTTCCATGTCCTGTTCTGATGGCCTTTGTGATAGCTCTTCTGATCAATAGTTCTCTGTTATCTCAAGGATTAAGAGTTGGCTATATGTTACTGGTAGATTTCATATTGCCAATATTAATGTTTCAAGGTTCTCACGGTTACTTTAGATAGCTTCAGTTGTTCAAGGTGTGTGTATTTAATGCAGTCAGTATTTTACTTGCAGTTGTATAACAAACAGTTAATAAAAAGAGGCAAAGGATAGAAAATGTAATTCTAAGCAACTTCCATTATACATTAATTTAAAAACGTGGCTATTTTTTCAAGTTATTTGTAAGTTCATTTAATTGTGGCAATTAGATATACCACTGGTGGGGTACGGAAGGTTAGACAATATCTAGCAAGAACTGCTGGATAGGACTGGATGTGCCACAACAGGATAAATGTATGTATGTATATGTATGTATATCTTTATTTATAAAGCGCTACTTATGTACGCAGCGCTGTACAGTAGAATACATTAATACATAGTATAATACAAAGATATAATAATATAATACATAATACAAAGTATAATAATAAATACAGATAAATACAGCAGCAATAAGTTAAGAGTCGAGGACACAAGAGGAAGGAGGTCCCTGCCCCGTAGAGTTTACAATCTATATGGGAGGGTAACTAACAGACACAAATAGACAAATATAAGTGCTGTAGGTCACAGTGGGTGACACTACAATATAAGTGCCAAAACAACTAAATTGCACTTACGCGCTGTAGAATATGTTGGCGCTTTATAAATAAATGTTAATAATAAAAACTATTCCCCCCCCCCCACTAAGCATTTTCATTGGGTATTTAGTGATCCCCTGGACTTAGATTAGGGCTCACCTATCTATTAACATGTAGGGTGCATTATACTCTTTGCTGAATGTGCTACAACAAATGCCAACATGCTTTGCTGTGTGGTGTCAAACTGTGGCCCATCTGTAGTAGATTCTGCTATTCTTTTGCTTTAATGAGCGATGGGCATTACCCAAAATTTCTGCCACTGATTTGTGTCACAAGATTGGGATTTGAGTTTCTTACCAACTAAAAGTGCACAAGTGCCAACACACTTCCAATAACTTTATATTCATTTCAACACCATTGAAACTATATGCAAGATGTACTTACTAGGAAGGAATATCTGTTGTCCCTAGCTTGAAGCTTTGCTCAGTTACATGTTGTATATTAGGAGTACTTTTGTCCAGGCTTTTAACATTATTGTGCACAAGAAGAAGAATACTGGTTACTTGTAAATATTTCCATCCTTAAAGTCATGCTGATGCCTTTTCCAAGAGCCAATGTGAAGGCCTCATTTGTAGCTGTGCAGCTGCTTCAATATTAAAGCTGTTGAACATGTAAGCTGCTGGCTATGTGGCGTTAGCAGCCTGACTTCCATTACTTATACAGGGTGCAGAAGTCAGGTGTTTGAGAGACAGTACAGAGGTAAAGGGGGATTTGTATCTGTCCTCCCCAGGACTCAAAAACATGAGCAGAAATTTACCGATTGGAAGGCAGTATGCAACAGGTTGACACAATCAGACTGTCCCTGTGGCCTTGAATTGCTGCATGTGTCTGTGCCCCACTATGGAGTGCAGAGACCCATAGCTACCCTGTTGAATACAGTGCTGTCTGCATTTAGCAGAATTGTATTCATGAGGGGCAAGCCATAGTCTTCCCCATCCTGACCTCCACCCTATTCCTAGGGAGTTTGGAAGTGGCAGAAGGCTCCTTACCACCTGCCATACAGTGGGACTGCCCTGCACCAACGGACACTGCCTCATGCTGGAGTTTTTTTATTTGACACAAGGTGCAGAGTGCGGCCAGACCAGGGGTAGAGGTACTACCTAATTGAACATAAAGGACCGCAAGTGCTTTTGCACTTTGTAAATGACCCCTATGGAGATCTGGTAGTTGCATGCATATTATGTCAGTGGCTAAATGACTTGCATAATTATTTGGTCCTCTGACCCAGTTGCTGAAGGATCCAGTATCTGTAGGTAAATAGTATCTGCTTGGTGTAAACATTTGTAAATATGTCATGTATTAATTTGGATTTAATAACTGAATATGGTTATGTGCAGTCTGCTTGAGCCCAATATATTTCCTCCTAATAACACAACTCTAAAAAAAATACATTTTTGAAAAAATAATCTTTGAACGTGAGACTACCACAGACAGTACTGGCTGGGCCACATGTCATGTCCCACAAGGAAGCAGAGAGCACAAAGTGACCTGAGTGTAAGTCAAGCATGGCAAATGTTCTTACTGACCTAGCTGTAGGATCTTAGGGGATACATTCTTATGGTGTGTGCATGAACCAGCCAGCAAAATATATCAAACTAAGTGATCAAATGCTTACATTTCTTTTCTATGTCAACGGCTTACTGTAAGGTCATTACTGTAGCACCATGGATAACCTACCTGCACCACCCTTACCTGCATCAACTTAAGTAACAGCATCTGTTTCCTTGTAAATGAACAATGCAAGTGCAACAGGACACATCAGAAACTAAAGGTGCCCTATGGTGCATTGTCTATAACCTTTTCTTTACATCAGGATCAGCCCTTCAAATCATTTGTCACTTTTGATCCAGTACATAGCAAAACAAATCTATCTTTTCTTGAAATGAGAAAGATCCTTTTGGATTCAGCGGTAGTGATAAGATTACTCATTTTATCTCCCTGAATCTTTGTGCTGACCTTCAGTATAATAAACCTCTGTAGAATGACAGATCATTTGTAAATATGTGTCAGCAGCATTTATCTTTTGCCAGTATAGTAACGGAGAACTCCTTGGTCAAGTCTGCCCTATTTTTTAGAATTTCTAAAATGGACCAACTGCTCAGCATTAGGAATTGAGCATGGCCTATTTTTATTTAGGCCCTGCACATACTGAACATTATTAGAAATTATCCCATCTACATGCCATGTGGACAATGAAGTTGGTTGTATATTATACTATTATTTTTGCTATAAAATGGCTGCACTGTGAGCTGTATGACTGTGGCCCCAGGAAAATGTTCTGTAGGTGCCAAGGTCTAAAATTAACAGCTAATCTTTGTATATAGTCCTCCAACTATCCAACTCTATCAATGAAATGCATTAGATGCTTTAGGGCTCTGGCACATGGGGAGATTACTTGCCCGCGACAAATCTCCCTGTTCGTGGGCGACTAATCTCCCCGAAATGCCATCCCACCGGTGAAAATGTAAATTGCCAGTGAGATGGCATATGCGGTGGTGCAATTTGAATCTTCATACCTTAAGTCTACTAAGAAATCAATAAAACATTAATTAAACCCAATATGATTATTTTACATACAGTAAGGAGTAATTATATCTTAGTTGGGATCAAATACAAAGCACTGTTTTATTTTTACAGAGAAAAAGGAAATCAATTTTAAAAATCTGAAATATTTGATTAAAATGGAGTCTATGGGAGACAGGCTTTCTGTAATTCGGGGCTTTCTGGATATCGGGTTTCCGGATAAGGGATCCCATACCTGTATGTGAAAACCAATGGCCACAGTCCAGATGCCAGCCTAATATGATTTATAGCATAACAAACCTATACATGCATTTTTCTGGTGTTTAAGATTCATGTGTAATAACCAATACTGTACTGTATCTTTGAGCTTGCCCATCATTCTCAGCCCATAATTAATAACATTCTGTAAAACCCTATTGGCACCCTTTCCTGCTATCTTTATTACAGATATATATATATATATATATATATATTAGTCATGCTGTATTTAGTTTAGGTAGAAATAGTTTGATAGCACTAAACCAACCTAAAGTCTAAACCCTACACTCCTGCCTACCTCTGTTCTGCACATTCATTGCTTGATACATTAGCTGCCTAAGCTTCTACATAATGTAAATGTTTGTAAGTTGCACAGTTTGTATAATTTTGCACTACGCAGCCAGGCCCCCATATAGCCAATGTTTAAAGAGACTTAAAACAACAGTCACCCTCCCATTGGTGGCCCTGACATCCACTGACAGCAATCACTTATACCTTGAACTCTTTTCGCACCACTAAGGGTGTGGTTTATTTCTGTAATTTGAGTTTTGTTTCTCTAAAAATCCCTAAATTCAAATTATGGTTCAAATGCTCAAATGTCTGATATTTATTAGGTGCAAAACCCCAAAAAAATCGAATTTAAAAGCATCTAAAAGCTTGCAAGTTTATGTAGAAGTCAATGGGAGTTGTCTTAGGCAATGTCAAGCCATATTTTCAATGCAATATTTTTTGGATTTTCCTAATTCTTGAACTCACAAATTCAAGGTATTCAGATGTGTTTATTCAGTCTAGTGTATTCAAATTATAAAAAAAACTCTCCAATTCCCGAACTCGAAAATTAATAAATAAGCCCATTAGTGTTTCTATGGGCTGTCTTCAATTGTGTTGTTCATTTTAATAAACATTAGTTTCCTGAATAATTATTTAATTTGCTAAAATAATTCCTGTGAGTGCAGATTCTGTTTTTAATACAGATTTATGGGCACAGTGCATCTACTCTTGGCCTACCACTAGTTAAGTCAAAGTGTAACTCTATACATATTCAGCAAATTAATATTCCGTCAGTTGCTAATGGATCCAAAAGTAAATCCAACAAGCAAATAAGCACAAACAAATATAATTGAGATCTCCCCAGATATAAAGGAGTATCCATTTAATCTATGCACATCCTTCTGACCTCCCCTTTCCTGTGTATGTAAGGAGTTACCAAGGTGTTATTAAAGGAACAGTAACACCAAAAAATCAAAAAGAGCTTTAAAGTAATAAAAATATAATGCACTGTTGCCCTGCACTGGTAAAACTGGTGTGTTTGCTACAGTAACACTACTATAATTTATATAATAAGCTGCTGTGTAGCCACGGGGGCAGCCATTCAAGCTGGAAAAAAGGAGAAAAGGCACAGGTTACATAGCAGATAACAGATAAGTTCTGTAGAATACAATAGTGTTTTATCTGTTATCTGCTATGTGCCTGTGCCTTTTCTCCTTTGAATGGCTACCTCCATGGCTACATAGCAGCTTATTTATATAAATAATAGTAGACTTTCTGAAGTAAACACACAACTTTTACCAGTGCAGGGCAGCAGCACATTATATTTTAGTTACTTTTATACACTTTCATTTTTTGGTGTTACTGTTCCTTTAATGAAAACCAGATGGATTAATCATTGCATATAAGAAGCTATTGCTAAACCATGTATACATTAGGCGTGAGTTTACAAATATATGCAGCTACTAAAAGGGTAAAAATGCATCGATTTGCTGAGATTATGGGAATATTTTAATAACCCAAGGAACAGTGATGTAACTATATGGGAAGCAGACCCTGTGCTATTGAAATTTCCCCTCCCAGCTGCTTTTCTACCTGAAGACTCGAAGAGAGAGTGGTTACACAGGTGTGGGGCCAGGTAGGGATGGTCACATATGCTTACGTTTCTACCAAGGAAATTCCCAAAACAACACCACCTAGTCTGGAACATTTGGAATCACTGCACACAATATAATGTTAGCCCCGGAGCATCAAGGTCGGAGGAGGGGCTGCATGACCCAGCCCAGCATCACTAGCGGGGATAGGTCAGTTTAAGCCAAAAGGGGGGGAGGAGAAAAAGGGGGGAGGAGAGGGTATATAGGAGAGTAGCGAGGGCTGGCTATCTACTATTTTGGGAGATAGCAGCAGAGGAAAGGTCCCCACCCGCCCTCCCCTAGCTGGGGGTTGGTTCTATTGGGTTACTTTATTGTTTCTAGCTGTCACTCGTGTGGCCTCGAGGGTTAGGGGTACACAGGATTTAGCTAGAAAGGGGGGAGAAACAGGAAAATGACGTGGATGATCGGCATCATGGTAGTTGTCACAGCTTTGGCGGGTCCTTGTCAGTCTGCCGGGGAGGGAAGCTTGTTCTGGTATGCCAGATCAGGTAGAGTGGATGGTCTAACCCCTAAGGTGGGTGACCATTGGTGGATGGAATAAGAAAGGTGCGCTATAAAGTGCTGGGTGGGTACTGAACATGGCTAATTGAGAAAGGGGACCGGATAGGTCCCGGATTGGCGGCGGTTATCCTTTGAGCTAGGGATTTGGTGGCTGGAGGATAGCACGGCTCAGGGTGGTTGTGGAAGGGCAGACTGGCAAGGGGCTTGGGGTCAGTGTTTTCGGTTCGTTAATGTTTGCACTTATTATTTTGATGTATTGTTATGACTAAACATGTTACAAGTTTGTATTTATAAATTATTATCATTTCCAACAATGATATCGTCACGCAGTTTTTATTGGTGAGTAAGGTGTGAGCAAGTGTAGGTGGATGCGTGGGTCATGGACAGGGAAGCCCTAGGTTCACATATTTAAGCATACAAGTTTAGGCTGATGCCACAACATGTGTATGGCGTATATTTTCGGCAAGCCGAAAAACGTTTGCCAAAAATACATGCCATACGCTCCTACCTGTGCCTGCACCCGAATGAATGAAATACACTCGGGTGCAGGCACATGTAGCCGACATCCACCTTGGCATCAGCCTTACAGCTACACAGCCACAGTAATTACAGGGGGGCACAGCTGCACAGTATAGCTTGGCCATGTAAATCAGTTATAAGAGAGTTCAGCTGCTGCAAGGGATGTGGAATTTGTACATTTCTCCCCAGGCCTTCACTTAACAAAGATATATCTTTCTTTTCATATTCCTAGTGCTAACCATGACTGAAAATACCTTTCCGTAAAATGTATTACTCAGTTATATGCTTAAGTATTTACAGAATTTAGTTATGTAACTGCTGACTGCCTTCAACAAATATTACTGAGTTTCTAAAGAACCAGAATTATAAAAGGGGAAAACAAAAAATGGTTACAGGTATGGGACTTTTATCCAAATGATCAGGACCTGGGGTTTCTGGATTACGGGTCTTTCCGTAATTTGGATCACCATGCCTTGAGTCTACTAAAAAAATTACATTTGAAATTTCACATGGGGTTAATCATTTTCTTCATTTCCCAGGGTGCCACAGCCATGCGACTTGTGCTCTGATAAACTTCAGTGACACTTTACTGCTGAACTGCAAGTTGGAGTGATATCATCCCCCTCCCAGTAGCGGATTAGCAGAACAATGGGAAGGTAGCAAGATAGCAGCTCCCAGTAGATATTAGAATAGCCCTCAATAGTAAGAAATCCAAGTCTGGCTTGGGACTCCTCCAGTTACATGGAAGTAGGAGAAACAATAGGTTACCTGAAAGCAGTTCTAATGTGTAGCGCTGGCTCCTTCTGAAAGCTTAGACTCAGGCACAATGCACTGAGATGGCGCCTACACACCAATATTGCAGCAAAAAAAAATACATTTGTAGGTTCAAGAATAAAATTTTAACCTTTTTAGTGCCACAGGACGTAGAATCTACGTCCTGTGTATCAAAGGACCAAAGTGCCACAGAACGTAGATTCTACGTCCTGCTGCACTTCCGGTTTTGGGAGCGGAGGAATGGCTTTTCAAGCCATTCCTTCGCTCCCCACTCGTTCCCCAGCCTCCAGACAACAGTCAGAGGTGGGGAACGAGTGGCCCCTGGGTAGCGATTGCCCAGGGGCCCCATGATACATACCTGCCATCCACGTGGCTTTCTGTGCAGCTCCTCTCCCTTCCGCAGCTTCCCCCTCTGGCCCCCCTGCTTCCTGACACGCCCCCTCACATGATCTACTGCTGCTGGGCCAGATCGAGTTTCTCCTGCAGATCCTGATCTTCTAGACCCCAAGTAAGTGGCAAATACACACACAAACACACAATCACACATTTATTACACAAATACACACTTATACTCACACTTACACCCACACACATGCATTTTTGGGAGGTTTTCAAACATTTATCACTTACAGCACTTAGAGAAACTCACACTTGCTTGCACACTCGCACACATGCACACAAAACACATTTTACACACATGTACACACACACTTACACACTTATGTAATTTTGTAATTATTTTTTTTTTTCTAATCGCATCGTTTTTATTCTTGCCTGAAAAAAATGTTTTATTGCCATTGCGGATAGTGTATTCGCTAACCGCACTGCGCAATACCTTTTGTGTATTATTTTGGTGTTTCTACTACATTTTCTGTGATTTTGGTGGATTTTTGGGTATTTTACTGCATGTTTAGCCATTTTATAGCATTTTCAGTTATGCATAGTTGTTGTTTGCTTGACTTTGTCTGTAAAACTTATTTGCCCTAGCCAAAATACTCAAACGGTTATTCTGCCCGCAGATATTATTAGGCAAAAAAAAAAAAAAATGATTTTAGTGATTTTTTTTATCTTTATCAATTTTATTGCTTTTTACATTGTTCTTTGTTACTTGTCTTTGCACATGGACATTTTGTCTGCTGTATTTCAATTTGGCATCCTCTGTACCCCACATAGTTTGGTAAATCTATTCATATTGGGCATCAAACTGTTCAGTAGACTAGTGGCGTTCATACTTAGAGTGTTTTATGTTGGTACGTTACTAAATGTGGGGTACATAATGGGGCAACATGCAAGCTTTGTGACGATTTTCAGAAATGTCACAAAAACAGTTCTGTTTAGCATAGCTTTGTAATTTGGTAGTTTGCAGTAGAAAGTTTTATTTACCCATTTTTGTTTTGTCAGAATGTGTACTTTCGGAAAATATATGGGTTTCTAGGGTGTCTTTACTGTTAGGTGGTCGTATGGCACATAATACACATACCGGGTGCAAAAACTGCATGAGCCGAAGCATCTTATGTGAAAATTCATATGCACTATTTTTACTTGGGTGCCCCTGTACCCCACATAGTTTGGTAAATCTATGCATATAGGGCATCAAACTGTTCAGTAGACCCCTGGCGTTCATATTTAGAATGTTTTATGTTGATACGGTACAAAATGTGGGGGTACATAATGGGGTAAAATGCAAGCTTTGTGACAATTTTCAGAAATGTCATAAAAACCGTTCTGTTTAGCATAGCTTTGTAGTTTGGTAGTTTGTAGTAGAAAGATGTATTTACCCATTTTTGTTTTGTCAGAATGTGTACTTTCGGAAAATATATGGTTTTCTAGGGTCTCCTTACTGTTAGGTGGTCGTATGGCACATAATACACATACCGGGTGCAAAAACTGCATGAGCCGAAGCATCTTATGTGAAAATTCATATGCACTATTTTTACTTGGGTGCCCCTGTACCCCACATAGTTTGGTAAATCTATGCATATAGGGCATCAAACTGTTCAGTAGACCCCTGGCGTTCATATTTAGAATGTTTTATGTTGATACGGTACAAAATGTGGGGGTAAATAATGGGGTAAAATGCAAGCTTTGTGACAATTTTCAGAAATGTCATAAAAACCGTTCTGTTTAGCATAGCTTTGTAGTTTGGTAGTTTGTAGTAGAAAGATGTATTTACCCATTTTTGTTTTGTCAGAATGTGTACTTTCAGAAAATATATGGTTTTCTAGGGTCTCCTTACTGTTAGGTGGTCGTATGGCACATAATACACATACCGGGTGCAAAAACTGCATGAGCCGAAGCATCTTATGTGAAAATTCATATGCACTATTTTTACTTGGGTGCCCCTGTACCCCACATAGTTTGGTAAATCTATGCATATAGGGCATCAAACTGTTCAGTAGACCCCTGGCGTTCATATTTAGAATGTTTTATGTTGATACGGTACAAAATGTGGGGTACATAATGGGGTAAAATGCAAGCTTTGTGACAATTTTCAGAAATGTCAAAAAAATCGTTCTGTTTAGCATAGCTTTGTAGTTTGGTAGTTTGCAGTAGAAAGATGTATTTACCCATTTTTGTTTTGTCAGATTGTGTACTTTCGGAAAATGTATAATTTTCTAGGGTCTCCTTACTGTTAGGGGGTCTTATGCCGCATAATGCACATGCCGGTAGCTTATATTGCAGTGTATACACTTTGTATGCACTAACTTCCTTTTGGGGTCTCTAAATGCCAGATACATCAGTGATCCTATGCACAATGGGCATCAAACTGTTCAGCGGACCCTTGGTTTTCATATTTAGGGTGTGTTTTCTTCGTACCTAATGTTATGTGGGAGATATGGTGCTTGAAAGTGGAAGATTTGATGTGATTTTCAGGTATTTCACCAAAACTAGCAATTTTGGGAAAGTACTGCGACTCTGTAGTTTGGAGTAGAAAGACATGGGTACCAATTTTGAATTCGCCCGAATGTGTACTTTCCAAAAATATATGGTTTTGGGGGGTCAATGTATTTTTGTGTGTTTTTACCCCACAGAAAATGCAGTAATCGTGTTGAATTTTCAGTAGCTAAAGAGACCTCTGGGGCAATCTCTATGCACTGACGTCCTTATGGGGTCTCTAAATGCCAGATACAGTGCTGATCCTATGCACAATGGGCATCAAACTGTTCAGCGGACCCTTGGCTTTCATATTTGAGGGTGTGTTTTCTTGGTACCTAATGTTATGTGGGAGATATGGTGCTTGAAACTGGAAGATTTGATGTGATTTTCAGGTATTTCACCAAAACTAGCAATTTTGGGAAAGCACTGCGACTCTGTAGTTTGGAGTAGAAAGACATGGGTACCAATTTTGAATTCGCCCGAATGTGTACTTTCCAAAAATATATGGTTTTGGGGGGTCAATGTATTTTTGTGTGTTTTTACCCCACAGAAAATGCAGTAATCGTGTTGAATTTTCAGTAGCTAAAGAGACCTCTGGGGCAATCTCTATGCACTGACATCCTTATGGGGTCTCTAAATGCCAGATACAGTGCTGATCCTATGCACAATGGGCATCAAACTGTTCAGCGGACCCTTGGCTTTCATATTTAGGGTGTGTTTTCTTGGTACCTAATGTTATGTGGGAGATATGGTGCTTGAAAGTGGAAGATTTGATGTGATTTTCAGGTATTTCACCAAAACTAGCAATTTTGGGAAAGCACTGCGACTCTGTAGTTTGGAGTAGAAAGACATGGGTACCAATTTTGAATTCGCCCGAATGTGTACTTTCCAAAAATATATGGTTTTAGGGGGTCAATGTATTTTTTTGTGTTTTTACCCCACAGAAAATGCAGTAAACGTGTTGAATTTTCAGTAGCTAAAGAGACCTCTGGGGCAATCTCTATGCACTGACGTCCTTATGGGGTCTCTAAATGCCAGATACAGTGCTGATCCTATGCACAATGGGCATCAAACTGTTCAGCGGACCCTAGGCTTTCATATTTCGGGTGTGTTTTCTTGGTACCTAATGTTATGTGGGAGATAAGGTGCTTGAAAGTGGAAGATTTGATGTGTTTTTCAGGTATTTCACCAAAACTAGCAATTTTGGGAAAGCACTGCGACTCTGTAGTTTGGAGTAGAAAGACATGGGTACCAATTTTGAATTCGCCCGAATGTGTACTTTCCAAAAATATATGGTTTTGGGGGGTCAATGTATTTTTTTGTGTTTTTACCCCACAGAAAATGCAGTAAACGTGTTGAATTTTCAGTAGCTAAAGAGACCTCTCGGGCAATCTCTATGCACTGACATCCTTATGGGGTCTCTAAATGCCAGATACAGTGCTGATCCTATGCACAATGGGCATCAAACTGTTCAGCGGACCCTTGGCTTTCATATTTAGGGTGTGTTTTCTTGGTACCTAATGTTATGTGGGAGATATGGTGCTTGAAAGTGGAAGATTTGATGTGATTTTCAGGTATTTCACCACAACTAGCAATTTTGGGAAAGCACTGCGACTCTGTAGTTTGGAGTAGAAAGACATGGGTACCAATTTTGAATTCGCCCGAATGTGTACTTTCCAAAAATATATGGTTTTGGGGGGTCAATGTATTTTTTTGTGTTTTTACCCCACAGAAAATGCAGTAAACGTGTTGAATTTTCAGTAGCTAAAGAGACCTCTGGGGCAATCTCTATGCACTGACGTCCTTATGGGGTCTCTAAATGCCAGATACAGTGCTGATCCTATGCACAATGGGCATCAAACTGTTCAGCGGACCCTAGGCTTTCATATTTCGGGTGTGTTTTCTTGGTAGCTAATGTTATGTGGAAGATAAGGTGCTTGAAAGTGGAAGATTTGATGTGATTTTCAGGTATTTCACCAAAACTAGCAATTTTGGGAAAGCACTGCGACTCTGTAGTTTGGAGTAGAATGACATGGGTACCAATTTTGAATTTGCCCGAATGTGTACTTTCCAAAAATATATGGTTTTGGGGGGTCAATGTATTTTTTTTGTGTTTTTACCCCACAGAAAATGCAGTAAACGTGTTGAATTTTCAGTAGCTAAAGAGACCTCTGGGGCAATCTCTATGCACGGACGTCCTTATGGGGTCTCTAAATGCCAGATACAGTGCTGATCCTATGCACAATGGGCATCAAACTGTTCAGCGGACCCTAGGCTTTCATATTTTGGGTGTGTTTTCTTGGTACCTAATGTTATGTGGGAGATATGGTGCTTGAAACTGGAAGATTTGATGTGATTTTCAGGTATTTCACCAAAACTAGCAATTTTGGGAAAGCACTGCGACTCTGTAGTTTGGAGTAGAATGACATGGGTACCAATTTTGAATTCGCCCGAATGTGTACTTTCCAAAAATATATGGTTTTGGGGGGTCAATGTATTTTTTTGGGTTTTTACCCCACAGAAAATGCAGTAAACGTATTGAATTTTCAGTAGCTAAAGAGATCTCCTGGGCAATTTGTATGCACTAACTTCCTTATGGGGTCTCTAAATGCCAGATACATTGGTGTTCCTATGCACAATGGGCATCAAACTGTTCAGCGGACCCTTGGCTTTCATATTTAGGGTGTGTTCTTTTGGTACCTAATGTTATGTGGGAGATAAGGTGCTTGAAAGTGGAAGATTTGATGTGATTTTTAGGTATTTCATCAAAACTGGCAATTTTGGGAAAGAATTGCGACTCAGTAGTTTGGAGTAGAAAGACATGGGTACCAATTTTGAATTCGTCCGAATGTGTACTTTCCAAAAATATATGATTTTGGGGGGTCAATGTATTTTTTTGTGTTTTTACCCTACAGAAAATGCAGTAAATGTGTTGAATTTTCAGTAGCTAAAGAGATCTCCTGGGCAATTTGTATGTACTAACTTCCTTTTGGGGTCTCTAAATTCCAGATACATCGGTGATCCTATGCACAATGGGCATCAAACTGTTCAGTGGACCCCTGGCTTTCATATTTAGGGTGTTTTTTCTTCGTACCTAATGTTATGTGGGAGATAAGGTGCTTGAAAATGGAAGATTTGAGGTGATTTTTTAGAATTTTCATAATTTTTTATAGAAAATGCTAAATTCAGTAAAGCATTGCCGTTTGGTACTTAGGAGTTGGAAGACATAGTTACCCATTTCGGATTCGTCAGAATGTGTAGTTTTCAAAAATGTATGGTTTCCTGGGGTAAACCTAATGTTCCAGGATTTTTGGCTTTGGAATGTAAAGTATGCCGTATTCTGCTGTAATGCTTTGAAAATTTAGTAATTTACTGCTGGGAGTTTTTGATCTATAGAAGTCAGAAATCTCAATAAAACTATACATATCAGGTATTGGCACGTTCGGGAGACATGAGGCTTTCCAAATCAGTTGAATTTTTGTCCATAAAATAAAATGTGTTTCTGGTAGAAATCCTTATATCATGAAAAATAGCATTTTTTCTTTTTTTTTTTGTATTTCAAGCTCTAAATCTTGTTCCAGAAGTGGAAATACACAAAAACTCAGGTAGATTTGGAAAGCTCAGGTTCTCCTGAAAAAAACAATATATAGTTTGCCTACCTAAACTTAACCCTGCCCCCAGTAAAAGCCCCTACATTGAGAGAGCACAGAATGTTCACAAAACGTCTGGCACTGGGGGGAACTGAAATGACGAATTCGGCTGGCACTTAAAGGGTTAAATGGTAGAGTGAATTATTTGTTATGTAAACAGTGTAATTTAGAAATAAAAATTATACCATAAAAATCATGACAGAATCAATTTAAACATTAAATAAACCCAATAGGATTGTTTTGCCTCCAATAAGGATTACTAAAGCTCAGAGCTTGGTTTTATATGTATTCCAAAGTACTCGCAAAAAAAATCTGTCAGATTAACAATAGTTAAACAGCAGTTAACATTGTTTTATTAAGGATAAGAGAGGGTTTAAAAATAGTACTCAAGGCTTCAGTTAGTTGACATCAATACAACATAACTTCAGCGTCTCTTACGGTTAACGTAACATTACACAAGGTAGAAGGCTGATGCTGCCATAGTTGATCACTTTATTGTTCCATAAATTACATCATATACACATTAAGGTACTGTACATTCAAATGACTTCCAAATGCCAGAATGTGTCCTTTTAATATATTATGCAATATTGATGATATCTTCCATTAGCATGGTGACTGTAGCACCATCTGTTAGTTTTGACAGTAGTCCTATTAAGTTCAGTGTTAATTAAAAAAAAAGAAATCTAGGATTTTGTTAGCTCAGTCAGTTATCACAAATGTTTTTATTGCCTCCTCTGTACTGTACAAAACAGTTCCCAGAACAGACGCTCACATTAGCTTTATCATTGGCTATTGTTCATTCCAGGTCAGTGGTCCAACTTGTTCTTCTGCCGGACTAAGCAGCTTCCTTACATCCACAAGACATTGATCCATAGTTGAATAGAATTTATTTATTTTTCATTGTCCTCTAGCAAAAAAAATAGAGCCTTTTTTTCACAGTTTCACCAGAATCCCAGCTGGTGACATATTTCTTTGAAAACAAACACTGTATTACAATTTTACACACTTTACAAATGCAATCTGTTCACTTTGCGGTTTAAATGAAAAACAAAAAAAAAATACCTTAATATTATTTCAAGTTATGGTACAGGCTTTATATATAAATAAAGAAAAAAGGATCTCTTTGTAAATTGGGGCATTAGTTGTTTTCCTCGCATATGAAATCTGTTGGCACTGGCCCTCGTAACCTTGTAATTTATTAACCGCTACATTTGAAAAAAGTTACAGGAATCTAGTGCCAAAGCCTAGTACTGGGCACCATTATACGACTGTCGATTTCGGGCCGAGTCTGCAATCCAGTAAATAAAGCTAGGAGATTGTCACTTTACAATATGTACTATATAATATTTACAAATAAATATTCTCTTTATCCGACATACAATGCAGAAATTCCCCTGAGTCATAGGGTGGACATTTTTTCTTGATAATTAATACATAAAAGGAAATGGCATTGTAACTGTATGTAAAGACACTGTCCAAGATTTTATATGGTGCAGAAAGAATTAGTGGAATACACATGAGTATTACCCAGGGTTAAAACATCTCATGTAAATACAGCTCTTTAAGACATGGTTTATCAAATTATGTGTGGTTCAAATTAGTGGTCAGTTCTTGAGTAAGAGCTGGGCATGAATGCTCTATTGCGACCCTATATTTTCCTATTGGCTCTGCCTGAAGGCCAGTTAAGGTGAGATTTTTCTCTAACAAGAATTGAAAGAAGATTGCTACAGATACACGCTACATACATGTCTAGACTTATCATGAAAATAAGCTGGGGTCCAGACCAAATGCAGGTGGTTTTAACTAATAAAATATCCTAAAACCAAGTCATTTTGGACATTAGTAATCAACTACCCCTGCAAACAATAAAGATTTTTTTTGTTAAGTCAGGTAAGGAAAGAGTCCTGCAAATTTAATAGACCATGTATTGGCAAAACTACAATAAATTTATTTTGATTATATTTTACTTTTTGGGCCAACAGTTACTGTCTCTTGCATGCACATCTCTGACATGTCAATAAGCTTTCTGACAATCATGGCCATATTAATGTCCATGCATAATCTTTTTATTGTTTTGTGTTTTATCAAGTAGAAATATTAAGTACATTTAAAGGGACATTATACCCCTTCAGTTAATAGGGCTTGTGTTGAACATACCTTAAATAGGAAATATCTTGCTCTAAATAGGGGCAACAGTCTACCAAGGAGCCTCTGTATAAGGGCTCTGGCACACGGGAGATTAGTCGCCCGCGACAAAACTCCCTGTTCGCGGGTGACTAATCTCCCCGAGTTGCCATGACCCGCCATCCCACCGGCAAAGAATGTAAGTCGCCGGTGGGTTGGCACATGCAGCAGCGTGATTTCGGCAAATCGCCAAAGTTGCCTCGCAAGGCTTTTTCGGTGATTTGCCTAAATTGCGCCACCGCGTGTGCCATACCACCGGCGACTTACATTTTCGCCGGTGGGATGGCAGGTGATGGCAACTTGGGGAGATTAGTCACCCGCGAACAGGGAGTTTTGTCGCGGGTGACTAATCTCCCCGTTGTGCCAGAGCCCTAATAAGCTGTTCTTTATATGAAAGATACAGAGGCTTTTAAGTGGACTACTGGTTTGATTGACTTTGCTCATTAGAATCAGGAAGTAGAAATAAGCTTTAGTTTTAAATGTTGCTGTGTTTAGAAATAACAAATATTACCATAGATATTTCCTATTTAAAACGACAGGCAAAAGCCATATTAACTGAACCAATATTGTAAAAAGGGGTTTACTGTTGATTTAAGAGAGACTTTAAATACTTGATATCTGCTTTATGTTTCCAGACTCCATTGTGATACCCACTGCTTCTTTTGAAATAAAATATACAAATAGGTTTATCTACAGGTTTTTTTTTATAAAAAAAATAATGAATGTATTACTTGAATGTTGACAAAAGAGAGTTTTTGTTAATAGGTGCTGTGTTTTCATGTTCTTTCTCATACTTCTATTCTGATTATTAAAAATAAAATGCTAAATTGTGATCATGGCATTTGATAATGGTGGCTATTCCCAAACAAAGAAGTTCCAGTCCAGTCCTACCAAATTGGTTATTATCCCAGTCTCAGAATGGCTTATCTATCGGAACTCATATCACAGGCATGCAGTCCTATGAGCAACATCCAGTGCAAATCTGTGGCTGGC
The DNA here is from genome assembly GCF_000004195.4 of Xenopus tropicalis. Classification (NCBI taxonomy): domain Eukaryota; kingdom Metazoa; phylum Chordata; class Amphibia; order Anura; family Pipidae; genus Xenopus; species Xenopus tropicalis. The sequence continues at coordinate 159,655,067 of NC_030677.2, forward strand.
AGCGAATCAGCAGTGAATACAATAAGGTGCCTTATTTATTACATGTTTGAGATTCCCCCAAAGAGACTGTGACAGTTCTACTATGAAATATTCCCAAGCAGGTATTAGAAACACCATGGATTTGAAAAAATAAACTTGTGGAACCATGTCTTTTGGAATCCAGCATGCTCTGATTAGAAACTGCTGCGAAATCCATCTGTTAATGATCCAGTGTTGCAGCTGGACACCAACCATGAATGTGAGCTGCTCCTGAGCACAGTAGCAGTATAAACACTCTATATGCCATAACCTTAGAGTGGAACTGTTGAACATTGAATTAAATAAAATTCAGCTGTTTTATTAGATGGAAGCCAACTGTAAGGAAGATCTGGTTATTTTCATCATATTATCTTTGTGACCATAATCTGAATCAAACTACTACAAGTGATACATTAAAGGAATACTGTCAAGAAAAACATGTTATTTTTCAAAGCACATAAGTTAATAGAGCTTCTCCAGCAGAATCCTGCATTGAAATCAGATTTTTTTTTTAATTTAATTTTAAAATTACTGCTGAGCTGGAGTTGGAGTGATATCACCCCCCCCCCCAGAAGAACAATGGGAAGGTAGCAAAATAGCAGCTCCCAGTAGATATCAGAATAGCACTCAATAGTAAGAAATACAAGTCTGGCTTGGGACTCCTCTAGTTACATGGGAGTAGGAGAAACAATAGGTTATCTGAAAGCAGTTCTAATGTGAAGCGCTGGCTCCTTCTGAAAGCTCAGACTCAGGCACAATGCACTGAGATGGCTGCCTACACACCAATATTACAACTAAATAAATACATTTGTTGCTTCAAGAATAACATTTTAAATGGCAGAGTGAATTATTTGCTATGTAAACAGTGTAATTTACAAATAAAAAGTACACCAAGAGAATCATGACAGTATCCCTTTAAAATCCCACTGTAGTAGCTGTATAGCTGGCAAGGGATGGACAACACTGACCTAAATTATAAAACATACATTTACTAGGCCTAATTGTCATTAACTTTTAATTATACAAAGTGGGATTTTATATTATTATTTTATAAGTAAGAAAAAAAGATTAGGGTACACGTTCACCCCAACTGACCATTCATATTACATTATATGCACATACTGTCCTACTCGTACAGTGGAAATTCATTCCAATTAGAGTACAAGCTTTTAAAACTACAGATATTACTTACTTCATGAAGTAAAGAAGTCATATTAAATACATCAAATCTACTGATGCCTAGCATCTTCTGAGATGATGCAGTTTCTCTTATTTTTGGACCTGATCCCCAGAAAATATAGACCTATCTCTCATGCTGACATAGGGGCCACCAGCTGCCCATTGTAGTGCTGATTCCTCCGACGCTTCATTTCCTGGCCTCGTATTTGCACTGACACTGACCTGGCTATGGATACGTCATCCCATCAAGCATTTAATTTAGAAAAGAACTGATCTGAATAACACAGCAAAATAACATTCTGACTCATATCCCACAGAATTCAATAGTAATGCTGGCGTGCTGAATTGCTGCCTTTAGATGCACAATTGCAGATTCTGATGGATGCTGACAAGTCACCCATTAATATACTGTATCTGTATTGTCAGGCGCTGCAACATTAATATGGATCTATAAAACGAATATGGATCTATAAAACTTTGGAAGAGAGATGCATTAATGGCTGATACAATTCTGTAGGTCACTGTGTGCGGCCTGTATATTATATATTGTATGTGCCACTGTATGAATCCTCCTTTATGCACAGAGATTCTTTTCTTTCTGCCTAGTGTATCCTGATGTACACATTAAAGATCTCATTTACGAACATAGGTAATAACTTGCAAGCACCATTGTCAATAGCAACAACTTGCAACTATCTACTACAATAAACTAAATGAAAGCCAAGGCATAATTGTTTCCTAATGGCAACTGCACATGTGTTAGATAGTGTCTATGCTTTTAAATCAGCCCCTAAAATGTATGTAGGTGCTACTGACAACTTCGCCCCCAAAGTTGCCTTGCATATGTTTTCCTACTGGCGATTTACATTACAGTTGGAAAGCATTCAGAGGAAATTAGTTGCCACCGTTAGAGATGAACTGCAGGGTGATCAATCTCCTCATATGTAACTGGCCTAAGGAACAATTCATTAATCAGTAGTTGGATAGGTAACCCTTGATGATTCACCTGAATCTGCGTCTATACAGAAATCCTGTGCTTTTGCAGAGTTCAGATGAATTATTTAACACCAGTGCTCCTTTCTGCTATATTAGCGTGCATCATAAATAACGAATCAATAGAGCTATCTGTGCTTCTTCACGGCTGTGTAATTGCAAGTTCAGTCTTTTGATAAAATCCCTGTATGAAGTGGCTGATGTATTTATAATAGCCTGTCCTGTCCTGTTAAATGCTCTTCCAGCTTTGCAACTAAGTGTAAGCTAATGCTTAGTAAGATATCTGGAGCAGTATGCTGAGGTTAGAGGACTTTCTCTAATGCATCCTTATTTTCTATGGACCTTGTACATATATAGCAAGATGATAGTTATACAAACACACTTTTTCACCTGCAGCTTGCAGACTCTTCTCCTTCCCCAATAATTGTCTTGCAATACACATGAAATTATGTGTATTGCAAAATAATACAGGTATGATATCTATGTGTTTTCAATTGAATAGGTCTTTCTGCTCTGTTTAAGGATTCTCATGTCATTCTGACTTTATTGGCTTCTTGATTCCGAACCTTTTCTTCTATATTTTCCATAGACGCTTTAGCTACAAGTCAAGTTGAGAAACAAATAGCCTCTTCTGCTAATATTAAGAACTTAAATGCCAAAATGGACTTGTCTACTACAGAGAGTACAACTGCGCAATGTGGCCCCTCCTTGCTTCGCTTCAACACTGTAAAGTTAAAAAGCATGGAGAGTAACCAATCATGTGTCCTATATGTATTTACCAGGCAGAATTCCTTTACTCAGCTGTCTAATAGATGTATGTTTTTTTCATGCATTATAATAGGGTGACCAGATCACTTGAAAATTCAGGGACAGAAAATGCAGTTAGCAGGGCTGCACTGACTGCAATTAAATTTATTAGACGCGTATCTGAATTTTTAAGTCATCTGGTCACCAAACCTTTAGGGGGTTATGTTAAGTAGTGATGAGCGAATCTGTCCCATTTCGCTTTGCAAAAAATTTGCAAAAAGCAGGAAAATTGGTGAAACGGCAAAAAATCCACAAATCGAGTTTATCGTGCGCATTCCTTTTGATGCAGCCACTCCTTTTTTTTATGCGCAATGTATTTTTTGCGGTGAGTTTTTCTTGGATGTTTCGCCAATGCCGAAATGTGGAAATTTGCTGCAAATCCATACCTGCCGAAAAAATTAGCTCATCACTAATGCTAAGACATTAAGTCTGCCCAGGAGCAGTAACTCATAGCAACCAATCAGCAGATAGAATTTACTGCTCACCTGTATATAAGCAAATCTCTTATTGGTTGCTATGGTTTCCGGCTATATGCAAACTATGTGCATATTACATATGGAGGTATAATACTAAACTTGACACTATTTTACCAATACTGAGTGGGGGTTTTTTTGTCTGCATCTCTTCAATAAACTCACACTTCATGTTTATTCTGGAGTATATTCAGCATTGCTTGGGTGAGCTAAGCAAGAAGCAAAAAGTGGGTGTAGCTTTATGAATTAAATTGCTTTAAATTTAAATGAATAAAGAAGACAAAACCTCTGTAGCATGTTGCTCTCTGTTAGATCTCTCTTACCACTTCCAAAGTATGCTTGTATTTTGTTTCATATATTGTTCCTGTGTCCTTCCGATGGATACAGGCAACTCAAGTTTACATTCACTCAAATAGAAGATATTTGTAAATTAACAGAAATGATAATTATAACAGTCTATTATGTAAGTGCCAAAACATTTAAATCCTATAGCTTTCTGTGCTTCAGATATTTTGTACTTCCTATAACAGACTTGTATTCCTGTATGAGAGCATGAAGGGGGTGCAGTTTTGTTCATAAATCAAATGTGACCTCCTAGTAATTCTGTTTGTAACTACTGGGGCAAGTAATTTAATTCAACACATCACGCCTTTATCTTACCATGCAAGATTATAGCTTCTCCAGTAGGGAGTTTGTATAGATTGCCATTCTAAAATCTTTCTTTGTAGAACTGAATGTTCTTATACATTTTTTTAGGAATTTGTTTCAAAATACATAAATTTATTTGCTTACATTCTTTTTGATACTAACAGGCAAAAATATTGTGATGTTGGGTCATTTGAGGCAGCATTTGTATAAAGCTCTCCTTCCCCTGCTTATTAGATCTCTTATTAGAGTCTCACAAAGGAAAGGACAGTATCCCAAAAGGGGTATGAGTTGGAACAAAAAGACATTTATAATGTCTCCCCATTTAACTGAAAAATTACGAATCTAAAAGCATTGAACACAAAAATAAAACCAGAATAAAAGACACTCAATGCAGTTCTTCTCCATTAAGTAGAGAGCCTCTTAATACATTTGTGAACAGGAAAAAAACTATAGAGGCTCTCTTTGGGGCTATATCATTCATATTAATTAATAAAATGTGATTTGAAGCTTATTTTCAGCATAGACTCCCCTGATGTACACTGATATTAGCAAGCAAATTAAATGTGAACATTTTTATGTAAACATGATTGCATTTCTTCTTAATTGCATCAGCTACAGCAAATACCAGGGTGCCATAGGATATTCCTCACATTATCTGAAAATGAAAGGGGTGGCCATAAAAAGCATCATTACACAGAATGTGATAGCAGTATATATAAAAAAAAATACTGATGGTAAAAAGGTGAAAGCTATTTAACTCCAGTTTAAAGGCACATGTGCGCCAAAGATCAGACCCATGGTAATATTTCTCTTAAATGCACAGAAACAAGAAAATGAATAGATAAATACATGTTTTAGCGATCCTCCATCAAAAAAGGGGTCTGCAATTGGTTTCAACAGCACAAATATAGGTAAAGGTGGAGTAATATTTGGCAAAGATCTGAATTCCCATAAGTGTTATGCAAGTCAGTGGACTCAGTGTTGTATTTTAATTGCAATAACCTTTGAAAGACTATTACAGATACTGCAGATGTCATATTTTAACTAGTAAGAAGAGAGTCCTGTAACATAAAAGTGTTGGGAAAATGCAGAGACTATAGAGGTCATGTATTTAACAGTGAATTTTGCAATTTTGGATACAAATTGCCATGGTTTTTTTTATCCATAATGCAGCATGTCCCCCATAAATTCAGCTTAATTGTAGCTACATTTCAAGTTGCATCTACTTGATTTTTTACTCAAATTGGGTTTAAGTTGCATTTACTATGTTCAAAATGGAGGTGACTCCACTTCCAGAGCAAGCGTTTAAAGGATGTTTATCTAAATTACCGGGCGCAGCTCAATGTGGGAACCCTGGAATCAGGCAAAGACTGGCAAATACCAGAGGGGCTCTTGTAAGATGCCATAGACATTCATTACTTATTGGGCCCCTTATTTGGGCCTATTTTGAAATTCAGTCTGGACCTGCCTGAAATTCCCACAATTCTCTGAAGCTATCGCCACCCTAATTAGGGTTCCCTTGTGTCAAAAGGTGCAGTAGCCACTATTGACACCAATTATCAGAAGAAGCAGTATTGACACATTGCCAACGACATGGAAGTGCAGGAGCATGTTGGATGCAAGTGTCTTAAATAAATAGTTTCAATATATTGTTTCAATATACACTCTCCAATGTGTCCATGTAGAGCACTAGCACTTGCAAGTACATTTATAAATGACCCCTAAGATATCCTTTTTAAAGAAATGTTAAAATACTTTTTGCTGAAGGCACCAAAGTTTTCTGTGACAGTGGATGAGAGAACCTATGTGGTCTCCTTGTAATAGGAAGCTCAGCAAGCATACTTTCAGGAAAAGACATATAATAGTAAAGTAAGAATAAGGACTAAAAACTAAAAGAAGAAACATTTTATATAAGCCAGTTAAGAATAGCGGTTCACTACAATAATGTGATGGACCCATGGAATTGAAGATAACCTCTCCGAGATAAAGTACTGTTCCTATAAGTTTCTTTTCATGTATTTTCTAAAGCATATTGGCGTCATTTCTTATAGAACTAAGCTGATATAGCTGCACCGTATTATCTTATTTTAGTTTTTGTCAGCGGCACCAGTGTGTGAATGAAGAACAGTTTTTAAAAATGGGGACAAGAATGATAGCTATAGTTTTGGGTCAGCTATCTAGATATCATGGATATACAAACAGAGTCTTTAACAAAAAGCACATTGAAAAACTGATCACCCAAATGTTGTGTTTTGTTTCTGCAAACTGATATAACAAGAAGAAAAGTCCACTGTGCTTTTAATTATTAATTCCACACTGTAAGTCAAATTGAATCTGGATTTGCAGTAATTTAGAAGCAGGGTTCATATTCAATATAACCTTTTCCTTAATACATTCAATGAACAGTAAAGAGCCAAAGACTCTAGAGATTAACTCCTTATTTTCTGCTAATTGTTGTGACTTTCATTGTTACACTTAGCCACGATTACGGTAAGACCTTCTATAAAAGCATTATGCAGCTTCAAATCTTGAGATGAATTACACTTTGACATTTTTTTCCTAGGCGTACATTCTATTTCAGTGCCAAAAAAAAAATGCATTGGCAGCACTGACATTGTAAAATGACTTTAACCTTGTAGGTTTTGTTCTTTTTTTCTATTGCTGATTGAATAGTGCCACCCTTAAAAAAGGAAAGAAAAAAAAAGAAAGAAACAGAAGGCATAAAGGTGAATATAAACACAGGAAATTATTTTACAGATTGTCCTGGAGACTATCCATGTAGTCTTTAAGCTGTTGTGAATCTCCAAGTTTCATATCTTTGCAAACCCACTTGATGTTTTCGTCATTTCCAAAAATGACTGCATTGGTGTAGGGACCCCCTTCTTCAGGTAAAACAGTAGTAAAGGAAGTAAACTTTACTCGTTTCCTTTTGGTCCCCCCTGGATTTAATGGCTCAATATGGGCATCTTTTTCATAATTGTAATCAGATGGCTGAAGAATTTGGCTATATGGGTTCTTTTGGGAACCCCCATTGAGCAGGAAATTGCTTTCTTCAAACTGCGGCCTTCTGTCAATCATTGTTGTACATTCGTCTGCTGGAAGGGGAGTGTCTGCTGGGTTCTCCAGTAGTTCCACCTCATTTCCAAGCCATACCCAGTCATGAGAGTGAGGGATATTGGCTTGATCTGCTACAGGGAACCTTTTGTTTCTATATTTCCATGCAAATGCCACACAATTAATTAAGAAGACTAAAATGGCAAGACAAAAGACACAAAGAAGGGCATACATGCCAATTTCTAGGTCCGTCAGGCCCCTCGATGCTTGTGTGAGTTCACTATCCCGATTGTGTTCCGAAGATACTATTCGCGTAGGGAAAATGGTATAAGTGACTGGAACAATTTGGATGTAACCATCATAATAGTTCTTGTGGTAGTCTCCAGGTGAATCAGAGGTCATGTTTTTGTTATTATCTTCAAAATTACTTATAGATGATCCATGTTTGGGCCACTCATTTGCAGTTCTTTCTTGTTCTGCAACCTTTTCAGTTGTTTTACTGGCATGTTTCTTAAAATCGTCATCTGAAGTATGTATTTCATTAATTTTTGCTTTTTGATCGGAATCCTTTTGGCCAAATTTAACTTTAACTGTTCCACTGCCAACAGCGAGGTTACTCTTTCTCTTAGACTTTTGGCAGATCTCACTTATTCCCAATTCTAACTTTATGAGAAGGCCCTGGCCTTCTCCTTCTGCAACCACAACAGGCCAGTTTGACAGAGGATTTTGATAGGCGGATACAACCATCTCATCCAGTGAAGACACTAAAACAGAAAAATCTTTGCTTTCGTAAATGTCCAGTGGTGTTACTGAGCCGTCACTAAAAAGCATCCACACACTGAGGACAGCTTCCTGCAACAACAAATGACAGTGTAATTAATGGTGGGTCCCCAAACTACAGGTGTCCCTTCATGCAAAATACTGAACCAAAAAAATGGGTATACATGTAGGAAGCCAGTCAAGTTCAACAAAGAGAGATCCTCAACTTTCTAAAAATGGCATAAATAGAATATGCCATTCACCTCTTGTATCGGTTATTGATTGCTTTATATGTTACTCTGTATGTCCAATGTATGTAACCCACTTATTGTACAGCGCTGCGGAATATGTTGGCGCTTTATAAATAAATGTTAATGTAATGTAATGTAATGTAATATAACTAAGCTGTATTACATGCAAAATGCCATGTTGTATGCTTTGCCGCATACTATATGCTTTATCTTCTTTTACAAGTCGTAACTACATATTTGATACTTTCACTAACAATATAATCTCTGGTTAGACTTTCATTGACTGTCTCAAGTGACCCACTGCTGAAATCTTTGTACTGTATATAAAACATGGCAGTTTTGGTACAGAGTTGTGATCCAGAACACCACACTTAACAGATTAGTGTTTGCTTACATAAGCAAACATATTCTGCCAAATTGATATTAATAACCATCCTGTAGTATAAACCAAATTCTTTACAGAAGAGTATTAACTAGATAAAATTTGAAAGAACTTGTCTCTAACATAATATCTTATAAATCTAAACAACAATCTAAAATGGGGCTTGATATAAAAATACATCCACTTAACTAACATTGCATGTAATTTTCAAATGGAATTATGCATATATTTTTGGAAGCTGGCTGTGTATTTCAAAACAATTTCTGCCAACTGCATTACAGGAAATACCAAATGATGCATAGTAAGTTCTGCACTGAGAGCAGAAAAGAAGTACAGTAGGAATTTGGCCTAGCGGTAACACAGCCTTGATTCTAGAACTCATGCTAGATACCCTGGGTCACATCTATGACTAAACCAGTGCTCAAACGGGACATTATTGAGTTAGAGAGGGTCCAGAGAAGGGCAACTAAGCTGGTAAAGGGTATGGAAAGTCTCAGTTATGAAGAAAGACTGGCCAAGTTGGGTTTATTTACACTGGAGAAGAGGCGCTTAAGAGGTGACATAATAACTATTTATAAATATATAAGGGGATCATATAATAACCTCTCTAATGCTTTATTTACCAGTAGGTCCTTCCAACGGACACGAGGGCACCCACTCCGTTTAGAAGAAGGGAGGTTCCATTTAAATATTCGGAAAGGATTTTTTACTGTGAGAGCTGTGAAGTTCTGGAATTCCCTCCCCGAATCAGTTGTACTGGCTGATACATTATTTAGCTTTAAGAAGGGGCTGGATGGATTCTTAGCAAGTGAAGAAATACAGGGTTATGGGAGATAGCTCTCAGTACAAGTGAGGGAATACAGGGGTAGGGGAGATAGCTCTCAGTACAAGTGAGGGAATACAGGGGTATGGGAGATAGCTCTCAGTACAAGTGAGGGAATACAGGGGTATGGGAGATAGCTCTCAGTACAAGTGAGGGAATACAGGGGTATGGGAGATAGCTCTCAGTACAAGTGAGGGAATACAGGGGTAGGGGAGATAGCTCTCAGTACAAGTGAGGGAATACAGGGGTATGGGAGATAGCTCTCAGTACAAGTGAGGGAATACAGGGGTAGGGGGGATAGCTCTCAGTACAAGTGAGGGAATACAGGGGTAGGGGAGATAGCTCTCAGTACAAGTGAGGGAATACAGGGTTATGGGAGATAGCTCTCAGTACAAGTTGATCCAGGGACTGGTCCGATTGCCATCTTGGAGTCAGGAAGGAATTTTTTCCCCTCTGCGGCAAATTAGAGAGGCTTCAGATGCGGTTTTTTGCCTTCCTCTGGATCAACTAGTAGTTAGGTAGGTTATATAAAGGCATTATGATGGACGTATGTCTTTTTCCAACCCAACTTACTATGTTACTATGTTACTTCTTGTGTCCATAGAGAATTCACTTAATCTTTAGGAGTTCACAGCACACGATCGTGGTGGTTGCTTTGATTACTGAAAACTAAAGTGCTTTGAGTCCCGAGGCAAAAAAAACACCATATAAATAGTTCTATTTTCCTTTAATAATAAAATGCAGACTTCCTAATATTTTGATTTTTTTTTTCATTTTTAAGCTTGGAACCAGTTGTAACAAGGAGTTTGGTGAAAGAATATGCTATAAGCACTGAATCCCAAACCCAGGGTAGGAAAAAGGTTTCAGTCTATATGAGTCCGTAGGTGACAGCTGAGATGTTACGGGTCTACTGTACAAGGTGCTACTCTTCATACATTTCTAAAGTTACATATTTAAAGGGGTTTTTAACCCTGCTGCACTGCACTGCTCAACCAAACTTGTTGTTGCTGGACTACAAATTCTAGACTAATGTAATATATAATAAAGGTTGTGGCATGGTGGGAGCTGTAGTTCAGCAACCTCAGAGTTGTATTCTTAAAGCAATATTGTACAACTTATCGAAATCCAGGGACTGCTTTAAATTGCAAAAAAATCCTCCAATGAGAATCCCAGCTGATCTATGTAAATCTGCCTCCATATTCTTTGTACCTGCAAATGGAGTTGGAAGCAATAAGCACAGTTTCTCAGCACTGAAAAAGCCTGTCCTTTATTCCCATGTTTGATTACAGTGTAATATAATAAAGAAAAAAAAAATGACATAATTATCTCTATATGTAAAATAGCAGCAAGATGGCTGACAGTGCTGGGAATCAGCATTCTCAATGTTGAATTCTTTTGCATTTATAATGAAGTTTTTGGTCAGTAGAATTCTCATTGGTGAATTTCATTGCATCTATAATTACATTTTTCAGCAACTTCTATAGATAACGCAGTGGGACAGCATTGCAGTTTACTAAGCTTCAATTTAATAGACAACTGACAACAATTATGCAACATTGAACTCAAAACACATCCTTTGATTTTTCATCTCATAATTGGTTATAGTGCTTTTTCAGAAAAAATATTAATCTTTACTGGTGTGGCTAATATGTTTGATTCTTAATTAGGGATGCACTAAACCCCGGATTCGGTTCAGGATTCAGGCTCTTTTTGAAGGATTCGGTTTTGGCTGAATCCAGGGTCCTGACCGCATCGAATCCTAATTAGTGTAAATTAGCATATGCTAACTAGCATTCGGAAAGGGTTAAATGGTCAGGAAAAAAAAAATTCACTGCACATTGCTATGTTATGTTAATTAGGATTCGAATTCAGTTCGGGATTCAGCCGAATCCTTCAGGGTGGGTCCAGGGGTTTGGCCAAACCCAAAAAAGTGGGTTCGGTGCATTCCTATTTTTAATTGTCAGTCAATCAGCATCATTGATAGATTTCCATTGACTTCACCCTTTGAGTTAGGCCTGAGGCCTAACCTCTGACCTCTGAGACAAAGGTGGTTTAATGTGAAGACCATAGATTATAGATCTTTGCAGCAAATTGTCAGAACTAACAGTTAAACAACTGGGTATGTTAACCAGGAGTAGCGGTAAATTAGTAGAAAATAAGGCTCATGAGAGACAAAGGGTGCTTAATTGAAATTTATGTCACTGCTGGCACTACATTCTTAATAAATATCTACACATAGGAAAAAAGTGAAGATGTGTATTTTGACACATGTAAAAGATCAGCTTCAGCAAGTGCATTAAGTATTCACTTTCCACTGTAATAATACAAGTTAATAGCCTGAGACAATATGGCCTTGGTGAAGGCAATACCAACAGTGTTAAAGGCTACAAACACAAACTGTGAGACGTGCCATTAAATATAGTACATTTTGGTGTCAGCTGTACCTGCTTATAGTCATGCAGGATATCACTAGCTGATGTTGTTGTTAAGATGGCTCTTTTATTCAATCTATTTGCTTGAACAGACAAGGAGAGTCCTGTGATGATCTGCACTCCCAGCTCCACAATACCGACACGATCATCCAGCACTGTGACCGTTTTCTCAGCCAAGATTGAATCAGACAGAGGTGAGAGGACCTTAAACAAAAGTCAATGTTTAGAACAAGCATATAATAAGACACTGGAAAACAGACTCTCATCTTCAGCTAGGAAGAGTTTACATCTGGTGATCAATGGATGCATGGAGACTTAATAGCTTTACTTGACCTGATTATCTACCCATTAAATTAAGAGACAAAGGTTCAGTCCTCTAGCAGTTGTGGGTTTTTGAACTGTATGACTTATTGCCCTCATTTATGAAGGGACCATTACAGGGTGATGACATTTCCCAACATGCTGAGCAATTTATTTGCTGTACCCCTGATTTGTTTGTCATGCAACAGGGACATGTTTATGGCAGCTACTGGATGTAGTGCTTACAAGGGACTGGCTGCAGTATTTCTAGAATGCTTGACTGCCATACCATTTTTACTGGTTATGAGGACTGCAATTAGAAAACAGTGTTTGCTCTGTAAGTGGGTGCTTTGTAAGTGGAGTTATAAACACAGGAGTTACAAACAAAAAGAGTTGAAAACAAGGTCAAAAGTTTCTTTGTTGAATTCTTTTGCATTTTTCTTTTTTTCTCTGTTCTGTTTAACTGTTTTTTGTAACTGGGAGAATGAGGGGCACCAAAACTGAAAGTCTGACTCAGTGCCACATGTATGCAGATTTGGAATAAGAGTTCCAGAGTGATTACCTCTGCAGTGGATGTGAGTGAATTGTCACTTTAGGGGGCCAGCATTAGAGCCCTAAAGGAACAAATTGCAATGCTGCGGCTGACAGTTTTGAGAGGAGTCTCTTGCTCACTGAGCAGGAGCTAGCGGGGTAAGATAGTCTGGGGGGAGGAGAACAGTGGCAGAATAATAAGGCAGTAAGCTGGGTAGAAAGTCTAAAGTGAAAAAAAGGAAAAGGGAGGCTGGTCCAGGGTTTCTGAATTGCCAGATTGTGTGAAGAAGATGGAAGCGTAACCTCAAGACTGGTGGTACTAGATGGGACTGATCTCTAACAGCTGGTAGACCAGTTTCTCTAGTTGTGGTGGAGAGGAGAGCAGCGTTAAGCCTAAACAGCATACAGTCTCTACAACCAAACAGTTTGCTGTCTTCCTGGTGCCAGGGTTTGGCATGTGGTTGATATACTATTGGGAGGGGCTGGGCATGACCCAACTGTCTTTGAATGTATTGGTACTAATGACAAAATGGTAGGTGGAGGACCTCAAAGAGTGAATTCAGGGATCTAAGTTCTTAGATTAAAGAATGGCTAAGAGGCTGGAGGAGTGTTTAAATTAGGAGGGGGGTTACATCAGCTAGAGCAGTGTTGCCCAACTGGAAGCCCTCGGCCCACAGTCCCCTTATGTGTGCCCCCCCCCCACACCTGTTTGGCTGCTGTGATTGCTTACCTTTGTGTAAGCTTTAAATGGCAGCCTGAAAACTATTAGGCCTGTTAGTCTGACATTGTGACAGACAGTGGTATGAAAACTTTTGGAAAGGGTAATAAGGGATAGGGTACTTGAATACATTGCAAATCAAAATACTATAAGTTTGTGCCAGCTTTATGCATAACAGATCTTGCCAGACTAATTTAATTGCCTTTTATAAGGAGGTGAGTGGGAACCTCGAATCTAGGATGGCAGTGGGTGTCATTTACTTGAACTTTGCTAAAACTCTTGATACAGTACCTCACAGAAAGTTAATGATCAAATTGAGGAATATTGGCCTGGAATTTAATATTTGTAATTGGATAGAGAACTGGCTGAAGGATAGATTACAAAGAGTGGTGGTAAATGGAACATTTTCTAATTGGACCAGTGTGGTTAGTGGAGTACTGCAGGGGTCAGTCCTTGGCTCTTTGCTTTTTAACTTGTTTATAAATGACCTGGGGGTGAGCATTAAAAGTACAGCTTCTATTTTTGCTGATATCGCTAAATTACGCAAAACTATACATTCCATGCAGGATGCTGCCACTTTGCAGGACATAAGAGGGGATTATAGACAGATAAGGGGTGTTCTTTTTCTCCCATAAAAATGATCAGCACACCAGAGGTCATCCCTTTAGATTAGAGGAACGGAGTTTCCATTTGAAGCAGCGTAGGTGGTTTTTCACGGTGAGGGCAGTGAGGTTGTGGAATGTCCTTCCTAGAGATGTTGTAATGACAAATTCTGTTAATGCCTTTAAGAGGGGCCTGGATGAGTTCTTGAACAAGCATAGTATGCAAGGCTATTGTGATACTAAAGGTGGCCATACATGTACCAATTACAATCTTTTCAGCGACCATCGGCTGAAGGAAAGATCATTTGTTCCCTTCATTCACGTTCAGGGCTAAATCGTCAGATATGGAGGTAGAAACAATAGGGATTTTCCCGAAGCTTTTGCATAATTATTGTGCAAAATACGATAATATTGGTGCATGTATGCCCAGCTTAAAATCTACAATTAGTATAGATGGTATATATGGTTTATGTATGTGAGCGTATAGAAAGGTCGATATGGGTCTATGAGTGTCTATGAAGATTTTCATTCATCTAGGTCATGGTATGTCCAGTATAAATAAATTTAAAGCAACTGGACTTGTTAAGTAATCATTGAAGACGTTTCACTACTCATCCGAGCAGCTTCTTCAGTTCAACTGACTGGTATGGGAAGTCCTCAGCATATATACTCTTCCACTAATCCAATCATAATGGCACTTTGGAACGGGTCTATGTGTGTATGCTGGGGTTTACTTGAAAGTAGGGATGCACCGAACCTACTTTTTTTGGGTTCAGCCGAACCCCCGAACCCAGCCTGATGGATTCTGCCGAATCTGAATCCTAATTAGCATATGCTAATTGGCATCGGGAAGGGTTAAAAGTTACATAGTTACATATTTACATAGGGTAGAAAAATGACCAGAGTCCATCAAGTTCAACCCATCCAAGTAAACCCAGCACACAACCTATACTTACCAATCTATACACTCACATACATAAACTATATATACAACCACTAGTACTAACTGTAGATATTAGTATCACAATAGCCTTGGATATTCTGATTGTTCAAGAACTCATCCAGGCCCCTCTTAAAGGCATTAACAGAATCTGCCATTACCACATCTCTAGGAAGGGCATTCCACAGCCTCACTGCCCTCACCGTGAAAAACCACCTACGCTGCTTCAAATGGAAGTTCCGTTCCTCTAATCTAAAGGGGGGACCTCTGGTGCACTAAGTTGCCCTAAAATGTAACCCTTTCTGAATTCTAATTAGCATATGCTAAATTTTGCTAATCAGGATTTGGATTCGGTTTGGCCAGGACTGTGGATTCCACCAAAACCGAATCCATCCAAAAAAGGCTGGATTCGGCCCGAACCGAATCTGGGATTCGGTGCATCCCTACTTGAAAGGGTTGAACTTGATAGAATATATTACTATACTGATATAAAGAATACATCTAATACCCTAAAGGAAACCAGGGTCAGAAAGCAAAGGAAGTGTGGAAAGGATAGGGCCCCAAAATAATGTAAATAAGTAACTGTTAGCTACAGTTGAAGCTACCACCAAACAGCAAGTAAGGCTTTATATTAGTGATGGGCGAAATATTTCACCAGGCATGGAATTGCAGCGAATTTCCCCATTTCGACATTGGCGGATTGTTTTGCGAACCGGATGAAAAAATTCGCTGCGGAAAAATGTGCCGCACAACCAAAAATTTTCCAAAATAATAGCCGCGGGCGACAAAATAACAGCCGTGCGACAAAATAATAGCCACGGGCGACAATTTTTTTTGCCACACGAATTTTTCGCCGATTCGTGGATCTTTTGAAAGATTCGCTAATTTTTCGGCAAAGCGAAACGGAACAGATTCGCTCATCACTACTTTATATAACTCCCCCAAAAATGCATTTTAGCGTATTATATTTTTACTTCTGGCCATGGTGTTGAAAACTTTAGGTTTAATTTTCCCTGCCTTAAAGGAAACCCTCTGAGTTCTGTTGTGTTTTAATCATTTATCATGAATGCTGAACTCTGCTATAAAGCTTTATCAAATTCTCTCAGATTATACTAGAGTTGGCAGACAATGAAAAGAAAATAATGTGATTTCATAGCATGGCTGTGAAATGTAGGTGGCATCCCATCTTTCTCATTTTGCACTGATTGAGTGAAATCTTCTGTACTGAATGTGATTATTGCACTGAATCCTGAACTTCTGAGTATATTCAATTGCAATTACTCTCTGTTAGTCTCGCTTGCTAACTAGAACTTTCCAGACCAGGAGACACCAATCTTTTCTCTAAAAACACATTATTCAAAATCTAAAATCTTTTTTCCTACACTGAGGTCAATTGAGTAACGATGCATTAAGATTCTGATACAACTGGCACAAGCGCTGGTGTGCAGTACGTGTTTGCTGAATACGTATTGAGTTATATATCAAGCCCATAGTCATACATCCGACACTGTTTAAAGCTCTTTAATCATGAACAGCATATTTTTGGTGCCATGCTAGTCTTCTCTCAGCCTAACTGTATGTTTTAGTACTATAAAAAAAAGATAAAAACTGGACATTGCAAAAGAATGCTGCTGAATAAGGATTAATGAAGGGCAACACAGACATCAATCCTAAATTGTTAAAGCTGGAGCATTGATTCCAGTGCATCGCCCCAAAGCAGTTATTAGCAAGTAAATGCTACTGAGAGAACGTGATTTGGCTTCAGAATGAAAAATGTAAAATGTTTAGTCTTCACATTTATTAAAGGAACAGTAAAGTTAGAGAATAAAATTAGAAAAACTACTCTTTACAAATACATCAGAGGGAATTATGTACAGATAGAGGATAGAGGACAGATAGAGGTGTGTGTGTGTTTTTCCTCCCTTTCCTTTATTAAGGTGCATAAGTGGTGGCTGGGGGAATCACACATAAAGTTGAACCTGATGTAGAGTTGCCTTCTTTTAACCAGTGCTGCCCCTCTCTGCCAATCCTTGCACTGGCTACCTGTCACGTACAGGATTTAGTTTTTAGTTAAGATTCTTGTACTCACCTTCAAAGCACTCACTGGTGCCACACCACTCTATTTAACCACCCTAATCCCCAAGTACACCCCCAGACATAACCTTCGCTCTACACATGACCTCCTTCTCTCCTCCTCACTCATCACCTCCTCTCACTCTCGCATCAAGGACTTCTCACGCACTGCACCCATCCTCTGGAACGCTCTTCCCCATCCCATTAGGCACTGCCAGACTCTCCAAGCCTTTAAATGGTCTCTTAAAACTCACCTTTTCACTCAAGCCTATAACCTAAACCCCCCAAACATTCACTAACCACTGGTTTCCTTCTTCTCACTCTGCACTTACTGTCACTTTACACACCTACATGCACTCTAATGCCATGCTCGTTACCCTGACCTTAGGTCTCAGCCCTCCCTTTTTGAATGTAAGTTCTTGCGAGCAGGGCCCTCCCCCTAGTGTCTCCGATCCTCATCCAATGTAACTGCAAACCATTTTTGTGTATTGTTTATATGCACGTGTTAACTGTTATGTCTTTTGTACCCCTCTATTCTGTAAAATGCTGCGTAAATTGATGGCGCTATATAAATAATAATAATAATAATAACCAAAATGAATACTAGAATATGTGGAAGCAAAATATCATTGCTGATTTGTTTCAGAATACCTGTACAGTGGTTATTCCTTGATCACGTCCAACAAGGACCTTCCCAGCTTCTAAGGTAGCTATCCTAGGTTCTTCGACCTTCATGAAGTCACTCACAAGGTCAGTAATGTCCATCTGCCAATCAGGGCCCAGCATGTAGGTCAGCTGTCCAGCCTCAGAAGATTCTGCTACAAACTGTGTAAAGACTCGTACTAATGCATGCTGGTATTGCAGAGAACATCCTCTCCCCTTTTTCTCATCATCCTCTTCATCTTCACTGTCTCTGGTTGGTCTGCAGGTAAAAAAGCAATATGTGCTATTGTAAAAGTGCAAGCTTCATATTTATAATGTTTTGGAAAAGGATGTGAAAAATTATCTCAAGATTTTTCCATTCTAAGCCAGAAAGCATGAATAATATTCATATAATGCACAAGTTCATTAGCAGCATAGCTAGACATATTTGGGTGTTGCAAGAACACAACAGTGAATCCTACAATGTTGCACACATAACTGCTTCTGGCAGACACTGCCAAAAATGGAAACTAAACTGTCCAGGGTAGAAGAAAGTCAATGGTTAATGTGTACTTTTGGAATCTGCTCATAATGTTCTGTACTTTTTGAAGACTCCGTTGCATTTCAACAAGGGAGGTCCTTAAAAATCTGGAATGAGCAAAATTGTAAAAAGAACATTGCTTATGGCAACATCTTCTCTAATATGTCTATTGTTAGGAGATTCTCCAGTGCTGATATTCAGCATAATAATTCCGCTCTATTATAAATCTGAAAGTGTACATAACTTGGGTTAAGGGTCTTGTTCATATAGAGAGACAGATATACTGCAATGCCACTATAAGCACATGAGAATATACAATTCTGTAGGCCTGTAATACAGTTTTCCTCAGTAGTATATTTATACAGTATATAGTTGTATAATTGTGAATCTCTTCAAAAATGTATGAAGTATGAAGTTGTTATAATAATGGGTTCTAATAATTTACCTTTTATTCATATTAACTGGGATCCTCCAACCCTTGATCTGGCTCAGTTCAGTGTCTGATATTTCTATCTGCAGGGGAAGGCGTGGAGCCCAAACGGTTACCTCTAGCTCAGTGGTAAAGTGCTGGTAAGTGAAATTAACAATGGTATCAACTTTACTCTTCATTTCCTTGCCATTGACAAAGATTGAATCACATCTGTCAGAAACCTGAAAAAAACAGAGTGGCAGCTCAGTGGGTAACCTAGATGAAGGAAAGGTGTGTCAATGTGATATAAACCAGAGAAAGGGCCTACAAATGGAACTTAAAGCTACATCATCCTGATAATAATGACAGAGGCTGATGTCTAGCTGGAGAGAAGATACAGCCTGTAGGAGCTCTACATAGAGCTTTCTAAAGAAAGGGCACTTACAGTATAACAAAATGTTTCAAATTTCAAATGTTTTTGTTAATCCATTGCATCAAACAGAATTCATATCAATAGGAAAGGTATGATAATTGTTTAGTTAAACAAAGCGACAAAGAAGCAAATGAGGCACATATTTAAAGTTTGAAGAGGAGCAAAAACTGTGCTACTTTCTGTATATAAGATAACAGGTTGATACCATCTTACTTTTCTATATTCTGTGTTTTAACATGTCTGTACCCTTGCTGTACCCTGTACAAAATATAAATAGATACTGCTTCTCATTTTATTATATTGTACATGCTGAAAACTACATAAGGATGCTATTATATTTTACAAGCCAGGCTTTTTATTGCAGATTGCTGCACAGCAGGAATAAATGTGCCCTTTATGTCAAACAAACCATAAATACTAATTAATAAAACAATGCCAATTAGAAGAGGGTGCAGCTGCTTCCCCCCCCCCCCCTCCCCATGCCATTGTATTGAGAGGGGTATTTTTTATCTATATTGCTTTGATAGAGACTCCTTGGTTAAACTCAAATTTGTTTCATTTAACTGAGAAAAGAATTAGATCAAACCGACACTAGACAAGGAAAGACTGCATGACATTGACTTGCTCTCGTATTGTAACACCCATGGAGGGAACCATCAAATGTACATTAAAGATCCTTTTCAAGTTCATGTTTTACATTTGATGATATAAATAATGATTCAATTATTTTCGTGTAAGTCAGCTCATACAATGGTCATTCTGCAAATTCCATTTATTTCTCAAAATGTTAAAAGGTGTTCTCGTTGGGAAGCTTGCAGGAACAAAAAAAAAGGGGGGGCTAGAAAAAAAATAATCTCAATGGTACTTGTGCTCTTTTATGATGGGAGAAAGCACACACAGTACAAAGTGATCTTGTGGGCAGGTGGAAAAATCTTTCTTCTGGTATCAAATGAAACTGCCCTAACAAAGGACAGCATTTTCTACTCATTAACAGTAACAGGGTACAGAGTGGATCCAGATACGGTAGTGAAAACAGAAACATGAGATTTTATACAGCACATTGAAGATACATTTAGGTATTTATGGCGAAAGTTCTGTGCCTCAAAAGGCCAAGCAATTTTTCCTACAAGCGTTATGCACATTAAAAATAGAAAACCTTGTGCCGTTGCTATATTTCTTTCTTGAACAATCTGTGGGAACACAGGAGAGGTTGTTAAAAATACCAAAACTCTGACTTGCACGCTCTAAAATAGCCCCCCCCAAAAAAAGTCAAGGTGCTCAAAATGTAAACATTTCTTAAGAAAAGATGTTCTAGAAAATGATGCACAGGCCAAATTCACACATTTCACTACTTTGATGTCCACTTTTGTTATGTGGAATATTTTTTTTTTAATCAAAAATGACTTTTCAAATGGAAGTGAATAAAAAAAAAAAAAATAGCCAGGAGGAAAAAGGGTGAAAGATGCAATGAGCGATATGATAGAAATTCAAAATGTCCATCAAAGTAGGAGTTAGAACTAGTAGAAAAAAATAAAGAAGAATATAAGATAATATGAACACCTGTGACCAATTTTACTAATTTAAGAATTTTTAACTAGGGCACTTAGTAACTGTTTCTAGGTATGATGCAACTTGGTGAAAATGTTAAAAGGAAAATGTTGCATATTACTTAAAGGAAAAGAAAAACTTTTCAACACAAGTTTGCAGTATATTATATGTATATATTTTTTTTTGCAAAAAATGTGATATTTAGGTTAAGTTTGCATTTGATTACTTGGTAATATACAGCTCCAATGTGTGCTGCTTTAAAATGGCCACCATAAACCTAATACATATGCGCAAAATTTCTCCTGCCTGCTGAGATTGAAGCTGTGTCTGTGCTGCTTTATGTATAAGAAAACACTCATGAACACCGCAATTGAGCATGGGTGGCTTTTAATAGGCAGTTCGGCGCAAGCTCCGGGTCTTGGTCTTGGCGTTAGAGAGATGCACCATGGGTATTTTTTTAGACTTACTCAGGGTTTTTTCCTAAACTAAAGAGTTTAATTAACTAAATAGCTACACACAGAAGGGATTGTACAGCACTGGAGAGCACAGTAAAGGTATACCTGTCCAATGAGTTGAGATCTTAAATACACTTTCCTTGTCCCTTAAATTACAATGCAAAGTACATTTCAGCTTTTGTCAAGATAAGTAACTTGCTATATCTTGCCACACTATATCAACTAAAGGTTTAAAGCTTAAACTGAACCACAGTTCAAAAAATTCACCCCCAGAAAAAAAAGAAATAGATAATCTACTCCCACCTTTATATTCCTCCCAGAATTACTCAAACCAGATCCTTATCTGGTTTGTTTCACTTTAATAACAGATACAAAGTTAATAAGTTTATGGAAGTATAGAAGTTTAAGTCTCTCCACCACTTGCCCTAATTGGTTGGGTATCTGCATACTAAAGAGTATGTGCAAGCAAAGGGGCAAAGAAACAAGTTCATGAAAGCACTGCCTTCTAGAGAGGATCCTTACTCACTCTTTTTAGCAAAGATCACTTGGGTAACTGATAACAATGTTCTACTTAATAATGGTGGGCACAGAAAGGTACATTAGGCATACAAAGTACAAGTACATTGAGTTTGCCCGATGCTTTTACATTCCCTATCTGTTCCCCCATATTCCTCTATGAGGGGGCGGCCATATTTGTGCAGCAGTAGGCTGTTACCATTAGAAGCTATAACTGACAGGCTGAGAAGGGACAGACAGGTTGGCAAAACAGTCGGGTTTAGGAACTTCAAGTGACTATTACATACAAAAGCAGCCGTCAGCAAAAAATGATCAACATGACCTATAGGTAACTTTTTATGTAGATTCATAATTTAAAAATAAGTTTTTTATGTCAGTATCACTTTAAATATTTGGTTCAGCTCTACAAAGGGCAGCTATATAAGCTCTAATAATGACAGATGCAGATAAATATATATTACTTGCTTTCATTTTGTTTGTCAATAAGTGTTCAGTAAAACATAGAATAGACACAATATAGGTCATTCATCCTCAGGGTGACTTTTTTATTTGTATGTGTATTATAAGAAACAACTGCTGCATGTTTTTTTTTATAAAAAAAAAAAAAGCAAAACCCCTAAACAGCAATTTATAGGGTTGCCAAGTGTGTAGATCAATTTAAGCAACATTTAAAAGGAATGCTTATCAACATTTATTTTATTGTATCACCCCAAAAGTCTGAATATCTCTCCCTTATGTGTACTGATCAGTCTGCTTAAATAAAACCATAAAGACATTGAAAATGTCTAAAAAGGCCAAACTGGCACTTTTTTTTCCTTTGTTACTCTAGTAGATCCCTGTAAGAGATGTGTATGTAAATGCTGGTCCATTCCACATGCCAGCAATATATCATCTGATCCCCAGAACCAGGAGGGCCCACAGTCCGCAGAGCCATCATGAGCACAGTCTTTGGTCCCAGAGCATGGGGTTTTAATGTGCATAAAATGTCATCTTGAAAGAAAGTCATAAACACAGGAGGGATCCGGACACTCTTTGCTTATAATTTTGATATGGATTGTGGTTGATTTGGGAATTCTCGGGTGCTAGTTTCCTATTAAAATAAGCCATTCAGTTGCCAGCTCCCTAAAGAAAACTGTTCGGTCTTTATGCAGAGTGAATACAGCTTACTTTTTCGGCAGTCATTAACAATTCCTTTAGTGCCACCCAAATTAATCTCCTACTCTATTTAATCCCTACAAGATAGCAAAAAGATAATAAAACAAACACAATTTCTGAAATACTTTACCATTTTTGTCATTTCATCTCATAATCTGTCATATAAATGTCTCATGACATTTTTAAGCACATTAATCACGGCAATTCAGAGACAGTGTGGCTGAAATTTTAAATCAAGGAGGTGATGTCTAGGGATCTTTGTCAAAATTAATATTAGACATGTATAATTAAGTGTAGAACGTGATGATAAATCATTGGCGTGCATGACAGAAATGGAGAAAATATTGCTACGTATTGCAACTTCCTCTGTAATAAATGTTTAAAATCAAGAGAAAAGAATTTAAGAAGATAAAATATGCAATTTAAAATATAATTTGGTGGTTTATATTCATTGTATGTGCTCTCATTTGATCATTTGTAAAAGAAAGAGAAAATATTGGCAACCAAATATCATAATAGAAGCACAATCGTACAGTTTCAGATGCTGAATGTGTATGTGTTTACATTTGTATAGGCACCTTAATAAGTAATTGAAGAATGCTCACTTGCAATATTAGGAGGAGGTAAATTGCTTTTACTGCAATTAGCCAAGGACCTGATACACTTTGCTCACTAAGGGGCCCATTTATCAAAGTCCAAATTTCGGACATTTAAAAGTACGATATAAAAAATTCAGATTAAATGTGATAATTTCTGATGTGCGTTAAAAGTGTGAAAATTTTGCATCGTGGTCGTATGAAAATATCGTGGTACGATCTGAAAGTTCCAGAAATTTCAGTTTCCGAACGATCGTAAAAGGTGCGATAATTTTTATGACTTTGAACCTTCAGTGCATGATTTTGGAAGCCTCCCATAGGACTCAATGGCACTCTGCAGCTCTAAGCTGGCCCAAGGAAAGTCACGATACTGAAGTTTAAATGAATTCCAAAACTCTCGTACTCATTGCGACAAGTACGACTTTGTCGCACAAATTGTCACAAAGTATGAAAAAGTAGCGGAAATTAATGAAAAAAATCGCAGAAAATATGCACAAATACGAATTTTTCCCATTCGGACCCAATGGGGGCTGATTCTTCATACTTTGTTACAATTTGTGCAACAAAATCCCTTCGTTCTACCATATTTACCAAGACCTTTTTGCCTTTTTTTAAATGTGCCAATTTGACTTATTGCAGGAGTTAAATTCAATCCTTTTTAACGGTGCTAGAGCACCTAAAAAAGTTATATACCCCTACCAATCGGTTAAGTCCCCAAGAACAAGCTTTGCTTCAATACAAGTCTATGAAGGGGAACGGTACATCATTGCACTACATATTACATATACAGAAAAAGATGTCTAAAGCTCAAATGCCTGGTGTTTTATGAGTGGTTAACATTGTTGCTGTTTAAGTAAGAAACAAGCATTAACAAATCTTCTCTAACAGACACTGACAAAGGTGTTCAGTTGGTTTTGGAGAAGGAAACATGGAGCAAAGTTGTGGTATGAGAAACATTAGAGTGCAGTCACATAGGAAGTGGAACATATAAACAGTTGGAGCATTAAGAACATGTAAAATGGGGATAGCTCTTTAAGAATATGCATAAAGATGTCACTGACTGACTGGGCAGAATAAAGACTGCAGAGAATTAAGAAGAAATATAAGACTGGCCAAAATAGGCTAGTTGCTCAACCATCTCCAAGAACATTTGGCGTTAATTTGTGCTAAAAGAAAGTAGGGTTGGTTCCAATATTCCATGGTGAATCTTAGAGCTGGGTTATAATACTAAGTAGCATAGGGGAGAGATGAAATAACAAAAGGGATAATCCAGGAACAGTAGGACAGCAGTAGTAAGGGATGGGTGTAAGAATATGCCTTTTAGTTGCAGTCAGCATGTCTTCTTTTCATACTCATCAAGAAGAACAGAGACTGCAGATAAAACTTTAATTAAATCAATTGATTGTTAGAAACTAAGGGTATGTACAGTAATTGGAACATTCTGACAGGTGGGTCTTTTTGGTCACATCAAAGTAGATTTAAAATATTTTCCTGAAATGCAGGTGAAAAACCTGTCCTGTTTAAATATTGTGCACTTTTCTTATTTATACAGATGCGAAACAAGCATCTGTTTGCTAAAAATGTGTAAGTGTTTAAACCTTTAAATCTTGCCAGTCTCACATTGCCATTACAATACTGAGCAGAATGCTAAATACAAGGTACACAGAAATAGAGTTTTAAGCCAATTCCCTGTGTGCATATGTTTTTTTTTATGTTTCATGAGATGGTGACATATAATAAGAACTGGGATGTCTAGTTTCTGGAATTTGTCAAATCTTTATATGTTTATATTAAAAGCTGGAGATGTGCGTGCTTTAAAAATAGTTGTACGCCACCAGTTAATATTCATACTTTATTCTCTCTTCTTTTACTTTCCAGAAGGTATTCCTAAAGGAATGTTTATAGCAAATGGATAGCAACACGGATATTTGAGATGCAAATCCTGTGAATAGGCAGTTCTGCATAAAGAAATATTCCTGCCTTATATTTTTCAAATGAAACATCTACAAAGAGGGTCAAAAGAACTTAAAGAATTACTGCAATATATTCTTCCCGAGGTTGTATGAGACACATAAAGGAAAAGCATTCTTCAAAATAAATGATATTCTGCAAAGAGGTAACAGGCCAACTTTTTTGTTCAAGTGAGACTACGTATTGAAGTTGTTGCATTTGATGGGAGATACAAGCAATGCTTTGTTTTCCCTGGATGTTCTGATATTTATCTGTTAGTAATACTGTACATGAAAAGCATTCACAGTGTGATGTCCGGAATCAGTCCTTTGGGGCTAACAATAGATTTTCAGAATGACTTCCTTCAGTTCTTAATTAGCTTGGCACAAATCAGACCTGGCTTGGGTTGAGATGTGCTAAATAAAGAATAAAATAAAGAAAATTAGCTTTTTGGTAAATCTTGATGATCAAAGTATATTATTTTTTAAATTGGAAGTAGATTGTTGCCAGAATCCTTTGGAAAGGTAGCGACCGCTTCTATTTTAGTAATATTATAGAGAGCAACATTAATGTAATATATAATTGTATTTGGCTGCATGCCCTGGTTAATTCCATAACTGCAATTTTTAATCAGGTTTCAAATACCTAACAATCCATCACTACAAACAAACACAACTCTTTGTGACTGGGTACATGAAAAACTGACTTGCAAGCAATGTTCCACCTGCCAGATTGCAGGGACAAGGCAGACAGAGACTTCCTTACATTACCAACATTGGGTGACTGTCACTTAGAGAGGTGTCATTTTCAGCCCTCTCCATAATTTGGATCTCCATACCTTAAGGCAGTGCTGTCCAACTGGCGGCCCGCGACCCCCCTCTGTGTGGCCCCCCACCTGTCTGGCTGCTTTGATGGCTTACCTTTGAGTAAGCATTAAATGGTATCAGTACTGAGATTAACTGGCCCCCTGCATGGTTCTCACCTCAGATTCAGGCTGTAATCCCTCTGTATTGTTTAAAAATGTAATCCCCTGTGTTTTTCACACCTTTTAATACCTGCATTGTTCACCCCCTGCAGTGTTCACACCTCAGGCTCAGACTGTAATCACTCCCATTGTTCACTTCTTCACACCTCAGACATAGGTACTGTAGGCAGAGTATGGCACATACAGCCAGCATAGGGCAGGGAGGGTATGGCACACACAGGAAGGGTAGGGCAGGCAGAGTATGGCACACACAGTCAGGGTAGGGCAGGCAGAGTATGGCACACACAGGCAGGGTAGGACAGGCAGAGTATGGCACACACAGTCAGGGTAGGACAGGCAGCGTATGGCACACACAGACAGCATAGGACAGGCAGAGTGCTGCCTGTGTGTGCCATACTCTGCCTGCCCTATGCTGCTTGTGGGAGGTGAACCTGGCAGGGGTTTGTTGTGGGAGTTTGTTAGCAGTTGGAAATAGCCATTAAATGGTCCCAAAGGTGTGTAATTATGTACTGGGGGTTGCTCTGCTATCCACAGGGGAGGAGGAGGCATATGGAATTTAAGGGTATATCTTAATATGACATAATTCTTTCACATATGAATGATGGTTGATATCCCCACAGTAAGGACCAAGCATTTGGGATTTTGCTGTGCTACCACCATTGTGATAAAATAGGTGTGGTTTGAAGTGGGTGTGGTTTCAAAAAGGGGAGTGGTCAAAACTGGCTTCCATTAGCGGCCCTCCACCATGTATGCTAGAGAAATTCCGGCCCTCGGCACCGTAGAAGTTGGACAGCACTGCCTTAAGGCTAATACAAATCAGGCCCATATTTGTGGGAAAGGGCACAAAGGCCCAGGCCTAGGATGCGGCATGCCACCCAAACACATTTGTTTTTTTCCTGGAGCACTGGGAAATAGGCAAACAGGAGATTTTTTTCAACTTTCCTGCTTGCCAATTTCTCAGTGCTCCAGGACCAGATGATGAGAAGAACGAGCACTTATATTGTAGTGTCACCCACTGTGACCTACAGCACTTATATTTGCCTATTTGTGTCTGTAAGTTACCCTCCCATATAGATTGTAAGCTCTACGGGGCAGGGGCCTACTGTGTATTTATCTGTTATTATCCTGATAACCCCCTGTTTGTATTAATGTATTCTACTGTACAGCGCTGCGTACATAAGTAGCGCTTTATAAATAAAGATACACATGCATACACATGTGGAAAATAAAACACCATTTTCAAACAAATATACACTAATCATTGGGCAATGTGGCAATAGAGAATGGCAGCCAAATCTGCTAATTTGCCACTTGATAAAGGTCCTAATGAGGACCGAAACACTGGTTTTTAAACAATGAGTTTTCAATAAAAAAAAAAATTTTTTTGAATTTTAAGGGTGTGCCGGCCATGGATTATTTCATGCTATATATATATATATATATATATATATATATATATATATATAGAAATGACAGAGTGACAGCACTCACGGGGTTTTACATAATGTAGCCAAAAAATAACAAAATGTTGGATGCAAATAGTGAGGTTTTATTGGTCCTACGTTTCAGTTCCCTACTGGAACCTTCGTCAGGGATATATATATGTCTCTATGATTATCAATGATTCTCAGCAGATTTTAATCTGAAATTAGCTGATTACAGTCATGGGCAGCTGCCAGCAAGTGGTCAAACATTGACCAGCTTTATTTGTACATGTGTACCAGCTTTAGTCTAAATCACATCAAATGGTTGGAATATTTTGTTAATTAGAAAGTGGTCACCTCTCATAAAACATGAAACAGATGTGATGAATCTGAAAGCATAATGTGTGTACATCTGCCATAGGAAAAAAAATCATCTTTCTATGGAACTTGTTATAAACAGATTGCCAAGTACTAACTGCACACCCACGTGTCTGAGTTTCACAGCTTTCATCAATAGTGAAATAAACATACAGCACCTCAGAGGGTTGCATTTTCAGTGAGAAGATTAATGTAAAAATATGGATTTTTTAATAGAATGTGGTGTAATATATAGAATACTTGGTTGAATGTAAATATTATGAATTATGCATTTAACAAACAAATTGACAAAGTAATGATAAAGTATATCAGTACTGTATGCAACATGTTAGCATACCTCTAAGAAACACTCTTTAAAACAAATGGGGGTTCATTATATGTCACCATGCCACACATTTTATAAAAAGTAGCCTCTTGCATTAAATCTCAAAAACTAAACGTGGGCTGTAATGCCAATCATATATTCACTGTTAGGCTCTATTTACCGAAATATCAATCAATGCTTTCTATATCCACTGTTAAGTTCCATTTAGGAAAAGGGTTGAGTAGTTGGGTGAATACTTTGGGTGAACTACGGAAAAGCAGGTGAGGGCACTAACCGGTCCTTTGCTTCATGATATCTAAGAATGAAATGGTGGATCTTGGAAGAATTTATTTGTTCCTAATGATTTCTGAGCAGTGTAGCTTGCCTTTTTATATAATACTGTTCTGGTTCAAACCATGGAGATATCTGCTACTGTAATGATTTCTGGTTTTTCAATTACATGTTTAAGGGAACATAATGCGCTTCATTACTCCTTAATGTTGCTAGTATCTTGCCAATATAAAATCTTATTTAGAATTCAAAGCATCCCCTTAAATCAGAATGTGCCCTCTAAAACCAAAAGGAGTTTGCCCTCAAACGAATTAAAACAATATCCAGTCATTTCCCCAAGATAAAATAATGCTAAGTAAAATCAAACATGGTTCAGAATATCCCATTGGAATATCCCATATGGAATATTCCATTCCCCTATTTCATTTACACATCCAACATAAAACATGAAATATCCCAAGGCCTCCTTTTTAAAAAAAAAAAAAAAAAACTTTTATCCAAAGACACAGAACACAAAACCTGTTTATTATGGACATTTTACTTATACGCTTTCCACAAATCTCGATGGGAAGTGCCTATATTTAAGGCAAGACTACTACCCACATACAAGGGTGTGAATGCTTTTCAGTACTAATTTTTGTGACTATGGTTAAGGAAGTGATGAACAGCAATTATTTCCTAAAAAAAGTTATAGAAAAATAATCTTGGTCAAACTGCAATGCATGACATTATCCTTTGATCAATTGCTTTAACAGCAGCCTCAACAAAGAGTTTTTTGTAATTTATCAGCAAGCGACCTTTCTGTGGCAACATATCTATAGTATTATATGTAGTCATGTGCTTCAAGGCCACAATCACACACTGACACAAAGCAATCGCAATGCATGTCTATGCTGGGCAGAGAGGCGTGCTTTAGCTCAGTGTGTTTGGGTTAGATCCTTTCTCATTTCATTTGCACTGGGGAGTAAGCTCAGACAGGTGACAGAGCCCAGCCCCAATCATTCCACAGGGTGGGACATATTTATATGCACAATCTAATTTAAAAAGTGTATCTAGGACCACACCACCACTCCATACTCTTCCATTGTATGATGTTCACATGAAAGAAATATGCCTAAGACAGGTGAATAGAATAAATAGATACAAGGTAAGGTTACCATAGAACAAAAATCCAAAGGAACTCAAGCTTATTCAGACAGCTTCTGGCTGCAAGGTTAAATGAAGGAGGCACCCTTGCTTGTGCAATTTGTTTTACTACTTAATCTGAGGGAGCTTAAAAAAATGCTGTTTTCTTGTTCTCTGGCTATATTACACGAAGCCTCTGAAGCATAAGCAGGCCACACCAATTTAGCCCTATTCTAAATAAAATACATTTAACAGAATTTTCTCCTTTGCTTGCAGAGTCTCTGGTTATTACTGTATCTTGACCAACCAATCTGATGAGTCACATTTGTAGAGAATTCTTAAAGACAATTAACATGAAGCAGGTGTACAATTAGGCACAATTAGGAACAATAATGGTATTTCAATAAAGCTCTCTTTGGAGTTTTTTAAAGCAGGTGATGACATTTTATTAATTTAGATGACTTAATTAACTTACCTAGAAATGGTTTTATCTATGTAACAAGCTATTGCTTGCCAAGTTTTTATGTGAACTATGGAATCATGAATTTAATGGTGATGTACACTGCCCATTGCTTCGAAGGCACAGGGCATTAGAGACAGCTTTAAATGTTCCTATAATGTGCCATAAGAATACCCATGTATATTATATTCTCTTACACTCAGGGTGCTTCCCTGCTTTACTTGTAAGATCCTTCCAGTGAGAATGTCACTCAATAATCAGTTGTAGATGAAAGATCCATCATATTGTTTATATATTTTGTCCTATTTAAACTCTAGACATAAATAATGTATGCCCAATATTTCTATATATTATTTCTATATTCATGTTGGGGAAAGGAAAAGGTACCAAATATAGATGTCACGTGCCAAGTGCAACACACTTCAATTGGCTAGAATTTTATATATTTATGCAGTATACAGTGGCTTGCAAAAGTATTCGGCCCCCTTGAACTTTTCCACATTTTGTCACATTACAGCCACAAACATGAATCAATTTTATTGGAATTCCACGTGAAAGACCAATACAAAGTGGTGTACACGTGAGAAGTGGAACGAAAATCATACATGATTCCAAACATTTTTTACAAATAAATAACTGCAAAGTGGGGTGTGCGTAATTATTCAGCCCCCTTTGGTCTGAGTGCAGTCAGTTGACCATAGACATTGCCTGATGAGTGCTAATGACTAAATAGAGTGCACCTGTGTGTAATCTAATGTCAGTACAAATACAGCTGCTCTGTGACGGCCTCTGAGGTTGTCTAAGAGAATATTGGGAGCAACAACACCATGAAGTCCAAAGAACACACCAGACAGGTCAGGGATAAAGTTATTGAGAAATTTAAAGCAGGCTTAGGCTACAAAAAGATTTCCAAAGCCTTGAACATCCCACGGAGCACTGTTCAAGCGATCATTCAGAAATGGAAGGAGTATGGCACAACTGTAGACCTACCGAGACAAGGCCGTCCACCTAAACTCACAGGCCGAACAAGGAGAGCGCTGATCAGAAATGCAGCCAAGAGGCCCATGGTGACTCTGGACGAGCTGCAGAGATCTACAGCTCAGGTGGGGGAATCTGTCCATAGGACAACTATTAGTCGTGCACTGCACAAAGTTAGCCTTTATGGAAGAGTGGCAAGAAGAAAGCCATTGTTAACAGAAAACCATAAGAAGTCCCATTTGCAGTTTGCCACAAGCCATGTGGGGGACACAGCAAACATGTGGAAGAAGGTGCTCTGGTCAGATGAGACCAAAATGGAACTTTTTGGCCAAAATGCAAAACGCTATGTGTGGCGGAAAACTAACCCTGCACATCACTCTGAACACACCATCCCCACTGTCACATATGGTGGTGGCAGCATCATGCTCTGGGGGTGCTTCTCTTCAGCAGGGACAGGGAAGCTGGTCAGAGTTGATGGGAAGATGGATGGAGCCAAATACAGGGCAATCTTGGAAGAAAACCTCTTGGAGTCTGCAAAAGACTTGAGACTGGGGCGGAGGTTCACCTTCCAGCAGGACAACGACCCTAAAAATAAAGCCAGGGCAACAATGGAATGGTTTAAAACAAAACATATCCATGTGTTAGAATGGGCCCAGTCACAGTCCAGATCTAAATCCAATCGAGAATCTGTGGCAAGATCTGAAAACTGCTGTTCACAAACGCTGTCCATCTAATCTGACTGAGCTGGAGCTGTTTTGCAAAGAAGAATGGGCAAGGATTTCAGTCTGTAGATGTGCAAAGCTGATAGAGACATACCCTAAAAGCCTGGCAGCTGGAATTGCAGCAAAATGTGGTTCTACAAAGTATTGACTCAGGGGGCTGAATAATTACGCACACCCCACTTTGCAGTTATTTATTTGTAAAAAATGTTTGGAATCATGTATGATTTTTGTTCCACTTCTCACATGTACACCACTTTGTATTGGTATTTCACGTGGAATTCCAATAAAATTGATTCATGTTTGTGACTGTAATGTGACAAAATGTGGAAAAGTTCAAGGGGGCCGAATACTTTTGCAAGCCACTGTATATAAGTGCCCTTTATTTTGTTAAAAAAGTTTTTCTACTTTGAGATTTTGGTCTAAAGTGTTTGCAAATGACACAGTTTGAACAGTATGTACTGCAAGGGTTGATTAATGTGATATTGCCATCAAAATAAAATGCATTTATGCCGGAGAACAATTTGTAATATTGTATAAAAAAAGTGTAGTGATGGAAAAATTTATTAAACATTAGTTTATTTTTACTTTGCCAAAGATAGTCCATATGAGTTAAACTGGATAAACAAGAGCAGCCAATCTGAAAAGTTTTTAACCAGATCAACTAACATCTGTCTATTCATTTGCCTCAAACTAGCAGATTTTCATTGAGAATGAACACAGAATGGAGCAGGTTTTGATTGGATGACTGGTGCAGCACTGAACAAGATCATCTACTTAAAGGAGATGGAAAGGTAAAAACTAAGTAAGCTTTATCAGAACGGTCTATGTAAATACAGCCATAAGCACTCACAGAAACGCTGCACCGAGTCCTCTATCAAAAGAAACACAGGATTTCTTGTTTCCTTTTTTGTAAACATGTTCTTCTGTATCTGACTTCCTCTCTCAGAAAAATCCTTTATTCCTGAGGCCAGAGTCTGCGCAGCTGCAATCAGAGAAAGCTTCTGGGGCTCTTTACTCAGGTATGATAAAGCTTTATGAAGAATAAATATAGTGTTCTAGGTGGCAGTAATGTGGCAATGTGACTTGATCCATATGACCTATTATGAGTGTAGCTTTTGGGTCAAATGGCCAGACTTTATCATTATTTTTACCTATTTGAGAACCTGCACTATGAACCTGGGTGCCTTCAACAATATAGAAGTTTTGATGGAGTCCTACTAGTGTGACTTACTGAAATATTTAAAGTACTGGAAACATAGCATTGCCTTATTTTTATTTATTATTTTTTATTGATCAATTTTTCTTGAACTTTCAGGAGCCTCTACTTCGGGAACAAATATAATACAAAAAAGGTACTAGTGACTTTTACAGATAGATTTCAGAAGCTTAATAGATCTGTAAGATATAGTATATTAATTAAAGATGTTGTACTTAACACAAGCAGTTTATGACTTTTCTTACAAAGGACAATACTGCAGTAGCTAACACATCCCTCAGTTAAAGGGGATGTTCACCACTGACAAAGTCCTATCAAAGTGGTAGGACTGTGGAGGAGAAGTACTTGTCCAGATATATTGCTGTGGCAAAAAAACATGATTTGCTTATTATAAATCAGTACATTTGGTGCTTGCCCTAAGTGCAGATGCAGAGACTGGCAGTAGATAATTCCCTGCACTGGTTCACGTGCCTGGGCTACAGCAGCGATCCGACTGGTAATGTAAGGATGGGGCACACGCAGTAGTGAATAAAGCTGTGCAGTTCTTTACAAAAGATTGTTATCCAGTGCTGATCTCTGCATTTACACCGCAGAGGAAGGAGTCGGGGACCCCCTTCTCCAGAGGGGATAGCCAAAAGACAACTTAATTATTTAATATTATCCAAAGGCTGCATTTTTTCTACAGTAATATATCTGGGAAAGTAAATTGTAAAAAGGTGGACATCCCTTTTAATATTAACTTTGTTGTCCAGTTTTAAGAATGTTTGCATTACAAAGTGCAGCTTTACTGGACTGGCATTTTTAATATAGAGACCATGTATAAGACATTATGGGGCCGATTCACTAAAGGTCGATAACACTTATCTCATGCTTTTTTGCGTTAAAAAGCATGCAATAAATAAGTACCAATTCATCAAAGTCATTTCACATGCGTTAATCCGCATATCGCACGCGCAAAAAAACGCATCAGCGCTAATCGTTATTTCTAAAGCATTGCGTTAATTAGCAAATAGAAATAGTACTAACACATTATTCACAAAAGCATATGAAGCGTTAAACAGGTTTAATATTGCATTAATCTGTGCGAATATTAACACCTACTTGGGGCAGGCGGTACTTAAAGAAAATTGCAGTTCCTGAGCGTTTGGCAACACAACATGGAGTTTGCAGTTGTATTTTTTCAAGTATGTGTTGGCCCTAGAGTGATGCATCCTCCAGTTTTCAGGGAAATGGTCATTTTCAGAACAGTAGTTTTCAGAAAGTAATGGTTACGTGTGTAATATTGTGTGCTAAATATCGGACGCGGCAAAATATATTGGGCTAGACAGGAAATAACGCAAGGAAAACGCTCATCACGAGTTAAATAACACAAAGAGCATTGTGTCTTAATAATGACGCCTGTCCTTTTAGTGAATCGTCGCAAAAAATAAGAAGTGATAACATTTTTAACGCATACTATAGCTAACACTTGTTTTATTGACCTTTAGTGAATTGGCCCCTATAAGTGGTGTCTACTAAAGGGTATCTAGGTGCAAAGTCCAAGAGTTATTCAGTGTGCCCTGCCATCCCCAAGTTAAAGTACAAATGACCCAAGATTAGTTCCACTGATAGCAGGTGTTACGTACAGGGCTTCCCTGTGCCTGTCATCCCAGTAAAAATCTAAACTAAGGTGCAGAAGCACTAACTAAGGGCAGGGGCACAAGTGCTGGGAGTAAAGTGTACAATACCCCTTAGCCCTCTAGCATTTTCACCTTTCTCTATAGAGAATGAGCTGCCTTAATTCTTTTAGTGTATACATAGTGGTTTGAAGTCTTAGCTTTTAGAAGGCCCCAGTTAATCCTCCAAAAAAAACAACAAATGGTAACGATACAAAACCAATACCTTTTTTTCTAACTACATAGCTATAGATGGAGCAGCCTTTATTAAAGTTAATCAAATGTAGTCATATCTTTTTAAAATAAATTAAATGATATCATGTATGATGTGTAAACTATTTGCTTGAAAGGTCTGCTCCACCTGAATGTCACATACACAACAATGTTACCTTATACACATGGATCTAAAAGTGGATCATAAATCGAGGATTATTCATGAGTTAAACTAATGAATGAAAGATAATACAACCATACTAGAATCATAACATCAAGGAGGAAGTTTTCTGAAAATATTTAAAATGATGGAAAAGGTATATGTAAAGGAGCCCATTGTGTTATCTTCATAAAAATGTGAGGCCAGATTTAATACTTAAAGATTTTCAGCATTCCAGCATTTGGCATTACAGATATGGTATCTGTTATTCAGAATACTTGGGATCTGGGGTTTTCCAGATAAGGGGATTTCCATGATTTGGATCTCCATACCTTAAGTCTACTCATAAATCATTGAAATATTATATAAACCCAATAGGATTGTTTTGCTTCCAATAAGGATTAATTATATCTGGGTTGTCATCAAGTACAAGGTACTGTTTTATTATTACATAGAAAAGGGAAATCATATTTAAAATGTGAATTATTTGCTTAAAATTTAGTCTATGGGAGACAGGCTTTCTGTAATTTGGATATCAGGTTTCTGTATGTCAAATCTCATACCTGTATTAGTAAATACTTTCCTGGAAATTAGAAAAATATAATGATGCTGGAAACTGCAAGATACCTAAGTCTGAATTTTAGTCAATGTGGCCTCAGATTTACTGAACATAACACAATTTAATACAAGTCTATCCAATTAAATAAGATTGTTAATTCTGCAAAGACTGTTACTGCTTCATTAAAAAAAACAGGCCCTAAAAATCCCAAATCAGGCCCTAACTAGACTAAACTGTGTTGAACAGTTGGGGAACCATGTAAATAAGTATGATTATAATAATAACTAGAAAAGGAAGTTTGAGAACAAACTTCATGTAGGTTTGAAAAACGTGAAGTCACTGAATGAAATCTGATCTATTGTTGACTCCGCACTTTTTTTATAACCTTGGACCACAGTTATATAGTAAAAACCACTGTGCAAAGTTTGGGGACCCTGGTTTTAATAGTGTCTGAATGGCAGCAACTTAAATTTCCCCACTGAAAGTCAACGAGTGACATCTGATTGGCACAGATGGAACTGCGGTTACCCAGTGACTAACTCTGCAAAGTTTAGGGACCCTAGGATTAATAGTTTAAGTACGGCAGCAGTTTAAATTTAAACCAATACAAGTCAATAGTTGAATTTTGATTGGTAGTTGGTGGGTGTGCCCACTTTTTCTAGCCTTGAGTTTTCGCCAAGTCAATAGGTAAAATCTCATCGGTTGTACACAGCTCCGCCCACTTTTGGGCATCCAACAATCATATTTTCATTCAGGCTGATGCCATGACTGTGATTCAAAGCTGTAAGATTGGCAGCAGTTTCAATTTCCCCATTAAAGTCAATGGGTGAAATTTGATTGGTTGTTGTTGGCCACTCCCATTTGGGGTTGCCCCTTGATTATGTTATTCAAGTTTGGGGGGTGTAGCTTCAAAGCTGTAAGAGTGGCAGCAGTTTGAAAATCTTCCCTGTCAAAGTCAATGGGAAAATTGGGGGGTTCGGAGCGGCGCACAAGCAACCTGCTCCGCTATAGGGTGAGGAAGTGTGGAAAGTTTGGGTGTTGTACACCTAAAACTGTAGGAGGAGTAGCATTTAGAATACGGGGGGGGGGGGTGCTAAGAATTATAATAAGAAAAAGCAGAAGAATAAGCTTAAGTCGAAGAACAGTATGTTGGGATTTTCAACCCAGCATAATAATAATGATACATTATTATTATAATTTACATTATCATTTCAATAAATGGTGCAGAAAAGTTGCTTGCTTAGTCTTCAGTAGTTCTGTGCAGAAGCAGTGCTGCACTTTTTTCCTTATATTGATTTAATAGGTACTGTGATTGCAATACATTTATACAGAAGCACTAACCTTTTATTGTGACTAGAGTGGCTTTGAATAAAATAATATAGAAGCTGAGACTTTACAGCGGTAATGTTATTTCACTTAGTAACTCCGAGCCTGGTTCAAGGGAAACACATATCCTTGTCTTCCATTATTGCAACTGAACGCGGGTAGTAAAAAGAATGGCCCATCAGTGAAACAATATTCTGCAATATATACTTCTTTGAAAACAATATTAGCATCCTAGATCATGAAAAAAGCCTTTATAGGCATCACATTTCTTGTGATGTATTGTCAGAAAAATGCTTTTAAATCCATTTGGGCATTTTCTATCTGTGGTGCCAATCTTTCCATTCAAAAGAAGAGAAGGATAGCACTTTAATTATCTACATAATGTATTTTGCTTTAGGTGGCTTACTAATTGTCAGCACTTGAGAAATACGCATTCATTGTACAGGTATAGTACCCGTATCCAGAATGCTCGGGACCAAGGGTATTCCGGATAAGGGGTCTTTCCGTAATTTGGATCTTCATACCTTAAAGACCTTGGCAAGATCGCCAAGTAAGCGGATCTTCACCCGATATCCCCACCTACGGGGTGGGCGATATCGGGGAACATGTGGGCTAATTCAATAGTTTGGCACTGGGGCCAGATATCAGTCGGGCAGTCCCGTCGGTAATGCCCATACACGGGCGGATTAGCTGCCAAATCGGTCTAAGGGGCCGATAACGACAACTAGAATCGGCCCATGTATGGGGACCTTAAGTCTACTAAAAAAAACAATAAAACAATAGGATTGTTTGGCATCCAATAAGGATTAATTACATCTTAGCTGGAATCAAGTACAAGGTACTGTTTTATTTTTGCAGAGAAAAGGAAAATCAATTTAAAAAATCTGAATAATTTGATTAAAATGAAGTCTAAGTAAGACAGGCTTTCCATAATTCGGAGCTTTCTGGATAAGGGGTTTCCAAATGACGGATCCCATACCTGTATAGTAAATATGTGTTTGTTAAAATGGCAGCAATCATATACTAGAATAAAAGATACATATCTTATATTTTAGTATATGATTGCTGCGGTATCCAGCAATTTTGGACATTTTCGGGTCCAACTTTGGAACATATAAGAGTATTGCTTAAATGC
Organism: Xenopus tropicalis; assembly: GCF_000004195.4. Classification (NCBI taxonomy): domain Eukaryota; kingdom Metazoa; phylum Chordata; class Amphibia; order Anura; family Pipidae; genus Xenopus; species Xenopus tropicalis. The sequence continues at coordinate 159,693,226 of NC_030677.2, forward strand.
CTGCTCCCAAGAACAGATATTAGTCAAACTGGCAGCTGAAATGCATCATTGGTTAAAGGAAGGAGTGAGTGGCAGAGGGGGCATTTAGACATGTATAAGAGTTTTAATGGTCATGGAGAGGGTTTTAGTATAAAAGGCATGATTGGGGTGGCACCGAGAGGCACACTGTGCATAATTCACAAGAAGATATGGGGCAGAACAAGCGGCACCAAAAAGTGTATGGAGCAGCTTTAGGAGCAAGTACCTTTAATGAATGCTGGCAGTAGGTGACTACAACTGCACTAGCAAGTCATAAATGATCCCTATATAGTTTGTTACCTTGCCATTTTCCTTAAACATCATTATGTAAATAAGATGCTGGGAGCTTCATTCAAACGTTTTTTATTTTGTGGAGAAAAATTACTTTAGGCAACTATTTCTAACGAAAGAACTGTATACTTTTATAAAAAGGCTGAGCATTTACTGTCTGATAAAGCTAAGCTTCTGTATCTGTTTAAACAGAACTCTTCAAAATCCCTGACTAACAAATACACGGCCTACACTATATTGACACAGCCGTTATGGGGATGACCAGTAATTACAAATAACTTTAACAGCCTGGCTTCTGAACATGCTAGAATAATTATTATTCAGCTCTTTGAAACACTGTATCTAAGATTAAATTTGACAGCTTAAGTCTCAAGGACAGGCTCAATCCTATTAAAACTTTGCAAAATTATTTACTGTGGTACTGTATATGCAAGGGCAATGTCCTGGTGGATTTTGCTGAGATTTGGGAAAATACAGTTTACCTTTCTCCATTAGATATAATAAGCAAAGAAGACTTGCAAAAGGTTGAATAAGGTTATACGGTTCCTCCAAGGATATTCAATAGCGTTGATGGCACACTCAGCATATCTGACTGTCAAATCAAATATCTGTGGCTAAGGGGGGCTGTGGAACCCCTATAGCAGGGGTCCCCAACCTTTATTACTCATGAGCCACAGTCAAACGTAAAAAGACTTGGAGAGCAAAACAAGCACCATAAAAGTTCATGGAGGTGCCAAATAATGGCTAAGATTGGCTATTAGGCAGCCTCTGTGCACACTGTCAGCTTACATGAGCCTTTATTTGGTAGTAAATCTTGTTTTTATTCAACCAAAACTTGCAACCAAGTCAGGAATTAAAAATAACTACCTGGTTTGGGGGCACTGAGAGCAACATCCAAGGGGTTGGTGAGAAACATGTTGCCCCTGAGCCACTGATTGGGAATCACTGCCTTATAGGATATCTGGGAACTAATTGCTTTTTTGGGAACTAATTGCTATTGGGTTGAATTTGGGTATATGAAACCAGGCTGGTCAGTCAGCTTTACAAAGTGTCAGCTTTACAAAGAAGGCCACTTAAATACATATATTTTGTTATGGGTAATGGCCCACAAGTTATTTGGAATGTGATTGATTAAAATTCCCAGCCTTTACTGCTTACTACTGCCATTGGGATGTGCATAGTGTAAGGTTTAGAAGTGCCAGCAGAAGAAAAAAGACATGTCTGTGAGTAAGGGAGCTTCAGGGGCTGCTGCCACCCCAATGCTGCTCAGTGGACTTAGGAGGGCTAGGGCGGGCAATCTGCACTAAAAAGTTTTAAAACAGAGATTTGGAAAGTTACCAAATTTGGCTATTTGCCTTACCTGGCAAGAAGCAAGGTTTTTACCTTGCTTCATGGCTGAAACTACCCAGTTACTCCCACTTAATGTGATCTGTGCTCCAATACCTGCCCATTCATACCAATAATTGCCAAGTAACTTCTGGCCCTCAAGTGAGGGGTGATAATCTCCACCTCAAGGCAATAAATGGGATACTCAGTTTAATTTTGGGGATACCACCCTGCCATTATTCAGTTCCCAATAAACTAAAACACTAAAGTGACTTTAAAGGAAAACGAAAGTCAAAGTCACTTGGGGGTGCCAAAATGTTAGGCACCCCCAAGTGACTTTGACCACCTACCTTTTACCCCGGGCTGGTGCCCCTGTGAGGAGGGAACAGCACCAGCCCGGGGTAGCTGCCGGCGCTTCCTTCCTTCTGATTCGCTGCGCGCGCATGCGCAGTAGAGTGAAAAGCCGAACTTAAACATTAAAGTCGGCTTTTCACTCTACTGCGCATGCGCCCACCGCTGGCATTCAGGAAAAGGAAGCCAGGAAGAAGGAAGCGATCCGCTCCAGGTGCCCCGGGCTGGTGCTGTTTTCTCCTAACAGGGGCACCAGCCCGGGGTACGAGGTAAGCGGTTAAAGTCACTTGGGGGTGCCTAACATTTTGGCACCCCCAAGTGACTTTGACTTTCGTTTCCCTTTAATACTTTCTTCCAGCCTATAGCTTTCTGTATAGCAGAAAAGAAGGCATAAACCATGGTACTTATCTAAATCACAATTTCTTCCAGTCATGCAAAATAGGGAGATACAATGAGCTAAAGAGATAATATGATCTTATGAAGTCATTACTGTTTTCCCATCTCAGTATAAGGAGAAGGAAAGGCTAATAAAGAGTTAATCTTAAGCTGCAGGCATACCTTCAGTATTCTCAATAGTGCCCTTAAGACTCCCCATATTTCTCCCATTCAGATGATCATAAGCCTCACAGGAAAAGATTTCTCTGTAAAGAAAGTTCCCATAATGCCTTGCTCCTGCACCAAGAAAAAGACCGGTGTACATGCTCAGTTTGTAAGACTATGAGGAAGCTTCCTGCTGATTGGCTTAGATCACACATTTCTAAGGGGGGGAGGGAGTTCTTAGCATACTTAAAGGAGGGGTGAACAGGAGAGGGGAGAGAGGAGAGAGCTGCGTGTCTCTTGCACAGGAAAACAAAGAGACAACAAACCCTATTTCTTTTGACAGAGAACTCAGTGCAGCGTTTCTGTGCTTATGGCTGTATTTACATAGACCTTTCTGATAAAGCTTACTTAGTTTTTACCTTTCCTTCTCCTTTACTTCCTGATCCAACTCTTTCTCAGTGATACACATTTCTATTACACAGAAAGTGAATACTAAAAGAAAATAAGAGGAAAAGTAAAGCAGACCCCAATGACATATACTGACACAAATTGTATTTAGTTCCATATGCACAGCTAACAGCACTGCAGAATATGTTTGCGCTTTACAAATAAATGTTAATAATAATAATATCATAAGGTGAACAAAAAAGTGTATCTGTAGAAGGCAATTCCATTTTAATCTTGAGCACAATGGACCACTTGGTAAAATATACTGTATATGACTTTTGAATACTGAATACTGAAGTTCACATATGGTGCTATAGAGCTATGCATTTGTTCTGAGGATTCTCTACTGCAGTGCTGTCCAACTTCTGTGGTACCGAGAACCGGAATTTTTCTTGCCTCCGTGGTGGAGGGCCGATAATGGAAGCTAGTTTTGACCACTCCCCTTTTTAAAACCACACCCACGTTATCGCATGACCATAGCCATATTAATGGTGGTAGTACAGCAAAAACCTGCCATACTCTGCCTTCCCTACCCTGCCTGTGTGTGCCATACTCTGCCTGCCCTACCCTGCCTGTGTGTGCCATACCCTGTGTGTGCCATACTCTGCCTTCCCTACCCTTCCCTACACAGGCAGCCTACAGTGACACAATGCTGGCACTGCTCCTACAGTCTGCACAATAACTATATATTAAAAAAAAATTTAATTGCAGTACCACCTCAGTATATGTTCCTTTTATAGTGTGCAGGGATTATTTGTGGGTCTGAGGTGTGAACAGGTGAACAATGTGGGTGATTACAGCCTGAGCCTGAGGTGTGAACACTGCAGGGAGTGAATAATGCAGGGATTAAAAGGTGTGAACAACACAGTGGATTACATGTTTAAACAATACAGGGGGTTTACAGCCTGAATCTGAGGTGTTAACCATGCAGGGGGCTAGTACTGATACCATTTAAAGCTTACACAAAGGTAAGCCATCAAAGCAGCCAGACAGGTGGGGGGCCACACAGAGGGGGGTCGCGGGCCGCCAGTTGGACAGCACTGCTCTAGTGTAAACAAATGGAGGCTGCTGTGTAGCAGCAAGAAGATTTCAGACCTCTGACTCTTTTTGAAGAAAGCTAAGTATAAACTTATATGTACCTGTATTATGCAGCCAGAAAAGCTGCTATAATATTTCCAAATAAAATATATTTTTTAATTTTCTCCTGACTAACCGGTGTACATTGTTTTGGGCAGATTTTTAACCTTGATAGTATCAATTTTAACAAAAAACAAAAAACTGCCACTATCATACAGAGAAAAATCCTACCTACTGTAAAAAAGAATTGGGGGTGCTCAAATCACAGCTCAATACATACAAAAGCCCAGTTATTCTCAATGCTGCCCTAAAATGTACAAAACCCTCTAGTGTGCTGCAACAATCCCTTATGTGACTTTCAGCTTCTTGCTGTTTCTCCTCCCACACAGCATCCACTTTCTACACACAGTTATAAAGATCATTTATCTCAACAACCTCCTTTTATTTCAGCCCCCCCTCTCTCCATCTGTTTCTTTTGTGACAATTGTTTGTATACTATGTGTGCCATACATATGCACAGTCGGTCTTCGCCTGCTGTATTTTCTATTAACCAAATGTGTTGCAACAATACGCCTGAATAACAAAATGTATGGTCTGAAGACTGAAGAAAGCTATGCTTCCATTATAACATAACTCCATCCTACCAGATGTGTCCAAAGAGAACTGAAAAGGGCAGTCACAATGTACAAGAAAACATTATTTGTCTTATAAATTCACTGGCTTTTTAAATCAATACTAGACATATTTTCAGTGCAATGTCTTTTATACTCATTGGTATAGTTCCAAGGTTTACACAGTGGTTCAGACTAGAGCTCTGTTCTAAAAGTTTTTTGGAAAACACTCATAAAAGATATTGGTTTGCAACTGTTTTCATTTAAAATGTACATAAAGACAATTCCCACAAAATGGCTTACTGTTACATTTGGATAAGGATTGGAGACACTAGGGGGAGGGCCCTGCTCACAAGAGCTTTCTTTCTAAAAGAGAGGGTAGCTAGCATAGTGTTAGAGTTCATGTTGGTGCGTAAAGAGACAGAAAGTGCAGAGTAAGAGATGAAAACCAGTGGTTAGTGAGTGTATGAGGGAAGATTAGGGGTGCTCAGTGGGTAATCACATTTCTGAGGGTATAGGTTATAGGCTTGAATGAAAAGGTGAGTTTTAAGAGACCATTTAAAGGCTTGGAGACTCTGGCAGTGTCTAATGGGATGAGGAAGAGCGTTCCAGAGGATGGGTGCAGCACGTGAGAAGTCCTTGATGCGAGAGTGAGAGGAGGTGATGAGTGAGGAGAAGAAAAGAAGGTCATGTGCAGAGCGAAGGTTACGTATGGGGGGCAACTTGGGCAATAGGGTGGTTATATAGAGTGGTGCGGCACCAGTGAGTGCTTTGTAGGTGAGTACAAGTACTTTAAACTGAATCCTGTACGTGACAGGTAACCAGTGCAAGGTGGAGTGGGGGGAGAGTCTGTCGGCACTGTTCATGATGAATTGGAGTGGGGTCATTTTAGACAGGGGAAGCCCACAGAGCAGTGAGTTGCAGTAGTCTAAACGAGATATGACAAGGAATGAGAATTTTGGTAGCCTCATGAGTGAGGAAAGGTCGAATGCGTGCAATGTTTTTAAGGTGAAACCGACAAGATTTAGAAAGTGTTTGAATGTGGGGAATAAAAGAGAGTGCAGAGTCAAATGTGACTCCTAGACAGCGAGCTTGTGGAACTGGGGTTATATTAATATTTTCCACGCCGACAGTGGTGTCAGGCAGGGAAACAGAGTTGAAAGGTGGGAAGATGACCAGATCAGTTTTGTCCATGGACAGGGAACTGTTCCAAACCATATTATTACATTAAAAATCATGAAAAAGCTGCATATTTTTCAATTGATGTAAATTGCAAAGTTGCTTGAATAATATTGTTATCTGTGAAAAAATCCATGTTTGTGTAAAAACAGTAAATCGAGTTTTGCCTTCTCAATTTCAAAAACTAGTAAATCAGCCTCTTGGGTGTTCAGCAGAACCCAATCCAAACACTTAAGGGCAGATTTACTAAAACTCCATAAATTTTCTTTTTTTTTTTTTCATTTTAAATTCGACTAAACTCGTTTTCCTGAATTTCTAATATTTACTAAAAAAAAGTTGCAATTACTTTTTCTAATTGTTGCCACGAAAATCCCAGTTTAGAGACAAAAGAAAAAACTTCAAGGAAAGGGAATCATTATAGAAGGACTGTCTGACATTATAGTGTGGGAAACTCTCTTTTTAATTATGGCTACAAGTAGGTAATGCAACAAGCTTGTAGCTTGGCCATTATCTTATAATTAGAAGGGAGGACACTGACAGTATTGCTGATATTTAATCACTGGAACAAGAATTTATTAGCTGTGATATATTAAACAGTCACCGTTCAAGTTCCTGCAAACTTTAAACTTGTGAGTTTCAGAGCCTGTTGTTGCACAGTAAGCTCTATATACTGAATATGGTTAATCTCCCTGGTGTTAATGGGGGGGGCACATGCTATAAAATGCTAGGAGTCATTAACAAATGTGGGTGCAATTGAGAGTACAAATGGACACAATTCATAAAAGTTCCCATTGCAATTTATGTCAATAGGTGCACCAGAATTGCACACAATTAATGGGATGCAAATGACATTATGAACGCACCCTCCAAAACAGACACATTTCCCATTCTGAAAGTGATAGATACAACTTGCACCTCATTCGTGTCCAATGCAGGAAGAATGGCTTCTGTTTTAATGCATCAGGTGCACTAGCAGTGGACATAGTTTGGGTCATTATGCTGGAAATGTGGTAAGAAACATGGAGTTTTGCATCCTAAATTGCACTTTGCACGCCAAACTTGCATTCATGATGGCCCCGTTATCCTGTTTGTATGCTTTTCAGCAAAAAAAAAAGGAATACCCAACATGCAGATGGAAAGTAGGGTATGGTATAATATGGTAAAGATGGCTTTCTTTCACTTAAATCATATATGATATGCAGTATATGAGCTATGGTATCTTCCTGCTTCAGCCTTTTTGTGGCATAAATTAGATTTAGGGAAAGCTAATATAAGCCTACATGTGCCTAAGGGGTGACCCTTAGGTGATCAGCAGGTCACAAGCCTATAGTTTACTAAGAATTAAATCTGTACCTTTTGAAAAACATTGTAATTGTTTTAATTACCATCCGCTACTCTTTTTAGTTATGAAGAACAGTAAATAAGTAAACACAGTGTAAGCTATGTTAGAAAGACAAGGCTCTGTGCTATCAATGCTCCCGATGAGTTGCAGGCATTTTCGAGCAGATAGGAAAGACCGACAGAGGCACCAGGTTTTTCTTTGGATACACAACCAGTTTTGTACCATCATTTTCTGAGCACAGCTGGTGATTAAATTCAAAGCCTTCTCCATATAGTATTCTTGTGATGTTGTAACATAAATTATTAAAGGAGGCCAGCTTCTCTGTATTAGACCTTGTTATTGCAAGGGACATTTTTTTTGATACTTTTAACTTGGTTGCATTTAATTATTTGATCTTTCTCTTTTAAGTGCTATCAGTAAGGTTCTGCTTCAGTCTCGTAGCAGCAGCAGCCTGGCCATGCACACAGTGATCTTTCATTTATTGGAAGACATGATCTAATAGCAGAGCAAAGTGCTTCACTACATTGAATCTTTTCAGTCAGTTGTCATAAAGAAGCCGAGAGTGATTTCTTCTAGTAAAATTCTTTTTACCAAAAAGAATTCAGGTTATCTTAAGCCATAGTACTCCCATTACAATTAAGGCAGTCATACAAGTGCCAAACAGGTGTGCTCTTAAACCAACCAGCTCACAGGCAAGTATTTGGTCTGGTGCCACCCTAGGCATTAGACCTAAGTACGCCCCGCAGACGGCAGAAGTAAAGTCATGCGTACAGGTGCATGTGACGTCACTGTGCATGTGATGTCACTTCCGGTGATGTCACAAGTGAGACTTCTCACCCTCTAGCTCCGCCACCACATTTCCACTTGTAGGTCAGGCAGCAACTGGGGAGGGTTTTTATTTTATTTCAATTTTTATTCATCTTTATTGATTATGTAGGCACTTAAGGGTCACCCCCCCCTAAGCCTTAGGCATAGGCAATCGGGTGCCTATATATAAATACAACCCTGCTCACAGGCCAATCAGACAGAGGCTGTAAAGGAGGCTGCATATGGCATGGTCACTTTATTGTCATGATCATTTGTGCAAAGAGCTTCATAGGACATGGTACATCTGCATGACTCCTAAATCAACAAATATCCATAGTATATAAATACAGGAAGGAGATCAGGGGGACCCCAAACACGCATATAAACATATATACCCTTGTTTCATTTGTTTGTCAAGTGCTGGGTGCGCTGACCAAGCCCTGGTTGTGGGTGATACACAAGGGGTGATGGCATCTGGCTAGTGTGTCCCTCTTGCTCTTGCTTTAGGTGGCATTTTTAGAAAACATTGGCAAAGAACATTATGGAATAGCTTGAGATACTATGAAAAAGCACACCATAATATTTTCTTCAATGCAGGAGGTGAAATACTAAAAATAATATATGGGGGAAGGTTGTTAACGATTTTTAAAAAACACAATGGATTAATCTTCACATACTTGTACATTAAGTGAAACATATAGGAACATAAATGCAATTGAAATAAACTCATTATTTTTTAATGCATGGTTTCTTCTTGATCTGAGAGAGAGGCCGCGGAGCAGAATTAACAAGATATTCTTGCTAGAACTTTTTCTGGTTTGTGTATCTAAGCAAAATATTTATTTATATCTATATAGGGATGTCAGAATATGGTAAATAATTAGATTTTGTGCACATTTAAATGATAACAAGATGGGATAATAAAGTTTATTTGAGCGAGAATGCATATTTAAATGGCTCATAATATGGTAAGGGAAACAGTTATAGAAAATATTGCAAATGTCGAAAACACTAATCACTTAAATCAGTGCTGTCCAACTGGCGACCCCCCTCTGTGTGGCCCCCCCACCTGTCTGGCTGCTTTGATGGCTTACTCTTGTGTAAGCTTTAAATGGTATCAGTACTGAGATTAACTGGCCCCCCTGCATGGTTCTCTCCTCAGATTCAGGCTGTAATCAGGCTGTATTGTTTAAATATGTAATCCCCTGTACTGTTCACACCTTTTAATCTCTGCATTGTTCAACCCCTGCAGTGTTCACACCTTAGGCTCAGGCTGTAATCACCCCCATTGTTCCCCTGTTCACACCTCAGGAGCAGTAGAAACCCACAAATAAACCCTGCACACTACAAAAAGAACATATACTGAGGTGGTACTGCAATTAAAAAGTTTTTTAATATATAGTTATTGTGCAGACTGTAGGAGCAGTGCCAGCATTGTGTCACTGTAAGCTGCCTGTGTGTGCCATACACACAGGCAGCATAGGGCAAGCAGAGTATGGCACACACAGGCAGGGTAGGGAAGGCAGAGTATGGCACACACAGGCAGAGTAGGGCAGGCAGAGTATGGCACACACAGGCCAAGTTTGGCACAAACCAGCCAAGAATGGCACACACAGTGAAAGTATGGCACACGCAGGCAGGGTAGGGAAGGCAGAGTATGGCACACACACAGGCAGGGTAGGGCAGGCAGAGTATGGCACACACAGGCCAAGTATGGCACAAACCAGCCAAGAATGGCACACACAGTGAAAGTATGGCACGCAGGCATGGCAGGGCAGGCAGAATATGGCACACACAGGCAGGGTAGGGAAGGCAGAGTATGGCACACACAAAGGCAGGGTAGGGCAGGCAGAGTATGGCACACACAAAGGCAGGGTAGGGAAGGCAGAGTATGGCACACACAAAGGCAGGGTAGGGAAGGCAGAGTATGGCACACACAAAGGCAGGGTAGGGAAGGCAGAGTATGGCACACACAGGCAGGGCAGGGCAGGCAGAGTATGGCACACACAAAGGCAGGGTAGGGAAGGCAGAGTATGGCACACACAAAGGCAGGGTAGGGAAGGCAGAGTATGGCACACACAAAGGCAGGGTAGGGCAGGCAGAGTATGGCACACACAAAGGCAGGGTAGGGAAGGCAGAGTATGGCACACACAAAGGCAGGGTAGGGGAGGCAGAGTATGGCACACACAAAGGCAGGGTAGGGCAGGCAGAGTATGGCACACAGGCAGGGTGGGGAAGGCAGAGTATGGCAGGTTTTTGCTGTACTACAACCATTAATATGGGTATGGTCATGTGATAACATGGGTGTGGTTTCAAGTGGGTGCGGTTTCAAAAAGGGGAGTGGTCAAAACTGGCTTCCATTATCGGCCCTCCACCACGTAGGTCGGAAAAATTCCGGCCCTCGGTACAACAGAAGTTGGACAGCACTGACTTAAATTATCTAGTGCATGTTCACCCTTTAATGTACCAGCTCCTTTTGCTATGTATATTTTGTACCTATACCAAATGGGAAAATAAGTCACATGTATACATAGCTTGGTAGGAAATGATGGAGTAACAATATACCAAACACATGCACTTTAACTTCATGCTAGAATTGTACTGAACAGTATTTATATAGCACTACAAATGTATTTAGTGCTTTACAAGGCGTAAACACAAACAGGGGTATAGTTATTAGGAATTAGACAGCAGAAATAAATAAAGTGCTAGGAGTTTTAGTATACAGTTCAGATGTGAATATAACAATACATATTTATCAAGTGCTTTATTCTCTCTGAACTTATTCCATTTACTTTAATCTGTGCTAAACTAAAATGATAGCATAGTTCCAAGAGCAAAATAAACAGCATCATAAATGATACACCTTTATAAATGACACCACTTTTTACTCAATAACATCTCCTAAGCCCCATTGACTTTAATGTGATACACCAGGTCAAAAGTGGTGTAAAATAATGGTGTACATTTCTGGAGTAATTTTAAAATATCACCACTTTTAACTTTGTAATAGATTCTTCTTGCTGATTTTAGAAATGCTGAGTAGTACTATTCTATACCACTTTATATGCTGTTTTTAAAAAAAATTCAAACATTTGCACATTAACAAAAAAAATATATGTACTACACAGAAACACTCATTTTCCAATCCACATATTGAAATTCTAAACTACTGTGGGGTTGTTGTTCTTTGCTGTCTTATAGCAAGATTCATATGCTGCAGCAACCCTAATGTCTACTAACTATGGTAGGGATCAAGCCTAAAACAATAAAGCTCAATTACATATTCAGGCTATATTTTAGCACTCCAGTTTAGCCATAGATAGCCATAGTAATAACAAGTCTGGTAAAGAAATCATTATTATGAACAGTTAGTTATTCGTTTTTAAGAACACTGTTACAGTTCTGCTACTTGCCTATTTTCTGTTAAAGAAATTTTTTTATATATTTATATAGTGATGAGCGAATCTGTCCCATTTTTGATGCAGCCGTGCCCATTTTTGACGCGAACGCGCCCAATTTAACACGGCCACAAATTTTTTTGAGGCACAACAAATTTTTCTGAGGCCAATTTTCACAGAAGTTTCGCAAAACAATTCGCCAATGGCGGAAAAATTAGCTCATCATTTTAGATATACATATACCGGTATATAACTATATCTGGAACATGTAGCAGTAATTCCAGATTTATTGCAGCTCTAATGGCTGTTATTTTCATAGTGCCAATATGTGCACACAACCACACTGTTAAAGCGATTTTTATTCCTATATTATACCCAAATGTAACTCCCTTTCAGAAAGGCTTTATGGCTGCAGGAATATGGACTCTCCCTTTAAAATGGGACACATGACTGATATCCATTTTATCAAACTTATATGTCTTAATTTAAAAAATAACTGTAAATAGACAGACCTTTATAAAGTGAAAATGCAACAATTATTGCCTGGGTGTAAGTTAGATTTACCTTGTATCATTATTAATTCTATTCCTTATTAATTCTATTACTGTTGAGACACTTGCATGTCTTAAAAAAAAAAGTGCCATATTTCAAGTCCCTTGCTTATTTAGATGCTGTCTGTGTGTCCTATATATATGTGCAAAGGTACACTATTAAACACATTTCGTTCTCAATTTAATGCTCTACTAGCTTTAGACAGCCAATGATGTGGAACATTGTAAAACACTTGCAGCAAAATGGAAACCACAGCTTGTAAACATTAGTTTTGTCTGTCACTTATTTTAATGTACTTCGTGGGGCCAGAAAGCAACAGGTTGGATTTATAAAGTATCAATAAAAAACAGATTTCTGCTATAATAATCAGTTATACACAACATAGGCAGTTTTCAAAGAGGATTTTCTTGGCAAGGAGGGCTTATCTACCATGAGGATAATTGCCCGTAACTTCTTTATCCTGTCTTGGAGTCAGCCCTGTTTCATAGCAATTTCAATATTACAAAAGGAAGAATAAGTTAGTACATGCCTGTTGCCTCCCATATTTGTGGGTTTATTTATAAATAAATCAAATGTAGCTCTTATATTGGCATATTTTGCAGTTTTGGTGGTTTCACTTATTTATGGATATGAATTAACTTGTTTATTAATGACCTGGAGGTGGGCATAGACAGTACTGTTTCTATTTTTGCTGATGATACTAAATTGTGCAAAACTGTAAGTTCCATGCAGGATGCTGCCGCTTTGCAGAGCGATTTGATTAAATTGGAAAACTGGGCAGCAAATTGGAAAATGAGGTTCAATGTTGAAAAGTGTAAAGTTATGCACTTTGGTAGAAATAACATAAATGCAATTTATACAATAAATGATAGTGTGTTGGGGGTATGATTAATTAAGAAGAATTTTTGTAGATAACAAGTTGTCTAATTTCAGGCAGTGTAATTCAGTGGTACTAAAGCAAAGAAAGTGCTGTCTCTGTAGAGACTTTTAAATGGGGTCATGAATCTGATCCCTTCAAACCCTAACCTAAGTATGGCGGCGCAACAAATTACAGAGTATAAACCCTAAGGAAAGGGTATTGTTTATTTTTCCTCTTTGGAAGGGGGCAGCAACACTAAATAGAGATAAGGGTCCATTTTTTACTGCTCCCTTCACCCCAGGGTATAAGTAGGTGACAGAACTTAGGTAGGACCGCACACAAATGAGGTTGGGTGTTTCAGAAAGTACACACCGCTGCTGTCTTGGCTAAGAGGAAAATTTTCCTGTCATTTCAATTACTCTTCTGAATTTTGTAATATGTTTTATTACCAACTGAGTTGGTTTTGGTTGTTTTAGAGCAAACTCCCCTTTAATGCACTGAGCAATAATTCTATATCATTTCACGATTTTTACTATCCATTGATATCAGGGTTTCACTAACAGAATTCACAAGTATGTAGCCTACAAAAGGTGTTTTACCACTGGTGTAATGTTGTTAACTGGGTATTTGAGCTTGGTGTTCACAATGTACTGTGTAATTAAATATCTTTACAAGCAATGCCCCATTCTAACCATGACTGTATATGCACTCAGAATTAAATGATAACTGATACCTTCAAACATATGTATGGGGCCTTTCTATTTTTAACACAGTGGTAGCAGACTGGACAGCAGCATTATATGTCATGAAATAAGTGGTCCTCAGAGATAAAAAAAATAACAAGCTTTGACATGTTATCCTCAAGAGAGCTTCTGATTCCAAGACAATAAGCAGCTAAATAAAAATGGTTAAATTGGTACATTTTCCATAAATATACTGAAGGATAGAATTTCAAATAATGAATCTCACAGTTTCTTATTTTAGTCTAGTCTCCAAGAAAGAAATGTACTGCATGTTCTAAAACAATTAATGACAAACAAATGCAATTTTTTTGTGCAAAACTTGTGTACCTTTTGTTGAAATCAGCCTGGCATTATACTGTATGTATTTTCATAAAAAACATTTCATACCATGATGTTTCCCCTTTAGGGCCACTGTGGCAGGTAATTTAGACATATTTATATCTTTATTTATAAAGTGCTACTTATGTACGCAGTGCTATACAGTAGAATACATTAATACAAACAGGGGGTTATTAAGATAATAATAGATAAATACAAAGTATAACAATAAATACAAATAAATACAAGATACAGTTGCAATAAGTTAAGAGTCAAAGACACAAGAGGATGGAGGTACCTGCCCTGTAGAGCTTACAATCTATATTCTGAATAACCACAATTTATAATGTATTTTGGTGGTATATAAGGGTAAGAAATTTGATACTGGATTGCTGAAAATGTTTAATTATAATTTAAATATTAATACAAAAGGCACAGCACATTGGAATTAGAATGCAGACACTTATAATAATGACTTGCAACAGATCTCTATATGTGATACCTGAATATTTTGACAGTCTGCCCAGCTCATTTTAGAACACAGAGTCAATAATCCAGCTGGTCTGTGTGTATAACAGTAAGCATAAGTGGGTTCTCTCTATTAAGAAAAATGGGGTATGGTCCAAAGGTTGCTCATCGGGGCTCTTGTATTGGTCATAGGCCACTGAATTGTAGCCATCAGTTTGTAACTTATTTACAATACAAAAATATTTTGTATTTCCCAGTCTAATTAAATTTTAAGAGGTTTTCTGTCAGCTGGGCACTCTTTGCATTCTGTAAGACTGTTACAAAACCTAGGCCCGACACGGGTGCAGGGGTAACATATAGGGGTAAAAACTTACATAGCAACTATGTAGGAAAAAGATGAGCAGAGAGGGCCTGAATAGAAAGACAAATGTTTTAACAAAAATCTAGCCTCTGGGAAACAACCTCAGTAAACAGTAAATTAAGGCAAACGAAAAATTATGAGACTATCAATATCTAGATCATATATTACCTCTGAGATTAAGTTTATTTTTTAGCCAATGTTAGCTTGGTATGCCTCAGCAAAGGGAGCAATGATGTACATGACTGGAGCCATGGGCCACAAATCTTCTTTACAGCAGGAACACAATTCCACTTGTTCAAAATGTTCAATGTGAAGGATTACTTCCTATACTGAGGAACAGCTGGCTGCAGTGAGCAGTAGTTTAGTCTGCGAGGCATCAAATGATCACAAAGCTCAGGTGGTAATTTATCAGGCAATAGATGAGGAGGTTACAATTTACCTGTCAAAGTTCCCGCGGGGAACAGAATCATTGTGAGCATACACTCATTTTTATACTTTCCTCACACATATAATAAAAAAAAAATTTTGTTGAACAAAACCTTGTGGAAAATTATGAATAAAATAGGCAATCATTTCCCTGCTGTATAACTTGGAGACATGTTCCATGAACCCCTTGGTGATCAACTTTAATGGACATCTTCTTTCTTATATTTCTCAAGTACCAAACTAATAGCAAACACCTACAGGTATATGTTTTTAGGCAAGAGTAGCCTGCACTTGAACAAGCTATTTCTGCTGTTCCTCATAAAGGGTATGGACAGGGCTGGAACTAGAGGTAGGCAGAAGAGGCAACTGCCTAGGGCCAACTCTTCCTAGTCCACATTCTCTTGCCCCCACCGCTTGCCATTGAGCAGCTCTACTTAGCCCCCCCCCCCACACTGTGACGTCACTGCATAAGCCCATGCTTCTTTACGTGTGCGTGCATGCAGGGAGAGGGTGCAGGGGTGAGGTGGCCAGCTGGGTTGCCTAGGGTGGGCTACTTTCTATAAACAGCCACCACGTTCCATCAAGAAAAATACAGATTGTTTTAAATAGTTCAGGTTTTTAGTTTAGATTTATATATTTTAGGTATTTTATTTTATTTTAGAAGCTTACATTATCCATCTATCTGAAATGTGAAATGTGTGGGAATCAAACAGCCAACCACCATGCCTATTTTTTATGTACTGCTGTCTAAGTAACTTTATAACAGTAACAATTATAGACAGGTTGTGTTGGCCCACATGGTCTTATACATAGAATAACTGCTCCAAGATGTGACCCTGGCAAAATTCTTAGGAGTGAATTGGGCTTTTTTTAGTTTTTATCCAGGAACTTTAGACTATTGCCACTACATAAAATCTGGATGTCCATGGCAGTGAAAGCCACCTGGTGCTTTTGCATTAAGCTACCCTGTAAAGATATCCTGTAATGAACATCGACTGGAGTTTGGAGAAATGAAGGCTGCAGAAGGTGGTTATATTGGATGAAGTAAGTCCCTGTGTTACTGCATTTATATTTTCCAAGATGGCTTGGCTGGGTTTCAGTTCAGGGATGCTGGGCAAGAAGACTTCAGTACATGATTTTGATCTTTTATAAGTGACAGAGCAGAAAATAGCTTTTGTCTGGAGCCAGTGGCCTCCTTTCTGCAATACTTTTTCCTTTTGAAAGCACTGATGGAAAAATGTTTCTGTATCCTAAAAACTTCAGTTACATGGGTGATACCCTTCAAAGCAGACAGACATATTGGCTAAATAAAGAAGCATTTCATATCAATTTCAATAAATAAGAGTAAATGTGACTGTATCAAGAAAATAAAAACCAAGCAATAGTTAAATACATAGATTGCAGCCAATTTGCTGGATAAGTAAATCCCTGTTAATCCTCTTTCCTGTAAATTATACATTGTAAATAAGAATAGAGGTAAACCCTTGATTGACACTTATCATAAGGTATTAATAAGCTAAACACTGATATGCCAATCAAAGCAAGTCTTATGTATCAAAATCCAGGAAGGTCGGGAGATGATGGGCTACTTAATGGCTAGATAGAAATGAAGGGCAGAGAGAGATTCCTCAAATGCGCTCTTATCAAACAGCTCGGCTAAAGCAAAGGCTTATCAGGCGCATAATGTATGAATATCAATGTATTCTCCCTCTCGGAACCTTTTCTGCTGCTTTGCAGATGACAGGAATTAAAACAGTGTCCTACAAAAGACAATCCTTTTATTATTAAAGAGAAAATATGTCTTGTGAATGACTAGCCTATTGTGTGCACTAAGCATTTACTTCTTTGCATTCATATGTATTAGTGGGCAAACCATAATATCTGCCTGGGATGTAACAAAATGGCACAGTCCATTTGTGATGATATGATTGCGCTATCTCACTGAGTTTTAGACATAATGCATCTATTTAGAAAGGCAATATGGCAACTTAAACTCAGGTGTTTATATGAAGAGCAGGTCCTATGTTCACTTTATCCTCAACCAACAGGTTCCCCTTGATTTCAGTCTAACACGCAGATTATGTAAAATAAGTAGCTCAGCCACTGTCAGTATAGTGATGTTTATGAAGGCGATGTTAGGTATAAAGTAATATATCATTTGAAACTCTTCCTGTTGGACAATACCGCAGAGCTTTTCTTCTGCAAAATAGTCAGAGCCATACATATTTACATAGGTTATGGAGAAGGAGAGACAGGGATAGATAGATACAGTAGATGATAAATAGATAGATAGATAGATAGATAGATAGATAGATAGATAGGGTTATACGTATGCCAATTACACTCATTAGGTCAATTGCTTTAGAAAAGAAGGAATACAGAAACGGCAGTTGGGCATTATATGTATGCATATTTCTGGGTTTCTGGGGGGGGGGGGGGTTCTGTTCAGATATTCACAGTCATTTATTTTGAGCAAGAAAATGTACTTTATAATCAAGGCAGAACATTTCACACTGTCACACAGAAAGCAATGAGCACACTTGCGTAGCCATCCTCATCATCATTGGAAATCCAAACTGTATTAAAAAGAGATGCTGAGATAACTTGCACAGCTGGAGATGGAAAAAAATAGAACAAAACCATTTACTGCCATGAATATTGTCTAGAAAGCAATAAGGCGCAGTTGGTGTTGAATAATATTCAGAATACTGTATGTTTTTATTTGAAAGTGGTGAGATGGAGACCTAGTATGGAGACTGTATACAAACTACTGCTTAAAGGGAAAAACCTACCCTTTTATCAGCAGGGTTACTGTTACATTAACAAATAAGAAGTATAATGAAACCTTCTGTTTATATAAAATTCAGTTTCAGAATTCATCATCTATATTCTTCTATAACTTATTCTTTCTTTCTATAACTTATACCTTTTTTGCCTGACAACCCTGAGTTCCAGCCCTTTTGTAGCTTATCACCACTCCCTGTCATTACTCCCCTCCCAACCCACCTGTTTGTAAGGTAGCAGTGGTGGATAAGGGGGACGAGGGGCTTGCACTACTACAGTTACCCACATTTATGATGCACATACCACAATTTATCTTATTTTGTGTCTTAGTGTAAAATCTCACATTTAACCCTAAGGATCTATGTCCACATCTTCTGTCCTCTTCTTTTAATAACAAGACAAAAGCTATGGAGGCATCCACAATGTCATTCTAGTGAGCCTCATTCCTATGTAGTCATTCACAGGGGGCCTAGAAAAGAGATAGGGGGTCATTTATAAAGTTTGCGCATCGCATATTGTTTTCCCCTAAACCACATATGTCAAACACAAGGCCCGTGGCCCGCCTGGCTGTTTTATGTGGTCCTTGGTGAGTGTGTCTGACCGTCCAGCGTGATCAATTTCCATTTGCCTAACATAGTAACTAAGACTTGTTATCTTACTAAGTATCTTAATAAAAAATTTGGCCCCCAATTTAGCCCTTGTGTGATTGAGTTTAGCACCCCTGCCCTAAAAGCTTACATTTTGCACTGCTGTTTCCATCTTTTCTTTTTTTGGGAATTGCGCACAAAAATTCACGATTGCGATTTGCATGATCATGCCATCTGTGCGCATTTATTATGCTTGAATATAGCGCCAATTTTCTCTTTCCAAACACAAATTTGCAATTTGAGAAATCAGCTTAGCAAATATTTTTTCCGTTACTAAAGTTGTGTCATAACTGGGATGCAGAGTGTGCACATTTTGTAATTTTCAAATATGCCATATTGAAAAAGCTTTAAGGACATTTGTACTGCGCATACAAAATTCGCAATTATACAGTGGCTTGCAAAAGTATTCGGCCCCCTTGAACTTTTCCACATTTTGTCACATTACAGCCACAAACATGAATCAATTTTATTGGAATTCCACGTGAAAGACCAATACAAAGTGGTGTACAAGTGAGAAGTGGAACGAAAATCATACATGATTCCAAACATTTTTTACAAATAAATAACTGCAAAGTGGGGTGTGCGTAATTATTCAGCCCCCTTTGGTCTGAGTGCAGTCAGTTGCCCATAGACATTGCCTGATGAGTGCTAATGACTAAATAGAGTGCACCTGTGTGTAATCTAATGTCAGTACAAATACAGCTGCTCTGTGACGGCCTCAGAGGTTGTCTAAGAGAATATTGGGAGCAACAACACCATGAAGTCCAAAGAACACACCAGACAGGTCAGGGATAAAGTTATTGAGAAATTTAAAGCAGGCTTAGGCTACAAAAAGATTTCCAAAGCCTTGAACATCCCACGGAGCACTGTTCAAGCGATTATTCAGAAATGGAAGGAGTATGGCACAACTGTAAACCTACCAAGACAAGGCCGTCCACCTAAACTCACAGGCCGAACAAGGAGAGCGCTGATCAGAAATGCAGCCAAGAGGCCCATGGTGACTCTGGGGGAGCTGCAGAGATCTACAGCTCAGGTGGGGGAATCTGTCCATAGGACAACTATTAGTCGTGCACTGCACAAAGTTGGCCTTTATGGAAGAGTGGCAAGAAAAAAACCATTGTTAACAGAAAACCATAAGAAGTTCCGTTTGCAGTTTGCCACAAGCCATGTGGCACAAGCCTAACAAAGGTTGCAGCAGCTTATGGTTTGTTTATACAGAGCTCTTTATCTCTCTTTAGATACTAAGGAAGTTATGTAATAAAAGGGACTAAGTTTTCCCAGTAGCAGTAACCCATAGCAACCAATCAGCAGGTAGCATTTACTGGTCACCTGTTTTAAATCAAACATCTTATTGGTTGCTATGGATTACTACTATTGGGCAAACTTAGTGCCTTTTATTGCATATAGGGGTAGTAAGAGTTACACATTTTAAAAAAAGAAAAGCTGCCATCTCTTTTGAACTATACTAGGTTAGAATCCCATACTTAATGCTGATTCCTTTTTCATGGAACAGTTTAGCAGCTAGCACATTCTATAACATCAGATATTTATCCAATACATATCTGCACTGCAGAAATACTGAACATTTGCTTTCTGTTTGCCCTAGATTGTTTGGTGTTGATAGGAAACCATATTGCTTTCCAAAGTAGGCATTAATTCAACAGCGGGGAGGGGGGATGTTAGAATCAGCCCAGGGATGTATCTATCTATCTTCTAAATATCAACAGCTTCACGGAGTGATCACTTCCTTCATACTAAAGAACAGTTCTATTGTTTCTAGTGCAGAGTCTCTGCTTATTGACCTAATCCTTTTAAAAATGATCAAAACATAAAGTAGAAAAGCATCTCATGTCATTATTATCTAATATATTTTTGGAAGTATTTTATAAGAAAATGGATCCTTTTAAATATAAGCGTTAAAGCAGGGTTTTGCAACCAGTATTATAGCAGGAAAATATCTGATATCTGCTGTGCTTTTTATCTACATAATTACAGTTATTTGAGTTGAAAAAAAGATAACTGTCCATCAAGTTGAACCCTTTTGTGCAGCCCCCGCATTGTAGCAACATAAAGAAAAACACTGAGAATATGTTTCACTATACAGTGTCAACATCAGGATGGGATGGGAATATGATTTAAATAAAGCCAAATCCAATTTATTCTCAATTTCTAAATTTTTAAATAGAACTATTTTAATGCACACTGGCAATCTCCTTTAATTGTATGCAATTGCAGCTGTATTCTGTTGGGTTTGCAAGGGATTATCTGGAGAGGCGTGTGGGAGGACAGGGTATTAGTCTGACAATAAATAACAGCAGATCACTCAAATAAATGCACTGTAGTGGAACTTTGAAAGCCACCAAGGGTTTGCTGGTACACAAAATAGCTATTAATTTAAAGAAAAAATATTGAAAGCTGAAACCATATCAACGTACATAGTATCAGTGTTATATATGTGCCAACTAGTGATTAAAGGGGGAAGAAATCACCTACAGAATTTGGGTACCATAGCAGTAGTAAAAAACCTAAAATAACTTCACTAGGGAGGTACTGTAGCTGTTGCGTTGCTTTGTATAGCTATATTATGTGACAACTACTCCTTTAAAACCAGCAGAGTAGGGGAGTATAAATGTATATAGACTAGGGGAGTATAAATGTATATAGACTAGGGGAGTATAAATGTATCTAGACTAGGGGAGTATAAATGTATATAGACTAGGGGAGTATAAATGTATATAGACTAGGGGAGTATAAATGTATATAGACTAGGGGAGTATAAATGTATATAGACTAGGGGAGTATAAATGTATATACAGTAGACTAGGGGAGTATAGATCTTTGCTTTGGAATTAAGTAAAGTTGGGTTTTCAGTGGTTGGTGTAGGAAGGCGATCAATGGGGATAAACCCCTGAATTTAATTGTGTCACATCAAGAACACAACATTTTGAGGAAGGGTGCCCTCCTCTGGAATATTGTGTGCTTGAAATGACACTAACGTTATTTTTCACATTGATCAACTGGCTCCTGCCACGCTTTATTGGATGTTGGAAAGTAATGATTATATATGACTAAACTAAAGGCCAGGGTAATATTATACTTCTGGGGTAGCCAAGAATCAGTCCAAGTTTGGGTCCTGACCCATAGCTTAAGAATCCCCGAAATACATGCTTAAATTAGACAATTCGTTTTGACCCTTGTTCTACTGCATTATTACATTTCAAGTTTTTATAGAATTTTAATGGGGACCATTTAGCCAAAAGGTAACATGAATTAATAGCCTTGCTGTACTGGCGCTGAAAGACCTCCAAAGCTGAAAACATGCCGTTTCCCTGAGCAAAAAGCAATATTATACAGTTATTTTAGGTAAAGCTTCCCTTTCTCAGTTGGGGGCTGAAACTATTCTATACAAGAAATAATTTTCAAGCTCTTAACAGACAACATGAGACTTCCAAAGTCTTTTCACTTATCTCTGCCAGCCCTACTATGGACATAAAAGTTAGTTTAACAATAATCCCTGCTATAAACTGGTCCCTGCCTAAGAGGAACTTACAGTGTAATATTCCTAACATGCACACATACAGGCGGGTACCAGTATTCATTTGGCTTTTCGGAGGAGATTAGAGAATTCAAAGACACCACACAAATAAAGGAAGAAATAAACTATTTCACTTAAAGGGGAATTCCACCCAAACATACATAACATTACTTAAACTTTTTAAAAAATAAATGTATTTTCAAGCAACTTTGCAATGTAGATCAATTAAAATATATGCAGCCTTTTCATGATTTTTAATGTAATAATATGGTTTGGAACAGCTAACCTCCAGTTCTCCTGCTGATCTTGCTGACTACTTTGAAACAGAAGTTGTAACAGAAATGTAACAGAAGTTGACTGTCCGCAGACTGCTTTCAGCCTCATCATCCAGATCCCACAATTCCCTGCACATGTAATATCAATAAGGGGGCCCCGGAATGGAACGAGGCAGGAGTGGAGGGTACGGGGCCATGACAAGGATAGGAAAAGGCCCGGGAAAGTTTGTTGGTGATAGGGTTTATGGGTAATGTAGTCCTACACGGGATTGGCTGAGATGAGGAGAGAGTGAGTTAAGCAAGGAGGAGCATAGGGGAAGGTGGCCATTTTGAGAGAACAAGCTCCCACCCTCCCCCTGTGGGGGTTAGAAAAGGGGGTTTTTTAACCTCAAGGAACTGATTGCGGTGGGGGCAGGTACAGCTTCCACAAAGCAGCCTTCAGCGGCTTATTGTTACTGTGTTATCAAGAGATTAAGATATGTTATTTAATTACATTAATAGGTGTCATGATATAGGCCTGTAAGGGTTAATCAAGCAGGCCAAGGTATCCCAAAATCTTCCAGAAATATGCCAGAAAGAGATATATAACAGGCCTCTGGTCACTAGGGTCTGGAACCAGCCATGTGTAAAGGCCTCACATCCTGGAATGCCCAACTCTAATCCCTGGCTGATAAGAGCCATGCCATGTGGGGGAGTTCACATTGGGACCCATCATAGGTGATGTGGAGGTCACACCATAACCCCAACTCACAAACATTTATTGTCCCAGAACCCATACTATTTATACCAGAGGTACCAAAACCTGAGTATATGTTTCATTTAAGATGGCCTTTCATACGGGTCCAAACATCGCTGGATTTGGGTTCTCAGTTTGTCAGATAGGAGTATCTGGGCAGGGGCAGGTCACACAGTAGTGAAGTTTAGTCTGTATGGGACCGGTGGGATCATTTAGAATTGATGAATCTAATTTCATCTTTCTATTATGTTCCCACAAGGAGTTATGGTCATTTGTATCATTGGACCAGTCCATACACTCAGTCCATACACAGGCGATCATAAAACTCACACTGTGTCCTGCTAATGGCCCCGCCCCTTGCATTC
This sequence comes from Xenopus tropicalis, assembly GCF_000004195.4. Taxonomy (NCBI): domain Eukaryota; kingdom Metazoa; phylum Chordata; class Amphibia; order Anura; family Pipidae; genus Xenopus; species Xenopus tropicalis. The sequence continues at coordinate 159,716,685 of NC_030677.2, forward strand.
CTGAGGGAGGGGGAGTGTCCAGTTACCTGATCCCCCCCCAAACTGGGATAAATAGTCAGCTCTTCTGACTATACTTCTATATTTTTCCCTTTTATTTTAAAACTGTTTGTACTTGTTTTATCGTATGTCCTTTATCGCTAGTCTGACCTGGGTGTCAGGTGTGTGAGACTGAGCAAGGGACCCTCTAGACAGCCACGCCTACAGTCACGTGCGTCTGAAGTGACAATAGGTTATTGTTAAATCGGGTTATGTGTAATAATGGAAAATGTTATATTGTTGCAAATAAACGGGCTGCGGCCTTTTCTATCCACAAAAAGGGTTGCTGTGTGAGTGTATTCGAAGTAGGATCACAAGGGGTACAAAAGCAGAGAGGGAAGGGTTGTTATAGAGGGCCACCAATTTGACGCTGCCCTTGTCAGGAAAGGAACATCACAGTGAAATGCATTATGGGTTATATGGTTCCTGCATGCTGTCTGTATGCTGTGGATAAGTTGTTACATCAATGTTTTAGTCCCCCTTCCCCTGCCAGGATTTCAAATAATTCAGAAAAAAATTGTTTTGCAGCTGGACTTCAGAATATAAAAATGGTATTTATTTATACAGATCACAGTGGTAGGTATTATTAGGAGTTTCTGTGTTGTGTGGGGCTCTTTGACAAATTTTGGTTCTGAAGCCAGAGTTCGCCTTTACACTTTGGCCATACTGAGACCAAGCTTTAGCCCCTGTGTTGTGAGGTGGCAATTCTAACTTTTGTACATCTAAGCTGCCAAATTTCTATTACTCTATCTGCCAACTGGTTGCAGGGTTAGTGTATTGGGGTTAGGGTTAGTGTATTAGGGTTAGGGTGTATTACGGTTAGGGTGTATTATGGTTATTAGGGTTAGGGTTTGGGTTAGGTTTAGTTTATTAGGGTTAGTGTATTAGAGTTAAGGTTTGGGTTAGTGTGTATTATGGTTAGGGTTAGTGTATTAGGGTTAGGGTTTGGGTTAGGGTTAGTGTTTTATTTCCATCTTACTTAAAAATATATGAGGTGTGTTTTGGGTATACTGATTAAATTAATCCTCATGACTTATTCAAGAGCACCTTGCAAAACATATTTGTAAAAAACCCATTAAGAGAGATTGAGAGATATCTTGAATGAGTGAGCAGAATATGAGCTCAAGTCACGTATACAACATACCCTGTGAGATGTGTGATGCCTAACAGCATGTCTGGGAAAAAAAGGTTTTGATGTACTGCCAAATCCTACCTTGTTTCAACAGCAGAAAAATGAACCTTGTAGTTTTTAAACAGTTTCTCTTTAAAAATATTCCTTTAATCACTCTGCCAATGATTATGAGGTAATTTAATGGCTATTTATACATTGATGTCCTTTACATATAAAATCTAATTAGCATGATCTCTCACTCCATTTTGTGCCCTAAAGTGCTTTTCACAAGGTCGATATATAGATGTCAGTACAAATGTTAGCTCTCACCAGCTTGCATTGCTCTACTGTCTAACGGCCCTATATTGTTATATGTTTACTTTTTCTTTGCTGCTTGTAAACATGAAATAGTGAGATTGAATTACATGTATCAGGCATATTCCCTTACTGGGTAGGGTTTAGCTTGCATAATATTGTACGTATGAATACCATTGGAGACAACAAAGCAAAAGACATTGAGCTGCTGTAAAATCTGCACTTACCCCCCTCTCCCAAACACACCAGTCACTGATATAGTCCAGTCTGTCTCCCCCCTCCCAAACACACCACTCACTGATATAGTCCAGTCTGTATTCCCCCCTCCCAAACACACCACTCACTGATATAGTCCAGTCTGTATCCCACCCTCCCAAACACACCACTCACTGATATAGTCCAGTCTGTATCCCACCCTCCCAAACACACCACTCACTGATATAGTCCAGTCTGTATCCCCCCCTCCCAAACACACCACTCACTGATATAGTCCAGTCTGTATCCCACCCTCCCAAACACACCACTCACTGATATAGTCCAGTCTGTATCCCACCCTCCCAAACACACCACTCACTGATATAGTCCAGTCTGTATCCCACCCTCCCAAACACACCACTCACTGATATAGTCCAGTCTGTATCCCACCCTCCCAAACACACCAGTCACTGATATAGCCCAGTCTGTATCCCCCCCTCCCAAACACACCAGTCACTGATATAGCCCAGTCTGTATCCCACCCTCCCAAACATACCAGTCACTGATATAGTCCAGTCTGTATCCCCCCCTCCCAAACACACCAGTCACTGATATAGTCTAGTCTGCATCCCCCCCTCCCAAACACACCAGTCACTGATATAGCCCAGTCTGTATCCGACCCTCCCAAACACACCAGTCACTGATATACCCCAGTCTGTATCCCACCCTCCCAAACACACCAGTCACTGATATAGCCCAGTCTGTATCCTACCCTCCCAAACACACCAGTCACTGATATAGTCCAGTCTGTATCCCCCCCCCTCCCAAACACACCAGTCACTGATATAGTCCAGTCTGTATCCCCCCCTCCCAAACACCAGTCACTGATATAGCCCAGTCTGTATCCCCCCCTCCCAAACACACCAGTCACTGATATAGCCCAGTCTGTATCCCCCCCTCCCAAACACACCAGTCACTGATATAGCCCAGTCTGTATCCCCAACTCCTCCCAAACACACCAGTCACTGATATAGCCCAGTCTGTATCCCACCCTCCCAAACACCAGTCACTGATATAGCCCAGTCTGTATCCCCCCCCTCCCAAACACACCAGTCACTGATATAGTCCAGTCTGCAGCCCCCCCTCCCAAACACACCAGTCACTGATATAGCCCAGTCTGTATCCCCCCCTCCCAAACACACCAGTCACTGATATAATCCAGTTTGTATCCCACCCTCCCAAACACACCAGTCACTGATATAATCCAGTCTGTATCCCACCCTCCCAAACACACCAGTCACTGATATAATCCAGTCTGTATCCCACCCTCCCAAACACACCAATCACTGATATAGTCTAGTCCAGGGTTCCCCAACCTTTCTTACTCGTGAGCCACAGTCAAATGTAAAAAGACTTGGGGAGCAACAATAGCATCATAAAAGTTCATAGAGGTGCCAAATAAGGGCTGTGATTGGCTATAAGGCAGCCTCTATGTACACTATCAGATTACAGGGGCTTTATTTGGTAGGAAATCTTGTTTTTATTCAACCAAAACTTGCCTCCAAGTCAGGAATTAAAAAATAACTACCTGGTTTAGGGACACTGAGAGCAACATCCAAGGAGTTGGTGAGCAACATGTTGCCCCTGAGCCACTGGTTGGGGATCACTGGTCTAGTCTGTACCCCCCCAAACACACCTGTCACTGATATAGTCCAGTCTGTATCCAACCCCTCCCAAACACACCAATCACTGATATAATCCAGTCTCTATCCCCCCCTCCCAAACACACCAATCACTGATATAATCCAGTCTCTATCCCCCCCTCCCAAACACACCAATCACTGATATAATCCAGTCTCTATCCCCCCCTCCCAAACACACCAATCACTGATATAATCCAGTCTCTATCCCCCCCTCCCAAACACATCAGTCACTGATATAGTCCAGTCTGTATCCCCCCCCTCCCAAACACACCAGTCATTGATATAGTCCAGTCTGGATCCCCCCCCCCCAAACACACCAGTCACTGATATAGTCCAGTCTGTATCCCCCCCTCCCAAAAGCACCAGTCACTGATATAGTCCAGTCTGTATCCCACCCTCCCTCCCAAACACACCAGTGACTGATATAGTCCAGTCTGTATCCCACCCTCCCTGCCAAACACACCAGTGACTGATATAGTCCAGTCTGTATCCCCCCCTCCCAAACACACCAGTCACTGATATAGCCCAGTCTGTATCCCCCCCTCCCAAACACACCAGTCACTGATATAGCCCAGTCTGTATCCCCCCCTCCCAAACACACCAGTCACTGATATAGCCCAGTCTGTATCCCCCCCTCCCAAACACACCAGTCACTGATATAGCCCAGTCTGTATCCCCCCCTCCCAAACACACCAGTCACTGATATAGCCCAGTCTGTATCCCCCCCTCCCAAACACACCAGTCACTGATATAGCCCAGTCTGTATCCCCCCCTCCCAAACACACCAGTCACTGATATAGCCCAGTCTGTATCCCCCCCTCCCAAACACACCAGTCACTGATATAGCCCAGTCTGTATCCCCCCCTCCCAAACACACCAGTCACTGATATAGTCCAGTCTGCATCCCACCCTCCCTCCCAAACACACCAGTCACTGATATAGCCCAGTAGTCCAGTCTGTACCCCCCCTCCCAAACACACTAGTCACTGATATAGTACAGTCTGTATCCCCCCCCTCCCAAACACACCAGTCACTGATATAGCCCAGTAGTCCAGTCTGTATCCCCCCCTCCCAAACACACCAGTCACTGATATAGTCCAGTCTGTATCCCCCCCTCCCAAACACACCAGTCACTGATATAGTCCAGTCTCTATCCCCCCCTCCCAAACACACCAGTCACTGATATAGTCCAGTCTCTATCCCCCCCCTCCCAAACACACCAGTCACTGATATAGTCCAGTCTGTATACCCCCCCCCCCCCCCAACCGCACAAATTAATTTACAAGAATTTTGGCAGGTTCTATCTAGGATTTATTATCAAAGTGGCATAGAACAGCTTTTTGACACCTGTGCATATAAGAAGTTACCCTTGATCTAAAGCTGCATACAGTATATCTCAGAAGTGATCAGATGAGCACTCTAGATTTACATCAGTTCATTTTGTTTTGCTAAAAATCTGCATGTAGTATGTTAGGACTGTATTGAGCAAATCTGTCCTGTTTACTTCACCGAAAAATTAGCAAAATTGGTGGAAAAATTAGCAAAATGCTTTAAAGTCAGTAGGTGACTTTTTTTATGCAACAAAATTTTACACCCGCAACCCTTCAAATGCATTAAAGTCAATGGACTTTCTTGCTCCAGCTGCATAAAATGGGCAGTTTTTGTGGTGACTTTTTTGCCTTGGCCACATTTTTTTTTGCAGCAAATTTTTTGCGCAGTTTCACTGCAAATCCATGTCTGTAGAAAAATTTTGCTCATCACTATGTTTGAGCAGTAAATTGACTTGGGAAATCTGAATCTTGCTGTGGGTTCAAACTAAAACCGAATGCTAAAAAGGGGGCACTGCTACTGATAAATTTAAAAGAGTCATTCAAAAATCTAAAAACAAATCAATGATTATTTTGCAGTGCTAAATATACAGTATTTTCTTTTGTTTTTTTACAGCAAATACAGATATGGGCTGAAGGTCCCATTTACTCATATAAAAAAGAATTTCCTTTAAAGGAATCAATATTTTTTTCCTGCAAGGTAATTATGTATTCTATGTATTAATGCTGATCCTATATGGAAGGGAAATGAGTTCTAGAAAATGTAGGATAAGACTTTTGCTGTGAATAGATGGAGCGATTGTTAAGGCTTGATATTTAACACAATTGTTAATAGGGCAAACTGCCACATTGCATTTAGAAAAACAAGAAGAATAATTAGTTTTCCTTCTGCCAAGGCTAGTTTATTGGAATAACCGACAGAAGGTTAATTAAATTCAGATCTAAATCACTTTGGACTATTAACCATTTGTGACATGGGGACAATATAGGATATTACAAGATGAACCAAAAAGACTTGACTTGTAACAAGACAATGACAAACATTTGTGCATATAGTATGGCATTGGATGGTATTTATTTACTCAATTTGAATTGTTCTAAGAGTCTTTTAATGTAATGGAGGTTGAACACGTTGGAGTTAGTTGCTAGTATCCCTATAAGGCTGCAAATTGTAATTGATTTATATGTATGGCCGACTTTCTGTCTTAGTTTTCTGACTCTCAATTGCACTATTTGCAGTGTATGGTCATCGGGATTTATTTAACAAGGGGCACAGTGGAAAATGGTGACATGTTCTTCCCAGGGTATTCTTTATTATTACAGTTTCTGGTTTGTTACTGACACAAATGGTGTGGGGAAGAAAAGTAGGAAAGTAAAATAAGCCCCATTACCGTACTATGGAAAAGATGTCCCTATTTAAATCATCAGGCAAGTACTTGACCGCCACTACTCCTCATACCTACATTATATGCTGCTGTAACCAGAGGCAGCGACCACAATGAATACTGCATCCTGTACAACAGTTTATGTTTTGAAGTGTAGGATTAACACACTGGGTTAAAGATATTTCTATAAGTTTTATCCATGCTGCATTTCCATGAAAAAGTCAAAGCAGCAAAATGCTTCCAATGACAAACCACCTTTTGTGCTGTTAGCTTAATACTCTAGACACAATCAATATTTTATTTAGATAGCAATTTGCAGATGCTTAAATAGTACTGCCGGTTTTAGTGTTTTATAAGAGACAATATTTTAATTGTCTATATATTTTTAAACTATCAACCTTGTTTGGCATTCCTGCATGTTCTCCACTCTAGTAGCACACTAACATCCCATTTTAAAGCATGACTGTTATTCCTTATTCTTATTTGTGATGACAACCACATGACCTGTTAAACAATCTCCATGCTTGAAATTAAAATCGACAGGGGTTAACACACAATTTGTAGAGTATGGAGAGTGGCATAGGTGTCCTGTGAGCTGAGGATCATGGAGAAGCAGCCTGTATGGTTCAACACTGATTCTGCATGGGAGCCCTATGTTATTTAATGAAATTGCGAATTGTAAAAATCTGTCCAATTTAGCTTCACCAAAAACCTTTTAAACATTTTCACAAAAATTGCCATCCGCATCAATTTTTTTTGAGATGCATTATTTTTTTGACGCGTGCAGCAATTTTTCTTGACGCGTGCATTTTTTTGTAATGCGTGATTTTTCCACGCTCAATTTTTGCGCCCGTTACACAGAACAATTTGCCAATGGTGAAACATGGAAATTTGCTGCAAATCCATGCCTGGCAAATAATTCCGCTCATTACTTATTGTGAAGTTCCGTTAAATTTTCTGTGGTTTTGCAAACTTTTACATAAAGCAAATGCTGCAAGCTTGCTCATCACTAGCTACCACTGAGAAACAGCTATAGCCTGTTGCAGTACATTTGCTGCTTATTTATTTGCTGGCCTATGCAGTGGCTGCCTTGCATTTGAGAGGCTTGAACCTTTATTTATACTGCAGATTCTGAATGCTGATAGTCTGTATCCCATGTTGTGACTGTTCTTTTAGTTACATGAATGCTAAACCATCTGCTTCCTGTTGAGTTAAATCATTCCAGAACCTGACTGCTGCTGCTGCACTGTATTGAAAATGAACCAAACATGCAGGACTATGACAGTCTGCTATCATCCCTCCCAAGCTAATAAATTACATTGTTCCCTGGTGATCTAGGCTGCTATTGTTCTACTTTTCTGACACCTTGATGTACTAGACCTAGCTTGTTCTGACCAAGCTCCTGAGAGCCGTCTTCACTGATATGGCCTGTTCATGCTGTTCACACTTATTCTTCTAGATGCCGTGACCTAACTTAGCTTGTCTGATCACGTTTCAGAATCGCCTGTCCTTACCTGGCCTATCTGACTTTCACAAAAATTTAGCAAAGACTTCAAATTCAAACACTCCTTCTACACACTAGATGCACCTTAGCATTACATTAGGTATGGCCATGCTACTGTCTGCATTTCTAGACTACCGGTGTGTACAGAGGGTTATAAATAAATCCTTCTTTCCCCTTCCTTCTTTTATATAAGTTAATAAATCGCATAGGTTACCAGGCTATGTACAAGAGGTATGTATCTCACACATTGTTTTGTTCTTGTGTTTTGCACTGTAGACAAGATGATTTGTGTGAAAGATTCAAGAGTCTTTAGCAAAAGCAGTTTGTTATTGTTTGCTTAACTAAAGTATTTTTGCTGCTATGTGATTATATTTAATTCATTTACTTAGGTTTATGTCTCCAAACTTTGTAAGATAATCAAACTTCCACGAGTTGTTTTAAAGGGCCGTGCCAGTATAAGATTATTTACATATAAAATGATAGGGTTTATTTACAATGACAGGGAAAGGTGCAAAGAGTCTGCTATACACAAAAGTTTCCATGGGCGTACAGGATCTGGAGCACTTGTTCATGTACTTGTTCAGGTACAAACATTAAGTATCTGCTATGTGAATGTGGGGCCATTACAGTTTCCAAAACAAAGGCATACTTTTTCTGCCTTGCAGCAACGGAGTTCAATTCCAACTTCTACAAGGGGTTTGTATTCCTTGTGTATGGGTGGGTTTTCTCTGGGTAATAACTTTTACAAGTGCATGTTCTTGGCTGTTTACTATAGCTAAACGAATAGTTGCCGGCATATTTTAGCTGGCAGAGAAATTTCTGATACCCTTATGCTTTCTGAAATCCACATTTCATAAGTGGTGAGAGGCAGATTTCATTCAAATATATGGAAGGAGGCATAGGAAGATCAGGGTCATATTTCTATACAAACATCTGAGGGCCTTTGCCTAGGCCGCCAGCTTTAAGGGGTGCCTATATGATAAATTAATAATATGAAAAATTATTTTTTTTAAAGAAAAAAGCTTCCCAGCTGTTGCCGAAGGCTTGCTGGGTAAAATTTGGCAACTGGCCTGGGGGGGGGGGGTCGCGACAAATACGAAAAATCGTGACGGCGACAAAAAAGGCGCAAAATTATAATTTCCAATACGATTTTTTCCCTTTTGGGATTCGGATTCGTGGATTAGTAAATCTCCCCCAAAGTATGACATAAGCCTAAACTAAGCTTTAACTAACACCCCCTTATTAAAGTACCGCACATATCTTCAAGTTTTATCGTACATTGTAAATGTAAAAATATCTTCCTTTTGCATCTTCCCTAGATATTATGAAACTGGGCTGCAATGGGAACTGCTTTTAATTTCAGCTCTGCCCAATACACCATTGTTCTTAACTTTCCGACCACAGCCTTATTTTAACCTCCTATAACCCCCACAAACCATTATAGTACTCTTAAGGTGGCAATGGGCCGGACTGTTGGAGAGCATACAAAGAGCCATACACAGCATTTCTACCTTTTTACTGTTCCACTTAAACGTTTCAAACAGTGGGAAGTGAATGGGAGCTGAGGCTCATCTCCCCTTGCTCATGAACTGGCCAACATGGTGCATTGGCACATAACATTTTCTAACCTGCCCAATCCCAGAACTGATTAATATTTATAGTACATGGATTTAGGTTGAGCTTGGTGGGGCACCATCCATGTACTAATAATTAGATAACAGTTCAACAGTAACATTTTAGTTTAAGGATTCTCTACAGTGAAGCATTTTAATAAATTGATTCATTTCTTTTCTGCCGGGTAGTAGCCTTCAGTAACAGCGGTGAACTAAACATGCAATTTATTTAGTAAACTCCTCATAAAAATACAACTATTATGTTAATTTTAATTCAATTCAAGTCCTTTGGGGACATACTAAATCAAAAGGAATCTTTTTTTTGTGTTTTTATGAATAGTCAGTAATGTGGATAAGGATTTGCATATCTAAACTGCTTGTTGTTCTTTTTTCTATGAGCAGCAACTATCATTCTAAAGGGAGGCAATATCATAATCTCAAGTAAAATATAGAAAATCTCATTAATTAGAGAACAAAATCATTTTTTCTCTAATTGACAATAATACATAATTCCAGCACTTAAATGGATAATAAACCATCAGATGTAAAATTCCATTAGCAACAACAGATGGAGCCAACACATTTACCATAACTACAATAGTTGCTAAAGAATAAAGAACTATTCTCAAATTTGTCTACATAACTGTAAAAAACGTGCATAAATACAATCCAAACTGCCACAAATAAATAGAATTTTTTTGCCCAGACCTAACTGATTCTGCATAAAGGTTTCCTTTCTGATTCATGGTCTGAAAGGAAACCTTTATGCTCTGATGAACCATTTCCCAACATCACTTAGGTTTACATGGTAACGCAACCCCTACCTCACTTGTTCTATTGCTACAGATTCTGTGAACAGAACCTGAAGTTCTAAAGCCTGACTGTCTTGCCAGCCTGACTGTCCCTTATCAACCTGTTATAGCTTCTAATTGTAACGGCCTATTGCTGCACAAATATGACAGCCCCCTAACAGAGGAACATGGGGGATCAGATAGGTAATGTAAAAGCATAGGGCCAGGGGTCCGCAAACTTTTTAAACAGGGGGCCAGTTAACGGTTCCTCAGACTGTTGGGGGGCCTGACTATAGTTAGTCCAGCGTTAATAGTGTTGGCTATTGGGACATGGTGATGTGACGCGCTGGGGCAGACAGCTTGGGCTGAGGACCACACTGAGGCAGACAGGTAGTAGCCAGGAGTGAGGACTCAGTGGGGGTGGGGTAAATAACCTAGGGGTGTCATATCCGGCCCGCGGGCTGTAGTTTGAGGACCCCTGCATTGGGCAAATTCTTTTAAGGCAAAATTATTAATAGCATGCCTGTGTTACTATAGATGTAAGAAAAGTTTTAATTTCTGGCATCAGTATCTATTTAAAAGTACATGCATCCAAAGCTGTTTGTTGACCTCTTGCAGAATTGCGTTCCATGCTGCTGTGTCTGTCCCATATTCTGTTGCAAATTGTGCACCAATTGTTGCTGGGGAAGCGTGGAGCTACTCCCACCTCAAGTGGCAGTAACTCCAGGGTCCCCACAGTGACCAGCTTTACTATAATACAGCGTGCTTGCACCAAAAAAACTCACATGCGGATGTCATTTTGACACCCATTTCCAAAATTGTTTAGATCAGTTGTGTTGATTCATGCTAAAGAGCAAGAGCAATTGGGTGTTAGACACATTAAACACAATTGCATGAGACACATTTTTCCTTTGTAGCCAATTAAATTATGGGGAAACATGCTGCAATGTGGGAAAACATGGTGACTCTGCAATGAAATTACACTTTTCACATTTGTGCTTATAACTGAGCCCTTAAGAGTTAAGCTTTTATGTGTTAATTGGGCAGTGTCTGACCATCTCTTTTTAGAAAGGGACTGCCAAGCTCTATGACCACAGTGTATTTCTGGTGCTCAATTTTCTGGCTGCACAGAGAGACATGAACCACCCAATAAGCTAAAAATAAGAACAGTTCTGACCAACACAGATACGAACGGTACTTAACCAATTTATTTAGTAACTGAGTACTTTGTAGGGGAGGTCCCTAGCTTCTATTTTATTTGGTGCCCAATAAGGTGTACCTTTCATTCTATACATATATATGGGGGAAAAGAGCAGTTTTTCACAGACCTAAATTTAACAAAAAAAAGACACAGTGAATGGTATTTGCAGGAAGAATCGATAACAGGATGGGATGGCCAGAGTCCAATTTAGACTGAACCAATTACAATGAAAAATTGGGACTTGAACTAGTATTTGTTTCCAGCAAGCATTTCTGTGTTATTAGCAGATTATCAGCCTACATTATTAGCCTAGTAGCAGCCTACACTATGAATGGGAGAAATCATATCCACGTTCCACAGTCTTTAACCCTTTGTATCCAAGAAATGACACAGCAGGTTTCCCAGGTAACATATGAACTAGAAAAACAGATTTACAAATAAAAATGATTATTGCTGCAAAATGTAATACATATGTGTAGATGCAAAGATATAACATACACTATTTTTACACACATTTTTATGTCCTCTTTTGATTTGGGGATTTACTAGGTCGTATTAGGACCACAAACATATATACAATATATTATTATTCAAAAGAAACCAAAGTGAATAATAGGCTGAGAGATTCCGGAGCAGACTGTGGCAGCTGGGTGACATGGACATTATCTGAGAAGAACACTCACCTTTATGACATCTTCATCTGCTGACCTGCACTCGCTGAAGTCAGATACATCAATCACAGAGCCATCCTGCTGCACTGCCACCACCTTCACAGGGACCGACACTGCCCTTCCTGTCAGAATAGCTGTATTTAGAAGTTCTGTGTCCTGCATACATAAATAAAGCATTGGGTCAACTTCACAGCCTGGCTAAAAACAGGAAAACTGAAACAAGCAGTCAGTTATAAAAATATATTTGCATTATTGTGATTTGCGAGCTATATGTAAACAGCTTCAATTATGAAATAAAGCTCCATGGCTTGAGCAAACTTGTACATAGATTGTACATAAAATTGCATATAAACTTGTTAAGTTTTACTAACTATGCTCGTTTCTACATATGATTACTAGACTAATGTGGCTCTTTTCAGATCTTTCACCCATGACCTTGCTGTCATGAAACATAAATCAAATGATGCTTTTTTCAGGTCAGTCTGCCATATAAAAAGCATCATAGAAAATGTATACACATTTTCTATGCTGTGCTACTTTTATACAACTTAATAAACATGCCTCCTTGTCAGTGCTTGTAAAAGAATGCCACCTCATACTGACTGTTCCAAGCGTGGCTTAAATCATCAGATTCTAAATGAAAGACTCAAGGTTTACTTATACACAAGCAGTTTAGAGAACAATTGATGGAGTGTTTTCTGATCCTGAGTTCAGTGATTTAATGACTGAATCAAAAGTTTCCTCCTTTCCATGCCAGCTTCTAAAAAACTGACCACAATAAAATAAATACTCAGGACTTCATAAAGTTAAAAAATCAGCCCATTAATGCTTGTGCTATATAACTGATCCCAATGATTTTATAATGGGGTTGTATGGTTTCTTCCTTGTCTTGAAGACTTTGAGTAGGATTCTTGTAAAAGATGATGAGTTTATTTATGATGCTAGATTAAAAGTGATTCAGGGTGATCAGTTCAAGAAATTAATGTTTGGGCTTGTTTCACTTGCTGGTGTCTAACATCTATTATGATCACTTAGAAATCATACACATTTGTGTATAAACCTGAGAATGTCCAACCACTAAGATCAGGGTGTAAAAGGCAAGTGAAGAGCAGCCAATAAGGGTGTTCACCAAACATCAAAAAGACTATGGTGATATTTGTTTTGATCATGTAAAAACTCAACCTGTTACAAAGCAATAACTAGAGAATGTTCTTCCAAGGCTATCTGGGTAAGCAGGACTGTTTCCAAGTTATGCAGCCACTTCTAGCACCGCACATAGTGCAGCACAAAGTATGCAAAAAGCCACATATAAAAAGATGCCACATATATACCCCTGTCAGAGCTCCAAAATGGCACAGTTTGTTAATTACTGTATTAGTTATAAATTATTAATCAATGATGAATCCATTCGGTACAAGCTGTTGTTTCCCAGGCCAAGCATAGTTACAGACTCATGGTTCTTTAGACTCTTCTACAAGTTATTAATACTACCAGAATGAGTCACAGACAGCAGTTTGTGTGAGAGGGAGAAACAGAATTACTCATAATGAGTCTATCATGTTGCTTCCATAAAGAAAAAACTACTAGAAAAGAAAGATGCGTATAATTACCTTAATTTCTATAATGCATAATGCTGCATGATGATACTTTAGCAAATAATGTCTATTTTCAATGTTTCCTGCACTAAAAGTTACAGTTTAGGCTAAAACAGAATGAGTAACCAAACATGCCTTTAAAATTCTTTGTACTGCCTGGCGCAGAACTCATGAAAGTAACCTGGAGAATACCTAAAGCATACAGTAAGCACCAATTCCTCTACAACTTGGTAGACCTTTCTAAGCTTACATTTAGGAATTCATTAATTTGCCTTAGAGTATTAATGAAAAGCAACTAATCAGTAATTAGCAATCTACTGCAGCATTTTGGACTGGTTTGTCTTTAAGCGTACATTACATATATTGTCAAGAGCAAGTACATTGCTTATAAAAAAAAGTTCTAAAAATGGGAAAGGATTGTTCCCTTAAAAGTTACATTTTCTGCTAATCAAATTAAAATTTCCCAAATGTGATACTAGCCAGGTATTACACTTCTACTAGTTACTCTTCCAGACTGTTAAGGAGAGCTGGCGGCTATTAACACTTCATTGCAAAGTGTCACCCAATCCTCATCTTGTGACTGGACAGCCAGCAGCTAAGTAGAACAGGTCAGGGAATGCATGTTATATTTCCCTGTGTGCGGGAAGAGATGTGATTGACAACTCATACCCTAAGTGTTTCTGGAGAATAAGACCAACTCTCATTTGTTACACATACACAGATGGGGCTCTATGGTGAGCTCCAATAAAGATGTAAAGATGTAATATCAAAAATAAGAAATAAAGAATGTATAATCCCAAATAATGGTACACTGCATACATACATGGATTTCTGCCATCACAGACCCTATAGTGGGGTTAATAGGAAGCCCTCCCAGGGAAATATTAAGCAACAAGAGATAAGGATCCTAGAGAAGGGAGGAACCCATGAGGCACTCATACCCAGATACTTACTCCCTAATTTAGTTGAAAACCTCTTGTACCCAAAATACAGAGTACCAGTTTGCACACAGGCCAGAGATATAACTTCCAAGTTCCTGTAGCTCAATGAACATTCCACCAATGTTCCTCATAGGGCTATCCAAATTTCAAATATAATATAAAAAAAAAGTCTCATTTAATTTAGACATTTACTCCTGTCTTCCCATATTAGAGGTACAAATAAAAGAAGCAAATAGGCAGCAATGCAGACATGTATGTGGGTGTTAGAATGAATATAAATTGCCTTTTATCTGTGAAGAAAGACCTTGGCAGATGGAAGAGATATTTCGCAAAGTTATACAATGTAGTTAGTTACCTTTAGGGCCCGAATCTGCAAACACAAGCAATAACTGATTGCCAGCGCTCGACTGTGTAATGTTTCAAATGATACCCGTGTCTCGCTGACCATCAGATAATATGTTATCTGCTTCGCTGATGAATTTATACAACTGGCATGCTAATGACTCCATTAGCAGAGGCTTCATTTAAACCTCTGTACGGCTGCAGTTTGATTAATTAGTTTAAATGAGCTGAACTCTCTGCCTCATCCAGCAAAGGTAACAGTGTAATAAGGCTTCTTAATGGCATTCTATGCAAGTACTGAATGTGGTTTTGCTTCCTATGGCAGATGACGATCCTGTGGATTAATACTAAAGATAAACATGTATGAATTAGTTTTACCAGCATCTTAATGTAAAAAGATTCACTTGGAAAGCAGTTGAATGCAGGTTAATGAGGAAGACTGATTAACAAGTTGTACTTGTTTGTTTCTGTACTCAATCTAGGACCATGTGTGCCTTTTTAACGTTTTGCGTATATTCTATGGCCCTTACTTGTGTAAAGCTGCATTTCCCAAAATTATTTTTTTGTTTTTTGGCAGAGGGGGGGCAGCAAGGAATGGTAATTCAACTGCATCAAATGCATTTTCGGCGATCAATCAGTTCTTTTAAGGACAAGCTAAGTCCACAATTCAGAAATTACCAGTACAAAGGCCTAATTTTAACGGTACAATTCTATACCATTACCTCTCCAATTCTCTTGTGTTTTGAATAAACACCACTACAATCATCCTGCCGTACCGTGGGAGAATTTACAATCATGTTTTTTCACTCTATAATTTATTGTATCCATTAAGTGTTTGAACAGCTGTCCCTCGGAAGCAAATATTAAGCTGGCATAACAGAAGATTTTGTATGGACTTTTTGCCCTAATTTTGCAGTGAATTGCTACTTAAATGACTCTCTAAAACATTTTAATTGCACAGCAGAGGGCAGTAAGCAGTAGTAATTCTTCAGTAACTAGACTGCCCGATGTTGCCTTTAACTACAGCTGATTCCACACAAATCCTCGGCTTCAGCCATTTCAAATATCTCTGCCATTATTACTGTTTGTCTGTGATCAGTTTAAATGGAGTGACAGGGTGGGACATTCATGGTGGACCAACTAAGCTCAATGCTTAGATTGCATTTACCCCATTTGTATACACATTTTTGTTTTAACTCAGAAAAAGGGATAATGAGAACAACTGACTACTGACATGTTTAGGCACAAGGAGTCCACTCTAAGCTTAACAAACTCTCTGTGAGGCAAGCATTAAAGAGGAACACTGCTCTGACATCTGTACTGAATTGTATTTATTTATTTATATAGCACCACAAATGTACAAGATGCTTTACAAGATGTAACACAAACTGGGGTATATTTATTATAATTTAGAATAAATACTTAAGTGCTAGGAGTCCACGTACTAGTGCATGAAACTATGGAACATTTTGTGAAACCATAATTAGAAAGTTAAATAACATTGTGGTTTAGGCATTTTTAGCTCTGCAATAGCGCATACAGTGACCTGCCTTGTTAGAGAAGCCCCTATCCACTATGCTACAACAGTTCTTCATAGAAAAAAAAGGTTTCTATGTTGCCAATTGCTTCCAAACATGGTGCCCAGACAGCTTCTTAGACAGATAGAGAAAGTGCTGGGGAGGTCTCTAAGCCCATTGGTTAATGTGAAAGAGGCTGATAATGACATCTATGGAGGGGAGGTCCAGCACAACTGACAAAAAATATTTCATGCGCTGGCTTAACCACAAATGTCATTGGGAAACTTTCCTGGTCAAAAAAATTGCTTTCCTTGATTTGTGTTTACCAACTTCTATTACAAAGGTTAGCCATATGGTTTTAAAAAAAATATTATATATATTCCTTTTTACCATTCATGTACATATTCTCAGTACGTTTAAAAGTATATATGTTTTCTCTTGCTCTCATGTGTTTCTGTTTCTCATTTTTTTCTTTGCTAATTCAAATGCATATGATATGGTCATACTGTAGTGACATGCCTTTTTGGAAGCTTATCTATTTATTGTATCCGGTTTGTTTGTGCTAATAACATGCCAGCTCTGAAAAACACAATTAATAAATTGAGTCAATCTGTTATCCATCAGAAAAAACATTTTCAAATTGTATATAATAATTAGACATTTGCTGTTTTGGATCCTGTAAAGAGAACTGTGCAAATGAGCAAGTACTATAACAGTGTAAACACCGCCTTTCTCCAACATTTGCCAAGCTGTGAGGCAACGGATTACAAGTAATCAAGCAAGAGTTATTGCCGTACCTCCCTCACATACTGAAGCTGTTCATGCAAAACATTTAAAACCATTTTAAATTTGTAGACCTGTCATGCTTGGACCAAACGAGGATGTGATGAGTTTCTAATGCACAATGGCCACTGAAGGTCAGTGAAAACCTTTTAAGTGAGAACACAGCTGGCAAGGAAAGCAACACTTGTGATAGTCTTGGGAGAAATGTAACGCAAATATGAAACTGATTTCTTAGAGAGAGCTTTGAAAGCAACTGTGAACCTTGGAAATATGGATGATTTTCTACTACAGTTATACAAAACTATAATGTTTGTGACCTTGCAGGCCTTGTATTAAATGAATGCTTTATTTGCTTGCATTGGTCAATGAGTCATCAGGACTTCAGGTATTCACACTATAGATATGCAATATGCACATAAACTGATAATTCAGTACTAAAACTATTTTCAGGATATAGTAGGATTGTCTTGCTATTCCAAGATACCTATAGAAGTTTCAGCATGTAATGGTTGCAGCAAACTGGTTAACATTCATTTCGCCCCGTCTCTAGCTCTGTACAAAAGTATAAAGTGATTCTGGCACAGCACTCAGGTGCATTTGTCAAAGCCTATTTTCTACTAGTTTAAAAGCTTTTTAATAATACAAAAATATACCAGTGCCTCTCCATGTTTGTCCCTTGTACTTCCCAAGTACACTGTGCCCTCGCTTGGTCAATGTTTATTTTAGTGCCCTTTGTTGACTGTTAATAATGCTGAATTCTATGCTGCAAACTTTCATTTTCATAGTTGTATGGAAAATGTTCTGTCCTTTACTTTACTCTGCACTCATCAACCAAAGGAGAGGGCAAAGACTCAAACCTGTGCTGCTTATACCTATTTTTATGCTGAATAGAAAATCTTAGCAAACACATCAACTTAACTGACTTTTGCAGATACTGCCCACTGTAATTAGGCCACACCAACCAGCTTTATACTAAATAAATAGTGATGAGCGAATCTGTCCTGTTTCACTTCCACAAAACATGTTTGATGCGTGAATTTTTTGTTGCGCACGTCTTTTTTTTTTTTTTTTTGACACCCACGTCTTTTTTTTATGCGACATTGCCTATTTTGATGGGACCTCGCCTATGTTGACGCAGCCATGCACCCTTTTTGACATGCGCCAGTAACCACAATTTTTTTTGATGCACAATGAATTTTTCCACAGTGAATTTTCTGCAAACTTTCGCAAAACCAATGGCAAAATGTGGAAATTCGCTGCGAATCCATGCCTGGTGAAAAAAATCACTCATCCCTATAAATAAATAAACCTCTATCAGTTTTAGTGAGTATATGTATACAAACCTTTACCCATCTTCACATTCCAGGAAAAAATAGAGCCTTCAAATATAGACTATTATCTTTTTCCATCCATTATAAGACTAAAGACTTTTAGCATAGGGCAAAACTGATACATATTTATAATGACAATATGTTGTTGCCATTTTGAATGAGAATACCTGGAAGTAAGTTACTTATTGCCTATATAGCAGATTCAGTGACACCAAAAAAGTTTTTAAAAGTAAATAAAATATCATGAACTCTTGCCCTGCAGTTGTAAAAGTTGTGTGTTTGCTACAGAAACACTACTATAGTATTTAGAAATAAGCTGCTAAGTAGCCATGGGGCAGCCATTCCCACTGAAAAATGGAGAAAAGGCACAGGTTACATAGCAGATAAGCTCTTTAGAATACAATGGGGTTTAACTGTCACCACTATGTAACCTGCGCCATTCAGCCCTATTTCAATTTTTAACTTATTCATATAAACTATAGTAGTGTTTCTGCAATGTGACCGGCACAATGATAAAGAGATTTTGGATTCTAAGCTTAAAAGATTTTAAATATTCTTAAAGAGGTTGTTCACCATTAAATTAACTTTTAATATGGTGTAGAGAGTGTTATTATGAAACAATTTGCAATTGGTTATCATTTTTTTATTATTTGTGATTCTTGAATTATTAGCTTTTTACTCAGCAGCTCTCCAATTTCAGAAGCTATCTGGTTGCTAGGGGTCTTGTTTACCTGCAGTTGTTTGAATGAGAGCATGGAATGTGAATAAAACAGGGCCCAAGTAGAGAGATAAGGAATAAAGTGTAACAATAATAATAAAAATGAAGCCTCACAGACCAATAGGTTTTTAGGTGCCAGGGTCAGTGACCCCCATTTGAAAGCTGGAAAGAATCAGAAGAGGAAGGCAATTAATTCAAAAACTCTAAAAAAAATAAATAATGAAGACCAAATGCAAATTTGCTTGGAATGAGACATTCTATAACACATTAAAAGTTAACTTAAAGGTGAACCACCCCTTTAAAGGAGAATGCAAGTCAAAATTTAAAAAGCATACTGCCCAATAGTCCTCCTATTGTTTAGTAAAAACGCCACACTTTTGGCTCACCTAATCAAATATTTACTCATATTTACTCACACTTACTTCACATTTTCTAGAACAGGCAGCCATCTCTAAATAGGTATTCTCCCTTCCTTTCCCTCCTTGCTTCATACTGCACATGTGGTTCATTCCCTGCCCCCCTCCCCTCTGCCAGATCCGCTTCTGATTGGTTGGTGGGCATGTGTAGCTCAGAGCAGGATCAAGTTACACACATGCTCAGAGAATAGGAAGGCTGCCGCTGGCACCTACAGGAAGGGGAGAGAGATTTCAGTGATGTCACTGTAGTCTTCACACTGCTGTAGGCTGCCAGCACCATATCTCAGAGAAGCAAGCAGGGATCTGGGAATTTAGATATGCAGTAAGTACTTAAAAAGAATGTCTTTAGACTTACTTTTAATTTATATTAACCTTTCCTTGTCCTTTAAAGCTATGAGGTTGACCCCCCCCCCCCCAACCATGTCCTTTTGGTGTAATATAATGCCAAATTTTCATATGCTGTGAGAGGATGAATATGTAATTCTAATTCATGGGAACATCTCCTTGGTAATTAAAACTACAGTTTAATTAACTGCCATTGCTTTAATGTTTTAAATATAAATGAATGGAAGGCATTAACATCACAATCACAAATTACAATATAAGAATTTGGTGCAAAAACAACCCTAATATTGTACCCCATATAGGATACCAGAGTCAGTATGTTTTAATTAAATTAGGGCTTGCACTCAAATAATCACAGGCACAGTGGTAGTATTAAAAAGTAATTATTTTTTATATAGTATACAAGAGGATTTGAAAAAAAAAAACAATTTTAATCAATATAATACAGTCAGTTTCACATAATTCTATAAGAAAAAACACAAAACATACCACATTGCTTTAAAAAAAAAAAAAGTTAAAGTCAAAGTTATCCTACTTCATTTCTAAAACTAATTGGAACATACTTTTGGAAGGAATAGATTACAGTGCTAGGCATATTAGGGGTTTCTGTGTTGTGTGGGGCTATTGAAAGAATTTTGGTTCAAAAACAAGAGTTCCCCTTTAATAAAAAAAAGCCTATTTGCAAAAATTTGAGCCAAAGGTTTTACTTGATCCTGTAACATACAGTAACCAAAGAGGTGTTTGTTTTTATTTCTCTAAGTGAATTAGAACAGTACCTGACAGTGCAGCGTCAATTACGCAGGCTCCCTTACCTTAGCTCCTTACCCCCACCCCCGGTACCTCAGAGACAATAATGACATCCAGGATGGGATATAACAGGCCACAGCTTTATTAACAGAAAATATGTAAATATATAAATACAAAATAATTTATAAAATGATTTTAGCAATAACCATCCATGTTATACCCATTGGAATGCTTGCCCACTCCAAACCACCAACCATGGCTGCCTGCCATGCCGGCCACCTTCCGCAGCAGCTTCAGGTGGGCAAGTGAGAGCAGGAAACCAGAATCCACTACTCTCCTGGGACCCTTGTCCGAGGAGGTTACCCTCCACCTTTTGACACCCATGTGCCAAAACCGGGGCTTAGCCCCCACCTTCCAGCAAGCATTCCTACCGCAAGCTGTGACGGCATAAACGAACCCCCCCCAACCCAGTCCACCTTGCTTGAATTCAAGGGCGGGTGGGCTGGACAATGCTCCTTGACTCTCCACAAGGTAATGGTACCGCCTCTTCCGCTGCTGTTAGTTTCCTTATCCTGGTCCCTCCTCTTACTTACAAGCCCTCCTTCCTCCCAGCCTTAGCCTCTATAATTAACCCCTTCCACTTCCCCTGCTGTTCCTAGCACCGTCAAGGCTCCTGCTACCTTATAGGTCCGGAGCACCCATCTAATTGCTAATTGGTTGCTAAAGGTTAATAGGCCAAACTTTCTGGGTCATTGTAGTGAAGGCCTATTGCTCATAAAGTGAAGTCTCAGTGGCTGCAAAGATGTCCATAAGGGACTATAGATGGTGCTCATGATGTGGCTAAAATGAAATGTACAAAACAGATGAGTCACTCATCACTTGACTTGTTTAATTGCTTTAACCAACTAGGGAATGGGAATTCTGGGAATTCATAAAGTATTTGCTTTACAACTCAGTAGTTAAGCCAATTTTGTCATGTCAATCTAATATGCTAAAAAATATTACAAATTCAGAACCCTCATGTACAGGTGTTGCATTTTCCTAAAACAAGGCCACTGTTCTGGGTTTCACAACTTTACACATCAAAGAGACTTGGTAAACATCAAAGAGATTTCTTGGTACCTTTATGCAGTAATAAATGAATCCAGTCCATCATGCCTAGCCAACACATCATAAACAAATACCCCTGCTACATATATTTCTTCTTTGTTTGAAACTTTTATTGAATGACAATTATTATGGCCCAATATTTAGGTAAATAACCATCATTTCAAAACGGAATTCAAAAACTGAATTGTTCCTTCACTCGTTTTTCTACCTGAATATGCCAGTACTGTGCCCAGTGTATTTTTTTAATTACAACAGTAACCTAGTTAATAGTATTCCTTTGTTGTCTGAAGGAATATATTCCTTATCCAGCCTAGCGTAAATTAAAATTTAATAGAACATCAGGTCGAAGTAGAATTAGGAAGCAAATGACAGCTGTTTAATTAAAAGCTAAAGCTGATTAGATGGCAGTGCCGAGAGGAATACTCCAGAGGACGAGTATAAAACTATTGAAACTCAAGGCAGAGATAATAGCTTTATTTAAATATGAAAAAGCTCTTTGCAGGGACGGTGTAAATGTTTGCCACCTCATTGGTTTGGACAAACTAAAAAATGCGAATGAGCAGCTTGGCAGGAGAGAAGATAAGCATTTGAATACCTGCTGTCCGCTTAAACTTCATCCATGCTTTTATAAATAAGTGGCATTATTTCAGTAAAATGTATCGGTTGTTAATGGCCCTGGCTTTATAAAGGAAGGTTAGTCAAACAGAGAAAGTTCTTCTCTTTTGTTAAAACTCAGCTTAGTGAGAAACAAAGGAGCAGAAACAGCAGCCAATTAATTTACCTTTTATTTAAAGTTTGCAACACATCTGTGCTACAAAGTGGCTAACAGCGCTGCTAAAAGGGACTATTGACTGAACATTGCTAATATACCTTTACTCCATATACATTTCTAACAAGGTGTATGCATGTCAAAAGTATGTAAGTGGATAAAGTATATAGAGAACGGGGCAGATAAATTAAACAGGTACTTATGCTTAGGGCTATAATGTAGGCTACTTCCAAGTGGGAATGGAATAAAGTAAGTTCCAGTAAGTTCCACAGTTATGCCTAATGCATAACTCAGTATCTATTCAACATGTATATTTCAATTTCAAAATCTGCGAGGGTCTAGATGAAGGAATATGAAATATAAGCAAAGGGTGTCAATGCAGGTTATGAGGCATGACATTAAGAAGGAAAGATTCAGTAAGGCAGAAAGTAATAAAGAAGAGTGGAAGAGGGTGTACAAAGGTTTTGAGGTAGAGCAATTCATGGAAATTAAATAATAGGCTCAAGGAAGATTGTA
This sequence comes from Xenopus tropicalis, assembly GCF_000004195.4. Classification (NCBI taxonomy): domain Eukaryota; kingdom Metazoa; phylum Chordata; class Amphibia; order Anura; family Pipidae; genus Xenopus; species Xenopus tropicalis. The sequence goes on from NC_030677.2 coordinate 159,739,668, forward strand.
ATTCACTGAAGAAAGGAAAAGGCATAGAGGAACTGGCATGGGGGGGATAGAGGCAAGAGCAATATATCAGAAAAAGTAAAGAAAAGGAGGAAAGGTTAGAAAATGGACAAGAGTAATGTAAAGGGGGAAGTAGCAATGTGTATTGGTCCTTGTAATTTATAAAAAAAAAAAAAAATTGCATGCACAAAATTGGATCTTTAATTTACATCCCAGAAGGTTACTGACCTTATACAGATGATTGAAGGTATTGGCAAACCAGATTTCCTCCCAAAGCATATATAGTACTTATTCTATTGCTTTTGACATTTTGTGCTATTTGTTATTTGAAAACACCCAAGAAAATAGTGAATAGTGCTAGGATTAGAGTTACAATGACCTTAAAGGTAAAGAAAAGTGAGAATTTAGGAGCAAGCATGGTGATAGAAATATTTACTTAAAAATCATGATCTGCCCTTTGGCTCAAAGTATCTCTGTAGGTTTGTGCTTGATTTTTTTTTTTTTTATTTAAAAAAGCTGTTGGGGGGAAAAAAAGAAAAACTGATAAATAGAAAATAAGTGGATCTGTGGAAGAAAATTTGTATCTTCACCTTTAATAAATTTGCTCTTAAATAAAAAATCCAATGGATATTTTTTTACTGACAGTAAAAAATGGTGTTAATGCAAAAATTTAGCGCAGTCTGAGAAGTGCAGCACATGTGAATAATAACAACAATTAATGTAGGAAATTACCATTTTGTAAGAATCGATTGCATTTAGCACATAATAAGCAGCGTTCGAGTGGTTGATGAAGTTACAAATTCCTGCTCCCACAAACATCCATCAGTCACCTGGCAGGTGGCGGGGCTCCAATCTGTATCCAATCTGTATCCTAGCCAAAGGAAAAGCCCTGTGCTCATCTTCATAGCTATTACTGGCTATTGTGCCTCACTAAAAAACCCAGATTTAGACTTGAAACCCTAACTGCCCTGCGCTCACTTACATAGGCCTACATTGGCAGTCTAGGCTACACCCTGAATTAGACTTTCACATGGAGGTATGGGAAATATTTCTTTAATGTAGGTTTCAATCTAGTTCATTTATGGATATTACACTTCTAGAAGGTCACAGGAAGTCCTAAGTAGTTAAAACTGTGACCTCCATTTATTTCATCATTAAGGCTAACCTTTAACATTACATATTTCAACATTTATTTGATGGTAATATGCTTATAAGGGTAGAACAATGATAAATGAGGCCTCAAACAATACTCTAGTCTTTGAGTGCTGCTAAAGGTCAGATGATACTGGATGAATGATCCAGCAGAACGTTTAGATCTAAATAGATATGGGAACTGTATGTTGTTGTGGCGCTCACAAAAAACATTGGTATGCAATAATACAAACAAGTTACTGATATGGAATATTATCTCAGTTCTGAGATAGCACTGCTATGCATCAATATACACAGAGTATTTTAGATTAGAGTGTATTGAGATCTTTGCTTTTGTTTTCTAACTTGTAGGCGACTGTTCAAATCTAATTTCTGATTGGTTGCTATAGGCAACATCACCAGTGATGCTTGTCTCCAATATTAATAAATTCGCCCCCAAATCTCAGAAGCCAAACAGGAAGAAAAAACGCTGAGCTGTGTAAAGAAAGTTCCCATAATGCCTCACTCCTGCACAGACACCCAGACCAAGTGTACATGCTCAGTTTGTAAGACTATGAGTCAATTTCCTGCTGATTGGCTTAGATCCACATTCCTAAGGAGGTGGAGTGAGCTCTTAGCATTCTTAAGGGAGGGGGGAGCAGGAGAGGGGAGAGAGCAGAGAGCTGCGTGTCTCTGGCACATGAATTCATGAATTACAGACACAACAAATCTTTTGACAGAGAAGTAAGTGTAGCGTTTCTGTGAGTGCTTATGGCTGTATTTAGATCTTTCTGAAAAAGCTAACTTAGTTTTTACCTTTCCTTCTCCTTTAATGGAGGCACTCTCCCAGATACCCTCTTGCCACACACAAATGGACCCCGCTGACAATAGTGTACAAGGATCTAGATAGCTCTGACCTGACATTATCTGACATTAGCCTTCAAATCCTGGGCCTCATGTGCAATCCCCTCCTTCTTGATTAACACTAAGGGACAATCTACACCTTCCACCACTAAAAGGGAATTCCATGACATATACTGCAATCTAGTGACTGGAATAGGTAATAACATAAAATCATTATAAAATATTATATTAATCCCCTTTACAGTACAGAAGTTGAATAGTTCTCACTTATTTTTCACTTCTTTTCACTACCAGTTCCTGTACATTTTATAGTTATTGTGGGGCGAAAGAAAGACAGGCAGAGGTACCTCTCCCTCCAGTTAATCCTCTGTGTACAATTAAATGTGTCCATACACATACATATCCAGTTATTAGGTAACTTTACTAAACATGTTGATATTAATAAGTGGTGGTCAGCCTAATTGGGCTAATTGTTTATTAGGCTCCTTGGACCATAATAAGGGACTATGCAGACCCTTGGGATTTATGGGATTTTAATCCTGACCAATTGAATTTGTCTTCTCTGAGGAACAACTGAGTGCATCTTACAGTTGATGTAATCCTACATGTTTTAATGGCTCTTTAATGCGAAGCATGGTATATAATTGAATGTTGCCACTTTAAAGCAAGTGCTCAAACTACTTGCTGGCACACTCTGATTGGGTCAGGAAATGACTTACACACCAAGACTGTAAATTCTACAAGCAGGGTCATTTATGCATATTTATTCATTATTTATTTAATTTTAATTTACTATAAAATGTGTAAGGCTCAGGGTACACAAGAAAAGCTATATAAATGTATACTACATTCATATATACATAGGACAAATATGCAATAACATAACTGTAAAGCTTTAGTTGCACTCAAAATAAGTACAGGTAAGAGGTAAGTAAGGTAAGAGTAGGACATAAAGAAAAGAAAATCAGACAATGCTAAATCTGCATTGTGTTTAAAAGAATAAAAGCCTAATCGCTGAAAGCTTATCCTATTCTCTAAATTTCCAGTACATAAAATGTCTTTCCCTCATTCTGTAAATAACCAGAGAATGAGCTGGATTGAGATATAAAAAAATGAGCTCTGTGCTAAAACCAGTCCTGTTTGGGTTATATTTTGAAAACCTTGCAGTAATTGCTTGCTTACTGTCATAACAGACAAGAATACCCCCAAAACGCAGCACTAACCTAACAATACCAGATGCTCAAGCATCAGTTTGGTGTGCATTGTTGGACGACCCACCCGCTGCGCCAAGAAAAATGCCTGGTGATTTTACACAATGCTCCAACTATCTAGTTCCATTTACTGCCAGCAAATACATTGTATTACTATCTGAAATCACTGTCTGGGTGTTTAAGGCTTCTATTCTTGCACAGTAGGAGGAAATACATTTTGTCTGACACATGACACAGAAAAGAAATAGCCTTATTTTTGTTTTTTTTATGATTCATAGCCTGCATTCAAGGGAAGGCTCATAAAGTAAGAAATATTGAGTACTGAAGTTTGCCTAACCCTATGTGTATACAGAGAGCTCGAACTGAGCCAAACACTTCCTATTGCATGGCTATTCAGAAAAGAAGAACATTTAAACAAGATACACAAATTGTTAAGTGCATTCTTGGCATCTCTTAAACACCACTGCCCTTTAAAGCATCCAAGGAGATCATTTAAAAGGAAAAAAAACCCATTTGTGTCTGTGCAGAATGCACTTCTTCCTAGCTCTCCAGACACTGCCTTCAATCTTGTTCTGTCACAGGAGAACGTTGTGTTGGCGAGCTCTCCATTGTGATTGGCTTAAAAGTTACTTTATATCAATTCTACAAAGACAAGATAATCAAATGAAAAAGGCCGCCTGCCTTCCCCTGTGAATCATCATTAGGCCTGAACGGAGTGGTTTTCACAAGATAATCTAGCTGAAGGACAAAGCAAAATCCATTTTCTGTGGCAGATTTGTTCTACCATGGTACTTCTAATGGTGGTGCACCGCTATGCTCATTTATACTTGAACACTCACAATTTGTTCAGGTGGGAAACAGGGCTATTATAGGGCAGAGAGGGCATCTCCCTCTGAGCAGGCCCTATGGTCAAAGACTAAACTTAACTATCCCTTATCTCTAGGGCTTTTAAAAACACCTTTCTTCTTGTGGTGTAACATCATGGCAAAGTTTCACCCTTTTCAGTAATCTTTAATCATCAGACATTTGCTATTTATCTTTCTCAATGCATTAGACAGGCAGAAACTAAGTACTAATTGGCAATTATACAATAGTAAACTGGGATAAACTAAATCCATGTTACTTCTTAACCTGCAATAGTGAACTGGGATAAAACTTGAAAAAAATTATGTTATAAAAGGCACTTTGTTTGCCCGGGAGCAGTAACCCATAGCAACCAATCAGCAGGTAGCTTTTACTGGTCACCTGTTTAAAAGCATCTTAATGGTTGCCATGGGTTACTATAGTGCCTTTTATTATGGGGGTTAGTCTTGTATTAGGGAATAAAGCCTAGAGCATTATTCACTTTTTCTTTGCCATACATTTGGTCAAGGAAGCAACTGGCTCAATTTCATATTATTATTATTTTTTTTTTTATCATGGCTCCATTCGGGTAATCTTGTATCATAAAAAAACTAATTTGGACTTTTTTTCAGAATTCATTATTGAACAATATTTTAGCCTAAGCACTGTCCACATAAAAAGCATTTGCTTTAACACTTAACCTAAGAAGTAGTTCTTGGAGAATGGATTTATATGACCATGCACTGACTGAGAGCATTGTGAACTTCCGCTTCCGATATAGCACCTCACAAATTAATGAACCTAATGTGATTTGGCAGAATTTAAGTGAAATCGAAATCAGCATCTTCCTGTGAATGCTGGGAGATGTAGTTTGGAAACAGCTGGAAAGCAACAGATTATTTATCCTTGACAAGGAAGGTGCATGAATAAAAAAAAACATGCTTTTTTCCCTTCTGAATTCAATGAAAACTCCTATTTTCAGACTCAGTGCTGTCCATGGTGCTGATGAGTCTCATTCAACTTTCTGCGCTTCATCTGTAACAGAAAAGGTCAAATGCAGACAAACTGAGCTCCTCATTATACAGGAGTGATTTCCACAGTTATTCCAGCAGATTTATTTTAGACACCTGTACCCTGGGGAGCGAGAGGAATGACACATGTCACCAGTTTTCCCAACTGTAATGACATCGGCCTTGCCCATGCCAAGCATATGTGATCTATCGTATGTGACACGGCTTTTTGGCTTATCTTGTGCCTTGTGCGCACCCTACTGCAACACCTTTACACTGAGAAATTCAGTAGCTCACTTTACAAAACAAAAATTATAGCCAGAAAGCCAGAGGTCTTGTTTATGTGAAAGGAAATCGGGTTATTCTGGAGACTTTGGTTCCACAAAGTAGGCACAGTTCTGTGGCTAATGGTCATTGGATTTCAAAAATAAATATTTTATTCAGTTGCCAGCTATTTTTTTTGTTTTTGTTTTTGGCATATTGTTTGAATCAGCCTAAGATATGCTATTAGGTTGGATTTGGAAAGCAAAGTTTATTGATGGCAATAGACAAATATATACAGGACAGAGCATAAAAAATGATTTATTAAGGGTGAGTTTAGAATAATAATGTGTGACAAAGAGAGCGCATGTTAAGCATAGACATGCAAAGTCGGCACTGGAACTTCTTTAAAACCCCTTTAAGTGCGGTATTTGAGGCATTTTCATCTCTATCAGACTAAAACATTCTAACAAATTGACACATCTATCTGCTTCGACAAATGTGTCAATGTGTTTGTCAGGAGAAGTTTCCTGACACTCAGGAAAGTGCAGTTAAATTACAAGAAAAATTGAACTGCATGGAATTCTTCTGGTTTCCTACTTCAGTGTTTATGTAATGTGCCCCCTAGTGTAGCCCTGAGTATGTTGCCTGCCCAAGAAGGCATGCAAGCTCATTAAAAGCAAACTAACTAAACAGTTATGTCCCATGTGACCTCTTTTGAGTTATTGACTAAGAGGTTAGAGAAATACAAAGGAGGAATTAGTGCCCTGACTATTATGTTAGGCATTTACTCACTCTAGCCTTTACAGTTAACATTTTTGGCTAACTATATGAGAAATGTTTGTTATTTCACACAGCCTATTTATTTACCTAGTTTTATTTTTACACTGAACAGTACCTTTAGGAGGGACTCCACCACAGTATTACAAGGCAGATCATTCTACAGTTTTTTTTGTCTTTAGGAAATGTCTTTCCTCCTAAATGTTTGGCCTTTTAGCAGACATTGACTAACACTGCCTAGATTTGCAAAGTATGTCAGATACAAAAGTCTCCAAATCCTTCTCAATAAAGAGGCCCACAACACAATTCAATTTAGCATATAAATTATATTCTGTTTTCAAACAGAACCAAACAGAAATCTTTTAATATAGAGAACGCCATAGAGTGCATTTACTTAACTAGACACACATTTACTTAACTACACACTGTGCAAAGCACAATTTCATGCGCAATGTTTTTTTTCCATAATGCATAGTTTTTACCACCATTATTGCGGATGCAAATGGGTCATTGTCTTGACACACTTGTGCTATGCAACTTCGCGAGCGATTCCTTGCAAATCGGGCGACAAATATTCCTAAGCCTGCTTGGCATCATTTCCAGTGTTTGCTGGTGTTGTTTCAGGTGTTTGGCAGGCGAATGGCATCTGCGCTTAATTCTTTAGGCACAAGTGCACTTAGAGGATTGACACAGGGGGCTAAGGGAACCTGCTACTGCCTGGTCACAGGGTAACTGTAGCTCCAGGGTTCCCCTGTGTCAATACAAGCAGTAGCAGCACCCAATTCAGAATGCAAGGCAGGAAGGGCTGAGTGGCACTGAGCACAACTGTACAGAAGTGCAAAGAGCACATTTTGATGCAAGTGCCTTTACTGAAACAATTTTAGGTGCAATTCACTGCAGGGGAAATTCAAGTTTCCAACTGCACTTGTAGACATAAATAAATCTTCATGTCTCTGAAAAGAAAAATAGGCATTAAAGTGATACTGGCATGAAAAAACAACTTTTAAAGAAATATATCTACATAAAAAGTTTCCTATGGGTCATGTTGACCATTCTTTTCTGACAGGGCTGCTTTTGTGAGTAATTGTTACTTGAAGTTCCTAAACTGTTTTGCCAACCTGACTGTCCCTTCTCAGTCCCTTGTCAGTTACAGCTTCTAATGCTAACAGCCTACTGCTGCACAAATATGGCCACCCCCTCATAGAGGAACATGAGAGATATGATAGGGAATGTAAAAGCATCAGGCAAATACTTTTAAGGCAAAATTATAAATAGCATGCAATCTTGTAATGGATGTAAAAAAGGTTTTATATCTGGTGTTAGTATCTTTTTAAGTCTTTGTTCTGATCCCTGTACCTTAACTTTGTTGGTGAGTTCCAACAGACAATAGTTTTTGTGCTCCTAACAGATGAAAGGACAGTGCCTGAAAAGTGTTACTGCATTCCATGTCTGAATGAATAATATGTGGTAAAGTGAAATAACACTGCAATCAGGGGCCTGAGATACAAATGGCCACTACACAGAGAACAATGTTCTCTAGACAAAAAGTAAAACTTTCCCTGGATGTGAGAATGGACCCTTGTGTTGCATCCAGTCATACCATGTCCATATGAACCAAGCCACAAGCAAACAAACAGGAACTAACAGACATACTTCTCATTATAAATAATAGAAATATTTATTTGATTTTCCCCAGGGTGCTTTATATCTCTGTGAAAACAAATAACATAAACAACATGAAATTCATCAAATTTAAAAAACATAAAATTCAGTGGCAGTCATACAATTAAAAGGAAAGTCAAGTTTGCTTTACTTTCTTTGAGCCACTAAAATTGACTGTATAAAGCTGCGTGCAATTTGAATATGACATGGTAATACATTCTAATTGTGTATTTCATTCAATATATCAATTTGAATATGAGATAAGCCTTATGTTTTGGCACTCCATTTATCATTATGCGCACTTATGTTAGGCAGCGATGATAGACAGGCAAAGCATTACTTTTCTTAATCAAGTGCACAACATTCACTCCAGTCATTAGGTGTAAAATGACTCTCTAGTCTCAGCATTTCCTCTCCCCCTCAGCTCATTATAATGATTGCGCTACGGTGAAAGGCTGAAGATGCTGTCGTGTGAGGCAGGATCTGACACTGTCATATGTAGCAATAATCAGCAAAACAGGTTGCAAATAAGCCCTGCATTTTAAAGACTAAATTTATACAGGCACATTGAAAAGAATAAACAAGAACTTAAGACTGACATTTATAGGTAAGGTACAGACCCTGGGGTTTTCCAGATAAGGGGGTTGTATCGTAATCTGAATCACTATACCTGGAGTCTACTAAATAAACAACGTGGCTGTTTTGCCACCAGCATGGATCTATGCATACTGTCAAGTACATGGGACTGCTTTATTATTACAGAGAAAAAGGTATATAAGAATTATTTACTTAAAATGGACTCTATTGGAGATGACCTTCCCCTTATTCCAGAGCTTTCTGGATAATTAGTTTCTGGATAACAGAACCCGTACCTGTAATATTCTGATTTTGTACTTTGTCTTCTAACCTGACTTTTTGTACAGTGTTGTACAATTTAGCCCAGAGAAGTAAACAAACCCTACAAATGTCGTCTGCCAAAGAGAAAAAGGGAGTATGGCACAGCCTTAAAATGAATCTGATTTTAATGTATGTTTCTGAAGCAGGTTATTTCTTGGGTATTTGGAGGGACCTGTAGAGTGTCACTGATAAGCCATCAGAGGTTGTGCTTCACGGTGAGGGAGGAGCTTTGTTGGGATGTTGGTGCATCAACCAGGCACAGGGGTGGTTGGTTGTTGTCGGCATGTGTATGCATACCACTAGGGTGGGTGCCCCACCTCCTCCCCACACTCACACAGTACCCCACCTCCTGATTGGACTGCTTGACCCAGCGCTGCACACAATTCTCAGGAACTAAGTTCTGCCACTCCATATTACTGTAAAGGGTTAGTGAACCTCTGTGACCCTGAGACCTTTATCAGCCCCAAGTGTAAAAACCCTAACTAAGCAAATCTGAATTTTGACCTTTGTTGGTTGGTGCAGTGAAACAGTCAGCAAATGTATATTACTATAGTATTTTAACCACCAACATTTCAAAAGGAAATAATCCAAGAAACTCTAAAGCCTTCAGTGAGATTTTCTCTGTTTTCCCAACTTAATTCTGTTCAACTTAAACGCAGCATTACTTTTGGGAAACCACAGGCAAATCATATATCTGTCAATGAACAACCTGCAATAGCCTTTTAGCTGGCTCTTTCTGATTGATTTTACTCCTTTTGGCCTACTAGATAACCTTTTCTTTGTTAAATGTCATTCGTCACCTAATGAACCCTGCCTAACTCTTGCAAAGGCAGACATTCGTCATGGATTTACGAGGCGTTTCTCAGCATGCCTTGAATTATTTCCCACTCACAGTGTATCAGCCCACTCTTAAAACAGCTTCTTATCCAGCAATGCAACTCAAAAATAACAAACAGAAATGATTGCAGGATGTTCCAGGATTCTCTAATGAGGGCAGAATCTTGTCAGCAAATATCTTTATAAGAAAATTGGACATATGTACACAACAGTGGTCTAGACTTCCAAAAACACATTACAGCATTCACAGCAACAAGCTTCTACTGGGAAAAATGCTAATGCTCCTACGTCCATGAGGGAGATCAGTAATTCTGTTCAAGCACCAATGGCACACTTGGGCCTCACCATAATCCAAGTGTGCCTTATATGTGTCAGGCTGGCTCACAGCTTAAAAAACATTGTATTAAAGGAAAACTAAGCCCTAAAAATGAATATGGCCAGAAATTACTGCACACAGCAATGATTTAGGGTTTCAAAGTTGCTACAGGAGCTCTCTATCATTAAATCTGTTAGAATCATCAGGGACACTCACATGCTCAGTGTGCTCTGATCAGCTGTTGAGAAGCTAAACATAGGGGTCGTCACAAATTATGAAGCAGAAAATGAGGTTTATCTGTCGTATAATGGTGCTACAGGGCTGATTATTAATTTCTGATGCTAATTACACTGGTTTCCGAGCTGCCTTGTACTAATCTGTTTATTAATCAGCCTTATATTGTGACATTTATATTCTATATATACAGTATATTGTGAGTGGGTCCCTAAGTTCAGTAAGTGACAGCAGCACAGAGCATGTGCAGTGAATTAACAGAAAAGAAGATGGGGAGCTACTGGGGCATCTTCAGAGGCACAGATCTTCATTGCTGAAAGACTGTAGTTGGACTGGGCTGGTACAGAAGCCCAAAACATAATATACAACATTTCTAGCATACGTCTTTGTTTAAGATTTAGTTCTTTTTTTAAGCGTATTTAAAAGTTTGGGATCTGCACCCAAAAGCTGTCTTTTCTTTTGCACAACCAAAGTGTAATTGTTGATATTCACTGGCACTTCTGAAACAATGTAGCAGAAGCCATGTCTGAAGGAGAACTGACTTCCACTACATTGTTTCAAGAGTTAGAACCAGAGAACATAAAGGGGCAGATCAATACTACTGCCAATAGCAATTACACTTACAAACTGTAATCAAATCATTGAAAATGTGTAATGAATATGTAGTGGCAAGTTGCTTAGAATTACAACTTCTTTCATTATGCAAAAAACAATGTTTTAGGGTAGAGATCCCCTTTACATACACTTATCTTATAATATATACATTTCAGAGCATTACAAAGTGTTCAGTTCAATATGAATCTCACCCCACTGCTGGATAATGCCTTTTTAGCTTTCTAAATTATCACTTACTACTCCACAATAGATTGCAGAAATAATGACATTTGCTGTGTGCAATGGCTTCTAATCAAAGCCTGCTATTTAAGTAATCAAATCTCCTTCCACCATACTTACAAAGTATTTATTTGCTGAAAAGTTCTCACAGCCAGTTATTTGATCATGTCCAAATCTTTTTAAAGCACAATCCAAAACGGAGAATATACATGCACACAATGTTCCTCCTGTCACGTAGTAGCTAGTGTTCTAACACAGTACACAAATGGATTACAAAGCTGCCAAAATACTCAAAATACTGTTTGATGGATCGGCCACACAATGGATATGCTGGGGATGCATTATAAATATTAATGGCCTTGATAGACCATTTAAAAATGTCATGTCACAAATTCCCATGAAAAACTGGTCTTAGGCAAAGATTTGGGAAGTAAATGTATTATTCATGTTATGTATTGTTTATAATACCCATACATAATGTTCCTCTCTTTTTTCTATTAAAGGGGTAGGCCACCTTTACTTTTAATAAGTTATTGGCTGAGAAAAAAAACTATTATTTTGTGGGGCTATTGTTCTTATTTGCTATTCAGGCCCTCTTCTATTCCTCTTCTAGTCCCTCATTCAAACCACTACCTGGTTTACTAAGGTAAATTGTTCACCCTCATCCATAAGCTACATGGCCAGCCTAGATACTCTCGGCAGCTCCTCTCACCTTAGGGCACCACTACATTTTCAATTATTTTAATTTTAGACTTAGGTCTCCATTGAATCACTAATGCTTAGTAAATTACTTCCCACTGTGCCTTGAATTGGGGGTTTGGTTTACAATGCAGAGTTGTCAGATGTGTCAACTGTTTCATACCTAGATACTTAAAGGGGACTTATCATGGTAAAATTCATATAAGGCTTTGAATGGAGATGATGATGGAAATCTAATAAACTTGAATTGGGAAGAACATGTAACTTGTGTCTTTCTGTCATTATCCAGATCTTTTTCATCTACAGCTGAGATCTACAAACAGAACTACTCTTGTTACTGTGCTACAACTTTTATCTTGCCATGAAATCCAAAGGTAGCACAGATGTGATGGAAGCTGTGGCTGTTGGCACCAGTTTGATTTCTTAAAGAGTCCTCCAGCCTGAAATGGTTTTTTGTGACGCTCTGCTAAGGAGGCAAATATTTTTTACCCACAATGCAATTCTTATTCCAACAATTCCAGCCCAATCACAACGCTCAAAACACAAATGCATCACAACAAACACGATTGCACACTAACAATCTGACAAATCAGGACGCAAGATACTTAGTGCAACTATACAAAAGTGCAATGACCACATTTGGATATTATGAATCAAGTCTAGTGATGAGTAAATCTGTTCCATTTTGCTTTATTGAAAAAAATTCAGGAAAGTTTGAAAAAATTCGGGAAACAGTCATGAAGCGAGTCAAAAAAACTGTTGCGTGCGTCAAAAAAGTGTTGTGAACATCAACAAAAATGATGCATGCAATATTTTTTTGATGCATGCAACAATTTTTTTATGCGCATCTTTTTTTTTTTTTACTTTTCTTGTCAAAACTATACCTGCAAAAAAATTTTGCTTATCACTAATCTAGTCAATATGTGCAACAATTTAGTCCATTTTAGCGTGAATGCACTTGCAACTGTAATTAAATCATATAACTTCAGGCAAAGAAGGTCAGTGTCTGTTTAGCTAAATAGGGGCACAGGCCTCTATAACTGACAGGCTGAGAAGGGACAGTCAGGTTGGCAAAACAGTCAGGTTTAGGGACTTCAAGTAACAATTACTTACAAAAGCAGCCCTGTCAACAAAACACGATCAATATGACCTATAGGGAACTTTTAATGTACATTCAGATTTTGAATGTCAGTATCACTTTAAGAAAAGTACTGTTGATGATAATGATGATATAACAATGCATGGGGAATACTAACGTCAGGCACTCCCAGTGAATTCAATAAATTCCAAACTTTCACAAAGGTTATGCTACTGTGCCTGCGCAAGTCTAACTCTGTCAGATGCAGAATGGAACACCATTTAGTGGAATACACATGCTGCAACTCTTCCAACTCTCCAACATTCTATTCAATTTTTAATAAGGGTAATCAGACTCATGGAAACTGCTGTTGCTACAAGAGAAAAAATATACCTTACTAGAATCCTTTAGTAACATTCAGGTATAATCCAACCCAAAAAATTGCACAGGCATCTTTAATTTATCAGCACTTTCCCCTTGCAAGTACATATAGGAGGTACCAGGGCCAGATTTGATATCATGGTGCCTCGAGACCGCCCACATTCTCCGCCAACATGTGCATGTACTTCCACTTAAAAGAGGACGCAATGAAGTTTCTGCACGTCCATTCACCATTGCTCTCTTTGTAAGCAAAGTTTCATTGCGGCTTGGGCGGCATGCCATCCCAAAATTTTTGCCACCCTAGGACCGGCCCTTTGTGGCCTCCCCACAAATCTTGGCCTGGGAAGTACCACTTTTCTCAGCCTGCAAAAAAAATGCAGGTTGAGAGGAGCGGAGCCAATGCTTCATGTCCCCTAAGCCTTTAGGTATGGTGATCCAAATGATAGAAAGATCCCTTATCTGCAAAAGGTCCCAAGCCTTCTTGATGATAGGTCCCATGCCTATATATCAGGGCTGTGGAGTCGGTAGATAAATTCTCAGACTCCGATTTCTCAGTTTCTGATACTTCCGACTCCGACTCCTCTGTTTTTAATATGCTAATGTATTTTATACATCCAGGAAGGGGAAGGGGCACTTAAAACACAACTGAACTGATAATAAACTGATAGACAATTTTATCTATACTCCTACTCCTAATGATTTCCCTAGAATCCCATAGTCATGTTTAAAGTTTAATTTAACATTACAGCTGAATTACAGCAGTTTTTTAAATGTTTTAAAGCTTCAGTCTTAAAGGAACGGTAACACCAAAAAATAAAAGAGCTTTAAAGTAATAAAAATATAATGCACTGTTGCCCTGCACTAGTAAAACTGGTGTGTTTGCTACAGTAAAACTACTATAATTTATATAATAAGCTGCTGTGTAGCCATGGGGGCAGCCATTCAAGCTAGAAAAAAGGAGAAAAGGCACAGGTTACATAGCAGATAACAGACAAGTTCTGTAGAATACAATAGTGTTTTATCTGTTATCTGCTATGTGCCTGTGCCTTTTCTCCTTTGAATGGCTGCCTCCATGGCTACACAGCAGCTTATTTATATAAACTATAGTAGGGTTTCTGTAGCAAACACCCCAGCTGTGCCAGTGCAGGAATAACTGCCCCCGGGGCTACACAGCAGGGTATTTATATAAACTATAGTAGGGTTTCTGTAGCAAACACCCCAGCTGTACCAGTGCAGGAACGGCTGCCCCCGGGGCTACACAGCGGGGTATTTATATAAACTATAGTAGGGTTTCTGTAGCAAACACCTCAGCTGTACCAGTGCAGGAATGGCTGCCCCCGGGGCTACACAGCAGCTTATTTATATAAACTATAGTAGGGTTTCTGTAGCAAACACCCCAGCTGTACCAGTGCAGGAATGGCTGCCCCCGGGGCTACACAGCAGGGTATTTATATAAACTATAGTAGGGTTTCTGTAGCAAACACCCCAGCTGTACCAGTGCAGGAATGGCTGCCCCCGGGGCTACACAGCGGGGTATTTATATAAACTATAGTAGGGTTTCTGTAGCAAACAACCCAGCTGTACCAGTGCAGGAATGGCTGCCCCCGGGGCTACACAGCGGGGTATTTATATAAACTATAGTAGGGTTTCTGTAGCAAACACCCCAGCTGTGCCAGTGCAGGAATAACTGCCCCCGGGGCTACACAGCAGGGTATTTATATAAACTATAGTAGGGTTTCTGTAGCAAACACCCCAGCTGTACCAGTGCAGGAACGGCTGCCCCCGGGGCTACACAGCAGGGTATTTATATAAACTATAGTAGGGTTTCTGTAGCAAACACCTCAGCTGTACCAGTGCAGGAATGGCTGCCCCCGGGGCTACACAGCAGCTTATTTATATAAACTATAGTAGGGTTTCTGTAGCAAACACCCCAGCTGTACCAGTGCAGGAATGGCTGCCCCCGGGGCTACACAGCAGGGTATTTATATAAACTATAGTAGGGTTTCTGTAGCAAACACCCCAGCTGTACCAGTGCAGGAATGGCTGCCCCTGGGGCTACACAGCAGGGTATTTATATAAACTATAGTAGGGTTTCTGTAGCAAACACCCCAGCTGTACCAGTGCAGGAACGGCTGCCCCCGGGGCTACACAGCAGGGTATTTATATAAACTATAGTAGGGTTTCTGTAGCAAACACCCCAG
Source organism: Xenopus tropicalis (assembly GCF_000004195.4). Taxonomy (NCBI): domain Eukaryota; kingdom Metazoa; phylum Chordata; class Amphibia; order Anura; family Pipidae; genus Xenopus; species Xenopus tropicalis. The sequence continues at coordinate 159,754,904 of NC_030677.2, forward strand.
CTGTACCAGTGCAGGAATGGCTGCCCCCGGGGCTACACAGCGGGGTATTTATATAAACTATAGTAGGGTTTCTGTAGCAAACACCCCAGCTGTACCAGTGCAGGAATGGCTGCCCCCATACTACACAGCAGCTTATTTATATAAATTATAGTAGATTTTCTGAAGTAAACACACAGTGCAGGGCAGCAGCACATTATATTTTAGTTACTTTTATATACTTTCATTTTTTGGTGTTACTGTTCCTTTAAACTATTGACTATCCATTCCATTCACGTATACAAGTATTTCTAGTCCTGCACATTTTTTTTACTTAATTAGTTATCAGTGAGTGTTAGGCTAGGTTCACAGTGGGCATTGTGTTCCCAGTAACAGAGGATCACGACGCAGTGGAGCTGCCGCACCGTAACTGTGCGTTACATCCCATTTAGTGAAGCATACAGTCAATGAAAAGCTTCATGGTCACTCAACGTGTTTGTTTATGCACTGCGTGCATTGGGCTTTATTCTTATAGCAGAGAAGTAATTAATTATGACTGTTTGTGAATTGGGACATTTAAACTTGCTTTATTTTTTTTTTATTCCCATTTAAATTTAGTAGGAGTCGGTTCATTTTTTGCCGACTCCGACTCCGACTCCAGGTACCCAAAATTGCCTCTGACTCCGACTCCGACTCCGACTCCACAGCCCTGCTATATATATTAATATATACACGCACCCAGTATATTGTTTTATCATGGTATTATATTCTTTGCATGTGCATTTTAAAATAGATTATTATTTCATACAAAAACAACTTCCAGGACACGCAGATTGACAGTAGGTGCTCCCTCTAGTACTGTGTCCAATTGTGTAAACAATTAACACGACAAACTTTAATGGCTGTTCTGCATTATAAACTAGATGAAATAAATATGCCTTGGGCTCCCACTCGCAGATTAGTAATGCTGCTCCAACACAAACAAGCCACAGAAGACCTTGTATGTGGAGCTGGATGCTTTATGCCATGACCCAAACAGTAATTAGCTGTTCCGGCTTTTACTTTGTTTCACTTTATCGCTACCTGGTCATAAATATTCCACAAGTACAATTCTCTGGAGCAGAACTAAAGCCGTTTTATTACAAATCATTTTTACATTAACTCCTGTGCAGCCAGGGGTGTACAAATTGACAAAAATACTTTCAAATATTTAATGTATTGCATGAAGCATCTCACTACTCGGTGTCTCTTTTACCATCATCTAATACAAGAAAATTAGCTTCCTGTCATGTTTATTAAAAAGAATGGATGCACCCCAAGTGCGTGCTTTGTTGGAGAACTGGATATGGTACACTGCTTGAATGAATCAATCACTTGCTTTAGACTAAATCCTAGTCACCAAAAATACATCCTGCCCCAAACTAACCATCTGATTCAGCTATATTTATTGTATATGTATTAAATGGGTGGTTACTATCAAAAAACATAATGTTTCATTTACCTTTTTCTTCTTTTGCCACAGGTTTTCTCAAATTTAGAGTTAATTTGATTTCCCTCCCCTCATGCTCTGTAGTGTAAATGTAGCATGAATTAAAGAGTGGAACCCCACAAAAATCAGAATGTATATAATCAAACAAATAAAGCATTTATTGTAAAGCATATAAAGTCTATAAAGCAATGATTACCACTAAGACGCAGTGTTTTTTTCCTATGATTTCAACACAATTGCAGTCAACAGAGGGTTATGAGTCTGACTCAACTGCTCCCAATGTGTCAAATTTGACAAAGTTGAGCATGTACTTGGATGCCCTTTGTTACATTACCAGGTTTATTTCCCCTACTTATGTGCTTGTGTCACACAGAAAAGGAGGTGCTGCTTGTTGAAACTATTCTTAATGGGATGACTATCTTCACCAAGGCTTTCTTTAGCAGTGACAGAGTTACTCCTGAGAAGTCTGTATGTCTTAGTACTTCATGACACAAAAGTCAATTTCCCATTAACAGGAACATACAGGGAACACAGAAACACTTCCATCTCCATTGACCTAGGGTGCTGTACATACCCCCTTTGTCTCCTTGGTGGGGCCATGGCTGCCCCTTCTAGTTTCCCTCTATGTTTAGTGTTACTACCTCATGTTATGACAGCAGTGGGTCGAGGGCAGATTGACAAGTTGTTATATTGCATTGCCAGTAAATTTGTAATACTGACCTGGCTCCTAGTTTTAGGGTACCAGCCTGTGGCTTATCATTTGCATTGTCTTTTAGTAACCTTTCCAAATGAACTCACTACTCCCCCTGGTGGCCACACTCAGTATCAATATTATACAATTATTCCTACTATACAGCTATCTGGAAAAAAAATTAACAGCAAAAATTTGATCAGAACATTTTACAATATTCATTTTATAACACAGCAACTGGAGATTTGAAGGTGGCAGTAGCTCCAGGGCTAACAGAGTGGCTTGCGTCTATAGCTGTACCTGCACTCAGTTTAGAACAGGAGGTAAGGGAAAGGCAGTAGTGCCCAATGCAACAGTATGGATGTGCAAGGAAAGCATCATGAGTGCAATTAGGTTTAATCAATAGGATTTTTGGTGCAACTACCATATTAGTGGTTGTATATATAGTTTATATATGTGATGGTATCGATTGGTAAGTGTGGGTTGTGTGTGCTGGGTTTACTTGGAAGGGTTGAACTTGAAGGACTCTGGTCTTTTTTCAACCCTATGTAACTATGTAACTATGTAGGGCATATATGTTGTAAATTTTATGTTAGAAGCAGAAGAACTACCAGTAAATATACAGAGATACATAGAAATCCTGTATATACTATGTAACTAACTACTGATGGTACTTCCCTGTCACAGTGTAGCCAAGGCAGGTGTTTATCAGCAATGTGCTCGCCGGTAAATATACCTTTTGTTCCTCCAAAATCCACCCCAACAGCTGCTTAAATCTTACCCAAATCCACCCTGTAGACTGTTCACTGATATCATCACTCTGCCCGAAAACATCATCAGCTGCCCACTGATGTCCCTGCTCACCCCCATCTTCAGCCCACCCCCATCAGGTCAAAGCTGGTATTTTACAATTGAAAAGGTGGCAACCCTAGTGCAGTAGCTTAGTTTTAAATTTTACGCCACCACTTGCTCTTTCATCCACCAATAACATCTCAATATTTTACCAGAAACCATAAAGTCATAAAGCAGATAATTTCTACATCCTGCTTCCTACGTACAGGTATTGCACTACAGGACCAAGTCTCAATCCCACAAGTGGAAACTGCCCAATGTGCTAAATATGGAAAGAAAAAGAAGAATGGTTCTCATCCACAAGGCTAGCGAGACCCACCATTACAGAAGATAGATAGATATAGATAGAGACAGACAACTAGAATAATATTATAATGTATTGAGCTCTTAAATGTTCTATTACCTGAAACCAAAATAACTGAATTTCCATTACCTGCAGTTGAAATTAAAATTGTGCGTTTTTTGTTCCCTTAGTACCAGATCTTACAAGCATATGGCCCAATAGGAAACAATTGTTACTGATTCCAGAGGAGTTAAAGAAAATTCTAAATAGTGCAGTCAGGGAATTTAATGTATTCAACCAAAAATAGAAGAAATTATAAATAGTTGTATAAGACTAGGAAAAAAACTTTCTTTTTCAAAAGCAGACTATGGTAAATCCATAAATGTAAGTTACAATTACTTTCTGGCACACAAACATTCCCATATGTAATGCAGAATGGCTTGGAAAGGTCAGAATCAGGGTCAGAATTGATCCAAGAGAGACAAGCTGAAAGATATTTCTGCAAAGTGCCATCTGACTGTGAATTCTTAAACAGCTGGATGAGCTTCTCTGATGGAGGGGTTTGCACAATACAAGAGAGCATGCTGATATGCAAAGAATTAACAAAGCATTAATCAAGGGTAAATGAGGGATGGGATTAGTTTACGCTGAAAGGCTATACTGTATCATCTGGGTACAAACCTCAATCATTAAAACCTATATTTCAGTTCATAATGAGTAAAACTGGTTCCAGCTGCATGCAATTTCAGGTTTCAGAATACTGAGCATAGCTTGCATATGGGCATGTTAAAAAACTCAAAGTAGACATAATCATTTCAAAAGAACAAGATTTGTGATCCAAAACTTAGTTTAGACTTTTGTAACTGTGCCCATTCGCCTTTCAGAAAGCTAGGAAAAATTTTGAACAATCCAAAAAAATGCCCACAGGTCCAGCTGAGCTGTGGGACAGAGTATTAGGGTGGTCTGCCTCACAAATCCTACATAGACTGACATTAAAGTGTTAAGTTTCTAACTAATGCAGAAGTACCACCCTCAGGATCCAGTATACTACATGTAGAATGTTGGTTGTATTTTCAAAGCCTGAAACTAAAGAGCTGTCTCCTCACAGAGCATCTGACATCAGGTTTCTGCTCATTACTAATGGCTGCAACCCAGTTTCTGCTGCTCTGTGATGAGCGCTGCCTATATTTTTACTTCCTGCGGGTGGCAAATACCATGTGCAATACATGGGGGCGCAGTACCATGAAGTCTGTATGACTATAAGTGCACCTGCCTTCTATCCAAATAAATGGTAAAAGTATATTTCAGTGCTTCTCTTTATGAACACCCAGCAGTATTCCTCAACGCTGAAAGCACAAGGTGCTCATTTATCATGTAACTAAATAAATATTATTTGGTTTTTCTCAAGTCATTACTTCATTGTCTAAGCAATCAGCAATGAATTGCTCTGATTAATGTCACAGACCTCTGAGGCATACAAAGGAGCAATAGAAATACATTAAGTGGAATCCAGATCCAACTATTTACAAGGGATGAATTTTGTTGGATTATCTAGATATTTGTTGGTGGATTTAGTTACAGTATTTCACAATTTGTTACCCAGTGGAGCTCATTAACTAACACTAGGTGAGCCAGTACAGAAGGAAGGCAGAACAACCAATCAGAGATATGATTTTCCACCTGCAAAAGGCTGACAAAAGTTTACTTGTTGATTGGTTGCCCTGGTAGTGCAGACACATGCAGCCAATATCAATTGGTCATGTCTGTAGTTAATCTGTAATTAAAATCTAGTAGGAGATCTGTTTAGCCTGGTTGGGTTTTTAGTAACCCCAATATGTTTAAATATTCAGGTTTAGGACATTGCATTCTATGTAAAATATTATGGTAAACTTCCCGTTTCAAAGCAGACTTTATTGAAAACACTCATTTTTATTAGGAGGTGAAATAGAATTCCATAATAAGTTTTAATGTATACTATTATATTTATAAAGGCGTATGGTGTAATGGTCAGATGTACTGCTTTCCATCCCAAGCTAGAAGACAAAGGTAGGTGATGATTTTAAGTGTTAGGAATAAATATATGGGGTCAGTAGTATGAATTCTTCCAGATGTTTAAGTCCTTCAAGGAGAAGGAAAGGTAAAAACTAAGTAAGCTCTATGTAAAGATCTATGTAAATACAGCCATAAGCTGCACTGAGGCCTCTATCAAAAGAAACACAGGTTTACTTGTCTCCTTTTTTGTAATCATGTTCTTCAGTATCTGACTCAGAAAAATCCTTCATTCACAGGGGCAGAGTCTATGCAGCTCTCTCACTCTCCCTTCTCCTGCTCCCCCCTCCCATAAGAATGCTAAGAACTCCCCCTCCCTTAGGAATATGTAATCTGAGCTATAATGACTAGAGTTGCAGCAGGAAGCTATGAAGACCAAGCTAAAATGTCAGCTGCTATCTTAAACAAACAGAGAAAGCTTCTAGGGCTCTTTACTCAGGTATGCTAAAGCTTTTTAAATATAGTGTTCTAGGTGGCACTAATGCGGCAAATCTAGTGGCAGTAAAATGCCAAAATGACTTTCCTTCTCCTTTAACACCTTGACAAAAGGATTGTGTATAAGCAATCATTTCAATGAAATAGGAGGCTATTTACATACAGTAGTTTCAACATCCTGGTATATCCCCACACTTCCAGACACACATGCAAATCCTTGTGAAATGAAACCCCCCTTCTAGGGTTAAGTCACTCAGTAATTATTCATCCCATCAGCAATGTAGGGTGGATCCCTGTGGTAACACCAGGCTGAACAGTCACATTTACTGCATTCATTACAGTAAACAGTTAATGTTCACAAGGGAAAATGCTCTTAGCTGGGCAGTTTCTGTGAATGATGGCTCACTCTATTTTTACCATTTAATGAAAGGTAAATTGTAGTTTTTGACTGTGAAGAACATACTTTTTCATGTCAAATAAAAGGCCTTTCTTATTAATGCTTGAATGGTTTGTTGCCAAGGTCTAGAATTCTATTCAGCTTGTGGCAAGTAGCAAACATGCACAGAAACAGCAGAGCTGTATCTCTACACAAAGTCCTATTTTGTTATATAACAATGAAATATCAGCTGCAGCTTAACTATGCAGGCTTTCCAACAAATGTAGGAATTATGTTCTCCAGACAAATCCAATTTTGTAGAGTAAACTGGAAAAATATGTGTTCATTGTAACTCCACGACAAAGGAAACGGTACTTTATATTTTATCCTGTAATTTGACCACAAAGCTATGCTAAATTAATAATGGGGCACTGGAAAGTATTCAATTACTTTTCTATTTGCAATAACCTGTCATGTTATCAGCAATGTTACTGCATTGCCTTTCTGTCTGTATCTATTTAGGCCACGCCAAAGCTGGCATATTATGCCCTGGGGGAAAAAAACATTCCATGTATTTGTTAATAGATAATTACGTATTAATAGATCATTAAAAGAAAAGTTTATAGAAAGTTTGGGTGAAGAAAAGCTTTAAATGACGATATAGAAAGAATGAAATGAAGCATGTATATGAATAGGAGGAAACCACGAACAAGGAAAAAAAGAATTGTACAGTTACATATTTCACGCCTCACCAATGGCAGAAATATGGGGATGTTACAGTTTGAACCAGTGAATATCAAACAGTGACAAAATTCAAAGTTACTTGTAATGCTGTGACATCTCTCCTTAATTTGTAGTTTCTGACCACATGTTGTACATTGCTGCTTTATATTCTGCTCTACTGGGCCAGAAATGATCTTTAATCCCCTTCAAATTTCTCCCTGTAATGCCTCACCATACCCCTTTTAACCGGCCACTCAGTGTCTTTAGCTTCTACTTATGCTTATATACTGTGCCCTTTCTGATACTTTTGTTGCTTCAGATTTATCAGCCTCACTCATATTCATACATGCTTCAATGGCTTCTAGGACATTCCAGAAAGAAAATTAAATGTATCTATACCATCTACAAAAGCTCCTAGGTAAATATCTGCCCTCATATCTGTAACTTCCTCTCTTGTAATCTTTTTTTTAGCTTACCCTATGGCGTTCTTAAAGCTCAAATGGAAATATTAACACTGTAGAGTTAAACAATTTGTCACATTCCAAAGCTTTACACAATTCCTTAAACCTCAACTCCCCACAAACCTTTAATCACCATTATATCTTGTAACTATTATTATGCTCTCTTTAAGCCTAAATTCTACACTCCAATCAAAAAATTCTTCACAGTTATCTCAACTATTTATTTAACCTTTTGGACAACTGTACTCATTTCACCGGTTTAGCAGCCTTTACTGCCCTTGACTATACAATTATGTTTGTCATTGACTACCTTTGTGGGCAATATACTTGCTCTTCATATTTAATAAAATAGAACAATATATCTGAATGCAGATTGACCCAAAAGCAAGGTTCTGTGCACATGATAATAAAACCAATAAACGGTTTGTGTCCTATTTAATTAATTTAGAGACTCACAAATCTCTATCAGCATGAAAAAAATCAGCATATAAAATGTTACCTATATTAAAGTGCCTGTGATACTGCTGGCTTTGACTTTCTTATGCAGATTAGTTTTACAATGTCTTTTATTTTTATAAGATTGATGATGGATGAATTTGCATGCAAATTCTAGCATTTTAATTATTTTCCAGTTATTGTGCAGGATGATATTACTTTCCTTTGGCCCTTTTCAACCAATAAAGCTTTAAATGGGCAGTACTGCAGGCGTGCAAATTTATTCTCAATTGAAAACGTAAAAGAAATAAATAATGATCTGACATAGCCAATAATGATGAGCGAATTTTTGTGCCAGGCTTGGATCTGCAGTGAAATTCCGCACTTTGCCATTGGCGAATTGTTTTGCAAAACTTCTTAGAAATCTTGCCACAATAATTTGCGGGAGCATAAAAAAGGTCACATCAAAATAGGCGTGGTTGGGTCAAAAAAAGGCGTGGTCATGGCAAAATAGACACATGACACTCGGGTTTCACAAATTTTTTGCCGCTTCCCAGATGTTTCCATAGTTTCACCATTTTTTTTCACCAAACCGAAATTATACAGATTCGCTCATCACTAATGCCCAACAGTTCATTTGCAGAAACTGCTTACTGTGCCATTTTCGGTGCCAAGTGGGTGCCTTTTACATGTGCCACTCTGCAAAATCCCTTTCAGCTACTATGAGCCACTATATTTGCTAATGACACCCTGGCATATTAAAATTAGTCAAGAACTTAAGTCCTTGAGATATGATAGGTCAATGCTGTTCAATGTTTTTATGTAGCAGGCTGATTATCGGACATCTGGGACAGAAGATATTATATTATGTCAGTTTTTCAGTTGTCAAAAGACCCATAAAAATCATTTCCAGGGCCACTAGACAACAGGCAACTGAGAAAAAAAGTCTCAAAAAGCCTCTAAAAAGTATGATAATTTTATTTCAATCCATTAAAAACATAAGTAACCCCTTACAGACATGGCCTAACATGTTTCATTCTTACCCAGCACTTAGTCATAGACTAATTGTCACTAGATTGTTACTAGACAACAGGCCCCTAGTTTTGACTATACTGAGACATGGGAAGTGGGCCACTATACTGACATGTTCATGTGCTGTGCAGTCATGACAAAAAAAAGAGGGAGCTACAAGCTTGGTATCTCTCTGCATGCAAAAGCCACCCACTGTATTTTCTATTTTTGTGTTGTAAATGCCTTACATAAAGTATGCAACTTTGACAGATGATTATTTTTTACAGACCCTAAGCTAATTAACATGATTAAACATTTATAGCGCAGTTATCCAATATTTATTAGGACAAAACTGGAGCAATTCTTGGAAAAAAGTGATTGCTCCGTATTTATTAACTGAGAAGGATCCATTGATTTCTACGAAAAGTTTCCTGATGATAAATATGGGGTAATCATGTTGCTCCAGAATGACTGCAGCATTGTCCTCATAAACATGGCTAAGTGTGTTGCTTTTTATGATGCAGTTCTTCTATAAATACGGATCCCCCTCAGGGCTGCAATTAGGCAGTAGGGAACGGGGGCAAAGCAACACAAGAAGCATCAAATACATAAGGAATAAGAAATACCTCACATTTCTTAAACACTGAGACAATAAGTGCAACTGTACGTACATTTCTCAAAGACCATGGCAAAAATACATTTGATCATTAGGATGTCAACTGTACAACGCTGCATATATAAGTAGCGCTTTATAAATACATACATGTCAAAGCTATTCATATTTGTCTTTTCCACATGTAAGGTATTATCAGCAAGCCAAAGAATACACAGAGAATATGCCCCTACGCTGCACTGTCAGCAGATATCGGCTACATGTGCCTGCACCTGAGTGTATTTAATGCTTTCTAGTGTAGGCACAAGTAGGTGTAGGGGAGTATTCTCGGCAAGCGTTTTTTTGCAAATAGAAGCACAATTGAGTTACTGGTTACTGGTCTAGTACTGTTTTTTGTTGTGCATTGCTTTTTTAGGGAAATATTGCTCACCAGAAGAGGTTGCTCACCTTATGATGTAGAGAATGCTATGCTGAGAAATTTGCAATTGGTCTTCATTTTTTAGTATTTGTGGCTTTTGAATTACTTGGCTTTTTGTGCAGAGGCTCTTCAGTTTGGAATTTTAGCAGCTACTGTATCTGGTTGCTGGGGTCTTGTTTATCTTATCATGCAATGGTTTGAATGAGAGACTGGGTTATCGATAGAGGAGGGCCCAGATAAATACATAAGTAAAAAAAAGTAACAGTAACAATGCCTCACAAACCAATTGTTTTTGGCTGCAGGGGTCAGTGACCCCTGCACCTGGAAAGGATCAGAAGAGAAGGGTAAATAATTGAAACAATAAAACACAAAGACCAATTGAAAAGTTGACAAGAATTGCAAAACAACACGAAAATGAGCAAAACGGTGAAAAATCTGCGAAATGCGTTTTTGTCACACTCGTCTTTTTCTGTGTCGCACGCCTTTTTTGTGCCACATGCATCTTTTTTTGCCGTGAGCGTGCCCATTTCGACACGACCATGCCCAATTTGATGTGGCCATGACTTTTTTTAATGCGCAACATTGTTGGCATATTTCCCTAAAAACTTAGAAATGTTTTTTTTATAAAGAACAACTTACTAATTGTGCCTAGTCAAACAATAAAGCATATGAAAAAGAAAGGTGTTTTACCATGGCAAGAGGGACAATCCCAGCAAATGTAGTCTGGCTGACAAAGATTTCCGAGATCATCAGCTCACTGACCGAGTCTTCTTCTGGATATTCCACTTGCCACGTGATCTGCTGGGCCCCAGCCAGACCACTACTGAGGCCCATTTCAAAGTCCATTTGTAGAATTTCATACAGAGATTCATTGGTGCTGAAAGAAATCGAGAAAATGTCAACGCTTGGAATAAAGTGCCTGCAAACATAAATAACAGCCAATCTTTCTGGTAATGAATTAGCATGGATGTTCCATCTTCACAGCAGTGATCAAAGCATAAATCATCTAATCAATGCCTCAATAGCTCTAATTTATCACAGGTGACTCACAGGCCTTTTTTCTATACCTGTCTGTACAAAGCAATCATTCTAATTAGCGTACTTGCTATCGCATTCTTATTAGAAGGCAGACTACAGCTTCTATTTGGCTTTAAAACAGTGGCACTTTTTGCAAGGAAACTGTCACTAGAAAGTGTGCTGAGGGATGTCTAGAAAGTCTTCTCAAACTAAAATACAAATGGTTTTACTAGAAATTACAAAGCAGCAAATAAATATACTATATATATGGACATATTGGCAGAAGTTAGTGAGCCTTATTAGTAAGCAAGTCAGTGTAATAATATTAGTGAGAACTGCTGAAGTTTGGTCTTATCAATCATCTACACACCTGCAAGGTACACCATTGCCATGCTATGCCATGTATGATGCCTGCTTGGAGCCTCTCACCTTATATTTAGGCATAAAAAAGAGTGCAAGCTTTGTAGGCCATGCTTTGTGGTGCCAGCGAATCACGGAGCAGTACTAGCATTGCTTTATAAGGACAGCATGTCAGTATATTATTGATAAAGGCCAGCTGGAGAGCAGTAACAGTATCTTAAGTTCAGTAAGTAAGATGCATGTCATGTTGCTGAAAAGGTCAAAATACAGTTTATGAAATCAGGAGCACTAAATATGCCTGAGAGATTTTGACAGGCACGTCTAGTATTATGGAGAAATTACTCTTCTGCTAAGCACATCCTATTTTTAAGTGTTTACATTTCACCAAATTACAATCAAATTGTAGAAAAACACAGTGGTATAAGCAATTCTGGAATTTAATAAATAATTGTGTGAGATGTCCCCATAATAACTCTTCTTATACAGGATATGCACAAGGAACCTTGTATATACAGTAGCATTATCATCATCTATTTATAGAGCTCCAGGTATTTGCCCCCCTAACAATATAAGCTTCCACATCAACAAACAACGTATTCCCAACAAAAGGTGCCATTTAACAGTCTGTATTTTGTTTGAATGTGTATCCCCATAAAGATATTCCCAGCAGTATTACCAATACATTTCCTTCTTTAAGTGCGGCATTTACTAACCATTATTTTTTCACAAGTCGTGTTTTTTGCACTTTTGTGTAATAAAAAAACCTTTTTTTGTGATTTATAAAGTGTCAAACCACAAAAACCACTAATACAAAGCTGTGCCATCTAAAAGCTTTCGAGGTCATGTAGAAGTCAATGAGCAGCAGTTCTGTTTCCAATTGGAACCTCTTCTTTTGCTTCGTTGTATTTGAGATTTTTGTATTTTTGGATGCTCCATTTGTTGAAAACTGTGAAAAATGTGTGTTTTTTGCGTTTTTTCTGACTTTTTTTGTCCATGCTTTTTTTTAAAAGGCTGTTTTAATAAATCACTTGGCATTCGTGGTTTTAGAAAATTGAGTTTAATCATGGCTTTAAAAATCACTAAAACCATCAAAATGAGAAATGGACCTCCTCATGTTACCAGAATCTGATGGATATTGAACTTTGCCCCATGGCTTTTCAATGTGTCCATTTAAACATTGGTGTTATTCATAACTGCGTCCAACCCCAGCTGCATCAGTTCCAGTGGTAATTCTATTGCTCCTACTTTTCTGAACAAATCTCCTGATTAAAGACAGGCGAGCCAATTCATGTATAGCCTAAGGAACTGCTCAATAAAAAAATGCTCAAACTTTATAATCCTTGCTATTTTTGGCATTATCTTTTCTAAAGCCCAAAAATCCACAAAAGCCACATGGAGTTTTTTCTTACTGAAGTTTACTAATAAAGTAAATTACTTACTGGGTGCTGTGGGTTACTATAGAGCATACATTTTTCAATTCCTATCACCTGTTCCTAGGAAAAAGGTTAGCACTAAGAGACTGACAGCTTTCTTTGGTGAAGCATTCTGTCACAAAGCTTGGAATCATATTCTAACTAGAGATGTAGCGAACTGTTCGCCGGCGAACTAATTCGCGCGAACATCGGGTGTTCGCGTTCGCGCAAATTCGCGGACTTTTGCCGATTTTCGCCACTTTGGGTTCGCCGCGTTTTTTTTTGGAGCCGCGTTTTTTCGCCTTGGTTTTTCCGCCACGTTTTTCTGCCGCGTTTTATCGCCTATGCATATACATAGGAATAGCTTGCGGTTTTTTTTTGGGCGTTATTTTTTGGCGGTGTTTTTTTTGCGGTTTTTTTGCGTTTTTTTTGGCGTTTTTTAGGTTTTAAAGTTCGCCTTCCCATTGAAGTCTATGGGGTTCGCAAAGTTCGCGAATATTCGCGAGTTTTGGCGAAAGTCCGCGAACGGGTTCGCGAACATTTTCGGCGATGTTCGCTACATCACTAATTCTAACCCAGGCAACAGTTTGGAGAGACTAAAAGCCATATCTAAGTTCCCTCTAATTTCTTCTTGGCTGTGTGGGCAAAACATCTCTTTGTGTGCACTTTAAATAACTGGTGTGTGCAGTACAAAATAATGTGTTTTCACACAAAATTAGTACAGCTTAGAGGGAACATTGATCTTTATTTTCCACCAACATAGCAGTCATTCATCCTAAATGTGATCTAACTTTTTCTCCCTACTTCCACTGTTTTAAGACCCTCTGAGCAACACCCAGAGTCAGGAATATTATATCCCAATGGCCAGTGGTCTAATAAAAAAAGATTACTTGTGCAATGCCCATTGATACAGCCAAGTGGTTGAATTCTAGGGGGGCGATTGCATTGTGGGGAAAAACGTGACAATCTGCATCAAATTTTGTACTTTGCACATAATTCTGCTTTGGTAAGTGCCCTATATCAAATGTGAAGCTAAGTTTTTGCTTAGTAAGTATGAAATAAATAAGAATGACTACTACTACTTCACATTCATGAACAGACAGCATAACAGAAAAAATATTTCAGCGTGATATTTTCTTTAAAGAAATAGGGGTCATTTATGACTTCAGTTCAGTGAGGATTTCCCCACAGTAAATTGTGCATAAGATACTACATTAAAGGTATTTTCGGCAAAGTTATGCTTGGCGTCACTCCTTCCTGCCCAACTCCTGTTCTGAACCTGGATATACCACCACCTCTGGGCCAGGGTATAGCTCCAGGGTTTCCTCAGCTTACGTTAATGGGCACAAGGGAACTTCCATGAGGTGGGGGTTCATGTAGGGTGCATGTGTCACTTGTATGGAAAACAACAAAAACAATGTCAACCAGACTTTGGCACAATAGTGCCAGCCCAGTTGCACACATTTTATTGCATCGGCCACAATTGCTTCATGCACAATTGCCCCTGGCACACACAAAAATGCTGGAATTCTGAGAAAAAAACTGCATTGTGGAAATGCTGAAAATTGCACTTGTAAGCAAACAACCCCATTTATATGTGCAAGGCATCATTTTAACCAGGCTGTACAATGGTACTAAGTAAACCAGCTGTAACCTCTCTTTCCTGTAAAACTGAATCTTTTTCTAATCCCTGTAAGCGCCAATGCCGAGGTCTGCGCGACTGCGGGTGCTGGGAGTGCACGAGAGCTGAGACAATGAGCTAGACATCCTTGCTGTGAAGTATGCAATTTCAGTCTGTAACGTGATGAAAGATAACTAAACCATTTTGCAGAGAACAAAATCAATTCTCCAAAGACTCTGAAACAGATCGCTGACCTTATTTGCTAAAATAAATGAGTTCTTGGTTATGATTTAGTCAGGTGACAGGCCACACGTAAACACCTAACGCCGCTTTGTTCAGAGCACAGGTGTGATCGGATGTTATAATTAGATGTCATTATCATTCGCTTTTTTAAAAAGAAGCAGCATGGCGTTCTGTCATGTCTCATAAGCGGGAATCTGCCTGTGCGCCGCTCATTGCAGGGTGCATTCTATGACAAGAACAAGGTGTTCCAGAAAACTTCTAAAAGTTCATCATAAACATCTGCAATTTCCCCAGTTATAATAATAACCTTGTTTCTAAGTAGTACATGGACTTATTATGAATAATGGAGAATAAAAGGCAAACTGTGAACCATTTCCTCCCTAATTAAAGGTTTAGTATTATTGGAAATCTGACATGTCTCTAATACACAAGCATGGCATATCGGTGAAAGAACCCTACTGGCAGGGCTGCATCTGTACATACTCAACCAACTCTCGTCATGATCAGGTTACCTGCAGCCTAAAATTTAAGATGAGTCGAATAAAGTTCAGTTGCTCACAGAAAAACAGAATGTGGCAATCTTGTTTATGTGACAGTTTTTGACTTGTGTATGGTACTACAGCACCCTCAGGCCGATGGAAGAATTGCATGAATTTGTGAGGGTGAAGAGTCTATAGAATGTGTGATGGAACCCACAAAGGGTCATTTACGAATGCAAGAGCAGTGTACAAAGTGCAATTTTGGATTCAATTTACCATGTTTTTTACCCAGAATGAAGCATTTTTCCCCACAGCTCAAGTGTCATCGCTTCCACAAGGGAAGAATCATCAGCAATTGCGCCTGATACATCAAAGCACGTGTAACTGCACTTGCTTTGTGGCCTGAATTAGGTGAAATTGTGCTGATGATTTCCATAACTAGAATGGCATCATTTCCATCACTTGGTGTCAAAATAAGTTTGGCACATTATGCCACAAGTCTGCTGTGAATTTTGACCAGTTTCAGTGGGAAATCTGGAAACACCAGCTGGAGGTGAATCTAGGTGGTGGATCTAGGTTTCCCTGCATCAATAAGCTCACTTAGGCACAATTTGGAACAGGAGGCAGAAGAGTCATGTCACCACAAAGTGAAACTATAGCATCATTAATGAATGACATCAGTATGCAATAATGCATCCAGCTGCATCTGCAGTGGTACACGAGCCCTATAATAACAATTTTACATAGAAACACATCTCAACAAGTCAGTCACTCTCCCATATAGAAACCTAACTGACTTGCAAGAGTTGATATAATCCCTAAATAAAGAGTATGCTTTTATCCCTAGTCATACTTCTCAGGGGACTAGTTTAAACAGTGCTATATGCATCTCCTATATAGGTCTCTCTAGCTTTTCAATCTAATGATCAGTGGAGCTGTTTTTGCCTGATTTTCTGATTATTGGAACAAAGTAAATATATTAACATGTTTTCTTGTCAACTTTAAATTTGTGCACTTTTTAAATAAAACAGATCTTTAAAACTAATATCCATGGAAGGATCAGATATGATAATCTCACTACCTAGTCATTTTGATTGAGAATTTTAGCTGTGAAACCTTATGTCTTTAGTTTAGCCACGGTTTTACCCTCTTCCTAACCAGACTTTATGACCAATCTGCTGGAAGATGCATCTTTGAGATGGAGTTGGTATGAGAACTGTTCTAGGTTCTGTGCACTGTACATCTTCTACACAGTGAAATCCGTTTTATGTTTATTTTTACCGATAATTCTGTAAATAAAAATGATATGAGCACTGAAAATAAGTTACTGTAAATGCATAAAGGAACCAAGTGGTGGTGCCACATAGCGGTGTTAAAATCCAGCTATAAACCTTTTTTTAATAACATTTTTCAAAGCCCAAGATGAAATTGTGTTTTTAATAAATATAGTTCACTGTGCACTTCTGACTCTAATATCTCTTCCTACTATAAACATGTTTGCTGTGCATTGTCCTGTCAACTGCTTTGACATAAACATTCCCTCTTGCTCTCATTAGGCATTTTCTTGGTAGTCTGAAAGAAGTAGTAGTTTAATGTACCAGGTGAAAACCCTGTAACTCTGATAGGCGTTAAATAACCCTACTGGTCCCATTGAGGTTCCATGAACGCTAGGGGGCAATTAGCTGCTATTGAAACAGTTTACTGCCAATAAATACAATACCTCCGAGATCTAGTGCCCACATATCTTAAAAGAAGCCTTTTTCCTCTCATCATTTTATGATATATATGTATACATGACAGTTGCAGTAAATAATCACTTCTGTGTTTACCACTGTGCTGTGTTAACCACTAAACCATATACATATTATTAATTAACTTGACTGAAAATAGTGAGTCTAATTTCTATAAAATATCTCTGTCCCTACAAGGATCTCTTGCTCTAATAGATGTAATAATTACTGGTCTCAAACATTTCTACTAAGGTATAAAGTCTATGACATGGCCTTAAAAATAATCACAAAATTGAGAGTAGTAGCCAATCTTTTGACCACTCCCTCCAGTTCACAGCACTATAAGATTGTATTAGTTTAAATATGTTAAGCCATTTATTAGATGACACAATAAATCATGTGCAACATGTAGTATACATCAGTCAAGCTTGCTATGCTCTACCTTGATCCCTTAACTTCCAACTTCATATAACAGTTAATTGTGTGTGTCAGCCTAGGGCTCAAGATCTTTAAATTGCATTAGTATAGTTGCCAATAGTAACCAATGAGCAATTAGCTTTGAACATTTTAGTATTCAAAAATTAGGAGAAAGATTTGCGTTGGTACAATTCAGTTGTACTTATGTTCATAAGTTATCTGCTATTTTCTGCATCCTAATATGGATCCCATTAGTCCCTGTTACCCCAGCACTTTTAGTGATAAGCAAATAATTTTGCAAGGCACAGTTTTGCGGCGAATCTCTGCGTTTCGCCATAAGCAGATTGTTTCGCAAAATGGGCGCAAATTTCACTGAGCAACTATTATTTTGACACCCATCATTTTCAATGCTTTGGAAATTTTTCACCATTTTGCGAAAAGATTCGCTCATCACTACTGTTCTGCAGACTTTGTTAAGAAAAGTCCCCTGGTAGTGTACTCTGTAGGAAGTAGGGGAAATGTACCATTTCAACATTATCTGCCCAGGTACAACATAGGAATTATACATTTCCAAATGAGCACTGGAAATTGAAAGCAATTCATCGCCTCTTGGGAAATATGCACTAGGCAAATCGGGGGGGGGGAAGCATGGTCATGACCTTAAATGGGTGTGGTTTAAATGGGGTGTAGGCTACATGCTGTTTTTGCATTCCATGTAATAGATTTCCAGGACTTCAATGGAGTTTTCACTGGATAAACTTTGAAATGAGTTTTTCTAAATTGAATTGTGTCCATCAGTTCCTACGTGATAAACCTTTTTCTAACAGAATTGAATCTGGCCCTTTGTTGACAAAACATGTTTTTATATATTACATGAACTATTGTGGACTTCCCCAACTGCATAATAAATTCGCTACTGATTTAAATGTTTAAATCTCAGTGTTGACTGAAGTATATTAGTATAAAATTACACCTGATTCCTTCTCTGACTTCAAAATATAGAAATGCATTTGGGAAGCGGCATCTACTGAACTGGTGAAAAAAATTCTGCAGCATAACACACAATAATGACTACAGTAAAAGTATACTGATTGCAGTAATCGTAGTAATTGCATTCTGTTCTCAGTATGAAAGTCATGTATTGTGTTCTTAATATGCACTGATAAGAGCATTCATAACATAATTAACTGCCTCAAGAACAGAATGGCTATTATGCTTAACATTCTGATTAGTAAGTGGCAGAACTGCATAAAGCACACTTCTTCTTCATATCGGCTGCTTCTGCATTACAAGTTTAATTCTATTTGCCAGTGCAATTGTTTGCTACGCTCTTGTAATTTCAGGCTGATGAAAGACAACATTGGAACTTCTAGCTCATCTCTTTACAGTGGAAAATTGAGAAAAAGATGCAAACAATTTTTTTTTTAATTATTCTGTTTTATGCCGCAGCACATGAAATATCTGCTAAAACAGTTGGCCAATGCTAATACAAAGAATTTTCCTTCCTTCTAGAAAAAAGTTAACTCGTTTTCCTCTGCACAGTTGTAATGAGAGAAAAAACTGCTTTTAAAGGAAGCAAACTCTGCTGTTAGTATGGGATATATTATGCAGAATGCTTGGGACCTTGGGATTTGTGGATAAAGGATTCTTCCATAATAACCAGAGTCTGCAAAAAAATAATTTAAACATTAAATAAACCCAAACCCTCGATACTGTATATCACTGTATAATTCAGTGAAATAGTCTTATTAATACTGATATTAGTGATAAGCGAATCCGTCCCGTGTCACTTCACCGAAAAATGAGCAAATCTTTCAAAAGATTCACAAAACGATGATAAATCGGCAAAACTGTGAAAATGTTGTGCGGCAAAAAAAAAATAGAATAGAAAAACGACACGTGTAATTTTTTTAAGCGCGCAACAAATTTGACTCAGGTGACAATCTTCTGTCGCACATCAAATTTTTATGCAGCAAGTTTTGTCGCTGTTTCATGAAATAATCCGCCAGTGGCGAAAAGCGGAAATTTGCCACAAATCCATGCCTGCCAAATTATTTTGCCCATCACTAACTGATATTACAATCTACTGATTATAGCATACATTCAATATACTTTTTCTGAAATAGACAAAGTATGAGGATCTACTTATTTTGTAGAACAGAGCAGTCATTCTCTAAATATTTACATTTATACATTGGGCAAATGGTACCATATGGCTTGCCTGAAGCATTCTCCATGTACTAGTATTAATGACGATAAAGATGGTATGTTCCCTGTATACGAAACAATATTTAATATTTGTCAAAGTGGAAATTTTAAATAAATGACACTTTTTACCTTTCATCAAAGATTAAACACTCTTTGTACTTAGAAGGTTATATGTCAACATGAAACAGAAGGTTTACATTGCACTCAAAATAAGTTTACATTGCAACCTCAGTTACGGCAAATTGTAGTAGTAGTGATAATAAAAATTCCCACATGCACATTAAGGAGCACTGTTATTCTTTCAGGCAACTAGGCACCTTCTCTGTTGATGACAGTGTTAATTTCCTGGCTAACCAGATACCATAAACCCTATCACCTATTAAGCACATGCTTGCATACATTGTTGTCAGTAATTCTCAAGCAAATGGTATAAATCTGCCATTAGATTTGGTTGCCCAAGAGTTTTAATAATTGACATGCAGGTAAATGGGGCCATTACACAGAAATACCCAGAGTGCACTTTCGACATTTTACTAATACGGGTACTGCCTAGTGTCTACTAATTAAAATCCTTCTAGAGAGAGACACCATTCAAACCTGATTCCTAAAGCTTAACTTAAAACCATCTAATGAGTATAAAGTACATAGGCTCAAAATTCCATTAACCTTCAGTGGTCTCACCTTTAAGGTTATAGGCCTATTTCTTCCTTGCTCCAAAGACACGTGATCCAACTGCAAATGAACCATTTCTATGAAAGCAGATAGTTTTTAGACCAGATGCCAGATATCAGGTCATAATTATTACCATACAAATCTAAAAATGCTATATTATTGGTAACAATAGATTTCTACAAGCTGCAGAATTATTCTTCCTGAATTATTGTGCCATTGCCAATGTCCTTCTGGGGTTCCGTTTGTTTTAGTAATAGAAAGCATGGTTCTGAATTACTATAATAGGTGTTTTCTTATTCTTGTTTGTATAATTTGTGATTGAACATATTACTCTTATCGACCAATATCCTACTGAAAGATAATGCATATAATTAACTGTTTTGGTACTCTTCTTTCTTCATGTTCAGAGATATTAATAAGATTAAAGCATTATATTATCATGTATAGATTAGGCCACTGGTCAGATGTAGTCTTCTGGTATTACCTAAAAATATTTAAATCCTAGTGTATAGGAGATGAAGGTATAATGCAATGGGTTCAAAGAAATCAAATTGTGCTCTTCGGAAGGCACACAGTGTACAGGCAAAGCTATAGGAAGCAGCAGGCTGTGATATTTATGTTGGTTTCACAGTAAATTGTTATCCCAAACTTTTGATAATCCTGACATATTAACTGCATAAGGAAATCTATTGCCGCAGTTAAATAAATATAGGAAGGTAAATTGCCTTCTTGCAAATATTAAAATGCCCCACAATTTACCATCTACTGCAATCATGGCTTTTAAACTAAAGTTGGTATTTAAAGTCTGAACTATACCATCTTGGATTGTTTGTTTAAATGGATACAGAATTTTGCTCATGTGAAAATATTTTTTGCATTTAATAACACCTCACTTTGAAATAGCAGCACATACTGGCCATTTGGATATGCTTTTGTCACTTCCACTCATATTTTAATTTATAACATAAAACTCTTAGAGACAATAACAGGGCTGCTTTCATACAAGCATCTAAGGCTTGCCATGAACAAGCAGATACTCCAGTTCAACCCAATTCATGAATGATTAGAACACTGGAAAGTCTTTCAAAACATGTGGTTGACCAGATCTTTTTTTTGACCGTAGGATCAAATCAGCTAATGGGAGATGGTGGAGCTATCCATTGATCTGTGACATGTTTGTGTATGGCATAATCTCCAGCAATGCTTTAATATTAAAATATATACGTGAAGTTCATTTCCATGTATAACACAGTAAGAATAATTAGGGGGTTGGTATTATTGTAGAGCTGCAGCGAGAGGCACTCCCCTGGGGGGTGAGCTGGTGATAGGGGTAACAGGGATCAGGCCTGGGGCCAAGTCATGGAAGGGGTGTGAGTTATGCAAGAAAGCCACACCTGGGAGTGACAGTAGGCAGGCCCCTGACTTGGAGCCTGTTTGCAGCCTTCAGCAGCTATCAGAGGTAATAAGAAAGTTAATTGTTAAATTTTATATGAATGTAATTGTTACATTGGGCTTACGCCTAACTGATGTTAATATATATATGTTGGCTATTTTTTTTTTTACGCAAGCCTTTTTTATCCAAAAAATTTTATGTAGTCTGGTATGTTATCTTTTGTTTTTCTTTTACTGCCGTTTTGAACAGAGTTAATTTTATATAACATTTCTTATATCAGTATATGACATGGGAACTAGTATTTTATCTTAATGTAGGTGCTTAGTGTTGTTTGGAGGGGCCCATCAAATTGACACTGCCCCTGTCATGACAGCCAATAGATGTTTGTTTGCATTGGCCTATCTGCAGCTAGCTGAAAAAATGCCAATGGCTGTTTAGTTGCTATGGGTTACTGCCTAGGTACAGATTTGCCCAGTGTTTAGATGAGCCCCATTAAAAAACCATATATGAAGCATCACATATAAAACATATATGAAGCATGATATATTCTCAAAGAAGAAAGATCAGTGCACCAAAAATACATTAATATGAGGCTCTAACTGAATGTATGCACATGAACAGGATGGCCACAGTGATCCTGTTAAAGTGTACTTGATTTATCTCTAAGCTCCATAAACTGAAGCCATTTGATGTTCGATCACAAAAGTCAATTGCAATTTAAATTTACACTACCTAAGAACTTTATAGGGGTTGACTGACTTGAAGCTTAAGACTATGGCCAGCACACATACTGTACAACAGTGGTCCCCAAACCAGTGGCTCGTGAGCAACATGTTGCTCTCCAACCCCTTGGATGTTGCTCCCAGTGGCCTCAAAGCAAGTGCTTATTTCTGAATTCCTGGCTTGGAGGCAAGTTTTTGGAGGCATAAAACCAGATGTACTGCCAAACAGAGCCTCGTATAGGCTGACAGTTCACACAGGGGCTACCCTATAGCCAATAACAGCCCTTATTTGGCACCCCAGGAACATGTTTCATGCTTGTGTTGCTACCCAAGTCTTTTTACATTTGAAAGTTGCTCATGGGTAAAAAAGGTTGGGGAACCCTGCTGTACAAGAATGATATGCCACATTTAGCAGTAGCAATGAGCACCTGAGTTCTAAACTGACTTATATTACTAATGTTGTAATCACAATTTTGAATCAAGCCCAATACAAACAAAGGTTGGTGTGAGTCCCAGTATTAAGTCAGTACTGTTTTCTGGGTGAAGAAGAAAGGAAATCATGCATTAAATAAAGCTTCTGTTTTCAGAACTCAAAGGAACTGTTGGTGATTACCACTTTAGTTTAATTAATGCAATTATAGACATGGGGCCCCTTATAATCAGCAGAAATAATAATGGACTAAAGCACTAGATTAAAAGCAGAGTGAGTCTTGGCAGAAAACAGATCACTCTATTTTACACACAATCCATATTAGAGATGAAGCCCAAAGTTCCCAGAGATGTAGTTGTCAACAGCTAAGGCAGCCTGATATGCATAAAAGGGGTTTGATCATCTGGGTCACACACACTGGCTAAAGGCAAATCCAGTCCAAACCCAAAGGAGGAGCAAGTCCAGGGAAGAGCTTCATATATTTAATTTCATATTTCTAACAAATCTTTGTCCAGTAAATTTTACATTTATCCCAAAAGTATTGTATTAATACTCAATGTCTCAAGCTCCATTCTTTTGCCAGCATTTTGTTTCCTTTGTGTCACAATGTCAGACATTTTCCCTAAAAGCTGTGCCAGCTGAACTGCCTCTTCATTTGATGTCTCTGGCATATTATCTGCAATAATGTTTGTCAACAAGTCATTGATACTGAGATATAAAACTACAATCTGCTTTTTGTGTTAAAATAATGCTGAAATGTGATCAACCAGCTGTAACTATGCTGCCCTAATTAGCTTGTGTTGGCCTGAAATCCCAGTAATTGACATCAGTGTATTTAAAATATTGCAATATGTCAACTAAAGAATTTAGTAGATTTGCTTATGAATCTAGCTCTTAACAATGGTTACAAACTATTTCTAGAGAAATTGCCATGATGAACCCTTAGAGCAAAAACTCAAACTGTCTGCATCTTAACACCTAATAAATCACTGAGCTGACTGACCTTTAACTCACCAATAAAATGTCTAACTTGTACACAACTGCCTGCTAACTTCATCCTAATACATCCATTTAGGGACAGGATTTGCTGTTCTGTAGGAAAGCACATTAAATGAGAACTCATGATGCACATTTTTTTTTCAGCATATAAATCAGGATTTCAGTCAACATTTCCCTCTGTGTGACTAATTTCATAAGAAGAGGGGTAACAATGCCTGCCTGACATTTTTGATGTGATGCAGGAAGCAGAAATGCTTCACCACCTTAGGGAAAAGTGGACAACAACCTTTCCACAAGAAGTAGTTTTTTCTTTTGCCATTTTTGAAAAATGGCCCTTGAGGATGATACACAATACTAAATACATATCAGTATCCCTTTAATTGTACAGTTGATTACTTTTATAAAGTTGTTCCAAATGCTTGCGTGTGACTTGCAGCTTAAGACTAAATGGCAACTCACTCCAGCCACATGGACTCCTCTGCACAATATCAGTGCTAGTCTATGGATGATCTGAGCCCTAGCAAGCAGTCAAAAGTTTTAACATATGGGGCCCATGGGAATCTAAAAAATCTTACACATTTTCTACCATCTTAGCTAGTTTTGACCCTTGATTTACATTGAGTGGACATGTCACACAGCACTTTACAGAGATTTCTCATCATTCACATCAGTTCCTGCCCAATGGAGCTTATATAACATCATTCCAATCACCTGCACACAACATAGAAGAACTAGGGTCAGTTAATCATCAGGAGCCAACGTGCCTGAATAGTTTTGAAGTGCATAAGAAGGAGGGAAAAGGAGCACTTGAAAGAGATACACAGGGCTGGGTTAATTTATGAACTACTTGCAGAGCCTTAGGTCAGGACTGAACTCTGGACACCAGTGCTGCAAGTCAAAAGTGCCATTATGCGCAATCCCCATGAGCATGATAGGCAGGATTCATCACAGTCCTTTTTACTGAGCCTAAGAATTCTCCTGCGCCATCTAAGAGACCAAAAGCCTGACTGCAATGAGCTGCACAATTCTGGTAACTGGAAATGCATCTTTCTTACAACTTAACTTTGCAAGCCAAATTTTCTAAAGCACAAAACAGGAATATGAAAATCAATTAATACAGTCTAATCATCAAACGTCTTCAAAGGTAGACTTTCATAGAGAGGCAGCATTAAGTATTCACAGGTGAATACAGACATGCTTGAAGCACTAAGAGGTGCTCATATGAGCGCATATAAGGAAAGATAATTCCTTTCATCTTTCTTCAGCAGCAACATAAACTGGATAATTGCCATCGTGGGTAGAAAGAATATGAGACTTCAGAGAATAAGGTTGAAGCCTGGAGAAGTATTGTTCCTTAGAATTCATCATTGCAGGTAATAGCAGGCACACTCTAGTCAAGCTCTACTTCAACATGCAATGGATATTAGCAATAACCAAATATACATTCACCACCAATTAAATTTACTGCTTAGCAATAACATAAGTACTGGACACTCACAAGTGTCATATATAAGTCCAGTATGTATTGGAATTCTGGTGCCAGCTGCAGAGAGCAGCAACTCTCAGTAGGCTTTAGTGAGGCTTGTTCCTGCCAGACTGGAGCAGGACAGACAGGAAACTAGGACATGGCTGGACAAGGATCAGGAAGAGTGAAAGCTGGGGACAAACCGCAGTGCTCAAGCAACAATGCTCAGGCCAGGAAGTAAAAACATCAGGAAGTACATTATTTGATGCAGCAAAACAATAAGGCACTGACTTTTTCATAATAAATCTGAATAACTAAGATCCAATATTACTTTCAATAACATTATACTGAAGGATAGCTAGCAGTCAGTAACAGGGAAAAGCAAAAGATATCACAGAGTACAATTTCATGAAAAAAAACACAAGGCGAGTAAACAATGTAACTATACTGATTTCCTTAGCCATACATTTTATTGCACTTAATACAGCACAGCCCAGTGCAGATCAGGTGTTCTCTGCCACTGACTATAAACACACAATTTTAGGTGAACAAGTAAGAGAGGGATAAAGCTTGGTGCAGACAGGCTCGTCTGGAAGCAAAATAATTAAAAGGCTACCTGCAGATCCAAAGAAACTTCCAGACAACATGGGTTGTTTTTGTTAGGCACAAGAAGGACATAAAATCCATTTATTGAGAACATACATCATAGTGTGTTTTCCCCTCATACATCATTTTTTTTCTTCACTAATAATAGGCACTGAGAGGAAAAGCTAAGCTCAAAATGTCAAAACCTCTTCACCTCCTTGTATGACATTTTGAAATGAAAATGACCTTTAAAAAGCAAAGTGTTTTAAATCTGAAGAGAATCTATACATCTCTGAATAACTATCTTCGCTGGCTGCTGAAACCTATGGCTGTAGGCCTGCATTTTGGCATTCATGTTCTCTGTTTACTGTATGTATTGCCCTGAGCGTATTACAATGGGAAAATCTGTCTGGATGTACAAAGTTAACAAACAGCATCAGGTGGTACAGAGGTCACAAAGAAGCATGAGTAAGGGAACCTGAAAGAATTTCAGTTGGAAACTGACACCCAAGATATTGACTTTTCAACATTCTTTTTCTGTGATGCTGCATAACCAACTTTACCATTGGTGTGGCTAGGGTGCAAGACCAACAGAATGCAAGACCAACCTTAAGCCAGCCATAATATTTGAACATTTTAAATTCAAATATTGCCAATTTCACCATTAATATCAACTTTGTTCCTTCATCCCCACTACCCACCCCTTTCTAACAACTCCTTATCCAAGTCTTTCATTAAAATTGCCCTTTAAAATAAACTTATAAACTTTTAAATAGTTCTACGGCTCATGCAGAAGACACCAACAGTATTCCGTCTGTAAGAAAATATGTGTTTATTGTCTTTTCAGTTGCCAATTTTTTTTTCCAGCAGTGGCCTCTAAAACCTAACTCCCCTATCAACCTTTCATTTCAGAGATTTGCGACCTCTCTAGTATTCTAAGAGAAAAGTTCCACACTATAAAGTAAAAACAATATTGGGAAGTGATATAAAATGTGTTCATTCTTTGTTATAGCCTTGATGACCTTCAACAAGACTGTAACTCCTGACAGAAAGTAGCACTTATTTAATCAGATAGCATCAGGTCACAGGAGAGATAGAATAAACTGATATTATGGCTAGTAAACTATATGAATTCCACAATACTTGACTTGACTGAAGTTTAAATCAGTGTCTCTCAGCTTAGTCATGTAGAAAACAGGCAGATTTAATATGTTCCTATGCTCACAGTATGCAGAGAAGATACCTCTCTACAACGTTTAACCTGCACAATTCTTTCATCTACGAATAAATATAAGGATGACAATCACGTCACTTTATCCATAAGCAGCTAGATAACGAAAAAGGATTCTGGCCTTCAGTGTCATGACATGATATTCTCTGATGATACATTAGTTTAGCATGTAAGTACTATATGGAATTTATAGAGGTCACTTAATAGCACTAAAGGTTTCCTGTATAGTAGTGATATGAGAGCCATCATGCGGTGTTTGCTCTATTTTGTATAAAACCGAGTACAGTAATACCAGTGTAATACTCTGTTTATCCTGCATACTTATTAGGGGTAAGGTATGGTATATTTTACAAAAGTTAAAAAAGCAAAGGACCAAGGACTGACCCCTGCGGTACTCCACTAACAACACTGGTCCAATTAGAAAATGTTCCATCCTCTTTGTAATCTATCCTTAAGACAGTTCTCTAAACAAGTACAAATATTATGTTCCAGGCAAATATTCCTTAACTTTCTGTGTGGTACTGTATCACATTCACATAAGTCCCTGACCCAATGGAGCTTACAATTTAAGGTCTCTATTACATAGTTTCCTGAGGAGCCAATGAAATGTATTTCTTATATGTTTTTGTAGTGTGGGAAAACAACAAAGCATAGCCATGCAACCCACACAAGCATAGGAAGAAAACTCAAACTCCATTTAGATGCTATGTGCTCCATTTAGTGCTATGGTTAGAAGCAAACCTAGGATCCCAGCACTACAAGGCAGAAATGCTAGCCACTGCACCACCATACACCTATACCTTCTCTTCTTTAATGCCCCAAGCATTCAAACTAATTCAAAAATTCTGATTTTTAGCCTGATACAGAATGAACTCAAAAGCTTGTGGCATATACAAAGAATGTAAATTTAAGTCTGTTCATTCACAATCATTGTCAAGGAGATTTTGAATGACATAGTGCGGAACTATCTCTTCAGATCATTACATATTTCTTTGTAATAAGCTGACAAGCTCAGGCAATGTATTAGAGCTTGAACAGCAGACCTGCAAAGTGGCTGTCAGGTATGCCAATCAAGCTCTAATACGGATCAGAGTCTGCCTGTTGGATGCAATGTGTCAGATTACATCAAGTTTTATATGCAGTTCTCAACATGTTACCAACAATGTGTTTTTATATGGCATTACATTTGCAAGAAAATGAATGAGGGATAAATATTTTACATCCATTAAAATCCATTCCTTCACATTTTAGAAGATAATATCCTAAGCAAAATAAATGTAACATCATATAATGATCAGCCTAATTTCTAAATGGTGGATAGCAATCACATTTGACGAATTGGTTCTGCAAACAGAATAAGTTGAGAGAACCAAACATTCTGTATATCCTAAAATGCTTAGTATGCAATGCAGTATCTGTAGAGGGAATCTGATTTCTCAGATCCATTAGTTCCTCTTACTAAATAAAAAGGACATATCACAAACTGAACCCAGGAACCAAGAACATCAAACACAGAGTCACGTAGAACCCAACAAGGGCTCAGAAATGTATTGTTTGGTGCTGGACCCAGATTAAGGAAAGGGAAAATGTACACTGAATATTAACTACTTTAAACTGTTCTACAATATGGCAAAAATATGTCTTCAAACAGACAACATCAAGCTTCATATGATAATGTAATCCCAGGAACCGACAGTAATCTGTACTCGCCAGAACTAGCAACGCTATAATGGGATGCTCAGAGAAAGCATTATGTTAATGATATTGTAGCAAAAACAGATTATCATTCTACCAAATGAAAGGGGAAAGCTTATGAGCAGGGACTGAATTATCATTTATAGGACTGTAATCTCTCTTTATTGTACATTAATATAAGCTAAAATCACTTTTTTTTTTTATTTTCCATTGACTGATGTTTGGACTGAAGTTTATAGCATTTAGCCAGTTATTCTCCCCATACAAAGCAGCACAATATCCCTAGTAATTGCAACTCAAACACTTTTTATGCTGTGTATTTAAGTCACAAAGATTGGTATATCATATAGAGCAGTAAGTACGCTGCAGTAATACATAGCGTTTTATATACTAGCACTGGAAACAGCTGAAATAAGGCAAGCATCAGCAGCAGGTACTGTATATGAGAAAGAGCTGAGCAGCCTTGCAATTGTCCACTCTAACCAAACAAAATAATACAATGCCACTTGTACAAATACCAAATCTTCAACTTAAAATAGTTGTCACATCCAATTCAAATCCCAATGTACACATTAAAATGTAAGCACAGAGATAAAAATGTATTTGCATTCAGCAAACTTCTCTTTATGTGCCCATTAATCTAAAGCAGTGCTGTCCAACTTCTGTGGTACCGAGGGCCGGAATTTTTCCGACCTACGTGGGGGAGGGCCGATAATGGAAGCCAGTTTTGACCACCCCCCTTTTTGAAACTGCCTCCACTTGAAACCACACCCATGTTATCACATGACCATACCCATATTAATGGTTGTAGTACAGCAAAAACCTGCCATACTCTGCCTTCCCTACCTGCCTGTGTGTGCCATACTCTGCTTGCCCTATGCTGCCTGTGTGTGCCATACTCTGCCTGCCCTATGCTGCCTGTGTGTGCCATGCTCTGCTTGCCCTATGCTGCCTGTTCGTGCCATGCTCTGCCTTCCCTACCCTGCCTACGTGTGCCATACTTTGACTGTGTGTGCCATTCTTGGCTGGTTTGTGCCATACTTGGCCTTTGTGTGCCATACTCTGCCTACCCTACCCTGCCTGTGTGTATGGCACACACAGGCAGCATACAGTAACACAATGCTGGCACTGCTCCTACAGTCTGAACAATAACTATATATTAAAAAACTTTTTAATTGCAGTACCACCTCAGTATATGTTCATTTTGTAGTGTGCAGGGATTATTTGTGGGTTTCTACTGCTCCTACAGTCTGTCTGAGATGTGGACAGGTGAACAATTTGGGTGATTACAGTCGGAGCCTGAGGTGTGAACACTGCAAGGGTTGAACAATGCAGAGATTAAAAGGTGTGAACAACACAGGGGATTACATATTTAAACAATACAGAGGGATTACAGTCTGAATCTGAGGTGTGAACCATGCAGGGGGGCAGTTAATCACAGTACTGATACCATTTAAAGCTTACACAAGAGTAAGCTATCAAAGCAGCCAGACAGGTGGGGGGGCCACACAGAGGGGGGTCGCGGGCGCCAGTTGGACAGCACTGATCTAAAGGAAATAAACATTTGTTTATCCTCAATAAGAACAAGCTTTTGATATCACATACAATTAGGCAATAGTCCCTAAAGAATTGTATAGGAAGGGTAATAGGAATACACTGTGGAGGGCTCATTACTTAAGTTACTCTTAAAAAACTTCTTAAAATAACACCTAATAAGAAAAATAGTATTGTTGGGGTAGTATGTATAGGCTCATGTACAAATAAAAAAACTCTAGCATTATTACACGTATTACACTTTAACCTGTCATTACCTATCAATCTGCACTAAATTGCCTGCCTATCTTGCTTTAATTTACGCCAGTCAAGGGCCCACTGAAAACAATTTCCCTAAAAGCAACTTTGATTGATTCTTATCTTTTATCCAATAATACCCAATCTGCCTAGCATTTATTTCACTGTTTATGAAAACTCTGGCTCAATATTGTTTAGCTGTTAGCAGAAACTGAATAATTAATAAGCTGTCTTATGGTTTATCAGGGAAATCATTCTCTCACCTAGATTGCCTATAAAATTCATAATATCAGCGCCCTAACATGTTTATTCATCTGTACTGTCTGAACAAAAATAGTGTTTCACAGTAGGATAAGGCAAATAAAATGTTTGCTGCTAAGATTCATTAAATCTGGACAGAAATATTGCTATTAATGGATATGAATAATACATAGCAAGTGAAATTCTATATTTAGTGGTAAAAGAGTGATTTAAATGCTTCTTATTGCCCTTTGAGTAGCAATTATTGCTATGTAAATTCCCAGGTGCCTTGGTACAGTAGCTGCCAGTATTATATCTGTAGGTGTAGACAAGTGCAAAAATATATGAGTAAATGATTGTCAGCAAGCATGATGATTAATTATCCAGATCTGTAACTGCCATATGCAAGAAGTTTGTATAAATAAGTTTAAATGCAAAGTAACACTGTAGGTGTAAGTCAATACCATATGTAATGGAAAATAAACTGTAATTTCTCATATTAGCACTACAGGGGAAACAGAAGGACCACAACACAAGCTAAAGAGAAACTTAATAGTCAATTACGAACACAGGTGTAGCATGCAAAGTGCAAATTTAGCCAGGAATCACCATGATATTTGCACAAAATGCAGCGATTGGCCCATAATACGAGTAAAAGTGCAGCAACTCTCCAAGTAGAGAAGAGTGAGGGTTGTGTGAGTGAGGGTTGTGTGAGTGAGGATTGTGTGAGTGAGGGTTGTGTGAGTGGGGGTTGTGGGAACCCTGGCGCTGCTGTGTCCCAGCATCAATAGACACAGTTACATAGTAAAATAGTAAGTTTGGTTGAAAAAGACATATGTCCATCACGTTCAACCATAATGCCTATTCTGAAGCCCCTCTGATTTGCTGCAGAGGGGGAAAAAATTTCCTTCGTGACTCCAAGATGATCAGACCAGTCCCTGGATCATTGCATAACATTTATCATAAGAAGCAGGATGGATGCATTGGCAAATGTGAAAGTGCAGGAGCATGTTTGGACACAATAACTTGCATGAATATACACTTAATTTAGAGCATCTACACTTCGTAAATGTTCATCTTTGACTTAACTTTTAGCATGATGTAGAGAGTAATATTCTGAGACAATTTGCAATTGGTTTCATTTTTTAATATTGATAGTTTTTTTTAGGTATTTCTCTTTTTGTTCATCAGCTCTGCCGTTTGGCGTTTCAGCAGCTATCTGGTTGCTAGGGTCCAAATTACCTTAGAGTCCAAGGGACAGTTTAAAGAGAGGATGGTAAATGAATAAGAGAGGACCTGAATAGAAAAACAAGTTATAAAATGTAACAATAACAATAAAACTGTATTGTCACAGAGCAGTAGTTTTTTGGCCACAGGGGTCAGTATAGTTTATATAAGTGAGTATATAGATAGGAATGGTATGAGTATGTGTATATAAGTGCACTGGGGTTCATTTGGGGGGAAAAACTTGATTTTTTTTTTCTTAACCCAATTTAACTATGACAACTGCAAAAAAGTAGCTTCTTCGAACCATAGTGTCATGAAAATAGTAGAAAGTTTGCTTAGCCTTACAAATCAAACAACATGCTTGCTTGACTATTCAAATTTGATCAGTATGATATTCCTTCAGATACTAAAAGGAAAATAGTATGCAAGTGTTCATGTGGACACAATAAAATCCTACAATTAACTGAAATATATGAAAATTACTTAATGTGATACATTCTATAGTCATTCATTCATCATAGTTCAAAAAGAAAAAGTAGCACCTCATGGATATAAACACTAATTGCTATACCATAAATGGGCAAGCTTGAGTTAAATGATTGGTTTAATATAAGTGAGCAAATTAAGTTGTATATTACTTTACTGGAGCTGATTTGCACACTAAAGAGATTACATGACTGTTTAAATGTATAATAAGCATAACTGAATAACTTTCATTATGTCCTACCTATTCATTAGCTATTGGCTTGATATAGTTTATACAGTATATATTAATTCACACATAAAATAGGTATCTCATATAATAGGTACAAAAAACATATAGAAGCTGTGCTGGAATGAAATGCATACTGTAGTATATTGTGCATATGATTAAAATGAGGTAACATATAATTATAATTCTTTACTGTTCACAAGCCATTAACCATTAATGGGTAAGATAATAAAAATACCAATCTAAATATTATGGGCAAATTAAACCTACATCCCAATCCCTGGGTTTTCATCATTTATTTCACTTAGGAACAGGACACACTGTCATTAGGCTAAACATTGTTTTAATTCTAGATTTTTTTAAGCCATTACACACTTTGTAGCACTAGCACACACACAGGAAATTGTGTAATTTCAGAGAATTGTACCTTTATTTTTTTAAATTACAAATATATTTCCAGCTGCTATATTAGATTACACTTTATATATATATCAAGTAAAAGCCTATACTCAAGGGACTTCAGTTGATATTTTGTTCTTATTCAGGGACCTGTTATCCAGAATGCTCAGGACCTGGGGTTTTCTGGTTAAGGGATCTTTCCGTAATTTGAATCTCCCTAACTTAAGTCTGTTAAAAATCATTTAAATATTGAATAAACCCAATAGGCTTTTTTTGCTTCCAGTAAGGATTAATTATATCTTAGTTGGGATCAAGTACAAGGTACTTTTTATTATTACAAAGAAAAGGGAAATCATTTTGAGAAATTAGAATTATTTGCTTATAACGGGGTCTATGGGAGATGGCCTTTCCTTAATTCGGAACTTTCTGGATAACGGGTTTCCAGATAAGGGATCCCATGTCTGTACTGGGATATTGTCAGGTGATTAGATTAAAATTGTACACATTATTCTGTAATTTCAAACAAGAATGATGCATAATTCCATGCTTGCTTTAGGTGCACACATTGCAAACTGTTTCAAAATAAAGGCAATTGACAAATGACTAATTTCAAGCACAAAACCAAAAATTATAAGCCACATTGTTACTTTTCTCAACAAAAATATAAAAGCTCCTGGGAACCTGCGGGTCTTCGCAGAACTTTCTGAATATCAACAGATCTACAATCAACAATGTGCAAACAATTTACAGAAAATTGAGAGGGTATATTGTTTTCTCTTTTACGTTTAGGATACAAGTAATACATGCTTACCCCTGTACAAAGTATGAATCATTTCATAGACTTTATTGTGGCACTGGGCAACAAGTGCTTTGTCTGATTTATACCACAGTGAGTTTGTGTATGCACATCTATGAAATGGGGAGATGCAAATTCTCTTTTGCTTGCAAACAGCAGCATCTGTTCAAACTGGCATGTGATTTTACATCACCGAAACAGGTGATATCTGCATTTTATCTTTCTGCCGAATTCTTCTATCACTTCTATCACGCATTTCAGCAAATGAAAACTGCCAACAACAAAAAAGCAATAAAACATGGGGATTTAAAATAATCTTAATATTTTTTCCACTTTGTATTAAAATATTTGACCAGTTTTATGATAAGTAATAGAAATATAAAGCACACCTATTTCTAATATCCCTCAGCAATGCAATCTGCAGAAGATGTACAGATGCTGCTTTATTATACGGGATCTCATAAACAATATCTCTGCCATGTCTTCTGTCTACAAATCGTTATCTGTGACTCAGAGAAGACACTGGGCTGCTCTCTCGTTTATGTAATCTCTAACACATTATTCTAAATCTGCCTCCCATCTCTGCTCACTTAGCAGAAGATAGGATTTCTGACCTGGATATTTATTTTGAAAATGTGTTTGAGAGGCGAAATAAATTGAAAAAAGAAACCATTGTGTACGAACATGACCACTAACAAAAATTGGCACTGGGGAAAAGCTACGGTGTAATCTGTTTTGTACTTAGCTGACATGGATGGAGGGTGAAAGCTGTAATTCAATAGGGCGCTGTCATAAAAAGAAAAGGCTTTTATTTGAATATAAAAATCTTTTGCAGTATTGAGTGAAATAGGGCAGTGTTGTAAAACAAGTAAATTATACTCTTATGCTTCCCTGCAGCCTGGTCATGGTTTATGTCCTATATTTTTTCATCGAACCTTATTTTTTATTGGGACTGTTGTAAGGCACAAGCATTCTGTTGTTTACAACACTGTAGCAAAGATAGGCCTTGGCAGATAGGATCAGAGCAATGCGGTGCAGTTTACAATGGCAAAATAAAAAAGAGTGATGCTCATATTCCCACTGCTGTTTTTGATTCATCTGACCCACTAAATGGCATCTGTGCAACAGTGCAACAGATCATGGTTACAGAGAATGCTTAAAGGCCACAAGGACTGCTGGGAAATGACATCAGATTAAAAAGAGCATGGATTTCATGCTTTCATAGAGTAAGGTATGTGGTCATTCCCCCTTTAAAAGATCCACCTCGTTACTATAATAACAGAGGCAGCAGCATGAAAAAGCAGGAAACAGGGTGCACTGGAAACCTTGAGAATAGTGGGTTGGCCTACAGCAAAGATTTTTAGAATTCAAGCACCCCTTCTCCATCCAAAATGTGGTTATCCATCTCTTAGTCAATTAAAATGTACATGGATGTTAAAATGGAAATGTGCAGTTATCTAAAGGAATCAGTCAGCTCTTTCTATTTATTTTCTAACTGGCAGAAGACTAATCATACCTAATCACTGATTGGTTGATATTGCCAATTGTGCTGATGCAATATAACACCTATATTAGCAAATCAGCATTATGATCTTAATTGTCATTGTGCTATAGCTTTAGGGATATCCATGGCAGAAAAAAAAACTGCTAATCTTACTGTTCTGCTTTGGCTCCAAAGGACATTATAATTATTAAGCCCCTCGAAATGGGGTAGATGCATACTTTGGGAAATTGCAGTCTATAAGTAAGGTTTTACTTTAACACCCATTCATCAGTATGAAATAGCAGCTGCTTTTAGAGACAGTTTAAAAAAACTCAATAAGGGCTCTATGCAGTTTTCCATCATATATATATACTGGTATAAAGCTCAAGAATGCATGTATCAGGATCACTGTAAGTCAACATCAAGACAATTATATCACACAGTCTATCTTCC
Source organism: Xenopus tropicalis (assembly GCF_000004195.4). Classification (NCBI taxonomy): domain Eukaryota; kingdom Metazoa; phylum Chordata; class Amphibia; order Anura; family Pipidae; genus Xenopus; species Xenopus tropicalis. Next base: position 159,790,496 of record NC_030677.2, read on the forward strand.
TGAATGAAACAAGCCTTAATTGTTAATCAAGCAAAGCATTTTTCAGACGTTAGACTTTTTAGTCTTTTCTTCTGTAGCAGAGGAAAGGATTGTGATTACAAACCCCCAACTCATGCCTGACTTAGGCAGTTGCTTGCAACCAGGAAAAATGTTAGGTCAAGGAACTCACGTACATTTTTAAACATCAATAAAAATAATTAAAGTCTACATGTGAAACAGACTTATTAAAGGATAACTAAAGCCTCTTTATTAACACCCCCACCCAGAGCCCTATCTTCCCACATCAAACCTCATCACTCACTGGGTACCCACTAAACCTCCCCACTTACATAGTAACATAGAAACATAGTAAGTTAGGTTGAAAAAAGACATAAGTCCATCACGTTCAACCATAATGCCTATATATAACCTGCCTAACTTCTAGTTGATCCAGAGGAAGGCAAAAAACCCCATCTGAAGCCTCTCTAATTTGCCGCAGAGGGGAAAAAATTCCTTCCTGACTCCAAGATGGCAATCGGACCAGTCCCTGGATCAACTTGTACTAAGAGCTATCTCCCATAACCCTGTATTCCCTCACTTGTACTAAGAGCTATCTCCCCTACCCCTGTATTCCCTCACTTGTACTGAGAGCAATCTCCCATAACCCTGTATTCCCTCACTTGTACTGAGAGCTATCTCCCATACCCCTGTATTCCCTCACTTGTACTGAGAGCTATCTCCCCTACCCCTGTATTCCCTCACTTGTACTGAGAGCTATCTCCCATAACCCTGTATTCCCTCACTTGTACTGAGAGCTATCTCCCATACCCCTGTATTCCTCACTTGTACTGAGAGCTATCTCCCATAACCCTGTATTCCCTCACTTGTACTGAGAGCTATCTCCCATACCCCTGTATTCCCTCACTTGTACTAAGAGCTATCTCCCCTACCCCTGTATTCCCTCACTTGTACTGAGAGCTATCTCCCATAACCCTGTATTCCCTCACTTGTACTGAGAGCTATCTCCCATACCCCTGTATTCCCTCACTTGTACTGAGAGCTATCTCCCCTACCCCTGTATTCCCTCACTTGTACTGAGAGCTATCTCCCATAACCCTGTATTCCCTCACTTGTACTGAGAGCTATCCCCCCTACCCCTGTATTCCCTCACTTGTACTGAGAGCTATCCCCCCTACCCCTGTATTCCCTCACTTGTACTGAGAGCTATCTCCCCTACCCCTGTATTCCCTCACTTGTACTAAGAGCTATCTCCCATAACCCTGTATTCCCTCACTTGTACTGAGAGCTATCTCCCATAACCCTGTATTCCCTCACTTGTACTGAGAGCTATCTCCCCTACCCCTGTATTCCCTCACTTGTACTGAGAGCTATCTCCCATACCCCTGTATTCCCTCACTTGTACTAAGAGCTATCCCCCATAACCCTGTATTCCCTCACTTGTACTAAGAGCTATCTCCCATACCCCTGTATTCCCTCACTTGTACTAAGAGCTATCTCCCATACCCCTGTATTCCCTCACTTGTACTGAGAGCTATCTCCCATAACCCTGTATTCCCTCACTTGTACTAAGAGCTATCTCCCATACCCCTGTATTCCCTCACTTGTACTGAGAGCTATCTCCCATAACCCTGTATTCCCTCACTTGTACTAAGAGCTATCTCCCATACCCCTGTATTCCCTCACTTGTACTGAGAGCTATCTCCCATAACCCTGTATTCCCTCACTTGTACTGAGAGCTATCTCCCATACCCCTGTATTCCCTCACTTGTACTGAGAGCTATCTCCCATAACCCTGTATTCCCTCACTTGTACTAAGAGCTATCTCCCATAACCCTGTATTCCCTCACTTGCTAAGAATCCATCCAGCCTCAACTTCTCGCCTAGTTTTTTAAAATCGTTTTTGAGGACTTCCCCCCTCCTCTAACTTTGTCATTGGTACCTATGTGTACCAAGACCGCCGGGTCTTCCCCAGCCCCTCCCAACAATTTGTCCACTCGTTCCACCACATGCTGAACCCTAACACCAGGCAAGCAAGACACAATTCGGCATGTAGGGTCTTTGAGACAAATTACCCTATCCACCTTTCTAATAACTGAATCCCCTACAACTATAGCCTGCCTTCCCTTCCTAGCACTATTCCCCCCATCTGTATTAGAGGTGCCGGCTCCCACTTGCTGTACCTTTTACTGAAAAGCAGAGAAGTTCAGTAGGGTTGATGCCATCTTGCCATAAAGTTCAATACTCAGTCCCACTAATCACAGTGAAGAGGACCTAAAGCAGTGCAAGATGGCACCTGACAATCCTGCTTCAATAATATGCTTTTCAGAAAAGGTATAGCTAATGTGTAGGGTGTCCCCAGTGGTGCAGTTAAGAGGAGGGGAAGGCACTGGAATGAGACAAAGGTTTTACACAGGCTTTAGTTCTCCAACAATTTAGTAAATATATACACAGAGCTCATTTCAGCACTGAAATGCATTGCATGTTCTGACATTGAAATCTGCTCCATGTACCTGCACCCTGGCCAACACAGTGGTTCCAGGTATAGGCACATCCAAAAGCTGAACATAAATCAGTATTTATCTGCAGGGCAAGAATCAGCCCCATGTGGCCGTACCCTAACATAGTAGAGTCATGGTAGCATGCCTTTTTACAAGTTGAAGTTGATCCACTCAGCCTGTACTTGAACATAATTCAAGTTTCTAGTAACTGTAACAAAAGAGGATGTAAATCTAAAAATAAGGTTTTGTCCAATGAAAGAATTTTTATTATTATAATCAGATTTGCAATATACATTAATTACAACATCTCTTTCATCGTAAATGTATTTGTATAACCAATTGCTACACAAATAGGGACTTGCCATTGTAGGATCTCTGATTTTTCTGAACTGAAAATGCATTCTATACAAATAATGTCACACAGTTAACTAATGACATTGTGTAACGTAGCTGCCCTAATGGGGATCAGAGAAATGCTAGTTCTACCTTCTGTGTGCCACCACTGGCACCTTAAGTAGACAGAATTACTGCTTCACTCAGGATTGCACAGAGAGTTCCTATGTCATTATCTGTCATCATTTTAGTGTGTACAACCCACAGACCAGGTGCAACTGGCATTTATATATACAATGACAGCATAGTCTGCAGTGTTGTATAGCAGAGGTTGCACAGTACAATCACAGTACTTGGAATAAGGTTCTCAGTGGGGTCCCTCAGGGTTCTGTACTGGGTCCACTTTTGTTTAATTTGTTCATAAATGACTTAGGGGAGGGTATTATAAGTAATGTATCAGTGTTTGCAGATGACACAAAACTCTGCAGACCAGTCAATTCTATCCAGGATGTGACATCCCTGCAGCAGGATCTTGACCAACTGGCAATCTGGGCAGCTAAGTGGCAGATGAGATTTAATGTGGATAAATGTAAGGTCATGCACCTGGGATGTAAAAATATGCAAGCCCCGTATACCCTTAATGGGACTGCACTAGGCAAATCCATAATGGAGAAGGACCTTGGAGTCCTTGTAGATAATAAACTTGGCTGTAGCAAGCAATGCCAGGCAGCAGCTGCAAGGGCAAACAAGGTTTTGAGCTGTATTAAAAGGGGTATAGATTCACGGGAGGAGGGGGTTATTCTTCCCCTTTACAGAGCGCTGGTAAGGCCCCATCTAGAATATGCTGTTCAGTTTTGGTCTCCAGTGCTCAAAGGGACATTATTGAGTTAGAGAGGGTCCAGAGAAGGGCAACTAAGCTGGTAAAGGGTATGGAAAGTCTCATTTATAAAGAAAGACTGGCCAAGTTGGGTCTGTTTACACTGGAGAAGAGGCGCTTAAGAGGTGACATGATAACTATGTATAAATATATAAAGGGATCATATAATAACCTCTCTAATGTTTTATTTACCAGTAGGTCCTTCCAACGGACACGAGGGCACCCACTTCGTTTAGAAGAAGGGAGGTTCCATTTAAATATTCGGAAAGGATTTTTTACAGTGAGAGCTGTGAAGTTCTGGAATTCCCTCCCCGAATCAGTCGTGCTGGCTGATACATTATATAGCTTTAAGGAGGGGCTGGATGACTTCTTAGCAAGTGAGGGAATACAGGGTTATGGGAGATAGCTCTTAGTACAAGTTGATCCAGGGACTGGTCCGATTGCCATCTTGGAGTCAGGAAGGAATTTTTTCCCCTCTGCGGCACATTAGAGAGGCTTCAGATGGGGTTTTTTGCCTTCCTCTGGATCAACTAGTAGTTAGGCAGGTTATATATAGGCATTATGGTTGAATGTGATGGACATATGTCTTTTTTCAACCCAACTTACTATGTTACTATGTTACTATGTTACTATGTTACTATGTTACTATGTATCCACTGATAGAAACAGAAAAAGGCTTTGTTCACAAGCGCTTACCAACTGAAGCTGAAAGTTTCATATCTTTTGCTATATAACCAATTTCAAAAAAACTTTGTACATATATTTATTCTTATTATCTAAAAAAAATATAGTCAAAGTGCACTGCAACTGGAAGCTATTTTCGATGAAAAAGAAAAATATAAACCTCATATGTTTCAAATTATAGCTATACATCAATGTTGATTGCAGGATATATTAACCTGAAATGATCGTTGATTGCTCTGTGGAGCCGACAAGAGTTCATGTACAGACACTGCTGAAGGCTGTTAATTGTCAAGAGTGATAAAGAGGAATCTCACAGAGACAATAGATGGGGTCTGATACAAAAGAGATGTGTGAAGTGTGCAAATGTTAAGGCAACCTAATGTCACCATCTGCATGTTGCCTTCCAATATTTTACATAATCCCTTGTCTGCCACAGGGAAAGGTAATGAATTTCTACACAAATCAAGCACATTCCCTTTTTTCCATTTTCATTTTAATCAGATAAAAATACCTTTCCTAATTAACTGCTGTCCTCAACTCCCACCCTCCCAACTGTCCCAAAAATGATCTGACCTCCCTGAAGTGCATTTTTAATTAACAGACCTGCACACCCGCTGTCTGCTTTTAGCTTTATGGTCCCTATCACAGAGTCTAAATATTTTACTTTTCGCTTATAATTTGCTAGAACATTGCAACAAAGTTTAAGTTATAAAAGGTACAGATAAATCACAATAGGGACAGCACATCCAAGTGACTGCTTAGGGGTTCAGAAGAACAGGTGTCCACTGTGAGCCCTAACCAATATGGAACTGCAGTGTGAATATACATTTTCTTAAAGGTTGGTAAAGAAGGTTTGAAATACTCTGAAGATACTTCAGGGTTTCTCTACAAATCCCAGTATTTTCTGACATTTTGTTGAAAAGCCATTTTAAATAATTTATATTGCCAGGGGATGCTGGAAGTTAAGCTGGCCATACATTAAAACATCCACTTGTCTGGTGAGTTCTGGTGGGCTTAATAAGGCTAAACTGATTGTTGCCCCCTACCCTCATCCAAGGATCTAAATACAGTATGGGTGTGTGTTGACCCACCAGAATTCTACCACAACAATTATTTGATGCATTCCATCCCTTTCTAAATTTTCAAACCTTCTAAACAAATTTGTGGTCGATCATCAACCAGATATTGGCCAGGGTGTGGCTTTGATCCCATACCAAGGACAATAATTTTCCAGTTAAGCTAGAGGAGCCAAGAGGTCAGTCATTGTTGGCTAGATTTATAGTGTATTTTCTAAGTACCTACCATTCTGCTGAATGGTGACCAGTGAGTGAACAATTATCTTCAAGTTTCTTGAAACCAATATAACTTACCTGGGACAAAGGCAATGAGATAAAGGCAATTCTATTACCTGGCCTGGTGTGACTTTTGAAAGCGTGGCCATTAACTTAGTATTTACAATAACAATTAGAAATACTTTCCAGTTTAACTCTGCTTCTAGCCCTAAAGGGTCTTACATTTTCAGCTTTTATCTCCCCTAAATCTCTTGTCAGTGATGTTTTCATTTGGCAGAAGAAAATTCCCAAGAAAAACAAACCTATGAAAGTCTATGGTAAGTATAAAATACAACTAAAACAAGTACACCAACTTAAACTTACTGTGGACAACAGTCACTTAATCAAGAAAATCCCATGGGGCAACTGTCCCAGATACTACAATAAGCATATAACGATAAAGCTGTGTAGTCCATACTCAGTAAAGGATAAGCCTTGGTAAAAGAGCTATTTACCCATGCAATAGGACTGGATGATGTATCACTGCTATAAGACTGTACATGGTGCAGTACTTACCTTTATTACACTAAAGAATAATTTAGTAACATATGGGCAGAGCTGCTTCACTGCAGTAATCCACACCAGCATACATCAATAAAACTATATGCCATTTGGCCAGTGTAGGCACTACACTTAAACAGCCATGATATGTTCAGTATAATCCTACGAAGCAGGGCTTTCCTTGAGAACATTATACCGACTATTGTTTTGAATGTGCTTGTAAAACAACAAACTATAAAAGAAGACCCTCCAATATCTTTTGCTTAGCAAATATTAGAAAAACAAATCTAGTAATAACCTAACTTGAATTTTTTAAAACATACCAATCCCCTATTGTGCCCAAGGGAATAATACACAAAGTGAAAAAACTATTGAAATATTAAAAAAGACATGTCTGCCCAGAACATTAATAAATGATAAAAAAAAAATATTTTAAGAAAAGTTTGCTAAAAATCACCAAAAGAATTCCCAAATTGATGTATATCTCTTCAGGAATCCCAATTCACGCCGGCACTGAAATAAAGACAGAAGTATGATTCTCTATGCTAATTGTGCTGGAGTTCCAGGAGCATTTAGTGTTCAAAACTTGCTTGTACAAAGGCAGAGTCTATGGCACAGGAGTATTTTGAGGTACTCAGAAAGGACTGCAGTTATTCTGTAACTTTTAGCCTCACAGAAGCTATTACCAATTCTTAGGTTACTACCAGTGATGGGCGAAATAATTCAGCAGGTACGGATTTGCAGCGAATTTCCGCGTTTCACCATTTCGGCATTATTTCGCACAACAGGCGATGAAATTCTCAGCATGACAAAAAATTGTCGCCCGTGTAAAAAAAAAAATTGACATGCACGTAAAAAAAAATGACGCGCGTCAATTCAACAATCTCTACTTTGGATCCATCATATCAGTTCTGTGCCAGTGTCCCTTTATACTATTTGCCACACACACAGTATGGATAACCACCCATCCTTAGCCCTTCTCCTCCTGCAGCTTGGGAAATCTTCAAGAATGTCTAGTAGGCATCACTTCTGGTACACACCATCACCACATTTACATGTGGTTCAAGTTAGTTGCATCATTTGACACAGGCCAGTTTGTCTGTGGGAACCTAGAAGGTGATGGTTAATCCAGGGTTATTAATACTTGCAAAGAAACAGGAGGCAGGGCTAAGCGCATCTATTGGAAATTGCAACGAGTGGCTTTGGATAAAAGTGCTTTTAAAGAATGGCATTGTTTCATGCAACAACTGTGGCAAACTTTCATGAATACAACTGCACTTGTGCATAATGACCATGTAAATCTCAAGTAAATGCAATAAATATTTACTTACAGAGGATGTGGTTTATTGACTGCATTTTGTTTTTTATACAGATTACAAATATTTTTAAAAATTCCAGCTTAACAAATGATGGGTTATCCATAGTCATGCATATACATGCCTATTATTTATTTTTCATTTTATAGGTCCAGTATTTTAAAGCATACAAAGGTCTCTATAAATCCTTTCAAACTATTTGGTCTTATTTCAGTTCTTGTTGCCAGTATTCTAGTATTTTAATGTTCTTCAGACTCATGTATTTTTACATTCTAAGAACATTCTAATGTTCTTCAGACCAGCTGCAAACAGCATCAAGTATTATTAATAGTTTCATTACAAAGCAAAACGAGGCCCTTGGGATGGCTTCATCTTAGTCTAGTAAATGAAATATATAAGAGCATCTGCTGTCTGACTGCTGCATGTGTAAATCATGGAAAATCTCTGGGGTACTAAAGTAAGATACATACACTAAATTATTTTAGAGAGAATGGTTAGAGTTTTAAAATCCCTATATGTATTGTTTTACAGGTATTCAAAAATCACTCAGCAATTTTTTCTACTTAATGAAAGATGCAAAAAGATAACTCATGTCAAGACCCATTAGCATTTATAACTTCTAAATGCCTGACTTCATGTAGTCAAATGTTTTATCGCAATTATAGATTATTGTTCTGTTAACAGCTTTGCTATGAAAACCGGTGCAAAAATACTAAAACTCATGGCCCATAAGTAACTACATCTATAATATAGAGGCTCAATAACTAAGGGAGAGCAATGTGCAAAAAACTGTGCAAATTGCAATATATTTACCCCAAAATACAGCAGTATCCCAGGTCAATTGTGCCTGTGACAAACAGGCCACTCATGTGGCAAACAACAAATAAGAAATAAATGGTAAAGATATCTAGATTGTAAGCTCTACGGGGCAGGGACCTCCATCCATCCAATTGTATCTTTGACTCTTAACATATTGTAACTGTATCTTGTATTTATTGTTATACTTTGTATTTATCTATTATTATCTTAATAATTATATTAATCTATTCTACTGTACAGCGCTGGGTACATAAGTAGCGCTTTATAAATTAAGATATACATACATACAAAGTTATCTTAAACATTCAGCATTCTGGTCAGTTCCCAGAAAAGGAGATCCTAGTGTAGATCCTAGAAGCTAGATGTCCAGAAAACATCCCATTTTTAACCTGTTACTTTAGAGGGTTCTTTGGGCCATGGCTGCATTTCAGTGAAGAATAAAAATGTACCCAGTTAAAAGGGGAAAAGTTTCTAGTAAACTAAACAGAACTTATTTCTCAAATCACTCCTGAGCCTCACATCTTAGAGATGCATTTTAGCTTAGATCAAGTATTAGCTAGGCAAAAGACACATGTCTGCAGATTTCCACAGAGACCCATTTAATATGTTACTCTAAATACTGTATTTCCTGAGGAGAAGGAAGAAGTAAATATTCTCTACTTATCCACTTATATTGTCTACTTGGCCATTGTCAAATATAGCATACATAGAATGAATATAGAGAAAAGGCCAAATATTCTAGAATATTATACTATAGCAAGTGCTGCATTTATGGGATAACAAAGGAAGATTAAAGTGAGATATGTTTATTTAAGTGTATTTGCCACAAAGTAAATCCTGTGTAGCTGTTTCATATAATCATCTTACAACAGAGGATTGAGGGGGTATGTAAATTTTACACTTAGCCTGGCCTGAGGTCTGGCCCATGATTAAAGGAAAAGTTCAGCTTCAGACATTAGTCTGATTTTGAACAAAAAAAATTTTTTGTTATTCATCTTTATTATTTAAAATGATTTGTTTTGAAGCTACAGACCAGGATCAGTTCTGTTGTCCGGTTCTCTCCTCCGCACTCTCCTCTGTCTTTTGGATTGCCAACTGCTGCTTGCTTTCTGCCCAAAACAGTTCACACTGAATTGGTTACTGGGTATGCCTTCCCTCTCATGCTTCATTTGCATTTCACTGCTCTGATTAGCTGAATCTTTCCAGCCAATGATATCAAAGATATGCAATATGAAGTAGGAGAGAGAAGGTATGGCCAGTAACCACTTCAGTAGTTCAGTGGGCAGAAAGCAAGCAGGAGTTGGCAATCCTAGAAGACAGAGGATAGAGCCCCTGGCATTAACACTACTCAGGGGAGACTGTAAGCAAGTATAGGGTCTACGAACAGTAATCACACCATAGAAACGTAGGAAAATACCATCTCAGAGTAGTGGTCTTTTGCAGTGTGCAGAGTTTCATTGTTTGCAATACAGTGCTGTAGTAGTAGTAGTAAGTATCCCTAAGCCCCTACTGTAATAAGCCTTGGGAGCTCATTTGTTTCTGATACAAAAATGCAATTAAGTTACTCTATAAGAAACAAGCAGATGTTAGGTTTATTTTTCTTGTAGAAGACTGGTCAGACTAAGTGATGATTAGTTACTAAAAGAAACTGCACCGGTACAGTTTAGCACCTGAATTATTGAGACCCAGACGATCTAGAATACCATATTCTGTGAGTCTCCTTAAACATAATTTGTGACAATAAATGAACTAGTCAGTGCTAATAATACTGTTTGTTTGATGCGTGTGTTTTTTATGTACTATGCACTTTGATTTGTATATTTTTTTTTTTTTTTTTTTAAATATCCCATATACATAAATAAAGATACATTTGTGTAGGTACGTGGAGAGTATCCATGTCTGATTAAATGAGCACTTCAACAGCAACAGCACTTGGCATCTGAAAACTGTATTTTCATTGGCAATTTAGTTGGACAGTAATTCAGAGTATTTATGTGGATAACAGCATGGAAATAACAGATGCTGCATGCCACGACTGCCTAACAGATTACACAAGACTAATTGACTTGTGTGTAATTTGTCTGAAAGTTTGAAAACTAGCAGCAAAACAAGATCATAAATTATATCCTTCTTTCTCTCAGAAATGTCACCTTCTTCTAAAGGACATACTGTCTAACAGTAGGAGTGACCTCATGGCACATTCCATGCTTCAGTCTGAAGCTGTACTCTGAAATTTTTTTATAAAAGGGCCATTTTTACATTGAGATAACTTAATAACTAGCAATTTGGATCCTGAAGGGGGTACTTTATTCCTTTCTACTGATAAATGTTACTTTAAGTATAAAATGAATCCACCAAGCAAGCAACATATTACTTATCGCACTGTATTATCCTGTTCTGGTAAAGTAAGAACACAATGTTCATGGCCATTTCCTGAAATTACAGTGTTTAGAAAAAGCTTAAACATTACTAGATGCAGAACATAGCTCATCTGGCCCAATAGTTTGGAAGCTACAGGATTAAGACCAGCTGAGCTTGAAAGTCTCCTTTGAAATTATAAGGCTGACTGGGTATTGTGCTTATATAAACAATCAGAGACCCAGACATATAATATTGTGACAGTGTTTCTTCGATTAACTTTTGTTATTATTAACATCTCAAAATCAAGAGACCTCCTCAACTAGTTGTTATTACTAACATAGTTACAAGCATAGTTAACCAGAAGCTCAGAGAGACAAAGGTAATAGACCAACAGCAGAAGTTCTTCTATATTCTCAAGAATGCAATATGTAAATAGGCATTTGTTTTGTGGTGAGTGGACTTCCTACCACCACAACTATCTGCACATTCACACATACATACTGTGTATGTATGTGGCATTCAGCATATCACAATACACACAGGACTATTAATAATATAATGTGTTTTTATATGCCCTCATATGTTGCTGAGGAGGTCCATGTACTGCATCATTGCCATGACAAAATCACTGAACCTTGGAAAAGACTTTAGGGTAAGTTGTGAACCCTGTAAAACCAAAGGGAAGACGTCTTTTCTTTACATGTTGCTCCTGTTCATATCTTAGGGCCACCCTTTCTATACAAGTAGTTCTTCTGAATATCATCATTTAAAAGAAAACTATACCCCTAGCATGAATACTTAACCAACAGATAGTTGATATTATATTAAGTAAATATTGCCTTCTAATATATTTTCTCTAGAGCCACCATTTGGTGATGGTCTGTGTACCCCCTCAGAGATCACGTGACATAAAATAATGCAGCTCCTACTGTAAAAGGAAGAAGTGTGTGAGTAAAAGACAAAAGTAGGGTTTAATGTTTAATGCAATATATTAATATATTTTTATAGAGACCTACATTGCTCGGGGGTCTAGTTTTTCTTTAATAAGGTTAAATGTTTATATGCATTTTTAAAACAGAGAGAGAGAAAGGATTTTTTGCAGAATAGGATATTTGTTCAGTTACAATTATTTTTGCTTTCTATACTGTATATTCCACAAAGAATGTTCTGTCTAGTTGACAGTAAGAAGTCAAAATCATTGAAAGAGCTTCCTGTTATAGTTGAATAGCGTTGATGATAAACTATTCTGCTGGTTGATTGGATAATAGGATCTTCTCTGCTCACTATAAAGCAGTAAATAAATAACTGTATGCTGTGCATCTGGAGAATCAACAAGTCTATCATCACCATCATTCTATCTGTATATGGAAATCGCACTCTGTATAAATGGAAACAGTGACAGGCGTCATGCAAAGCTAAGGGAAAAGCAAATATTCTTTCTGGCAGAGCAGTGCTGACTCTGTATCTCTGTCACTAAATTCATAAGACGAAGATCTGAATTCCTCAATTATGTTTTTTCATAAAGCTATCTCCATAAATATGCAACAAAATGTAAATGTGAGTGATTCCATGTTCCCTCAGTCTAAGAAGGGTTTTTTTTTCTAGAGTTCACAGCTGTTGTAGATGTCTCAGAAATTAGTGCCACAGTATTTAGCTTTTTTAGCGCCGTAACTACTTTTTAAGTCCAGTTTGTAGCAGCCCCCTGCTGCCTACAATTACATGTTGGTATCTGAGGCATGAGCAACTTACTCCCACTTTCACATGAACCATTGAGATTTCTGTTAATGAGCTTATATATGTAAATATGGGGGCAAAGTATGAACTCCAGTATCTCATACTGTAAATCATATAGGGAATACCGAACACCCAACTGTATTGTATCTTACTTCCTTTGTCTAGTTCTTTTATCAGAATCTGGCATTAAATATCCTTAATGATTTTAAGTAGGTGTGATAATATTTCCTAATATTAATTAGGGCAGTGCGCTATGGCCACCATGCATTTCATGGTGCAGGAACACTAACTACAAATTATGGTCAAAAGCATATTATTCCCAATAACACACTGTTATGGATACAGCTGCTACAATATTGTCATAGGTTTCAGAAAAGTCCTTAATTCACACCTTCAGAGTTTGCACTGCTCTCTCTACTTCTCCTTCTCCCCCCTGCCATAAGAATTCACAAGAATTCACTCCCCCTTCCATCATGTTATCTGAGCTAGAGCTGTAGAACAGAACCTATGAAGACCAAGCTAAAATGGCAGCTGCTATCTTAAAAAAATGGAGGGTGCTTCTAGGGCTCTTTACTCAGGTATGGTAAAGCTTACTGCAGAATAAATATAGCATGCAAACTTGCACTAATGTGGCTAATCTATTGGCAGTAAAATGCCAAAATGCCTTTCCTTCTGCTTTAAACTCTGTTTTAAAGTCCAACCTTAATTAAAATGTTTTTTTTCTATAGTGGATCCCTTTTTCTGTAGTGGAAAGGATTTTAAGTCTACGGTAGCCCAAGGTGGTGGAAAAACATGAAGGGATGGGGACTGTGACATTCTAGACTACTGATAAACCCGATGGAACATTAGGAAGTGTGATGTTCATAGTAAACTGTCCAAAAGGGAGGTGTATTTGGATATATCATTTAAAAACTATAGATTCCTATGGGGATCTTACTAGGGAGTGGGGGGTTTCCTGCTTTTGTAAATGCTATATAAAACTATCCGGTCAGGTTTATATATTTGTATTTTGATATATGTGAAAGAAAAATAGGTTTCACTGCCACTTTTGATATAACTTCTCTTATAACTTTTCTGTGGGTTTTTATTATTGTTCTTGCACTTATTGTCTTGCACTGGTGGGCTTAATGCTTTTAATGGATGTTAACTTGATTATGTCTGGTTGCATAGGGACACCTTACTAGCTTCTGATGAAGTGGCATGAAACACCTTAACCATATAGTGTGAGCCTCCATTATGCGGATGTTTTTAATGATGGAAATAAAAGCAATTGTTTTAACTTATAAAACAGTGTATTCTGTTCTCCACAATTACACTTTTTGCTTCATCAACATAGTGAGGCATACCTCTGAGTGCTCCCCTTGTCTATTTAATGTTGGCCATACACGTGGCGATCTGACGATGTTTCGTGCTACCATCGGTCGCACGAAACATCGTCAGATGTGCCACACACCATTCAGGGCTGAATCGGCAGGTAAGGAGGTAGAAACAATAGGATTTCTACCTCCTTCTGCCGATTCAGCGCTGAAGGGAGATTTTGACCAGGCGCCTTCTATGGCGCCCGATCAAAATTTTCCAACTGGTCCGATCGGCGAGTCGCCCGATATCAGCAGCTTCCTGCGATATCGGTCGACTCGCCGACATACCATACACGCACCGAATATCGTACGAAATGAGGTTTTGTACAATATTATCGGTGCATGTATGGCCACCTTAACACTTATCTGGAGTACAGATATAAACTATATAAAGGCCATCAATGCCTTTCCCATTGCAATCCCAATGAAGCCTCTTGTTCTGCACCTTATCTGCCCCCCACCACCAAATGCCTGCTAAATTTCCTGATCTTTCCAAATCCAACCTGACCTGCCCGCTAATGTCATCACTACACCCAAAAATGCCATTGGCCAACAATTGACATCACTGCCCCTTCGTGTCATCAGCCTGCCCCCATCAAGCCACAGCTGATAATTTACAATTGGAAAGGTGGCAACCCTAGTCACCAATCAGCATTTAAGCTGTACTCTACTGCTTGCCACCATAACTGTTGTGTATTTTATACACTGTATAAATTTAGTTAAACTAAACTAAATTTTTTTAGTTAAACTTCAAGGTACGTTTTGTTTTTTTTTGTCTTTCAAATACAATGTTGCAAAATATGTTATATAAATAACATTGATTTTTGTTGATAATGTAAAATGCAATTATAATCGCTCCGGGTATATGCTGTCTGACTAAGTTTGTCCATATGGTATTGCCATTTTTGCATTTTCAAACTAAAACAGTTTCCCATGGTATGTGAGTATAAATCTTTATATTACAGTATGCAGCAACCAACATGAAGCCACTAATGTCACTCTCAAATGCAGCCGTAATTTTAACATAAGTAGATATTACAAGTCTTGCTGGATTATAGATAATGAAAAGTACACTTATTTCTACTCTGTCTCCAGAGGCAGAAAATTCTTATTGATTCTCGAGTCTTCATTAGTGATTCTTGTAGACAAGCGACGGCCCCTTCAAGTTCTACTTAAATGATGTCTCCAAATCTTTCCACTAATGAATATCATAAGTCTTGAAGGAATCCGTGTAGAATGTTCTCTCAGTTTTGTCTCATTATTAATTTTTTTTTATTAGCATTATAATGTATTCACTTTTCTGTACTTTTGATCTCATTTGAAGGTGTAGCTTTGAATATTGTGTGCAGAATACAATTTTAACGCTTTCCTTCCTGAGATTCTTGGTAACTATTACACAGGAAGCCTATTCATTTCCATTATATTGTTGTTGTTCATCTGCAGCTAAGGATAATAAAAAGTGACCAGTGGTGATGTAAAGATGGCAAATATTAGGCCAGATTGGGAGCCTTACAAGCCTTACAAGGCAGTCTAGGGTGTTTTTGGTGATTTGGTTGGATCAGAAGCGTAACTGGCTCCTTTATTTATTACATTACAGTTATTTTTTTTTAGACAAGGGAAATACAAGCAAAATGGCAACAGTATCTGCAGGCCTGTTGACTGTTACATACTTTAGGGGCAGCAATGTTGGCAGTAACACTTTTAGACCATATGGCCCAAGCCTTATTTGAAGATTTATCACAAAAATGTGAAAGTCACACAATTTGCCTTGCCTCACACTCTAGGAGGAAATCACACAGCTTTTAGGTTCTTTCATAGTTTAAACTCCACTAATGTTTATGGGGAAATTAGGAGATATGCTTTTCTGAATTGAACAGAATATAGGCCAATATATCAATTTTTATATATTAATATCTCATTTATTTATTTTCAAACTTTATATGTAAAGCATTGCATTGAAAATACATTTACTTTTCATATACAGGTTCCAAAGCTGATGTAGTGCAGGAGGATCTTGCGCAGGTGCAGTAACCTATAGCAACCAATTAGATACTTTTTGACAGGTGGTCAGGTTACTACACCTAGGAAAACTTAGAGGCCTATTTATGAAAATGAGAATGTGTGAATTTTCAAGTTTGTTTAAATTCGAAGACTCAAATGTGTGCTCATTTATTACCTCAAAATCTAAAATCTCAAGAACTTGATTCCTTAAAAACGTGAAAAATCTGCAGTTAGTGTATTTTATTGTATAGTCCCAAAATTACATTTTGTCACACCCCAAACTAACATTTAGGCATATGTTGTCTTGAGAATACCCTATTTGCTGGAAACTTATCTTACATTTCAGTATATTATTGACCATTACCATTTTAACCAGACTATATTAGCTATGAATGCCAATTTCTCTAGGGCTATAGATGACCCTATATATGCAGCCTTTGCAGCCTATTACATAACTGTCCTAAGGATGTAACTTCTGATCTCCCTGCCAGGATTGGCATTTTTAGATTACAAGCTTTGACAGTGAGTTAATTGTCTATCACTTAAAGATTATGGGTTAGTAGATTATCATTGTACCTCTTTGCAGCATTTCACTCATAAGGGGCAGGTAGTGGGGTGCATGACAGCCACCCCTGGAACATATTCTAGCTTTTGTATCATTCAGACATGCAAGCTTAGAAGCAACAGGGGCCAAAAGGCGAAGTAGAGCCCTGTGCTAACTGTCTGCCTATGGCAGTTATTAATTTTCAAGATATACTGCACCTTGTGCTGGATTTTTAATTTGGAGGAAATTTCCCAACACAGCCAGCACAGCCAGACTACTACCCCAAACACAAGTGATTTGTAAATGGGCCCTAAGGGGTACTATCTTTCCCACTCCCTTTATCCCCTCCACTGTTATTGTGTGGGTAATTTATAGCAGTATAAGTTGACAATGGCTTGCAACATGACAGTGGAGTGCAAGTAAAGAGAGAGGGGAAGATCAACAGGCATACCTATTGCTTTACTATCCCTGCTGAGCAATGCCTGTTGATTTTTCCCACTACCTTCAGCCCACAATCCACTGTCATTTTGCTGGATTGTAAATCCCTTGGAATCCCACTGCTGTATTTTGCCTGAAAATTACAGTGGAGAGTTGGTTGAAAGGAATGGGAAAGAATAACAGGCATACTTACTTCATTACTACTGGCAGGAGGTCCAAGCAGTGTCATTAGAGACTGTCTTGAGAGAAGGAGAACAGCAGCCAAAGGAAAGGCTGGCTGATCACAAAAAAGATTATATATATACAGTACATATATATATATATATATATATATATATATATATATATATATATATATATATAAAACATTCGAAATTGGCTGAAACAGTGTACAGTTGTGCTAGGAATCAGTTCACTGAACTGAGCTCACTGAGCCATAAACAATCACTATAAAAACACACAAAGCATATCCTAGACATGTGCAATTAGAATTAGAACGCAGTTTTACTTACAAATGGTAGCAGAGAACATGCAACATTTCAAGGCTCCCACCCCTTTATCAAGCATAAAATTCATTACAATAGTTACATTGGGTTAAAAAAGACCAGAGTCCATCAAGTTCAACCCTTCCAAGTAAACCCAGCACACACAACTATACTGACCTATCTATACACTCACATACAGACCCATACTGACCCATCTATACACTCACATACAGACCCATACTGACCTATCTATCCACTCACATACAGACCCATACTGACCTATCTATCCACTCACATACATAAACCCATACCGACCTATCTATCCACTCACATACAGACCCATACCGACCTATCTATCCACTCACATACAGACCCATACTGACCTATCTATCCACTCACATACAGACCCATACTGACCTATCTATCCACTCACATACAGACCCATACTGACCTATCTATACACTCACATACAGACCCATACCGACCTATCTATCCACTCACATACAGACCCATACTGACCTATCTATACACTCACATACAGACCCATACTGACCTATCTATACACTCACATACATAAACCCATACCGACCTATCTATCCACTCACATACAGACCCATACTGACCTATCTATACACTCACATACAGACCCATACCGACCTATCTATCCACTCACATACAGACCCATACTGACCTATCTATACACTCACATACAGACCCATACTGACCTATCTATCCACTCACATACAGACCCATACTGACCTATCTATACACTCACATACATAAACCCATACCGACCTATCTATCCACTCACATACAGACCCATACTGACCTATCTATCCACTCACATACAGACCCATACTGACCTATCTATACACTCACATACAGACCCATACTGACCTATCTATCCACTCACATACAGATCCATACTGACCTATCTATCCACTCACATACAGACCCATACTGACCTATCTATCCACTCACATACAGACCCATACTGACCTATCTATCCACTCACATACAGACCCATACTGACCTATCTATCCACTCACATACAGACCCATACTGACCTATCTATCCACTCACATACAGACCCATACTGACCTATCTATCCACTCACATACAGACCCATACTGACCAATCTATCCACTCACATACAGACCCGTACTGACCTATCTATCCACTCACATACAGACCCATACTGACCTATCTATACACTCACATACAGACCCATACTGACCTATCTATCCACTCACATACAGACCCATACTGACCTATCTATCCACTCACATACAGACCCATACTGACCAATCTATCCACTCACATACAGACCCATACTGACCTATCTATCCACTCACATACAGACCCATACTGACCTATCTATCCACTCACATACAGACCCATACTGACCTATCTATCCACTCACATACAGACCCATACTGACCTATCTATCCACTCACATACAGACCCATACTGACCTATCTATCCACTCACATACAGACCCATACTGACCTATCTATCCACTCACATACAGACCCATACTGACCAATCTATCCACTCACATACAGACCCATACTGACCTATCTATCCACTCACATACAGACCCATACTGACCTATCTATACACTCACATACAGACCCATACTGACCTATCTATCCACTCACATACAGACCCATACTGACCTATCTATCCACTCACATACAGACCCATACTGACCTATCTATCCACTCACATACAGACCCATACTGACCAATCTATCCACTCACATACAGACCCATACTGACCTATCTATCCACTCACATACAGACCCATACTGACCTATCTATCCACTCACATACAGACCCATACTGACCTATCTATCCACTCACATACAGACCCATACTGACCTATCTATCCACTCACATACAGACCCATACTGACCCATCTATACACTCACATACAGACCCATACTGACCTATCTATCCACTCACATACAGACCCATACTGACCTATCTATACACTCACATACAGACCCATACTGACCTATCTATCCACTCACATACAGACCCATACTGACCTATCTATACACTCACATACAGACCCATACTGACCTATCTATACACTCACATACAGACCCATACTGACCTATCTATCCACTCACATACAGACCCATCAGACCCACCAAAAATGAGTGCTATTTATAGCATGCGTTAAAAATATTATCACTTCTTATATTTGCAAGTTAACTATCGATTCACTTAAAGGAGACTTGTCTGAAATAAGAAGCAATGTTCTTGGCATTATTTATCTGGCGATGAGCGATTTTAAGCGATATTTTAACGCATGCACGATAATTTCCGCCGCATGCGATATCTTTCGCTTGATATTAACACACGCTATTACGCACGTAGCAGCTACTTTCTGAAAATTACTGTTCTGAAAATTACCATTTCCCTGAAAACACAAGCATGCATCACTCTAGGAAGATCACATACTTATCACCACAGACAATCACCAGCTGCAATTTTGTTCAGTAACGCCTACTCCTGGGAGGCGTAAAGTTTCAAAGTAATTATCGCCACATTTTACGCGTTTAATGCTTCATATGTGTCTGCGAATCATGCGTTAGTATTATTTCTATGGGATATTTATCGCGATGCAATAAAAATAACGCATTGCGATAATGCGCTTTTTAACGCATGCAATATAGCGTGATAACGCATGCGAAATTACATTGATGAATCGGTACTTATTTATCGCATGCTTTTTAACGCAAAAAAAGTATGCAATAAGCGTTAACGACCTTTAGTTAATCAGCCCCATTATGTACTATACATTTCCAGGTTATTATTATTCTTGATATAATTATATTAATAATAATAATAATAATAATAATAATAATAATAATAAATCACGCTGATTCAAGTATATATCATCTTCCGGTGGGTGAAATTTACTACTACCAGCTCAACTACAGAATCAAATAAATGTAAATCATACTCATGATTTAACTCATTGGGGTGCAAAGTTTGCAGCTTGTGTATTCAAAACTTCTCTCTCTTTTGGAGTTGTAGGAGTCTGATGCACCGCCCCAGCCTGGGGGGGGGGGGGGGCAAAAGACTCCAGAAACATGTCTGACCATGAGAATATGCACAGAAAAAGGCAATTTAGTATTGTAGACTTATGTTGGCTAATCCTGTCACATATGGATTGAATTGTTTCCCCTATGTAAGCTAACCCGCAAGGGCATTTAAGCATATAAATAAAATATTTAGGGCCCGATTCACTAAAGTCCGAAATAAGGAGTGCTATTTATAGCATGCGTTAAAAATCTTATCACTTCTTATTTTTCGCTCGATTCACTAAAAGGACACTTGTCATAATTAAGAAGCGATGTTCTTGGCGTTATTTTTCTTGCGACGACATATTTTCAAGCAACGTGCTGCGTAATATGTTGTGCGCTGCGTAATATATTGCTTGAAAATATGTCGTCACAAGATAAATAACGCCAAGAACATTGCTTCTTAATTATGACAAGTGTCCTTTTAGTGAATCGAGCGAAAAATAAGAAGTGATAAGATTTTTATCGCATGCTATAAATAGCACTCCTTATTTCGGACTTTAGTGAATCGGGCCCTTAGACTCTTATGTATAATGTCCATGTTTATCAAACCCAGAATGTGGTTCTAATAACACTAGAGAATTGATTGCATCTGTCACATGGGTACATTCCATTTGTAAGGGGCATTAAGTATCTGTGGACCTAAACTTGTGGGGCTTAAATCTGCATTAACCAATCTACCCTGTAAATCATGATGATGGCAGTAAGACAGCAACAGTGGTTCCTGAAATTCCTGAATATTGGGATATGCTATTCTTAATAGGGGCCAATGCTTATACAAAATGTCATGCACCTAACACATACCCAGATATTTAAAATAAACAAATGGTATGCGTGTTAATTTACGTGTATTAACACTTTTGTCCTGAATGAGTCACAGTCCACGTTCTGTACTTGGTGCATTCTGTAATAATGTAATAATTCTGTAATAATGTTTTGGGATATCCCCTTTGTTGCAATATAAACACCGGGATTTCTTGTGGAAAAAAAGTGAAAATGTATATTTAAAATAGCATGAACAGCCAACGTAATGTTTCGTTTCCCGATGGGAATATAAATTTGAAATTGTATTTTTGGAATTTACATCATCTTTAATTGTAATTTAGTAAAATTGAAAATATGTTAATGACAGAGCCAGACTGGGCCAGCAGAACACCAGGAAAAAAGCTGGTGGGCCCCAGACCTCATGGGCCCCGCTGACCCAGACCCAATCAGAGGACTTTGTTTCTCCCTGCTTACCTCCCACCCATGATTGCAGCAAAGTTTAGGGAAGAGGGGATGTGTGGTCGGTCGGCAGGGGCCCCTGGGGCTGTGTGGGGTTTTGGTGGGACCAACACACCGCAGCCTAATTCTGGTTAACGATATGAATAAAGAATAATAAGTGATAGGTAGTTAGCTCTCTATGATGTAGGTTAGTTTTTAGTTTAAAACAAGCACAACTACAGGCATTATCAATAGCTCTATTTTTCTTTTGTAGCACAAAGAGTATATAAAACTAAACAGCGCCTGGAAACATTGGCCTGGAAACCCTTTGTTTATTCCTAGAATGCTTTGGTGTTGAAACACATTAATTTATACATTTATAGAGCTGAATTATTCTCCAGAGAGACAGAATCAATATGCATCATATTTCTTTTATTAGTGTTTATGTTATTAACTGTCTGGAGCTGCACGAAAAGGGATGTAAATAGCTCTATAACACTCTAGCACTTCACAGACTCTCCAGGTTTAGGGAGAGTCTTTAATCATTCTGTGAAGGTGCTGTTATATAATTCCCATTAGTCCCTGTATATTGAAATCATTGGCCCTCTGGTTTAACAGTGGACATAAATCTTGTAGGTCAAAATACATTCTGTGACTGTTTACAAAGCCCCGCTGAATACAGCTTTTCTCTGGCTAAAGGCTGGCCCATATTGCCCTGTTTATTAAGCATTGTTGTACCCCCTGTTGTTGCCTACATGTCCCCTGCCCCTCATAAATACAGTGCTGTCAAACACAGGCAGAACTATATGCATGGGGCTAATGCAGGTCTCTGAACTACATTTTGCTGCAATGTGAAAAAAACATTGTAGATGTGTTTTTCAAACTTTGCACCCTGCCCTACATGTACTAAATTACCCTCCTTTTTATTGTTTTTAATTTTTTTAGTATAAAACAGTTATTTTATTTTATTTTTTAAACTTTTCTTAAATATTTCACAACATATACAGAGATACAGTGTATTGAAAAGATTGTATTACAACTTGGTTTTGTAAAATAAACTGATGTTTGATAACCAATTTTTATGTCTTGCATCTCTTTATTGATAAAGTCTTTACGGGTAGGCTGGGTTCTTTCCTTTTTTGGTTCCAGACCTATCCTGTTGTTTGTTACTTTTTATTATGTAGAGTAGAAAGTATTATGTTCGGTGACATTCGTAACCGTTCAATTGTACATTTGTATCAACAGAAATCTTCCCAAACGGTAGTGCAAATTTCTTCTAAGGGTGTAACTGATAAGATCAACTCATACCTTATAGAATGTAACACAATTACCCTCCTTATGATAACTCTGATATGAATATCAGTGCCACAGATAACTATTGCTTTCTATGCAAAATAGCATATATAGATACAATATTCTATTTTAAATGGATGTTGTTTTGTCTTTATTTTATATGGGAATTTTCATCACTGTTGGAACTGACTATGGAAACAATGTAGCAGAAGTCAGATTATTACCACTGTGAAGAAGCACACAAGGCATTCTGGGAATTGGAACCTTGGCTAAAGGAATGCTGGCAGCAGTGAGACCAGAGGATAGCAAGGAACAGACAGATAACTGTTTCCCATATTTACAAATAATTTCAAAATCACTGAAAATCTGTAATTAATATATGTCTGAAATTTGCTTTCATTAGACAAAATATAATTTAATAGTCTGATTTACTAAAATTTGCGAAACCTCCGTGAAAATTTGCAGAAAAAATGTTGCATCAAATTGGGTGGGGTCACGTCAAAAAAGCTGAGGCGACAAAAAAATTGTGCGACAAATGTGTTTTGTGAATTTGCCGTTTTTTATCATGCTTTTTTGTGAATTTTTTGGCAAAGCAAAGCGCGACAGATTCACTCATCGCTAATGTTTTCTCTTGAGCCCCCATTTTGTAATGGGCTGTGTGCTCCGCCAGAGATCACCTAACAACTCTAACTGTAACAGAAGGGAGTGTGGGAGTAACAGACAGAACTCTGTCCATTAATTGGCTGATGGGGCCTAGCATGTATGTGTGCTTTGTGAATCATATAATACCAGGGAGCAATCCTTTCTATTCTATGAGTAATTTTCATACTACAAAAAAGTATATCTTCATGAAAATGTAGATGATGCAGGGTTTTACATGTGAGCTTTTTATGTGAGATATTTTTACAGAGATCTACGCTGTTTAGGGCTATTATTTTCCTTTAAATTAAAAATGTATAAGTGTATCCTTAGGGAAAAGGCAGTACATATTTCAGCCTCCCACAAACCTAGGTGTCCTTGAAAGTATTTTGCAAATGCCCCTGCCTATTTATTTACCTTATGTGAACCTAGGCTTATTTCCTCTTTACACACAGAGACGGTGCTTTAAATGTCTGCAAATAAACCATTAAAACAAAAATCAAATAAATGTGGCCCCAATGCACAGCCATTTGGTGAGGCTCTAATAACCTTGGTCCAATTAGATTGTGAACCACTGTCACTACTATATGTTTTTCCTTACAGACTAATTGCAAGTATTTATGATTTTGTTTTGCAAATAACTTTTTTTTGCTGATAGGTGAAATAACTTTATGGTCGAAGTGTGTCATTTTCTTGCAAGTATTTATTAAAACAATACTCACATAATTTGCAAACAGCAGGAGACATTTACTCTTTTAAGTGCCATTTACAGCACCTTCAAAACAGGTTTCCCTCCCAGGAGTATTAATCAAAGCAGTAACTGCAGCCTGATAGCTAGCGGGAGGCAGGCAAGTGGTGTCGCTGTCAGCAGATTCCCTCGCTGAGGTCTTGCGCTTAAGTAATAAAGGCTCATTCACACTGGACTTTTAATTGGTCAGATTGATCTGAACCCAAAAATCTGATGAACTAGGTAAAATGAATCTTTTTATGGATGTTGCTACTAATGTTTGTGTAGGGACCCATAGGGTTAAGCTCCCTATGGTGTTATCCCTTATCTTTTCCTTATCTGTGCTGTTATAGGGCAGAGCCCTCTACACTCAGATTACAGTTCTTAGGCTACCCCCTATAGGTTTAGCCCAGGTTGACCACTCCCCTTGGTAGACTATATAGTGTCTTGCACAAGGAAGTGGCTTCCTCTTTTGGCTGCATGCTGTGTTCTGGACAGAGCCCCAACTGAGCCTGGACCAGAACATAGGCCCAGAAGCCATTTGTACCCTAGGGGACCTCATACCCTAGTGATAAAAAAAAATACTTAACTCCTCTGTCCAGACTTCTCAGATGAGGTCTTATGGGGTAAAATAAAATAAATAAATAAAAAAATAGCGTAATACAGTAATGAGATATTAATAATCACCCCTCTAAAACGTGTTTATATCTAAAACAAATCTAGTGAACACCGCTACTAAATTTACTTCACTTTTCTGTGAAAACACATAAATACAATCCACCACGAAATGTTTAAAGTTCGTGTCTATTTAAATAAGTGAATTTCCGTATTTCACACTCTTCCGTGACTTCTTTTTATCCTTAGCCAATTGTGCATATACTTACAGACCAACAATGTGGTCTTGGAGCTTGTAACAAATTCCCTCGTGGTTGAACTATAACTCCCAGATTCTCTTTTTCCACTTTCTCCTGCTGCTGGACAAATATACAACGGTGATAAGTCGGGGACAGGGCCCCGTGAATGAGAACAAGCCAGCACACACAGTTTATTTATAGCACCCTCTAGGAGTGGTGAGCATAGTCAGCTTATTTAGTAATGGCAGTTAATAGCCCCAACCAGGAGTTGTAAAAGGGTTTAGCCTACCCCGGCTCTGTTGTCGTTCTTTAGGGACCGGTTTTATTAGACGCCAGGTACCAGTGTTAGGAGCTCTCCCCTGGACCACAGTCGCCCGGAACACTCCCTTCTGAAAGGTCTTCACCTCGGGTATCAGCTAATCCTCTGTGCATCCTCCAAGTGGGGTATTCTGTTTCCTTGAGTGTCACATCTGCTATATCCATTGTGACCAATTCCTATACTGCTGTGACTGTGAGTATATACCCTGCTGCACTATCCAATTGCTTTGTACAATAAACCAGTTATTATTGCATCATAAGAATCCTCTGGTGTCCATCTTTTACTATTTGCACCACACACCTCAGCTAGTTGTAGTTCAACTACACCCTCGCTCCATCTTAATTCTCCCATATAGCAGAGGCTCACTCCTTTGTATTAAGTGTCGCAAGTAACCCATGCTCTCCATTATACTACTAGCCTGGATTTGTCCTTAAATAGGCCAAATAGGTGTTACATTTGCTTTAAACTGAGCCAGAGTTCTACTTTCATCCACTTTGACCTCATGCGTCATTTTCTGTTTTGAAGTAGGATTTTACTATCATTTTGGTCATCATTTTTAATTTAATTCTTTATTGGATTGTTAGGGGGTGATGTAGCAACGGTTGAGTTTGATTATTTTTCGTGATTCGAGATTTTTTGCGCTTAAAAAAACTCAAATTTGAGTTATTGTTTGAAAACTCGAATGTCTGGTATTTATTAAGTGCAAAAAAACCTGAAAACTCAAATGTAAATATTCGCTATCTAAAAGCTTGTGAGTTTCTTTAGAAGTCAATGGGAGTTTTCATAGGCTAAGTCAAGATTTTAGAGCTCATAAACTTGAAAAATTCAAGATATTCCAGTTTTTATTTGGACAGGGTTTCCTTATTAATAGGAAATCCAAAAAAATGAAAACTGCAGGCACTCCAGGACTTGAAGAAAAAGTATCAGGCAGTAGACTCCAAAAATTGAAATAAAATCATAAGTTTATTATACTAACACTTAATGCTACATAGCCTTACGCGTTTCATACCATATGGTAATTAATCATAGGCTGAATGCAAAGACATAGACAACAAGTATTTAAAGGCAAATTAGCCAATGGCTGTACAAAGAAAATTAAACAATCACGATATGTAATTAACCAATGGCTGAACAAAGAAAATCAACCAATCACATAATGTTGAGATTAATTGGAAGACTATCAGAGCTTAGAGATGAAAAACATTAGTGTTAGATCATGTGGTATAAAGATCTGCCACGGATATCTGAAAAAAATGTAAATACACTGTTCTCAAAAATGTATAATGTAAGTTATTGTGTTTTAACTTTGATTACGACATTTCTTGCTATGTTTAAGTTATTTACCATTTTTTATGTGGCATCTTCTAATAAAAGACCAACTTACTTAGTTTTTAACATTATAATACTTTATTTTCAAAATAACACACAATAACTTACATTATATATATAGCCAATGGCTAATTATATATTGTGATTGTTTAATTTTCTTTGTACATCCATTGGCTAATTTGCCTTTAAGGCTATGTAGCATTAAGTGTTAGTATAATAAACTTATGATTTTGTTTAAATTTTTGGAGTCTACTGCCTGATACTTTTTCTTCAAGTCCTGGAGTGCCTGCCGTTTTCATTTTTTTGGATTTCCTAAATGGTCTCCTTAAGCTGAAGGTCTGGGGCATGAGCACCCAGGCCCATCTATACTATCGGTGAGATACTAAATATACTTAAACTTATGAGCATAGTCCTATAATATTTGTATAATGTTTCCTTATTAATAATAAGCAACCGTTTGATATGCGAGCTTATTAGTTTTAGAAAAACAAACTCAAATTCACAAACTGGAAAATGAATAAATAAGCCCCTAAGTGTTATTTCTGATTGCCTTGTTATGAACAGATCAGTCATCATACCGTAATATTATATTATTGAAGAAAGAATATGAATTAGATATAAAAACAAATATGGCAGTGGCAGTTACCTTTCTCTGGGCAGGTAAAAAAGTAATTGTTAGCATGCCTTAAATCTGACAGTAGCCAAACCAATGGTAACAATGTTCCCTCTTATTCCCATTCTGTTTTTGGCACTGTAGATTAGTTCCAGATAAACTGTTATGAAAACTGTACATTTTATATAGTTATTCTGATGTTTATGACAAAACTGCACATTATATATAGTTATTCTGATGTTTATGACAAAACTGCACATTATATATAGTTATTCTGATGTTTATGACAAAACTGCACATTATATATAGTTATTCTGATGTTTATGACAAAACTGCACATTATATATAGTTATTCTGATGTTTATGACAAAACTGCACATTATATAGTTATTCTGATTTTTATGACAAAACTGCACATTATATATAGTTATTCTGATGTTTATGACAAAGCTGCACATTATATATAGTTATTCTGATGTTTATGGCTGCAGGCCACACTTTTCTTGCATATTTTTCACAAGGTTGCAAGCAAAAAGTGACTTATCTATGATGGGCATAAAATTGAACCTTGTATTGATCCTTTGTGTTGTATGGAAGCAGTCTATGCCCTAATGATACATCTGACACAAGGTACAGAAAGCTGGTGCTCCCTTTAAAGCTTGTGCCATATAAACTATAAAGGGGTTGCCCATCTTCTGCCCCTTACATAACAGGTACAATCTTAATATCACAAGCACAATTTTGTGCCTCCAGAATCAGGTGCAAAGATTAGAGTAAAAAATGGCCATTTGTGCCTGTTTTGTGGCATGTTGCCTCTTGAGTAAAGTAACTGTCACTTTTCCAGAAAGGTGTTTTTTATACATTCCCTTTGTGGTCAGCAGCCTAGGAGCCTGTGGGTTATATTTTTCTGTTAAACTATTTACCCTAGGTTAAACTGACACCAAGCAATTTGACAGTGTTCTGTTGTACGTTTCTCAGAAATCCACAGACAAAAACCTACTGAATTGTTGTCTGTTGTCCCCCATAAAGGACAAATGTAAATAATTACCTGCAACTCCCTACATAAAAATGGGGCTAACGAGTGACAAATCCAGGTGAGGTAAAGATACTATTTTGGGATACCCCAAAAAATACATAAACAGTAAGAATTATAGCAGGTTTCTGTCTCAATCACAGACAAAATTAAAGAGATGCTAGTACCTTACAGCTGCTCAAAGTGTTAGTGACACTCAGGGGCAGATTTACTAAAACTCTAACATTTCTCTTTTAATGTTAAAATTTGAATAAACCAGTTTCCATGAGTCTCTTACATTTACTAAAAAGTCTGAACTTAAAAAGTCAGCACAAAAAAAGTCACAGAAAAGTCTTGAAGATCCCAAATTTTTCAACTTGTCACACAAACCGGCACAAAAAACCCAACGTCAAAAATCTAAAACCTCTAAAGTTTCGAAGTAAAATAAGTATCTTCCAGGAAGGGAAGGGACATCTGCCATTGACTTCTACACAGTCTCAACAAGCTGTAGCTGGCTAATTGTCGGATTTGGAATTTTAGCTGTTTGGATGCTTAGTAAATCTCAAAAATGTTGCAATTTTTTTTTTCCTGTGACTTTTAGGAATAAAAATCTGACAGTTAGTAAATGGCGTCCTCAGTGTGTGACTGTGGCTGAACGGACCACTGCATATAAAAAGATATATAAAAGTATTACATGAGTTTTTTTGTTTTACTCTTTGCTTTTTGCTAATTCTTAGAGATGCCGCTTTAAAATCAGTTTCAAACATGATTTTACCTGCTGCCAAAGAAACAATATATTTACCAGATTGCGATGTATTTAAAGGAACAGTAACACCAAAAAATGAAAGAGCTTTCAAGTAATAAAAATATAATGCACTGTTGCCCTGCACTGGTAAAACTGGTGTGTTTGCTACAGTAACACTACTATAATTCATATAATAAGCTGCTGTGTAGCCACGGGGGCAGCCATTCAAGCTGGAAAAAAGGAGAAAAGGCACAGGTTACATAGCAGATAACAGATAAGTTCTGTAGAATACAATAGTGTTTATCTGTTATCTGCTATGTGCCTGTGCCTTTTTTCCTTTGAATGGCTGCCTCCATGGATACATAGCAGCTTATTTATATAAATTATAGTAGACGTTCTGAAGTAAACACACAACTTTTACCAGTGCAGGGCAGCAGCACATTATATTTTAGTTACTTTTATACACTTTCATTTTTTGGTGTTACTGTTCCTTTAAAATTTGTCCCAAAAAAATTTTTTTTTCTTTACCTGTTCTTAGCTCAGGCACAGAGGCAGGGCAGGCAGTTACTTTCACTTTCCATTTAGCACTTCCTAGATGTTACTGTACTGCTCACATTCCCCCTCCTTCTTTACAGTCTATAATTAAGTATATTGTGCATGGCCATGGGCACTAGGGCCCTTATTCTGGCATATAATTAAGATTTTGGGAGGTTGCAAAGCTTGTCTTAATAACAGTGTTTACAAAATTGCACCCACCTGCTTGCTGTGATTGTGAATTCCAAGACTGAAATATTTATACAGGTATGGGATCCATTATCTGGAAACCCATTATCCAGAAAGTTCCAAATTATGGAAAGGCCATCTCCCAAAGACTTGATTTTAAGCAAATAATTCACATTTCAAAAATGATTTCCTTTTTCTCTATAATTATAAAACAGTACCTTGTACTTGATCCCAACTAAAATAAAATGAATCCTTATTGGAGGCAAAACAATCCTATTGGGTTTATTTAATGATTTGAATGATTTTTTAGTAGACTTAAGGCATGGAAATCCAAATTATGGAAAGAAACATCCAGAAAACCCCAGGTCTTGAGCATTCTGTATAACAGATCCCATACCTGTATTAATTATATACTGTACGTAAAGTTTATTTTGCCTGACAAGCACAATAGAAAAAGATTTGAAACTATTTCTCAGGGTAATAGCTCACCTTTAATAGATAAATATTTCCATTTGTACACAGAAGTGTGAGCACTGAGTGTGAGTAGTTTCTTCAGCAGTGATGTTGTTTTTATGAAGAAAGCATCATCAAATAGTGTTGGGAGTACTGTGTCATTAGAGAATGATTCTCTATAGCAGTACTGCAACTCCTGCCCATTTGTACAAATGGAGAAATACAGAAGTAGAAAATGATTTGCACATTATAAGCGGTCTTCACACTTAATACAATGAAAACATAAAATGCATACAATATACCTGGTGTACTTTCCCTTTACATGGAAGCAAAGCATTAGGAAACATTACTGTCCGCTGTTACTAACCTCCTCGTGTTAGCATTGCAACAATTACTAATTCCACATAAGCAAACATGCAGATTTTATAAACAGAGATCCACAAGTTGAGATTTTATAGTGTGCTCCGGTCGCTCTCTCTAAGGCTATATTCCTAGGTAAACATCACTATAAAACAATCTGTCGTCTTGTGGAACCTGGCACATTTCCCAGTTTAGGTGATTAGCGTATAACTACAGAAATATTCTAATTAACTGTGCAGGGATACTCAAAGGGGAATGCGTTGAAACAGATGGTGTAGTGAGGTAGGATGTCTAGTGAAATTTGTCTTCTAACAGATTTACGAACACGGCATGTGACAGGACACCTTCATCGAGAGTAAAATTTACTGGCAATTTAGGACTCAACGTATCCCAGTCTCATAAACAGCAAGGATGACTTCATCAAATGGAATCATGCTCTACTTACCATATATCAAATAATCACAAAGGCAAAACAAACACATTAGAGTCATTTTGTATCACCATATTGCAATCCTACAATCCTTTGCACTTGCAGTCGACATCTGGATAATAAAGCCAGGCCCATCCCCATGCAGAAAGAGTCCCAATGCCAAGAGCTTATTATTAGTGGGTGAGGGATAGTTCTCAACAGATTCTCCACAAAATAATCAATGCTCAGTACAATTGAACAGATTTATTTTGAAAGAATTTTATGGAAAGCTGTGTGCAGTTAAGGGAACATTTTATGGGGACATGTACTGCATGTATACTGTTGTAATGTAACATTTTTGCAATTAACTTGATTTTCTTTAGTTAATGATATTAGCAGTTTTTACAGAAAACATGAAATGTTTCTTCTGCTCTATTCTATCCTTTCTCTAACAGTGAGTGATAGAATTGAGCAGAGAAGCTTCAACAGCATACTGAGCTATATGTTGCAGCAAAATGGTGTTTCCTGCCTATAGTTTGTCATGTCAAGAGAGGCCAATGCACCAAGAGTAATCACAAGTACTCGGGGATGAGCTAATGTTTTCGCTGATATAGATTTGCAACAAAATCTGCGTATCCAGAATGGAAAACATTTTTGGGAATTTTTAAGATAGAAAATCGCACTGTGTTTTGTTTTGCTGAAAAACTATACAATGCTTTTTTGAGCAGGAAAAAAATGCAAGAAAAGTAGAAGAGAAAACCGATCATAGATTCCAATGCGATTTCTGCAAAAAAACACACAAAAAAAAGTCTCTTGACTAATGCATTTGCCACAAAAAAAGCATAAGCAATAATGCCCATTAACTTTGATGCATTTGATGCAGAAAAAAAAATGTAACAAAAACAAGCACTGACTCTATTGCATTTGGGGCAAGAAAAAAAGACCAAAGGCAAAAAAACCTTATCTTAAAGGAGATATATAGCATAATGAAAAATATCCTAATCATGCAAACAATAATGAATACTATATGGTGCTGCCCCCTTTATTGGAGTTCCCCTAGGATCTGCTTCAGACCCAGTCTGTGTTTTTATGAGCGGTGGGCGTATTCTATTAGTCCTTGCCAGAAGCACAGCAAAAGGGGGTAGCCAATCAGAGACCTGCAGTCACATAAGAAAAGATAGGATTCAGTTCTCTATCAGGTCAGCCTAGCTGCTGATTGGTTCCTATTCTGCAGTGCAGTGTGCTGAGTGCCACCGGCTCCCCTGCGCAGCCTGGGATAGGCAGGACTGGTAAGTTGGGGAATATTATCAGCCTCAATCAAATTATTTTTTAAACACCTTCCATCTATAATTAAAAGAGTATTTCATATTGGCACATCCTTGTTTTTTACACAATGTCCCCTTTTAAGAGAGAAAGTATATAATAAATAATGATGGGCCATTTTAAGGAAACTTTTTTAAAACCAAGGATTTCACCCAATTAAAATCCCCTAAAAATGTTACACTTTAATAATCTTTAAGAGGGATTTCTAAAATCTCCATACGCTAAGCACCTATATAAATTGTTTGCTGTGATGGACTCCTGTGGAGAAGCAGTAGAAGAGAAAGACTGGAGCTTTGTGCACTGTCTCTGTATTCTTGTAAGAGAGATCTGACTTAATATTGTACCTGAAAGATCTGCAGGAGTTAAAGAAGTTTGAATCACCATGCATTGCTGTAATCTGACTATTCAGCAGTACGCTTTTCGTTACTATGATACAAAGGAATATTTGCTAACTGTTATTTGTGCTGTATGTTAACCATGTATAATTCTTTGAAATATTTCAGGTCAGTTTTCACAATTCACATTGCAGTTTGTAATGATTAAATCCAAACTGTATAGTTTAGATTCTTCTGTCATGTTATTGTCAAGTAAGGCAATCAGAAACTCAGGGGAAGTAACTAGATTCTACTTTAGCTGTGCTTCTCTGCCACCTTTAGCTTTGGACCGGGCTCCCAGCTACTTGGTGCTGCCAGGACTTATTACACAAGAATCCAGAGACTCCAACAGGGGTATGTATAACTTTTGAAAGGATCCAACATTGAAGAAGTAGGTGTAGTCAGCAGGACAGAGCCAGATGCATATAAATAACAATCTTTTTCTAAAGCACCAAGATGAGTCTGAGAGTGCAGAGCTTCTATTGACCATGCACACACAAGTATTTTATTTCACTATACTAAAAAGTATAAGTAATGTATAAGCTTTCCAGACTAATGATACTCTACGTCACCAAAGCTATTTTGTTACTACATGACTAACTACAGCATGATTTGATGAGAGCCAAGGCTTGTATTTCCACAGCAGGATTATCCATGAGAAAGGGTAGCACTGCCCTCCCCATGGGCATGATGAAAAACAAACATGAATTTCTCATCAAAGCAACACTTGTTTTCACAAAGAGAATCAAAGTAGAGGAAAACAATCCAATGACCAGTGCTAACCTTACAACATGTCAAATAAAGGCTCACACGAAGGTGCCGAGAGCAAGCAGAATTTAATCAGCTAGGCGCTGTGGGAGCTTCCCCAAAAAGTGTTGCTTGCAGAGTGCTGCCGACACATAATCACTCACAACTACAGGCGAATTACAGTTCACATCAGAGGCTCTCTGCTGGAATTCAGAGTAAGAAAAGGGCAAGTCCGACAGCCATCCAACGTCCAATAAATACAATCTTTAAAAAAAAAAAAAAGTAATAAATAAATACAAGAAATAAATCTCTCTCTAGTAGAGAGGCCACTCAGTCAGAGCTAGTGCTGGAGCTGTGTATGAGAGACAGGTGGCTGGGAAGGCAATTAAGATTTCAGGTTAAATGCTTGTGACTCCTTCTCTAGACCTGCAACTCTGTTTCCTTGAAGCATGAAACACAAGGGGAACTTATTAAACTGCTAATACACAAGGCTAGAAAGGGGTTGTAAACCCAAACATAAAATGTTGTGTATTGAAAGCAACTTTAATTGTAAGCAACTTTCCAATATACATAAATTACATTTTATAGTGAATTGATTTTAGTTATTTGTAAATGTAATTGCTGTTACATACCTTGTATCTTTTGTGACTAACAGACTCTTGCAGAAGGAGATACAGAGGCATGCAAGATTCCAGACAGATTCCACTTTCAATAGCAATGATATCTAATAATTATTTTTAATGAATGCATTATTAAAAGTTACTTAATTTAATTTGGGTTTACTTTCTGTTTAATAGAGTGCTTTCCTGGAATGGATATACAATGCTGGCACAAAATGGGATTGTTGAATTTAAGGTAGTTGGTGTATTACAGACTCTTTCAGCAAATAATGCAATCTTTTTCCTGCTGTAGAAGGCACCAATGTATGATAGGACCCCCTGGCAACAAATATTTACAGCTGAATTTGGTAATACATCCCCCTTTTGATGCGCGCTGCTTTTTATTTTAAACATGCCAGTTTTTTTTTTTCCGCCTGACAAAAATTTTGCTCATCACTAGTCATAAATCCAATCCAAAACTCAATCCAGTTTATGCTAATAGAAACTAGGAAAGTGCTAGAGCACTGAGAGGTGGCAAAAACTGTACTCTTTAGCACATATGTTTGTAAAGGGGCCCTAATGTTAGCAATAATTCATATAACAGTGTCATTGGAGCCAACAGGTAAAGGCTGTGCACAGACATAAAGAAACAGTGTATGGCAGCAGCAGGGTGTCAGAATAAGTGATGAGGTCAAGAGAAGGTAATAAAGAATGGGCAAAGAAGAAATGGATATACTGTAGGGAGGGTGGGGAGACAGGAAATAGAAAGAGTTTAATGGTGCAGAAGAAAAAAGACAAGAGAAGATGGTAGGGCAACAGACTGAAGAAAACAAATCTAAATATTCAGACATGCACTAAGGCCTCTATAAAGCATACATAACCATGTTTGCATGAGAGTCAGCTGTAGAAACTGAAAAAGCACTGGCATGTCTTGGTCTCTCTCTTCCCACAATATAGGCTATTTTTTATTGGTATTTCCCAGAGTAAATGTTTGCATTTTGGGTATCTTATTGCCAACATTTAGAGATTGTGTTTTCTTATTGATTAGTACATAAATGTGGGTAATAAAAGAAAGTCAAAGGAGGTGCTAGTTATAGATAAACATTATGTGATGGATAGGAAATTGGGACACTTAATGGAGACTCGGGCTTAACGAGGGCTTATTTGCACCTATCCAAAATGTGTTCTGTATCTTGGTCTGGATTTCTAATCTGCTGCAAGGAGTACAGGGCAGCTTTCGTCTGCCAGTGGCAAGTGCTCTTTATATGGGTGCATCTTTTAACATTTAAGCACTTGCCCCTGTTCCGATGGCAAATTATGTTGGTATCTTGTAGATAGGCTGCAAGTCAAAAAAGTTAAATCATTCAAACTAAATAATGCTAATAAATTAGCATTTTCTTCAGTCTGACTTGTTTGTTTACATTCCAAAATGAGCCATAATTCAAAATGTAGGTTTGCAAAAGATTGTCTCAGTATTACGGCAAAAATCCAATATGGTTTAATTCAATATCAGGTTCTGAAATAACTGTTTAGAATATGTATATTTGTACATACTCATGCTGTAACGAATTTTAATTTAGCTGAATTCACATCAGAAAAAAAGTAAACGTGAATAAAGTACTTAAGGATTTCAAAGGCATTGGTTCAGTCAGGCAACGAGATTTAAATAGAGAACATTCATGCAGAGAGACTTGTAAGCGGCTGTATCTGCACTAAGGGATTAAATAAAATCAGAGTAACAAACCGTTCCATGCTAAACCAACTGTAGACATATGCAGAGAAGGATTTAACCTTTGTGCTACAAAGTAATGCTTGCAGGCCTGTCTGAAAGGGGAAGAATTTAACTGGGCAGCCTAGTGGAACATTTTAGCTTCAGATGAAGACTAATGGGAAACACCAGTAGATGGGAAAAAGCATACTGTACCAGTCAAGTGAGTACATGTGCAAGGCTTCCATAGAGAACGTAACGTTTACAGCACTGCCTGTGGTGCTTTTTGTTCATACTGAGCAAAATAAATCAACATTACCAACACAAGAGAGTGCACTGCATTCCTACTGAATGAATGCTCTAAATACCGGTACATTAAAATGAAGCCCTGCATGTCCAACCATTATCAATAGTCAAAATCAGTCACTCCCAGAACAAATTCTGGGGGGGGGGGACATTTACTAATTGTGTTAAAAGTCACGGGGAAAAAAAGTTGCCCATTTTTTTTTTTAGATTTACTATGCATCCAAATGGCTAAAAATCCAAGTTCTCACAATTTGTAAGAGCTTATAAAGTAGTTGTTGGGATTTATGGCAAATTGATCAGGAACATGCCTCTCATACTGTAAAACCCATACACTGGACTTATTAAATAAAGTGTAAACCCTTAAATAAGAATGCTTTCTCTGATTCTGTTTGACCACATATTCATAATTTAAGATGACATCTCCATATTTGATAAAGAATGTGTATAAATTAATAATCAACGAGGGTTCAGCATTGAACAATATATTTTTTATAAGCATTGTGCATTAGTTGAAGTAGCAGAAAGTTCTGGTCACATTAGCCTATAACAATACCTGCCTTGGCTGGTATGACAGCTATATCTGAAAGCAGCAAGTATCAAACTTCATTATTTCTTACTGCATATGGGCCAGGTGTCAGATCTGAATATGAATAAGATCTGAATGTTAGAAATTCAAATGTGCTCCCTCTTATTTCCAGATCTGCTCATGCCTTATACACGTGCTGATGAGAGGTGCTGGCAGAGTGGATTATCCATTGGGGCCAAAAGAATGATATTGAAAGAGCCTCAAACTGATTCCCAAGGGAGCCATATACTGTAAGCAAAGACAGTCAGAGAGCTGTCTTTAGGGGGATGCAAATAGAAGTGGCTGTTCAAAGCCCCACACATTGTTCAACAGCTGAAGGGCCAAAGTCTGGATATTCATAATTTCTATACGAAATGGAGGAGCTGCAATAAAACTAAGCAAGCCTGCAACTAAGTGTGCTCACCTAGATACTCAGGGTGAGATTTGGAGCAAACAATTATATATTAATAGTTATGAGTGAATCTGTTCTTCCAAACTACAGAAAATTTGGGCAACGGTGAAAATCTGCAAAATATTGGTAGTTAATGAGCTAAGAAGGGCCTTGACCAAACTTCAAGGAGGGCCTGAACTAAAAAGGTCTGATAAACAGTGTCCTATGGGACTTCTGTTGTTCACTGAAGAAATACAGAGATTTTAACACTTCATCCGCAAGAAATCAGGGCCCTGGCAATGGCACTACTGCATCACTTAAAATTTCCAAAGATAGCTTTCAGTATTGATTTATCAGCTGCCTGCCTTGTGCACATTATACTAAACTACTAAATGAAACCAGTAAGAGTAACACCTCTACATTAACATCTGTTAAATAATATTAGAAAGCATAACTGTAGTTAATTAACACTTCGATTCATTTATTTGTGCAATACATTTTCATTACTTTCAGATTACTGAAATTATGCTAATTGTATTGGTTAAAAAAGATCATCTGGATTGACAAATCTTTCACTTGGTGAATACAGTTTAAACTGAAAAGGCACAAATAATATGGTGTATGAGTGAATTACATGCACTTTCAAGTGAATGGTTCTAGGAGGATCCTTCGTAAGAAGCAGGGAGGCTCCTTTAGTGTCGAGAATATTCTCTGCATCCACAGACAGGCCTAACACTGCCCAGCTCTCCCTCTTTTGATTGTTACATAATGGGCACAACATCACTTTATCCTTCATAGCACTTGTTTCTCAGGCATGAATAAAACACAGCATTTCCAAGGCCAAATAATGTGTTTTTCTGGCAGTAACATTGAGTTCTGTGGGAAGCAAAACTATAACAATGAGTGTAAAGCACAAGATTAACTATTTGTGTAAATTCAAATCAAGTCATTTAGGGCATTTATACTTGCTATTCTAGCCTCTCCTATGTGTTACAAAGATCATTAGCAATGAGGGGACAGAATGCATACCTGTTACTCAACATGTGTGTGTCAATAAGAAATCCTATATCCAACATGGATACATTTATTTACCCAAAAATCTGACTTGTTAGTACACCTGCACAGGGCCCTGTTACTACCAGCTGCCAAGGTATAGATCTGGAAGGAAAAATGCAATTGGCAGGGGGACATAGCTGGTAATAATAAAAAGCTTGAAGGAAAAAAAATCACTAGGACGGTACATATTTAAAGAACACTTTGTAATAATGACAACAAATGTGTTTTATGGATGGGCAAGTGAGGCGAGCAAATAAGATAAAGTTAAAAAAAGAAGCACTAGTTGAGTTATGGATTAAGCAAGAAACAGATGAAAAAGGAACTATTATTTGATCTGGTGGAAATTATGTAAAGGGAGATGCACAGAAGATCCAATTAGCCTGTTAAAGCAATAATTTGCTTACTATGGTGGAGTAAGGATAATGAGCATTTGGAGCAAAATAAAGGTGTGGTACTGGGGAGTTATGAGAAGACATAGGGAAGAAAGGTGGGTTTCTGTGGGAAAGGGTTGGGACACTGGAGATGAAAGAAAGGGAAGTGGTAAAAGCAATCTAGGAAGGGGAGAGAAGAGCACATTAGGAATAGAAGGAACAATCAACTGAAATTGTAAAGGAAGAAGCACACAGCAAAGTTATGAGTAAAGGAACTTTTATAGGGCAGAGAGAGAAGACTGGGGTAGAGTAATTTGAATGAGCTCTCACTCGGGTAAAATCCAGAAATAAGAGAAGGATTAAGGATATGGAATAAGAAAAAACAGTTGTGATAATGATATAAGATATAACTAATGCAACAAGTTATGCCTAAATAATAGCAGTACTTTTTGGTGAATGCATTTTAACCCTCCTCACTGCAGCAGTCATATCCCCATACTTCACACCCCACCCCATACTGATCACAGTAGAATAAAACTTTTAATGCACAGTTAAAAAGTTGCCGGATACACACTTCAACCTTCAGAGGACCAGACACAGTGCACTGTGCTGCCACTGCCAGACTCACTATGGGAGCAGCGGGGAAGCTGTTAGAAGGTTTACCAATAATTGGTATTATTAACAAACAATTACCTCTAAACAGTCTTTCTATTGCATGTTATATTTGTATAAAGAACAACTAAGGTGTGGAGCACTTAAATGTGCTCTATACCTTAAGCAAATTGATTTATATTCGCTTTTCCTTTAGCTTGGTACCTGGGACACCACAGATCTACTGGTGAGACAGTTTAACACATACATATTTCCTGTTTCATGTGGGGATATTTTTCTTTCTGTGTCACCTTTTTATTTTATATTGTAACACTGGAGTAACTCAGTATCAGTGTAATAAGCAGCTCATACCAAGCAGGGATTATGTTTACTACATCTTGTGCAGTTAGAATAAGCAAAGTAAATGCCTGATTCTTTGCCATGGGTTACTGTAACGCATCAGTGTTAAAGCACCAGTATATTGAAAGATGATGACCTGAAAATACAAAACTACACACGAGTTATGAAGTCCCACTGACAAATTAGTGCTTGACTAGCAGCCTTTTTAATTTAAGAAATGCATTTTAAGTATAAACAATTAAATTTATATAGCAACCAATTTGCTCACAGGATAGAGTTAGAGGAATATCCTACCTGCTCTGGATAACAGGACCATGCCGCACACAGACAAGAGTGGCAGTTGTATATTTATCTCCATTTTCCATCTGTCTCTGTACCTTCCACTGTTCAGTGTCAGTCACTCTCACATACAGTATTTTAGCACCAAGTGCAGTCTTAACCCTGAAGAACAAAAGCAAATAATTAAGACAATTGTACAATGTGAATATACCAAGTGACATATACTGCAAAATGCAGTAACAAAAAGCTTATCATATAGTGTGCACTTGGGTTTTGGCCTTGTACACCAGCCCAAGGTCAACATAAGGAACCCCCTTTGAATGTATAATACTTAGACCAGTAAGAGACAAATTTACCTTTGTTAGTACAAACCCAACAAGGACCATTTTATTTCATTTTAACCTCTGAAACAGGATCTGTCTAAATATCCATCTAAAAACTGCTTCCAAGACTCTTCAAAGAGCATATTTTCCATGCTGATATAACTGAAAAATAAGTCCCAATGCTGTTCTATGGGATCAGCCATGTGTCGGTAGAGACACATTCTCATGCATGTTGCTGAGTGTTTACCCAGTGACATCCGTTTTGCTGAGAAAATGCTTTCTGCCTAGAGGTTAGTACTATAATTGAGTTAAGTGGATCAGAAAGAACCTTCTGACATCTTTAACAGTGATGATACTGAGGCTCACCTGACTGCATTTACAGTGTCGGATGATAACAAGTAGGGGATTGTGTCTCTCCAATTAAAAATGCCTGCCTGGATCCAGCCTAAAGGAAGTATAATTGTGTATATAAACTATAAATACTAGGGCTCATTTCTTAACATAGGTACTAAATTACCAAACAAAAAGTGTGGTGTTCCATAGCAACCAATCAATAATGGCTTCAAGCAACTTTACTGGCACAATTCAGCCTATCTTTCTATATCATAAAAAAGAACATGTGGTCTTGAAACCCTATTTAAAGGGATTAGCACTGATGTACATAATGAGATTATCTTTGAATAACGATGATGATAATAACCTGCTAATCATCTGTTAATCTAAACACACTAGGATTGTTTACTATTCTATTCTGATTATTTTATCAATTATAAATTATTCAAGTGTCCCTACTTGATCTGCTTGCCCCCTTTTTAAACATTTTACATCTATATCATCACCATTGAAAATATATACCCTTTGCATTGTTTTAAGTGACTGACTTAAACTGACTTTGAATGCAATTTCAGACTTGTATAAGGCTCCCTTATTCAAAAAATGTTCCTTTTCGC
This sequence comes from Xenopus tropicalis, assembly GCF_000004195.4. NCBI lineage: Eukaryota > Metazoa > Chordata > Amphibia > Anura > Pipidae > Xenopus > Xenopus tropicalis. Next base: position 159,831,495 of record NC_030677.2, read on the forward strand.
CTCCCATATCCCATCCATAATTTGAATATCCACTAGCAAAAAACATTCAAGGGACATGGGGACATGAACTGCCAGTACTATGGCTAGTAGTAAAAGTATGTATGTATATATATATATATATATACTTTGAAAAAGGCGAAACGTTAGTCTTCTCAATAAACACCAGATTAATTCTATAACTCCTGTGAGTGCGGATCTCTTCGCTGCTGTATCTAATTCTTCACTTGGACCTGCACCCAGGCTATTGTGACCCGACTGACGTGAGTGCCGGCTCTCTCCTGATATATATATATATATATACTGTATATGTAAACCTCATAATCATAAAAATATGTCTTTTTCCCTTTGTATTAATCTGATAGCAATATTAGAGGTTCACATACAATGATTCTACTTTTGCTCTTTTCTCTGCCATTTGTGTTGCTTATTAGTTATAGATTTACTTTGAATGTTTGTATTCCATTAACAAATGGCTGGTTCCAACAAACAGCTGAGCCCCCTCATTCTCTCTGCTATGTTGAGAATGTTTATCAAATAAATTATGTAGCTTTTGGGTAATTGTTGATAATCTGAGTGCCATATATTCAACCTTTATTTCCAAGTTGCTTTGCTCTTTGCTCCACGCTTCTGCTAATACTGGCGTCTACATTTCTCTGCTTCTTTAGTTCTCCATCTTTCCCCCATCGCCGCCCTCATGCCTTGGCAGGAGACCGCAGTCTATTTAGCATATTTATAGGCATGCCTGTGTTGACAGCTTACATTTCCATAATACATTTAAATGAGGATGACTGTTTGGATTTTGTAATCTTGCTGCAGTCACCCATGATCTGCCTTAAAATAGCAGTACCACTATCTTATCAACTTGGTTATGCTACAAAGTTCCCTGTGAAAGCAGCATCTCACATGCTTTCGGGATACCTTAAAGCACAGTTATATCACTCTTTATTGGCCACATTAGTAGGGAGTATATGCGCTACCATTGCTGCTGCATTAATATCAATATAAAAGTGATAATGATTAAAAAAAAAGATTAAGTGTTTTCAGAGGTGTTAATTATTGGCATCTATCTCCTCTAAAACCTAGTTATTGATGAACTAGCATGCTCAGTAAGGGATCATTTCTCATTGTAAAACCTAATTATTGATGCACTAGCATGTTCAGTAAGGAACATTTATCAGCCCAGAGCTAATGCTAAAGTTAGAGTTCAAAACCTTATCATCTGTCATGATGATTTGCCAATGTTTTTTTCTAGAGGGTATTTCTTGGTTTGATAATTTGCCATTTGACTTTATCTGAGTCACAGGAGCTCTATAATAATGTCATGTTTGACCATCGCTGTCCAGCAATGTGACACTGAAGGCAAGTGGTGACAGTTAATTTAAGGGTAAAGAGTTTGAAGAAGAGCACTTGATATGCAATATAATAACTGGTGTGCTGCAGTGTCGCAATGACCATCATTTCATACGTTTATTCTTCAAAGGTTAAAACACAGAAAAATAATGTGAAAATTCCATTTCCTCAGTCTAAGTTTAATAAAAAAATAAATGCAAAATGCAGCTCTGTAATCATAGATTCCTCGCCTGTTCCCGAGGCAAAAATTAAGCCACCATGAAATGTCCTTGCTGACAGATAAAAGAAGGGAGCAGTCAGAGTTTCTAGACATATTCACCAATGTATGAAACTAAATTCAAATATGCCAAAACAAACAACTCCCTGTACAAATACATTTAATCTCCAATTTGCATCACATAACTAATAAACTTGTGCATGCCAAGCGCTCATCAAATGTTTTCTTCATTTAGTATAAATATTTTAGCAGGAAAGATGCAGGGATCAGAAAGCTGCTTTGGGCAAAACAGACATTTAAAAACTGTTGTCTAGCCCTTAACCCCTTGAGTGCCAAGAAATATGTCATGCTTCGCCCATGGCCCTTACAGTATCTTCAGTGGATCACTTATCACAATGCACAGATTGCTTGGTGCCAGAGGCTTTTAAAGGAAAACTATACCTTTAGAATAAAACTGAACAAACTAATAGTTTATATCATAAGAATCTTTCCAAATTGAAATATGTATATCAGTATTATTGCCCTTTTACATCTCTTCCATCCACCATCTATCCACCATTTTGTGATGGGCTGTGTGCTCCCTCAGAGATCACCTGACAGGAAATAATGCAGCTCTAACTGTAACAGGAAGAAGTGTGGGAGTAAAAGGCAGAACTCTGTCCATTAATTGGCTGATGTGACCTAGCATATATGTGTGCCTTGGTTTGTTTGTGTGCACCATGAACTGTATGACCACAGGGAGGGGATCCCTTAGTGCAATAAAACTTGAATTTTTCACGTAAAAAAACCCACAAATTTTCTTAAAGCTGTCAAAGAATTCTATGGGAGTTGTCCTAGGCAAATTTTAACAATCTATTTATTTTTCAGTTTTTTTTTATCATTTAAAATAACACGAAGAATCAAGGAACTTGTAGTTTTTGTGTTATTTTTGTTTTACGTCAGCATTTTAATTGATTCATGCGTTTTCAATTCGGATCTTTTCATAAATCTTTTCCATGGTTTTAGTGGAAATGAGTTTGTTGATAAATGGATCTCTATGTGTGCCCTGTCACTGGGTTAAAGGTTCCAAATGTCCCTGTCAAAAGGTTTGAAGACAGAGGGCAAATACTTTCCCTTTTTCCGAAGTCATTTAGGAATTTGGGGTCCCTAAATATTTAGTTTTATCTTTGAGTAACATGGGCGTAAGCCTTAATAAATACCTCCTGTGCACACACACAACATCGTTTTCCAATACATTGACAAATAGGATCCATGAAGTTTGGGCATTAAGCTACTGATCAAAGCCCACCTGGTAATTATCCACAAATAGAGAAATGATACAATACATTTTTGAATAGGAAATGGTTTTGGCTGGTGCTTTTCAGAATCTGAAGGCAGCATAGTTTTATAAACAAAAAGAAGGGCCATTATCACAGATGAAAAGCTATTTTAACGTAATAGCTTCTCCAGTACATTTTCTGTCTGTGGAACAGACATGAAAAAAAACTGACAAGAAAACAAGCTGTAAAAACCCAGCAGATAACACTTGCTCTTCACATTGAAGAAGCCTTTTTGGCACTAACTGAAAGGATATGACCATTATTTGATAAAAAAAAAAAACAAAGAAAAGAAAGCAGGTTAGATCAATGATAGTCATTTGCCTTTTAGTCTCATTTACTGCATTTATTTTTGTATTATTTTATATGCAACAGGGCAAAAAAACACATTGATAAATATTCTAGCAGATTCACCCAGCATGCTGAAACAAATATATTCTAGTTACATTGGGAATTGTTGCAGCCTCTTCAGCTCACATTGTCTCTCTTTACAACAGGTAGTCTGCCAAATGTATATAGCTTATCCCAAAGCAGATGGAGGGATGTGGCATCCAGAAGGTTTGCAGCATATTAAGCATACTGTAATGCCACAATAAGATAGTGTGGAGGGGGATGATGCCTGCAACGGGCTAACGATATAAAGCAGATAGCCAAACTGCTGTGACCACTGCCAAAGCAGATGACCTTTACCTATACTAAAACTAATGTAGAATTATAAGTCTGCCCTGGCGCCCTGTTCTAAGAAGAAATGATCTTATATTGAGCGTTTAATGATGGGATAATTTTGGCAGAAGCCACAGGAAGGAACATAAAGGACACTGGCTAAGCTGATGCTGGTATTTTCCACGAACCTGAGCTGATTTTGAACTACAGTGACCAAGCTCATCCTAAAGCTCTTGGCCATCAGTAGATACAGCGAGTGGAGAAGAATGTACAACTGTCATGCCTCTAGTTTATTATAAGGCTTTTGCACTGTATGTATATACTTATTTTCAAATATGGCTGAGGGGGGAACCTTGTAAGTTTGTAACCAGCTCTGTCTCCATAAAGCAAATGAATATACCTAGTAGTGTGAACTTTTTTCTAAATATTCTATCTATTTGCTTCGATGCATATTATAAAGAGTTTATTTCATTTTACACTAACAATAAATAATGTAATGATAAATAATTGTTTAGAAATTATAGTGTTCAAATTAATGGCAAATATTCTTATTGGTTTAGATTTCCAAAGCAAAAGCTCTAGGTATTTACACATCAGACTTATGCTGAACTTTATGCCAACAGGATACATTTCATTGGGCTCAACTTTCTAACCCCCTAGCATAAAACAGGCAGAGATATAATTACCATCTGATATTCACACAGTTCATTTCTCATTGCAAGTGCCCACCCAGAAGGCTCTGAATGGATAAATTACACAGAGCTGTTTGTTTCACTGGGACATCCTCCTATCTTATCTACTGTGAACTCCAAGTGGGTAATGCAATAAACAGTTTGCAAATATAATTATAGATACTTTTTATTATACACCCCTGTTTCAGTACTGTTCCTACAAGTACAGGTGGTACTTATTGATTTGGGAGTGTAGTATTTTCACTCCCTTCAACTAGTGGGGGATTCTTCCTTGTTCCATGTGATACACTTCCTATATGCTGATGTAATAAAAGACACAAAGTGTGCCCATGTGCAGGAACCTACTGCAAACAATAAGATGCTTGTTTTTAAACAGGTAACCAGTATATGGTACCTGATGATTGGTTGCTATAGGTGACTAGACAATGTGCAAATGTTTTGCCTTTTATTACATTACCTCCTAGTTTGCAACCCAAACCATTTACTCATTTATATCTTCTGACCACTGTTGCAAGTAGCAGAGAATAAAACCCCCGTCCACAACCACAGATTGATTTCCACTGGGGGTAAACACAGGGGCACAGTTTGACGTATGTGAAGCCAAAGGGCACTTTGATATCAGTGGAAAATCCATGCCAATCAAGCAGAATTTGTATCAGTAGAATTAGTGCTTCCTCCTGCCTGATTGCAAGACTCGTGTCTTACTTCTCTGCCCTAGTTCCCTTCCTTGAATGATTGGTGAAGATACAGACATTCTTTCTGAAAAATAGAATAGCCATAGACACAGAAGGCAACAGAGATATTTAACACATAAATCCCCTTATGCAATAAAAGGCACTATGTTTGCCCTGTAGCAGTAAACCATAGCAACCAATAAGATGTGTGCTTTTAAACAGGTGCTCCTGGGCAAACATTTTATTACATAACCCCCATAGAAACAATATTTTTATGGCTTTATATTATATAATTGTTCATATTTGCTTCATTAAAGTCTTTGCTTCCCTATTATTCCCTACACTGTTTAGTAGGCTTTTATAAACACTGCACAGCTGTTACCAGACTTTCAAGGGTTAAGTTATATGGGTATATGGGTTGCATATGCACAGTCAAATCCGAAGCAGAGAAAATGAGTGTTGCAGTTGTACTATAACTACCTACCCCTACTCTCTAAACACTAATTAATTGCCCATGCAATGATTTGCTAAATGCCACTAAAGCCTTGGTAGCTAATAATTACACATTTATTTTGTCCTTTCTGAGTCAAACAAAAATTAGACACTCTGTAATGTGTTATTTGAAGTAGCTTTTAATTACAGAGTAAGAGCCAGAACTGGCATGAAGTGCTAAGCAGTAGAAGAATAATGGGAAATGTTGATCCTGGAGGAAATGGGAATTAAAGACTTGATTGATCTTATTCCACTGGGCTTGTACAAAGAAAGCGGCATAGATGTATAGCAGGCTTTTAATACAAGGTGGCAACCACAAACCACTGGCAATGTCATGGAAGGCATCATGGAAGTTAAGGAATAAGGGATTAGAGATTAAGGGATTGTATCTAATATGCTGATAAAATGGATGGGAAAAAGGTCTTTTAGAGACAACAGACCCTTAACCTTAATCAGGTAAATAAGCAAATACAATTTTTTTAGAGGCTGCTCATTAATGCAAAATGTAACCACTCTTGGTTAGACTGGGCCAGCAAGACACCAGAAGAAACCCTACTGAGCCCTGGTCCTTGTGGGCTCTGCTGCCCAAGGCCTGCTGCCTGCTTGGTTACTGCCCCCACAAAACGAACATGGGGAGAGGCCCTTAGCTGACAGCCCATAGCGGGTCCCAAATATCCCATTCTGACACTACAAATTTGATCAGTACGGAAGGTTTTTTAAGTCAAAGAGTAGCAATAAAACCTTTTCAATTACAAGTGTCATGTCAGCGGCAATTTAGGGGTCCTGAATTAATCTTAATTGAAGTATAATGGCAGCAAGAGGGAGAGACTCAGGATCACCAGGTATGCTCTCATATCTTAATTAAGAACTAAGTGGACAACACCAGCACAGTTGATGTGATAAGACCTCTTATAGTCTGTTGAACAGTTACGGATTGGTTCTTATTCTGCCTTACTGCATATGATGTACATGTTGTTTGAGTTATAAGTGATAGTTATTGGTGCCTCCAAACCACTTTTCTGAGGAAAATAAAATGTACCTGCTATTACGTTCTAGACAGCTAAATTTATTAACACATTGTACATTAACTGGCAATCACACTCCTGGCGAAACGGACACCTTGGATGTTGCTCTCTAATGTAAAGCAAAATGCTCAGTATGATTATAACCTTGCACATTGTTCATAGCAACTTTTGGGACCTGTGTGACTGCAGAATGTTTTTAGGTGCATAATATTTTTATTTTCAGTAAGACATTATATTACATACAATGTGCCCTGTACAAATGGATTTAAAATAGACCCTGCTATTTCAAGTAGACAGAGGCTCAAAATGCCCCCCCACAAGCACAATAATAATGACTGTCTATGGCATTTTACAGAAGCCCCTCTGGCATTTGCCAAAATCCATAGATTGCCAGTCTGGGCCTGTTGCCATGTTTTTTCACACTTTGAACCTCGTTTCTACCATGCTAGAGAGCAAGAGCATAAACCTAGTGGAATAAGTGTGCAATTGTGAAAAACAATCCAGCATGTGTCTGTGTTTTGCCTTATCAATGAATACAGTGCTTCATGTGAGGCACAGGCTGGGGGAGGCTTGTACATATATATATTAGATAAGCTTTTAATATTTCGAAGCAAGTTATATTAATATTTAATTTCCTAGTGGGGTACCTATTCTCTCCACACACACCATCACAGAGAAGTTCAGGCTTGTCCCATGTCAGCAGATAAACACTGCTGTAAAAGCAAAGTAATATAGAAGAGTATTTTTATCCAAAAGAATGATTTCTTACATAAATCAAACAATTTAACAGTGAAGCTCACTACATCATCTGTCTTATTCACAACAAAATGCAGGAAGAACACTTTGCTATGTTTTATTGAAAAAATACTTTCTTCAAGGTGACTTTAGAGGCTGTGTTCTATACTGAGCAGATCCAGCATGAATGCAAGTAGCCTTTTGTCTCCAGAACTATTCTACATTCTCAAGGGATCCATAGTGATATTAAAGCAACAACTGCAAGCACTCATTTGCCTGGACTGAAAAGCCATTCACTTGAAGCAGCAAGCTTATGAAAAGAACTCCGAGTTCCTTCAGACCCAGCTACAGCATCAATCCACACTGGGATTTTATGCATCATAAAATTCCCCTTATTTATTAAAGAAGCAACTGTGTCATTCGCACCATTCATTCAAACTTTGTTGAATACATTGTTTTTGCATGGTTTGGTTTTAAACTTTACAGCCATCAAATACAGCATGGGTGCTTGTGGGGAAACATTAACCTAATTCCAGCTGTGCCCCCTTTACACTATCCCATCCCCAGCAGGGACAATATAGAGGTGTCCATAGATCTGCTCTCTAAACACCCTTAATGGCACCATGTAAAACAGCTATGTATTTGAACTGCAGAATGTGGGCAATAGCATTTTTGAAGTTTTTGATAGGGTACAAACAAACAATGTTACACAGAAAAAAAGACAGGAATTGCCCTCATAATAGCACTGTTGCTGCCTAATTAATCAAGCTGTTGATATTTTCCTTATGGAAGAATGACATTTTAGGCACTTTTATAAGGGAGACTTATGTAATAATATTTTCCTAATGTTAGATAGATTGTATCTAAGACATCTAGATAGACTGTAACCTCTGGTGGAAGAACTTCATTCCTACTGGGTATTGAATCTCCTTGCACTTCCAATTTATAGAAACAATATCCCTGTGTTTATGACTAGTAAAGCACTGCATACATTTGTTGTGCTATATAAACAAACAGAATGCAATACAAATCAACCTTTTGAATTGAAGGTTTATTGAAGATAAATCACTTATATATCACCACTATTAAATAAACTAAGATGCAAATAAATTGTAATATGAAATGTTGATTTCAACCAGAAATAGGAAAGACCAGACTGCTCCCACAGGTTAATTGTGGGGACAAATCCAGTGATTCACAGGAAACCTAAATTATAAATAAATATTGTGCATAAAATCCTCTAGTGAATACACTAGAGGATTTTATGCACAGTATTTATTTAGAGTTAGTAATTGGTTTTGACTATGGAACATAGATTGATAAAGCATCTATTAGTGTGAAACGATTATTATTTTTCTGATAAGGACTAGTACTACATCCTTCACTAAAATGAATGAAAAAGTCTTCAGAAGTTTCTGTGATGGTTACTGTTATGTACTGTACATGCTATGTGCTTAATACTGCTTGTGTTAAGAAAAATCATTGCAATGCTTGACATAAGGGGATAAAGATCTAAGCTTTTGATGAGCTAATTGATGTCAGAAAGAGCCATGCAGACTAAGAGACAGTTTCCTTTTGCCTACACCCCGGTATGCGTGTGGCTCTGCTGTAAGCATTTGCTGAATTTGCTGTGTGCAATAAATCACACCTACATCTCTCCCCCTACGGCTCTTGCAGGTGTGGATGCTGCTGGCTCTTTCACTCTTGGGGGGCTTCAACCTGAAGGATCTGTCTGTTAGTTTTACAGTTCACATACTCACAAGTTGACAAGTGTGACAACTGTTTTCATCCATCGAGCATGAATTTGGACTTCTGCCACAATCAGCCCACGAGATACCTTCCCTGGGATGTGCTCAGCTAATTATTTGTCAGCCCAGCAAGAACATATGCAGTTCATGGCTGTTTGTTGTTCATTATCATCTAGATGCAACCCTTTAGCTGCCAGTAAACAGAGTACTCATGAAACAAGGTACTTTTTGAAAGCAGTAAATATGGAGGAATGAGAAAGGCCTGATGGTTAGTGATGAGTGAATCCACGTGTCCCGATGAGTGTCCCAATTGTCTTTGCTGAAAAATTTGTGAAGATTCGCAAAACGGCGAAAAATCGAAAGATTCTTTTGTCACCCACGGCTATTCTTTTGACGCCCGCGTCTATTCTTTTGACGCCCGCATCTATTCTTTTGACTATTTTTTCTATTCTTTGGACGTGTGGTGAATTTTTCCGCAGCAAATTTTTTCATCCATTTCGTGAAACAATCCGCCAATGGCGAAACGTGGAAATTTGCTGTGAATCCATGCCTGGCAAAACATTTCGCCCATCACTACTGATGGTCCTAACAGATAGCGAAACAAGTCATGCCATCGCTATTTTTGATATGCCCAGATGCAATGCAGTGATTTTTCTTGTAAAGAAAGTAAAATTGCAGGGTGCAAGCGTGACGCCATCAGGAACAGATGCGCCTGACCTGAGCTCCATATCCTGGCCCGGTATATTTAGCTACTTCTAGCTATAATTGGACCAGCAATGAACAATTCATCCTCCTCTTACCACCTACAATATAATGGCACCCAAATGACAGCAATTTTTAAAATCGGTCTTTACTATTACATTACAATATCAATATGCCAGATACAGAAATATGTACCAGCTCTTCTCCAGCCAAGACTCCAGTTCCCACAATGCCTTGCATGTATCTGTTATTCTTTTTTCATTGGTCTGTTAATCACAGACCAAGGCAAGGCATTGTGGGAACTGAATTCTTGGCTGAAGGTAAAGCTGAATACCGATAATATGAGTATGGTATCAGTAGTCAGGAAAAGGAGAGTAGGGAATTGCAGAGGCAGAAATGGCTTTCAGTTGAAATTTACAAATAAGGTAAAATAAAATAACATAATTGAAAGTTATTTATATTAGAAAGTTTTGGGAATTACGTTTTTCTTTCACACTTTCTATCAGGTGGAGATACCCAATAATACAGAGAAATGAACCCTAAACTGTTTAAAGCATGCTTTCCATTTTAATTCAATACTGTTGTGTATAAGTGTATAAGGAGCATAAATAGGTATGCACTTATCCAGGATTTGGTTTGGATAAACAGCCTACTATAAGTTAGAAAATGAAAGTAAAGATCTGATAGTTATGGGAAACTGCATTGATGAGGTTTAGCACTAATGTTCTTAAATCAGTAGCAGTGTCCAGATTTTGGAACTCCATTTTTAACTATTAACTTTAAAAGGTAAGAGACCTATTCTTTGAAATATTTTAGTTGGTCATGTTTTAGTTGCTCATTTTCCATTTGGACTATCCAAGTGCTCCCTGGTTGTTACAGCTGCACAACAAAAATGAAAATGATTCAAAAAACATTAAACATAAAGAGAAATGTTATCTTAGAATAAATGATAGGGGCTATTGATCTGACTGTATCACGTGATAAGCTGATTGTACTACTGAAATTTGGAAGTGCAATATTTTTTATTTAATAAATGTTTATCATCCCAATCTGTCTTCTTGAAAGCCCGTGATTTTACCCAAGAACCCAAGGGAATTCCAATTTCTATGCTTTTATATTATATGACTACCCAGGCCTTCAACACAAATAGCATGGCATTCTACTTTTCTTTGTGCAGTTAGAGCTTTAGTTGCTTAACATACAATAAAAATGTCAATGGGGCATGGTTTCAACACCTGTACATGGTTGTCTGGCTATGATGCATTTTCTGGTTTCAGTAATTTCCCCAGTGAATTATCGGTAACAGCTTGTCTCAATGGAGATGTTAGTTGTGACTATTTCTCCTGGTCTAGCTTTGATGGACAGTAGGTTGGAATGTGATATATTGCAGCATCTTTGTTATTGCTTTTATGCCATATCAGTGATAGCTGATATTGGTAAAAAAAAACTATTTTAATGTTGAAATGGGAGGTCTGAGATATTGGGTACAAAACTGCTACATTTTAAAATAAGCATTAATCTGACACTGACTAGTGACAATAAGTACATTTTCTTTCATTTGATTTATAGTTTCCATTGTTCACAAATCTGTAATCTTTAAGCCAAAATCGGTGTAAAGTGGGTTGTATAATGTATAAATCACATTTTTTAATATCCTGTCAAAGTAAATATAGAACAACTGGACTTGCTGAGTAATCATCACTGAAGAAGCTGCTCGGATGAGTATTGAAATGTCTTCAATCATAAATCTACAGCAACTGGACTTTCCGAGTAACTAGTTCTACTAGATATAGCCTGACCTGGATGAAAAAAAACCTTCATAGACACATAGGGATTCGAATCCCGAATGGGAAAAATTTGGATTGGAAACGAAAATTTCTGAAGATCGCAAATAAAAAAAAAATCGTATTAGTCACGATAATATTGTATTGGCGATCCGAAAGTCACGAAATTTTCGTACCGAACGATTGTAAACAGGGGCAAAACCTATCCGATTTTTTCACACTAAAAATACAGAAAAGTCGCACAAGTTGTGAAAAAGTCGCGGAAAATACATTTGGACCGATCGAACGAACGCTCGGAGCGTTCGTGGAAAAGTAAATGTGCCCCATAGACACACATATATATATTTATATATATATATAATATTGAGATATATATGAATATACTTTTCTCTGTATTACTATTGTTATTATTATTTGTAACTTTTCATCAGAGCTACTGTTTTTTCTTCTATACAATACTTTTCAAGAAAGCATCAACATTTTATCTGGAATTCTTGCTTTAAGGTAAGCCAAAAGATATTTGCAAGACGTATTAATCAAATGTTCATTGCAAAAAATCTGGTGGAAAAAAAAGTTCTTATGATGAACCAAGGGACATGTTGTTTCCCATTTAGCACTTACCAAATGATCAAATGTTCTAGGAACAGGCTGCTTTCTCTGTATATTACACAGCTATTGAGCATCTTATTTCATTACATTAGACCTATTTGACTTTATTTGCAAACTCTTCAGGGCTGCAGATGAAGACATTATGGTGCTTCTCTCCTGTGTACTTGTTTGCCAGTTAAGTCAGTAAGTGGATAATAATATTCTGTTTTTTTCAGTCTCGGTATTCCGTGGCAGCAGGAGCCTGGTCAGTCTGACAAATATAAATTATTCATTTAGATCAATTTACAAAGTCAGTAAAGTTCCCAGGAGGGAGAATCATGTTATTTCCAAGCAAATGGGGACTGTAAATAAGCAGAGGAGTTTGGAATATCTATATAAGAGTGGCAGTCTATTCTAACAATGACAATAATATAGTGTTGGTGCTTTATAAATAACAGGAAATAAATAAATTATACATCATTAAACTTATCATTACACCAATTAAACTAAATATACCATAACCTATACCAGCAAACAGTGAATCTTAGGATAACAATAGCCTTTAATATTATGCTCTTACAGCATAATCTGTAATTACAACATCACTAGGAACGGCATTCCCCAACCCCACTGCCCACACAGTGAAGAATCACCTACTCTGCTTTAAATGAAAGTTCAGTTGCTCAAGTCTAAAGGGGAGGCCTCTGGTGCATTGATCATTTCTATGGGAAAAAGAGTCCCCCACTATCTGTCTATAATATCCTCTAATGTACAGGTATGGGATCCATTATCTAGAAAGCTCCGAATTACGGAAAGCCTTTCTCCCATAGACTCCATTTTAATCAAATAATTCAGATTTTTAAAATTGATTTCCTTTTTCTCTGTAATAATAAAACAGTACCTTGTACTTGATCCTAACTATGATATAATTAATCCTTATTGGAGGGAAAACAATCCTGTTGTGTTTAAAAAATGTTTTATTGATTTTTTAGTAGACTTAAGGTATGGAGATCCAAATTACGGAAAGATCCCTTATCCGGAATACCCTTATACCACACAAAACATTGGAGGAATTACATTCCTCCCTGATTAGACTATGGGAATCCAAGTATCCAATATCAACAGGCAATGACAGTTTCTGAATATAAAGACAAATTTACAATATGAAAAAAGAAACTGAGAGCTGAAATAATAAAATGTTAATAGACCAACAACATTAAGATATGAAGAAACATTTATTTTAATTTACTTTCCAGTTAAAGCCAAAGTCCTCATTTTATTGCAGCAAATTTGCTTTCCCCCGTCTGAATGCCGACACAGTTCTTTTGTACAAACAGTAGTGCAACCCATTCAGAGGCAGCTTACAATAAAAGCTTTAGCTAATACATATTCATGGCCTGATCCCAAGGGCCCATCTATCTTAAAGACTATTGTGTGTTCTGGAGCTAAAGTTGCATTTTCAGAAATGCACACAATGTATATTTATGTAAGCACCACTAAAGCTGTAATCACTAAGCACTGTTTCTAGTGATAGTAGAAGCCACGAAGAAATATATTATCCCTATGTTACAGAAAACATTGTGTCCATCTGTATTGCGGGGGATGCCTTCATGTACATTTGTAATGAGGGATGTCTTTTTATATTACCATTGACACATATGGGACTGGTTTAATACTCATCATTATTTTTACCAAGACATAATGTAAAAAAACTAAGATGACTTGCAGCATGTCATTTTTTTTAAATGCTGCAGCAGTTCCAGAGCAGAAAAAAAATGGTTACTATTGTTAATCCTCACTGTAACTTGCAGCGGAACTTTAACAATTAGGATGTGTGTTAGAGCTCAGTGCAACTGCTAAACTGACCTCAACCCTACATCCCACTGAACTGAATGCGTTTGCAATGACGGCATCTGTTTACAGCATAGTGTTAATTATTTGGGAAAAATATCAAACTCCTGGCCATCCTTCTGGATTCCCCAATCCAGAAGGATTCCTGCCACATATACAGGGTTAGACTGGGCCACAAGGGCCCTTCCACCTTCCCGCAAGCCAGCTGTCCCCAGCCACCACCACCCCCTACTCTGCTGTTCCTGTGGAATATATGGGCAAATTATATTTTTAATAGCAAGTAAGTAGTGCAGGGGAGCTGGAATGGTGGTGGCTGAGGGCAAAGTGGTAGTGGAGAGCAGCGGTGGCTGGGTGGTTGGCCCTTGAGTCAGGTACACAGTGGGCCCCAGGTACCTCATTCTGACTCTGTGCATATGTCATACTATAGACGCATATGCCTATATTCACCCACACACAGATTTCTAAGTCTGTATATTTGACAATTAACAGTTTAAAAAATCAGTAAACCACTGCCTTTTATTTGAAAAGAATAAAAATTCTGCTGCGTCTGTCAAATACTTCTTTGTTTGCAATTATTTACAAGCCTTAATAGCGTGCGGAAATGAGAAAGACGTGTTTCTCAAGGACTTGTTAAGAAAAATAAATTACATCTGTCACAACATTTCTCTCGCTCGGTACGAATGCGCAGTGACAGAGGATAACAGCTTTCTGTGGTGTAACAGGACCAAGATCATTACAATAAGAATAAGATTATTTGTTCCACATCTCAATTCTCCACACAAAAGATCTTAATGACTTGTCTTCGTAGAGAACTTCCGTGCCACAGAAATCCAGCACTTGATTGGGAATTGATTTTATATGCAAAATAAATACCTAAAGAGCACATTAGAGATAAAAACGATAACGTGCTGGCAACTTCTGTACGTGTGGTAAAAAAAAATAGATTGTTCTTTGAAGATCGAGTAACGTTCCAGAAGAATACCAGCAATCACTACCTTTTCTAAATATCTGGCTTGAGCCTGAAATAAAGGCCTGGAATGATTCCCCACTGAGAAATAAAGTAACCCAAGTCTATTTATGTTCACAATAGAGTGGAGAATTTTTAGTCTTTAAAAAGGAAGAATTTAAAGGTGATATACACCCTGTTTAGTAACAGGATTTATATTCCTTTAATATTGAGTATACAAAACAGTAGCTCTAGCAACCAATCAGAATGTGTTTGTCATTAGTAATACCTAATTGTGGATTGGCTGCTGTCATTTACTCTTCCGGAGTCAGAGTTAATTTTTTTTTTCAAATCAATGAATCAACATAGGATGTTGCGCCATAGCTGTGTGTAAAGAAACCCCCAAAAGGCAGCAACTATGCTGCAATGAAGAAATGTTCCAAATTTCTAAACAACTCTATTTACAAAAAGGACTTACATATTTGAATGAGCTTAAAGATACAGGTATAAGATTAGGGTTGCCACCTGTACGGTTTTACCCAGACAGCCCATTTTCAGAAAGGCTGCTTGTGTGGAAACTACCTGTCTGTATTTCCAAATTAGGATGTTATAGCCCTGGCCCCTGACGACACCGGCCTGCTTAATAAACATCACACACTTTGCCCATGATGTCATGCCTATATAGTATCTATTATCTATAATGCTTGGGGTCTGGGGTTTTCCAAATAAGGGATCTTTCCGTATTTTTTTTCACCATACCTTATATTTGCTAAAAATTATTTAACCATTAAATAAAGCCAATAGGATTGTTTTGCCACCAATATGGAATCACGCAGCTTAGTTATCATCAAGTACAAGGTACTTTTATGTTATTTAATAGGAAAACTAAATTATACAGGTATGCATACTTCCCAATATTTGAAAAACGCAAAGAGGGACAAAAAGAAATAGTGCACGTGGTGCGGCGAAAATATTTTGACCATGTCCGTTTTTGTGACCACACCCCCTAAATACCACTCCCATTTTACAAAATTTGGCTGGTTATTTAAAGTTTAAACACATTTCCGGGGGTTTTGGGGTCTTGTTTTATTGTTTTATCATGTTATTACAGTTTTGAAGGTGAAATTGCAAGTCTCAAGAGACCTGTTTAGCTTATTAGTTACAGATGTATCTAAGTGCAGGTGTAGCTTACTAAACTTCTGGGCTCTCTGCCAAAAGCTACTTTTTTAATTAAGTTTGAGAAACATTTTATGTTTTTTTTAGCGTTCAGTGCAGGTATAGTGCAGCTTCAGTGCAGGAGATCAAAAGGAAATGAGGGACTTTTCAGAAAGAATCTGGGTCTGCGGGCTGAGATGTCAAAATTGGGACTGTTCTGCGATCAAAAGAATTATTTGTTTAAAATGTCTATGGGAGATGACCAATCTGTAATTTGGAGCTTTCTGGATAATTGGTTCTGGTATCCCATACCTGCGCTAATAACAAAAAAACAATTGAATTGCATGCAAAATTAAAGTGCACTGGAGCTCACACACTATTCTATGTAAAGCTACATTGGCAAAGTCAAACAATTTTCTAAAGTTGCTATGAGTGGCTGGCTGCTTTGGGTGCAAGTGAGAGGATGCTTGGAGGAAGCTGATGATGTGAGCCATTACTAAAGCTCCACATTTATTTCTCTTCTTTTCATAAATACCGATCATTTATTCATGGTTGAAGTCAGCATATGTATTCCATATACTATTAGCGTAAATAATGAGAAAACAAAGCTCTTTTATAGGCCCCAATTTATTTTTACATGCCAATGACAAGAGTATTCATCCTACTGTGTAATTTACACAATTATAATTAACAAGCACATACACATATAAAAGAGGGAAGGGATTATTATGTTTTAATTTCATGCAATTTGCATGACAATGGGGAACAGCGTTTATTCTCTTATGTTTTCCTTTCATTATACATTTACATCTTTTAAATAACTAATAAGCACCCACATGCCCACATGTGCGATATATTCAGGAAAACAAGGAAAAGCCCATTATAGCACAACATATCACAGTCTGACCATTTTAGATTATGCCATTTTACTCACCTAAGACTAAAGGGCCAATTTATTATATGTTGGTAAACTTTTATTAAGCAGTAAAGATGTGCTCAGTAAAACATTACCGACAGTTTAAGATTTACGAATAGTCCCGTGCAGAAAAGAATTGTCTGAATTCTTTCTTTTCTGCATGTGATTTGTAAGGAGCAAGGATTCAGACCTGTGATAGTTAGTGGTGTAATGTACTCTTCTAGGCCCCACCAAAAAATATTCAGGGGCTCCTACCACACCCTAGGTTACCTGCACCCTCAGCTGGCTCCACCCCACCTGCAGCACATGGTTTGGTACAAATAATGGTGACATTAAAAATATCTTTAAATCACATGAGGGAAGGATACAACTGAAGCCTATAATATAAAGCAGGGATACCTATTACGATTTGACCCCATTTTTCAAACTATAAAGCAGTAGTATGACAGTTGTAACCAGTGGCGTAATAACGGCCAAACGCGTTGCGCACCCAAGGCACACACATCCCCTGCCCGGGATCGCCCCCCCTCCTCTGCAGAGAGGTGAGGAGTGGAAAGAAGGGGGGCTGATGAGCGGCAGGGGTGATGCGATGCCCAATTGTTACAAGTGGGGATTGCATCGCATTGCTGGCCAGAGCTAGATTCTGCCTACCTATAGTTCCAGCCCTGCGTAACAACTGGGCACCAGGCTCCTTGCAAAAAAATCTTTGGGGGGAGTCAATGTGCACAGCGACCCCTACACCCCTACAGACCCCCCTCTGCTCCCGCCACCTGCAGGTAAGAGAGCGGCTGGGAAGGAAGGATCCCTTTACAACTATAGAGGAGGCAGACCCCTCTCTCTAAGCCCCCCAGGCCCTGCCCATGGGGTGTGCTTCTGCTACAGTTACTCCAGTTGTTTCTTGACTCAAATGCATGGTATAAGGGTTTTTTCTTACTTGTATGAAAGACAATAGTGGAGAAATAGTAACCTACAGAAGTTTGCAGATGTGCCGTATAGTAAATAAGAAGAAGCAACTTACCGTATTAAGAAATCTGATATATAATGAACGTACACATATTCACAGTTATGAGTGTGAAAGGTAATACTAGCCATTTGTATGAAGGGAATACTAATCAGAGGGACAATTATCTATAAAAGTAAAAGTATTGATTATTTGTGTATAATGCAGAGAGACAGTAACAGCTTGTCAAGAAATCTATTCAAGTCATTCTGTTTAATGAGCCTTCACCTTCCATTCCCTGATCCCTCTTCGAAAAGCATTTTTTATAGTGATCCTGCATACGTCATTCCTACATTTTCATCTTTAGAGCACACTGGGGAGATGTATTAAAAGTTGCACGTTTACACAAGGTCTAGTAACCCACAGCAACCAGTTAAAAGGGTGCATTTACTGAAAGCAAACATTTAATTGTAAGAGCCACTACAACTATTACAACTATGTGACTTTTATTACATTACATTCATTCTTTTTTGTAAGTTTCCTTCTTAAACAGTAACAGCAAAAAATAAAAGTGTTTTAAAGCAAAATATATTGTACTTTTGCTCTGTACTATAGAGCTCTATTGTACTATAGTTATATAGTAGGATACAAACAAACTGTTGTGTAGCCATGGGGGCAGTCATTCAAAGGAGAAAAGGCTCAGGTTTAATAGCAAATAAGCTCTGTAGAGTATAAAGGTGTTCTACTGAGCTTTTCTGTTATCTGCTATTTAACCTGTGCCATGTGCCGCCATTGCTACACAGCACACCAGTTTTACCAGTGCAGGGCAACAGTATTTATATTTTAATTACTTTAAAACACTTTTATTTTTAGGCATTAGAACAATGTTTCCCTTTTTAATTTTTTAAAGACTGCCAAACACAGAATCAATTTACAGGTCCTGACTGGAATTCTGCATCAGCCTCACATGGTTAATGGCCTGGTTCAACATCGGACTGGTACTCTAGGGGGATGTGTGTGCCCATTTGTTTTACGACTGATGAGTAATGGTGGACAAAACCCAGTTCGGAGAGAAATGTTTTACTACAATATTGTATTTTTTAGTGTTTCTTAAATATGGGGCCACATCTACTTATCTGTCTTCTAAAAACTGCCAAATTACTCATATTTTCATTGTATTTATGCATAACTGAAAATGAGTTGAGACTAGAAAGGTGAAAAACTAACCTCACTGGTAGCAGGAATTATTAATAAATCTGGGGGCCCCCAGTATGCTGTATAGTTCAATGAGGGAACCGTAGGTGTGCTTCAATCAAGTTTATCCATCTGTAACGTATACAGGTAATAATGTAACTTACATTACACTTTTAATGCCTTAGCCTCACATCAGTAATGGAGTTAATGAACTTGTTTTGGAAACAAGACTGTGAAACATTTCAACTAATTAAAAGAATGCCTTAATTTAATAGGTGATACATCTATGTTAATTTGATAACACATTTGTTTTGGCTCATCTGCCCCATTTAAAAAAACAAAATCTATTCAGAAAAAAATACTATAGCAGTGAAATCATTTTCATTTTGCCACAGGATAAAGGTATTTGGCTCTAATGATTAAGGGTTCTGCACTTACCTGTCCCAGATGCCATTTGGTAGAAGGAGGACTTATCATACTAAAAAGCCGTGACAGCAAAAGTGCAATGGAGTGATGAAGTAGAGTCTGCATCTGCCCTTCACTCAGTAAGGGCAATTTTCTACACTATAGGGTTGATTCGCTAAAGGTCGATAAGTGTTATTGCATGCTTTTTTGCATTAAAATTGACGCAGAAAAAACGTGCGATTCGCTAAAGTATTATCACGTGCGTTAAGACACATATCACGCGCTAAATAACGCATGATCGCAAGGCGTTAATTTTAACGTATTGCATTAATTCTCGCATAGAAATAATACTAACGCATGATTCACAAACACATAAGAAGTGTTAGATGCGCTAAATATCGCATTAGTCTGTGCAAAAATTAACACCTACTTGGGGCAGGCGGTAGAAAATTGTGGTTTGTGAGCTTTTGGCAACACAATATGGACTTTGCAGTGCTTTGAGTATGTGTTGGCCCTAGAGTGATGCAGCCTCCAGTTTTCAGAGAAATGGTAATTTGCAGAAAAGTAGTTTTACAAATGTAATGGTTACGTGCGTTAAATCGCGCACTAATATAGCAAGCAGCGAAATATATTGCGCGCAGCGGGACTTAACGCACAGAAAATAATGCAAGAAAAGCTCTCATCGCGACTTAAATAACGCAAGCAACATCGTGTCTTAATTAACGCAAGTATCCTATAGTGAATCGAGCGTTAAGCCGCAAAAAATAAGAAGCGATAAAAAATTTTCTGCATGTATAAATAGCGCTCATTTTAACGCACTTTAGTGAATCAACCCTTATGACTGTTAGATTATTTCTAAAATCCCCATGCATGCTCATTCTGAGCTAACGGCACCAATGACTGAATATCATATACCGGTAAATATTTAGTTGCGGCAC
Organism: Xenopus tropicalis; assembly: GCF_000004195.4. Lineage (NCBI taxonomy): Eukaryota > Metazoa > Chordata > Amphibia > Anura > Pipidae > Xenopus > Xenopus tropicalis. The sequence goes on from NC_030677.2 coordinate 159,851,826, forward strand.
CCAATACATGTTTTTATGTCACTCATCTGCCATTGGCTGGGATGTGTTCTGGAGAAGAAACTCCCCCATCAGCAGAGCGATGGACAGCACTTACAATAATGGCTATAGGCTTATGGCAAAATAAGCACTAGTACCTGCGTTACACACTCACACATCTTTTGTTTGCACTTGATGCAGCTACCTGCATTCATGGTGCTTTAGCCCTACTATCATCATTTACTATTGAGATACAATAAAAGCAAAAAAGGAAAAAAAAGCAAAATATCCTCCTGTAAAAAGACTTAAGAAAAATCATTTTTTTCATTTTAAATTCTCCTTTTAAAAAACAATAGCTTTCAGACAGTAACATATAACCATAAAATGAGTTTAAAAGGGGTTTTCTTTTAATCCTGATTCTCCGTAAACAGGGTTTAAGAGAAGAAAATCCAATTAGTTACTAATTCTTGAAAGATATGCTCTAGCTTTTATTGATCTAGGCTGCAGAGAAGAAGTGGCTTCAAGGATAGATTGTTCTGCCTTTTATGTCTGTAATACAAATCCAATAAGTTCATTTTTTATGATGAGAGGTCTGGGCACCTGCCATTTCTCACATTTGTCTGCAGCCATAAGTGATCTTATTTTCATCATCTTCACAGTACAAAATAATTACAGCTAATTATCGATCAGCTTGGTCCCTCACTAATTGACGGGCAATAATTTCCAATCTCTTTCACCCAGTGGACTCTATATGGCTCATTTATAACTTCAAGAGCAAAGTGCAAAAAAGTGTGCAATTAGTACATAGTGCTTCTTCTCCTCTGGAAATGATGTTCACTATTTGTTGGAACATTGTTGGTATCTGCTTCCATTCAGCCATTATTAAGGTTGGGCATTGATGGGGCTACGAACCCAATTAATTCCGCAGGTGTTTAGTGTGTTTAGTTGGGTTCAATCCCATATTAGCAAAACTCTATAATGAGGAATCTAATGATCTAGGAATGACAGGGCCTTGACAGGGCTGGGAAGGAGGGAACCGGAAGAGGGTGTTAGGGATTATGGGTTTTGTAGTCTCCTGGGTTGCAGTGAGGATAGGAGGAGACACGAGGGGATGCAAAAGGAAGGGAAGGGAGTGTTCTCTCTTTACCTTCAATAAATCCTGCCTGCCCTCCCTAGAACAAGGGGGGTAGCGGTGTAGGGGTGATGTATTAGAGTGGTGTCGCAGCGGGAAGTGCAAGGCAAAACAGGGGTTAGACCTGGGGCCAATGTAATGGAAGGAGCCTGGTGGAAGGGAATAGAGTTAAAGCGGAAAGCCGCGCCTAGTAAGGACAGAAGGCAAGCTCTTGGGTACAATTGTTTGCGTCCTTCAGATGTTACAAAAGTTAATAGTTAAATAATATATAAATGTGATTGTACATTGCCCTACACTTAACTGTTGTTAGTTTATGTTGGTCATTATTTATGTGATTTAACAAGCTGTGACCCAAAATATCATTTGTGGTTTGGTTTGTAATTTTAACTAAGGGTTTTTATGTGTTTTTATTAAAAACTTTAACAAAAAAAATTAACATAACTCAGACCGACATGCCGGCCAATAATTAACTAAGGGATTGTTGGTAGGGGCAATCAGATTGAATTTTGTGTTTGTATGTATTACTGGTATCATTCTCCTTGCTTCCAAATAAATTATTTGTCTAAACAAAAGCACACACAATGGTAGCCCTATGAAACATGCAGTGTGGGGGCTGTATTTAATTCGAAACATTCATAAATTAGTTTTTTTTATAAATGTGCCTTAATTAGGCCATATATTGGATCATCTCAGCTTTAACATCATCCACCATAGCATAGAACCCCTACTATATTAACTTGAGATTACCTACAACTGCCCCCTCTGGAACAGATTGGTATAAGTTTTCCTTACCAGCATCCCTGCAATGCAGGGGTCCACAACCTTTCTTACTCATAAGCCACAGTTAAATGTAAAAAGACTTGGAGAGCAACACAAGCATCATAAAAGCTTATGTGGGTGCCAAATAAGGGCTAAGATTGGCTATTAGGCAGCCTCTATGCACACTGTCAGCTTACAGGAGCCTTTATTTGGTAGTAAATCTTGTTTTTATTCAACAAAACTTGCCCCCAAGTCAGGAATTCAAAAATAAGTACTTGGTTAGGGGGCACTGCTGTAATGGATCAACACAACTTTTCTCCTCAAGTAACTCTGAAACTGGAACAGAACAGTTTCTCTGAGCAACTACATTCATCTGTTTAATTATTTAATCATGAGGTTCAAATTGGTTCCATCTCTAAAATGATGTATCTCTAAGTCAGGGGGCTCAAACTCAATTTACCTGGGGGCCGCAGGAGGCAAAGTCAGGATGAGGCTGGGCCGCATAAGGGATTTCACAAAATGCAAGCCTTCACGGACTTTTTTATCGGATAATGCAAGGCACGGCGGGCTGGAGCTGCTGATTGCGGAAATGACGTTATGCCATCATAACAGTTATTATGGGAAGACGTTCTGTGTGCACAATTAGCTGCTAACTAAGGAGCTAATTGTGCCCACAGAACGTCTTCCCATAACAACTGTTATGATGGCATAAAGTCATTTCCGCAATCAGCAGCTCCCGCCCGCCGTGCCTTGCATTATCCCTTGAATCACAATAAAAATCGTGATCCATTCATTGCTTTTGCGAAGGCATTGGTGCGGGCCACAAAATATTGTACCGAGGGCCGCAAATGGCCCGCGGGCCGCGAGTTTGAGACCCCTGCTCTAAGTTATTTAAGTACTTGCTATAAAGGGTTAAGCATATTTTTGACACCCTGTCATGTGCATTTTATATCTCAGCACTTTTATTTGATAGGACAAAGCTCTAACCTAATACTTAGCATCCGCCTCTAGCTATTTCTGCATAAGAAATGCTTTAGAGTTTCCTATAATTCCTAGGGGTCCATGCATGGATATCTGCAAGCAGCCCAAGAGGAAGTTTTATTTATACATACGAAGTCTCTTTATATCTCCGGTGACATTCCATACTCTCCTTCATACACTCCCCTAAGAATATAGTAGAGAGGCAGCTCAGAATAAGTAGCAGGTCTTTGGTCCTCAAGAGGGCAGAACTGAAGTCAATTACACAGGTCTTTGCCTTGACAAATGCAACCACTCCTTCTAATCTAGTACTGATCATGCCGTACTCATTGGGCACTTCAGTCTAATATGGGAAATCACTTGACAGGATTACGCATATTTAGCAGCCAATTACAAGCACCACCTGCGTACGGCTGCCAGTTGTAACATGCATCTGGTTTACGGGGATTGATTAGAATTTCACTGTTAATCAGTGTTGCCTTATCCATCCCATTTTTCCGTCAAAAGCATGATCACATGACTGGCGCATGTTCTGTATAAAGTCAGAATACTGCAATTATTACTCAGTCATTTCTTAGTAATATCATTTCGGCAACCTAAATGCTCTATGATTCTATTTCAGGAACAAAAGCATGGGGAATCGGACATCAACCCCAAAATAAAAAGAACTAAATAGAAAATGATTTTAAAAATGTATTTTAGCTTTAAGTTAAGTTTTAGAATAAAGCAGCCATGGCTGGTCTAAGACAAACAGCACAGTGTGCGACTGCTCTTTTTTTATATTGAAATGTATTGTGCTTTTAGAATTACTTAACAATTTTGTTTTCAGCTCCCCACTCTGGCATTTAAAGTGCTATTTGCTTCTTCCTTTAAATTGATTCCAAATGACTGCAAATTGTTGTTAACTTTACTTTTTACAGTAGATAAAATAACTTTTGTGCTCCTGTCTGACAGCTGAGACCTATAATATATATATACTGGATGTATGAGCTGTGGGCAGTTAGCACCTACTGAGTTATATTCTTTACTACAGGAAAGTGTTCTCAAATTATACACAGCCGGGCTAGGCAAGAATGTGGTGCAGTATGAAGCACAGAAGAGCAGGCTTGGGTCAAAGATATGCAACCATACACTGGAGGGTTTAATTATAATAAAATGAATAAGAAATTGCATCTGCAGAATGAATGATTTATGCTGTGGCATGATACTGTTAATAGAATGTGCACTGGAAACAGCTAAAGGGGAAGTGGGGAAATTAAAATCCAGCAGCAAGAGAGAGACCACTTTTATTAACCCCTTTAAAATCAAATCAGAAGGAAAAGCATTTGCAATTAAGCCACTGAGCACTGAACATTTCTTCCCAACACTGTGCTCTTTGTTCCTGGTAGCTTTGCATTCAATGGATGTGGTGCAGTGAAACCAAGAGGAAACAAGCCTGACACGTACAAATCAGTGCTCTTAGCTCCTCTGAAGGGGTAGTATACTGTCACAGTCTGCACGGGTTTGGTAAAGCAACAAAAAAGCTGATAGACTCTGCAGGTGAACCTGGTGCCACTATGACTTGTAGTTTAACAGCAGCAGGTTACACTGCCCTAGGTTTAACCTTATTTTACAATAAATATTGCTTAGCATGATAGACTTGCTGAATTAACCCTGAATGTGATCAATTTCTTGGCAATGACTGTTTTATGTGTTTTTCAAGGGCTGCCTCACTTTTAGGGATAAAATAATATCCTGCTGTCGCACAGGCCAGTATTCTATCTATGTGCACTGATTTTAGTAGTTATTGTTTAACATAGTGATGAGTGGAGAAATAGGTGTTTAGGTGGCAAATAGAGGCACAATGGAGGGTTTTCTGTGAGTCCATGGGCCTTAGCTGCCTATAGCCTATTGCTATCATTGATAATGTAAACAGAGATACTGTTAACTGATAATGTTTTAAAGAAATTGATTTGTAAAAAAATACTTTCTACCTATGCCTATGGAATTAGCTTAAAGTGATACTTACACCAAAAATGTTGTTTTTTGAACCTTTCATTGCTTTATCATTATATTATCTCTTTAATTTCAAACTAGAACGATAAGGCTATCACTTTTACATTGCCCTTCTGATCTCATGTGTTTCTCTCTGAGGGGGATGCCATGTTTGGGCAGCAGCTGTTTGTTATTGTTTGAAAACACTGCCCTTAATTTTAGTTTGAAAATCCTAGCCAATCGGAATCAGTGCTACACATACTAATTTCTAATTAAATCTTTACGCTGAAGTACAACTGTGGACAGTGAAGTGTTCAGGCTCATTCCCTTCTAAGCATATTTGCTCTGATACCCATTGAACATGCAGGTGGTATCTTATGTGAGGTGATTATAAACTGGCCGGTCTCCATCATGTACGGACAACAGCGCTCTATAGCAGGTATGCGTAGTGAGAATCTATGCTTTCTATCTGTACTGGAGCGTGTTCTTTCATAATAATAAATCACAATATAGTTCTGGCCACAAAGATTTATTGAGAAGACACTTGCAGCGCTCAGTGAAAGCTCTTTGATGTCTGTGGTGTGAGGGACACACAGACTGCAAGGAAGTAAGGGGGAAAAAAAATAGATCCGCCCAGCTTCAGCTGACGTCAGTGAAGTGAAACACTAATTCACAGGGTGAGAAGTGCCAAAAACAGTCAGGTTTCAGACATTCAGGTAGCTATATTAAATAAAGCAGACATCTGGACAAAAAACAATCAATATAATTCATAGCTAACTTTTGATGTACATCATTATTTTGAGGACTACATATTTTTGTCAGTATCCCTTTAGGGCTCTGGCACACGGGGAGATTAGTCGCCCACGACAAATCTCACTTGTCACGGGCGACTAATCTCCCTGAACGACCATCCCACCGGCGAAAATGTAAGTCGCCGGTGGGATGGCACATGCTGCGCAGGCGATTTCGGCAAATCGACAAAATTGCCTCGCGAGGCAACTTCGGCAATTTGCCGAAATCGCCTGCGCAGCGTGTGCCATCCCACCGAAGGAAAGTCATTTTGGCATTTTACTGCCAATAAATTTGCCACATTAGTGCCACCTAGAATGCTATATTTATTCTGCAGTATTACCATACCTGAGTAAAAAGCCCTAGAAGCTTTCTCTGTTTGTTTAAGATTGCAGCTGCCATTTTAGCTTGGTCTTCATAGCTAACTGCTTGCAGTCTAGCCGTTATAGCTCAGATTACACATTCCTAAGGGTGGGAGGAATGAGTTTTATGAATTCTTATGGGAGGGGGGAGCAGGAGAGGGGAGAGAGGATAGAGCACAGATTCTGACCCCAGGAATGAAGGATTTGTCTGAAAGAGGAAGTCAGATAAAAAAAGGAGACAATAAATCCTGTGTTTCTTTTGATAGAGGACTGTATTTACATAGACCTTTCTGATAAAACTTACTTAGTTTTTACCTTTCCTTCTCCTTTAATAAAAAAAACGTGTTTGAACCATGTGGAATTGTGGAAGGCTAAGTTTGACACGCCAGAGTTGGACAAAAGCCTAGCAGAAACTGAGATCTTAAATATTATACTATTGCTAGATCAAATCCTACATGTTAAATGTAGTTGTGATAGAAACACTTTTGTTTTGTAATTAGATATTTGTTTTGATAGCACTAATCAAAACATAATCCCTAGTAACATATATTGCTGTAAACAAACACTCCTCTTCCTCCTATGGAGAAAGATACTACTTCCTGTAGCGGGTGAGAACTACTGCTTTATTCTTGCTGACATTTTTCGCTTCAGCCTCTCTTATCTTACATGCCCTCCTGCAAAAAAAAATCTACTCTTTCGGCAATTTGTTTTTTTTTAATGGTGTTTTTAACTCATTCCCCCTTCCTTGATTATTTATATGTGTCACTTGCCTGCCTGTTTGCCTTTTCTTCATGTACAATATACTCCAGAACTGGGGGTTTAAGGGTTAATCTTAAAAGCAGTCCTAGCACAGATATTTTTAAGAAAGTCAAGAAGGCAGGAAAGGGCCATGCATTCATTTTCAAGTAAGAGGTAATGAGTTAAAAACATTTTTGAAAAAAGAAGCGGCACAGAGAAAGGCAGGAGAGAAGTTTTGTAGTGCACTGGATGATCATTATTGTATAAAAATATTCCTGAACATAAAAGTAAGAGCCAGCACTGTGATAAACAAGCTGTGAAATTTGACCCTGTGTGGTCATGTAGCATAAGTCAACTATACCATTTAACTATGCTTCCAGATTCTTCCTGTCAGTCAAGTATTTAAGTTCCACCTTGCAAGCTCTAACTGACAAGCCCAAATGGAACATAAGAGCATGTTAGAGTCAGCGCAACCTATGTCCAATTTACATGGAAGGTCAAAATGAGGAAAATGGTTTAAAGGACATAGAGGCACATTTTGATGAAGGATACAGTTCTCGTGAGACCTGAGAATTGTCACTATCCCTTTAAAATAATGTAATGTATTCAAATCTGACCCTGTAAACTGACAACCCAGGACCAGCTTCTTCCTTCCATTTTGACCAGGGATCTGCGGTCCCACCCCTGCTGCAGGTCCAGATCTAGGGGCAGGCAGAAAAGGCACCTGTCTAGGGCACAATGATGGGGGGGCTCTGGGCAGGTTCTTCTTCTGCCTACCAGTACTTCACTATCTTTTGCCTCCTGCCCCTCCTGACATGCACATGTGCATGTTCGTGCACATATGCAGGAATGGAGGGGGTTGGGAGGAGGCGAGGTAGCTGAAAGAGTTGCGTAGGGTGCCTGATCTGCTTGGCCTGCCCCTGCCCTGCTGGCTGAGATTTGCAAGCCTGAGAGAAAAAAATAAGACATGTGGTGGGGTTGGGAGAAATTGCAATTGGGTGAAGGGAAGAGTTGGCAAAGGATGTGAGGGTGGCCCTGGTGGTCCCTAGACACTCCAGTTCAACACTGTGGCTATCATAGGGGGACACTGCTACATTCTGTACACTGACTGTTGAATGTTGGTGCATGAAAATAAGAAACCACTACACTTTATCTAATCAGATTTAACATTTGAGCATGGAGATCCAGATTTAAATGATCTCAGAAAATGTTGTGCTGGTACATGCAAGGAACAGGCTAAAAGCACAAGGAATTCTACCTGTGGAATACCTTTACTACATGCTCTGTAACCCGTAAGCACATTAGCGGTTGGGGCATTAAAGCAACATAAAACCTTTTCCTCTTCCGCCGGTTAAGGGCAGTTATCACCCTGAATAAAAACTAAGAACCCAGAATGCTTTGGCACATAGTACTGTCAGGGAGCTTCCATAAAACCTAGTCTTTAAATGAATTAATCACACAGACACGCTTTTAATATTTGGCATGGCAACATTAAGTAAGTTATATTTTCACTGAAAGTATCAGTCTAAAGAGAAATCTTCGTTCAGTGAAAAATAGGCCACAGTCATTTTTTCTATAAAAACCTTCAAACCATGCTGTGAGCTTGATGTATATATATAAATATAAGTAACTCTTATAACTGTGCAGAATGAAAAGGGACATTATTCCATCAACACTTAGCAAAGCCTTTTGTTTATGGTACCGGAGAATGAAACAAACTGTAGCTCTGTTTGGCCTCAAGAGGATTAAAAGCTGAACAAAACATTCCTAGCTGGTAAACAGCAATGGGATTTTTTCTTGGATCAATATTCTAATTGGGTTGTAATTTATTCCTGTAAGCTTGAAAACGATACTTATCCTATATATATGCAAATAAAGGGACATGAATCTTTTTGCCTTTATCGAGCTGCTTGTTGTATGCCATAAACATAAATTTTTAGAAAAAAAAAGAAAAACGACATATCAGGCTGCTTATAATTTAGCCAAGAAATATTACACTGCTCCTACTAGTGACTCCCACAGCAAAGGGCAGATTAGTTTGCCTCATATTGGATAATCCCCTTTAGCTCAATGGGAATCAAGAAAACTGCTGTGGCTTTACACAGTCCTGGGGATTGCAGGGGTTTCCTTGCTTAAAAGTATATGTACAAGAAGCTGTATAATCAGAAAGCAATAGTGGCATGGGCCTCAGTAGATATTGTATTATATGACCATGTCATTATCACTTAAATACTATGTTTGGCATATTCACCTTCAGGTTTGACACTGGCCACCAACCAGGTGGCAGCTGATCCTATGCCTTCGTCTTCTCTCTCTTTGTCCTTGTATGGAGCAACCAGCATGGGTTTTTAACACGTTTAAGTGCACAGTGAGCTATTCACTCATTTAGCCTTTTTTCTACAGGATATGTCTCTATTCTTGGGCATGCAAACACATGTTGTGGATTTATCATTTTCTGTCACACAATTGCTGTGATTACAAAATGCAGTTATTTGCATCAATACACTATAAAAAAAGATTGCACTGTTACATGCAAACATATGATAAGCAGGTCAAATCTGTTCAGTGTAGTCTTCTATATACCATGTATATAGAAACAGATTAGAGAAAGTGTTTTAATCATTTCCTATTGTAATGTGGGCTGGTGTCACTTTAAGTGCCTATGCCAGTGGCAGTGTTCATTATTCAAAGTCTTGTTGCCTTGAATAATGAAACTTAACATAAGCCTCTACTCTATTTGTACCTGATGGTCCTGTGGCAGCTGGTGCTTAGTAGCATGGGGTACAAATGCTCCTACAGTCTGACAGTTTCTCCCTGGAACTGCAGTATTTATGACTTGTTAATGAATAAGAAGTTCTTAATAAATCTTTGGTAAATGTTTAAAAAATGCAGAGTGAAAATTATATATATATATATATTTTTTTTTTTTATGCACTCAGTGCCTTCCCAAGGCAGGTATAAAGCACAGGGCGCCCTTGCACTTGAGCATCTGTTGCACCTTAGTAAATGAGCCTCAAATCTTTTGTTTTTTAGTTTTTATTCCAGCCTCTAACCATCTATGTAATCCCTGCATGCTTCGTTTTTGCCATTTATATCCCTTGCCTTATTGTTTTTCTGCAAGTCAAATGATATGGAAGAGAATATAGAATTTAACGCCTTCAGCTACACTGAATTATTAATATAGTGACACTTTTGCAAATTGCTAGTAACACAGACAATATTACACTATTCAGTCATAATGTTACAAATCTTACTATCTTATACTGTATTTGGGTTTTAGATAGCGATGAGCGAATTTTTTCGCCAGGCAAAGATTTGCAGTGCATTTCGCCATTGGCAAATTGTTTTGTGAAACTTCTGTGAAAATTCGGCATGGAAAAATTCATCACACAGAATTTTTTTTACAGAGCGCCAAACTGGGCACAGTCGTGTTTAAAAAAGGGTGCAGTAACGCTAAAAAAGCCCAGCAACAAAAATAAACGTGGGTGACAAAAAAAATTGTGCGACGGATTCGCTCCTCACTCGTTTTAGATGCTTAGGATGTTAAAGGACATAGGGCAGGCTGGACCGTGCCCTGTAGCAGGCAGCAGGAAAACCATCCATTATAAAACAGAGATGGGAATCTATGCAGAAGCAAATTTCTAGCCAAGTGCAACGATAACTGTTGGACAAGGCTCTCGATATGACTGGCCACGGAACATCAGAATTCAAAGCTGCCAATACACAATACAGTGATGTGACACGGGGGCAGCGGCAAGTCAGACTCCACTGAGGGCTATCTATGCACACAGGGGGAGCTGTCTAGCATCCTCACATTTCATGTTCTCCCTATAATAGTGGCTTAAAAATTGTTAAAATTACCAGGGGAACCAATTCTATAATATATTTTTCAGACAGTAAAAGAATCTTAAGTGAGCATGCACATAGCGGAAGAAGGCAGAGAGAACTTTGTTTGCAGACATGTGCTTATACGCAAAGCCAAGACTCAAGGCAATACATTCCAGCTTTGACTACTAATGAAAGAATATAATAAGTGGTGAAATATATGCACAATGTGAACAGTGTTTCCTCTGAAAATGTAATAAAGGTATTTTGTATTTTCAAAACTAAAACTGTATTTTATCCCGTCTGCCAGTGGTAAAAAGTGGGGGAATGTAATATACGTCGCTAAAGGTAAAAACGTTTGCAATGCAAATTCATATTTACACTGCAAACAATTGTGTTTTTCCTCAAATGTAATATTATTTTTGTGATTGCCTTTCATGTGACAGCAGGATAGCAATAGTGTAATAAAACTTCTTAATGGAAAAGTTATTTTTGCTCCATCTTCACGCATGTCTAAAACATTCTCAATGTGCAATTAAAATACACAATGCAATAACAGTCTAATGAAAAATATTACATTTCAAATGCAAATTTTTATTCTTATTTGTGTGCAATTTTTTTCCGTTTACAAATTTTATTACATTCCCCCAAATGAATTTATTGTTTGTGCAAAAAGCGCATTCAAGCAGGTCTTTAAATGCACTGTTCACATATATATTGACTATTACATTACAAAATACGAATTTTGAAAAAAATTGTTGCGCGTCAAAAAAAAGTCATGGACGCGTCAAAATGAGCAGTTGCAACAAAAAAGACACGGGCATCAAAAAAGTCCCATTCCCATTCCCATTCATGGGGGGTGGGAGGCATTCCTTCTACCACCCCCAACCTGTCCCCTGTCATTATGATCCCAACAGACACAGGGTGCAATGTTGCCCTGCACTTACTGCCAACAGCTATCCTACATGCCATTCAGAACCTGGGGGGGCACAAGGAGTTAGGGAGTTCTATTTATTAGGGTGGGGTTAAGTACAGCACCTTATAGTACTTTGCTCTGTGTCTTGTGCTGGGTTTTCAATATATTGCAGGGTCCAGAGTGCAGATTGCACTGTGTATTGGGGCTCTAAGATTTTGTCACCCTAAAGGGGGCATTTACTAATGTTTGATTTTTTTTCACAATACGATTTTCTTGTGGCAAAAAAAAAAAATTGTTTTTTTTTAGCAATTCATTATGCAGATCATTCTTTGCTTCATGATTTTAGGGGTTTTCAGGGGGGTTGCATTTGTTTGACAACATTTTTTGTTTTTTTTGTTCAGGCTTTTTTCAACTGTGATCTTTTTTTTTTAACTTTGTTTTTATTTTCATGTCATCAAACATTTCTGTTACAGTTTTTATCATTTAACAGTACTATTACAGTTTTTGTAACAATATGTTATCATTACATTTTGTTTCTTGTGAGAATTAGTTTAACAGAAAGAAAGGTGGAACATTTGAGTTCAACATATTTAACAAAATTTTGAACTTTTGGCTCATACTTGTTCATCCTGGACTCTGTGAGATCTGTGATCTTTTAATAAATGACTAGACATTCTAGTTTGGTCTTAGTGAAAATTAGTTTAGTAGCGGTTTAAAAAAATCTGTAAAACCATAAAAATAAGAATGTTGATAAATCTGCATTCTAAGGGGCACATTTACAAAAGCACGAACGCTCTGAGCGTATTTTCGCCAAATTTTTTGGGTGTCCGCACAACTTTTTCGTACACCGCACGACTTTTTCGTACGCTTGCGTGAAAAATCGGAAAGGTTTTACTGCTGTTTACAATGGTTCGGTACGAAAATTTAGTGACTTTCTGATCGCCAATACAATATTATCGTGACTAATACGATTTTTTCGTAAGCATTTTCGGTATATTTGCGATCTTCAAAAATTTTCGTATCCAATCCGAATTTTTCCCATTCGGGATTCTAATTCATGGATTAGTAAATCTGCCCCTAAGGGGCTGATTTACTTACCCACGAACGGGTCGAATGGAGTCCGATTGCGTTTTTTTCGTAATGATCGGTATTTTGCGATTTTTTCGTATGTTTTGCGATTTTTTCGGATTCTTTACGAATTTTTCGTTACCAATACGATTTTTGCGTAAAAACGCGAGTTTTCGTATCCATTACGAAAGTTGCGTAAAAAGTTGCGCATTTTTCGTAGCGTTAAAACTTACGCGAAAAGTTGCGCATTTTTCGTAGCGTTAAGTTTTAACGCTACGAAAAATGCGCAACTTTTTGCGTAAGTTTTAACGCTACGAAAAATGCGCAACTTTCGTAATGGATACGAAAAACTCGCGTTTTTACGCAAAAATCGTATTGGTAATGAAAAATTCGTAAAGAATCCGAAAAAATCGCAAAACATACGAAAAAGTCGCAAAATGTTCGTTTTCAAGTCGGAACTTTTCCAATTCAGGTCGGATTCGTGGGTTAGTAAATCAGCCCCTAAGTGTTGCTACACTTGCACCTAGCCCATGATAAATTAGCTGTCACCTCATATTTATAATTCAACATGTGACTGGCATATTTGGTGTTTTTCTGAATCAGCAGATTACTGGATCACTGCATCTACACTCACTACTTGTTAAATTCCCTTTCATGCAATATCGAGTGAGAGAAAACAAAAAAAAACACATTCAGATATATTTATCATAGAAACCTAAATCTAATGAGCAAACAAGTGAAATGCAGCGTCTGTGGCTCACAATTTGTACACATCTCCTTGCTCCTGTCCTTGTGACATTCAAAATGAAACAAAACACATTAATATATGGAGAGCTTGTTTGAAGATAATTGGCTGGATCTGCCAAATCGAAAAAATTTAAGAAGAAAAAGAAAATATGAGTGAGCCTTTTGAAAATGCAACTAATTAAAAACTGGCTAATCCAATCCTATTACTGTCAGCGAGACTGTGACCGAGTCAGGAAAAGATACATTGACGGATTTTGCATTTTAAAAATTTGCTCACATTACAAATGACTTTGAAGTAGTTAAATAACCTGGAGAGACGCCGCTGGTTTCTGCATGTTGAACTGCATCTGTTTTGGTAATGGTGGAAAAACAAATCAAGGAAAAGCCTCCGGTCATTAGAAAGTGATTGATAATATTACAATTATATTAAGTGTATTCAGATCACATTTTACACCCTGATTTATTAAAGTCATGACATTTATTTTGGCACAGGTCTGGAGTCATTAGTAATTTGACAGAAAAAAAACATGGTTTTGCAGAAGGCAGTGAGAGCGTGAGATCTTTCAACTCCCTACAATAGTCTCACAATGCAGGCATAAATAGACTCATATATCATAACAGGTAACAATTGCACATACATATCAGAGCTACAGCAATAGATCAATAAAGAATTCTGTGTCCCTTCTGTACATGTATAATGCTTTGCAACAATGGTGTAACTAAATATTGGGCCCAACAGCAAATTTAATTTAGGGCCCAAAAACAATGGTAAGTTGACTACAAGATATTTTAAAAGTTCTCATTATTTAGGGCCTTGCTGGACCTCATACACTTCTGGGCCCCACTGCAACCGCAGGGTCTCCTTCTGCTGTAGTTATGCCTCTGGTTTGTAACATATGCTGCCATGGATAACAAGTACAATGTTAAGCAAAGAATTTCCTGTCTGCTGCATCCTTATACCTCAGTCTGCCAGAACACTCCACTTAGCCCCCTGTTGTCCCATGATCCTCTGGCTTTCTTTGGAAACCAAAACCAGTTTAAAACTGGGGCACACATGTAAAGGGTCATTTATAAGCAAAAGTATGAGTGCAGTTGCTCTAAAATTGGATGCAAATGTTGCACATATGTACTTGTGTCACTAAATGCCAGTTCCTTTGCTCTGTCTCTTCAGATAAATCACAAATGTGCATACTGATACTGGGGAATTCTGGACCTATGACCCTGAACATAGCGGCAGTTCCAAGATTCCCCCAGTTGGTTGCATTAATAGATTAACCAGACTTGTGCCAAATGAATCAACACATGAATGCCATTTAAAAGCCTCTTGCAGCCTGCATCTACTTGGTTTTGAAAATTGCTCTTTGCACTCTACTCCTAGTAAGAAAATGCACTCTGTATAGCACCCTAGGCAGCCTTGAAGAAAGTCCTTGAAACAAATAAAATATGAGTGCTCGGTCAAACCCTCACTGTGGTGTTAACCAGCTGCTATTTTTTTCATCACACAAACTACACTTTGGAACTACACTCTCAGCGCTACAAATTATATACAGCCATTATTTCCACACACAAAAGAAAAAAAATGTGTGGATTAGACCAAGCCCTAATGATTTCAATTTGTTTCATGTACGTAATGTAGTTCCATATTGTTTTTAGAGGGTATTCAGTCTATAGAAGAAAGACTGAAGTACATATGTATCTTAATAAGCTGGTATTACAAGCGTCCTTGTCTCGCTTGAGTTTCTGTCAAAGGGTAAGTGAACATGGTTCCACCACTTATTTGCACATTTTGTACAGTACATTGTTGCTGGGGGTTCAGTTACTAAAAATGTTCCCATAGCTCCTGAGTGCAAAGGATAAGTGAGCATGGTTCCACCACTTATTTTCGCATAATGGACATTGTTGCTGGGGGCTCAATTATGCTCCTATAGCTCACAAGTACAAAGTGTAAGCAAACACAGTTCAACCACTCAGTCACATATAATGCACATTGTTTCAAGGGGTTTAATGTTTTTAAATGCACATTGGTAGACAGTAGGCAGTGTAAGATATGGCAGCTTACATGTTTTGCCCATAATTATGTTAGGCAAAGTGCTTACCTGACCTCATAGCAGAATATAGTTTATTATTTTACCCTTTTATTTCACAGAGTTATTTTAAAATTGTTAGGTGCTTCTTAATTTTCTGCATTAAGATGCTTTCCTGTCTAATCATAAGCAACATATTGAATAATGAAGGAGGCCACTTCTCTGCTGGTGAGTATGTGACAATTATACCCTTATGGGGCTTTACCTACATACAACTGTCAGGTGATAAAGCAGCCACATGAGAAACTGGCACCACGCATTCTCTTTCACTTAGAACCGGAGACCACAGCTCTTTACTGTAAATCCTCTGAAAGAGAACACTTCAGATGCACAGGGCTCCGAATGCTCAAATGTCAAAGTAGTCAGCACATTCAGAGAGTGTTGGGTGCTGGGCATATTGTGCAGGCTGCAGAAAGCCACAGGGCATAGACAGTGTTAGCTTTGACCCTTTAAGCTCCTATAGTGCTGTGTCTTTGACCTGGAGCCTGCAAATCTAAGTGGCAAGCCTCTAGAAATTGTTTCAAATAATATCACTTTGTAGCTAACATGAAACTTCTGACATGGATCATGTGAGTCATTTTGTACTTTTTTTTGTTTTGGGTTTTTTTTTGCATTTTGCACCTTGATCCACTAAGACTTGCAACTGCTCACAGACACACAAACCTAACGGCTAAACTCCACTGGAGAGAGTCCCATTATATTTTAGCCCATGCAACTACATCTGACTTGTAGGATGTGTTTTGTCTGTCCAACACCATCCTATAAAATCTCCTGGGGAGTTTAGCCCTTAGTCTCCCTAAAAGGTTGTCTCTATCTTTGTAAGCAGCACTGCATATTTAATGACTGGTACATGGGCAGGTTGCAGGCATGCTCTGGCACAGCCATTCCTTGTGCAACATTGAAGAAAGGAAAGAACACAGGGGACACAAGGTAGAAGGCAGCCCTATAAGGTACTTAATTCCTGCTTAGGAATCCCTTGTCTTTGTAATCTCTAACCCATATATGTCAAACACAAGGCCCGGGGGCCAAATCCGGCCCACCTGGCTGTTTTATGTGGCCCTTGGTGAGTGTCTGACCATCCAGCCTGATCAATTTCCATTTTCCTCACGTACTGTAGTAACTAAGACTAAGGGGTATATTTATCATGCTGTGTAAAAAGTGGGTGAAGCATTACCAGTAATGGTGCCCAAGGCATCCAATCAGTAATCAGATTTCAACAGTAGCAAAGCATCTATTGACTGCTATGAGCAACATCAACATGTCTTACTCCACTTTTTACACATTGTGACAAATATACCCTTTATTTTCTTACTAAGTATATTAATAAAAAATTTGGCCCACGACTTAGCCTGTGTTTTAGATTTCGGCCCCCTTATGTGATTGAGTTTGACACCCCTGCTCTAACCAGTAAATTTTCAGTCAGATTTATCATCATATCCCAGGGACATTGTACAGTTTGCAGTTGTAATTGGTTCAAGTTCTTGTTGCATTAACTTTAAGGGGGAGATTTACTAATCCACGAATCCGAATGGGAAAAAATCGGATTGGAAACGAAAAATTTTCGACTTTTTCATCGATGTCGCAATTTTTTTCTTATTTGTCGCAACTTTTTCGTCGCCGCCACAACTGTATCATATTTTGCGCAACTATTTTGTCGCTGTCTAAATTTTTTCGGATTGACCGATTGTAAACGGCAGAAAAACCAATCCGATTTTTTTGCGGCGCCGACGAAAAAGTCACGGAAAATATACGAAAAAGTTGCGATGGCGACGAAAAAGTCGTGGAACATACGAAAAAGTCACGACAGCGACGAAAAAGTCGCAAAAATACAGATCATTACGAAAAAAACGCATTCGGACGCCTTTGGACCGTTCATGGATTAGTAAATCTCTCCCTAAGGGTTGCATTATTGTTCATATTAGAAACTCAGAATTTTTACCCCTTCTCATCTTTACTTCTCAAACAGCTATGGTTCTTCTCCAAGCAAACCCTTTTAAGCACATATTTGTTCTTTAGTTCTGTAAAGGCTTTAAATAAGTGTTTCTGAATAAAATATTGAGGCTGTAATAACCTTTTAACGTTGCATAAAGTAATCTTGTTCTCCATTAAACCAAAAAATAATATGTTTCTAAATGAAGCTACATACTTGCTATAAATTTTAGGACAAAATAAAGGTCAACTCTAAACAGCATGTTGAAAAACAGTCTGAAGCCATCATACCTTAATGTGAGCTGATATGTGGGTGAGCCTCCCACCATTAATACAGAGAAGGTCACAATGTCCCCCACTTTCACTGGACTTGGTGGAAAACGTATCTGAATATTGTTATCTAACCGTAGCACTGACATCCTCAAAGTGTTGTGGGATGGGTAAACAACAACACTGCCAATTCTCTCCATTGGTGGGGACACTTTCTGAGTAGAGTCACTCTCTGACTGAATGCTGTTGGTCCATTTTGTCTCGGCCGATAAGCACTCTTCATCCTCTCCAGTGGAGTAGATGATGTGATGCAATTCCACAGGTACTCCTTGGGGTGGAACGGAATCCTTTAGATCTTCTGCAGAAGATGTACCTAGCCAGCTTGGTAACAACTCCAGTTCTGCCACACACAATCCTAAGCTCCCTTTGAGTCTACAGCTTGATGAAATTTCTCTGTTTTCTAGAAGTGCCACCAGCCTCACACATGGTAAAATCTCTGATGGGTGGTAATCATTCCAGTCTTTCCCTGTTATATAAAACAAAGCCTGTATTTTGGGGTTGTTAGAATATATGGAACTCTCTATAATATGGGATTTTATTTGCCAGTTAAATGTGAACTTATTGGTTGAACTGAAAGTACTTGAGGTCATCATCAAATGTTTTGGCACTGTCTGCTCAGCTGAATAAGGTCCATATGTGGCATTTATTACAGGTGGCATCTTGGCTTTGTAGATAAAAAGTGGTTCTGTCCGGATCTGCAAACTAGAATTCTTTGTAAGGTCTGGGTTGACCTCTTTAAGGAAGAAGGAAACCTCAGCATTGCAAACATGATAGTTCACTGGCAGATATACAGGGAGGGATGAAAAGCGCTGAATGCTGTCCATTGTCACTCGACTCTCTGTGGCTGGGGAAAAAAGAGGGAGGTGGTTACTTGAATGAAACAGTTTTGAGAATTGTGATCATTTGAAAGGCACAGAACTGGCAACATTAACTTTCAATTTTGGAATCTGAAACTCAGGTACAGGTATGGGACCTGTTTTCCAGAATGCGGATCTGTTTTCCAAATGAGGAACATTTTTCTGTAAATTGGATTACCATACTTTTAGGGGCAGATTTATCAAAATGTGAGCTTAATACATAAAAACTCACCCATGTTCTGTTCATTTATATGGGATTTTTAGAAGCATATTTCTCAGTGGGTGAAAGTTAAGACTCAATATTTGATAAATACTCTTCTAAAAATCCCACAGGAATGAATAGAATAGGGGTGAGTTTTTATGTATTAAACTCTCATTTTGATAAATGTGGCCTTAAGTCTAAATGCAGGGCAGATTTCAAAGTGCAAAAACTGGATGCAAACTGCCAAGCTTTTACACTTTTGCATTTGGATCCACATTTTGCATTAAGGAGAAGCCCCAGAACCTGCATTTCCCCCATGTTTATAGCACTACCTGTTGTGGGGCAGGCAGGGGGGCACCTAGGCATAAGCAGTAAAAAGAGTGGCTGCTTTGCACCCACCAGTGATGTGCTCTGGATCATACATCAACAGGTCCAGGCATCTTACAGCAGCCCCTCTGGCACTTGCCAATCCATAGACTTACAGTCCAGGCCGGTACAGCAAGATCCAGCAGGAGGTGCAGAGCCCAAGTATGCCCTGGAGACAAGCATTCTTACATGATCCATACTGTTAACTAAGAGAGCAGCTAGTTCATCTATAGACTAGCTAATTTTAGCTATTTTGCTGATACAATGTTAAGGCAGGAGAGATTGTTGTGCAACTAGACAATAACATGCTATCATTCAAAAGTTTAGAAGAACCCATTTTAAAATGTCATGCCATCCTATCCTATGCCATCATACTGTATTAGTGCAAACGCTATCATGCAGCAGGACAAAGCATACTGTACTTTTAAGCTATGCAAAAAGTTTTTTGGCGAAATCAGAGTACTTTTTTGATAGACTGACTGGAACAGACACCAGGCATAAACCTCATAGAGCTGTCCCTGTAAGGCCAGAGAAAAATGCCCTACAAGCCAGTTTATCCACTGGGAACAGCTACAGAAGGCATTAGATGAAATTTTCCTGAATGTCTTCAGAAACTGACAGCTAGACTGCCAAAGGTCTCTAAGCTGGAATGCTGCAAATAAGGGATTCTTTGATGAATGCAAAGTTTGATGAATAGACCAGTTTTATGAAATAAAAAGACTGTGATGATATTGTCAGTGAATTGACTTTTAATTTCTAATTAATTTAATCTTAAAAGTATGAATTGTATCAAAATGATAACAATTGTTGGGAGACTGTTGAACACTTCTGAATACCAGTGTACATCTTGTTCATTATCTTTGATTCCAAACTAAACCTTATACCCCGTACAATTAAGCACAGCATATCCCTAAACATCTACTGACATGACTGGTAATAAAGACAAAACAATATTAAATAAAGTGCATTTTTACTATAACATGAGCAGTAGAAGAGTGATGATGTGAAAAAGTAATAAATTCCCATGGAACAAGATTTTCAGCAGATTTTAGTTCTCCTACGCTAAAGCAGGGTCAGACTAGCCCACTGGGGTACATGTTGAAATCCCAGTTTGCCCACTCCTAGTGGAGGCCAGGGTTTTTATGGAGTGTTGACTGTAGGGAGTGTTATCAGCAAGCAGCTCTGGTGGGCAACAGATACTCTAGTCCAACACTGCACCAGGATATTGATATACCGGTAATATTTTCCCATAATAATCAGTGGTCTAACTGCCCAGAGCTGTCCAAGTGGACACCCAAACCAGATTCAATCCTTCTAGTGATATTTAATGTTCCAATGTGAAATCAAATTTTTATCCATTGAAGTTGTTGTATTTACAGTACTTAGCCTACTACAAGGAGCATTTTAGACAGAATTGCAATAATTTGTGGGTATTTAGGTAACATCCAGGTCTCAGCTTACAGTCCATATTAGGGATAATGTCTTTTTTATTTTGCTGGTCTTACTTTAAAAAAAATTATTATTTGTTATTTCTGGGCCCTGGTCAGCAATAAGTAAATGTTAAAGGAGACTAAGGGGTGTATTTATTATGCTGTGTAAAACTAATTCGCTGAAAAAATGGAGTAAAAAGCTGTGCAAAATAAAGGGAAAAGATCGCCATCTGAACGCCGGATATTACGCCAGATATTATGCCGTTATTTTCCATAAGTTCCGGTGGAAGAAAAAACGCGTAAAACAATTACGCCGTTTTTACGCCATTTTTACACGGCGAAGCCTGGCGATGTGTGGCGAATTTTCTTTTTACACAGCATAATAAATATGCCCCTATAAGTGCTGTATCTCTTTATATGTAGTTTAAATGAAAATCAATGATGAGGCATGTAGAAACCAAAGGAGCAAACGCAGGGCATAATTTGTATCAAAAGCTAAAAGCTACAGTTTAAGATTATTGTTATCATCAATTACTTATATAGCAGGGACATATTTCACTGTTCTGCACTATCGGGGAAAATAATTGTGCATTAATCTAATTAATGTAGCACATCAAGTCACTATTTAATCCTTGGCCCTGTTTCATTTTCATTATAGCACTTTGTCTTCCCAAAAGTATTGTAATTCCTTTAAAGGGGAAGGCAAACTACAAATAACTTTCTGTATGATGTTGGAAGCACTAGTGCCTTTGGGCTTTTATCTTTTATTTGTGCTCATTTGTGAATCACCCAGTTACCTTTTCTGACCTTTTCTCACTGGCCCTGGGTTCAGTGGCGTAGCGAGGGGGGTGCCGAGGGGGCCATGGCCCCGGGCGGCGTATCAGAAGGGGCGGCGGCAATCACCATGATATCTAAATTTAAAAAAATATAGGTATATTTTAGGATTCAGTTCGGGTTTCGGGCCGAAACCAGCCTTTTTTCAAGGTATTCGGTTTCGGCCGAATCCGTGCTCTGAGCCGAACCGAATCCGGAAGTGCACCCAATTTACCCACAGCAAGTACCCCCCCCCATAGAAAGAAACCCCAATAGACCCAACAATCCCATCCCCATCAACGTACCCCCAACAGACCATCGGCGGCGGTTCCTTCTCTCTTATGGCGCGGCAACAGGCGCTTTTATAAGGTTGCGCCCGTGCGTATGACAGCGTCAGCGACGAGGCACAACCTTGTAGAAGCGCCTGTTGCCTGTAAGAGAGAAGGAGCCGCCGCCGATGGTCTGTTGGGGGTATGTACTATGGGGGAAATTGGGGGCACTGTGTGGGGGCTACTGTCTATGGGGAAATTGGGGCACTTTCCATGGGGGGGCCAGGTCTTTGTGGGGTATTGTGTATGGGGGCACTTCCTATTGGGGGCACTGTGTATGGGGCAATTGGGGCTCTGTGTATGAAAAGTAATTTACGAAAAGTAAATTTTTAATCAATAAAAAAATTTAATGCTGCTTTTTTTATTTTGTCTATTTTTTTTAAGAATAACTAAATGGAGGGGCGGCAAATTTCCGGTCGGCCCCAGGCGACGAAAGCCCACGCTACGCCACTGCCTGGGTTACAATACAAAAATAAATTTTAGGTACCCTAAAAAGGCTGCTTTTATGTAGTTTCCAGGGTACCACCAACATTCCTTAAAGGAATATGGTCATGGGAAACCTGGTTTTTTTTACATTTAATTTTGAATTTCACATGGGGCTAGCCATATTCTTCATTTCCTAGGGTGCCACAGTCATGTGACCTGTGCTCTAATAAACTTCAGTCACACTTTACTGCTGTGCTGCAAGTTGGAGTGATATCACCCTCCTCCCAGCAGCCGATCAGCAGAACAATGGGAAGGCAGCAAGATAGCAGCTCCCACAGGACATTGGAAAAATTATAGCTGGTTGCCAAGGTAATTCACATTAAAAGGTGCATAAGTATTTGGAGCAACAAACTTAGACCTAACTGCTTAGTTTATGGCACCTTTGTTAGTGTTTTTGATCCTGCCGGTTGCTCCTTGGTAAGTAAACGGGTACCCTTGTTTTGTTTATCCATGACTCCGCATAATTGAAATTATTTCTGCAATTTATTTGAAGTATTGGAGATGTTCTTTAACTGCGCTGGCATTTGTTTTCCCACAGCTAAATGTCATATTTATAAAGATCTATTGTTGTCCTTATGCATAAATAACCACCAAGCATTACAATTTCAGAAGTAATTATGAAATGCTAATTGCCATATCTATTTTTTTTCTATGTTTTATGCCAGACTACTGTCTAAACATATGCCACTGTTTTAAACCACTTTAAAAAACTCCAAAGGGAAAGAATTTCTGGTGTGAAAAGTAGATTAAAATGCCTTATAAAAAGTGGGAACACATCATAACTTTTATTTTTCAGTAGGAATGATATTGCTTTTTTTATATATGTATACTAATATGGTAGATATATAGATCATATTTATAGTATATGAAACATGTTTGATGCATAGGAGTGTACTACAGTTCCCAATATCCCATTAAACCCATTCATTATCAACAAAGGAGGAAGCCGCTGTGACCAATGAAAAAGGATAGTATTGGATTAGTGAAATATAGACCAGTTTTGTGGAAAGGTCACCCATATTTGGCCTAGGAACATGTAGCTGTCTCTTGTTTAACTGGTCAACTTATCCCTGGTGGCTGACAAATCTGTATAGGGATAGTATTAATCATTTATGTTTATTTAATACAAATAGGATGAGGTTGGGCCCATGGGTCACAGCAAATGCTTAGGGTTGTTATTAGGAAGATACCCAGAACAAAACCAAAAGTGAATCTAGTAATGATAGAATAAAATGTGGTAGACTTAGGACTGTCCTATATATCATACCAAAGGCAAAAAGCATTGGATGGATGATCCTTATATTTTGACAAATACTATTTGGTTCCTCTATTCTATTTAGCTGTATGACTAAGTATCCACAGTGGGAATATAGCTGTCACATTGCATTTAAACATCTATGGATCTATGCACATTTCACAATCTTCTATATTTCTTCTACATGGAATTAAATGCTGCTTTATTGACAAGAATCATTCTGATCTCCACTCAGTACAGATAGCAGCTTAATCCCTTCCATCCTCGGAACATTATTTATTTGATCCATGATATAAGAAAAGCAATATCAGTGCATATTGCCTGCCAAGCTTGCACTAGCTCATTAAACTCATTGCGTATGATACACCTCTAGTCCTATGGGCACTAATAATAATATATTGGGGGCTAATCATTAATAATTGTGCTGTCTGCCTAAGATTAAAATTTCATTAGCCTATTTTAGAACCAAGAAAAGCCAGCAGTATATTGTTTCTGTAAGAATTTAAAATCCCTTAAGCCCATTTTTACATTTTTTAATGCTTAGCAAACATATTAAAGTGTTTGTTCTCTTGCGCAAGAGTGCCTTTGGGAGCAAAACACCATTATTATTAACCTTATTGCAATATTTATTCTTTAGTCTTATGTAGGTAACAATCCCACCATGATGACATATCTGTTATGGGTTTGTTGTTAGCTTCAGTATTTGCTCAAAGAAAGGAACAGGAATAGCAACACATAAGGAAGCTGACTGGGTTTTTTTTTACTAAGAATGTTTATCCTCTGGCCAATTGCCCATCTGCAGTTAAACTACATATAAAATTTCTTGCCTAATAAAAGAAAACATAATTCTAAGCAACTTTGCAATATACTGTACATTTATTACAATGCAATTTGAAATAGTTTCTGACTTATTTGTGTATATAATTGTTATTAGAAGTAGTGTTTGCCAGTCCTTTTCTATTCTCTGCCCTGGTGGCTCTGGCATTTGAAACAACGTAACACAAGGCAGCAGATTGACAGTGTCCTTTAAAGTATAAACACACCACTTACTGTGTATATAGAACCTGTTCTCTGCATTAAACCATTAAGTCACGTGACCATTGGTTCTGTGAATAGGGATTTCTGTCTACCTAACAGTATATATATCATAGTAATAATAGTTTAACATTTCTAAATTCACTCTAAGAGGGTAAAAGGGATTTGAAACAAGTCATTTCAGTGAGGAAAAAAATTAGGTCTAAAAGCACCAATAAGGTTTTACATTAAAAATGAACATTATTATTAGGCCTGTGTCAAATCGAAATCAAGTTGTACGAAAATATCGTAATTGCCTTCTGAAAGTCACAACATTTTTGGATCCGAACCTTTGTAAATGGAACGAAAGTCTTTCTGGCTTTAGAACCTTCAATGTATGATTTTGGAAGCCTTCCATAGGACTCAATGGCACTCGACAGACCCAACCTGGCGAAAAGATAGTCGTGATACCAAAGCTTGAATGAATTCCGAAATGTTTGTAGTCTTTGCGAAAAGTACAACTTTTTTGTGGAACATGTTCTATAAGTTTGAAAAAATATGAATTTATCTCATAAATACTTAAATGGGCCCCGTATGTTTACTGACTTACAGGTAAAGTCCAGCTGTGGGCTGGGCTTGAAAAGGTGGAATGATGGCAATATTTCCATCAGTTGGTTAGGCATGCTCTAGGGAAGATGGTAGCATGGTATTGCCAAGTGCAGCCCCTAATCTATAAATGTTTCAGCCTCTTTGGACATGCTCCCTTTCAACAGCTCTAACATAGCAACATAAGTACTGGGGCCATTGGAGCATGTCCATGGGGGCAGACCCGTAAAACTATTGTAGTCTTTTAGAATTTGTATTAACAATAATGTTATTCTTTTTATGAAATATTGATTATTATGGAGTCTATAAAATGTAAAAATAGTTTCTACATAAAGCATTTTATTCTTAATAATCTCATTTTACTGGGCAAAAGAACTGCCAAATATTTCACTCATGTAACTAAGAAACGTAAGCGAACCAGCAAACTCTGCAAGAACAGGGAAGAACAGAATGATTAAAAAGTGAAGAACAGAATGATTTTCCATTAACAGGTAAAAAGAGATCTGCATAAATTGCAATTCTGACAGTAAATTGTATTATAGTAATCCATTGCCTAATCCAAGATTATTACATTCACCTTTATGGTAGAATAAAAATTCATGTTCTTCGCTAGAATAAGTTCGGCATGAATATATCACTGAAGACTTAATAGAGATTATAATTAACTCTGCTTGAATAAATCTACATTTACCATTCAGCAGCAATTTGTATAGCAATACCTTTCCCTGCAACTCATTGGGAAGATGCGACTGGATTAACAATATGGCTAAATCTTTCCTTTGTAACAGTAATTAATTCAGGAGTCTGACAAACTATATATAGATGTAATCAAATACCATAGTGATAGATTATCCCAGGATGTCACCATAAGGGTGTAAGGTGCTAAGTAGTACTATTAATAGCAGACAAAGGGATGATAAGTCGCCACAATTTTAAAAACTCACTGATTAGTTGACCAATTCCATAAATAAATGTACAAGTCGCAGCTTGTGAAATATGCCGCTCAGGACACATCCCCATGTTATAACCAGTTGCTGTGACTGGATGGCCAAGAGGCAGATTAATACCCTTTGTACAATGGGAGTGGGCCAGTGGTCCAATTGCTTTTTTGAAATTAGGAACATTGTCCCCTTCTGAGGCAAAGTGGAGACAGCTTCAGATAGGTTTTTTACCTTCTTTTAGAATAGATAGATGTTAGATTACAAAAAACCCCGGTCACAATCATTCTGTATAATAGATACTATACCAAATATATTTTATATATTTATTCTTGTTTTATAAATATTGTGTTATTTCTATATGTGTAACTTTCCCTTGGGGAATACATTGGCATTTTGTATTCTTTATAGTTTTGATTCCATTTTAGTCCTTTATGCCTGATGAAAAAACCTATTAAGCCCCTGTTTTCTTACAGTGAGAGTTATGAAGCTGTGAAGTTCTCTGATTATGTATAATGGCAAAACCATTAAATTGTTAGGAGAAAGGAATGAATGTTTTTTAGCAATGCTACTAATATTTATACCCTTCGTACAAAGTGAGTGGTCTAATGGCCCATATATAGGTGTGTATATATATATACAGTGGTGTGAAAAACTATTTGCCCCCTTCCTGATTTCTTATTCTTTTGCATGTTTGTCACACTTAAATGTTTCTGCTCATCAAAAACCATTAACTATTAGTCAAAGATAACATAATTGAACACAAAATGCAGTTTTAAAATGAAGGTTTACGTTATTAAGGGAGAAAAAAAACTCCAAATCTACATGGCCCTGTGTGAAAAAGTGATTGCCCCCCTTGTTAAAAAATAACTTAACTGTGGTTTATCAATTTCAATTTTCAATATCAATTTCTGTAGTCACCCCCAGGCCTGATTACTGCCACACCTGTTTCAATCAAGAAATCACTTACATTGGAGCTACCTGACACAGAGAAGTAGACCAAAAGCACCTCAAAAGCTAGACATCATGCCAAGATCCAAAGAAATTCAGGAACAAATGAGAACAAAAGTAATTGAGATCTATCAGTCTGGTAAAGGTTATAAAGCCATTTCTAAAGCTTTGGGACTCCAGCGAACCACAGTGAGAGCCATTATCCACAAATGGCAAAAACATGGAACAGTGGTGAACCTTCCCAGGAGTGGCCGGCCGGCCGACCAAAATTACCCCAAGAGCGCAGAGACAACTCATCCGAGAGGCCACAAAAGACCCCAGGACAACATCTAAAGAACTGCAGGCCTCACTTGCCTCAATTAAGGTCAGTGTTCACGACTCCACCATAAGAAAGAGACTGGGCAAAAACGGCCTGCATGGCAGATTTCCAAGGCGCAAACCACTTTTAAGCAAAAAGAACATTATGGCTCGTCTCAATTTTGCTAAAAAACATCTCAATGATTGCCAAGACTTTTGAGAAAAAACCTTGTGGACCGACGAGACAAAAGTTGAACTTTTTGGAAGGTGCGTGTCCTGTTACATCTGGCATAAAAGTAACACAGCATTTCAGAAAAAGAACATCATACCAACAGTAAAATATGGTGGTGGTAGTGTGATGGTCTGGGGTTGTTTTGCTGCTTCAGGACCTGGAAGGCTTGCTGTGATAGATGGAACCATGAATTCTACTGTCTACCAAAAAATCCTGAAGGAGAATGTCCGGCCATCTGTTCGTCAACTCAAGCTGAAGCGATCTTGGGTGCTGAAGCAGGACAATGACCCAAAACACACCAGCAAATCCACCTCTGAATGGCTGAAGAAAAACAAAATGAAGACTTTGGAGTGGCCTAGTCAAAGTCCTGACCTGAATCCTATTAAGATGTTGTGGCATGACCTTAAAAAGGCGGTTCATGCTAGAAAACCCTCAAATAAAGCTGAATTACAACAATTCTGCAAAGATGAGTGGGCCAAAATTCCTCCAGAGTGCTGTAAAAGACTCGTTGCAAGTTATCGCAAACGCTTGATTGCAGTTATTGCTGCTAAGGGTGGCCCAACCAGTTATTAGGTTCAGGGGGCAATTACTTTTTCACACAGGGCCATGTAGGTTTGGATTTTTTTTCTCCCTAAATAATAAAAACCCTCATTTAAAAACTGCATTTTGTGTTTACTTGTGTTATCTTTGACTAATAGTTAAATGTGTTTGATGATCAGAAACATTTTGTGTGACAAACATGCAAAAGAATAAGAAATCAGGAAGGGGGCAAATAGTTTTTCACACCACTGTATATATATATAAATATATATATATACACTTTATTATTTGCTTATGAACTTTATGTATGTAAATGCTAGCAGCTGACTTGGTTTCTACTAGACCGAGAGCACACATATTAAACCTATTACATTATGCCCGAAATATATAAGGGTGAACAAGAGAATATCCTATACTATGTACCATAAATGTGTAGAACTGAAAATGAATTAAAAGCCTTACTGACAAAGGGCAACCACCCTTGTACTGCATGCTGAGATTCTGTGTGGGTTAAATAACAAAAAACAACAAAAGACCTGACATGAAAGCGTTCAAGAACCAGCAAGTTTGATTTATTAATGGAAGGGAATAGCCCCTTTCCAATATATTGAACCAATATTTACAGTTATTACCAAGATTTTTCTAATAAAGTATTTATCCCTAGAGTCATGCAGGTTACAGCCATAGAACATCCAGCAGGATCTGAGGAAACTCAAAAATAGTTTTGGTTACATATTACTATTCAACTGATTGTTTTGGTATCACAAAATAAATATTTGCCCTTTGAGGCAACTATTGGCAACTGATCTGCTTTTGGGTTTCTCCTTTTACATTCTGTTCTCCTTTAATACAGCCTCAAACTTGCATAGTTATTTGCCTAGACAGCTCAAACTACATTTCACTCAAAAAGAAGGGTGGGCATATATCAAATTCGAAATATCTATTATAAATATAGTGTACAATAGACATGTAAAGGTATTATTTTTAGCTAATAACAGGTGCAGTTAAATAATATACACACAGCACACAGACAATTTTAACAGTGCGTATGAATTTAAAACAGTGTGGTCTGGTGTCAGATTATCTTTAACATGCGACTTTCAACTGCAGAGATTTTGAACAAGGTTGTATTGTTGGAATCCAAATTGCAGGCACATAAGAGATCCTTAAACTGATCATAGATCAACAGATATTCTTGTTAAGTTTGAGTCTTCTTCTGGCTTTCAGGAAGGATCATGGAATAATCAGTTGGTTCAGCACAAACATAAGTGAACGTGCAAGGTGCATTCAGGCAGTGCCAATGTACCCAACCAACCATTTTTAGCATGTATAAATATCATTATCAGTCCTGAGTATGAAAGCATACCAGAAAGGACCCAATAGCCGATCTCTAGTGTGGTCACCATATCTTGTGGCAAGTTCATCAAAACAGGTGATAAACTGATGTTTTGATAAATTGAATGCAAGTTGTGGCTCCCACAAAGACAGTGGGATGAAAGTAAAAGAACTTACTTGTGGGTAAAAACATGGTGATTGACATCCAAAAAGTGCACTCACTTCTTAAATGAGCCAAATTAACTCTTGATGTATAGTCAGACTGATCATAAGGACAGAATACTTATTGCAAAGGGTGATGTTCCTGCCTGTTTCCCAACTGGTTGTTTTACATGCATTTCCAGTCTGACATTTCCATAGAATTAACAAATTCCAAGATAGTAGGCTTTATGGTAATGGTTCTTACTTCTGTTCCTTTGTTTTAGAAATAGATATCTGTGAGTATGGTTATATTTCATATAGAGATACAACATTTATTTCTGTTTTAAAGAAGAATTAATGCTTAACAAAGAAGAAGACTAGAAATGCTGCTGTTGTTTTGAATTCTGCACCGGCCTAAGGTGACCACAGGCCTTGTGCCTCCAAAGTTTCCCTTAGTAGCTCCCCATCTTCTTTATTGCTGATTTATTGCACTTGTGGTGTGCTGTTTTTAGTTACATAAGGTTAGGGACCAACTCACAATATACTGTATATAGAATATAACTGCAACAATATAAGGCTGATTAAGAATTCAATTATATTTTCATTACATGGCTGTAATGTGTCTTAGACACCAGTGAAATTTGCATCAGAATTTACTAATAAAGTGCTGTATCATCAGTTTATAGGACATGTGAACTTCTGCTTGATAGTTTGCGTCAACCCCTAAGCTTAGATTCTCAACAGCTGCCCAGAGCACACTGAGCATGTACAAGATGGGGAGATCATTACTGACATTCTGAAACTGGTGCAGTAATTCCAGTAAATAAAAAACAGCATTTTGCCAGTTTTTGTTTTTAGTTCTCCCTTAATCTTACTTAACTTATTTATTTACACTGTCAAGGAGAAATTAGACAAAAATACAGATTTGTAGACAGAGGGAGAACAGGCAGATTATTTCTTCAGTGTTCTAGATGGAATTAGACAGAACAATGGGGTCAGATGTGAATTACATTTAGTTTAGCTGGTTGTTAACAGTCTTTAATGCTATAAAAATTACAAAAATTAAAGTTTTTTTTCTCATATCCACACTGATATAGAGGATGGTGCACTGAAAGTAAATGGAGCTGCTAATCTTCACTAAAGATAATTAAATTTTTAGATAGTAGGCCCATAAAGCTTATTTTAAACCAGATATTTTAATTTTCCAAATTGCTGATAGACTATTGCAAGCCTTTTAAAACTGCATTAATGTTGATTTTTTTAATTACCTGTATCAGTCAACCTCTTGAAGCTATTATGATTTTATGTATGTGTTCTAGTAGCATTATGTCCTCCCAGCTTGCTTTACTTCCTAGTTAGTCTAATCATTTGTCTTTTAAATTGAATCTATGCATAGAAACAGGCTGCAGAAAAAAGAGAATAAAAGGCCTGTTTAAGCTACCCAGTTACTAAGCTTGTCCTCATTTTTACCCAATGGTGTTTCAATTCCATGGCAGGTCTCTTCTGCTGGGAGTGAATTCCAAGTATCCATTTCACTTTTAATTAAGAGAACTGCCTGACATTACTTGCTTACTACTTCAATTTTGTTTTCATGTCCAGTTATGGGACCTGTTATCCAGAATGCTTGGGATAAGATAAGTCTTAAGTCTACTAAAATTCATTTAAACATTAATTAAACCCAATAGGATTGCTTTGCCTTCTATAAGGATTAAGATCAAGTACAAGCAACTGTTTTGTTAATACAGAGAAATGGGAAATCATTTGTAAAATCAGAATGGGAGATAGCCTTCCCATGGTTCAGAACTTTCTAGATAATGGGTTTCTGGATAACAAATCCTATACCACTACAGGATAGCAGTGAAAAGCATCATGTCCATTTACTAGGAAATGTTTTCAAGCAACCTGAACAACACATGCTTTAATTGGATAATGGCACTAGAGATGTAGCAAACTGTTCGCCGGCGAACTAATTCGCGCGAACATCGGGTGTTCGCAAGTCTGCAAATTCGTGAACTTTTGGCGATGTTCGCCATTTTGGGTTCACCGCAGGTTTTTTTGCGCCGCATTTTTTTGCCTCGGTTTTTTGCCTTTGCATATACATAGGAATAGCTTGCGTTTTTTTTTTGGCGTTTTTTTTACAAAGTATTTTTCAGAGAAATTTTTGCCCTTGATCCCCCTCCTGCATGCCACTGTCCAGGTCGTGGCACCCTTTAAACAACTTTAAAATCAGTTTTCTGGCCAGAAATGGCTTTTCTAGGTTTTAAAGTTCGCCTTCCCATTGAAGTCTATGGGGTTCGCAAAGTTCGCGAATATTCGCGAGTTTTGCCGAAAGTCCGCGAACGGGTTCGCGAACATTTTTGGCGATGTTCGCTACATCCCTAAATGGCACTACTGTGACATTTTTATCTATGACTTTTCCAGGCCTGACATCCCCACATCAAATTCTTCTATATTCAGAGCTACAACAGCCTTAACCAACTCACTAAGGAGCACTTTATGAAGTCTGCCTGTTTTGCATTTTGAGAAAAACAGGCAACAACCCAACATCCAATACACTGCAGTAGTGAGTCAGGCCTAGAACACCTGGGAATAGCTCCCAACTGTGCCGATTTTCGCGGGACAATCCCTTTTAACAGCTCAGCCGTCAGTCCCGGAGTCTTACTGAAAAGTCCCTCATTTGCCATTGATATCCTGCACTAAACACTAAAAAAGATACAAACTTAATTAAAAGGTAGCTTTTGGCCCAGAAGTCTTAACAAGCTACACCTGTACTTAGATACATTGTTTCTCACACTTAATTAAATAAGTAGGCTTTTGGCAGAGAGCCCAGAAAGTTAACAAGCCACACCTGCACTTAGATACAATTGTAACTAATAAGCTAATCAGGTCTCTTGGGGGAACTGAGATTTGCAGCTTAAAGGGCAATTTCAGCTTTTTTAGCAAAACTGTAATAACACATGAAACAGGACCCCGAAACCCCCAGAAATGTGTTCAAACTTTAAAGAAACTGCCAAATTTTGGAAAATGGGAGTGGTATTTAGGGGGTGTGGCTGCAAAAAAATGGGCGTGGTTAAAAATGTTGCCGCTCTACGCACAGCTTTTCTTTTTGTCCCTCTTTCCATTTTCCAAATGTTGAGTATACCTGGGGTTGTAGCTCTGAAAATAGGGGATTGTACGAAAAGGGACACAATTAGTGTCAGTAGTTTAGGTTCAAAGTAACCTAAAAGATTTTGACACACTTGGTCCTTTTTATTCCATCAATCCACTAAATTATCTGCCTGGACTCCTTGCTCCATATACATAGCAGGATAGGATATGAGGCTATTTTGACACAGTGATTATTTAAAGTGTTTTCCAGTTTTTCTGTAATGTTAAACATATATATTAAGGTAATGTTTGTACAAAACAAATACCTTATTGCAGACCAGGCTGCAAAAAGCCCTTTATAGTCTAAATACTACTATCTATTTTTATTTATCCATTTATACCTCACTACTTGACTTTACCATGCCGGTATAGCATTTGCAACATATCCATAACTATTTAATATAGACTACAATATTTTTGGCCTTTAAAAAGAAAGGACTATAAAAATGATAAGTTGGTAAAATACGTGTTGGTTTAGCCTTATTTTTGTCTGCAGACATGTTATACAACGGACATTTACAGTTACAGTTTCTCAGATCCTGCTGGATGCGAGAGCCTGATAATATCACTAAAATACAATCCACAAATATGTGTAACATCATGTTGTAACATTTACTGAATTCCAAATCACAGAACAGTTTGAGTTTTTGATAGAAGGTAGGCAATAATACCTGTGCCAGCAGCAGGCATGGAATTTATATGAGCTTGTGGCAAAAAATGTGGCAAAAAAAGTCTCCTGTGTTACATAGATTCTGTTCATAACTTTGCTTTTATAAAATACCTATATAGCTTATGATATCTGCTAAATAGATAACAATGGCACTGCCTAGAGTACAATTTATTTTAAATCAAAAATTTTAACAAGCTAGTAAATACGAAATTAGTCATTCTGACCCCCAGCTGTAGCTGATGACTTACTGGATAGGCTGGCCAAATACTGGCTGGCAATCAATACTGGCAACCAATATGGCTGACTGGGTGCCACCCAGGCCTTTGACAAACCTATGTGCCTATTCTCCAAAACAAAGGTTTGCATTTTTTTTTTTGGAATAAGTCCTGTGTCATGCGGATTCCTGTACTGCAATATATATCTGCATGTAAACTCTTTAGTACAAGTACAATTAATATATTTCTTGTCCTATTCTATAGTTCTCTAGAGAGCCATGAGTAGCGTTGACCCCTAAAATCATTGTATTCTACTGTACAAGTGCTTCCAATGCAAATATACAATTTTACCAGTGCAGGGTAACAATTCATTATATTTAAATATATATATGTAACTGAGGAAATGTGGGTATTTTAACTTCTGTTGCATGGGACTGCATGGGAGTCTGTCTCTCAGCTGAGCCCTTGTAGTATTAATGATAAAGATTCTCCAAGTTGAACTATAACACTAAAAAACTTCATAAAGCAAAGTCTAAAACAGTGGCAATGCCAATTTGTTAGTCCCTTATAGTGGCCAAAATCACTACCAACAAACCAAGGGTTCTTTCCTCTAGTGCATTCCCATGATTCCCTAGAGAGACCTCTCTCTCATTGGACTCCACTTTTTTCTCCTTACATTTTATAGACCAGGGATACCCATAACACCCTAAAACCAATAGGAACACATCCTTCCCCCTGGACATAGGTTATACCCTCTAGGGCAGTGATCCCCAACCAGTGGCTCATGTGTAACATGTTGCTGACTAACTCCTTGGATGTTGCTCCCAGTGGCCTCAAAGCAGATGCTTATTTTTGAATTTATTTTTGGCTTTTGGGCAAGGTTTGGTTGCATAAAAACCAGTTTTACTGCCAAACAGAGCATCATTTAGGCTTTCAGTCCACATAGCTAATGACAGCCCTTATTTGCACCCTTATGAATATTTTTCATGCTTGTGTTGCGCCCCAACTCGTTTTACATTTGAGTGTGGCTCACAGGTAAAAAAGGTTGGGGATCCCTGTTCTAGGGTTTCCCACTGTACTGTTTTCTCACAGAGAAGACTCCTTCATTTTCTGGTGTAATTAATTATATCCCAGGAGACTCACTGGGATGTTTCTAAGCACTTGGTATGTCCCAAAGGCTCACCAGGAGACTCACTGGGGCTTTTCTAGCCAATTGGTATGGCCCATAGTCTGCTTGCCTCATGGTACTCGCTGGATCTTACATGCAATAAAGCAACAAGTGTTATGGAGATCCATCCAGATATTATGCTTTTTCTCCCCCTCTCTCCTGGCTCCATACACAGCTATCAGTCAGTTTTTCATTAATTGGCTGCATAGCTAAATCAATGTTTATAAGTGTCTCTGTTTGGCTCTATCCTCTAAATAGAATTAATACCTAAGGGGCTCATTTACCAACACTGGAAAAATTTGCACCTGGCCAGTAACCTGTGCCAATATTTGTGGTATTCTTGTACATGATTATTTCAGCTATAAATATGAGAGGTTTGTTGTAGCAATGTGCTATGACTGTGCTAGTTATATAGTAAGCTTTCCTGTTTTTAAACATGGAATTAACCACTCATACCTAACTTATGTACCACCAACCTCTGCACACAGAATCGATCTGTTGTCACTTATTCTCATGACTATGAGTTCAATAAGTCAGTGGAGTTCAACCTAGGGCTAAAATGTCCATGTAAAGTTCATATAATGTTGTACATCATGGGCTATTGCCCAGTATCTTCTCCAGAGGACTTTACGCAAGTGGGTTTGGAAATGGAGTTGTAGAGCCCAGAGGGGCTACAAAACCATCATGTCAAATTATATACGCTTACTGGTACAGAGCCTCCATTGATTGGCATTTTATTTAGAACTGTAATGTAGTTTCATGACTTAGGAGCTACACTGTATGGCACACATTTCACCATCCTTATGTTACTATTACTCTTTATTGCTTTATATGTCAGTATCTGTGACTTAGACAAGTGGGGGCAGGCAAGAAGTCTAATATGGTGGCTTAGCAGCAATAGGGTGACAACATTTTTTAAATTTACAGCCAGCACTCCTGTTATGCACCAAATGGCAGAGATATTTTTTGCTATTATTATATTATCCCAAAGAGTCATATTCAGACAATCCTTCATTTTATTTCTAATTGTAGGTACAAAGTGCAAGTTCATAATTAATTGTAGATCCAACCTTTAGTTAATGCCCAAGAGACAAAGCCTAAAAGCATAGGTTACTAGGGATGCACCCTATTTTGGGATTTGGCCAAACTCCGAAACCTTTGTGAAAAATTCAGACCAAATACCTAACCGAATCTGAATTTGCATATGAAAATCTGTATAAGGAAAGGATAAAAATAACTGCACATGCGACATGTGGCAAAAATGTTTCATCTTCTGTGTTCATGTGACAAAAAGTCATGTGGTTTTAAGGATTCAGTTCTGTTAGGAGTGTGGATTCGGGTGAATTCTGCTGAAAAAGGCTGAATCTTGGCTGAATCCTGGATTCGGTGCATTCCTATAGGTTCCATGTACTTTTCATGAATAGGCATTAGTGTTTAAGAAGTAATATGTTATAATAAAGGTAATATGTATAATGTAATATTATGTATAAAGTAATATGTTATAATAAAGGTGAGAGTAACAAACCCATAGCTATTGTTGAAACCATAATTTGGCTGTAACTCAGGGGGAAGAATAGCACAATGGTTGCTAAAGTAGAATAACAATTGATTAAAAACTGGAAGGTTTGGAGAGTCTGATACTGGATGGTGTCTAATATTGCATTAGAGAGACGGATTGTGCTGTTTAGGAAACTCTTGTAAATAATTGATGCAAGCCCAAGATTAAATCTTGTTAAAGAAAAAGCTAACAGATTTAAAGTAATATGTTTCAGCCTTGGCTGTGTTTTCCTTCTAAAAAGGGATAGTCACTTTTATTTTTTGTGCAGGGCACTGTATTTCCTGCACTTGCATGACTGTCTCTTCTTCCATTCTGTCTTGCTTATTGTCTGATATACATTGCCGAGTAGAAAATATGTTGCACGAGGACACATAGCAGTTCTGTATTTTTTTCCCATAAAAATGCTTTCTCTTGCATCAGCATTAGTCCCTGCCTCATCCCAGCAGTCTCTTGAGATCAGTGTCGGAGGGTGGCGCATTTAATGAAGGATATTGGGTTGTACGCCGTATAATAGGCAATTGTGACAGTGTTTACACCATTACAGTCCCATGTGCATTGTGGAAAACACTGCCCATTAGAAACATGAAATCTGAGGATCTTGCAGCAATGGGTGAGATCAGGTTCTGGCAGGAGGAATGATAGTGAGAATTTTATAAATGAGATGTATTATATTTAATAATATATAAAAAACTACTTTTTAAGTGTAAAGGTCATTTTAAATGTGACTCTTCAAAGATGGCCTTTAACATAACAAATAGCCTCTATCCAGTTGCAATGCTCTTCCTTCACTTACGAATGCCTGTAATACTGATTGCTTTTTTCAACTTTTTCCATTTTTTCTTCTAAACACAACCCTAAAGTTTTTTTATTTTATTTATTTGTTTGTATTCTTTGTCTTTGACCTGTCATCTGGGAACACGAGACACGTCTGACAAAGAACGTTTTAACTTCTGCATGCCTGCAGCAAAGTCACAATACAAAGTTCTTAGTACACTTCTGTACAAATTCCACTTACAGCTCAGAAACACTTCTGACATATAAGCAGAGCACACCATGGAGCAGAGACCAGCTCTGTCCTTTTAATAAATTCTCCTATCAGAAAAAAATCATTTAATATACTGTATCTCTCAGGGAGATTCTCATTTGATTTCATGCATCTGTTCCAAGCAGAGTACGCACTGATCAGAACATAATGTAAAAGCTGTTCTTCCCAAGATGTGCAAGTGTTAAGACCCTTTTCTATCTACAGTTTTTCCAAGGTCACCATCCTACTCCGTAGTGCTCAAATTCAAAGGCAACTGCATGGGAGAGGTATCCTATATATGCAATACTTGATAAAGGGCTGGATTGAAGCCCAAAACATTGCCTTTGGCACTTGAGTAAAGATTCACATTTTTCAAAACAACCGGAGTGCTGCTGTTTTCATCATTTTTCTATATATGCCATACAAAGATACAATACCATAGCTTGAGTGGTGGAAGGCTGCAGCATTTATTAGAACAAAAACAGCAAATTCATTAATGCCAAATGACTGTAAATGACCACATATCTGATTCTATATGTACCGTATTTTTTGCCGTATAAGACGCACTTTTTCTTCCCCAAAACTGGGGGGGAAAAGTTGGTGCGTCTTATACGGCGAACTGCGTCTTCCTCTATGTGCCGTGGCTCTCTGCTACATCCTCGCTTTTATAAGGTTGCACCCATGCGTACTGACGTCACACGCACAGGGCGCAACCTTATAAAAGCACAGAAGCAGCTGGGAGCCGCGGCACAGAGAGGAAGACATCACGGGAGCCGGAGGCCGCTGGGGGGAGGTTAGGGGGGAAATGGAAGGTGCTTGGGGGCCCTGGGGGAAGCTGAAGAATGCTGGGGGTGCCGTGGGGGAGCTGGAGGAAGCTTGGAGGCCCTGGGGGACGCTGAAGGATACTTGGGGGGGGGCCCTGAGGGAAGCTGAAGGATACTTGGGGGGCCCTGGGGGAAGCTGAAGGATACTTGGGGGGGCCCTGGGGGAAGCTGAAGGATACTTGGGGGGGCCCTGGGGGAAGCCTCATTATGTGCGAGCCCAGAGACAATTAACTTTATACAGTTGATATAAAATATTTTACTACAGTATTTGGTTCAGAATCTTTTTTTCTAGATTTTCCTCCTTTAAAATTGGGTGCGTCTTATATTCCGGAGCGTCTTATAGGGTGAAAAATACGGTATTTATGGCAATGACACCTAGCCAGCCTCAGTCCATTCCACAGGCCACCTATTGATTGACCTTTTGGGAAAGGCTCAGCCTTAACCAACTCCTAGCCATGAGCTCATTGGTCAAACCTCAAAATCTCCTTCAGGCTTCAACAATATATATATAGATACCTTTAATAAAATAGAACAATATATTAACTTATCAGGGGAAGCAGCAGTCTATCCAGCCGCCAGATGAAGAGGCATCTGCTCCTGCACCCCTTTATATACCCCTGAAATTCCAACTCTTAAGAACCTGAGGTCCCTGGGGGCCAATCATGCCCTAAGATAACCTTGCCCTTTGACATTATAACCCTAGTAACAACTGTTTTTGATGGTGTAGAAAACTGACAGCTCTCATACTGTCCATGCATCATTAACCCATGCACTGCCTGCAACTCTTCTATGCAGGCCCAGGGGAAAATGGGTTGGTTCCCCTTTACCTCACATTAGGCCAAGTATCTTTAAAAATATTTTTTTGTGAGCACATCAACTCTCATTTTGAATGTACAGTCTGTGTGAATGGGTGAAATGGTACAGCAAACCATTTGAGGGAAAGTAAAGGGCATTAGTTTTGTCCAACCCCCACCTGCAGACAGAAATGAAGACATATGTTTGAGCATCTGAACTACCTATGTCTATAGTTATGCCAACTGTTCATTTTACACCCTACTATGTGCCCCACCATATTTTTTCACCTGATCATTTTGTAGATGTCACAATGATGGTGTCAATGTGGGAAATTCTACTTTTCTTGTTATTTGCTGGACCTGGAATGAGTTGTTAGCAGCTGGAATTTCAATTTAATTTTTAATACAGTGAGAATGAAAATTACGTTTTAATTATGCCAAATGGTGTTTAGAGAAACCAAAAGATTAGGAGATGAAAAACTGCAGCAAGATGAAACAGTAGTCCTGCTATTCTTTATTCATTTCTGTGTGCACGAATTGCTACATTGTGTCCAGCTGACATAGCACTTTCAGCTCTGTACCTTTATTTCTGCTCTTCATTTGCATTCTAATAAAATTGTAAAACTTGCTGAATCCTTCATTGTGGCACATCAGCACTAATGGAAGGGCTAGGTAGGCATACCTGAAACATTTGAGCCCTGGCTCTGTGGTCTGCAGTTGTAGTTACGTCTTATATAAGAATTACATTATAAGGGGGCAAAAATGGCGACATCTGCCATGTGGTACTATTAATGAGCAAGATTATAATTTTTTTTATATATAAACTATAAATGTCCTGTTATCCTGAACTTGTAAAAAGTACAGAGTTTCAGTGATTTCCGGCATGCTGGTGGGAACAAGGCAGAGGACAGCCCTGTACATAAAGTCTGCCTGGGACAGGCCTGAAATACAGAGCTGAATTGCACCTGAAAGCATTGTGTTCTGCACCATGTGTTGGATTTTTAGCCAGTGTGAGGAGCATGATGTGCACAGACTGTTGCCCTGGGTGCAAGTACCCCTAAGGCCCTAAGAGGTGTTATATTATGTGAATTAGATGCAAGGTAGTCATGAAGGCTGTCATTTAAGGTCTATTTGGGCCATAGGCGCCACTTTGCATAGCAAATAACAGAACAGCTAGAACTATCACCAATAATTTGATTAACTTCCTTGTTTTCTCAAATTGCTCCAAAGAGGTGCTTTCAATTTCCCCTACTGACAGTGTGGTAACTAAAGAGGAAG
The DNA here is from genome assembly GCF_000004195.4 of Xenopus tropicalis. NCBI lineage: Eukaryota > Metazoa > Chordata > Amphibia > Anura > Pipidae > Xenopus > Xenopus tropicalis. The sequence continues at coordinate 159,891,903 of NC_030677.2, forward strand.
CAGACCAAGTAGTTGTGTGGGGGGGGGGACTGGGGGACAGTGCAGCCCAGACCATGTGGTCTGCTACCTCTACCTACCCCCACCCACAGCTGTACTCTTACCTACCCCATCACGAGTGGCCAGGGAGCGGGGCTCGGCCTTCTGAAAAAGTTTTTTTGGGGGGGGGGGCAGCGCATTGTTGTTATGCCACTGGTGCAGGAAATAAAAAAAATTTGAAAAAAAAACATATTTGTAATTAAACCCATGAATTTATTGATATGTAATTACAAGCTCTGTTCAGGTCGAGATAAACAGTGAAATGTCACTGACGGCTCTCTACACATCTATATAATAAAAAATTTCTTGTAAAAAAAAAAAAAGATTGTTGCTGCCAAACAATTTTTTTTTTTTTGAGGCAGACTCAACACTGATAAATTTATATTGGGAATCCCACTTCTATACACAAATATCCTAAACAATTGTGTTGTTTAATAAAATGGCATTCTGGCTACATCATTTTAAACATTGCCACCCAAACTGGAAGGGTAGCCAGAGTACAAAGCGTACCATTAAACCAAGCAATTCTGAATATTACAATCCTAACTACAGAACACTAAATAACATTTAGTGCAAACTGTTCCTCTGAAAAGCTTAGCAAATGGAAATGAGCATCCATTGTTAGAAGCAAGAGGGAAGTATATGCTCTTTTTGAACACAGCTCTATGCATGGCTTTTTCTTCACAGGCCTGCACAAAGGATTGCTGAAGAAAATTGTCCCATTGCTCCCTGCTGAGTAATCTTCTGTGTGGTAGTAAAAAAGAAAAAGAAAGAAAGCAAAAAAGCCAGTCGGCAGGAAAACTACAGCAGTGATGAAAACAACTAAGCACTGTGCCGCTAGGCCCAACAGTGGTTATATCAATGGCACACATTTGATTGTAAATGTTTTTTGGCTACCACCCCGGCAAAGTTATTCAGATCAGCACTAATCAGCAACTGGCTCCCAGCTTTGCACTTACATTGGGCCTACTATGCCATGTATTCACTGTCCAGACTGCACACACTAGACTAGATCAAGGCACAAAGGGCACTGCACCTTATACCACATTCATTTATAAACGCGCCATTCTTTTCTGCGCAGAGAGCATTTTCTGAATAACATGAAAGCACTTAAAGCTGCAAGAAAATGTGTGGCTCTTCTATACTTTATTAATGTGTGTTACTTGCTCTAGAACAGGGGCCCCTAACCTTTTATACGTGTAAGCCACATTCAAACAGTAGAAGTATTGTTCATACTCTCTTGCTCCATATTCTGTCCTTACTGGGGATTTAAGAAACTGCACTGTCTATCTTTCTAAGTAATCCTTTAGTGTCTCCAGTACCACCTCATGCTCCTCACCTTGCCCTATTTTAGTTGGGGTACCTCAAGGCTCCATTCTAGGACCTCTCCTATTTTCAATCTACAACACAGGTCTTTGTCAGCTGATTAGTTCATTCAGGTTTCAGTATCATTTATCTGCTGATCATACTGAAATCCACCTCTCCTCTCCAGGCCTGCCTTTACTTTTTGCTCATGTCACAGAATGTCTAATGTTGCATGTATGTCCATCCTGTCATTGTCTAAAAATCAACATGGACAAACTGACCTAGTCATCTTTTCAGCTTCCACTTCTGTTTCCCTGCTTGATATCATTATCAGTGTGGAATACAACAATATAATCCCAGTTCCTACAAGTCTGCTTTAGCATTGACTTGCCTCTGCCTCTCATTCATGCCCCCATAGCCAAATGCTTACTAAATCATGGCGCTTTTTCTTTAAAAGCATCTCTCACATTCAGCCCTTACTCATGCAAGAGACAGAGATGTTCTCACTATATATAATCATCCTAATTACTAAATACATCCCCAGACATAACCAGTCTCTTGGCACATGACCTACTCTTCACTCATTGCTTCCTCTCACTCTGGCATCAAGGACTTTTTATGTGTTGCAACCATCCTCTGTCACTTAAAACCCATCTTTTCATTTAAACCTACAATCTAAACCCACAGCAACTTGACCACCCACCAAGCCCTCTACTCTTTACTCGCACCATACACACACACTCCTGGTATTCATCTTTCACTCTGCACTACTACTACACTCATCATATGTTTCACTTCCTTGAGAAATCTCCAATGAAGCACCTGACAATACCTGTCATTCACTTTCTTTTAAATCGCAGCATGTAAAGGGCCAAGTATGGTTAGGTGCTTAATAGGGATGCACCGAATCCCGGATTCGGTTCGGGATTCGGGCTGAATCCAGCCTTTTTTTGATGGATTCTGTTTCGGCCGAATCCATGGTCCCGGCTGAACCGAATCCGAATCCTAATTAGTGTAAATTAGCATATGCTAATTAGCATTCGGAAAGGGTTAAAATTTAGGGGGGATTTTTTGCCACGTGCGTAGCATATGCTAATTAGGATTCGGATTCGGCAGAATCCATCAGGGTGGGTTTGGGGGTCCAGCAGAACCCAAAAAAAGTGGGTTTGGTGCATCCCTAGTGTTTAATCACCTGCTGGAAAGGAAATTTCTTTCTGATGCAGCAGCCTGTATGACATAACCCTCAGATTAAAAAGCTCTTTAATAATATTTAATTGTAACTGTGAATCAGAGAGGATAGTTTTAGGATAGATTTAAAGATTCTTTTCCCAAGGCTGGCATTCAGCACCCAAGGCACAGAGTGCCCAAACCCATTATCACAAAGGGATATGTCACTCTAGATGTCATGGTGCTGCAGCAACCCTTGGAACCTTTAGTAGATGTTGGGAGTAGAATTTAAGTGGAATTAGAGTTGCAGGCTCAAAACCAGCATTCCAAGAGAATTGATTGAAAAGGTAAAACTGCTTTGATTTTTTATTTACTTTATTTTCAAAAATGACTGAGTAACTGCATATTTTTCTTCATTCCAACAAAACAGCAGTGTAATGCAGAGTTATTGCTGTGCAGTAAGACCTAGAAAGGTTGGAAGAAATAATGAGCTAGAGGTGCACTGCAACCCCACACAATGTGTTGTATAATGCATGCATGCTGACTGAGAGGACTGCTATTCTCAGATGAATTATTGAAGCCCTTCCTTACCGATTACTCTGCTTTCTTACACCCTATTAAAAAAATAACCAAAGCAAGAGGTGTGATAAAGCTGAACGCACTATTGTGTGCGACAGACATTTCTATTCCTCTGTTCGTATTAACCAAATGAAGATCAATGTTTCTATAAATCTCAATGACATGTTAATGCAAACCTTAAAAAAGATAAAATGCCTTTTATCGCAGTCTTAGGAAAACCTAATAAAGATTTAACAGTCCATGAAGTCATGGAATATTCAATGCTATACTGTATGTAAGAGATTCTCCCTTCATTAATTCTCGCAGCAGACTGGTTCTCTGGCTTTAGCAAACAGGGCTTATCTGCGGGCATCCTCAGCAGGATCATTAAACAGAAAAGTATCCAAAACATACTATTCAGGTATCACGTGACAAGAACACCTTCACTGCAGAGGACTAAGGGTAATGGCAGAAGTTGTACATAAAACCAAGAGATTTGGTTACATTCAAAATAATATATGTATAAAAAAAGTGCATCATTTACATATACATTTGTAGTCTGCCAAATTTACATTTGCCAATTTAAAACAAACAAAGTACTGAAGGTTGATAAAGCAGGAGACAGTCTGGTAATAATTGGAAACCCTATAATATAGCAGTGATCTTTTACATGTGGCTGTAAAGCTAAGACTCTAGCCATAAACAGCATGATAGGGGCTGCAGTTCAGCACTGGAGATGCATTGTTGTTCAGGACTTCCATTGCTACAGCCTCTTCATCTACCTCTACTTTATGTTACAGTCTAACAGATATAGCATATCATATATAAATGCAAATATGCAAAGAAGCAGTTTTCTATCCCTTTGATTCAGCCTTTCATAACCAGAATAACCATAACTTGTTCCAAAAAAACCTTTAAGGGTGCTTTTAACCATGAGAAAGGTTAAGTTTATTCTGCCTGTATCATTCTAAATGCCTTTTTTATTAAAACTCTCCCCCTCAGAATTCAAAGTATTTATATCAGGGCTACTTTAATGTACCAGTGGGCTCAGGGCAAAATTTAATTGGTTGGCACCCACTGTGCCAGGAAATTTGTGATACAATAATCCTCAAGTGTGTGAAGTTCAATACATTAAGGCAGGGGTCCCCAACCTTTATTTGCAAGATAAAGGTTGCAAGATAAAAAAAACCTTCCACGGACGGGGGGGGTTGGGCACGCAGCGCGAATTGCAGGCGCGGTCTTACGTTTCTTTGCATCTTAATGCACGCGTCGCTTACGCTTTCTTGCTTATGGCGCGTTCGGTCATGCCTTTCATTGAGAAGCGCGTTGGATTTCAGCCTCTCTGTGTGCGCCGCATTGGGTTCCGGGGGAACTGCGGCGGCCCAGTGCCAAGCAGTCCACGGCCTGGCGGTTGGGGACCCCTGCATTAAGGCACACAGCTAAGAAATAGTCTGTACTTACTGAAGCAGACATGATGCACAAGTGTGCCACCCCCTAGCAACAGCCCTGGGAGCACAAAAATGATGAAAAAGGCAAAGTTAAAACATCCATACTGTAGAGCTATTTTGCCTGATTAAATAGAGGGTTCCGCCATTACTGCAGGATACTTATGCCAAAAGTTATCCCAGATGAAAGTGTGCTAAAGGGCTCCCTATCCTGCTGGACCCTGGCCAAAGTTTTGCCCATTTATTTATATAAACAAATTATATGTTTTATATAAACAAATTGAATATATAGGACATGCCTCACAATGTCCCATTTGATGTGATGCCCATTGCACATTCACATTGAGTCCCAGAATGGCAGATGCACCTTGCCAAGCTTCTTTCTTTAAACGCAACATTTTTCTTATTTACTTATGAGTAGAACTGAGTTTGGGCAATGAGGAAGATACCAATATACAACTCCATATGAGTTACCTCAAAGTATTTCAGACAATGAAGTCTAGCACGATGACTAATTGCCAATCCTTTTCCCGTCTTTGGAAGAAAAACTGCCAATGAGACAGATAAATATAAATCCACATAGCTATACAGAGCAAACTCGCAATGCTGTCAGGACAAATGAAATATGCTTCCTGTAATATGTGCTAACTAGCAGATGAATTACTACCATTGTCACCCTAACCTTTGCAGTGGGAAATATGTAATCCATTAGTCTTTCTTCTTCTCCATCTTTCTTTAGCGAGCAGCCAGTACCCAAGATGCAGTGTTCTGCAAATATTAGACCAAGGCTGTCTCCCCCACACATGGTTCCCATTGATGTTCTAGGACCATAGAATGGTTCTTACTGATGTTCTACCACCATACAATGGTTCTTACTAATGTTCTGGGACCGTACAAAGGTTCTTACTGATGTTCTCAGACCACAAAATAGTTCATACTGATGTTCTAGGAAACCAAAGACATTCCAAATGACAAAAATGGAGATCACTCTGGTGGCTAATTTACTTCTCTGGATATTTGCCATGAAGGCACATTTATGCACAATCGCTCATGTCACTCACTATAGTAGTACATTGCAGGGGTTAACTTATTAACAGGATAACTTGTCTAATCATAAACAAATGTAATACCTGCAACATATAGGCACCACCATCTTTGTACAGCTGATGGCATTGCACATAACCCATACCTTGCAGCAGACTTGTAAATCAATTCCTGTGAGGCATACAAAACAGTCAGTAGCAAAGCAACGAAAAAAGTACATGTTTTATTTGTATTCTTAACATTTTAGCTAAAATGCCACATAAGTATGTTTCCATGACAACTCTTGTTTTTCAGCATGCCACATTGTTAACAGAAAGCAGGAAAGCAAGTGAAGAAGATTCACTCACGTCCATGCATATCAAATAAATGTATTTTATCATGACACAAAACACTGGTAAAATCAGTCATCCTAATAAATAGCTCTGATTTATAGTGACCTCTGCACACAGAACAAATAAGTGGCAACTTGGCTTATCAAACTGCATGGGTAGAAACCAATATAGTTATTTCCTTCTTCGTCTTGTACAAATTTTATGTCAAGCATGGGAAACCTATAGCACTCCAGATGTTGCAGAGCTAAAGATGGAGCACGTTTTAGTATTGCATTTAAACATATAGGACACGTCACAAACTTGGCGGAGGCAGTTCCACCAATGTGTAGTGTCCAATATTACCTACAGTTTATGTGTTTATACCTTGTATATTGCTGTGTCATTTTGACGTCTTGACTCTAATTTCAGGATATGAATGAAAGTCATGAAAGTTGTGTAAAAATAAAAATGTATTTAACTCTGTCTAGTCATGTTCAAGTAAAGGATAAATTCTGTTTAAAGGAAAACTAGAAGGAGTTTATATTATATTAAGTGGCCTATTAAAGAATCTTACCAAACTGGAATATATATCAGTAAACATTGCCTTTTTACATTTATTACCTTGAACCACCATTTAGTGATGGGCTGTGCGCTCCCTCAGAGATCACCTGACAGGAAATAAAGCAGCTCTAACTGTAACAGGAAGTAGTGTGGGGGTAAAAGACAGAACTTTGTCTATTAATTGGCTGATGGGGCCTAGCATGTATGTGTGCCTTGGCTTGTGTGCACTGTGAATCCTATGATCCCAGGGGGCGGCCATTAAAACTTAAATTCCAATTTTCTTTTTAGTAATACCCAATGTAACATACTAGTAAAAAAGTATATTTTATGAAAATGGTTTATTTAGATGAAGTAGGGCTTTACATGAGCTGCAACACTTTAAATGCACAGTTCCATAGGGCAGGATAATAAAGTTTCATTAGAAAGGATGTAGTTACATTGTAGAAAACAAAGCTCAAGGTACATAGATTTTGTGCTGCATTCAAACAGTGTGATGTGACAACAAAACTGTACAAAAGTCTATATAGGCTAATGGAACGTAATTGTAACATGGCAGCTTGTAAAACTGGATGTACAAAGGCAGCAGTGTGTCAAAATGAGATGTCAAAATGATAATGTCTTATGTAAGTATTAACAAAGGAAAAGGTAACAGACTGACATATCTGTTCGACCCAGGCACCCACAGGCTCTGCACAAGGCACAGCTGCTGCTCTAGCAGAAAGGGAAAGTGGAACACCGGCTGTCTGATACTTGATAAGCTGACAGATGGCTTCCTTCTAATACTGTCCTGCAGTAATAGACTCTTGGTCTGCTGATGCCAGATTGGGCCTATGCAATGGACAATGGCGCAGCATCAAAGCTGAGTTCCCGGAGAGCCAGTTAACCACTCATTTTTATACCCTAGTAATGTTTTTAAAAGTGCTGTGTGGTACAAATGAACAATTACTTGAATAAACCTAAAATAATACCTACTTAAAGATTCAATTTGTGTATAATTAAATACATTGCAAAGTTTTCCAAAAGCCTTTGGCAAAATGTGTATCAAGGCAATTTAAGAGCACTCATTATATATTTTTTTTCATTAATTTTCTTGCAGAAACGACTCACTGGCACTGAGGTATTTGTATGGCAATGTGTCGGTGACAGTGATTGGTCCTATCGTTTTTCAATCTGTTTTTTAACTCCAAGTATTTTGCACTACTGCTTTGCATTTATTTATAGTCTCTCCAATCCAATAACAAGGGGAGGTAGATTGGAGACCTTGGGATTCAGTCCCACTTGGTGGTCTTCCCTAGTAGCAATCAAGTCAGTAGTTTCCCTACCCTTCTATTTTTTCATTTTTTTAAATGATTTCTGTTTTTTTATTCAATATTTTAATTCAGTGGGATAAACTGTTACACTCAAGCACTTTTTTGTTTTCACACAAAATCATTCATTACAAAAAAAGATGTATCCAATTAATGTATTTCACTTAATTAGAATTTCAAGGGTAAACATATCACCAATAAAGAGAGTTACATGTCTGTCCAATAAAATATTACTGCAGTTTGACTATGAAGATGGACAAATTTCATTCATTTCATCCTATGGGTCATTTAGTTGGATCACTACACAGACCATTCAGTTGCAGATGAATTACATCTGTGTCAGAGGGAGTTGCAGCATACAGAAACTTTGCTCTGACCTAACTTAAGGCATCCTCCCTATTTACATTACCCAAGCAAACCATCTTAATAGCTGAGTACAAATTCATTCTCCTGGATCTACAGTGTTGCTGTACAAAGTTTTCCTTTAATAAAGCATATGCTCTGCGTAGAAATGTCAGCTTTGATCATCATTCATAAAAAATACCCTGGAGACATGTTTTTTAATTTAACATAACAATCTCCCATAGTGACACTGATGGCAATTCCTAAAAACTAACTAGCCTCTGGAGTGGGGAAAAGGCTTGGGTTTGAGTAGTGTCTATCACAAGAAATTTTGTTTCTTCTTTTAGACAGTTGGAGGCTACACCAAAAAAGGATTATGAAATTATACCGTGCCTGCTACATAGTGATCACTTTACATCATAGCAATCAGATTTAGCCTAAACAAAACTAAAAATAACAAGATCAAATGACCTTGATGCAAAGTGAAAGTTTAAGCAATTCATCTAAATACATATTTACTGAGTCATGCTAAAGATTTCAAGAGAGGAGGAGGCCTGTACCCTCTTGGATGAGAGGAGGAGAATTCTGGCAGCAGTGTTCAATAGGGAGGCCAGTTAGTTGCAGGTTTTGGTAGTCTAGTCAGGACAGAATGAGAGAGTCTTAGGTATTGCTTGAGAAAGAAAGTGACACATTTTAGCAGGTTTGTGTAAGAAGAAGTGTCAGGTCTTGACAGTGATATTAATATTGTCAGAGAAGGAGAGAGGGAGTCAAAGATCACCCCCAGACAACATGCATAGTTGACTGGGTAAATGAGCGTGCCATTAGTAAAAGTAGTAAAGGGAGGACCAAGTTCAGGTGGAAAAATGATCAGTTCAGTTTTTGTTAGGATCAGTTTAAGATGCATTTAAATCATTTGGGTGGAAATTGCTATGAGGCAATTAGAGACTTCATTTGAAAGGTTCAGTTGTATCTTTTAGCCATACTTAGAATTCCATAATGCATGGTTTATGCATGTGTTACCTGATGCTATAATAAAAATAATAATATTGCATTGTCTAGTCAGGCATATCAGTGAAATTAATGATTGTGATGTTATAATGCATTCCCTGGTCAGGAGTACCATACAAAAAATCTATTTAAGCCCTGAAGAATATGATGTCATAATACATTTGTTAAGCCATATCTTATTATGGTTTCATAATGCATTGTCCAGCCAGGCATAACTCTTCCACTGTCTGCCTTGCTATAATAATATAATGTATTATTTAGTCAGGTTAAAAATAAAACACATACCCCCATATGTAATCAAAGGCACTAATTTTGCCCAAGAGCAGTAACGCATAGCAACCAATGAGAAGTTTGCTTTTAAACAGGTGACCAGTATGCATCACCTGCTGATTGGTTGCTTCGGGTTACTGGTCCTGGGCAAACTTTTTGCCTTTTATTACATAACCCCCAACATGTATGCCACTGATGTCATATACATTGTGTAACCAGGCATATCAATAAAACAAAAGTACTGACCTTCAGAATAAAAAGTTCTACAGCGAGGAATGGATGTGTATATAATTTGGTTTTCCATTATATATTCCTACAGCTTTTGTTAAACTACAGTTTTTATCGCCCTTATTACTAATAGATGTTACAGAACGAGGTTAAGCAAGAGTGGAAGAAACGACTACATTTCTAAAATTGTCTACATGCTCCAGGTTACCAAAGATAATGGTTCAGTTCTATTTTGTCAAGTCATTAAATTTTAGACTGAAGGATAAGAGAGTCTTCCTAAAAAATGTCTTACTTTATTTAATTAGCCATAATGGGTTATTTACATCTGATACCACAGTTGCATACGCTCTAACTTACCATGGTCAGTTGTGGGTAAAACCTCATACATTAAAGGTACTTGCATGAAATGTGCTCTTTGCTAGTGATGAGCAAATCTGTTCCGTTTCGCTTTGCCGGAAAATTCGGGAATCTTTCAAAAGATCCGCGAAACGGCGAAAATGCGAAAAACAGCTATTATAATAGTCCGCGGCTATTCTTTTTTGACGGCGGCGACAATTTTTGGATGTGCGGCAAATTTTTTCATCCGTTTCGCGAAACAATCCGCCAATGGCAAAACGCGGAAATTCGCAGCAAATCCATGCCTGGTGAAACATTTCACCCATCATCTTTGCACTTCTGTATGTTTGCACTCAGCGCCACTCAGTCCTTCCTGCCTCCTGATGCAGAGGAACTCTGGAATATCACCATGTCACTTCTTCTGTCACCCCTTGGCTGACAAAGGAACACTTTTAGTGGAAAAATAACCAAAAAGGTATGCATTAATAGGAATCTCCTACTGCAAGCATGCCACTGGTTAATCTGAAACGGCATTACTTGAAATTCAAGCACGCTTTGCACTTGATTTCTCCACTCATTTCAAACCCTATAAAAACAAATTCAAATACTTCTAGCATAAAAATAAAATAAAGCCACTTTAAGGAATCATTATAGAATGAAATACTATACAATCAGCCCAAAAGAACCCACTGTGGGCGCCTCGCTGTTCAAAACGTGCTTTTCATCAATAAAAGCCAAAAAGCTGTGAAACAACTTTTCTATGCCCCTTTCTGCTCCCAAATTGAATTTATTAAGGGGAAAAATCTGCTGTAACAAACCAATTAGTCAGACTCATTAATTTGTGATGTCCAATTCTGATCTACATGAAAACCACCTGACCTTTAAGGAACTAGCCGAGCATGCATTATAAGTTTAATGCTTTCTGCAGATATGCTTGGAATGAATTGAGTTCACTTATACTGTAAGCTTTTATACATTATTTGAACAGTAACACAATATAAAATTGAGTAGTATTTACTAGGATAAAAAAGCAATGTCAGGTCTAATAACACTATGCCTTAAGCACCCTTTGTAATTCTGCATAGTCGGTGTTCCTTAGTAATTAGAATGGGAAGATCTTATGGGTCTCTCAGAAGTTCTCTGGAAGAGTCAATTAACAGCAAAGAGGAAGATGACAATAATGTGACAAACCCCAAGCAATTAAACATATACACAACTGCTTCCACAACTTCACGGAGGCAAAACTTTCTTTCTTCCAATATCACAGGATGCCTTTGTGCCCTCTGCAAAGATCCTCTGCCATAGGCCCATGTTAAAGCCCTGAATAGTGTTTATTATAGGCTCTGAGCTATATTTAATAGACATGGTCAAGATCCATTGATGGCTTCCTAACTGTAGTTGGTTGTGAACATAAATAGTCAGGCCCTGGTGTTTCTATAGGGTGGTAAGAATTGGGTCTTCCTGAGATAATTTCATTTTTATATACGTTGTAATGTAATTGTTTCTGCTATCGTAATCCATCTCTTTCCCCCATTTATTACCTGTCGGGCAAAACACAGGACTAGCCAGTTGAAGGATGCATGTGACAGCGGCCATTATATATTTGAATGAACTAATGGTGAAAATACTAGGGAGAACACTTCAGAAAAGAGAAAAGAACATTTTCTATAACCTACATTCTTAATTTACTTTACTGTAAAACTGCTTTCAAACATTAAATGCTTTCCTTAAAGGCTACAATGAGAATGACAAATGGAGGTGAGTATTTGTTGAGTGGCTTCTAATTAAAAACACACATAGCATGTGTCCATTAGTCAGCCTTTTATTAGAATTGTGTTATAGAAATGGATATACAGTATACAAATGAATATATTCTTAGATGCAGCAGTTTTTCCTAGAACTCCAACGTCATTGCCGACGCAAACAGGCAATCCTCGAAATGCAATTGCATTGCGCCTACCGCAGTTGCATCCGATTTGCCAAAATAGACACAACTGCGCAAACGCTTCATCACAAATCTGCCTGGTGTCATTTCTGGTGTTTGGTGTGGAATGATGTGTCCCCAGTTCTTTTAGTGCAAGTATGCTGCACCTAATGACGCAGGGTGCTCAGGGAACTCTGAAGCTACTAACTGGTCAGAAGGCAGTGGTATCCATCAATAGGCGCAGCAAATCCCAATTCAGCACCAAGGACAGCTATACAGAAGTGCAAAAGTACCTTTAATGAAAGTGATTTTACGTGCAACTGTCTGTGAGGAAAAGCACAAGTTATTGTCTGCCCTTAAATCTTTTTTAACTTGACCTCAGGCCGACTGTCAATCTGTGGATTCTGGCAAATGCCAGAGGGGCTGGTGGAGGGCTGTTTGAGCTTCTGTGTACTTGAAATGCCAGGGCCTATTTAGAAGCCCAGACCTGTGTAGGGATCCATAGGGTTAACATGTCCCTATGGCTTTTAACCCTGCATCTTCCTTGTTTTGTGCTGTTACTGGGTAAAGACCTATGTATCAGTTTACAGTTATGTCACTTATACCTATTGGTTAAGAGGGAGACCACTCCCTTGGCACTCTGATATAGTGCTTAGCAGGGGGGGTGGGTCTGTCTCTTTGGCTGCCTTTATTCTCAGGGGAAGGATCACTGAGCCTGGGAGCAGAACTAGGCCCCAGTAAGCCATGTGCCCCAGAGTGTTGTCATCCACTCTGGTGAAGTCGGGGACAGGGACCCTGTGAATGAGGACCAGTTAGATAGCAAGTTTTGTTGAGCACTTTCTAGGAAAGTGAGATAGTGAGGGAAGAAAGCACGAGCAGTTTGGCTCAGAGGAAAGTAGCTGTGGGAGTACCCTTCCAGACAGGCACTGTTGCCTTAGCGTAGGGCCACGGTTTAGACCTAGGAGGCAGGAAGTGTGTGAACCCTGATCCAGAGTTGCCGTGGGGCCTGAGGGCTAGAGGTGTTCAACCTAAGGAGTGGGGTATCCAAGCTGACTGTTCCAGAGAGTGGGCAACTGAACCGGTGGCACTGATCCTGCCCAGGCTTAAGAGGAGTTGGGAGGAGCAGGTGTGCACCCTCTCTGTGCTGTCCTCAGAGAAATGCTATGCTAAACTGATGTGTGTGAGTATATTGCAACAACCCTGCATATTGATTGTCTCTGTCAATAAACCAGTTCTACTGTTCAACTGCAAGAACCTTCTGGCGCCCATTTGTTGTTATTCTGTACTGCACACAGCTACAGTGGGTTTTAGTTGCACTACACCATAGCTCCGTTTAGTCTGTTTGGGCGAAGGCCCATCCTGAAGGATTGAGTCACGTGTACCCCATGCTCTAGACCTATCTAGCCGTGCTGTTGGCTTGGTTACAGTCAAGAAAGGGTTACACCTGCTTAACCTATTGAGTGCAGTTGCTACTTAAAGTTACCAGTACACGTAATGGCTTATTTATCAAAATTCATATTTGTGTAAATATTTTCTGCTTCAAATAACCTTGGAATTTAAAAAATAATGCACACTAGCCATTAGCTTATTTATGGAAAAATTAGTATGAAAAATGTGAGCAAATAAAACAGGAAAAAAAACCAAATCAAATACCTTGAATTCTGATGATAGACATTAGAATTTTTCAAATATTTTCTCATAATAAAAATTGAAATTTGCATTTTTAAACCATTATTCAAATTCATGATTATTAGTGGAAAAAATGTCAATCCCCTTAATGTTTTTCCTCATATCCTGAATACTTCTACCTGTCATTGGTTAAATTACAATTAACTGCTGCAGATTTATTTTTGTATAATGTGACTTTGCTTTAGTAAATACAGCTAGAATTTACTAAATCTCATATGAACTGTATGTTAGTTTTTCTTAAATTTGAATATGCAATTTAAAGCTAGGATTAGGCGCCGTACTTGGCCAAATCTATGGTGGAGGATTCAGTACTATATTGAGCTGATTTAAAAAATTATAGATGCATCCTTAAAAGCAGCATTGTAATTATTCACACCTAGGGGCTGATTTACTTATCCACGAATCCAAATCCCGAATGGGAAAAAATCAGATTGGGAACGAACATTTCATGACTTTTTCGTAGCAATTACAACTTGCTCGTAAATTGTCGCGACTTTTTCGTAGCCATTACGACTTGCTCGTAAATTGTCGCGACTTTTTCGTAGCCATTACGACTTGCTCGTATATTGTCGCAACTTTTTCGTATTGAGCGCTCGTAAACGGCGGGCAAACCTTTGCGACTTTGCATGATTTTGGAAGCCTCCCATAGGACTCAATGGCACTCTGCAGCTCCAACCTGGCCCAAGGAAAGTCTCCCATAGGGCTCAATGGCACTCTGCAGCTCCAACCTGGCCCAAGGAAAGCCTCCCATAGGGCTCAATGGCACTCTGCAGCTTCAACCTGGCCCAAGGAAAGTCTCCCATAGGGCTCAATGGCACTCTGCAGCTCCAACCTGGCCCAAGGAAAGTCTCCCATAGGGCTCAATGGCACTCTGCAGCTCCAACCTGGCCCAAGGAAAGTCTCCCATAGGACTCAATGGCACTCTGCAGCTCCAACCTGGCCCAAGGAAAGTCTCCCATAGGGCTCAATGGCACTCTGCAGCTCCAACCTGGCCCAAGGAAAGTCTCCCATAGGGCTCAATGGCACTCTGCAGCTCCAACCTGGCCCAAGGAAAGTCTCCCATAGGGCTCAATGGCACTCTGCAGCTCCAACCCGGCCCAAGGAAAGTCTCCCATAGGGCTCAATGGCACTCTGCAGCTCCAACCTGGCCCAAGGAAAGTCACGATACTGAAGCTTGAATGAATCTGAAACTTTCGTACTCAGCGCAACGGCTACGAAAAAGTCGCTACAATTTATGAGCAAGTCGTAATGGCTACGAAAAAGCCGTGACAATTTACGAGCAAGTCGTAATGGCTACGAAAAAGTCGCGACAATTTACGAAAAAAACGCAAAATACCGATCATTACGAAAAAAACGCATTCGGACACTTTTCAGATGTTCGTGGATTAGTAAATGTGCCCCCCAGGCTACACCATTCTTTGATAGGCCAAAGCTTATTATCAATAACCTGAAAAACATAGAAGGAGAAGTTCAATTTTCCTGGCCAAGGTACAAAATAGCAGATATTTATAATGTCATTATGGTTATTGATGTGTCAGTTGGAAAGAAAACTGTGCTAAAAGTTACCCGGAATAATTGCAGTAATTTTCAAGAATACATGCTGTTTGTTTTCCTCCTTATAAAACACAGATGATGGGATTTCTTCAGATTGCAACTGTAGTTGTCAAAGAATAAATTGTCACAGAAAAATTGCCCTTGTGGACTGCTACTGACGAACTGCCATCAACAAGCTCAGCTATAAATAGCCGCATAGCAGCACCAGCATAAAGATGATAATACTGCAGTAACCATAGAACTTTATTCTAATCAATATCAAATAAATGAAAAAGATTAGAATTCTAGAATTTTGCCATGTGTTTTGTTTTGCTGGAAAAAAATGCAGTCTTTTGCCCTGGGAAAAAACAAAGAAAAACGCTGATGTCATTTTTATGCATTCAATCAGCAAATCTGAGCCCCCCCTGTTTATCCAAGGTCCAGGCACTATTTTTGGAAGAAATTGCCAACATGAATTCCCATTGATTCCAAAACAGTTTTGCAAAATGTCACTATTTTGTAAAATTTTCTGTGGTTTTGCACATTTTTCACTCATCTGTAATTATTTCTTTTAATTTATTGGTAGCATATGATCCTATACTGAACACTTGTCATACAGTATGCATTCTGAATGGTGTGCAAAATACGGGTGTACCACAGGATTCCAATGTGCCCTTCCTGTATCAGGGCTCTAACTAGGGGTAGGCAGAAGAGGCAGCTGCCTAGGGCGCAACGATTGGGGGGCGCCAGGCAGCCTCTCCTGCCTACCCCTAGCCCGCTCACTTTAGTCATTGCCCCCACCGCTTGTCATTACGTGGTGGGGGCAATGATCTAGCCGCTAGCGCATTGCGAACCGCCCTGCCCCCCCCCCCCGCGACTGCGCATGCGCGCTAAGGGCTCTGGCACATGGGGAGATTAGTCGCCCGCGACAAATCTCCCTGTTCGCGGGCGACTAATCTCCCCGAGTTGCCATCCCACCGGCGACAATGTAAGTCTCCGATGGGATGGCACACGCGGCGGGATGATTTCGGCAAATCGCCGAAAATGCCTCGCGAGGCAACTTCGGCGATTTTCCGAAATCGCCTGCGCAGCATGTGCCATCCCACCGGCGACTTATAGGGATGTAGCGAACCTCAAAAAAAAAGTTCGCGAACTTTGCGAACCCCATAGCCTTCAATGGGAAGGCGAACTTTAAAACCTAGAAAAGTCATTTCTCGTCATTTTAGGCCGAGAAAAAACGCAGCAGAAAAACGCCACGCGAACCCAAATTGCGAACATACGCGAAAAGTTCGCGAACTTGCGCGTTCGCGAACACCCAATGTTCACGCGAATTAGTTCGCCGGCGAACAGTTCGCTACATCTCTAGCGACTTACATTGTCGCCGGTGGGATGGCAGAGCCCTAAAGCAACCGCATGGGGGGGGGAGGGAATCAGCGAGGTTGCTGACCGGGTTGCCTAGGGCGCCCGGTCAGCTTGGCCCGCCCCTGTCCTGTATACAGTGCTTTCAGATGCAGACACTGCTGTATACAGACAGAGGTACTTGTGGGCATTGAGGCAAAATTAAATTGAGGCAAAGAGCAAAGTACAAAGCCCATGACATAACTGAGGCTCATTCTTCTGGTGTAGGGCACAGAATGAATGCATGGCTTGTCTTAATTCGGGGATTTACTATGTGGAATGCAGCACCATGGATATTACAGAGCTGTTCCATGGCTGGAACCAAGCCTTCCTCTTGGGCCTTGTCTCTACACAATGAGAAAGATTTCTATGGCAGAAATGCCTTGTGTGATGCTAAACTAACATTACTAGTGTGTGCCATCCAGTAGCGGTAATTTGAATTGGCTTTTAAAAGCCAGAGTCTTTAAGCATCAAACTACTGAAACAGAAAGCCAACTTAAATATTAAAACTCATAGTCTGTGTATATTTTCATGTATTTATTATGTATTATAGTACTTGTCCTCCCTGAGTACTTTTTCAATATTGTAAAACTGTACAGCTGAGCCGTGCATATCCCAGTAGCGCTTTATAGATAAAGTTATACGGACATACGTGGAATACAGAAATAGGAATAAAAAGAAAGAACTTGAGAGACAAAGGCAGAGGATGAGCTGAGAAGCAGGGAATTAGTGCAGAATAATGAGGCAGGTGTTCACAGAAAGGCAGGTGTATGTCACCTTGGAAGTCGGAACTGGAACGCGATGGCAGGTGACGCTCCCTTTTGTGCGAGAACACATGCCATTCTGTAGCCTGCCTCATCTTCACAAAGCAATTACAGGACTGTAATTGATTTGCAATTTGCATTAATGGGTTGGGGACATCATGTAATTAATTTAATGTAAGATCAGCAGTGATGTACAACAGGATTTCACACGCACAGTTTGAGGTACATTTCAAGCTAATCCTGTGAGATGCCACAGCTACCTCAAATGACGCAAGATAAATCCAACATAAGATTTATATATTTCTTAAATTAAATACCCCTTTCTTGTTATAAGGGCTTTTATAGATATATTGTTTCAATGTGCATCTATCAATATGCATGTATCAAAGCAGATATACAGGTATGAGACCCGTTATCCAGTATTCTAGGCAAAAGGGAGCTTTCTGTAATTTGGGCCTCCATATTTTAAGCCTACCCAATATGATTGTTTTGCCTCCAGTAAGGATTAATTATATTTTATTTGGGATCAAGGAGAAGGTACTGTTTTATTATTACAGAGAGAAAAAAAATAGGGTTTAAAATTTTGAATTATTTGATGGAGTCCTTCCTGTAATTTGGAACTTTCTGGATAATGAGTTTCTACATAACAGATCCCATACCTATATTGTTGTGCTTCTATGCAAAATTATGAATGTGTATGAAAAGTATTAAAGGGGTAGTTCACCATAACAAAGTTAGCATTAGTATTAGCATTAGCATTAGAATGGCCAATTCTTAGCAACTTTTTGATGGGTGTTTATTTTTTTATTTCTTATAGTTTTTGAATTATTTGTCTTCTTCTTCTGACTCTTTCCAGCTTTCACTGACCCCAACAACCAAACTAACTATTTTTCTGTGATGCTACCATTTAATTGTTATTGCAAGTTTGTATTCCTTATCTTTCTATTCAGGCCCCCTCCTATTCATATTCCAGTCTCTCCTTCAATCCATTGCCTGGTTGCTAGGGTAAATTGAACCATAGCAACCAGATAGCTGCTGAAATTCCAGACTGGAGAGCTGCTGAACAAAAAGCTAAATTATTCAAAAACCACAGAGAGCAAAAAGTGAAGACCAATTGCAGATTGTCTCAGAATATCAATTTCTACATCAAACTAAATGCTAATTGTAAGGTAAATAACTCCATTAAAAGGCAGCATGTGGCATTTACATAAAAGCCATCTTTTGTCATTGTGAGAGGTGTCCTCAATGCTGCAAAAGCCTCATTATAACATTCTCAGTCCATAATGCAGTTAAATTACTTACCAAAAGGTACTTCATTTGAATATGAGAATATGCTTCTTTATGTAATGAAGATGTGCTGGGTTTGTTCCTACCACAGACTGAGCATTATATTCTTGCTTAAAAGCATGGAAAGACAAGCTCTGACACTGCAGTTACACACACGAGCGGCTTAGCAATTAAACTGATGTATTCCAAGCACTTCTCTGGCAGAAGTAGCATTCTGCCACAATCATACATCTTTTCTAGGAAATGTAAAGGAAGAAATTCATGTCCTGCCCAGGGGGGTTTAACAAACTTCTGGTTGTACGTAATCTGAACAATCAACTGCATTTCTGATAGACTACCAACTCCTGCAGCCCCCAGGCAGCCCTATATATTCTGCGTGTAATCCCATGCAAACATGAGCGCTCATAGAACGAGGGCCGCCACAGAGACACTTTACATAGCAGCTTGTGGGTTAATTGAAGAGCCTTTCAAAGAGCCATTGGTAAGTGACAGATTAGTGGAAAGGAAAGTGATTTGCCATGGAAATGGGTTTCCATGGACATAAAACGCGAGCAACGATCAAACAGGGTTTAAAGAATCAAAGGCAGAGAGTTGGCTCAGATGGTCCAGACAAATCCCAGTTCTCTACAAATCATTCTGCTGGGAGCTGCAGGTTTGAAAGTCCTGATATAAAGCATTGCCAGCACCATCTTGCCTTGCTATAAACTCTGTCCTTCACTTGCAGCTACTTCCCAGAAAGAAACATATTTGTATGGCAAAATAGGGATCTCTCTTAGTGCATACAATCACTGCTCAGTGGGCTCCTCCCAAAAAACATGGACATGGCAGTGGCCTTTGCTCACCCCCGTCTAAATACAAGACTGGTAGAGTAACAGAATAATCAGGCCACTTACTTTATTAGCTGTATAATGTATGTATGTATGTATATTTTTATTTATAAAGCGCTACTTATGTACGCAGCGCTGTACAGTAGAATACATTAATACAAACAGGGGGTTAATTAGATAATAGATAAATACAAAGTATAACAATAAATACAAATAAATACAAGATACAGTTGCAATAAGTTAAGAGTCAAAGACACAAGAGGATGGAGGTCCCTGCCCCGTAGAGCTTACAATCTATATGGGAGGGGTAACTTACAGATACAAATAGGCAAATATAAGTGCTGTAGGTCACAGTGGGTGACAGTACAATATAAGTGCTATTTCCCAAATCAGGTGCTGTGCGAGTGCTCCAAAAGGGAGTCTTTAAGTTTGGTTTTAAAAAGACTGGGGGAGGATTCTCTCCGGAGGAAATCAGGGAGGGCATTCCAAATGTATGGGGCAGCAAGGCAGAAGGGTTTAAGGCGGGAAACCGCAGTAGTAGTGGGGGGCGCAACCAAACGATTGCTCTGCGAACGTATGGAGACACAAGGGAAGAGATGTAGTGAGGAGCAGAGGAATGGAGGGCTTTGAAGGTTAGGAGAAGAAGTTTGTAAGATATTCTTTGTTTAATAGGAAGCCACGATAAGGCCTTTAGCAGGGGAAGGGCCTGAACTCTCCTGGATGAGAGGAGGAGAATTCTGGCAGCAGTATTTAATATAGACTGTAGGGGGGAAAGATGGGAGTTAGGGAGGCTGGTTAATAGCAGGTTGCAGTAGTCAAGTCGGGATAGGATGAGAGCATGCATGAGCAGCCTAGCTGTTGCAGTAGAAAGAAAGGGACGGATTTTGGCAATATTGCATAAGAAAAAGTGACAGGTTTTGACAGTGGTGTTAATGTGGTTAGAAAAGGAGAGACTGGAGTCAAAGATCACCCCCAAACAACGTGCCGAATCGACAGGGTTGATGAGGGTGCCATCAATAGAGATAGAAAAGGGGGGGGTAGGACCAGGCTTAGGCGGAAAGATCATTAGTTCAGTTTTTGTTAGGTTCAGTTTGAGGTGGCATTGGTTCATCCAGTTAGAGATGGCCAGGAGGCAGTTAGAGATTTGAGTCTCAGTTTCAACTGTTAACGAAGGGGTCGACAGATAAATTTGGATATCATCAGCATACAGATGGTATTTAAAGCCAAATGAACAGATAAGATCTCCCAAAGACAGTATAAGGCTTTTCTTGCTTGCAGTGCTTTAAGTGAGGGATTTTGTTGCTAAACATTCTGCTATAGGAAAAAAAGTGCAAATTGGACTGGTTGCTAGTGGTGAGCAAAGCAGTCCCTTTCACTTCACAAAACTGCTGAAACATTTGCGAAACAGCAAATAATTTTTACAATGCGGCTACCATGCAAACTTTTTCTTTTGTGTGTGACTTTTTTTGATGCGACTGCGACTTGACTCAGCAAGTTTTTTGTCACGGCAGTTTTGCAATCTATGCCTGCTGAAAAAATTCACTCATCTCTACTGGTTGCCATGGCCAACTGCACTGGTTCAATTAAGTGCCTATTTTAGTAAATAAGCCCTTGTACCTTTAGACAATCTGGTAACTAGTGGCACTGTTTTATAGGATTCCATTAATGTAATTTAATTTTATCTTCAACAATGTAAGCAACATGGCTGCTCCCATAAGTATTAATAAATGCAAATATCAAAAGAAAAATTTTAGTAATATAACTGTAATGTAATTTGTAAATGTCATGAACCAGTTTACACCAGTTCTAGTAGCCTATTGCAACCAATCAACAGTTAGTATTTACTGAATTGCTGTTTTATTGGTTAATTGGTTGCTATTAGTTACTAGACCTAGAGAAAACGTTGCCTTTCATTACACAGCGCCAGAATAGAGCAATTTCTGTTCAGATATTTACTGACCATTCATTGCAAGACAAATGAATATAAGCAGGTAATAGTGGCTGATTTACAGTATATTAGACTGGGGGATTTAGCAGTTCAATATTTTTCCAATTTACAACACTATCCCAGCACTCAGGAAAGTGTTGTAAAAAAAGACACATTTATGTACAAAGACAAATGTGTCAGTATGTCATAATGTGTACGACTGCTGTGAGCAACCTTTCTGCTCTAATGGGTGCTAGAGTGCAGCAACAGCATTGAGCGCTAACACCTCTCTAACTCATTAATTCCCACTGCAAACTGCAAGCTGAGATACACTGTTAAAGGAGAACTCCAGCTTACAAACTTTTCTAAAGAGCCCCACACACCACAAAAAAACCCTAATATACCTATCACTGTAATCTTTTCCTTCAAAAAAATTAATAAATACCATTTTTAAAGGACAATGAAAAGTTAATATAAATTAAAAGTAAGTCTAAAGGCATTCTTTTTAAGTACTTACTGCATATCTAAATTCCCAGATCCCTGCTTGCTTCTCTGAGATATGGTGCTGGCAGCCTACAGCAGTGTGAAGCCTACAGTGACATCACTGAAATCTCTCTCCCCTTCCTGTAGGTGCCAGCGGCAGCCTTCCTATTCTCTGAGCATGTGTGTAACTTGGTCCTGTCTCCTGTTCTGAGCTACACATGCCCACCAGCCAATCAGAAGCGGATCTGGCAGAGGGGGGGGGGAGGGAATGAAACACATGTGCAGTATGAAGCAAGGAGGGAAAGGAAGGGAGAATACCTATTTAGAGATGGCTGCCTGTTCTAGAAAATGTGAAGTAAGTGTGAGTGAGTAAATATTTGATTAGGTGAGCCACAAGTGTGGCGTTTTTACTAAACAATAGGAGGACTATTGGGCAGTATGCTTTTTAAATTTTGACTTGCATTCTCCTTTAAATGCTGAAATGCAGCTTCAAAACAATTCTCTTTCTGCATCATTTGAAATTCTGTCAGGGGAGGAGGGACTAAAACGTTGATGTTACAGTGCTAAGTATAACAACTTCTCTACAGCTTACAGACAGAATGCAGGAACTGCACAACCCACAACTGTGATGTTCCTTTCCTTATTGATATCATGTGTGCAGGGGATTGTGGAATTTGGAGGAGACTCAAAGTAGTTAGCCACATCAGCATGAGAGCAGAGAACAGGGAGCCAGGCTTAGGTAATTGTTCAAAATCATATTATTACTTTAAAAATCATGAAAAGTCTGTGTATTTCTAGTTGCTTGAAATTATGTTTATTAAAAAGCTTAAGTTGTGTTTGGGTAAAGTTACCCTTTAAATATGAAATGCCCAATTTTTTTTTTACCAAGCTGTAAGCATCATTATCAGACTAAGCTAAACTGGCACCTTGATCTTCAAAGGGAAAATAAAACATGAGCAGGTTCTTTTTGCATTTAAAATTGTTTGATCTCAGCACATTTCGCTAAACAGTATATATTTGAAAGGGATGCTTCCGTACTCTTGTTTATAATTTGCTGCCAGATGGAACCTCAACTCTCTAAGATTTATTAATGGGTTTGTAACACTAAAATCTCTAGGGCCTGTGGCCCAGGGAAGTGCGCTGAGCTGTGAATGAACTGTAAATATAATGAGCGCCGCACTCATGGGGGTCTGGGAGGAACAGGAGGCCTGGCCTGGAGCTTTATCTACAGACGCACATGAACACTGGATCACTGAGGACAGAGCAGCATCTGAACAATGAGGAAAAACTAATTATGTCAACTGTTCTCGCCTGGGACAATTGTAAGTGCTATTAGAATTCACCAAATTACAGCCCATTTTGTTAAATGATTGAAAGGCTTCAAAACTGTTACTGCAGACCCTGGAGAGGAACAGACAAGTATTCATTTATCTACTAATGTTCTGCGGAAGCATTCGGAAGGGCTCTTCTGTGTTTGGGGACATATGTGGGATTTTTTTTTTATTGGAAAAAAGGACTTTAGCTCATTTAACAGCAAAATAGATTAGTGTTGCAATGGTTCATCAGATGCTCATTGTCTCCTTAACATTATTTAGAGCACGGTTTCTCACTGAGGCCAGCTTTTGAGGCGAGCTTTCAAATCTGATTAGGCTCGACTGGACTCTTTGCTCCTCATACATGGCAGTAGTATGTTTCTAGCCAACCCGATATTTTGAGTGAGTGAGTGTTTCTTCTGATAAACAAATGAGGTCTTTGGCTTCTGTATGGCCACTGCCATAAAACATAGCTCCCAATATTTGAGCCCAGTAGCAGGACAATTTTGGACATGCCCCTCGTTCACACCTAGTTACTTCCTGACAGCTGGAAATGCAGCCCATTCTACTGGGAGAGTGCTAATCAAGACCATTGAAGCCACTGACCATTGGGAGGTATGCTGTATTCTAACACATGCAGTGGGAATAAAAGCTGGAGACAGAGTAACATGGCAGGAAATGGAATAAACTGCACTTAGTTTCTATTGATTATTCTTAGAAGATAACAGAATCGAGGCGAGAAGCAAAGTTGTTAAGGTTATGATGCGGTCATGAAAGGACTGTTAGTAATGTCAAAAGAGTCGCAATGGTTCCCCAGGTGTGTTGATTCACAGCAAAACAATTAGGCAGTGAAACACACAAAAACATTTATTGGTTGCAGATAATTATAAATTAAAATAATGAATACCATACCAAATGACATAAGGTGCATTCCAGTGCCACATGATCCCCATACTCCACCCTTCTTAGGCATTTTGTGCCATTGAGCCCTTTATCAGACTAGGGGGCAGATTTACTGATCCACGAATGGACCGAAAGCGGGCGAATGCGTTTTTTCGTAATGATCGGTATTTTTGCGACTAAGTAGTCGCGCAAAATACGATAAAGTCAGCGACGAAAAAGTCGCAAAATTTTCGTTTACAATCCAATTTTTTCCCTTTCGGGTTTCGGATTCGTGGATTTGTAAATCTCCCCCTAGGTGTGGCACCGTATCATTTCCCTTATATACCCTCCACATCATAGCCCTGCATCAAGTATAAATTATTAGGAAGTGCAGAATAGGTCAGAATAGGCTTTTTCACTTTTTGACAATATGGCACTTATAGTGTGTTTTGGGTTTCTTGCCTGCCAATGACTGTCTGTATTTTTATAAATAGTTCATAAATATGAGTCCATTTCTGCCTCATAGTGCTTCATTGTAGTTATATAAAAAAGGGGTTTTGTATAGTGTGGGTTGTTCGCATCGCAACGGGTCAGTTAAGGATTGCCATGCTTTTCCACTTATCCATTGCAATAAATCAAGCTTTTTCATGAAAGCCTGACACCTTGTTACCTCCAGTAACATGGCATATTGTTATAGCTGTCCATTTGTCCCAGCATTCTCTTTATATTGTCCTTCTTTTCATGTTAAAGGCTACACATTAGCAATCAGTTATGTGTTTAGTGGTTCCCAAAACGTAGTGGTAAAGATAATTGATGGTTTAGAATATAGAGAAATGCTGCTAGGTATTCATGAAAATCTTCTATATTCATTTAGTACATTTAAAGAACAAATAAAGCCCAGAATGAAAATTTATTGTAGAATTGGTTATATTGTTGCTGCTGCTGTGTGAGCCCTGAGGAACAGCATCCCGGCAGCGTGACAAATATTCCTAACAAATCTATCTGCCTTTAATCTGCAAGCAATTTGTTTTTCAGGACTTTGGGTCAATTTAAAATTTTCTTATTTATTTTAAATCACACTTCTGTATTTGAATTATTAGTGTTTTTATTCTGCCAGTTTACAAGATGCTGCTAAAAATCTGGTTGCTGGGGTTAACTAGCTTCAGGTTTTATTGTTATTGATATTTTATACATGTAGGGACCCATAGGGTTAAGCTCCCTATGGCTTTAAACCCTACCTCTTCACACCTTAACATTTATTAGGCAGAAGCCCTTGTACTCTGGTTACAGTTATAAAACTATCCCTTATAGGTTTAGTCTGGTTGTACATGCCCCCTGCAGACTGATATAGTGTCTAGCAGGAGGGTGTGACTTCCTCTTTGGCTGCCTTTGCTTCTCGGGTGAAGGACCACTGAGCCTGGGAGCAGAAACAGGCCCCAGTAAAGCCATTTTGCCCCAGAGGACACCATCCCTCTGGAGAATGTCGGGGACAGGGCCCCATGAACGAGGTTTTAGTAAGCATAGCAGATTTGTAATAGCACTCTCTAGGAGAAGTGAGATAGTTAGCATCTAGCAAGCAAGGGCAATTTAATAGCCCCACCAAAGGAGAATTAGTTTTCTGGAAGTACACTTCCATCCGGCAATGTTGGCTCAGCAGTAAGGCCACGGAGTAGAGATAGTAGACAGGTTAGAATAAACCCTAATCCCTACTCACACGGAGGACTCTCAAGCTAGGTGTTATCAACCTGAGGAATAAGGTATCTAAACAGACCTATCTCCAAAGGGGTCTCAAGCTGACAGGTGCATTTACCCTGCCCAGACTCTACCAAGAGGTGGGAAAAACGGTGTGCACCCTCCTTTGTTTGTCCTAAAGGGATATCTGATAACCCTGCCTCTATATGTGTCTTGAACAATAAACTTGTTCCTAGTTAAACAGCAAGAACCTCTCTGGCGTCCATATTTACTACACCTGCACTACACAGCTACAGTGAATTGTAATTCAGCTACACCCTCCGCTCCGTTCAGGTCTCTTCCACCTAAGCGAAGGCCCATCCTAAGAAAGAGAGTCGCATGTAACACATGCTCTCTCATATCACTACTAGCCTGGTTTAACCATTCCATAGCCAAACAAGTGTTACATACATTTTATCTTTCTTTTCAGGTCCTCTACAATTCATCTTCTATTCTAACTTCCATTGTTAAATAAATAGGCGTGAGCATTCCAAGCCTGAGAGCTACTACTACCCCATTACCCAAGACCCCAGGCTGGTGGTCTTCTTTCCTGAAAAGAGTACTGTCCTGGGGTATTTTCTATTAGAATACTTTTCTACCTCTTCCTTGATCTTCCCATGGATCCCTTTTGATGCCCTGGTCCCACACATGCACAGTATATTAAAGTTGGTCCAGGGTGGAAGGCTAGCAATTAGATTCACTGAGGGAACCTATAATATCAGCACCCCCAATGAATTTGGGTTTTGTTGTCCTTTAACATGCTTCTGTAACACCCTTTAGTTATCTGTAAATAACTGAAAGCACAGCCAGAACCAGAATGGATACATAGGGGCTGATTTACTAACCCACGAATCCGACCCGAATTGGAAAAGTTCCGACTTGAAAACGAACATTTTGCGACTTTTTCGTATGTTTTGCGATTTTTTCGGATTCTGTACGAATTTTTCGGATCCAATACGATTTTTGCGTAAAAACGCGAGTTTTTCGTATCCATTACGAAAGTTGCGTAAAAAGTTGCGCATTTTGCGTAGCGTTAAAACTTACGTGAAAAGTTGCGCATTTTTCGTAGCGTAAAAACTTAACGCTACGAAAAATGCGCAACTTTTCGCGTAAGTTTTAACGCTACGCAAAATGCGCAACTTTTTACGCAACTTTCGTAATGGATAGGAAAACTCGCGTTTTTACGCAAAAATCGTATTGGATCCGAAAAATTCGTAAAGAATCCGAAAAAATCGCAAAACATACGAAAAAATCGCAAAGTACCGATCATTACGAAAAAAACGCAATCGGACTCCATTCGACCCGTTCGTGGGTAAGTAAATCAGCCCCATAGTCTTGGCACTGTTTTATGGCCCTATTTAAAATTTTATTTAAAAGTAAGTGCTGTTATTTTACAGCAATTATTGACAGAAATGTGTTCAATCAATGACAGAAGTCAAAACACCCACCTTCTTCCACATAATAATGCACAGCCCACAACATGTTATACAGCAACATTTGTAAGGCAGCTATATTTGCAAATTCGGACAACAGACAAGGTGAGGGATTAGCTATTTGTCAATAACTATCTAAAATGTAAGGGATCTGTAGGATTATCCATTGATCTCAATGCCAATAACAACAGGTTTCCAAATTATTCTGGGTTTAACAGCTGCCTCCCACTGACTATTGGGAGTTTTTTCTCTAAAGTCAACACTTGATTTCTGCTAGTTAATACTGACTATGCTTTGTGCTGTGTATGGTAGCACTATGGAATTCTGCTGCTCTGGCCTCCACATAATTGAGCCACTCCAAAGGCGTGACATTTGCTGTGAAAGTGTGGGATTTGTGCAGAACAGCCAGCTCCAGCCCCATAATAAATGAGCTGCACTTTCTATTACTAACAAGCAACACCAAAGGAAAACTGAGGATTTGCACAATTCCATTTCAACTAGACACACACACATATGCACATACAAATAGACACACAACAAGAAAACAATTAAATATTCATTTAAGGTCTCATTTGCACACCCTGCCATTTCTTGCACTCTGTATGCTGTGACTGGGTGTGCACAAATGAACAGAGGAAAAATACAGAAAGTTAAGCCCAAACACATAATCATATTTACTGTATCTCTTTTAGAGGAAGGGGCTGCACGTGTAAGATAGTATGTATACCAAGGCAGCACAACAATATACAAGTATGGGATCCCTTATCCGGAAACCAGATATCCAGAAAGCTCCGAATTACGGAAAGCCTGTCTCCCATAGACTCTATTTTAATCAAATAATTCAGATTTTTCCTTTTTCTCTGTAAAAATAAAATAGTGCTTTTGATCGAACTAAGATATAATTTATCCTTAATGGATGCAAAATAATCCTATTGGGTTTAATTAATGTTGTATTGATTTTTTAGTAGACTTTGAATGAAGATCCAAATTGCAGAAAGACCCCTTATCCGGAATACCCTTGATCCCGAGCATTCTGGATAACGGGTCCTATACCTGTATAGGGACTTCACCAGAATTGTGCAGGACAGATTCCATCAGTTATTTAGTTTATGGATAGATTTGAACAGGAAACATTTTAGAGGTCATTCTAGGGGTCATTGACCCCTGGGGAGGCAAGAGCACACCCCTTAGTGCTCATTCTAGAGCCCTTGTGCGCCCTCCCCTTTAGAAAGCAGCATCAGGAGGCGCAGCTATCCCTGTCCTTGCCCCCAGCCTTATAGAACATAGTAAGGACTGGACCCTGACACAGGCTTTGCCTTCTGCCTCTCTGTACCTTGTGTGTCATTCAGACAAGCAGTTATAGGGTGGGAAGGGGGACGCCTATGTGCCTCACATGCCTGCCCTTCACTAATCCAGCACTAATGCAGTCAGCACTATATAAGTGAAGGGAGGTGCAGGTCGGCGGCTATTTGCGCACACCCATACGCAGCGTGCAAAATATAGTCGATTGCTAGCTTTTTTACCACTTTGTGTCTGGGTTCAGAAATGACTAATAAATGATAAATGAATGTGACTTCCCATCTGTACATCTCAGCATATGTATAATTATGTACATGCTAATCACTGCTGTGTCTTGAGAAAGAATCTCAATTTCGCTTTGAGTTCAGCATGTACAAATAAATGATGTATTGCAAAAGAGACCCAGCAAAAGATGCTAATGCCCACTAATCTGTGTGGCAGGTTTGACTTAGCCAACAGAGAGAGCCCACTGTAATTGAATAAATTATATCCTGCAGCAGTGAATTCCAAATGCTCTTAGCATTACAATGCACCCAAATAAGAGAAAGGCAGACTCCGGAGACAGGCACAATAGCACGGTACATTTATACAGCAGGCATGAATACAAATATGGATGGAATATTTTCTGTAAAGGGGTGTTAAGTGCATTATGCTAGTCCTTTTTCTGCTAAATATGTTTAATTACACAGCCTGAGAAACTGTGCCTTCCTCCTGCTTGAACCTACATATGCTTGGCTCTCTCTTACCGAGTTAGGGGCACTCAAAGCTATACTAGCCACATTTATACATAGGTAGCCCTGCTCCAAAGTTACACTTATACATAGGTAGCCCTGCTCCAAAGTTACACTTATACATAGCTAGCCTTGCTCCAAAGTTACACTTATACATAGGTAGCCCTGCTCCAAAGTTACACTTATACATAGGTAGCCCTGCTCCAAAGTTACACTTATACATAGCTAGCCTTGCTCCAAAGTTACACTTATACATAGGTACCCCTGCTCCAAAGTCACATTTATACACAGCTAGCCCTCTCCAAAGCTACATTTATACATAAGTAGCCCTGCTCCAAAGTCCCATTTATACATAAGTAGCCCTGCTCCATAGCCACATATATACATAGTTAGCACTGCTCCAAAGTTACACTTATACATAGGTACCCCTGCTCCAAAGTTACACTTATACATAGGTACCCCTGCTCCAAAGTTACACTTATACATAGGTACCCCTGCTCCAAAGTTACACTTATACATAGGTACCCCTGCTCCAAAGTCACATTTATACACAGCTAGCCCTCTCCAAAGCTACATTTATACATAAGTAGCCCTGCTCCAAAGTCCCATTTATACATAAGTAGCCCTGCTCCATAGCCACATATATACATAGGTAGCACTGCTCCAAAGTTACACTTGTACATAGGTACCCCTGCTCCAAAGTTACACTTATACATAGGTACCCCTGCTCCAAAGTTACACTTATACATAGGTACCCCTGCTCCAAAGTTACACTTATACATAGGTACCCCTGCTCCAAAGTCACATTTATACACAGCTAGCCCTCTCCAAAGCTACATTTATACATAAGTAGCCCTGCACCAAAGTCCCATTTATACATAAGTAGCCCTGCTCCAAAGTCCCATTTATACATAAGTAGCCCTGCTCCATAGCCACATATATACATAGGTAGCACTGCTCCAAAGTTACATTTAAACATAGGTACCCCTGCTCCAAAGTTACACTTATACATAGGTACCCCTGCTCCAAAGTTACACTTATACATAGGTACCCCTGCTCCAAAGTCACATTTATACACAGCTAGCCCTCTCCAAAGCTACATTTATACATAAGTAGCCCTGCTCCAAAGTCCCATTTATACATAAGTAGCCCTGCTCCATAGCCACATATATACATAGGTAGCACTGCTCCAAAGTTACACTTGTACATAGGTACCCCTGCTCCAAAGTTACACTTATACATAGGTACCCCTGCTCCAAAGTTACACTTATACATAGGTACCCCTGCTCCAAAGTCACATTTATACACAGCTAGCCCTCTCCAAAGCTACATTTATACATAAGTAGCCCTGCACCAAAGTCCCATTTATACATAAGTAGCCCTGCTCCAAAGTCCCATTTATACATAAGTAGCCCTGCTCCAAAGCCACATATATACATAGGTAGCACTGCTCCAAAGTTACATTTATACATAGGTAGCCCTGTTCCAAAGACACATTTATACATAGGTAGTCCTGTTCTAAAGCCACACTTCTCCAAAGCCAGATGTATACTGTACATAAGTAGCCCTGCTCCATAGCCACATATATACATAGGAAGCACTGCTCTAAAGTTACACTTATACATAGGTAGCCCTGTTCCAAAGCCACACATATACATAGGGAGGCCTGCTTCAGAGTCACATTTATAATAGGTAGCCCTGCTTCAAAGCTACACTTATACACAGGTATCCCTTATCCAACACCACACAATAACCAAATGTTAAAAGGAGCAGCCCTTCCCCAATACACATAGCTACCATCAGTAAAAAGCTACACACAACCACCCCCACTTTTGCCTGACATTTTGACAGAAAACAAACTTACATTTTTACAGTCTCTTGACAAAGAAAACAGGTACATATTGTGCATTACTGAAAGAATGAAGACATTTCAGCAAAGTAACAGCCGAGCAGGCAGCAAAGCTAAACCTGACACATTTGAAGAACAGTTCCAATGCATGATCACATCCACATTGGAAAGACTGAATTATTAATGATGTATTAAGAAAGGTGAAGCATATATTGATTAATGGACACAAAGAACATGGTGTTAAACCATATAAAAATTCAATGATAATCAGGGACTTATGGAAATGTGCAGCTTGTCGCAAATGTAACATCCCATTTCGAAGCAACCAAAAACAAGCAAGATTTATGCAAACGGGATAATGGCCAGAGTCATTTATCAACACTCCTGCTTGGTAGTAATGGAGAAGCCAAGTGTACTGACAGGGCTTGTGGAATTAATTACAGACGGCAGAGCTGCTTCTGATCAAAGCAGCAGATCCACCAGGCGTTTATCAAAGAGCAGAATAAGCTTTCATTTAGAAGGGGGCAAAGGCCCACACTGAGCCCAGCTCATCTGCAGACTTCCATGTGGAGGAGCAAGACACCGCACGAGGCCAGGAGGGGACAACCTTCTTGGCCTCACTTTAATCATTTTATTTTTCAACTCCTGCTGAAGCACTTAAGGGAATGCTTGGCATAAAGCAAGAATGACTAAGGGAACCCCATTAAAAATAATGTTCTCGCAGGAAACTTCTTCATGGGAGCAGATTTTGCCAAGAAGGAAAAAACACAGGGTCATTTATACTCTAAATAATGAGGTTTTGCCTTCAAAATGTTTGTGCATCTGCATTTTAATGACATGTAGTAATATGATTTAGCTGTATTCTATTAATGACAGTGGTAACTCAATAAAAGCGCTGGAGTCCTTGGCTGATATTTCATTTTATCTCTGGAGCAACCAGTATGGAAGCTCCCACTCCTATATACAAATAAAACATTGCAAAAAATGAGACCCACAACCAAAAGTGTAGAACCCCTTGTGATAGAGGCTCTGTTTGCCAGATTTTTTAGCCAGTTTGACCATACAGAAATCCGTCTGTATTACAGTTGATATGGTGGATCAATGAGACACTGGCACTGGGGCGCTGTGAGAAACTTTTAACTCCCCTCCCTTCCTCTCTGTTCCGCTCACATGAATATCCAGTTTGTACAGTATCTTTTTGATTCTAAACAGAGAACAGGATGCCTGGTTGTTCTACCCAACTCTACCCACTGAGCCAAGCCAAAAATTAGTTCTTATCCTTGCTTTCCAATGATGAAAATTAAAAAATGACCCACTCTGAGCTTTATTGTTTCCTTCTTCATCCAATCTGACTTCCATGCAGCGTCAGATTAAGAGGATTTGAAATTTACAGCTTAACACTGTAGAGAACAAGCAGAAGCAAAAAACAGTCCCTCTAATTTTCATTCAGAATGATTCAGCCTCCCTATCGGCATGTTACTTTTCATTTATGGTGCTTTGTACTAAGCGGCAGGCCTATGAATAATCTAAAGTGAAGTCTCATAAAGTAGCATATTGCTACACATGACTACAGCACCAGTCATGATTAGACCTGGTTCTATATTGGTATTTGGTCTTATAGAGGCCTCTTGCTAATGGGCAATGTACTGTATTATATATAGTGATGTAGAGAGAATGGCTGGCTGCATGCTGTGTCCTAGGAAGGTGAGAGTCTCTGCTGTAAGGGGCAGGCAATGGAGGCAACATGCAGTTAGGACATATAAGGCATATATAATGACTGCCATCTTATTTCAATTGATTCAGTTGGCACACACTTTATTAAAACATACCTAGACACAATTTCTGACTACAAGTTTGAACTTTAACTTATACTCTAGATGATTTTAACTTTGGTATTTTGCTAGTTTTTTCTCTATCACTGTCTGCGTCCTGTTTTTATAAGTAAGAAAAATATCTTAGAAGCACCACAACTCTTTTGTCTTACATCCTACTGTGTTCCCAATCTCTGGCTTTCTGCAGTACTGAACATCTGCACACATTAGCAATGGTTCAAGCCTCAAGTTTGAGGCCCCTGAGGGTTTGAAGGTAGGTGGAAGAAAGCCTGTTTTTATACAGTATCTAGTAGAATTAAGTCTATAAAAAATTAAGTTTTTAAATGTAAAAGCATAAGAAAAGCACTGCCAACTTGCACAAAGAACACTGTACTGTGTCAGAGGCATGTATAAAGTGGTGGCTAGTAAAAGTGTTACTTATTTTCAAAGGAAAATTGGTAAAAGTGTTGAGCAAGGCTGTTACTACGAGGAGCAGTGGAAACTACCCTTCTCCCAGGACATAGCTGGAACAGCTGTAGGTAAGAAGAGTGAGATGGCAACCATGACACCTTAGGGCATTTGCACATGCACGTAAGGTCACTTCCAGAACAGTGCATATGCACATGACGTCACTTCCGGCTAGCAGGAAACATTTTGGGATTCCCAGGCTTCCATTCACTTTAGATTGACAGCTCTGTGTCCAACCTGCAACCCTTAAGTCAAGGCCAGGCCTAGCTACTTTAGCACTGAAGTCTGTGCACCCCCCATGATTCTAACACACTATTACTGGTTGTCTGGAAAGTTAGTGGCAGACACAGAGCAATTTACACAGGAAAAGAAAAAAGGAGCTGTTACTTATTCCAGCGTTTTTCAACCACTGTTCCGAGATGTTGCCTGGTGTGCCGTAGGCAGGGCACCAATGTACTAGGGGGGCACTGCTGCTGGGCACCAATGTACTAGGGGGGCACTGCTCTTGGCACCAATGTACTGGGGGGCACTGCTGCTGGGCACCAATGTACTAGGGGGGCACTGCTCTTGGCACCAATGTACTAGGGGGGCACTGCTGCTGGGCACCAGTGTACTAGGGGGGCACTGCTGCTGGGCACAGTTAAATTTTTTAACATTTTCTAATGGTGGTGTGCCTCGTGATTTTTTTCATGAAACAAGTGTGCCTTTGCCCAAAAAAGGTTGAAAAACACTGACTTATTCCATTGGCAGGTCTGTCACTACATAAAACTTATATCAAATGCACACACACAATAAATACAATTGTTCACACTGCACATATTTTTTTTCCATTCCATTTATTTATAGCACTCATTACAGAAGTGTTTTTTACACAGATGTGTTAAGTTCAGTTAGACCCTCACAATTAGGCTCATTTTCAACCACAACTGGATTTGCACATTAATGCTATTCATAAAAGATATTTACATCCAAACATGCTCTTGGCAATTTTTCATAGTTGCAACTACATCAATACACACCATTTCGATGCAAGCACAGGTAATGATGCAATCCCAACATCAGTGAAATTTATTCTATTTTACACTTTCTATCATGCACATGTTAACATACTGCCCACAACTGAAGGAAATTGCATTTTGCAACACTGCATTTGCAGTTGTAAGTGGCCCTTTCTGTCTTCTAGAACTTGAAAGTGGGTGGCATTAACAGTGAAACCAGAGAATAATAGTACATGGCTAGGCAAATTACATCCTCCAAGATTTCCAATTAGGAGCGCTGAAGTTATCGCCTTTATACCCCTTATAATCAGTCTTCAATGCATTTGGTACACTTTCACAAGGCCTTCCTGAATCAGACTCCATAGATGTAACTATTGGAAGCACACATAGACACCAGAACCCCTGAGCCACACAGTACTAAATAACAAGTGGGCTATCTGAATAATGGAACTGTTTCACCACCTGAGAAAATGCTATCAGCAATCTCTTCCATCTCCATTCCTGGACAGCCAGGTACTAATCACTGCTTAAACACACTGCAAACAAAGGAAGTTTTATTCCTTTTCCAAGGACTTTACCCTGTAGCCATCCAGAGCTCACCAAGGACTATTTATGCAAAACTTCTCATGGTCAATGTTTCAGTGATCAATATTCTCAGTGATGCGCGTTTTTACTTAAAAAAAAAATCTTGTCTGTGCCATAATAAATCAGAGCACAATGGGGCCAATCGGAATGGCATTCAGCCAACGGTTCTTGGCTGTGCACCTACATTTTGTCATCTACACATAATGTCCCTTAGCTCAAAGCCAGTCAGGCACTAATTAACCTAATGGACTTTTTACATTCACTTTCCCCTAGAAATATGATTGCAGTAACATCTTTACAAATGGCATAACACAGAGAAGCAGGAAAGAAGCTTTAGATCTATAACTACAAGTAAAGGTTACAAAAAATCTGCAGCAGTCACATAAAACTTACATATCATTTACCTCTGGTGTTGGAGGTCACGCAGACCTGTATCTAGGAAATTTACTCGGTTTGGAACCAATCCATGGGTTTCTCCCACATTTGCACATATCTGCTAACCAAGTTTCCAAACTGATACAAACCCCCTCTCCTAAAACCCAACTCCTATTCCCTGCAGAGTTCAGGACACACAGGACAGTTGATAAGTAAGGATTTTAGGGTCATCTTCTACCTTGACAGACACCAACTTTGGGTGGCCATATACGTTCAGATTTAAGTCTTCTTCTAACAAGCGTTCAGATATCTATTGTGCATTTAAAACTAACATTCAGACTGAAATTGTAGGATGAAGCCCTAAAACTAACAAATTGGAGGATGTTCTGGACATTAAATATTTGGCAGACACTAATCAGATGAAAGTGACTTCCTGGAAATGCACTGTAGGTCCCCCAAGGATACTGTCAGATACACAATACATGAGCAGATTTTATTGTTATCTGACTGAAATTTTCTAACCTGTTCAATCAACTAAATGACCGACTGCCATGGGACAAAAATTATCGGGGCGATAATTCTGAGCCCACACGAGGTACAAAAATCATACGAAACATAGTTTTGTATGATTATATCGGTGCCTATATGGCAAACTTTAAGCTTATAATACTGTATGATCCTTATAGCAATTGCCAAGTGTATAATTGCAATAAGTCAAAAGGGACTTGTCACAATAAAAAAATCGATTCCAAATTCTATTTTATCATGTTTAGCAAAATAAACTTTACACTATATACATTTTGAATCTACAATTACAGCATACAGGCTGGCAACATTTTATGGACACAAAAGTGAGGACCGGATGCACGTGACCATGCACAGGGGTGATGAAGGCAACATATGACATCTAACATTAAATGAGTTTATACAAGGCATGGACGTTTTTCATGTTAATTTGAAAAGGACAGCTTTTTATGTCTGAGTGACAGGTCTCCTTTAAAGGAGAAGGAAAGGCAAAGTCACTTGGGGGTGCCAAATTGTTAGGCACCCCCAAGTGACTTTAATCGCTTTCCTCGTACCCCGGGCTGGTGCCCCTGTTAGGAGAAAACAGCACCAGCCCGGGGTACCTGTAGCGAGCGCTTCCTCCTTCCTACTCGCGCTGTTTGTCCGGGACAGGCGCATGCGCAGTAGAGTGAAAAGCTGACTTCTCTGTTAAAGTTCGGCTTTTTACTCTACTGCGCATGCGCGCGGAGTGAGCCAGGAAGGAGGAAGCGCTGGCAGCTACCCCGAGCTGGTACTGTTCTCTCTGAACAGGGGCATAAAGGAGAGGGAAAGGTAAAAACTAAGTAAGCTTTATCAGAAAGGTCTATGTAAATACAGCCATAAGCACTCACAGAAACGCTGCACTGACTTCTCTATCAAAAGAAACACAGGATTTTTTTGTCTTTTTTATGTAAACATGTTCTTCGGTATCAGACTTCCTCTCCTTTAGGGCTGTGACACACGGGGAGATTAGTCGCTGCACGACAAATCTCCCTTGTCGCGAATGACTAATCTCCCCTTTTGTCACAGCCCTTCAGGTTTGGGGCACAAGTCTGTGCAGCTCTCTCCTTTCTCTTTCTCCCTCTCCCCCTCCCAAAAAAATTTACTCCCACTTCCATCAGAATGTGTGATCTGAGCTAAAATGGCACTGCTATCTTAGGAAATATGTCTATGAAGATTTTCATTCATCCAGGTCATGGTATATCTAGTATAAATAAATCTAAAGCAACTGGACTTGTTTGGTAATCATTGATTACTTAACAAGTCCAGTTGCTTTAAATTTATTTATACTAGATATATCTTAGGCAAACAAAGGGAGCTTCTAGGGTTGTATGGAAAAACTTTCTGCAGAATAAATATAGCGTTCTAGGTGGCACTAATGTGGCAAATCTATTGGCAGTAAAATGCCAAAATGACTTTCCTTCTCCTTTAAACTGGCTCAGCATGTTCAAACAAAATGTAATATTCTAATATTTGAAGGTAAGCTCCTTACTCAGGTACTGTTTCAGATAACCTAAAATACTCTACCTGTATCCAAAAGTCTAGTAAATGACCATCCCCATTTTTTGCCTTTAGTTTGATGCCTTCAGCCTACACAAGTTTACTGTAACAAACAAATAGGCAAAGGTTGCCCTAAATTATTAACCCCACAGTATATTATCAGTTCTTAACTTTTTTAGTTAGAACAACAAAAGTATATAGAAGAAAGTCTTGTTTTAGAGTGATACTGACATGTTCCTATAAACTACCTCTTTTCAATCCTCCTAACCCAGGGATTTTTCTGGCTAAGCATCTCCATCCTTCAGTACTGTCATTGCCCTAGTGCCAGAGCTGCACTTTCTACCTTGTTAAAGGCAGAGGACAGCACTATGCTGCTAGATTCTAAATTACTGTTTGTAATTAACATATTTATCATTCATTTTCTACACTGTTGCATTGCTTTGATGTGCAGTGTAATAAAAACAAACATTTAGGGGCACATTTACTAATCCACAAACGTCCGAAAAGAGTCCTAATGCGTTTTTTCGTAATGATCGGTATTTTGCGATTTTTTTCCGTAAATTGTCGCGACTTTTTCGTAGCCGTTACAACTTTTTCGTAAATTGTTGCGACTTTTTCGTAGCCGTTACGACTCTGAAAGGTTTGCCATTGTCGCGACAATTTACGAAAAAGTCATAGCGGCGACGAAAAAATCGCAAAAAATACGAAAAAGTCGCAAAATGTTCGTTTCCAATCCGAATTTTTCCCAATCGGATTCAGATTCGTGGATTAGTAAATGTGCCCCTTAGTCTTTCCTTGTGCAACAAACCAGTCCCATAAAGTTACATAGGTATTGTACCTCACAAGTAAGTGTCACATACTAGTATAAAACAAGACTTGGGTTTCATAAAGGAAAATGCTGATTCTATTATCACAGAGCTTTTCCAGAGATACACATAAATGTTGCAATTTATTATAGTTCAGAACAAGATTTGAGCGCTTATCCCTGAAATCCAGCCTCCTGTCACACTAACGGTATGTAAGGAAGCAACGGTGATCTTAGCTATCACATTGGTGCTGTATTGTACATAGGAACGTAGGAATATATTCCGATTTCCACTTAAGTAGTGAGGGTAAGAGAGAAGGTGGTTCCCAGCTTCCCACACAATATTAGAGGAGGACAGTTTAACACAAGAGCAATCCCATCACACTGTGCCACAATTGTTCTGTTTTGTCAGAAATTGATCTAGTCCAGAGAGTTCCCAATATGTGTAAATGTATTCAGCATATATGTGTTTGTATGTATATATATAAATATATATATAGGAGTGACTGGGTTGGAAGATATATATATACACACAGACTGCAGCACAGACTGCACAGACACATGAATATAAAGAACGAGAGTGAAACAAGTGACACACTGCTGAATATTACTTTTATCATATCTTGGTGTATCTTGATGTAAAACTCAATGGGATACATGTGCTGACAATGGTGTAAGGTTAGCAAGGTTGGTCTCAAACCATCAGCCTTATGTGAGTTGCCTTGAGTATGCCTTGCAGTTACCATTAGGGCTTTGGCACTGGGTTAAATATGTTAATTTTTGTTTTTTTTAAACCAAAACCTATTAGAAAAAAAGTGAACATTTTCATGGAATGGTCTCTATGTAACATCCCCTTTAAATTCATATCAAATTTATCTGAGCACTAACGACTATTCCAAATTCTCATCCTGAAAAAGCAGTCTTTTCATTTTCTATATGATTTTTAAAATATATTTATGGTATATGTTTTGATTTTTACTGTCTGCTGTGAGATCTATGTTTAGTCCAACCCATCTACCACAATGAAATCCCCAAACCTATTAACAACCTGTATGATGCTGTGTGTCAGATCTGGAGTTATTGCAATTGTTTATTTGCTAGTGACAGCATACAAAAGAAATGACTATTTATTGATCTGACACTCGCACAAGTGACACAGGACCCTCTGAGGAATAGGGGCTTTGGGAGCATTTATAAGCCATGAATTGTTTAAAGCAACCATCCTTCCATACCAATGATCAGAGAAATGCAAGAAAAGAGAAAATGATATGTGAAGGGCTCTGCGCACCCCTCTATCCCCCCACCGAGCTGATGTGTGCCAGCTGTTTGCTGGAAAAGCACTTTCTCTTTTGTTACTGCTCCAGGCTGCTGAATTCAGTGAGCAGAGAAATATTTATTTCCACATAACCCATCAATGTTCACATGCGGCGCCTGAAAATGGCTCAGAAGTAAATCCTAACCCGATTCCCTGCATCCAAGAAAACTACAGCACATTTACTCTTTGTGCAAATGTAGAAGCAATATGAGTTCAAGGTTGGTAATGGCAAATAGGCTGGCAGCACTGTGTGTATTTGATTCACAGGTAACGGCATAAATACAAACTGTGCTGTTAATAAGCCGATTTCCCAGCCTTTGCTGTGCAAGAAGCAAACTTACCACATAACATTAGTAGGAGAATGCAATTTGCCATTACTCTCAACAGCACTCTCCCAGATATTTAATACTTTAGGGGCAGAGCAGTTACACACCAGTGTACTAGGTCCCTTGCTTGGGCAAAATGTTTATATGTGGTATCCAGTCCCACATAGAGTGATTTAAAGTTATTAGGTATTTAGCAGCACTTCTTATAGGGTTATGTAAATAATTCTCCAAGTATGAGAATAACTTGGAATAAATCAGTTATCTGTATGGCTAATGAATAATGAGTGTAATGTCACCTGTAAAATAGCAGAAGCCAAACAGTAGGGGAGCAAATCTATAAAGCTGCCACAAAACCTTTTCAGATTTAACAGTATGCAATGTCTGACACTCCAGACTGCCTCCCTGCAGCTCATGTGTCAGAAATAAACTGCAACAGTGGCTTATTAGACACCTTATTAGACTAGTACCGCGCAGGAACATGTTGCAGGAACAGACAGATGCATTTTAAACACATACACAACTTTTTATCTCTTTATGCTAAAGGAGCTGGAAAGCAAATAATCTCTTTTCCTTTATAGGCTGAATCAGAAGTACGCTGGTTAAACTGAAAAGGAAGGAAGAATTAACATAGAACAAGTGAAGTAGCTTAGAAGATTTGATCATCCATTTCAGGCCTACTAAGCCCACACATGCTTGAGATGTGCAACCCACTCCCCTTTTCATTTATACTTGGGGGAATATTTATCCTTTCACATCTTCCAACAAAAGTCACAGCAAAAATTGAATTTATTAAAGGGGACCTGTCTCCTACTCATAAAAAGCTGTTTTATATAAGTCCATTGCAAGATAAACATAAAACCCAAAGTCTTTTTTTATTAAACTTTTTATAAAGGTAATTGAAAATCTGAGCTGTCAATCATGGATTGCCTGTCCTACTATCAGCAGTTCTTATATAATACCCAAGAAATTCTACCAGTCTCCATAGAATAGAGTGTTTCTTAACTGACCCAAGCGTCAGGTAGTCCGTGCATTGGTTTAGGATTAATCATATAATATTGTATATTATAAATATGACCATTTTGACCCACACTTAACAGCAATAGAACCAATTTTTGAGTCCCAACCCATAGATCAGGAATCACTGGTTGGGGGGGGGAATGTACTTTTCAATGAGATAGTTTCCTCTGTAGGCATAAATGTTCAGACTCTGTAGGAGCAAGTCTCTCCACCAAGCTGTCTATACCAATATGGTAGCTGGGATAGTGTTTGTAGGGGCTTCAGTGCCTCTTCTTTCCTAAAACAAGCCCCCATCTTCACTTTTGCCAGTTCTACCCTTCAACCTCTTGACCAGTGGTGGATCCTGTTGAGATCAATGACAGCAAGGATGCCCAAGGACAGATAGAGGGATGGGGCTGAGAGAGCAAATTACAATAGTCTCTCAAAACTTAAAATTGCAAACAAAATGGCCAGTACACTGAATGGTGCAGAAACCTGTTTTAAAGGAAAACTATACCCCCATAATGAATTCCTAACCAACAGATAGTTTATATTATGTTCAGTGACCTATTAAAGAATCTCCTCAAACTGGAATATATATATATATATATATATATATATATCAGTAAATATTGCCTTTTTACATCCTTTCCCTTGATCCACCATTTAGTGATGGGCTGTGTGCTCCCTCAGAGATCAGCTGACAGGAAATAATGCAGTTGAAGACGTGTGGAAGCAAATGGCAGAACTCTATCCATTAATTGGCTGATGTGGCCTAACATGTATGTGTGCCCTTATATATATATATATTAGTATATATATATATATATATATATATATATATATATATATATACAAGTATATTTTTATTAAAATGGTTTATTTAGATGAAACAGGGTTTTGTTTGGGGGTATAGTTTGCCTTTAATGAACTGCAGTTGTTTGGAAAAAAAATACCAACATCTGATTTCTCCCACTATTGGAAACCATCTATTAGGCCAGAAGTAACAGAAGCTGCAGCTCTTTGCCACATCTATTAATATCTGATTGCTTCAGCCACAACTGCAGTGTCTTTTGTTTTTGGTCCTTCTGTGACCTATAAAGGTTGGCTATTGTTTGCCTGCCATGATAATAATATAATTGCTCCCATTATTCTTCACAATAGAAACAAACACACACTATTAGAAATTGGCACATATTGAGAGGACCCTGCTTACAGTTTATATTGATTGCATTTAACATATACAAAGTCCATGACATAGCACAGGAGTGATTAAATGAATAATCATTTCTAAAAGGACAATGCTGTAGTAATCTACTAATCTGATTAAGAACTGTTTTTATAACCCCATCAAAAGGGCCTTGACTTCTACTGATTTCACATAAAGCTGATCTTTGGCTATAAAATTTCCCATTGCCACACCAATAAAAAAGCACCTAGAATGGTCTCTAACGGATGTTCTCTTTGTTACAAGATATGGAGACATTGTTCTCCTGTCCAGGGCCTGTCAGTGCTGGCTCGCCGCCCGGAACAATCTCATTCCCAATACATGTTGATTACATTTGCACTAGTTTAAGCAATGACTGAATCACCAAGTACATTTTGCATTCAGTGTACCATGGTAAAATTGCACAGAAAGTGTAAATGTTCAGTTAATTAATTTACTGCTGATGGGATGTGCCGGAACAGTCAATTAGTATTAAGTAAGAAACATGTAGATTATTTTATCAACCCCTATTGCTACTTATAGCTAAAATCATTAAAAAAAAATAGATGCATTAACGATGCCTTTATAA
Source organism: Xenopus tropicalis (assembly GCF_000004195.4). Classification (NCBI taxonomy): domain Eukaryota; kingdom Metazoa; phylum Chordata; class Amphibia; order Anura; family Pipidae; genus Xenopus; species Xenopus tropicalis. The sequence continues at coordinate 159,934,409 of NC_030677.2, forward strand.
TGAGGTCATTATTGGTAATGAAATTTTTTTTCTGAAATCATTAGTATTGCCGATGCCAATTTTGCATTGCTTTTAGAGCACATTTATCTAATTGGATAATAGATTCATTCCATTCTGTTTATTTATATAAGACTTGCTGGCACAAACATACATTTGGGAATGGAATGGTAATTACATCTCAAGTGAACTTTAGAAATGATGGTGCTTGGGCTGCCCTTTCCCAAAGTCTACAAAAGGCCACAACTCCTTTTAGTATTCACACTAATTATAGTGTCTTGAAGGCACAAAGGAGGAAACATAAAGATACCGGGAAGGTGCAGAATAGTATTAGAATTATCTTTGGGATGGAAAATGCAGTCACAAAATAAGCATCCAATTAAGGGACAAGGAGCCACGCACTGTGTGCAACTCTGTTTCACTCCTAAAGCCTGTAGCTGTTTATACCTTTGTAAGCCAGGAGGCCTGATATTAAAAATATTAACAATTTGTTCTGGAGGGGCCCAATTGGCAGCTGGTATTGGTTCATGCATTGCTTAATAATTCAAAGCTTTCCTACTAAAAAAAAAAAAAAAAAAGATTCTCTTTACCCAATATAGCCCACTTATGGAATCCTAGAAAAATCATTGTACCTACAATTATGCTCCAAATGCTATCTTTAGAAAGACTATAACAATCCGCACTTTGCTGCAGCCCCCCTTACAATTGTCCCCACCTTCACCATGAAGCATATAGGGCATTTTTTATACTATGGGCAAAGTATAAATTAGTGAGTCACCATCCCAAAAATAGGTAAGTAGTACTTACAAGTAAGAGACTGGGGGAAGTTATTCCTAGAGCTATGGGATCAATTATCCAGAATGCTTGGACCCTGAGGATTTCTGGTTAAGGGGAATTACATAAATTGGATCACCATACCATAGCTTACCTTACCATAACATACCTTATATGCTAAAAAAAAAAAAATTTATACATTAAATAAAGCCAATAGGAATGTTTTGGCTTACTGTGGCTTAGTTACGATCAAGTGCAATCATATTTGCTTAAATGGATTCTATCTAAGCTATAAAGCTTTCTGGATAGAGGGCCTCTGGATAAGGGATACCATACCTGTAGTACATGCACAGTTGCAGTGGGCCCTGGAATTAGTGGACTCTGGGCAAATGACCCTTTTCCATGTTTATTAAAACAGCCCTGGGGGCATGCGCTCAGCTCCACAAAGAAGGTTCAGTTGTTTTTTTGTTTTTTTTTGCTCAGTGGGTTTGGCTTCAGTGATGATGTGCAAGTTACTTGTGTAGCCCACATGCCACCACTGACACTACACATCCAAGTTGAAAGAAAAAAATTAAGAGTAGGTCTCAAAAGAGGCCCCCTCAATGGTGGGGAGTGAAGGTGCACTAAAATAAAGAGAAATATGTCCAAATAGCTTGATTTGTCCTTTATACATACTGAAATCGCGATGGCAAAGGTTTTTTGCACACCATAATTATAAAATTTAAATGGCATTTCCACTTCTCCATTTTGCTAAAAATCTGATTTATAGCTATTGGGCTTGCAAGGACGTAAAGTCTACATTCACAACTAAGTGCCCTATTTAAAAAGCTTCTAAGGGGTAATGATTACTACTTTTCCTCACACTGATAGTTTCCAAGAATTTTCTAACTGTCAATTTCTAAGTAAGAATAAGAAACATAACTAGAGTTAAACTGTCATTCAAAGAGCATACAATTCACAAAAGCCATACTCTGTTTTATGATTACAGGGGTTTTGTACCATTTGGAGTTCTGGATGCAGAATGCACAAAAAAAAAAAAAAAACAAATGGCACTTAAACAACTGTAAATTTTGCTGTTTAATGATATGGTATAAATGAACATTTTACTCCAATCCGCAGCCAAATTTTACCACTTTTGTGAATTCTACCCCATATTTCAAGCCAGGCTCTTTGCCTATAACTGCTCCCACTGCCACAGCCGTACCCACAGATTTTGTCCTGCATAGAAATAGTCCAACTGGCAAAAAAGGAAGCAAGACTTTTATGAGTATCAGAGATGAATGGCCCGAAAACTGATTCAAATTCTGATTTTGTCTGTAAATGTTAATTATAGAAAACAACTATGATTATAACACAATATTTCTAATTACACAATACAGATGGACAAAACACTGTTCATAAACATAACTCCTTAATCCAATCAACACGGCCAGTTGTATCTTAATTGCCAGTTGTTGTGAACAAGCAAAGCATCTGCTGTAGCTAAAGTGCCCAAGTGCTGTTTCTCCCATTATAGCGGCTAATGGCTCTGTGGCGCTGGTGAAACTGCAACACAGAAATGCAATTCCGTGGGATCACTTCTCTGGAGTAGGCTTAGAATTCCAAATAATCACCTGGTTCATCAGGAAAATGAACAAAAATATTTTAAGTTTAATCTAGATACATTTTATTAAGATTCAAGGTAGCTGAAAACTAAAGAAAGAATCTGCAAGCCGTGCTATACACCAGCCTCCATTTTTTTTATTAAATATCTACTGAATGCAGTCTAATGAATGCCCCGGCCTCTGGCTCATGCAGAATATTCAGTACAATGACACAGAGCCTTAGAAGCACCTTGATTAACCCCCTGTACTTGGGCGTCCCACCAGACAGATTGCAAGTGCATCTACTTTTATGAACCTCCATCAGAGGAGAACGAGCGCTTAGCAACAGATGCCGCGCATTTCTCCTGATTAAATCAGAAGTAAAATTGCCACTTATTAACCTTCTGTTGGCACAAGAGATGTGAAATTCCCAGCACAGGAAACAGAGGTGTGAATCTCATGTACTGCATAAGTCTAAGGAGGCGGCAAACAGCCCAGATCTTCATTACACATTGCAGTCAGTGTTACTCTATAGTGTGCCAAGAAGAGAATTAAAATACCAAATGAAGTCTATGTGAGTGGTTTATGTTTGAACAAAGGATATTTCTAGGGCCACGTGTCTTTCACATAGCAGTGCATGAGTAAAACTGCTATTGGTAACTTTAAGAGCCCAGACAGCACACTTTTGTTCTCTACACTAGCTGATATCCCCCCACTTGTCTGGTCCCAGCACAAGAGATTTAAGTGTTTGCATAAGAGTTAATCAAAACAGGCAAAATTGCATTTTAATGATAACAAAGCTGACCTTATGGAGCCTGTAAGCATGCCGTGCAGTTCTCTAGGAGAGACTTATTAGAATACTGTATGGCAGTGAGACACATACATGCTGCATGGGGGGCTATGGCACCAAAAATGGCAGGCAGTAAGCACCGAAAATAATTATATAATTATGACCTAATGAGTAGGTAATGGATAGTTAAATCCTGAATATCCCCTACCTTCTGGCTCTAGGATTTTCTGGAATACTACAGCATACATATACAGGTATGGAGTCTATAATCCAATAACCCATTATACAGAATTACAGCACTGGCATTTCCAAAAGAGTCCTATTTCAATAAGCAATTATTCATTTATATGCATTTGTTTATCCTCTGTAATAATTAAGACAGTAGAGATTATTTATAACCTCAAGTGCTGTGTACATAGTGCAACTTCGGAGGGACATTGTTATGTTTTAACCAATAATACAGCTTTTCCCAATCTCAGTGCAATCAAGGCTGCATCAGGAGTTGCATCTGCTTAAATTGCAGCTAACATTTTCAGAGTTTGGACTGTGTCACTCAGTGATATAACTAAATAGAAAATTTGCGGGCCTGCTGCCTGCACGAGCATGCAAGTGAGCAGGAGGGGGAAAGTATTGTTTGCAGTGCATGCAGGGACCTCCAAAGATTCTTTGCAGGGGGCAGCACCACTTTGTCACACCAATGGCATCATTTGATATTAAAATGACATTTAAGTGTGATTTTCTTTTTGCACTCTCCCTATTGACGCAAACCCACTGGAATAACCTCAAGTGGCGGTAGTTTCTTGGGTAATATGCATCAATAGGTGCACTTGTATGTAGAGGATGGACAAAATGTATATGTATAACTTTATTTATAAAGCGCTACTTATGTACGCAGCCCTGTACAGTAGAATACATTAATACAGACAGGGGGATAATAAGATAATAGATAAATACAAAGTATAACAATAAATACAAATAAATACAAGATACAGTAACAGTTGCAATAAGTTAAGAGTCAAAGGCAACAAGAGGAAGGAGGTCCCTGCCCCGTAGAGCTTACAATCTATATGGGAGGGTAACTTACAGACACAATAAAGCAAATATAAGTGCTGTAGGTCACAGTGGGTGACAGTACAATATAAGTGCTGATTCCCAGATCAGGTGCTGGGCGAGTGCTCCAAAAGGTAGTCTTTTAGTTTGGTTTTAAAAAGTCTGGGGGAGGATTCTCTCCGGAGGAAATCAGGGAGGGCATTCCAAATGTAAGGGGCAGCAAGGGAGAAGGGTTTAAGGCGGGAAACCGCAGTAGTAGTGGGGGGCGCAGCCAAACGGTTGCTCTGCGAGGAACGAAGGAGTCGGCCAGGGACGTACAGAGACACAAGTGAAGAGATGTAGTGAGAAGCAGAGGAATGGAGGGCTTTGAAAGTTAAGAGAAGAAGTTTGTAGGATATTCTTTGTTTGATAGGAAGCCACGATAAGGCCTTTAGCAGGGGAGGGGCCTGAACTCTCCTGGATGAGAGGAGGAGAATTCTGGCAGCAGTATTTAATATAGACTGTAGGGGGGAAAGATGGGAGTTAGGGAGGCCGGTTAATAGCAGGTTGCAGTAGTCCAGTTGGGATAGGATGAGGGCATGCATGAGCAGCCTAGCTGTTGCAGTAGAGAGAAAGGGACGGATTTTGGCAATATTGCGTAAGAAAAAGTGACAGGTTTTGACAGTGGAGTTAATGTGGTCAGAAAAGGAGAGACTGGAGTCAAAGATCACCCCCAAACAGCGTGCCGAATTGACAGGGTTGATGAGGGTGCCATCAATAGAGATAGAAAAGGGGGGGGTAGGACCAGGCTTAGGCGGAAAGATCATTAGTTCAGTTTTTGTTAGGTTCAATTTGAGATGGCGTTGGTTCATCCAATTAGAGATGGCCAGGAGGCAGTTAGAGATTTGACTCTCAGTTTCAACTGTTAACGAAGGGGTTGACAGATAAATTTGGATATCATCAGCATACAGATGGTATTTGAAGCCGAATGAACGGATAAGATCTCCCAAGGACAGCGTGTAAAGGGAGAACAACAACGGCCCAAGTACAGAGCCTTGGGGTACCCCCACATTAAGAGGAACTGGAGATGAGGTTTTGTTAGCATAGGAGACAGTGAAAGAGCGGTTAGAGAGGTAGGAAGAGATCCAGGATGCAGCCTGACTGCGGAGACCAATCGAATGCAGAATTTGCATCAGGAGGGAGTGGTCAACCGTATCAAACGCAGCCGATAGATCTAGGAGGATTAGTATAGAGAAGTGACCTTTGGTTTTGGCAACCTGGAGATCGTTTGTAACTCTGCACAACGCTGTCTCAGTAGAGTGTGCAGGCCGAAAACCAGATTGCAGAGGGTCTAATAAATTATGGGCGTTAAGAAAGTTAGTGAAACGGGAGAAGACAATACGCTCTAAGATTTTGGAGGCAAGGGGTAGAAGTGAGACAGGACGGTAGTTAGAGAGACAGGACTGGTCCAGCGTGGCCTTTTTTAGGATAGGCTTGACACAGGCCTGTTTGAAGGAAGAGGGGACCCTTCCAGAGGTCAGAGAAGAGTTAAAGATTTGAGTAAGAGCCGGAGTAAGTTCAGGAATGCTAGCACAAGTTTGGACACAATCACCTGTTAGATCACTGCAGATAGAGAATTGTTTTGTTTTATGGCAGTGATTTACAGAAAGAGCCTACACTTCATAAATAACAATAGTGCAAATCAGTACTGTGTCCTATACAAGCAGAATATTCTTACACAGTGGGTGTCACTGCCATGCTTAATGGCATAAGGGTTATTTAAGGTAACTCCTGTCTGCGGATTAAGATCCTTTGTTAAGATTTCTAGTTGAACTTCTTGCTGCTGGTGTGCTTGTCTGCCGATCTGAGTGACACGAACAGATCATAAATGAATCCTTTGCTCTGACAATAAAAGCGTGAATAAGCCTTAGGGCGGAAACTATCTGATGTAACACTGAGCCTCTAGTTGCCTATATAATCAGGAGTCAGGACGGAGATACAATAAAATCCCAACCTAATGCAGAAAGGTGAGAATGCAATGACTGAGATAATAATAATGAGAATAATTTTAAACCTTCTTGTCTTTTATACATTACAAATGGAAACACAGAACCATTTATTTCTTAAAGCAGGTGGTCCTCTAGAAATCTCAATATTTTCAGCCTCCAGTTATGGGACCATTTGTCCAAAATGCTTGGCCCTGGGGTTTTCCAGATAAGGGATCTTTTTCCAGATAAGGGTTTTGCCTTCAATGATTATTTATATCTTATTTGGGATCAAGTACAAGGTACTGTTTTATTATTTCAGAGAAAACAAAAATTGTGAATTAATGATTAAAATGGAGTCTATGAGACATGGGCCTTTTGTATTTCTGGATAACGGATTTCTGGATAACGGATCCTATACCTGTACATTATTTTTCAGACTGTAAAGGTCCCCATACACCATAAGATCCGCTCGTTTGGCGATGTCACCAAGCAAGCGAATCTTCTCCCGATATCCCCCACCTACGGGTGGGCAATATCGGGAGAATCCAGGATAATTTGATCGTTTGGCCCTGGGGCCAAATTATAACGGCAGGTATAGGAAAAGTCGGTCCGGGGACTGCATCAACGAGCCGATGCGGTCCCCGATCCGGTCCCCGATCCGACTAGGTTTTCTAACCTGTCCAATCGAGATCTGGCTGATTTGAGGCCAGATATCGGTCGGGTAGGCACGTCGGGAGTGCCCATACATGGGCCGATTAGCTGCCGAATCGGCCTGTGTATGGGGACCTTTAGTTATCCCTAGCCAACAATACCTTGTTGCTAGGGGTCAGCATCCTTCTTAGCAACCACTTATGAGCACACAACTCTTCTGCAGGGGTCATTAAAGAACACAGTTTGCACACTGCTATCTACTCCTTGCAAATTTCCAAAGGTCTCTGTGCTCCATTTAGGACTTGCCGCTACCCCTACAAATACAGTACTGACTGAGTTTATCAGCACTGTATTAATGAGGGGTAGATGGCATTAGGCAAGAAAGCATCTCCCCCATAACTTGCATGTCGCTCCTGGGGCACAAGTGCTTGTTAAGGGATCACTAAGGGGCAAACTCCTGTGCCCCTTAGCAATCTAACTCCCTAGGTATGAGTAAATAGCCCCTTATATGTACAGATTGACATGCTGGGCTGTGTTCTTGGAATTCATTAGATGTTATAAATGTGAGTGGGTCCAGCATGGTCCTCTGGGTTATCTATTGAGCACTGAACATCTATGACTCTGTCATAGCACAGCTGGAGAAATGATGGGTAGATGGGTTGATGATAGGAATATATAATCTGCGAATTGTTCTTGAACTAGGAGTCACCTGTAACAGCCTTTTACTGGTCTGTGGTCTCAGCTGATTTGGTTTTCTGTTCGGCAAACAGGCATGGTATGGGCAAATATTGTAATATCACACATATAAACTTTGCCCCCAAAGCACTCTATTCCCTCACCAACACCTTACTTTAGGCTTCCATTTAAGCCTGGTTTGGTCTATATGTTTCTCTCACCAACTAAAAAAAGTCTGTTTCCTCTGTAGACTGTAAGCTCCTAGGAGCAGGGTTATTATTATAATGATGAAGTATTTGATTTTTCTAAAGATCCGGCACATACCCAAGCACTTTAAAATATCAGTTAGTAAAGGTCCATGTATATATCTGACCCTTCATACACAGCCTTAGTGACTGTATTTAATGAATTCTCAGAAATAAATGTATTGCTCATCCTACCTACTTGTCAGGTGTTGTTTGAGAAAACCAGTAGCATCAGGCTCAGGCTCAGGGCAAAATTTTATTTGTGGGCCCCCACTGCCCCAAGAAATTTGTGATAGTATAACCCTCAAGGGTGTGAGTTTCAATACATTCAGGCACACAGATAGGAAATGGTCTGCACTTACTGCAGTAGATATGGTACACAAGTATACTGCCCCTACCAACAGCCCTGGGAGCAGAAAAATGATAAAATGGTGATGTCACAAGACAAAAGGCAAAGAATTTAAAACATCAGTACTGTAGAGCTCTTTCAGCTGAATACATAGAGGGGTCTGTCATGACTGCAGCAGGATATCTCTGCTAAAGGTTATCCCAGAGGAAAGGTGTGCTGGTGGGGTCCCTATCCCAGTGGGCCCTGGGCAAATGCCAACCCATCCCTGCCTGGGCCACATTAATAATATAATATAGATGGCTAGAAAGTTAGTCTGTGATCATTACGGCCCTTTCAGCCCTATGCTTACATGCTGAATTCCGTGCTGCCTGGGATGTGCCTCTTTATGCTGCTTGAAATACTTTCCCTTCTTGCTGCCTCAGAAACTCACAAAGTAAATCTCCCGGTGATGCTTTGACTTACAGAACACTGAAGTCCAATGGCGCCATCTCTTAGCAGAATGAGGAACTGACAGAGCAGTGCGAGTTACAAGGCAAGGAAACTAGTTGCTGATACTGATCCTTTCATTCCCAATGCTTCTCACACAGCTGCAATACAACTACTGTATTGTGCCCAAAGCATGAAGCCGTCTCTATTCTCTATGTTACCAACCTATTTCCCATATCTGCTTCCTTCTGACTTCCAACAGCAACTCGGGCACATTCTATTGGCAAATCTTTGCAGGGAGAGAGCTCCATTTGAAATGTCTTAAATTCAACATTATAAAGTGGCATCTGATTCTGCTCCCTTTCTTATTATTGTTGCCTAAAGGCTTCTTAGATAATGTTATAGCAATACAGAAATATAGTGGCTAACTTTATAGGAACCCCACCCCATGCAGTCCATGGTTAAAGTACAAAGAGATGCAGATTGTATTCTGAGGCAATTTCCCTTTAACAGATCTAACAAATATAAGTGCATTATTCTTACATTCACAGCTCTCATAGCTGCCTCATTTGCATTCTACATTGTGAGCTCAACTGAACTGAACTCTAATGAAATCACTGATCCTTGGCTTCAAATGCCTTTGCTGAGGGCCACCAATGCTTATATACAGGCTGACTCCAAACTAAAGAGTCTAATGGAAAATAACAGGCATTTGAGGAAAATATGCATTATCTTTACACTTCTACATTTGTCATTTTTTATTACAGAACAAACAATTTACTGACCACTTATGTGCTTGAATATGGAATTCATAGTGCCATTGTAAATGCCTTAATTATACAAGAAGTGTTTTGTGTGTGATGGGCACGTCTTTCCATTCCTAGCTCATGGGAGCCCAGCAGACCCTGTGCATTATTATTATTTTTCAGCCACAGATTGAATCATTTGATATTATTTGATATCAATGGATTCTGTTTGCTAAAACATTCATGCAATGTCGTCTGGATAAAAGGGCAATAGATATTCTTTGAAACACATGCAAAGCTCTTTTCTACATATAAGTGCAGCCGGAGCCTCAGCTGGGCACCTAGAGACTGCAGTCACAGATTTTATTCAAGTCGCATATCATTTCTAAGATTTACCAAAATGTGAGTTTAAAACTTAATACATAAAACCTTGCCTTCATTCCTATGGGATTTTTAGAAGCGTATTTATCAAATGGTGAAATCCCATAGGAATAAATAGAACATGAGTGAGTTTTATATGTATTAGGCTCTAAACTCATATCTTGATAAATCTGCATGCCTTCTCCCACTCTCACTGATGCACCAAGGTAGCAGTATGTTGCTTGTATAACAAAGATCAATGTAGAAAACCCATATAAAAGACTTATGTAGGAGAGAATGCTATTATAACACAGTGATATGCATGGCCATTGCCATGGCACTGGAATCAATAGAAGCATGAAAGTAAAAATAGCTGGAATCCAGACTCCAGCACTGACAAGGCTGACGGCCCTGGAGAGACAGTATCTGAGGCTCAGGGTGAAAGCTGCCAAGCTCCCTGGAATGGATCTAAATGACACGTATGTCAGTGCTCACTTGTGTGCAAGGGAAGAGAGAGAATGTAAAGTGTTATTATGCTCGAGCATTATTACTGTTGTTATCGTTATTACTACCATGATATTATGCAGATAGTCAGTTAAGGAATCATTTAGACAGTGCAGATCTCGCAAGTGTTGCATGATTAACATGCCAGTCGCTTCCACACCTACACTCATGCCAGGAGAGCAGAAATCACTCTATTTCCCTGTCTGGAAGCAACATGATTGGCCAAGTAGTTTAATAAGTCAATAAGAATGAGGTAGATGGGACCTGGGAACTGCAAAACTGGCTGTTTCTGAAGGCAGGGCTCCACCACCTGGGATAGTTCAAACTACTACAAACACTTCCAACTGCATGGGGTGCCAAAAGACTTGTAGCCAGGGAAGACAAACCTTAAAGAATAAGCACATATGCTTATATGCACATATGCTTATATACTGCAAGGCTGCATACGAACCAGTGTAGTGCGCAGCATACTATACATCTAAATCCAATTAATACATGCCAAATGTGGCCCTGAATTGATGGTAGCACAATCCCATATAACAAGGCTTATTTATGAACACTGATGCAGTGGGTAATGTGCTGTTTCAAATGCAAAGCAACAAGTGTGTTTACCAACAATGCAACAGTTCTTCCACAATTCCAGCTTCATTGCAGGTAACAAAATCAGTGCATTCACCGCAAATGTGTTTGTCACAGTAAAACAAAAACAAGTTTATTTTGATGAAAAGAGGCTAATTACAGCCACTGGGTGCACCGGCCGATGCAGTTTACAGAAGGAACCCTTGAATTACCCCCATGTTGAAGGTGGGGGTAGCTCCAGGCTTCCCCTGCGGTCATAGTCGCACATACAATTTAGAAGAGGTGGGACAAATGCACTGCTGCAAGGGCAACTGTAGGGAAGTACAAGGAACAATGTTGGGTGCAAGTACCTAATGAATGGCTTCAATGTGCATAACAAGTTGCATACATTTTTGTGGGACTGCAGCTGTGTCTTTGTATGTTTAAAGGCACAGATATGTTGGCATGCATGCAAAGACCAGGGCAGACTAGTGGCAGACTGGAAAAGTACTAGGGGCACATATGGAAGGCAATATTTTTTTTATAATGGGGTTGTTATACCTACAGACCAGCATGGCAGCAGAATAGCCCTACCACATGCTAGATATTAAATTGTAGTTCAAGGTTTTATTTGCCTTTTAAATAAAAATAGATTAAAAGATATTACATCATACTGGTTCAAATGTCTAGTTCATACTGGCTGGACTGTCGATTCTTACCCCAATAAATATATATAATCTATACACTGCTAGACTGTAATGAATGAGTAGCTCACTATAGACAATGGTAGCCTGTGTATCATGAGGCCCGGAGGAGCTTAAAAAGAATGAATAAAAGGCAGAGGGTAATTTGGGTCATACTTTATGTAACTAAACACATCGCTTTTTTTTCTGTTCACCTAGTTTTTTTTTTCAGTGGTTGTAAATACACAGAGACACTTGAGATGTGTGTATTGGTACCCAGATGCCTTTTAGCTCACACAGTACATTGGTGCCATAGGAGAATTTGCTGGCAGGGAATGAAAGAAGATTAGCAGCACAATCTCTATTGAATGTCTCAGGCCAGCATTTCAGAAAATCTCAGCTCTTCCCTGAGAAAGGTTTTTTAGAATGCTGGACGTATGGGGGTGATTGCATATTAATGGGTTAATGAGGAGAAATAGATTTTTTTTTTGCTTGGCTTTTAATCCCCTGATAGTGGAACAGTCTTTGTTTTTAATGAGGAGACACTTACGGAAGAATTCAATTTGAAGAACAATTCAGGGCTGAGCGAACGCATTCACGTGAACAGATGGTTGTACAGCGTGGTACTGGGAGAAAGGGGGATATGGTGACATTAACCTCTTCTGTCTGAGAAGCTAGAACAGTGAAACAAGATCAAAACATCCAGTAGTTGTTGCTCTCTAACTCCCATACCCACCAACCACAAGAGTTGCAGCTTGATGGAATCTACATCATGAAATACAATTAGATGCATGCTGCAGGGTTTCTGTGCAGTCATGGAATGTGTATCTTTATTAACTGCTAATCGCCCATTAAATGTGTTGCTTGATTTGAAGGAGGCAAGGTGGTAAACTCTAGAAATCCCTGAGCTAATTTTACACAGAGAATAACTTGTATTTAAACACAGAACTGGAGAGTTTTTCCTATTTACTAACATTTAGACAATAAAATGAAAGGGTTTAAGTACAAGATTTACGGTGTAAGTGCCTCTATGCAATCATAATCCCATATCTTGAAATGCCAACCTACATAAATAAAAAAAAACCTTAATTGGGCACAGGAGCGCAATGACCCTTTGATGCCTTCACATATATAAGACAGATACACAGCTGCCAGTCAGGAAGGAAGCCAAAAAAGCAAGTGCAGTGCCAACAAATCAGCATCTACCGTGACTGCCAAAATCATACAGACAAACCAGTCCAGGAAGATGCCAGGCACAAACTAGAGTACCCAAGCAATCTGCCAGTGAGGGTGCATCGCTGTTATCTTGACAGCCGTACCAAGGTGACCATGTGCCAAGGTATCAGCTACAGTAAATGAGCTCACTTTAAATAATATCCAAACACTGAGCCAATTCATGAGGATTAAGTCCTTTTTAGCATGAATATTATGTCTCAGAGGCAACATTTCACAGTCTCTATCCATTCTTGAAGACCCAATTTGTCTGATTCACATGACCTGAATGCAACTCACTATTATTTACACATTTTTTAACTAGTTAAGTGCATATCTTATCTGATTTATGGCATGGATATCCGATACCCGTTAACTACCCGAATAAACGAAGAAAACACAAGGTTCCAAAAGGTATATGCTACATGAATTTCATTGTTTTTTACTGTAGCACAGACTGCCCCTCAGGATATAAACAATTCTGCATTAAATTTGTGACATTCAGAGATGTCAACCCAGCAGTTTTCCTTTTTAGGTGCATCTTAGCCCCACCTTGTTACACCCCTATGATGCCCCTAATCATAATGAAGCTCTGCCCAATGATGTCTGGACCCTAAACAATTTTTAAATGAATTCAGGTGCAAATTACAGGAAGCAGGAGACTGATCTGTTTCTTGTTCTGATCTCTGACTGGTTGGGGGGGGGGTGACTCCTGAAAAATTAATGTTAACAGTCTGAAGAAGTAGCCATATACATGCTGCTTATGTAGCATTCCCACTAGCATGATATATTCAGGACCAGAATATTCACACATTTCCATTTGCACCAAAGCAGTGAAGTTACAGCATATATCACAACTCTGGTGCAAAGTGTGAATGGAAATGCACCCAGTCGCTATGTCAGAAGCCACATTTGAATTCAGTAGTAAATGCAATTCCTAATTCCCCCAGAGAGCCATCAGATCTGATTTTTATGCTGCCAGCTGTTCTGACTGTAGCACATACAGCCCAAATCTAAACTCTTTTGCGATCACCCCCCCCCCCCAAATGAATATGTATAAATATTAAAAAGATATTTCTTCCCATTGGAGCAACACATATGTTAGCACTGGATTTCCTTTAGATACTTGATCAATATAACACAGTCCAAGTGACCAGTGAAATGGAAGTTTGACCTATTTATTTCATTATGGCCACCTATGTTAGGCTGTTGCTTTCACCCAACAAGATGAAATTCTCTCTGCTCTGATTTAATCCATCCCACATATGAGCTGGCAGACCCTACTGACATCTATGGGAGATCTATGTCATTTTTCATTTCCCAGCTGTGCATAAACATTGCTAGTTAAACCTGTGATGATACCAGAATAGGACAGTTGCTTTCCAATAACAAGATCCCCAGAGCTACAACATGAACCAAATGTGGCTGAGCCCCATACATGAAAGGATTTTTGGCCCTTTGTGACTTATCAGATAAATCTCTGGAAGGATAAAGCTCTTACAGCAATACATTCATTAACCCCCTGATAGGGCTCATGGCGGCACCCAGGAAAAAAACTTTCAGAGAACATAGTGTACACGAGCACCCTATATATGTAGTATTTTAGTGTTAAAAGGCTACTAAGAGTTTATTCCTTGTTTGTCTGAAATATGAAGAAACAAATGTATCAGTATTTTCTTCTTTTCCACGCAAGTATTACTTGCCCACTCATAGTCTTGGCTGTCTGAACATAGCCATAACCACCCTTCCTCTCTGTCTAGTTCATGGAAACTTAACAGTATACAATCCACTCTCATTCTTAATACAGACTCAGATCTGACTGCATTGGACTGACAGATTGTAAATCAGATGTTAGTACAGTGCAGTGTGGGGATTCTTAATACTTTAGGTCACCCCAAAGGTGCAGCAGAACTTCAACAGGTGGCAATGTATCTGAGTGCCATCATACAGCACCAAGAAGTCACATACAAACTACATGACTGACAGTCTTTCCACAGTAGCTAAGGGGAACAAGCCCTAAGAATGCCACTTGGTTCTGCTTTGCTCCAAAGCTGAAATTTTCCAGAGCAGATCGTCTCCTCTTTCCTTAGCTTGAGATGAGATGTAAATTGACCGGGATGAAATGCATTCATTTTGATCCCTGTTTCAAGTATTTACTGTAAATTATGCACAATGAATACTTTCTGAGAATAAAATCAACCCTAGAGTAATTTTATTAAGTGGATAAGCTATAAAAGAGACACCCACTGCATTATCTGCATTCTGATGGGTGAAAGCTCCATATTAAATCAGCATGCAGTGGTATTTTCTACCAAGGATGTCCTTTATTTTATATCAGCCATAGGGTGATGCTGTGTTTAGCGAGATATAGAGATGGTTTTTATTATCAGTCTTCTAACACTCTAGCTGTGTTGTGCTACTTCCCTCAGCATCCTTAGCCAGCTTAAAGGATAGGGGGAATAGGTCCCAACAGCGGGATATGTGAAAATTTGTCATCCCTTTTTTAAATAAACATGGGTTCTGTGTTTTAGGTATTTTTTGTGTAAAAACATTTATAACCTATTCCCACATTGTATAACAGAAAGTCATTTTTATGAGGGGGGTAAAATTATCATTTACCATAGGAGCCAAGCACAGATAAATAAACGAGACCCTATACATGCTTTAAGTAGCAGGCTTAATGGCTTTAGACAAGTCTGGCAAGAGACACTGATGGTAAATAAACATATAGCTGCCTCTCCATATTCATATAACAATAGCCACGATGGATAACTGGCCTCATTTTTGTACCAGAAGTACAAGGGAAAATAAAGCTAGACGCAGGAACTCTGAAAGTTAGAACTGACATTGCCTATTAATAGACACTTGATAAAGGCTGCACAGAAGGGAGCAGTCATTTATTGTAGAATTCATCATTCCTTGCAAAAGAGTATTAAAATAAAACCTTTGATGAACACTAGGGGAAGGGAGGCGACAAAGGGACAAAAAATGGAAGGGCAAAAATAGCAGAGAAAGGAAAGAATAAAGAAAAAGGGGGAGCAGCAGCAAGACTGGATTAAGGAAAAAGTATCAGTAGAGATGCGGGAGAAATTGAAGAATAGTGAAGCTCAGGTAAATACAGAAGACTACGTGACACCCACATAGCTGCTTTTGTAACACATATATAGCTGGGAAGTGAGTCAAATGCCTGTTACTACAGAGAACACAGGCTTTACTCTCTGCTGTACTGTAGTTTTGTCTTACACACAGTCTGCATGCACTGTATACAAAATAATGAATATGGCCACATGCATGGAGATTGAAAGGACAAGTGAGCCATATACAGTTCCTTTTGTGAAAGCCATTACATCCATAAATACAGCTGGAAATGTGGATTTTATCTAATGATGTGGGAATTATGTCTGTTGACCACATAAGTGAATTTTGTAACAGATGTAACAGTTATATTTAATGAAATATTACACTATAGGGATCACCATCTATTATTTATATTTAGCTTATTATAGGCAGATAAAGGCAAACTTTGTCTCTACTTTTTCTAACATGAGGCCTTTGGACCTGTAGTTTTGTATTTCTGAAAGCACACAAGGTTGTCTAAATTGGCACGGGGCACAGGGTTTTATAAAACCCATACTACATGGGGGAGTTTGGTTATAGGTTAAAACTGCCTGATTATTTATAGAGAGCAAGCTTTGGCTGCTATTTTCCTTGTTAATTAAAAAACATTATGTTCAATATGATTGGCTTTTACATCAGTGAATAGCAAGAAGCAAATCCCTTGCATATCACATAGGTCCACTTTTCTCATCACCAAATCTTTGTGAGCGTAACTGAGAAACATATATTGCTATTGCAATCTCTGATTGCCACATCTTATCTAATATCTAATATTGCTAATGAAAGCAATGCATTCACAGGGGGGGGGGGGGGTATAACAAAGCTATGTGAAGGATTTGCATCTATTGTACAGTCACTAATCAACAATGTCAGATGTTATCTTAGAAAGATAGATGTCTATTGAAAGCATAAGGAGCCTGGGATTTTAAGATGCAATACTGGCTGGGAATGATAATGGAGGAGAGTGAAAAGTTCACATTCTGCATCCCCATTCTAACATCACTCACCTCCAATAACCTGCAATAATGAATCATGGTGGCCCTGTCATTTCCAAAACCAAATGCCTAAAATCAGTTGAACAATAAGGACTGATTCACCACACAAAAACAGCTCTTACAGAGGGTGCCCAGCTGCCAGGCGTGCAGAGGATCATGACATTAGCTTACATGCCAGCTCTGTATGTATGTGTGTATCTGAGATGTGTCTGTTCATTATGATAGGTTTGTTTCACTGTGTGTTTGTTAGGAATATACCAAAACATTGTATGTTAGGGTGCAGTACCAAATTGTATATTTTCTAGGAATATACCAAGACATTATATGTTAGAGTGCAGTACTGAACAGTATCTTTGTTAGAAATAAATCGAAATATTGTATATTAGGATACAGTACCAAAAGTGTCAGACTTTTTAAAGATGCCATGGCATAAAGTACTAGCTAACCATAAAGTTTGCAGATAGAGATTTCTGTGCCAATATTTGTGAAATATAAAGCTCCCCCCTAAAATGATTTTACCAAATGGCCATTTAGTATAACATGTTCAATGAACTGGGCTTTCTGCAATAGCCTGTCTCTGAAAGCTTGCAATCTATTTCCAGTTACATATTCACAGACACTGAAGAATGAATCCGCCTACAACAGAATTGGTAATGTGCAATCTTAACAGCTTTATTGCCGGAGTGGAATAATAACAGTTGGTATTTAAAGGCTCATTTGATGAGAAATGTACAACCACGGGATCGGCTGTGGCGTTGCTGCCCGAGTTCCACAGACATATTCCCTGGACACATGGTTTTATGGTTATTTTAAGAGCAACTCCTTGTCCTGAGTGCTGATCAGAGGTGACATCAATGTAACAAGCTCACAGCAAGCTGAATGAATTATAGGGAGCCACCAGCCTGAGATACATTATGGAAGCAACAGGGACTTTTGAAAAAAGAACGTCAATTCTCATCACATGAAATGGATTTCTACACAATCAAAGAGACATCACAGCTCTGCCCAAATGAACAGAAATTGGTTCTGTGACCTGCTAAGAAATCTATCCTTATGGGCCCTTGGTAATAATACCCTGGGTGTGCTCACATTATTAATAATGCCTTCTGCAAGCTTTTATTAGACTACAACTCCCATTATCCTTCAGGGGAGCATCTTTCAGTACCTGCTTAAAGGGGCACACAGAAAGTAGGGTCCTAGTTGACCCCCCCCCCCCCATTAGGCTCTCCCCAATTTAAAGACAGCACTGGCTGCTAAAGTGTGATGTTGGTAGTATCTTTCAACTCATAAAGCAATGTATAATTGTTACATAATCTGTATGCCATAGCACAATTTTAGTATTCTTTGGCCACATGAGAGTAACTTTGGAAAGTAATGTGGTATAAATCTCCGCAAATCCCTTGCTTTAGCCCAAGTGAGCATACAGTTGTATTATATAATGCCAGTTCCAGTGCCAACGCCACAGACTGCACTCTGCAGCTTTCTCTCCAGTGAGTTTGCAAACACAAAGACAAGTGATTAACCCAGATAGGAATATGAGGATCTGCGTTCACAATATCATGATACCTGGGGAATTCCAAAGTGGTTGTGGAATTGTCCTCTGATTTGCCATAATAAACTGAAAGTGGAGGAAGGGGTCTAATTAAAGGGGCACTGGTGCTTAAGGACAATGTTCATTTGTTTTCAGGTCTGTTGTTACTTTTACATGTCTGTACATATTAGTATTCTACTGAATACAAGTTACTCAGTTTAACTGGCTAGGATGCTTTGAGGGTACCAGAAATAATGCCACCCCCACCAATATGCCGATGACAAAGCACATGAAATATGGTATCACTCATATCCATAGTTTAGGAAGTTTTTTCATGTATCAAACTGAATGTGTCTAAGCAGTGTTTCCTACACAAATATAGCTAGTATTTACATCTGAATGACCCTTAAAGCAGCTGGGGACTTTCTAATAAAAAAAATCCCTGTAAAATAGATGTCCCTATGGAATTACAAAAGCTGCTAAATGATCTGTGATCTCAATAAAATCTTCATTCCCAGAAAAGAAGAAGCACCATTCCCACCTTAACTAGAATCCCCCCTTTTTGCTCATTCTTTGCAGCAGAGCTTGAGGAGTCCCAGCATTTGTTTATGGGGTCATATATATATATATTATGTTATTATGAGACAATGACTGATCTGCAATAGGAACAATTAACCTCATTGTTTTCATGATTAGTTCCTTTTCTCACAGAAGCAGAAGCAATGTACAGGGAACTAAAATTCCAATACCATATAAAGGAGACTGTTACAGCAGATATGTTTAGCCTGCAGCCCTCCTGCTGTTGTTGAACTACAAGTGGCAGGGATCCCTGGACTGTGCTGTGGTGCAACAAACGCTGCAGACAACTGGTTAAATACATTCTGGTTCCTAATGAAAATAAAGCCCCTTTTTGGCTGAAGTGGTGTATATCCTTGAAAAATATATAAGATTTATTTCTTTCCCAATTTCGATGCAAGCACAACAAAACTATGTAAAATGCTCTAGAAAAGAAAGCTAAGGGCATAGCCTGCGGTTGGTAAATTCATGTGCCATGCATTTCTCTGCCACTCAGTTACACCCCTCTGGCAAAGCATTTGAATGGACTTGTATCCAGATAGAGTTAATAACCCCCCTAACCCAGGCAGAATGGGCAGGGTAGAACCCTGGTACAGAAACTTTCACTGACCTTCCCAGAGCAGGAGAGCCCAGAGCAGGTGCCAGGCGGGCACAGGGGGTACTACCCCGGCTTTCCCCATCACGGAGTTAGAGTAACCCATATCCTTCTCTCTCTCACATCACTTGGTAATCCGGCTGGCACAGCGCATGGTGCGGAAGGGCAATGGGCACGATACTTTCTCAAGGTTTGGCACCATCCAGGGGCATTGGCACAGTAGGAATCGCACAATCACATGTTAGTTTGGGGATCCTCCATCCCTGCGGCGCACCACTGCGCTTATCAGGCGTGCGTCTGCGACTCAGTCCTGCGCTGTCCTGTAGGTAGCAGCGTCTCCCCAGCCCTGCCAGCCAGGGAGACAGATCTGGCCGAGCAGCTCAACTCCCCTCCAACTCCTTGAATGCGAGAAGGGGCGGGCTGGGGAGGGTCCTGGCGAAGGGAGGAGTGGGCACGGAGTGGCAAGGGGATGGGCAGGGTGCCTAGGGCTCAGCTTAGGTGTGTCTAATTAACTGCTTGTGGGAGAAACGCAAGGAAAGCGCTGGCTGCCGCCTTGGGTTACAGTCAGAGAGGGCGACTCTTGTTCTAGAACTGATACCCGTATGAACTGTACTTGTCATGGCACCCAGGGCTCTACTTGCTGTGCTTCTATTGCCTTACATCAACCAGCTTCCCTGGCATGCACATCTACCCTGAGTTATGCCAGCCTAGCCAACATAGAGTTTCATGCAATCCCAGGTATATGTACAGTGTAGTGAGATGGCAATAGATAAATGGCATTCATTCTATAATCAGCTTCACATGTACAATGTTATTATGCCTTTCTTGCATTCTTATGCATACCATGCCACTAATGCAGCCAGTTGCCAGGAAAAGAAATACATATCTGAGATGGAATGAAGTTTCTTAGCAGGACCCTGGGGTTTTTGCCCTTGCTTACACAGCTTGTAAAGGTGGTGAAATTAACATAAATATCTTAGATGATATGTCAGCAGTAGATTATTGATTAAAGCAAAATGATCATGCTGCCAAAACCAATGATAATGTTCACCCTGGAGTGCAACTGCAGGTATATGGCAGGGAAATTAGATTGTGAGCTCCTTATTTTGTAAAGAATTTAACAAACTGCTGGGTGCTCAGTACATTTAGAATAATATTATTCCCTATTTACCAGTGTTTATATTACATTAATATTCCATTAGACAGTAAACATTTACACCTTAGTGTTTGAACCTTCCTTTTCTGCAAATTTTATATAAATCAGCTATATTGATTGCAGTTGCAGAAGGATTCCCAATAGGCAGCAAAGGCAAGAGCCCCATGTATAAATGAAGAGGTGCTGATGCATTCAGAAGGCCAGTGCCATGCATGCTCTCCTGATCCAATTAACTTGCTTATGGATGTCAGAGTTTCAGCTCTCCAGCTGTTGCAGAAGCGATCATGTTCCAGCTCCTGCAGAAATCAGAAAAAATTAGTGATGAGCGAATTTTTTCGGCAGGCATGGATTTGCATCCATGCAAATTTCCACAATTCACCATTGGCGAATAGTTTTCCGAAACTTCTGTGAAAAAATTTAGTTGCACATCAAATTGAACGTGATCACGTCAAAAAAGGGCGCGGCTGCGTAAATAAACCCACGGGTGACCAAAAAAGACACGGAGACAAAAAAATCCGGCAGCAAATGCATTTTGCGAATTTTTCGCCGTTTTGCAAAATTTCTTGCCGTTTCACAAATTTTATGGCAAAGTGAAAAAGGACAGATTTGCTCATAACTAGTAAAATGTAGGGGCTTATTTACAAAGCAAGTGCAAAGTACAATTAGTATGCATTCCGTCATGTTTCTCTGAATTCCAGCTCCATAACAGACATCTACAAAGTAGCACCTGCTACAGCTTGCAAGCCAGTGCCAAATGCGGAGGCCCATTACTCTGTGTTTGTGTGCAAGTTGCATTTTTTTGGCATCAGTGTTAGTATGTGATTCATTTGGCTGGAAGTCAGTTGTGTTTATAGGTGCAAAACACAAATAAAAGCAAAGTGAAATAAAAATTCCAGCAGCCACTTGAGTCTGTGCATCTGAAATTTGCACCTTGCATCTTACTAAGAAAAGTGAAAGCTATGTTTTGGCACAAGGCACAATTAGGGAGCATGTACAGGAGCAAGAATATCATTTAAATTGATGCAATTGTGTCTGCACTTACACATGCTTTAGTAACTGATGAGTGTCACCTCTTGGTAGTCCCGTAGGCCAGTATACTGGTAGGAGTAATCCAGGCTAACATGTGTATACAGCTCTTTACATGGATTATACATCAATCCTTGCCCCAGTGGAGTTTACAGTCAGCGCCGGATTTGATTCCTTGCACCCCAAGGCCACCCCCCATACACGCACCCCCCTGAGCACGCATGCACGAACGTGCGACCAAACCACGCTCCAACCCCACCCCCCGTGCCTCCACAAGAGTGCATGTGCAGGCTTTTAAACTCCCATACGGAGCAGTGGGGAGAAGTCCCCATTGCTCCATATGGGAGCAAAATGTAAAATTTTCTTTGCGGCGGGGCGGCATTTGTGCCGCCCTAGGCCCGGGCCTTTGTGGCCTCGCCAGTATAGGGCCAGTATAGGGCCCCTATCTCATTCACACACTAAGGTCATTGTCATCAGGAGCCAATTAAGCTGCCTGTATGATTTGAAGTGTGGGAGGAAAAAGACACAGGCACAATAAGAACATACAGACACCTTGCAGATAGTGCCCAAGGTGGAATCAAACTCAGGACCCTAGGACTACAAAGTAGAAGTGCTACTCACTGAGCCTCCATGTTTTTTTCACTCTCTCCTGCATTATAAACATTATATCTGGCTTGTAATACATCTGCCACTATGTCCCTCTGAACCGTACTTACTCCCAATATAATAAATGTGCAGATAGGAAATTATTCATATGTTTGCATGGCCCATTATTTCCCAGTGTCTCTCAAGTCGTCATTCTGTCATAGGTGTAATGAGTGCCCCTGTAATCATTTTCCGATGCTTCTCAACTAAGTAGTATGAGCAACATGCAATACATCATTTAGTATTTAATGTATTAATTTGGGAAAAATATTGCACGTGTTATTGCCATGAATTCTCTAATGCCTTCTTGTTTTTCTCTTCCAGAGATATGCAGAACACAGACAGGTGTTATCAGTGAATAGAATTTTTCTATTTTGCAGCCCTTGCCCTGGTTCCACAGAGCAGTATCTGATAGAACAACCACTGGAGGTAGGAAGAGGTTGGGATAATAGTCTCTGGGAGGGGACTGTAGCTCTGGGAGAACAGGTACCTGGCCCTAACTGGCAATCTATGCATTCTGGCAAATTGCAGAGGACATAATTCATTAGGCTTGTGGATAGCAGTTTTGGCTTTAGAGCACTTGAAATGCTAGGGCCTATTCTGAGATAGATGATAGATAGATAGATAGATAGATAGATAGATTAGATAGATAGATAAATAGATAAATAGATAGATAAATGATAGATAGATAGATAGATAGATAGATAGATAGATAGATAGATGATAGATAGATAGATAGATAGATAGATAGATAGATAGATTGGATGAGGTAGTGCTTGTGGGTAGTGATGAGCAAATCTGCCCGCGAAAATGTTGCACGTCAAAAAAAATTGTCGCGGCCGGCAATTCTTTGACGAGGGCAACAATTCTTTTGATGCGGGCAACAATTTTTTTTGACGTGGGCAGCAGTTTTTGGACGCACAGCAAATTTTTCCGCAAATCCATGCCTGGCGAAACATTTCACCCATCACTACTTGTGGGATATCAGGTACACATTGGTGGAATAGTGCCTATAGTAGCAGTGGGGAAAATATCCTCTGGGTTGCATCTCTAGCATAGAAGGTAAAGAAGATGACAGTAGTAATGGGAAGAGTATCTTCTGAGAAGGCTCTTAATTGCATGTGTAATAGGGTTAAATGGTACCTATAGCAGAAGTGGGGATAATAGCCTCTGGGAAGGCACTGTGGCTGTGGAGTAGAAAATATAGAACAGTAGGTTGATGCCTATAGTATGCCTAATAGGAAGCATGAGAATAGCATATATCTGAGAGTTCTTTATTTTAAGGGAATTTCCATTTAGGGTCCTGAAACAAAGCTGGGTAAGCCTTGGCATAATGTTTTAATCTCCTACCCAGCCTTTGGTGTGCAGTCTATGTCAGCACACATAATAAGGCTCATTTAGAAATACAAGCAAGTGCAAATCACAAAATTGTGCACAAACTTGCTTTAAACGTTATTTACAAACATATTTGAGGCTGGTCATGTTCTAGTCTAGTTCTGATATGCAAGTTCCTACTGCTTTGAAAAATTATAAGCAAGCTGCAAATTACAGGGTACTGGAAAACAAAAACTGTTGAGAAGAGGTTGCCCCTACCAGTGCAACTGACCTGCACCTATTGAATCACACTCTCAAGCTATTTCTGCTTTATAGGTGTAACCATGGCAATTCGTGTACATTTTTGCAGCTTGCACTAACTGCACGATCTTACCCTGTGACTGCACAAAGAATTGGGTACATTGCATGAGTATAAATAAATCCTGCAGAGAGTTTATAACTATATATTGGTGTTTATACATATGACGAAGTGCTGCTACCATAGTTGCTCTGAAGAGTTAATATCTAAATCTCATCCCTATGCTGTAATGAAACTATGACCTTGAGTGACCATTATTTCTCAGACATAGGGTACTTTGTTTCAGCCAACAACCTATAACTGTCCAGTATAATCTCTGTTTAGGATATGAGGAGATGCAGGGTTCTTTTTTAGCACATTCTTAGCCTAGATCCCTTGGCTTTGTGTGTAGACAGTCTATGATTCAGCATTATTCTGCCTCCTTCAAAGGAAAAATGTGTTTGAAAATTCCTGCATTTATATACACAGGACATGTTTAATTATGCATATCCATATGTTGTATTCTTCTGCCACAGTTATGGCTTATTGAAGACGCCATAATACTTTCTCCTGTCCAATGAATATAGCAAATACTGACTGAAAGAATGGCATGCAACTGATCAGAAAGTGACATAAGTCTGTACTGTTTGTGTTGATAAATGAAAACGGGCACATGAGGTTGACCATTCTGTCTCCGTCGTCTGTCACAGTCACTTTTCCTCCCTGAGCAAGTCAAATGCAATCCTTAATACCATATGCTTTCACTCCAGTGTCATTTTAATGACCTTGAAATTACAGTTGCCTTTCCAGAAGCCGAACAAGGGACTTTGGATGGTGACACCAGTGCATTTTTGCAGCAACAGCAACTTTCTGCAAATCTTCAAAGTGACATTTATTTTCGGCAGATATGAGAGAGAGAGTCACGTGAAATGCTACTCGGCAGCAATTTTCTAGAAAAACCGTTCAACAAACAAATGTGCCACACCATGCTTCACTGAGGGAGAAAATAACATGGTGAGAACACATGAAAAATGGATGAGGAGAAAGCTGTCCAAATTAGTGGTCTGAAACACGAGGGAGTCCTATCACTGCGTGTCAGCTCGACATGACTCTTGTAATCAGCTGGAAGAGGAGGAGAAGACGTGTTTAGTGGCCTTCCACTGTATCCCTGTCCGTATCTCTGTCAGTCCATGCTGGAAATGTGAATTTGCCCTACAACACCAACATTTTATGGGCACACCTGTAGGTTAGATGGAGTTTTACAGCCACTTAGAAATATGACCCATTTCACATTTCTGAATTCCCATGCATCTTAAAATTGTTAATCGAGTCACAAGCGCACGGAGGAAGCATAATTGAAAAGCAGCATATATCATCCTTAGCCAGGCATCATAACTAGAAGCGTGTGGCAAGAAACAAGAGTGCTGAAGGGCCAAAAAATGACTCAAGCATGGCTGAAAAAACTAGAACAAAATGCAAACACTGTTTACTGTATGATTCAATGGTTTCAGCAGGCTCAGAGTGGGGAGTACAGATTGTTGTCTTAAATGTGATATCAAATCGACTTTCTCCATAGAAAAGTAAATTGAAAGTGCCATGCTTTCATAATAACAAATCTGTTTCAAAGTTGAAATGCTTGAACCACTGCAGAGGCCCCCCTTCCATTACAGCCCCACTCCCCTGTACCTGATCATAAAAGGCAGAGCAGTAAGTGGGTTTGGCAGCTGCCATGTTTAGCCAGGCAATTGCTCTCCAGGCGTACAGGCAGTTAAAGCCAGGACCACATCAGCAGGCCCACATTGGTATTTGAAATAAGAGGCCCAAACAGCCCCCACAGGCCCAATAAACAGTGACTGTCTATGGCAGTGATCCCCAACTAGCGAGTAAGGAGAAATATGCTGCTCACCAACCCCTTGGATGTTGCTCCCAGTGGCCTCAAAACAGGTGCTTATTTTTGAATTCCTGACGTGGTGGAAAGTTTTGGTTGCATGAAGACCCAGTGATTGCCAAACGGAGCCTCCTGTAGACTGCCAGTCCACATAGGGGCTACCAATAGTCAATTACAGTGCTTTTTTGGCACCACAGGAACGTTTTTTTCCTGTTTATGTTGCCAACTAATTCTTTTTATATGTGAATGTGGCTCACAGGTAATAAAGGCTGGGGATCCCTGGTCTATGGCATCTTACAGCAGCCCATCTGCCAGGACTCACAGATGCCAGTCTGGGCCTCAGCTTGTACTTTAGTTTCCTCTTAAAGAGCCAGTAACAGCAGGAAATTAAAACACTCCTTATGCATATACACATAAGGGTCTATTTATTATGCTGTGTAAAATGAAATTTGCAGAAGAAACAGTGTAAATAGCTGTGTAAAATAAATGGAGAAGTTCGCCATCCGAATGCCAGATTTTACACTGTTATTGTATGTATGTGGTGGAAGAAAAAACAAGTAAAAAAATTATATCAATTTTACGCAGTCTTTTGCATGGCGAAGCCTGGCAAATTTTGACATTGTTCTTTTACACATTATAATAAATCTGCCCCATAATGTTCACTTAGAAGCAAACTCTGAATGTAGAAGGCACAATATTTTAACATAGTTAGTTGTACCTGTATCACTAGAGCTCCTGGGCGCAGGGTACATATGATCTAAGGATCTGCTGAATACAAAGGACCAGGCTGGGCAATGATTAAAAGCAGAACACAGCAGTAGATAACATTTTGGAGATTTTATACAAAGAATGGTCTGATTTATTTCTGTCTCAGATATTGAGTATTAGGCATTACTATGATGCAATAAAATTGGACTTGAAATGACTTTACTTGAATTTTGCTAACCCAAACCAGCCATCAATACACATGGGTCAACAGTGACATTTTATAAATGCTTGTGTAAGACCAGCTTTAACTTCCGGTCCCAAACCTTTAACTTTGCTCACTGACTTTTTGTCAGATGAAAATACCTGCTCATATTTATACCTGAATAAGCTAGTTATTATTATAATATAATCACTCACACTGCCCAGAGAGAAACATCAAGAGAGACAAAAGGCAATGACATGGTCTGAACCTGCAATAAATTTCCGCTGTCATTCACACTATTACCTGGTTGCAAGATACACTGTCCTGACTTGTGTTGAATGAAAAACATGTGCTAAAAAATAATGAAATAAATAAATAACTGAAGAGCAATAGAAAACTGCCTTAATATAGTATACTCTGCATCCAAGCTGTTCATCTGGAGACCTTCAACCTGTCCAGGGGCTTTACAACAGGAATGTTATTGGCTTTCCTTCAGTTGCCCATAATTTTGGGTAGTATTTTGTGACCACTAGTGATTCAGTTTCATCTATAACTACAGGCAATGTTTCTTCTGGCATAAGTGCAATGGTAGTGCCACACACACACATCTTACCACACTTGCTACTGTGGCTGTAAATGACCCTTGTGCTGTCCCATTGATTGACTTCTTGCTGGAACTCTTTCTGGGATTGTGGCTCAGAGGTGTAATGAAATTCAGGACAAAAGATAACAAGACAGTCGTGCATTTACCAAGAGAAAAAACAAATCTGTACTCCTTTTGCAAGATGTCCATCACATGTTCAAGCATAAGACAAAGCAAACTTCACTGAGTGCATTTCTGCGTTCAAGCACAAGAACCCTTAGGCAAAATAAACATATGCCTTTCCTATATAAGCCTTGCCTATAAATAGGATATATATTTTCCCAGTGCCAGAGAATTTTTGCCCTATGGATTGAGTGTCCTATAACATTTAGCACAGAATGAATAAATTCCATATATGAAGGCTGCAGAGATTTCTTCAAATCAAATCAAATATAAATGCAATGCATTTCTAAGCTGTCTTAATGTGCTGCAATCAAATATGATATAGCTATGTGATATATAAAATAAATCTATCTGTTCCAGCATCCATTATAAAAACAAAGTTCCATGTGTTAATAGGATGCAGATGGATGGATGCAGAGGCACAGTAATCGGGACCCTACACATGTCTCTACTTGCACAAAGAGCTGAGTGTAGTGGCCTAGCTGTATAATGGAAAAATGTGGCTGAAACCAGTTATAAATAAGCCTGTTTTTTTACTAATATATAACTTAAAGTGATATAGGAAGATTTTTTTTATTCTTCAAATTAAAAGAACCCATTATGCAAGTGTCACCTGACCCAGGGGACCTAGGGATTGGTAGAAGTGGCAGAAGGGCACAAAGGAGAAGGGCACTAAGCATGTACCTCTTCTGTCGCCTACCCCTAATCCCTTACCTTGTTCCTCTGTTGTTTTCCTGGAACTGGTTATTGCGCTCATATGTGCATGTGTAGCTGCATGCTCGTTCAAGTGATGGCGAGCAACATAGCCAGCTGGGTTTGCTTGGGTGCCAACATGGCTTAGCCTGAGCTCAGGTGGATGCAAGGCCATGTGTATATTGATGCTATTCATTAAAGTATGAAAAACGTTCAAAACTACCGTGATGCAAAGGAGCCCTTGAGCTATTGACACCCTGTACATGGCAGAAATTCCAGGACTCCCACAGTGGGCAGCATCAGTAGGTGCAACAGATTTAAATCACATATGCTGAATGCCAGAAGCACATTCACCACTACAAAAATGTTAGCCATAACATTTGTCAGATTAACCAATGTACACTCACGCAAGTGCAATTGTTTTCATGTATTGCACGCAATTGTGATGAACACCAAATAATGGCAAAATAATGGCAAAGTAGATGTTAATTCAAAGGTAAAGCCTTAACATCTGCATAAATAAATGTGTGCCAGTGTTGCTACGGCCTAAACTACATTATGCGTATATGACATGATCTGGCAGGCTACTTTAAACATCCCCTAAGAATCTATTTCCCACAGTCCCTTAAGTACCGCAGTTATTTAAACTTTTAAAAACATTGCCCGTTCAGCTCATATTACCTTGCGCGTCAGCATAGGAAATAGCTTTTTCCATCAATCCTAAATAAAGTGCACATTTACTGGCAAGTGAAAGATTAAATACAGAATGTGGGCTTATAGCAGTTTATAGCAGCTGCGGGCACAAGTCTACAGTCTAAACTGAAGCACAGTTACATTCCCATGTAGCTCAGTGTAACTTCCAGTTGGTATCACCCATGTAAAGCTGAGTGTACCATTATCCCCTATTCTGCTTGCCGGAATCACAAGGTCTGTATATATTACAAATCTTATATTAATTGGAGAAATGTATGTACCACATGTTTCAGATACGTAAACCCTTCACTGAGTAATTCTAAATACCCAAGGAAGGATCTATGGATCCAAAACTACACACATCCCAGCCTACCACCAGCACACATGGAGAAGAGGTTTTACTCATCAGTTATTGTAAAGGTGGCTATACACGGCCCCTCCAGACACAGTTGGATGCTCTGTGAATGAGGCCCTTCTGAAAACCTGCTTGATCAAAAATCTATCAGGAAATCTAGAAAATTCACTCAAACAAGAAGATGGGCCTCTCCGGACTAGTCTCAACAGTATGATCTGATCCTTGGCCAGGGGGCTAAATGGATAGATGGCCAAATCAGCCAAAAATATGCCCATTTGGAAGCAGGTCTCTATGTGTATGGCCATCTTTAGCCAAAGCCATCATGAATTCAATTGGGTTTCAAAGCGGAGACTTTGCTGTCCTAAATAGTTTCCCAACTCAATGTTACTGCCCAAATATGTGTTACTGCCCAGCTTTTCTAGATATGTTATACATACACCCATACAAAATATATTCAACAGAGTAGAAAGAAAAAATAGATTTTCAATACACACAGTAAAGTTTCTGTCCTGAAGAGATTATAATCCATTAATTTCAATTGCAAATGTAAACTGTTGGAAGGTTTGCCTACCATATTCTTATCTTATATATAGCAAGACTCCTTGATAAGGCTTTTAGCAAAATATGTTATATTTTATGTCAAAAATACAGTCTTGGGAAGCATTCAGCCACACAGAATGGAATGTATCATAGAAGGCTCAGCAAGTCATCGCTACTTATAGGCTACTTCTTAACATTTCATATAACCCATGCAAAGAATTCTGTTGGTCAAAGCTAGCCCACCCAAAGATGTTCTGCTTGGACAACATTCACGTCATGACATACTAACTGCTCCCCTGCCTTGCTTTGTCTCTCATGAGACTCCTCTGGGGGTCTTAGGCAACCCTAGTGGATTCTGGCAAATGCCAGAGGAGCTGCTGTAAAATGCCATAGACAGTCACTATTTATTGGGCTGGTAGTGGCTGTTTGGGCCTCTGTGTACTTATAATATCAAGGAATATTTTGAATCCCAGTTCAGACCTGACTTAGGCGTCATCAGTCACCCATCATCAGTAAGTATCTATATTAAAAACCATACACAATGAAAGGCAGGACAATTTGTCCACATAAGCAGACCTATAACAAATAACAATATACAGCTTATATAACAGGTATGTTTGGACTGTTAAACTGCTACTCCCACCAAAACTCTTTGTTATGTACGGTCATCATATAAATATATTTAAATGAAGCTGATAAATTCTCAGCTATTTAGAACAGAATGGTGCCCTGTGAAATCATAAGAACATAGGTCTGACCTTTAGAAAATGTAATGACTCCTGGTGAATGTGCCTGAGGCATATCTTACCTACGATACAGCGTTGCAATACTAAGTCATTATAAAGCAGGCAGGTTTCTGATTGATGAAGGGCACAGGTATGAAACAAAGAAAGATCAGAAGTGGTTTCCTGGGGTGGTGGCTCTTACAGGATCAATAGTACTGTGATCGACCTTCTGATTGTTCCATCCTTCTAATCAGTTGGTAGGATTTTCTATCCCTCACCTGCCTTTGGTACTTTGTGTTTCCTTTCAAATGAATTCCTAAGCAATGCTTTCTTGTTCTTTATCACTAGAATGGCTGCTTCCCCCTTGATATCCCCTCTCGTTAGGCAACCTCATATGTCTAATCTTTCCGAGCCCCATAAATATACAATTTTTTAGTCAAGAGCATCTAGAATCCCTAGAATCCCTATTCTGGTTTCAATTCCATGCCCTCTCATTGGACATTGCATATGCTAATGAGGATTTGGAAGGGTTAAATGTGAAAAATTTTACACTTCCATGTTTATTAACCCTTCCAAATCCTAATTAGCAAATGTTAATTTGGATTCAGATTTGGTTTGGCCAGGACCGTGGATTTGACCGAATCTGAACCCTGCCGAATACCGAACCGAATCCTGGATTCGGTGCATCCCTAATTAAAACCACATTATTATTGACTATTCTCTAGTGTTAACTTGTTAAGTGAACAGAATGTGGGGGGCACATGACAACATTTCTCTAGTTGCTCAGAATTTCTTAGAATGATGTTAACTCTTTGTTAACCATGCACCTTGACCTGTCACAATAAAGACAAAGAGGACTGACAGCACCAGAGAGTTATCAACATCCTGTAAAGCTTAAGAAAGATATTGCAGGTTATAGCTTGCCTAGGATGTGATAAAGCTGCGTGATCAATTCACTTGTTTTATTGTTTAGCAATACTATACTACATCCTACCCCCCTTGGCTCTACTTTCATCAGATCAGGAAACTGTGCTTTCTGCCTTTTTGTAGTTTTGATTCATCAATGTTTTGCCTAGTGATGCCGAGCGAGATTCAAAACAACAAATGCAGCAGGGAATCTGCTATATTCTTAGCTATTGCCCTTTAGGAGTAACTGCCTGGTGGTTATTCACTATCCCTAATTATTAACAAGTGGGAGCTGTGTTAGCTAGAGGGCCCTGAGGAATAAGTTGATATGAGCCATATATGATCAAACGTCCAGGCATGCAGACTGGCTATTGGCTGCTTGATATGGAACTGATTGCTTTGTTTGTCATTGTGTTGGTGCATCTTGTATCAAAGAGGAAATCTAGCCAGGAGCACTTATGGTTGAGGGCTGACACTCAGCTCTATGTCCTGGTACACTAGGAGCGATTAGTGACAGTTTGGGTAACTTTTCCTAGTCATCAATCATTGCTGAAACGTCACCCATGAGAAATTATCCCTAAACTCAATATCCAATTACCTACAATTTAGTACCAGGCATAAAGAAGGAAACCATTATTTATAGTGCTATTTCTGTCAGGGTTACCACTCGATTAATGCAGCATTCAGACCTTAGTGCAATACCACTAGTTATTTCCAACATAATTATTTCTCTGTTTCCTAGCAATTCATTAAAGCAAGCTTCTATAAATATTGCCTGTGTAGAAGACATTAGAAAACCATCATCTTGCTGCTCAGTTCTTTAGGCTAATAAATATTACAGATAGGTAAACAATACACATTCATTTTCAAGCCTTGAACAGGGGCAGTGTTTCCTACATTATCTGAATAAGGTTTCCCAGTGTGTAAGCAGGTGCACACCAGGAACATATTAAAAATTAAAAAAAACTAAGTTTATTTATTCCATTTAAAAGTAACAGGCCAACATTACAGTCTCCATCTAAGACCTTTATCAAGACCCTATTCTCATTTAAAATCAGCATATAAATAGATTAAACCTATAGCATTCACCCAACCACGCACTCTCACACCAGTCATATGACAGGAAAAGAGACCCTGTATCCAGGACAACAGATAACATATATCACTGTATAAACAGGGACACGCACAGTCAGAAAGAATACCCAGTTTAAAAGCAAATTCACAATTCTACTGCACATATAAATAGAAATATTACAGAGAAATGACACAAAATATTCAATGCACTTGCACACAATGTATCAATCTTTCAAATACATAGTATCACCATTGATCTAGAAAGCATAAAAAGGAGCAATGTTCATTTAACCCTGCCAGTGCCAAAGTGTTCAACTTTTTAATCCAAAAAAACTCCCCCTGGTGTAGTATCTTAGCCCAATCATCAACCCGTCGCAGAGGTAGGATGTGGTCTATATATATATATAATGAAAAGCAGGCAACCTATGACCTTTTTCTAAGAAATGTTTGGCCACAGGCTTATGAGTTGCACATCCCTTAAAGCTGTACTTATTGCAGACCGGTGTGCATCCATCTGCAATCGCAGGGTTTGATTGGTTTTGCCTACATATGAAAACCCACACTGGCAAGTAGTTAGATAAATAACCTGTGTGGTAGTACATATAATGTGATGTCTAATCCTGTATCGTTTCCCTGTCTGTGGATGCAAGAATGAATCACCTGGAGGTACAGTTTGGACAATGCAAAGACCCTTGTTTTAACCCTGATAACCATGTCCACGATTTCCTCGAATAACAGCTCACTGGGTCATTTTTAATCAAAAGATCCCAAAGATTAGTGCTACTTTCATAACAAATCATTGGGGGCTCTGTAACAATTCCCCTCAAATCATTATCCACACAAATTGTGATTTTTAATAAACTTCCCCAGTGACCTAGTACACCCATTATATTTGGTACTGAAAGCCAAACACATCTCTCCATTCTTAGGGCTACTGCCACCTTCACACCTCTTATATGTCATGTCTAATGACTGTTGTAAAATTCTATTGGGGTAACCCTTGTCTTTAAAACGCACCCATATTTCTTTAAGTTGTTGTTCTTCCAAGCTCTGAGCAGAATGGTTCCTCAGGACCCTACTAAACTGAGAGATGGGTAATGACCTTTACATGGAGTCTGAGTGGCGGCTATTATGATAGAGCAAAATGTTTTTATCAGTAGGCTTCTGACAAAGAGTAAAATCAAGATGGTCACTGTTCCTTACAAGTTCAACATCCAAAAAATGTATTCTTAATGGATGTAAATCTCACTGGACTCAATTTAATTCATTGACCATCGCATAAAATACATAATACATATATAATCTAAACATGATACATATCCTATATGTATCTGTATTAGATCCACACAACATTATAGTTTCCTTCTTTTTTGAAAATCCTCACAGGATACAGTATATTCAGCATGACGCCTAATAGGAGGTATCTTGCAGTGTCAGCAAAACAAGGATTCACTGATCATCAATTGTATCCCAAAAGGACTCATTTTCCATTGAAGGCTGAAAGCTGTGCTGCAAATAGGTACTTCATTATTAGAAAGGAGATTGTACCTACCACCATATGGCATGTTGTTGGTGTGGGGAGAAAAACAATATTTGAGCAAGGGAAACTGTTCTAAACCAGTACTATGTGCTCTTGACACTGTTTTGGTATGTATTTCATGTAACAGCTCTGCCTATAAAGTTTATTTTCTGTGAGACAATATTAAATGTATGTATGTATGTATGTATAACTTTATTTATAAAGCGCCACAAGGGTACGCATCGCTGTACATTCTTACAGAATACAAAATTACACACAGGGAGGACGAGTGATATAATAAATAAATACAATAAATACATATATGTATATATATATATATATATAAGTGCCATGTGGTAAGAGGTACAGTAGGAAGGAGGTCCCTGCCCCGTAGAGCTTACAATCTGAGTGGTTGGGTAACATACAGGCACAAACTGGAAGTAAGAGTGCCTCAGGTATGGGCATTTGCCCTTAAGCGCAGGACTGGGCAAAATAATGTTTTAGTGCTCCAGAAGGTAACAGCTGAGTTTTTTCTTAAAGAGAGTTAGTGAGTGTTCCCTTAGGAGGGATTCAGGGATAGAGTTCCAGAGGTAAGGAGCAGCGAGATAGAAAGGTTTAAGACGAGAGAGCGCAGTGGGTGTGGATGGTGTAAAGAGACGGAGGCTCTGAGAGGAGCGGAGGAGACGACCAGGAACATGCAGGGAGACCAGTGAAGAAATGTAGTGAGGAGCAGAGGAGTGAAGGGCTTTGAATGTTAGCAGAAGGATTTTGTAAGCTATCCTTTGCTTGACAGGCAGCCATGCTAGTGAGCTTAATTGAGGCTGAGCAGGATCCCTCTTAGGAGAGAGCAGGAGGATCCTGGCAGCAGAGTTTAAGATTGATTGCAGGGGAGAGAGGTGGGAGTCTGGGAAGCCGGTTAGTAGGAGATTGCAGTAATCTAAGCGGGAAAGGATAAGGGCATAGATTAGTGTTTTAGCTGTTGCTTGTGAAAGAAAGGGGCGTATCTTGGCAATATTGCGGAGGAAAAAGCGGCAGGTTTTGGCAGTGTTATTAATAAGGTTAGAGAAGAAGAGAGACTGGTCAAAGATAACCCCAAGGAAGAACTTACATGTAAATGGGCTTTATTTTTTTTTTATCTTCATGTATTTGTCCTAAAACCAGCAGTACTGTAAAATGGTATAGTTATAGCTTTCTCTATGTATTTGCATTTCAACGTAGGAGTAGGATCTTTCCTTGGTCACGGTATTCTTCATAGGCAACAAGCCAATGTCTTGGTAACTGATACCTGTGTCCTAAATAGCTGCTGTAGAATGCTGTTGAATGAGTTGTATTCGCCAAAAATGGCAGTTCTCTGCAGCAGTAGGTACAGCTGATGAAGTTATATATGGGTGAATAAACACTTTATCACTGGACTGTAGCTAGTACAAGATATAGCAAAAAAAAGGAAAGTTGTGCTCAACCACTAAATTTTAAACCATTAGGCGGGGGTGCAATGAGGTTGTGACCACAAAATACATACAAACAACAACAAGAGATCCTTAATGAATCGCATAAGTCAGTGTAGGACTGGCCAGAAGGGATGACTTTGACGTAGTTGGCCAGCTTGAAGTATATTGCAATGTATGGACAAACAATCCCTGTTTTGCTTAAAGGGAAGGACATTTCTTAGTACCTTAATGCACAGAATGTCTTAATGTCCTATATATATGGCTAATTTACATAGTACTTTGTGGAAAGTACAATTTGCTATGGCTGTGGATGCAAGTGCTAGAGCTCTAAGAGGCTAAAAGGTGGGTCTCGGAGCAGACTGCAGTACCTACACCAGTGCTCCCTAACCTGGGAGTCTGAATGAGACACAAGTTAGGGGCAAGCAGGACTGTATTCATCAGAGAAGCTTACATGCTCCATTTTGGCGCACACAGACCTATGGAAGAGCAGAGCAGGGCTTGAAATTTGAAAAACATGGAGGTTTGCACCCCTGAACTCAGTTAACGGACCCTGTTGTTTCACTCTCCAAGTACAAAGATTCTGAAATATTTGAATCCCTTGGCATAACATCTCAGAGGGGCCCCTTATAATTGCTGGTGATGAATGGCCTTTCACAAAAGATGTCTACTAGGCCCATATGAGATTTTTAAAATGAAGATCAATTGCCCCCCAAAGAATGCCAGGGAAGAGGATTCACCTTTATCCTATGTTGTTAGGATACACATGAACATTATGAAAAATTTGAAAATTTGAAAATTATTTCCCACTGGATGCCAACATGATAACAGGCATTCACATAACTGGGCATTTCTTAAAAAGATAAAATATATACCTGCTCTAAGTGGCCCATGTAGGAGTCTAAATGACATTAGAGAGAGTTTTGTTCCATTCTTTAGTAGAAATAACATTTGTATTCTACTTCTTACTAAACTACAAGTTTCTGTTCTTTTTAGATGACTTTCATACTGAAATTCAGAGGTTTTGGATCAGGAACCCGAAACACACAGACCTTTCAACTGTCCTTTCATTCTTTTACACATAATCTTAGAGGTTTAGCTACTTCCCCAGATTTCATTTAATGTACATGCTGTTCAAAAGTTATGGCCTCTTTCCAAAAAAGAGAAAAACCCATAAGACATAACGAAGATTCTCTCTGTGTGCAACAGCTGTTATAAGGGGACACACATGATTGGGGCACAGGATCAGTACTCCCAGCTTGCACCCCATAAAGACATATCTATATGCAATATGTAGGTATTGCTGTACGTGGCCTGGCAGTGAGCAGTCGGTGTGATGTGAAAATGCAGTAGGAGTGAGCATGTCAGAATGTGTGTGATCATGTGCCATTAAATAGGTTTAAATTGCCCTTTTTTCTCTTGTCTGAGTGGTGTTTTCAGCACTTATTCTCCCACCATCTGAAATGCATTTCTCTCAGGGATGGATTAAAATGACATCCAGGGATTTTAGAATCAAAGCATCAGAAAGAAATATCAATAAACTCATGGTCAGGGCTGCTGGAGGAGACAGCAGCTTTCAGCTCTCCCAGGCTACAGGCGGCATCCTAAGCTTAGCCATACAGAGGAGTGGGGATCCTGGGAGCTTCATTCTATCAGAGGAAGCACCGCGGGAGAGCTGAGATGAAAAGAGATACTCGCCATCACTAAACTGCGCTGTCTGTTTGTTTTCAGGAATCATCAATTCTCTTCCCCATGAACACAAATTGCTGCTCTAAAATTCCACTCACTTGATTCCACCAGCCCTTGCCGCTGTTTATTTTTTTACTTTGTTGTGCAAGTGGCTATAATTACAAAACCGTGGGCAATATGACTTTGCTTTGTTCTCATAATCTCATTTAACCTGTCAAGACCTCCCTACTGGCCAAGTCAGCTTCTTGAAATGTGTTAGAAAGAGAACACACAGTGGTTAGTGCTGCTGTCTGCTACCTAAACCCTGTCATTTGTATGATAAACCCCTGCTGGAGCAACAGTGCCCCCTTGTGGGAGCTTTGTGCAAATATCATATACAGGCTATTCAAACAGAGTGCCTGTCACTACAGCACTTTGTATTTCACTCTCACTTTCTCTGCATTATACAGAAAAGTGCAAATGATGAAATAACTGCTTTAACTGGTTTCATGAGGGCTCATGTTTTCATTAGAGAGTGGTTGCAATGAAAGAGAACTGAAATAGGCAAACTGAACTGAAGGCAAATGGAGATAGTTTAAATTCCTAATGCATCAGTCAGTGAGATGAAGAGAAGAAATGTAAAGTGTTGAAGCAGGAATTTCAAGCTTTGGTTTTTTACCTGATGTTGAGGTAAGACTCTCAGGCATGCTGATAGTTTTGGTTTAACAGCTTACGGTAGTTGGTGGCCTTTTAATGCTTAACTGGGGAACCCAGACCTTGATTGCTGCCCACATAGATATTATGGAGCACACAGACTATATGCAGACAGATATAATAACCTACATTATCACACTTAACTGAAAGTCCCTGAAATGTGTTTTAAAATAACTAGGTTGTTTTATTACCTATTTGTACCATACGGCATACTAGTTACTAAAAAGTTTTTTTTTTTTAAATTAAGCAGAGGCAAAGGGATACATAATAAGGAACCTGTCACCCATAGATGAATACCATTCATACCTGTTATAAAGGTGTTTTAAAATCTTAGCTGTCAATCATATATTGCATGCCCTGCCTCTATGCCTCAGGTATAGCAATTACTTTCACTTTCTATTTAGCACTTCCTAGATGTCACTGCACTCCTCACATTCTCCTTCCACACTGCCTATAATTGTGTATCCTGTGCATAGGCTGGTGCATTTTCAAGATTTTGGGGTGATACAAAAACTGACCACAGATAGGTTCTTTAATAAAAGAACAAAACAGTTCTTTCAGCACAGGTATTATTATTCCCTTTATTATCTTAATTTTTTATACCAACATGTTACATATCACTTTACAAAGATTTTTTTCAGTCACGACAGTCCTTGCCTCCACTATGGTTTACAACCTAAAGTATATGCTATTGTTAGAGTGGGAAGACTGGCTACCAAAAGCTTTAATCACCTCCGCAGTGTCTGAGAAAAATAATAACATCCCAGAGCTATCCGTAACCCCTGAGTAATTAACTCCATTCAAATCTGAAATTTATCAAGCAGCTGTACTTGCTTTGCTCTTGTCATGATCCTACTGCATTCTAACAGTAAGTTCATTAATAACTGGATATTATTATGTACTGAAAAGTATTCATATTATACACAATCACCATCATTATCCTAATGATTAACTGTGATCTACCCACGCCCCACCCAGGACCAGAGTTAGAAAAAAGGGGGCCTGGGCAACGGAGGAAGCCTAGACCGCTAATCAAAAATGTCCACCCTGCCACCATTCTACTGTTGTTGGCCAAGGGCTCCAAGTTTTTATTATTAGGTGCACACATTCCAGAGCGAAATAAGAACCGCATAATATATTGAAGTCCAAGTAAGCCGAGAAAATGTGAGACTGTGGAAAGAGAGTTGTGTTCCACTGTGGAGTGCAAACAAGTTTGTGCAGTGATGCCATTGTGGTACAGTCCGGAGACATCGCGGAGAGCTTGAAGGGAGCGATAATTAGAGGTCTCACGCATTCATCCAGTCTGTGACACGGCACTTGTGAAAGGACAGTTTGCTGTGATCTCTCCAAGTTTATGAGTAATAAACGCTTGTATTAGTAGGGGATTAGTGGCTGATAACCCCAAAACGACCCATAGGACAGTGGCACACGGGGAGATTAGTCCCCCGTGATAAATCTTCACTATTCTCATATCGACTATTCTCTCCGATATGCCATCCCACCGGCAAGAATGTCAATCGCTGGTGGGATGGCATACGCATCGCTTCAGTTTCCTGAAGTCGCCCGAAGTTTCCTTGTGTGGCAACTTCGGATGACCGAAGCGATGTGTATGCTATTACATTCTTGCTGGTGGGATGGCATATTGGGGAGATTAGTTGCCCGCGGTAGTGAAGATTTATTGCGGGCGACTAATCTCCCCATGTGCCACTGCCCTAAGTGATCACTAAGTTAATTTTATTTAAAATAGCAGGAAAGGAGAACAACAACACACAAAAACATATGTTGATATGCACACTGGTCAGCATTATATTTAACATTCCACTGAAAATAAAGCCATAATAGATCCTTGTACCTAACAAAGATACCCAGAACATTACTTGATCATTGAAAATTGAAAAGGAATGCTTAACCATAACATTTTCATACCCTGTGCCCTCAAGGAAGCAAGAACAATACTATGCTGCAAAAAAAGTATTTTGCAAAATTACATTCTGATATAATGGAATTCCCATGCCCCCTGACTGCGTTCTTTCAGAGATCGTAATGTGCATCCCACATTTCGTACAGTACAAACAGTGCAGACATACAAAGATAAAAAAACATATTTTGCAAAGTTTGTTTACAAAACTTTTTTATTTCATCGAGCCAAGCTGAAGTTAGATAAGTTAAATGTTTGGGTATTATACATGAGAACAACAAATGCCCCTAGAACCCTGACACTTAAGCAAAGCATTCGTTATGACCAATATTTTTTATATTCTGCCCTATAAAGAGCTTAAGAGGAGGACAAAGTCACAGCAATTGTAGGAGGCTTTCTTACAATATCCTATTGTTATGTTACAAGGGAATAGAATGTATTTCTGAACGATACTCATTACTATATTCAATTCTATAAAATACCATGTAGAAAAAGTTATTGAACAATATCTCACCCAAGTTTCATTGCCTTGGCTCCATGACTTACACCTTTCCTTTTTGTGTTGCCCCATGTTTCTTTATATTCACTTGTAGATACATAAAGCAGAGTGAGCTGTTGAAACTGGGAGCACCAGGAAAAGGAAACTTGCTATGTTTTTGAGTGTGCTTATCCGTGTTTCTGACCAATAAGTCTGATCACCCTGATCTTTTCTATCATTACTTTAGAAATGACTCATTTTAGCTTAAAGATGTCCATCCATAAGAAATTGTGCCTAAAGATATAGAAAAAAAACCTGTTGCAGTTATTAGTTCTTACTATCTCCTTGGAGAAAAATTCATGCATAGCCTAATTAATGAACTCTCATTAAAAACCATAGTGGTATGAAAGGGATGACAGCTAGTAGCCCTAAGTAATGTATTACCACAATTTTTTTTATCCTATTAGCCTGTTAGGGACAAATTTCATATTTAAAGCATAACAGTTTGCATAAGTAATAAACTTCCTTGCCTTGAACAGGGTCTAGACACACGATGAAATGGTCATCAACAATCTGGTGGACTTTGGGTCTTGGTGTCAACAACACCATTAAGCACCAGGATGGACTTCTCCCATTTAATTACCTGACTTGGCATATGTGTTTGGACATATTTTACATTTATACAGTAAGGTTATTCATGCTACAATCCAACATTTATCTTGGTACTGATTCCAAACCAGTATCAAAGCTTTGCTTAAATCTAATTTTAACCTAATGTAAAAGGAAATAGTTATTATAAAAGTCACTATGCGGTGGGTTTCTTAGTGTCTTATCTGTATCTTATCTGTATCTGTTCATATAGTTTACTTACACATCACTGTAGTCTGAGTCTGAATCTAGTTTATGGATCTGCATTCCCTGCAGACACTATGGTTCGTGCCCGAAGCAGATTGGCGTAGGCTGTGAGAACATCCTGGGTTTTAAGGAGAATTTATTCTCACTGAGAGGATGCAAGAGGTATTTATCAATAATGTGTGCTACCTCTAGATCACATGCCTAAAATCTGGGTGAATGTCTGCACTAGATGATTATATTATTGGGCACTGTCCAAGGTGCTGGATCTGTGCTGCCTCTCACATGGGAATGTCTATATTGCTGGTAGTTATGCACTAATGTGTAAAGGACTTGCCATTCTCCTAGCCATGCTGGTGATTTACCTTGCAATCCAAGAGCACATTTTCATTGGTTAGGTGGTCAGCCCCCCCCCCCCCCCCCAATGCCCTCTCCTGTGCTCATGTTGGAACTGCCTTAACATCAAATCCCAAAAAGTTATTACAGCGTTTATGGTAATAATCATAAATTATGGGTATAAAAAGGCATCCTTTATAAACAGTATACACTGAAACCACACCAATGTTAAAGGACTAACCCAGGGTCAAACTGGGCCGCTGGGCATTGTGCCCCCAGCTAGGCCAATATTTTTAGGGAAAATGGGAAAAATGTATTTTTGCAGCTGAGGAGTTCGATATGTACCTGTGCCATATTTTGAGATGGCACAGGTACTTAGACGGTCTTGTGAAAATTTGACAGGGACCAGAAGTTTTAACTAAGGATGTTGTATCTAAATTGAACA
The DNA here is from genome assembly GCF_000004195.4 of Xenopus tropicalis. Taxonomy (NCBI): domain Eukaryota; kingdom Metazoa; phylum Chordata; class Amphibia; order Anura; family Pipidae; genus Xenopus; species Xenopus tropicalis. Next base: position 159,976,157 of record NC_030677.2, read on the forward strand.
TTGAGTAATTTAATTTACATTTTACTTTGAATTATCATACAAATCACTTGGAATTTTTAGATGTGTGTATTGAGGTGGATAAACCAGTTTGATTTCTACAAAATGATTCTGTAAAAAGATGGCAAGTAACAGTCTGTTCCACACTTCTTCTATGCACCCTCATAGTTGCATTGAAGGCATTTCCAAGGCTCAATATCTGAGCCTAAGGTGCATTTGTTCTTCAGATGATGAATTTAGAAAAGAGGCTTATGATCTCTATAAGAGATTTAAAGTGCAGAGTTATAAAGCCACAACTCTACATAGGGCCTACCAATGGGCCATGTCACACACTCATGAGTCACTTTTGTATACTCATAAATCACAAAATAAACAGTCTAATAAATTGGCTAAAGGAATACAGTTATGGGAAAATGTGTAAAAACACATCAGTTAATAGAGCTTCTCCAGCAGAATCCTGCATTGAAATCCATTTTTTAATGTGACTTGTGCTCTGATAAACGTCAGTCACACTTTACTGCTGAAAAATAATGACAGTATCTCTTTAAGAAGGATACTCACAGGTTTATTAGGATATTTAATGCTGATGCAGTAGCATACAGTCTATAATATCTAGAGATTAGAAACTCTTATCCCAGGACACTTTAGTCAGTCGGATAGTCAATCCTTACCCTTCATTTAGTTTCAGAAGGAATAGAAGTATTGGGGATATGGTAACTCTGAGTCACTTTAGGAGAAGATCTGAGGGAATGTGCAGCAAAAATCCGGGCATTTTTAGATGTGGTACATGTGAACAATGTACCTGGATTAATCCTTCCAAACAGTTTGGCAATGGCAGGTTCAGATTAATATTCTCCATTATATAAACTTTAAAACTACTCATGGTATCTGCCTTTTTACTTGCCTGTGGTTGTATGAATGTTGGGAAAACTAAAAGTCAATTGAAACAGACAATTTATGAACATGTACTTGATGTGCACAATTGTAATTTAACAGCTGCCATTGCCAAACATATATAATGTTTCATGGCCATCTCAGTGGTTCATCATTCCAAGGCATTGATAGACTGTATAGTAATGTAAGGGGATGGGATCTAGACCAAAAACACCCCCAATACTGTGGAGGATTTATAAACACTTACAAATCTGATTTTGGCCTTAACGGACAATTGAATTTTCAGTTACTTTTGTAAGAAAAACTTTTTTATTTTTTTTCATATACAGGTATGGGGCTTGTTATCCAGAATGCTTGGGACCTGGGGTTTTCCAGATAAGGGATCTTTCCGTAATTTGGATCTTCATACCTTTAGTCTGCTAAAAAATCATTTAAATAATAAATAACCCCAATAGGATTGCTTTGCCTCCAATAAAGATTGTTTCTATCTTAGTTGGGATCAAGTACAAGGTACTGTTTTATTAATACAGAGAAAAAGGGAATCATTTTTAAAAATTAGAATTATTTGCTTATAATAGAGTCTATGGGAGATGGCCTTTCCCTAATTCGGAGCTTTCTGGATAACGGTTTTCCGGATAAGGGATCCCATACCTGTACTTATTTGTGACAACTATTTAAAAATTATTTTGAGATTGATTTATAATATACTTCTACCAGTACCTGAGGTTTTACTTTTCTTATAGTAATCTGGGTTGTTTGTGATATCAATTATGTCTTTATATTTAATGTGCATATTACATTTGATTCTGTTTGCTTGGTAGGATATTATATCATAATTAAATAAACAGGTCACTTAGGTCTGGGAACTGTGCCCTAGTAACAAACAGTTTCAGTTCTTATATTTGTAGCTGTAGTATTCTGCCTAATCTATTTGGATACAGCTCTGTGAGTGATTTTGCAGCCATTTGGATCTTTGGCAAGGCCCAAAAATATATATACATATATACATACTGCTGGACATTACTAAGTTTCATTTGTACGGTACTTTGAACAATATCTGGTTTAGATTGCTTCCTTTGTTATAATTTATATTTCCATGGTGGGACTAATATCCAATCTTTATTTACGAGCATAATCTTGAAACACGATAATTGTGTATTTTCATTTTGCCACTAATCTATGTGATATTTCAATTATATGTTGTGAATATAATTGTATATATATTCATACATTGGCATTGTGTTTGATTTCATGGGCTTGGTATTTTAATGGTACTGGCAGATTTGGAAATAAATATTGACTTTTAATTCATTTTATATTTTGATTTTTTTGATGATTATGTGATTGGCTATTTATAGGGGTTAAGTCCTTTAACTTTCAGTTAACTTTCAGTCCTTTAACTTTCAGTTCAGTGAACCATCTTAACATGGATGTAAGTTGTCATTTTCAAAAGTACAGGAAACACTTCATGGGGCCCATTTATCAATGTATGATCGCTTCCGAATACAAAAAAATCGTATTTTCTCTAAGTTTTTGTACTGGGCGTATTTTTTGCGAATTTTCATTAATTTGCACAACTTTTTCGTACTTTGCGACAAAAAGTGCAACAATTTTTGCAGCAAAATCGTATTTGTCGCACAGAGTATGAAAGTTTCAATTCATTCAAGCTTCAGTATCGTGACTTTCCTTGGGCCAGGTTGGAGCTGCAGAGTGCCATTGAGCCCTATGGGAGACTTTCCTTGGGTCAGGTTGGAGCTGCAGAGTGCCATTGAGCCCTATGGGAGGCTTTCCTTGGGCCGGGTTGGAGCTGCAGAGTGCCATTGAGCCCTATGGGAGACTTTCCTTGGGCCAGGTTGGAGCTGCAGAGTGCCATTGAGCCCTATGGGAGACTTTCCTTGGGCCAGGTTGGAGCTGCAGAGTGCCATTGAGCCCTATGGGAGACTTTCCTTGGGCCAGGTTGGAGCTGCAGAGTGCCATTGAGCCCTATGGGAGACTTTCCTTGGGCCAGGTTGGAGCTGCAGAGTGCCATTGAGCCCTATGGGAGACTTTCCTTGGGCCAGGTTGGAGCTGCAGAGTGCCATTGAGCCCTATGGGAGACTTTCCTTGGGCCAGGTTGGAGCTGCAGAGTGCCATTGATTCCTATGGGAGGCTTTCAAAATCATGCACAGAAGGATCAAAGTCAGAAAGGTTTTCCGGCCGTTTACGATCATTTGGATATGAAAATTTTGTGACTTTTGGATTGCCAATACAATATTATCGTGACTAATACGATTTTTTCATAAGCATTTTCGTGACATTTCCGATCATCTGAAATTATCGTATCTAATCCGAATTTTACCCATTTTGGGATTTGAACTCACACTTTGATGAATCAGCCCCTATATGTACAAAGATATATAGGCAAAACTGTGACTTGGTCTTTATCATTGTGAAGAATGTCGGTACTAAAAACATAAAAGATAAACTGTATGAAATAAATCAGAGCAAAAGAACATAATAACAGGTACATGTATTTCTGTTTTGTTATACAAATATCAAATTCATTCTAAGACTAAACTGCATACGTGTAAATGAATATAATTTTTTCTTAGGTGCCACCCGCTTTTATGATTTTTTGCTGTTTTTTTTTTCCCAATGTTACCTGTTTCACCTTGCATTACCTGATGTTTTAATTGGCATTTATGAATTACTAGTTCTATTTATGGCAGCATAATGCAAAGTGCACAGCACATATCAAAAGCAATAGCTGGGAACTGCTTGTTGTACGCATTTTCACTTTATGTTCTGTTCAATATTCTCTAACGCTAAAGGGTAAATGGTCTCACCCATTCCTGTCACACCATCCTGCCGGCTGCTCTCTATCACTCGCTGTTTTGTCTTCACTAAATTCTCCTCTTGATCTCTCGTGCTTTCTCTTTGGTCACGCATCTTTTCATCTGTCAGCTTATGAATTCACAATATGAGCATAATGACAGAAAAGTAGAAAATGATATACTGCTTCACAAAGCATCAGTTTTTAATGGATGCCAAATTGATACTGTGCATCAGAGAAATTGACTTAATGTCAGTGGAGTCTGCTCCATATATAATTTAGAAATTGATATGAACATTTTACTTGAATAATATAACTGAGAAGCAGGGCAGGGTCCTTTAAGGTACATACATACAAAAAGGTTAATTATTGCACATATGTGTACAAAGGAGGATGCACAAGTGCTCAAAACAGGACAACAGCTGTCTGCACCACATGCAAACAGATATCAATCAGGTTACTCAAGCATATTTAGCACTAATATAAGTAGCAAAGTGTTCAAATGGGAGTTTATAATATTGGTGCCATTAAGGGTATGTTGTGCAATTTCACCACATGCCTGGGTGAGCAGATTGTACAGATCTCAAGAATGTGAAGAGTGAACCCTGTCACTTTCCAGATCAGTAGACACACCCCATGGGACTGATTAGCAGAACAGATTTCCTGTCCAGTCTGTCAGATTGGCTCCCAAGGGTCCCAGCAAGTGATGGCTGGCAAATAAGGCTAAAATTGGAAAAGCTGCTTGAGCATGTTGTTCCATGTATGGTCACCTTAAGGATAATATCACATGGGATAATTAGTAGCTGCAGCTTGTAGCTGCCAGAGGCTTCATCCTACTAAGCGGAATAGTGGGACATGACGTGTGCACTGGGTGAATCAATTAGCATGCCTGGCTGATAGATATATATATCAATCAGAACTTATCTGGCCATCTCATCACTTAATTTCACATTAAGGGATGGGGCCCCTTCCAACAATCTGCTGGATAGATATCTGGCCAATTGAGTTAGATATCTATAAGGCAGGTTAGAAAATCCCATCAGTCGAGGACCGCATCAGCGAGTTAAAGCCGTCATTACCTGACAGACCTGCCTAGGCCCACATTATGAGCCAATCATTGACACAGGGGCCAAATGATCAAATTAGTCCGATATACATTCACATGGGGACCATGCCATAACATGGATGGCCCGCTGTACCTGCATCTGCCTTTACTATGTTTAACCAGCCCAAATGGAATTAGTATTTAATGGTTACTACAGGGATAACCTGTCAGAAAACTATTACAGTCAGTGGTGACACTGTGGAGACATTTCTGCTGTGTAATATATTTGCTGCTGTGTCATGCAACAGTAAAAGGGAAAGGTGTGCTCAACACTGCAATTAAATAAGTAGTTTGTTAATATTATTAATTGGGGTTGTGATGAGGGTGTGACGGCATTTTACAAGAAAATCCAGAGGATTCGTTGTTTCTCTCCCTAAACACACATATACACACACACGTACACACACATATACACACACATAGACACACACATATACACACACATATACACACATATATACACACACATATACACACATACACACACATACATACACACACATAGATACACACTTACACACACATAGACACACACATACACACACATACATAAACACACGTACACACACATATACACACACATATACACACACATACACTTTCATTCTATAAATTCCTCTAGCAAGGAAATTATTAGATTCATTTTGTAAATTAACTCTGTAATAAATATTCTCATAAACTGCTGTGTGGTTTATGTTTTTAATATTAGCTTCATGCTATAGCATGAGCCTCCTGAAGGCATGTCATTTTGATCAGATATTAAACATGAAGTTTAGACAGACTGCTTTAATACTCTAACAGACTATCTATATGGTACACATCCATAAAGACCTTTTCCTTCCTCTAAGGCTGACATGGCCCTGTACTGGTCAAGTGCCGCTACTGGTGCTGCCTATAAAGCTTTTTAGGTATATGTCTGTGAAGGTTCTTATTCATCTAGGTCATGGTATATCTGTAGTAAAAAGTCAAATCAACTGGACTTGCTGTGTCTTTCTTGAAGACATTTCTTTAGTCATCCGACTGGCTTTCTCAGTTGAAGCCATCAATATTCTGTGACCTTTGTAGTTAAAGGGATAGCGGCACATTCCAGGATTTAACAGGAACGTGTCACTAAGCCTACATAAACCCAAGCGCTGCTATTTTTTACTAACTACTGTGACCCCCTGCCGCACCCCTGCCTTTCCCCAACCTTGACCCATATTAACCTGAGTAGATCTCCTGCACAGCTTGAAGTAGAACAGGCTTCTAAGGATGCCCCAGTAGCTCCCAATCTTCTTTTCTGCTGATTCACTGCACATGCTCTGTCAGGGTCGGACTGGGGGGTGAACGGCCCACCGGGGCTCCCACCCCAGGGGCCCTGCAGGTGCCGGCACCGCCCCCCCCCCGCAGGGCCTCCCACCCAACGTCCTCCCCAGAGCGCGGTCGGGCAGGGGGAGTCCAGGTAAGGGTCGGGTCTGGGCCGCCGGGGCCCACTAGAGCCGGGGCCCACCAGGATTTTTCCCGGTGTCCCGTCGGCCCAGTCCGACCCTGTGCTCTGTGCTGCTGTCAGTTACTGAGCTTAGGGACCCACCCACAATATACTGTATACAGAGAATATAAATGACACAATATAAGGCTGATTAGTAAATAATACAAATATCTACTACATGGCAGCTCTGAAACCAGTGCAGTAAGCGTCAGAAATTAATAATGAGCCCTGTAGCATCAGCTTCTATGACAGGCAAACCTCATTTTCTGCTTGAATAATTCGGGACAACCCCTAAGCATAATTTTCCAATAGCTGCCCAGAGCACACTGAGCATGAGAGTGTCACTGACACTTCTAACACAGGGAGCTCCTGTGACAACTGTAAAGGCCTGGATTATTACTGCTATAGAGGTGCTAAACCTTTAGGCTGGTGCAGCAAGTTCAGTATATAAAATATGACATTTGTAGCTAAATTCATTTTTAGGGTTATTTCCCCTTTAAAGTATTGTAAGTTTTTTTTATAAATTTATTTTATAAAGTGCTTTTAAAGTGCTGTGTAACTTGCTGGCACTAAATAAATAAATGATGAGGGTGATGATGATGATGATGATGATGATGAACATACAGTGTTTTTTGAACCTCTTGATCCTTCAGCATTGAAAGGATTTGAGATGTGTGACGTGTATCTCCATGGAGGGTGTCTGAACAAGCTTTGGTAGAAATCATTGTGCAAATGGCATGAAAGAGGCATTGTATTAAAGGGTTTGCAAGAAATGAGGAATCAGCAGGTGGCAAGAGGTTTCCACAGTGAAGAACATCAGAGCCCCAGCAGCTCTTATAGTAGACAGAGAAAGGTGAGGCAGAGATAATGAAGTCTACCAGGAGCAAGAGGAGGCTGCCCTCCCCTATACAGGTGGAGTTCACAATAATGAAGGAGAAATAAATTGCAGGTGCACATGCCAACTGTTTGCAACAAAAAAGCAACATACTGAGAACAGGAGAAAGTGCCCAAGCCTTTTTCCGTCTGCAACAAAATGACATGAAAGGGATGTGACAATGGCAGCAGGACGCTGAAGATGTATCCAAGGAAGCTATGCTAAATTGGATGACCCTGGCCTCACAAAGGGCTTTGGGCATTCAAGAAACCAGCCAGTCAGATAAATGAAATGCACTTGAAATCAGCATGAATATGTTACCAGGTAGGCCGCCCACATTTATTATCTATTCTAAATGCACTTGTATTTTCCTCTGCTTTTTTTTTCTTATAGCAGGATACTTTTCTTTAGCAGTCAACTCCTATTTACAGTATGTCATTTCCAATATGCAATCTTTTCAGCATTTTTGAGGTTCTTGAGGGTAATGGAAAATAAGGCAGTACGTCAGTAATACCGTTAAAGGACAGTACTGGGTATTTGGATTCCTGCCAAAAAACTCACATTTATGTAATCACAGCTGTGGGGAAAACATTTCTATATTTCTGTAACGTATGAAAAAGTACCCATGTATTATGCTGTGTATATAATGGGGCTGAGTTACAAATATAGGTGCTAAATTACACAAAAGCAGTTGCCATTAGCAACCAATCAGCAATTAGTTAAACACCCTAATACAAGTTATAAAATGAATTCAAAGACCTGACTGGTTGCTATTGGCAACTGCACTTGTCTAATTTAGTGCCTATATTTTGCATTAAATAGATACATGATGTACATTTTTATTGTCCATTTGTATCACATGATGCTTTTCCTTATATTAGAGAGAGGATGAGCAAAAGGTGTCTGTTCATAATTTTGAAAGGTTCATATCTTTGTTCTCTCCAGTATTACAGAGTATGCAAGTTCCTTTGCTCCTTCGTACACATTGTATTGGATGGCTGAACACAGTGCTCTACCATAAGGGGTTAACACATGAACTGTATATTAGTACCTTTATTGCTTCCAATAATACTGCTCAGGTAGTGATATCCTAAATGACCTCTCTTTCCTATATAACAAGGATAAAAAAAGATCTTGAAAGGGACAACACTATACTTAAAGCATGGGTTAGCCCAAGGGTGGGCAAACTTTTTGGCTCAGGGGCCACATTGACTTACCGTCTGGCCGGGCTGGGCCAGCATTATGCCGTTTCCGCTCATCCCCAGACGTCAAGTCTCACGTGATGAGACTTGTGGAGTCGGCAGGCCATATTAAACAGAGCAAGGGGCCGGACGTGGCCCACGGCCGATAGTTTGCCCACCCCTGGGTTAGCCTGTCATTAGCTGGATACTTTGTTGTTTTTTTAGTGACTTACAGTCTTGTGAAAAAATTAGGGCACTACATTAAATATTCAGTTCTTAATTAAGAAATGTTCACATATTGATGTCTAATTTTGTTTTTAATCTCTGGATTTAATTGCAGGTAAACAACAAAAAATAAACCTTGATTTACTCAAAAGATCTTTTGATTAAACAAAAGATATCAACAAAATTGTGTGTTCTGAGGAAAAATTTAGGACACCCTACCCCCTAATAGCTAGTGTCACCCCCTTTGGCTGAAATAACTGCAGTGAGACGCTTCTTGTAGCCATCTACCAGTCTCTGACATCGGTCTGAGAAAAGTTTGCATCTTGCATCTACAGTGCATTTCAAGTTACCCCACAGAATCTCAATGGGATTAAAATCTGGGCTTTGACTTGGCCACTCCAGGACTCTCCATTTCTTAGTTTTCAGCCAGTCTTTAGTGGATTTACTAGCATATTTTGGGTCATTGTTGTTTTGGAGGGACCAGTTCCACTTTAGCTTTAATTTTCTTACAGATGGTCTCACATGTTCCTCAAGCTATGATGGTAGGCTGGCCAGGTCCTGCTGCAGCAAAGCATCCCCAAACCATGATACTTTCACCTCCATGCTTCACAGTTGGTATGAGGTTCTTTTCCTGGAATGCTGTATTTGGTTTACACCAAACATGTCCTCTGTTCTGGTGTACAAATAATTCAATATTAGATTCATCTGTCCAAAGAACATTATTCCAGAAGTCCTGGTGTTTGTCTACATTCTCTCTGGCAAACTTCAGTCTGGCCTTGATGTTTCTCTTAGAGAGCAAAGGTTTCCTCCTTGCACACTTCCCATGCAAGTTAAAGTTGTGAAGTCTCTTTCTGACTGTAGAGGCATGTACTTTGACACCAACAGCAGCAAGACTTGTAGGACCTGTGATGACATTTTAGGTTTTTTTTTAGCATCTTGTGGTCTGATCTTAGACTGAGCTTGCTTGGATGACCAGACCTGGGCATGTTGACAGTTGTTTTGAAAGTCCTCCACTTGTAGACTATTTTCTTGACAGTAGAATGGCTGATTTCAAATTCTTTTGAGATATTTTTAAATCCCTTACCAGACTTACTAGTTGCTACAATCTTCTTTCTGAAGGCCTCAAACAGCTCTTTTGATCTCACCATGGTGATCACTCTCACCTCAACAGTGAGGAGCACCCCAAACTAAATGTCTGAGGTTTCAATAGGGCAAACCGCCTTCAAAATGCTGAGTAACAATGTTCTAATCATGTGCACCTGATGTGACACACCAGTGTGTTATTTGAGCCATTTTAAGTGGGACTAAATGTGGGGGTGTCCTGATTTATTCTTCATCAGAAATTGCATTTTTGTAGAATTACATTTTACAAAAGATTACAGCAAAATGTCTTTTCATCAGTTTTAATTGTTTATTTATATACTTTATATACTTTATATATATATATTTTATTATTTACTTGAATCTCTCCAGTATTGTTAAAATTAAGATTAAATATCCGTATGTCCAAGAATGTTACAAAACACACAGGCTTTCATAGGATGTCCTAATTTTCTGTATATATCTAGAAGAGAAAGCTCCAATATGCCAACACTCTTTCCAGTTATTTCATTAGGTGCAAGATCAAGAGAAGGATCACCACTCTCCTTTTTGAAACAATGCAATGTTTATTTCTACTCTTCTATTTTATTCTACTTTTCTATTTTACTCCACTTTAAAGTGATAAAAGGAATGTATAGGAAGAGTGAGGAGGGCAGGCTTTATAAAGCAGTTTATAGAGATGACCAGGTAGCTATCATTCCCTGCCCTAGCAGAGCTTACAATCTAAGGTCCCTATCACATTTACAATTGTCTAATGGCATCAAGGGACATATTTATTAAAGGGTCAAAATAGGGCTCACTGCAGGTAAATTTCACAGCTCTTTGGTCACTTATATAGGATTTTAGGGACACATTTATAAAAGGGTAAAATAACTCTATGTCATATTCAAATACATGTGCCCCTAAAAACCTGTACAAGCAAATAGAGAGATGGGGAAATTACCTTTATGTTCATTGTTTCCCTAAGTCTGATTGACACCTTGCAGGGTCTCCTGTTTAGCATGTATTAGAGCTTTATGGTTTACCGTTTTATTGGATTTGTATGTTTTATTGTTTTAATAAGTCCTGGCCCAAAGGCATGTGGTCCAAATATAGAAACTGCCCACGATAAGGTTGTGCTGCACATAGTAACACAAGAATATGATAACAGTAAGCCTTTTCTTTAAATATGAATTTTCCTTTGACCATTGTGAAGCTTTTCCACAATCCAGACTGTTTATTCACAAACCTAGATCTCAAAAGGAGGATCCAAAACTACATTCAATTGAACTTTTTCTCGTCAATGTTATATTAGAAGATGCAGTTGTTGATTCCGACGTCAAAGGAGAAGTGTGAAAATGAGTGTTCAGAGCAGCCTTTCATCCTAGCACATAAAGGGAACAAGATGCTGACACCTGCTCAGCCTTATTCTACAAACTAAGACTAATTAAGGACGGTACATGGAAATTATGCTGCATTATACAAGCCACAGAAAGAAAGAGGGCATGTCAATTACTTTAAGTGCTGTGGATGTTTACTTCTCTGTGAGAGAGCAGATATTGCTTTATAACCGCACCGCCTATCTGAAGACATCTTGGTCGTTTTACATTAATTATGGGGACTGAGTGGGGCGGCAGATATTTGCAAGCTCTCCAACAAATTATTAAAAAGGTTAATGCACTGCAAAGGCTGAGACTTGAATGGGAGATTATGCAGCGGCAGTGCAATACGAGGTCTCATTCTGTAGATGAGAGCGAACAGGGTATGATTAACAAGAGGAATCCAATTGAGTCGGTATATTAGAACTCAGAATGCAGAAGAATAAAAATTCTTCATACTTTCTAAAAAGTTTATATCTTCAGGAGAAAACAGGGGTGGAAAGATAAAGAGGGCAAACTATGGTTATATATTTCTGCTGAAAAGCAAGGCAATGTCCATGCTGTAGTTAACACTTCATTTATTGTACAATATTTCCATTTTTGCCTATAGTTATACAAATTTGAGATTTATATAAACGATCATCCCAAAATATGCCTTTTTAAATATTTTGGTGAATGTATTTCTCATTAATGTAGCTTACTAAAAATATACTGTTTTTTATGAAATTACATATTTATAAAACTGCAGAGCAGCTGTTTCTGTTCCTTCATATGCTTACAGTATCTCAGTATCCATGCTTATAAATCATTTAAATGGCACCAAATATCATAGTTATGTAAAGAGTGTATTTCAGATAGGATAGGTGTTCTGAATACTCTGTTATAAAGAGTTAGAATCTCATCTGACAAAACTGATCTTTAGTAAAAAAATGTGTGTAATATAAATACATACAATTACATTACAAGGAAACTGCCAGGCTACAGGTACCAGCCTTACCCTTCATAATGCACAAACACATATTTGTTATTAGTGCTGGCAAAAAATTTTTGATAAAACAATGCCAGAAATTATTTTCAGCAGAGAGTACCTCTCTCGGTGGATATTTTTCTGATGTTCAGTTTATCAAGAGAGTGATGCGTTTTTTTGGACGCGGGCAACACATTTTTTTGACACGCGCCATTTTCACCATTTTGCGAATTTCTCTGCATTTCCCAAATCTTTTGAAAGATTTGCGAAATTTTTGGTGAAGTGAAATGGAACAGATTTGCTCATCGCTATTTATAAGTGTACTTATAAGTTTCATTCATTTTTCATGATTTGGTCTCCACTGTGTACAGTGATCAAAATGCTGCATGTATTTCAAATGGGCAGATTACATAGATGATACCTATGCCATGTTTATCCTATAAAGCAAAACAATAAAAAATCCATTCACTTTTATATCAGTTATAAATTAATCTTTTTATTAAGGATTAATTGTCTCAGATTTTATCTCATAAAGTAAGTCATGTACATAGAGGTGTTCCTTTTATCTAGGTGTGTGTTAATTTCACTGATTAAGTTCTACTACTGTATGTGATACATAGTTACATAGTTAAGTTGGTTTAAAAAAAGACCAGAGTCCATCAAGTTCAACCCTTCCAAGCAAACCCCAACATAGACCCATACAGACCTATCTACAGTCATGGCCTAAATTGTTGGCACCCCAGAATTTTTTCCAGAAAATCAAGTATTTCTCACAGAAAAGTATTGCAGTAACACATGCTTTGCTATACACATATTTATTCCCTTTGTGTGTATTGGAACAGAACAAAAAAGGGAAGAAAAAAAGCAAATTGGACATAATGGGCCCGATTCACTAAAGTCCGAAATAAGGAGTGCTATTTATAGCATGCGTTAAAAATCTTATCACTTCTTATTTTTCGCTCGATTCACTAAAAGGACACTTGTCATAATTAAGAAGCGATGTTCTTGGCGTTATTTATCTTGCGACGACATATTTTCAAGCAACGTGCTGCATAATATGTTGTGCGCTGCATAATATATTGCTTGAAAATATGTCGTCGCAAGATAAATAACGCCAAGAACATCGCTTCTTAATTATGACAAGTGTCCTTTTAGTGAATCGAGAGAAAAATAAGAAGTGATAAGATTTTTAACGCATGCTATAAATAGCACTCCTTATTTCGGACTTTAGTGAATCGGGCCCAATGTCTCACAAAGCTCCAAAAATGGGCTGGACAAAATTATTGGCACCCTTAACTTAATATTTGGTTGCACACCCTTTGGAAAAAATAACTGAAATCAGTCGCTTCCTATAACCATCAATAAGCTTCTTACACCTCTCACCGGGAATTTTGGACCACTTTTCCTTTGCAAACTGCTCCAGGTCTCTCTTATTGGAAGATAATATAGCAATAGCAGTATTGGGGAGCTCAACATCCAATAGCAAAAAATTCCAGTAGCACACTGAAGTTGCAAGCCGTGTAAAAAAGTGTTTTTTTACACGGCTTGCAACTTCAGTGTGCTACTGGATTTTTTTGCTCTCTTATTGGAAGGGCAATTTTAAGATCTCTCCACGGATGTTCAATGGGATTTAGATCTGGACTCATTGCTGGCCACTTCAGAACTCTCCAGCGCTTTGTTGCCATCCATTTCTGGGTGCTTTTTGACGTATGTTTGGGATCATTGTCCTGCTGGAAGACCCAAGATCTCAGACGCAAACCCAGCTTTCTGACACTGGGCTTTACAGTGCGACCAAAAATCCTTTGGTAATCCTCAGATTTCATGATGCCTTGCACACATTCAAGGCACCCAGTGCCAGAGGCAGCAAAATAACCCCAAAACATCATTGAACCTCCACCATATTTCACTGTAGGTACTGTGTTCCTTTCTTTGTAGGCCTCATTCCGTTTTCGATAAACAGTAGAATGATGTGCTTTACCAAAAAGCTCTATCTTGGTCTCATCTGTCCACAAGACGTTTTCCCAGAAGGATTGCGGCTTACTCAAGTACATTTTGGCAAACTGTAGTCTTGCTTTTTTATGTCTGTGTCAGCAGTGGGGTCCTCCTGGGTCTCCTGCCATAGCGTTTCATTTCACTTAAATGCTGACGGATAGTTTGCGCTGACACTGATGCACCCTGAGCCTGCAGGACAGCTTGAATTTCTTTGGAACTTGTTTGGGGCTGCTTATCCACCATCCGGACTATCCTGCGCTGCAACCTTTCATCAATTTTTCTCTTCCGTCCACGCCCAGGAAGATAAGCTACAGTGCCATGGTTTGCAAACTTCTTGATAATGTTGCGCACTGTGGACCAAGGCAAATGTAGATCTCTGGAGTTGGACTTGTTACCTTGAGATTGTTGATATTTTTCCACAATTTTGGTTCTTAAGTCCTCAGACAGTTCTCTTCTCCTCTTTCTGTTGTCCATGCTTAGTGTGGCACACACAGACACACAAAGCAAAGACTAAGTGAACTTCTCTCCTTTTTATCTGCTTTCAGGTGTGATTTTTATATTGCCCACAGCGGTTACTTGCCCCAGGTGAGTTTAAAGGAGCATCACATGTTTGAAACAATTGTATTTATCCACAATTTTGAAAGGGTGCCAATAATTTTGTTCAGCCCATTTTTGGAGTTTTGTGTGACATTATGTCCAGTTTGCTTTTTTTCCTTCCTTTTTTTTGTTCTGTTCCAATACACACAAAGGGAATAAACACGTGTATAGCAAAACATGTGTTACTGCAATACTTTTCTGTGAGAAATACTTGATTTCTGGAAAAATTTCTGAGGTGCCAACAATTTGGGCCATGACTGTATACACTCACATACATAAACCATATATACCAACATCAATACTAACTGTAGATATTAGTATCCCAATAGCCTTGGATATTATGCTTGTTCAAGAACTTTGCCAAAGTTGCGGAAGTTTCCTCTCAAGGCAAGCTTCACGACTTTGGCAAATTGCGGCACCGCATATGCCCGGTGACTAATCTTCCCACGTGTCACAGCCCTAAAGGCATTAACAGAATCTGCCATTACAACATCACTAGGAAGGGCATTCCATAACCTCACTGCCCTCACCATGAAAAACCACCTACGCTGCTTCAAATGGAAGCTCCGTTCCCCTAATCTAAAGGGGAGGCCTCTGGTGCGCTGATTGTTTTTATGGGGATAAAAGAAAACCTCCTATCTGCCTATATTCCCCTCTAATGTACCTGTACAGGGTAATCATTTCCCCTCGCAAGTGGCTTTTTTTTCCAGAGAAAACAATACATGAGATAGACATGTGACTCCAGAAATAGGCTTTACAATATAGTTGTCCTTTCATTTTCCCCAAAGGAAAAGATCAAGAATTGGAAAATAATTTGATTTTATTTACAGTAGTAACATATTAGATTTTTCCACCCTAGCCATAAAACATTTAAGTCAGTAATCCTGAGGCATTAATAAATATAATGATTCTTTTGGTGACGTGACATTGCCCAGGATGTTTTAATTTTCTTTCTATTGCATGTTTCTCTCTCTCCCTCCCCCCCCAACACACATCATTATTAGGTTATAGCTATAGTTATCTAATGCTATTTCAGACAAAAAACTAACAAGCAAAAACAATAACAGATATTGAATACAGGTATAGGATCCATTATCAGGAATGCTAGGGATCTGGGGTTTTCCAAATAAGGGATCTTTCCGTTATTTGGATAACCATACCTTAAGCCTGCTAAAAATAATTTGCCTTTTCCCAATTTTTCCCGCTATTTTCTTTGTTGTCCTGAATTATTGGAGGCACTATTCCTTTTTCTTGTTACACTGTGTCTAATGACCCACATTTCCTTATAAGTGGTGGTGTGGCAAAAAAGTGCCTTCGTTAAAAGCAGTAGGAGGAGGAGAAATTAACTTTAAGTCTTTGGAATCATGGTATTAAAAAAGGGGTTGCATGGGTTAAAGAGTGAACCTTTGTTTTTATTTTTTGCTGAGGCACGGTCAACAGAGCACACAGTCTACATATGTTGCCACTACGTGGAAGCTTATTAGTTCAGTTGAGGACAGTCATTGGTTCCCAAGGCAAGTGAGTCATTACCCCATCATTTAATTGATAGGATAGCTCCTTTAGTCCACTATACATTCTTTATAAACCTATTAGAACCAATAAATATATCTTAGTTGCCTAACTTTTAAGTCTCCTTTGAGTAGAAGATGTGTATAAACTGGGATGGTTTTGCATATTGTTTTATTACCAACCATTGGTGGTCAAAAAAGGGTTAGATGTAAAGAAGAGAAAAAATGAATTTAAATGATTGGTCATAAGACTGAATGATTTAAAAAACAAATATCAAATTTTAGGAATTGTGTATGATCCCATGTCTCTTTCCTAACATCACCAAACACAACCTAGGAAACTCCTGAATATGACTATTACAACCAAGCATCATATTGGAAAAACTTAACATGTTTTAAACTGACCACTATCTTAAAGGGAGTTTTCTCACAGTTCCATATACAGGTATGGGATCTATTATCCAGAATGCTTGGTACATGGCCTTTCCGGACAGCAAAATTAATGTAATTGTTTGGTCATAAGACTGAATGATTTAAAAGACAAATATCAAATTTTAGGAATTGTGTATGATCCCATGTAGACGGAGGGCCTAATATAGGGCTGTAGTTAGCATGGGACTGTAGCTGGGGGGAGCAGCATTGGCAGGGTTAATTATAACGCACCTGGTAGGTGATGGGGTCCCTGATAAAAAATTAAGCAGCAGCTGGGCAAGGGGTCATGGCAAGTTTAGGGGCTGACAGAATATTGGCTACAAGGAGTCACATGTACAGGGTACGGGGGGTATAAAAGGGCAAGCTCTTGGGCACAGGCTCACCTTCCATCAGGGACGGTCTTATGACGTTCCCACCCACCCAGCCCAAGTTAGTGTTTACTTTGTACTTTGTAAGGATTGTAATGCGGTAGTGGTATAAAAAAAAAAAAATATATATATATATATATATATATATATACATATTATTGTCGCAGCTTGGAGGTGTTTATGTTGGTCTAAAATTAATGGGAGAGTTGAAACAAATTTGATATGCTCCTGGCCTGGCATTAAGGCGGAGTAAAAAGATTTAAAATAAGGCAGCTGGAAGAGTTATTATTCTGGCGTGCTTGGTTCATTTTGTGTTTATTTTGGTGAAAATTAATAAATAAGCTGCGGCCATTATCTTCCACCCAGCTCTGGTCTCCGAGTGGTTCTTTATTATTTTAGATAATCAATATTACATCCAGCGTACAAGTCCCATGTCTCTTTCCTAACATCACCAAACAAAACCTAAGAAACTCCTGAATATGACTATTAAAACTAAGCATCATATTGGAAAAACTTAACATGTTTTAAAACTGACCACTATCTTAAAGGGAGTTTTCTCACAGTTCCATATACAGGTATGGGATCTATTATCCAGAATGCTTGGTACATGGCCTTTCCGGACAGCATTTAAACATTATATAAACCCAATAGGATTGTTTTGTCAAAAATATGTTGTTTCTAGCTTAGTTGCCGTCATTGTGTCCCACTGTGACCTTACTCATCTTTGTCCCTAGTAGGGTAAAGAATTTTTTGCATTATAAATACTACATGTCAGATACTACATGTAACCTAGACATTCAGTATTTCTGCAGAGTGGGAGCATCTAGTGTAAAAAGGCTTCTTTTCAACAATTATAGTCCCTGGGAATATTACAAACCTTACTATTATTATGTCACTTCATTCAAATAGAATGATAATATTCCATCTGTTAGATATAGACGAATACCAAATATATCTACATGCTTGGAGGTTAAACATTACACCCCCCCAAAATATAATTATAATATTATACACATGGTAGCACAGCAGGTAGCATTTTTGCCTTGAAGCACAGGGGTCCATGTTTTTCTGACCAGAACACTATAACTTTATGCCCTTGCTGTGTCTACATAGGTGCCTTTCCACAGCCCAAAATCACTCTGGAAGCTTAATTGGCTCTTGATGAAACTGCTAACAGTGCGTATGTTCTGTGCCTGTGGAAGAGCTTCATTTGGGTACAGACTTGTGTGAATGATGAGCAATCACTGTAAAGTGCTCTATATTATGGCAGTGGTATATAAATAAAGTAAAACAATAATAATTCAGAAGGCTGTTCAGCTAAGGTTATGTTGGCAGGGAGATTTTTTTGTCTACTCTTTTGTTCTATTTTGCATTGATTCCATGACAGCCAAGCTGTAAGAAATGGCTCATGACGCAATCTGCTAGAATGTGAAAACACTGTTTCTAATTAACAACAGTTGTCTCACATCTTAGAGTGGAAAAAAATAAGAAAATATAGTTTTTTTGGCATAATTATCGTGCAATGCTAGTTTGACCAATGCTTGCATCTGAGCACACATTCACATGACTCTGCATGCCAGACTTAGCAATAGGTTTCACCAGAACTAGAGATAATCCAGATATTTCATTCTTTTATTATATTTGTGTATTTACCCGATAACATGGACACAGGTAGGGTAAAAGTTGCAGCCAGTCCTTACTAACAGGGGTCCTGCCCCTGACTACACAGCCTTCACAGTGGAGGTCTTTAGATATATTGTTATTTCTGAGCCTATCCTCTTTATTTTTTGTGCGAATAGGTAATACAGGTATAGGATCCATTATCTGGAAATCCATTATCCAGAAAGTTCTGAATTATGGGAAGTCCATGTCCCATAGAATCAATTATAAGTACTTATTGTACAGCGCTGAGGAATATGTTGGCGCTCTATAAATGAATGTTAATAATAATAATAATAAGCAAAACATTCTAATTTTTAAAAATGCTTTTTCTTTGTCTCTGTACAAATAAAACAATACCTTGTTCTTAATCCAAACTAAGATATAATTAACCCTTACTTGAGACAAACCAATCCTATTGGGCTAATTTATGTTTTAATGATTTCTTCAAAGACGTAAAGTATGGAGATCCAAATTACAGAAAGAACCTTTATCCTGAAAACCCCAGGTCCCGAGCATTTTGGATAACAGTTCATATACCTGTATCTAGAGTGCTTCTGTCCTCCTCCAGCACTACTGGTGAAATCCAAAGAGGCCAAAACCTGGGACAATGGAATGGGTACCCCTGTCCAACAGAGGTTTCTTAGCTTCCCTCAAGGTATAACAATTGGATGGGGGACTCTCTACCCCACCCAACTCTAACAGGCCCAGCCCATAGCTGAATGTTAACCCTTATGGGGATTTTCTGTGAAAATCTCTCCCCTACAACTTTTTTGCTGTGTCAAATGAATTTGCATTATAAATAAAAAAAGAAAATGCAAAAAAGCAATTTAGGATACTTCACTGAAATCTCAAATAAACTGGTAAACCAAGCAAACTAAGGCCTTTGGTAAACGCACCTGTGTTTTTAGGCAATTCCAATTCAACTTGTTGGATTGCAGTCAGGGGGTCAATGTTCCTTCTAATTCCTTCTCAGCAATGTACGGCAAAAAATTCTTTTGTGTGCACATTTTAAACTTGTGTGCGTATTTTTAAATACCGCGTGCTCAGGTCAAAATGAATCCAAAATTTAGTGTTTATACACAAAATTCTTTGTGTGCACCACAATTCATTGTGTGTGCTGGCCCTAAAATGTGTGTCCCCATGCACAGCTTATAGGGAACATTGGTCGTACACATCATGTGGTCATTAAGTTGTTGCTGCACACTACAGATTAAGCTAAATACAAACAGTCACACCCAAGTTGCACGCCAATACATCTAAAGGTGGCCATACACGGGCCGATTGTAGCTGCCAATATCGGTGTCTTGGACCAATTCGGCAGCTTATCGGCCTGTGTAGGGGCAGGAACGGCAGGCATGCCTGACTGATATCTGGCCTGAAATTGGCCAGATATTGATTGGGCAGGTTAAAAGATTTAAGCTGGCCATACACGGGCAGATCCGCTCGCTTGGCAATGTCGCCAAGCAAGCGGATCTTCATCCCCACCTACGGGTGGCAATATCGGGGAGGCATGCAGGCGAATTCGATCGTTTGGCCCTGGGGCCAAACAATCGAATTCTGCACGCGGCAATGGGGCAGTTGGTTCGGGGACCGCATCAACAAGCCAATGCGGTCCCCGATCCGACTGGATTTTCTAATCTGGCTGATCGATATCTGGCCAATTTCAGGCCAGATATCGGTCAGCCAGGCCCCTCGGTTCTGCCCCTACACGGGCCGATAAGCTGCCGAATCGGTCCAAGGGAGCGATATCGGCAGCTATAATCGGCCCGTGTATGTGGACCTTTAGTCGGATCGGGGACCACATCGGCTCATTAATGCAGTCCCCAAACTGACTGCGCCCATTGCCACAGTTATAATTCGATCGTTTGGCCCCAGGGACAAACGATCGAATTAGCCTACATTTGCTCAATATCGCCCACCCATAGGTGGGGATATCGGGAGAAGATCCGCTCGCTTGGCGACCTTGCCAAGCGAGCGGATCTTAAAGTGTATGGCCACCTTTACTCAACTTCCATTTGATTAGTTGGGTGAAAGAACACAGATGCCATAGACTTCTCCGGTTTGCCAGCTTTGGTGGGTTTTAAACTTTGCAGGCCAAGGGGAAGAGCATTTCTGGAATGGCCTCCCAGCAGAGATAGTAATAGCATTAAGGATATTATAATTAGCAAGACCCAAGCAGTCCAACATGTAATGTGCTCTATGGCACATTAAGAGCCAAATATCTAAGAATCCTGCTAATGCTAGAATTGTATACATGTTTGCCACCAGCTAATCATCAATAATTGCATAAATAAATGCAGCTGCAATATTTTACAAAGCTTTTGAACAGAAAATTGATTTGATTAAAGAAACGTCCTCCTGAGGTGATCATTGGGTTACCCCAATATGGAATTATAAAACCTACACAGTGTCTAAATCAATGCATTTTAACTTTGCTCAGAACAGACCAGGTGAGAGCTACCAGTGTTAAAGTTGATTGTATAACTAGCATTTATTTTATTTCTACCAAAGTGTATAACCATGCATTTATCAAAATTGAACCTTATTTGCCAATATACTGGTCACATCTCCAGGTTAAAAGCATAAACATCCAGCATACTGTATAACTTATAGTTACACACAATTTATTATCATCATCAAAAACAGAAACAGCATTTAGAATCCCAGCCTTATTAATAAACAAATGAAAAATCACAGGACAGACCCTGGTGATAATCCATTCACAACACTGGCCCAATTTAGCCCATTCTCTATCCAAGTATAAATATTATGTTCCAGGTCAATATTACTTACCTTAACCATGTTTACAGGGTAACCCTTTTGAAATAAAAAAATAACAAAAGTGGAATAAAGGTGATACCTTTATTGGCTAACTAAGGTAACCATAGCAAGCTTTCAGAACATTTTAGTTCCTTTTTCAAGCTGATTAAAGATATCACCTTTATACCACTTTTGTTATTTTTTATTTCAAAAGGGTTACCCTGTAAACATTTTGGACTGGCTGACACGGTACATCACCTTTTCCTGCCTCTTACCTTAACCACTAACCTTCTGTGTGGTATTGTATGAAAATATATGTAGATCACAAGCATGGCAACCCTATATGGAGTTTAACAAGAGTTTAAAAAATACAGTTTAGGGAGCTTTTAATTAGAATTGGTCAGAATAAAGAAATGTGAAAATAGATAGCTTCAAAGGAAAATCTGAAAAAGTATTATCCATCAATACAGGTATGGGACCTATTATCCAGAATGCTCGGGACCTGGAGCTTTCTGGATAAGGGATCTTTCCATAATTTGGATCTCTGTGGCTTAAGTCTATTAAAAAATCATTTTAACATTAATTAAACTCAATAGAATTGTTTTGCCTTTAATAAGGATTAATTATATGTTAGTGTGGATCAAGTACAAGGTAATGTTTTATTATTAGAGAGAAAAAGGAAATCATTTTAAAAAAATTAGAATTATTTGCTTATAATTGAGTCTATGGGAGATGGCCTTTCCATAATTCGGAGCTTTCTGGATAATGGGTTTCCGGATAACTGATCCTATACCTGTACCATGCATGCCTTAAATTCTAGTAGCTGTTTAACCCTGTAAATATATATATTGTAAAATATTTTAGGCAATTTATAAACAGTATTTTATATAGCTATATTCTTTAATCTGGTACTTTAGGAAAGTAGCAGGTATGAACTCTTTTTTCTTTAAGTTTACTGTCTAAATTTCCCATTTTCTGCAGACTGAGGGCAACTGTCACAAACTGGTAACCTACATTTTCGAGCTGAGCCAATTATAAGAAGCTAATAATTAGTCTTTTGACTAACTGAAGCAAATAAAACTAATGAACAATGAAAAATGAAGTTTATAATTAGCTCTTTCTTGAACACAGCTGAAGGAGAGAAAGTCAGCTTTGAGAGTACAACAAAAGATTGGAAGTTAGTTCCATCTATCTGAATTTTCTACTTTTAGCGTTCATACAGAAACAGTATAAAGGCACTGAACCATTTTACATGTTATTAGTTATTAAAATATCTAATATCATTCTACTCACAATGCAAAGCACTGAAGCATTGTAAAATGAACTTCACAGAACGCAATTGCATAAAAAATGCATGCAATATGCGGGAAACTTTTAGTCAATATTAGTCAAAGCAATGCAGATTAGTTGGGACTCATAAAGCAATGATATTCAGAGGCCTTGGCATGGATATAAGATCAAGTCTTTCTCTATTCATATACTAAACTTTCCAAAACTTGACTTCTCCAAGTTGTATTCTTGGTCCCCTGGAATAATCTTTTAAAACAATAAATTGACCTCACTTTGGTTAGCCCATAAGTGGGATTCGGGGTTTAAAGAAGGTGGCATTGTTAAACAATGAGAAAAACTTAAAGGACAAGGAAAGTCAAAATCTATTAAGCATGCTATTAAATAGTACTACTATTGCTGAGTAAAAACGCTATATTTATGGCTTGCCTAATGAAAGATTTACAGAGATACACATGCTAGAAACTACATACTTGTTGCAGTGAACGGCGCCGCCATCTTGTCCAGCATGTCTGTATGGGCTATTGCTGAAAAGCACAACCCCCCCCTCTGATCCCCGCACCTGTCAGCTCACAAACCCATATCCCCCACCCCCTACTGTCATCCCCGCATTTTCCGGCTCAGAAACCACCACTAGTGCTGCCAACCCCCCCCCACCCCCCACCCCTTTTATCCCAGCACCGGCCGGCTCAACCACCGCTACTGCAGCCGCCCCCAACCCCCCCCCCCCCGCTTTTATCCCAGCACCGGCCGGCAGGGTACAAGACCCGGTATCACATACTGTACGTTAGTGAGAGGGCAGCCTCAGCAGACAGCACAGACTCACACTCACACTGGCACTGAATTGGGCTCCCCGCACCTGCCACCTCGCTTCTTGCTTCTCCTCCTGCCAGCTGTCCTGGTCTGCGTCGCCATAGCAACCAGCCGCTCCAGATGTGTGCGCATGCGCCACCTACAGTCCCAAGTTGCCAAGTCTGGGGAGGAGTGTTGCATTATGGGAATCTTCTCTACCGAGCTCAGCATTTTTTTTCCTGTTTGCTTTCTGATCTTCTGAACAGGTGAAATATGGGGAGACTTAAGGGCACTATTGAAAGAACTGAAGGTATGCCTGCAGCTTGAGATTAACTCTTTATTAGCCTTTCCTTCTTCTTTAAGGAACAAAAATAATGAAACAAAGACAAGAGGTCCTCTGCACTCACCTATTTTTGGGTAAAATACCAAAAAAGGTTCCCAAATAAACTATTTTTGTCAACGGTTAGTTTTTTCAGTTTTTTCTTTTTTATGTGATCTACAGCACACACCAATGTTTGACAAATTCAAAGAATGGTAAAAGGTGCAAAAGTCCTCAGGTTCTTGTTCTCCCATTTCCTCATTTTATCCTTCATCTATTTTTTCCACCCTAATCCATTACTCGACTCCCACTAACCACTGACTCCACAAACAGACACTTTAAACCCATGTATGATCATGTTACAATGGACACAAACATTGCACCTATTGACGAAATGAAGGTACTTGCTTCCAAATTCTCTTCTTGCATTTCCATATAGTTGTGCTAACCGACATTACGTTTACTCAGCCTGTTCTTTTGAATCAAACACAAACGTGTCTGCTGAACCTAGAGAGCCCTGAAAACACCTCCACCCTGAATGTAGTGGTAATTCCAGGAATCTCACAGAGGGTTGTGCCAATAGGGGCAACAGACATACATTGAAAGACTCAGAAGTTATGGGGTTACCTGCAAATCAAGCCAAGGAATATCATCAATAAATACATCCTGAAAACAGACTGAATTGGTAGTTTCAGCACAGATATGGCAAAATCTAAGTTTAAAAATGTGTTAACGAGATTATTAATTTTTTATTAATTGATATTATATGTAAGTATAGTATTGGCATATTGCAGGGTTATTAATACCATGATAGAAGTCTTTAGATCCCGTCATGCCCTGCTGGTGGGCAGGGAGAGGAGTTATGAATTCATGGTGCCCGTGCCCCCTCTACATCAAATATAATCCCCTCTCTTTAGTACAGATGTCCCATACTTAAAGCTTTTGCACCATTCATCTTTTGCATTTCAGATGCAATGACAATATAAGAGAATAATATGCTGTACCTGTGATACTGAGAACATATCTTACATGGTTGGCAGGCATGGATTTAAATGAAAGATGTAACATCCTCTAACACTGGAGCGGAATTATTAAATACAATGATAAGACAGATGCAATGACCTCACAGAGTTTAAATTTACAGGGTCAATCTGCTGCCCACTGAAACTTAATAGCATTGTCACATCAGGACTTGCTCAAGTGCTTTCTCAACATAGAAAGTAATTATGTTATCTAAAGCACTGCAAGCACTGTAGCCTTTGATACTTCAGAATACACAGAGGCTTAAAGAAAAGGAAAAAAAACTCCTGCGTACAAAGTGAGAAAGCCTGAATAATGGGAGGAGAGGAAAAATATTGTCTCCCCTAATTATGTTTATTGCTGAATTTTACCTGAACATGAGTATTTAACAATGTCCGCCAGGCATAGATACAGTCCACATGATGCAAAAGCTCACAAAGCAGAGATAAATGGTTAGAGGGATCCCAAATTCCCAGATAAAATGAGAAACAGATGAATGCATTTTAGAATAGAAGCAATTGTCCCCTGTGACATGCTTATTTCTTTCCTTCTTATCGCAGTGTATTTTTTTTTTTTTTTGTACTTCTGTCAGTTTCATTTTGCAGGCAATAAAAAGAAAATCAATGTCCTAATAATGAAATGCTGCTTTGCATTACACTGATGTATGTACGCCACTATCCTGCTGTTAAATAAACCTGATTACTGGTGTTTGAGCAACAAATCAGTGCTAATCAGAGATCTAGAGTTCACTTGATTGCATGGGGAGGCAAACAGCTATGAAGTGGAGAGTTGCTCCACCAAGCAACTCTGGATAGATAGTGCATGCCAAATCTAAAAAATAGATGGTGTGCTAATGGAATGTTTCTATGACAACTTACCAGCCAAAGGTCAGTGCCATTAAGAATGGTTCCTAAATCTGTCACACATTAACTGGTCCTAAGGCCAAT
This sequence comes from Xenopus tropicalis, assembly GCF_000004195.4. Classification (NCBI taxonomy): domain Eukaryota; kingdom Metazoa; phylum Chordata; class Amphibia; order Anura; family Pipidae; genus Xenopus; species Xenopus tropicalis. The sequence goes on from NC_030677.2 coordinate 160,001,823, forward strand.
AGGAAACGTATAATTCACTTACAGGGTGTTTATTATTGCTGGGCTCGCTCTATTGTACCATTAATAATGAGATCACTTCTTTAGTTATACCAAGCATGCATTTGCAAACCGATTCCAAGGGCTGCCTTTAGCGCTGACACCTTTTTTGGAAAAAAAAAATAACAGACTTACTAGGTCTGTTATTCCTATTAATAACATTAGCACAAGTGCTTTGGAACCAGGGGCCACAAGGGCCATAATACCCAAAATATTTTTAGTGCTGGTTTAAACTGCACAAAACGTACGCTCAGGACCTTCATTGCCACCAAGCATATCTTTTATTGGCTGGGTTTGGAAAATGGCAGCCATGACCCCTGTCAGAAATATCTCCTGCCTCCAAAACTGTCCCCCAAAGATTCCTATCTTAATGGGGTTTTTTTATATGCCTCCTACCAAGGGTGACGTTACTGGACATGAGCTGTATTGTTTTGCACTCGTGTTCTGGTCTCTTTTTTTTTTGTGTGCAGGCATTGGGGTTTTATACTTACAGTGTGTTCACAGCTCAAACTGTGATAGGTATTTTAGGTTCACTAAAATAAAACAAACTGTATTCTTTATATTGCATTGCCATATTAGAGATTGTCTGTGCTTGTAGTTTAAGCTCCAAACTATATGCACGCACAGTAGATTTGGTTTTATCAGTAGCCACTGTACCACCTGTATTCTTTTGGACTGGAAGAGGAAACCAGTGTAAAGTAGATAACATACAAAGTCCATGTACGTAGTGCCCTTATCAGAATCGAATACAGAACCCCAGCACTGCAAGGCAGAAATTTGAAGACAGGCACTAGACTCTTTGATCAGCCACATTCAAGTCCCCATCGTGTAGTCACTGTTCCTGCCATGATTTGGAGAGGTTAGATTGTGCCATGGTTTAAAAATGCATTTGAATATATCAGAGTTGGACCAGATACCAGAAGCCCTCCTTAGTGTGCAAGGAGGGATCTGAATTTAAAGCATAACCCATCTCAGTATCTGACTCCAAAGGCTTCCAGACAGTTATGCCTTTCTGATTAATTATAGGTTCCCTACTGCTGCACAGCGAAACTAGAGTTTATACTAAACAGACATGAGTAGACAGTATTGCTTCCAACCAACATTTTCTACACCTATTCAGAGTGTGGATCCATTTCATTACATAATGCTCGCCAGTCCTATCTTATGCCCATTCCTGTGTGAAATTAAAACAACCCCTCCGTACCAGCCAGACAGAGACACACGCATGTTGCTATCAGACTCTATTTTATTCTGCCTCACCAGCACTTGTAATCCAATTCACACTAGAGCAGTTGAATTATGCCCTCCACTAACACATTTACCGAAGACTGAGAATAGAAATGTGACACATTGATCTCTCCTACTGATATCTGCCGACAATTTTCTGCTTTATAATAGCCAGCTCTGCCCCAAACTGAGTAAAAAGTTCAACTAAGAATTTCCTGCCTTTCTTCTTCTTAGAGAGTGGGTATTTGAGCATGTAAACTGTATGACCTAGACATCAGTGGCGGTACTATTGGGGGGTTGTGACTGCACCATGGCCTACCCCTTCCCATAGTGCCTGCCCGAGATACTGCAAGCAGGGCTTATTGTAAACCACAATAAGGGGACTGAGGATGAGGTTACAGTTGCGTGGGGGGGGGGGGGCAGATATCGGTCAGGTAGGGCCATCTGGGGTCTCTATACACAGGCAGATTTGCAGCCAAAATGATCTAAAGGACTTTAATCTATGGCCACCTTAAGGCTGATCTGAATTTGGAGACAGAGGACTTAAAGGAACTCTGTTACTATGAGGTAGAAGGGTTTTCTGAGCTTAAATATTCACCTAATTCACGTCTGCCTGTCTGTGTCCCTAACCTTGCTTAAGGTCCATTTGACTAAAACCATATGCTTATGTGAGAGGATTTTATGCATTGTAGAATTATTATAGCATTGTATTCCTAAGTAAATAAGGCTAGAATCCTACTAATTAATTTGGCCACTGTGGATAGTGTGTAGATAAGATTTTATGAACAATATTAAACACAAAAATGTAGGTAAATATTACTCCCTGTAGAATAACCTATGCCCATGTCTTACCGACCAGTTATAAAAATGTAAGGTAAATGTAAGCACTTTGTACAAATGTTTTAAGTACTCAACTCACTTGCTCTCAGCTACTTGCTTATATGTTCTTACCCTAAAGGTAGCAAAACATGTCTGTATATTTAGGTTAAAACACAAGTGTATGTAATAATTATTATTACTGTTATTAATACATATTTATAAAATGCCAATATACTCCAAAGCATTGTATAGGTATGGGACCCATTGAAATAAACCCAATAGGAGTGTTTTGCTCCTATTAGGATTAATCCTAAGGATTAATTGTATCTTAGTTGGGATCAAGTACAAGGTTCTGTTTTATTATTACAGAGAAACAGGGAATAATTTTAAAAAATGTGAATTCTTTGATAAAAATGAAGTCTATGGGAGATGGCCTTTCCGTACTTTGGAACTTTCTGGATAATGGGTTTCCGGATAATGGATCCGATATCTGTACAATAAATATGAGCCATATTTACAGAGATGTCAAATACATTGGTACTTGGCCATTAAAAGTTAATCATAGCTGCATACTTTGTATACTCCAAGATGCAGCTTCCTGTGGAAGAAAAGGACAAGGTAAATATGCCCATTATATTAGAAAAGTACCAAGCCATGGATTAGTTAAGAGGAGGAAGAGTTAGAGGCTGCAGTCTCACATACAGTGATGCCTGCATTCATAGTGAGCTGAATCCATTGGAGGCAAATGGAAGAATAGGCTTCCCGTTTACTTAAATAAACACCAGCCCCCTTAAACATTATGTGAAAAATGTCAATGGCAATTTTCCACATTATCTATCGGTCTGTGTGTGTATTTTGCAATGTGATTACATGTAAAATTCCTCATTAAAAAATAAGTTTCAAACTGTTGTGTGAAAGAGGGAGCATTCCTAAGTGACACTGCCTATATGAATAGGTTGTGATTAGATGGAGGTGTCCGGAATGGCCTTTGTGTGCCACACTGTATAGTCTAACATAAGAAATATGAAAGGTTCCTCTTACAGAAGAAAAAAAAGCGCGGAGATTAAGCCTGGCAGAGATCAGTGAGGACACAGCATGCCACTTCCTCTTCCTCCAATAATCATTTAATAAGCAGCTTAAACCAAAAGAAAGACAGATTCGAGCCCAGTCCTGTCGGAAACACCATCCAGAATAATAAGGCATTGTGTAAAGAATTGTCTATACATTTCAGTCTTCCTCGTTCAAGTCTGCAGGTCTGCATCAGGAAGGCCCATTTCAGGCACGCATCTCTAAGATAAAGAATCATGCTGCGCCTCCTCCGAACTACAAGTTTTATGTGTGAAATCCACTAGTGCAGTGCTGTCCAACTGGCGGCCCGCGGGCCGCCCCTCTGTGTGGCCCCCCACTTGTCTGGCTGCTTTGATGGCTTACTCTTGTGTAAGATCTTAATGGTATCAGTACTGTGATTAACTGCCCCCCCTGCATGGTTCTCACCTGAGATTCAGGATGTAATCAGGCTGTATTGTTTAAATATGTAATCCCTTGTGTTGTTCACACCTTTTAATCTCTGCATTGTTCACCCCCTGTAGTGTTCACACCTCAGGCTCAGGCTGTAATCACCCCCATTGTTCCCCTGTTCACACCTCAGGAAGAGTAGAAACCCACAAATAATCCCTGCACACTACAAAAAGAACATATACTGAGGTGGTACTTCGATTAAAAAGTTTTTTAATATATAGTTATTGTGCAGACTGTAGCAGTCTGTGTGTGCCATACACACAAGCATCATAGGGCAAGCAGAATATGGCACACACAGGCAGGGTAGGGAAGGCAGAGTATGGCACACACAGGCAGAGTATGGCACACATAGGCAGAGTATGGCACACACAGGCAGAGTATGGCACACACAGGCAGAGTATGGCACACACAGGCAGAGTATGGCACAAACCAGCCAAGAATGGCAAACACAGTGAAAGTATGGCACATGCAGGCAGGGAAGGCAGAGTATGGCACACACAGGCAGAGTATGGCACACACAGGCAGAGTATGGCACACACAGGCAGAGTATGGCACACACAGGCAGAGTATGGCACACACAGGCAGAGTATGGCACACACAGGCAGAGTATGGCACACACAGGCCGAGTATGGCACAAACAGTGAAAGCATGGCACACAGGCAGGGTAGGGAAGGCAGAGTATGGCACACACAGGCAGGGTAGGGAAGGCAGAGTATGGCACACACAGGCAGGGTAGGGCAGGCAGAGTATGGCACACACAGACAGGGTAGGGCAGGCAGAGTATGGCACACACAGACAGGGTAGGGCAGGCAGAGTATGGCACACACAGGCAGGGTAGTGAAGGCAGAGTATGGCACACACAGGCAGGGTAGGGCAGGCAGAGTATGGCACACACAGGCAGGGTAGGGCAGGCAGAGTATGGCAGGTTTTTGCTGTACTACAACCATTAATATGGGTATGGTCATGTGATAACATGGGTGTGGTTTCAAGTGGGTGCGGTTTCAAAAAGGGGAGTGGTCAAAACTGGCTTCCATTATCGGCCCTTCACCACGTAGGTCGGAAAAATTCCGGCCCTCGGTACAACAGAAGTTGGACAGCACTGCACTAGTGCAATAGAAGTACCAACATTTTAGGCACTTTGTGATGTTTAGGCATGGCACCTTGGCTGGCCTGTGCCACTGAGCCTTGAATAGCAGCTCATAGAACAATAGCACAATTATTATTATTAACATTTATTTATAAAGCGCCAACATATTCCGCAGCGCTGTACAATGGGATGGGTTTCATACATTGGACATACAGAGTAACATATAAAGCAATCAATAACCGATACAAGAGGTGAAGAGAGCCCTGCACAAAAGAGCTTACAATCTACAAGGAGAAAGGGTTGAGACACAAGGTGTGGGAATGGGCATGACAGAGTTCTGAGAGGTGTGGCACAGGGTATTGCTTTTAGCAGCACACTGAGGGTATGTTAAACTAGATTAGGGTAAGCTTCTCTAAATAAATGTGTTTTTAGAGATCTCTTGAAGGCAGAGAGATTGGGAGAAAGTCTGACAGTTTGTGGGAGCGAATTCCAGAGAAGGGGGGCAGCCCTTGTGAATGCGAGTGTGTGAGGAGGGAATGAGAGAGGAGTTGAGGAGCAGGTCAGTAGAGGAGGGTAACAAGCGGGTTGGATGGTACCTACAGATAAGTTCAGAGATGTAGGGTGGGGCAGAGTTATGAACTGCTTTGAATGTGAGAGTCATTAGTTATAAGAACATCAAAAAATTACTTGACTTCTCTAGGATCTGGGTCCCAGAGTACAAAATTTCAAAATTCTCCATTCAGTGAACCAAGGGATCCCTTTATTTAAAATAAAATCGTAAAAACACAAAATATTTATATAAATGTAAAGCAACCGTTGCTTAAAATCCAAAAATATATGCATTTACTGTGATTTTTACAAGCACACAACACCAGCAACACAGGATTCTTATTCATGAAAGACACACATTTTTCTCTTTTACTACTTGCTGAGGGGAGCCCTGCTTGTAAAAAGGGCCAATAAACAAATATATGCATTTGTTCATTTTGTTGCAACAGACACCCACATTTATATTGATTTTATCCACACAACAGCCTCTATATTTTACAATATAATTAACAGGAACATAGATTTTGCAACATACACAGAAAATAAATTATTTTGGGTGTCATTTAAGGATAGAACATTGTCCGTTTAATCAATACAAGGCAACATGATGCGTAAAAACAGATTCATTAAAATAAAATAGAAGACACATTAAAAAATTGCATTGATCTCATAGTTATGCTAATATTGTGCCCTGACCTCAGTAAGTGACATTTTGGCAGCATTAATGGAAAACTATAACTGAAATAGGAACCGTTCATATATAATTCTACCTACATATACCCTTTTTAAAACTGCACCCTAATGTCCAGACAGTTTGCGGTCACGATGCTAAATGTAAAACAAAAACCAAACGGGAGACCTGGACACAACGGCAAATTGCACTAAACTGCAGTCTAACACTGCCATGCTCAGGTCTTCCTTTTTATTTTTGTTTTACTGGGTTCAGCATCAGGCTGAGATGGAGCAAAAGGGGAGCATATAGAGCAGCCTCATCTGCAAGGTTATGGTTGGTTTTGCAACAGTTATGATACTAACATTACAACCTCATTGGTCGTTTTTTGTCTTAATGCTATTATAAGTCGGTTTGGCCTTTAAAAAGCAGCCATGGTTTATTAAAGGGAGTATATACTTAGCATATAACAATGTAAAATTGTGCTCTTTGGCTTTTACAACAGTGGAGGAAGGCCCCTTGTGGTTCTGTCCAGGTATCGGGCAGACATAATGGCAAAAGTTGTCTTCTGACACTTTTCTGCTCAATTCTATAACTCATGAAAAAACAAAAATTGAGCATGGAAGCATCAGGACACACTTATTGCATCAGTAAGCTTTCACCTTCTGTCAGGCCCCTGCCTATGCTTTATCATGAAATTGTAAAAGGAAAAGGGAAAACTTAGCCTAGAAATTTGTAAAAGAGCACTCTGAGCAAATTTGCATTTAGTTGTAATGGTGAGTATATGTCCCCTTTAACATTTTTGGAAACTTTTTTTTTTTTTTTTTTTTTTAATACCCCCTAGTGTCCTTTTAATTTTAAAAGTCTGGAACCCTACCCAATCTGGGAATACTAGTCAGGGGGCCTAAAAATAAGCTCCTATAGTGCTTCTGTGTCTTGTGGGAGAGTAGATTTCTACAAGACTGCATAGTAAACTTTCATTTTTTCAATTTTTTTCCAGGGACAGAACAAATCCTTGGGTCTCTTGGTGCTGCCATACCACCTCCCCTGATACCTTAGCTCCACTCTCTGCTCCATGCCACTAGTCCCCCAGACAACCTCCCAGATTGCCCTCATGGTAACCTGCAACTGATATTACCAGACTATTTCTGAATTTCTAGTTTGTAATGTAGATGTGATTACAAAGATTACAAAACTAAAGGACACATATCAAAGGTTGAGACGTCACCCTTACCTTGAATTTAACTAAAAATTCCCCCCAAAATGTTCTTGGTAATTCAGTTGCCTCATTTTTATAAAAGTAAAGATGCACGAATCCAGGATTCGGTTCAGGATTCAGAAAAGGTTCTACCTTTTTCAGCACAATTTGATCAACTTCATGTTCCTGACAAAAGTGAATCCTGAAATCACTTGACTTTTTGTCATATAAACATGGAAGTTGAAATAGTTTCAACTAGGGATGCACCAAATCCCATATTTGGTTTGGGATTCGGGTTGAATCCGGGCTTTTTTTGAAAATTCATGCAATAAATAATAAAGAATGACATAAACAGGAATCGTTAACTTTTAGTAACACTGTCTCCACGAAAACCTTTTTCTTACAGTATTTAGGTAGAGAGATATTCTGTGCCATATGACAATATTTACATTTATCAATAGACACATGATTTTTGGATAAATTAATAACAATACAGAAATTGAGGAATCTCCAAATTGTGAATTACAATCCCTTGCCTCTTCTAAGACATAAACTGTTGGGGAATGATGGGAGATGTAGTTTCACAGCTGCAGTGCAGCAGTTTGGAGATTTATTTCTGAAAGACCACATGTAAACTATGGGGAAAAATGTTATGACACAGAAAAAACAATAGCAAATAACAAAAATCAGCAAATTCCACTGGCCCCATATATCAGACTATGTTGATAGTGTCTCTAAATGATTTGTGCAGCTGCCTTTCACTATGCCTTTCATATGTGCAGGAAGTAAAGAATATATGTTTTCAGTTTATGATATAATGAATGAGAAAGAGCTGCCCAGTCATTTTCCAACTACTCCAATAGTATTTTCCAACTACTCCTATACTGAGACAGCTCAATAAATATCCCTCAAGCTAATACAACTTTAGAGCAATCAGTATGGCTGCTCCCATAAACATAAATATGTACTACTGTATAAATACACACACCATATTTATGTTTTACAGAAAAATAAACTGAATGTAAACTGTACTTGCAAACAGGGCATATCTTCCCTTTGATAAAGTGTAAACTTGCGGTTTACTCCTATTTTGTGAATTCCCCTATATCGTAGTGCATAAATATTAACGTTTTAGAAATGCTGAGACAAATTTCATGTTCACATTGCACTGTTATTGATAAATACATATTTCTTAAGTAAACCAGCAGTATCCCAAAGGTTGTGGTTTCTATTATTACTTCTTCACTTCCTCGTGCAATATTCTGGAGCGTCACACAGGCATGGATAAAAATGTAGCTCTCGGGTTCAACAAAATAAGCACATAGGTCTGGTTTAAAAGAACCCAGTAACATTTACTATACATATACTGGTATATACTGTGCATATGTACATATAGGGATGAAGAATTTACATGTAAAGTGCTTAGAAATTCTGCAGCTCAGGAATATTACGGTATAGATCCAAAGACTGTGGATTAGAGAATGCCCCCCGATGTGGAACTTCTTTTCCTGCAATGACCTGTTTAACAGCAACCTCAACTTTCTTCCCGCTGATGGTGTACTAAAAAGCAAAGGAAATGTAAGAAGTTTAGACAAGGCATGCCACATTCAATATCAATAACTAGTAAAGCCCTGCCGTGGCTCGATTTCACATCTGATAGCCCCAGCTTGTGGGGGTCTAGATTTTGTAATACCATGCACTAAAGAGAATCATTTGTATATCTGAAATATTCATCTGTGATTGGGTATAATTTCCTAGCACAGAATCATATTTATAGCGATTTATTTAGTCCTGTGGGAACATCAGAAAACCCTAATGTACTGGCAAGGAATATTTCAAATATATTGAAGACACCAAACACACTCACACAACTCCTTTTAAAATTCAATATAAAAGTAAAGTTACATATTAAAGACACAAACAAAATTAGTTGTCAGGAGAGAAATGGAGAAGACGGAATGAAGATCAGTGTATAAATGTGGGCCGGGTGGGAGTAATCGCCTGGGACTTGCTAAGCCAATAAAGTGAAATAGGAAGTTATGAAAGAGGCAGAAATAAAGACATTTGCCATCCTACAGGCACATTAAAGCTGCCTTTCCAATGCATATCAGCCTGTGCACTTGTCTGCCAGTCTCTTACCTCTTTACATTAAATCTAGCGAGACAGCATTATGCGAAATCCTGTTTTCAGCTGCTTATGACTTATGGGGAAAAAAAGGCTCATCATTATGACACTTGGCAGCTCCATAATCTTTCAAGGTCGTGATTTTTATTTTTGCCAAACTTTTAGAACATTTTGCTGCAGTACTTTGTGATTGGCTTTTGAAGGATTTAACACTTTCAAAGTCAATGATTATCTGCTGTTTAAGAGGGTAGTGCGGAACATTAGCGGATGTATAAAATATATATATTTTTACTGTAACTTATGTCTTTCAAGTGTTTACCTTAATGGATTGTGGCCAGTCTGGCTACCACCATTATTACAGTGACTATTACATTGAGTACCATCATCAGCTACAATACTAATAATGCACATCTACTGGCTCTAACACAGGGATCTTCAGCCTTTGGTCTTTCAGCTACTGTAGACTACAAGTCCTGACACAGTACTACCTGGAAAGCCTTGAACAAGAACAGCTAGATGAGTAATTAATGGAAATGGCTAATTAACACAAACTCATAGCTGTCACTGGTATATAGTTAAGCACACAGCCATGCAATCGACAACAAGCATTGATAGTAGAATGGGTGGTACTGAAGAGATTTGTGAATTGATACCATTATAATGGGATGCCACTCAGCCAACAAGGCAGTAATCAAACATCTGCTCCGGTGTATGTAAAGTGACACAGACAGAGTCTCATGAATATATCTGATTGAAAAGACAATTATGTCGCCCCTTGATACGAAACAAACAAAAAACCTCTGCCTCGGTCACTCAGTACTGATTGGCGCACAAGTCATACTCTTCTAGTGCTTTAAGATGAAAGAAATCAGTGTTCTAATTTTCAATACTTACTGGAATGTCTTTTGTTTCTAAAATCAAGGCTGGAACATGCCTGGCAGAAAGGGCAACGCGGATGGCATCCTTTATCCTCTTCAGCAGCTCTTTGCTGAACTCAAACTTGTCGGCCATTTTCAAAAATAGAATGACTCTCTCATCCCCGTCTTTGTTGTACTGTGGAACGCACAGGCTGTCTGATACTTCCACAAATGCTTCAACTGCAAAAGGGACAAGTATGTTAAAGTATGCACCAAAGATATGCTGTGGTCTATAAACCGCTTACTGCTAGATCACGGGTAAGAACAGTTTTCTAAAATGATGCCAAGATATCTAACCACCAGCTTCGTGATATTGCTTTGCTACATTTGCCAAAGTCTCCATACAGACATCTGGTTGTTGAAGGATTACAAGAGCTGTAGTTACACCCTAGCTGGTGGCTTCTGACCTTTTTCTTGTTTTGAGCCCTACCCTGTCTTGGGCTTCCTCTGGCAGCTCTGTTCTGCATATGAGACATGTGCAGGCAGCCCTAGATTTATAGTTTGGGCACCCCTAGGCATCTTATGTCATGCCCCTCCCCACGGCTTCCCCACTGTGCTTTGTTGCTCGCGCTCCTCATCATCCGATCCTTGAGCACAGAGGAACTGGTGTGCAAAAGAATTAAACAAATCTCCTGCTCGCCCATTTCCCCAGTGCTCTAGGAAAAAACAAATGCAGTTAGGCTGCCAACCGCTACTAAAATCTCGCCACCCTAAGCCCGAGCCTTTGTGGCCTTCCCACAAATCTGGACTTGTATGTAGGCAGTTACTCTGTCAGTAGTAACTGTGTGCCACATCAGCATTTTTCCAAGCCCCAATAATTGGCAGCTGATCTGATGGAGTAGAAGGCTAATTTTACATGCTGCATTTTAAAAAATTATGTCAGATAGATTAATAAATCCAATAATGCATTTACACTGAAATGAAATGCATTGGCCAAGTGGCAAACACATGCATTTATGTGGGTGTTAAAAATGCCAAGTGCCATGTGGCATTAACCTGAAAGAGCATTGGTGGGTTTGAGCAGAAGCCTAATCTGTATCTATTGAGCAGACATAATAATGGTTTTGTTAGTGTATCCAGTCAGAAGCCGAGAGCTGAAAATGTGTTTAATTAGCAAGTCCCAGAAGTGAACTTGTGCAGTACAAACCCAGACTAAGCATTAGTCATTTCTCCCACTTAAAATTCTGCCAGGATTTAACTTAGAACCTCATTTATTAAGTTTATGAAATTAACCCGTGTATTTCCATTGCACATTTCTGCTGAAAGTGCTGGCTCATTCAGATTTAACAACAGATATGACAAATCTGAACCACCTTTTACCTATATTGTAGATTTCTGAGCTTCCAAAACGCACCCCATTTGGATTCAGCGTTCCATCGCTGCAAATATAATAAATAAATACATATTAGCAAGTGATACTAAACAACACCAGTCTCATTGTGTGTGAGTATGTATAACCATTAAGCCCATGGAGACTATGGGGCTCATTTACTAATCCTTAGTAACTGATAGCAACCAACCATTCAGATATTGGTTTTCAGTATTCTACCTTCAGTATACTGACTAAGCCCAGCTTTGCCTCAGTAGTCCCAGGTGCCCCGTTGCAGCCAAGTTGATGCTGCCCTGAGGTGCACCAATAGAACAGGAAGCGCAATAGCATGTTGCACTAGAAGAGCCGAGTTACCAGAAGTGGCTTTTTTTGCTGCCCCCGGTAACATACTATGCGCTGCTGACTGGGGCGAGTTTCTCAACTCATGAGAGAAGCACCCCTGATTAAACCTAATTGTTGATTGCTTGCAAAAGGGTGTGAGGGTTGTTTACACTGGTTGCCATGGTTACTGTGGCCGTTTTTTGCCGCCATTTTGCGTGGTGGGGGTATTTACTGTGGGTGTGGGGATATGGTCTGTTGGTTTGTCCCTGAGGAAGAGCACTGGTCGTGCTCAAAACGTTGGAACTTTTTCAATAAAAACATTTTTTCTGCATCAAGCCCCTGTGTGTGCGGCACTCTTTCTATTGTATAAATATATATATATACTTATTTTTCAATGTTAATTTTACAGTTTCTTAAAACATATGGCATATCTACTGATTCTTTTAGGACTTGTGGGCAGTTTAAATTAGCCAATAGTTTCTGACACATCCAGTACTAAGAGCATTTATTTTAAGTGTTATTACCACTGGGATTTGTACCTGCAATGTACTGTGCAGAAATAGAATGCACAAGTGGGGGAGGAGTAATTTTATTTAAATAAGAGCCTTATTGTATGCCTGTAATGGTATCTACTCTCCAGTTAATACTTCTACTAAAGCTGTGAAAATGAATTGGACAGCCGGACACACACCTTCGTCCCAACATGACGATGCCTCCAGTTTTCGGGTTTATTTTGCAGTAGTCTCCATGAGCCCAAACTCCTAAAAATGACAATATGACAAAGTATGAGCAGTTCTATTTTTCCAGAAACTATGTCTTGAAACAATCCCATCACAACTATATCTATCTATCTATAATCTATATATTGTGCCCAACTGTGGCCAGGTTTCTATATTCTTTATAGAGCACTTTATACTGAAGGGGGCAATGTAGCATGCAAAGTTAACATGGAAGGACATGCATTTTTGGTCCCTACACTTGGAGTTGATGAAGCTTGTAAATCAGCTCTTAAAAAGGCAATTATTGTCCCTTCAAATTTGTAATCCCAACTTGCTACTAAAGTAATACCTAATATTCCAAAACATCAAGCTACTGCACATTCAAGCACAACGGTGGCTCTCTGTGGCTGGGGGCCATAGCAGGGAACTATATATCATGAAAGTAAAGATATATGTTAGGAGCCCAATGGAGACAGTATACAAGCAGAAGAATAAACCAGCTTAAAAACTTCCCATTGGCAATTCTCTGTTCTATGAAGGGTTTAAACTATAGTACAATATAATGCTTGCAAGATTAGCATCAAAAAGGTTAAAAATTCTTCAAAGACACTGCACTGTCCCCGATGAGTACCTGGAAATTTAGCAAAATAGGCTTTCTGGTATTTGCTGCCATTTTCATCATTCCAGAAATGTGTGGGCTGAGATGGTAATGGTTTTAAACACACCAGCTCCCCGCTTTCCCCCAACACGGCTTCTCCTGGGAAAGACAGGGGGAGAATATTAGCATTAGCACATTGCATGAATCTGCATAATGACATGATAATAACAGAATCAGTGAGTAAAAATATACAGAGGTTATTAATAAGGAATAAATCTGTCCATAAAGATGCATTTCACTGTAGCCTTAGACATAAGAGTGTATTGCTGTTCTGACATTCACAATAGCCCTCTTCTTTTAGCAGAGGTGAGGAAGCCATGAAGTCACGTTTAGGCACGCTTTCTCACAATTTCATTAGCACATGTTCTGCATTTCTTTTCAAACCACATCACTTTGTTCTAGATATTTTCTATAAGACACCATACAGAAATAAACATTTTGCAGGCAGGAAACTTTTGCATTTGTTTTATAATTAGACAGCTCCACCTGCTGGCTTTCCTTGTACCATCTCTAAACTGTGCATATATATTGTATAAGTCCTGTAATGTTCCTTTTCCTATAAACCAGTGGTTTCCTGTATTAGCCAGTGAGATTTGACTGAACATCTAAAACAGTAACAATGAAAGGACAATGAAAGGTTAATATAAATTAAAAGTAAGTCTAAAGGCATTCTTTTTAAGTACTTACTGCATATCTAAATTCCCAGATCCCTGCTTGCTTCTCTGAGATATGGTGCTGGCAGCCTACAGCAGTGTGAAGACTACAGTGACATCACTGAAATCTCTCTGTCCTTCCTGTAGGTGCCAGCGGCAGCCTTCCTATTCTCTGAGCATGTGTGTAACTTGATTCTGTCTCCTGTTCTGAGCTACACATACCCACCAGCCAATCAGAAGCGGATCTGGCAGAGGGGAGGGGGGGGAGGGAATGAAACATGTGCAGTATGAAGCAAGGAGGGAAAGGAAGGGAGAATACCTTTTTAGAGATGGCTGCCTGTTCTAGAAAATGTGAAGTAAGTGTGACTGAGTAAATATTTGATTAGGTGAGCCAAAAGTGTGGCGTTTTTACTAAACAATAGGAGGACTATTGGGCAGTATGCTTTTTAAATTTTGACTTGTATTCTCCTTTAAGTCTTCACCCCAAATCTCTAACTGACCTGCAGGCTGGGCACCCACAGGCACTGCTTGGGGTTTAGGGAGCCAACCCTACAGTTTGGAAACCACTGCTCCAGAACTAAGGGTGGGAAAAAGAGGCATGTGCCTGGGGAGCAATTGTAGGAGACTGCTGGGCATGTATCTCATCTGCATGTCTTCCCCTAGTTTCAGCCTGTCCTGTCCTGATGTTTGGGTTACACCTCCCATAGTCTGGTTCACCAAATACCAACTTAATGACATAACATGGCCAAACTTGTGTTTCTCTGATTTTTGCATAGAAGCATTTTCAGAAGGGTGGTACTGACTTTATTTCTATCCACACAAGCCTATCCACAATAGAAGTAATAGGAGAATACTTACAGCGGTGTTCAATAAAAAAGAAAGACATATACCTAGGAATAGTTTATGATGCCATGGCATTATGCAGGCTCACACTTCACACACTTCTTTACTGCTATTAGCACAAAGTAGAACCCAAAAGACACCTTTAAATAAAATACTTGGCAGCAAATGGTTCATTTCAGGCGGCTTTCGGAGTAAATTCATTTCCTGTTCTGTAAAGTGAGTACGCAGGTCCATTTTTTTTTTTAATTCCAATGTGTTTGTTTGCTATGCAAATGCAATCCATGGCGTCTGAATGTCTAATTCACAGTTTGCAGGTACTGAACAAGATTGTTAAGTGTGACCTATTTAATTAAGAGTATTCATAGCAATTCTTGTTGTTACACCTTCAGATGGAGTGAATTGTGTGGTGAAACTAATATTAACCCTTCTTCTAAACAAGCTACAATTTTTTTTCTTCTAAAAATCCAATTTAATTGTCTATATAACTGCACAGTGTTGCAGGGCAGATTTATGATAATGTGATGTTTAAAGCTTTATACAAAAAATTCACCCAAATTCTATACATTCCTATGTGATTTTTAGAAGTGTATTTTTCAATGGGTGAAAGTTAGAAACTGGTTACTATGGGCAACACCACCATTGATGTTTGTCTCCAATGTTAATAAAAACACCCCTTAAGGTGGCCACACACGTGGCGATCTGCGATCTTTCGTGCTACCATTGGTCGCACGAAAGATCGTCAGATCCGCCACTAACCTTCATGGCTGAAACAGGCAGATAAGGAGGTAGAAACAATAGGATTTCTACCTCCTTCTGCCGATTCAGCGCTGAAGGCAGATTTTGGTCAGGCACCTTCTATTGGGCCCGGTCAAAATCTTTTAACTGGCCCGATTGGCGAGCCAACCGATATCAGCAGCTTCCTGCGATATTGGCCGACTCGCCGACTTGCCATACACGCACCAAATATCGTACGAAACGAGGTTTCATGCGATATTATTGGTGCGTGTATGGCCAGCTTTAATCTTAGAATGTATCATCCTTTGCCCTGACTATTGTAAATGGCAATTATTACCTTCCTATTTGTCCCTGTATGTTATCCATCCACTTAAAAAGTAAGCTCAACAAACAGGCACCTCCTCCCTACTGTGCCTCTTAACTTACGATGCTAAGGGGCAGATTTATTAAAATGTGAAAGAGCTCATCATAGTAAAATTACCCCACTCTATTCATTGTTATGGGATTTTTAGAGGTGTATACATCATAAGGAGATTTGTTTCACTTACCGTTAAATCCTTTTCTCGTAGTCCCGTCACGGCAGCACAGGGAGTTCCCACCCCTCTACTAGCTGCATTAACAATATAACTCTCACACTTCTCAGACGGCTAGGATATTGGAAACTGATAAGGGAGGGGTCAATACCAGGAAGGGGAGTCACAACAGACTCCCCCTGATGATTTCATATCCATCCTGCCTCCTAGACGGAAGATGGTATTAACCCAAGGGTGCCCTGTGCTGCCGTGACGGGACTACGAGAAAAGGATTTAACGGTAAGTGAAACAAATCTCCTTTTCTCCGTACGTCCCTAGGCAGCACAGGGCACCCTTGGGTAGAGTCCCAAAGCTGTATGAAAGAGGGTGGGTAGAAACTTGTAACTGTGTTAAGAGAATAGTAAGAGGGTTCATAGGCACTAACATGGCGTTGGACCCTAACTTGACGTAACTGTTTGCAGAACTTTTCTTCCAAAGGCTGCATCTGCTGATGCATAAACGTTGAACTGGTAAAACTTAGCGAAGGTATGCAAAGATGTCCAGGTGGCTGCTTTGCAGATTTGTTCCGTTGAAGCTTGATTGTGGAGTGCCCAGGATGTACTAAGGCCTCTTGTGGAGTGTGCGGATACTTTGAATGGGACTTTTAGGTCCCTTGATTTGTAAATCATAGTAATCAAGTCTTTGATCCATCTTGCAATGGATACTTTGGTGGCCCGATTGCCTTGGTGTCGATTTCCGTACAGGAGGAACAGGGCCTCCGACTTTCTAATGTCCCTGGTTCTGTGAATATAAAATTTTAAGGCTCTTACCACATCTAGGTTATGAAGGAGCCGTTCCTTCCCATTGGCAGGATTTGGGCAAAGGGAAGGCAAGACGATTTCCTGGTTAAGGTGAAATTCTGATGCAACTTTTGGCCTGAATGACGGTACCGTTCGAAGTACTACTTTGTCTTGGTGAAAGATACAGAGTGGGGGTTTGTGGCTGAGGGCTCCCATCTCCGATACTCTTCTAGCTGAGGATATAGCCACTAGGAAAGCTGTTTTCCAAGTAAGTAGTTTAAGGCTGATTGAGGCCATGGGCTCAAATGGTGGCTCTTGTAATGCTTTCAGAATGATGTTTAGGTTCCATGGTGGTATGGGTTGCCGGTATGGAGGTCTTATGTTTCCGGCTGCTTGAATAAATGTTCTAACGTCTGGGTGTGATGCAATTTGTTTTTGGAAAAGAACCGATAGGGAAGATATCTGAACTTTGAGAGAACTCACTCCTAGTCCGAGATCGAGACCTTTTTGGAGGAACTCGAGTATGTGATGGATGTGGAAGTCTGTATAGGTCAGCGACCTTTGATTACACCAGGAGATATAAGTGAGCCATATTCGATGGTAGGCTACTGATGTGGACTTCTTTCTAGCTTGCATTAGTGTGTTAGTGACATTATCCGAGAATCCTTTGTCCTTCCAAATGGAGGTCTCAATAACCATGCCGTCAGGGCAAGCCAGGTTAGGTTGGGGTGCTGGCAGGGTCCCTGTAGTAGAAGGTCGGGTCTCTTCGGTAACCGCCATGGTTGGTCTATTGCCATCTTTTTTAGCTCTGAAAACCATGCTCGGCGGGGCCAGAATGGTGTTATGACTATTGCTGTTGTTTGGAACAGCTGAAGTCTCTTCAGTACCGGATGGATCATGGGAACCGGTGGGAAAATGTATACTAGATTGAATTCCCATGGTGTAGTCATTGCGTCTATCGCTGTGGCTTGATGGTCCCGGTACCTGGAGTAGTATTGAGGCACTTGGTTGTTGAACTTTGTTGCCATGAGGTCTACTTGCGGTGTGCCCCACCGAACTGTAAGTTGATGGAATACTTCCTTGTTTAATGACCATTCTCCCGGGTCTAGGGTATTCCGGCTTAGGAAGTCTGCCTCGTTGTTTAGTTCTCCTGGGATATGGACCGCCTGCAGTCGGCAGTCGTTGGACTCTGCCCAAGTGAGGATCTTTGCGACTTCCCTCCATGTCTTTATGCTGTGTGTGCCGCCTTGGTGGTTGATGTATGCAACCGTTGTTGCGTTGTCGGATTTGACTTTTACCGGCTGGCCCCTTAAGTACACTTCCCAGTGTTTTAGTGACAGTGCTACGGCTCTGAGCTCCAGGATATTTATGTGGAGTTTGGTTTCCCGAGGTGACCAAATACCTTGTACATTTCTGTGTGCGTATACTCCTCCCCATCCGGAGAGGCTGGCGTCTGTGGTGACTATGTGCCAGTACTGGATAGAGCACTGCTTTCCTTTTTGAAGGTTCTGTTCCCTGCACCACCACCGCAGGGATTCTCTTGTTTCCTGGGATAACGTGATGTATGTTTCTAGGTTGTGTTGGACCCCGTGCCATTTCTTTATGAACTCTAACTGCAGTGTTCTCATATGAAATTGGGCAAAGGGTACCGTTTCTATGGCTGAAGTCATTAGCCCTAGGAGCCTCATGCATCTTCTGATCTTTAGGCGTGGTTGTTCCATTGTCTGTTTTGCTGTTGCTATGAGATTGGCAACCTTTTCTGTTGTTAAGAATACCCTGTGTTGTTCTGAGTCGAACCTCACTCCTAGAAAGATGATGGACTGGGATGGTTGTAAGGAGCTTTTTGTGGGGTGTATCTTCCACCCGTGTTCCTCTAGTATTTGTATGCACTTTTGTGTGTCTGACTTTGAGGTTGAGAGGGTAGGAGCTCTGACCAAAATATCGTCTAGATATGGTATGATGCAGAGGTCTTGTTGTCGCATATGTGCTATAAGCGCCGCCATCACTTTCGTGAATACCCGGGGTGCTGTTGCTAGTCCAAATGGTAGTGCTTGGAATTGGTAGTGGTATTCTCCCACTGTGAATCTTAGGTACTGTTGGTGGTCTACATGTATAGGGATGTGTAGGTAGGCGTCCTTCAAATCTATGGACGTAAAGAAATCTCCCCTTTCTACGTTTGAGATCACCGATCTCAGAGACTCCATTTTGAAGGAGGGCACCTGTAGGTAGGTGTTCAGTCTCTTGAGGTCCAGAACTGGGCGTGGGGATCCGTCCTTCCTGGGGATTAGGAAGAGGTTTGAGTAGAATCCTTGGCGCCTTTGAACCCTGGGTACCGGGGTGATGGTGTTGGAGCGCAGTAATTCTGTGACTGCCTTGTGTAGCGCTTCCTTTGTGTTTTTGGAGGGTAGGAAGCGTGGTGGCGGGGTTTTCTGAAATTGGAGTCTGTATCCTTCTGTAACAATATTGTGGATCCATGCATCGGAAGTGTGCTGGAGCCAGGCCCCCCGGAACTCTAACAGGCGTCCCCCGACCGCCTCCTCCGTTCCGGAGGGGGCTATGGCTTCATTGTTCTTGTTTCTCCTGATTGCCCTTGGTAGGGCGTCTCTGGTAATTCCAATTCGTCTTCTTTTGGGGACGAAAATTCTTCGTGTTTGGATTGTAGGGCTGTTGTCTGTTGTGTTGTGAGGAGGGCCTACCAAAGGTTGTAGAGCGAAATGGTCGTCTTGTCTGTGTGTTTGATGTTCTGGGCTTCTTGTCCTGGGGTAGGAAGTTACTCTTTCCTCCTGTGATCTTATTGATCAAAGAGTCCAGTTCCGGGCCGAAGAGGGAGGTACCCGAGAATGGGAGTGCTAAAAGACTCTTTTTGGAGGCCTGGTCGGCGCTCCATGTTTTTAACCATAGGGCGCGTCTGGCGCCTACGGAGAGTGCTGATGCTTTAGCCACTAATTGAATCATGTCCATGGACGCGTCACATAGAAAGTGCACCGCGTTTAACACTTTTGACAGGATTTCACTTGTAGGTTCTTCTTGTGAGTGGGCGGCTAATGCCTCTTCTAACCACAGTACCGTGGTCCTAGCTACACATGCCGAGGCAATGGAGGGTTTAAAAGCTGTAGTGACCGTGGAAAATATGTTTTTTAGCAGGTTTTCTGCTTTGCGATCCATAGGGTCTTTAAAGGATGTACCATCCTCTAGGGGTATGGTGGTACGCTTGGCCAACCTCGCTACTGGGGCGTCGACCTTTGGGACAGATTCCCATTGATCTTTTTGTGTTTGTTCAAAGGGGTATAAGGTCTCTAAACGCCTATCTTTGATAAGTCTTCTGTCTGGAGCCTTCCATTCCTTTTTTATGATTTCCTGTACGGTCTCATGTACTGGGAATTTCTTTTGTTTCTTTATTGGGGACCCAAATAATTTATCTAGGGTCTTAGTTTCTTTGTGTTCTTCTTGGATGCCTAGGGTTAGGAACATGTCTGAGAGTAGCCCTTGGACTGCTTCTGTTTGTGACTTTTGTGTGGAGCCTGACACTTGTGGAGGTGTTTCTGACTCCTCCCAGTCACTTGAATCATCTGGTAGTGCCCCTTCGTCCTCCCCAGAAGAGGGTTCTATATCCTCTTCTGTTTGTATGTTAGTAACGGGTGCCGCTTTAGAGCTAGAGGGTACTTGTTGTACCTGTAAGTTAGCGAGCTTCTCTATGGAAGCTGACATAGACATCAGTGATGCTTGAAAGGGTTGGAACCATTCAGGTATGTGTGGAGCTGCGGGGTCTTTGGTCTGTTCAGTGTCAGACTTAGCCTTTTTTCCCTTTTGGGTTGGTTGTTTGGCTCTAGGTCTCTTAGCCTGGCCTTTATTTGGCGTTGAGGGAGCCAGATTTTGAGTGTGAGTTTCCTCTGCCTGACTCTGCAATGGGGATGCCATGTTAGGTCTGTGAGGCAGGGAGGGATTAGTAAGCAGAATATTAGGGTGAGTGTAGTATTGTATTCCTACTCTCCCTTATGGATTCTCTAAGGGTTAAGACGCAGTCGCGCCGTCACTTTCCCCTATTTACTGTGCTGCTAATGCAGAGGTACTGAGAGCGCTGTGCTGTTATCCGTGTCAGCGCGAGAATGGCCGTGAGCTGTGTTTGGCGCGTCTCTCCCGTGTCAAAGCGGAAGAGGAAGAGTGCGCGTCACCGCCTCGCGCCTCCCTGTTTCCGGTCCGCCCAATTCGGCTGTAACCGCGGTGGGCTCGTTAGTGGCGCATCCCCCGGCAGCGCTAAAGCATGCCTAGTGGGGTTTTTCTGGTTCCGTATTATGGGAAGCAGCGTTGGAGCCTACTTACCGGGGTTGTGTTTATACCCCTAGTCGCATCGGCAGCGTTGAGGCATGCCTGTGCGGGGAGCTGTCGGCAGCGCTGAAGCTTGCCAGTGTGGGAAGTCGAGGGCAGCGCTGAAGCATGCCTGTGTGGGGGGTTGAAGGCAGCGCTGAAGCATGCCTGTGTGGGGGGTTGAAGGCCGCGCTGAAGCATGCCTGTGTGTGGTTGGAGGCAGCGCTGAAGCATGCCTGTGTGGGATTGAAGGCAGCGTTGACCATACCCTTTGTTTGTCCCCTAGATGTTTGTGATCCTATTAGGCAGCGCTGGAGCTTGCCTTGTGTTTCTTGGGGGTCCGTTTCCCCAGGGCTAAGTATCCATGTCCCATAATTATATAAATGAAAATAAAGTAAAAAGTAATAAAAAATTAAATAAAAAATAAAAATCATCGAGGGAGCAGAGCTCCCCGAGTCCTACCTCCTTAGAGCAGGATGGAAAAAAAACTGATAAGGGAGGGGTCAATACCAGGAAGGGGAGTCACAACAGACTCCCCCTGATGATTTCATATCCATCCTGCCTCCTAGACGGAAGATGGTATTAACCCAAGGGTGCCCTGTGCTGCCTAGGGACGTACGGAGAAATAACGGTGAACTTTCACCCACTGATGAAATAAAAAATCCTATAGGAATGAATTGCGTCTGGGGGAAAATAACTATAGTGATCTCTTATTTCACAAGTTTATAGTGTTACATATACAAATACAAGTATGGGAATGCTTGGGACCTGGGGTTTTCTTGATATGGGATCTGGGATCTTAAAAGTTTTATTATGACAAAGAAAAAGAAATCATTTTAAAAATTAGATTTTTTTGTTTAAAATGGACTCTATGGAAGATGGCCTTCCCATAATTATGAGCTTTCTAGTTAATGGGTTTCTGTACAAGGGATCCCATACCTGTAATTACTACATGCATTTTACAGACAGGCTTTGTAAAATGGAAGCTATACTAAATCAGGCCTATGCAAAGTTCACAACATTCCTTCAAAATTAAAGACAGGGGACGATAAAGCTCATGAGATGTAGCATGTGACCCCTTACTGCATGTTACAATTAGTCTTCATATTCCCCACAAGTCTGAGCAACAGAATAGAGTGGCAACACGGTAGCCATTTCTCACAACAACAAAAATGTTCAGACACCTTGTGAAAACATTTCTTGTTGTGTTCCAAGATAAACATATATGGCACAACCCTGTTAATAACCCACAGAACACAATACCTACTGTCAAGTGCATGGTGGTGGCAGCATCACACTGCTTCTTTTCAGTGGGACAACAAGTTGAAGTTTCAAATAAAATTTCACCTTTCAAAATGATATATATACTTAGAACACAATCAACTCCCCCTGGAATGGGTGTCCTGGAATGGCCCTATAATATTCAAAACCTCAGCGCTACAGAAAGTTGGATATTCTCCACTTGCAGTCTGAATGAGGTTGTAAGGAGCTGGGATAGAACAGGAAACTACTGGTGCGCTTGTTAAATGTTTTTTTCTATAAATGCATTAGTTAAATACTATGCAACCAGAAAGTTTATATTTGCAGTTCATTTACATAAAATTATCAATTTCACTTAAAATGATCAAATTATCCATTTATCCCACTGATGTCAGAACAGACTGTTTACCTTCTTCATTCCATGCTTCAATAGCCATACCAAGGTGTCTGGCCTGTATTTCTCCTTTGTACACTGGAACAGAGACATTCTGACCCATGAAACAGGCTATGATGTCTGTACCACCTAGAAGAGGAAAGGCATAATGTGACTCTTCAATAATTATGCTATTACCAAAAAAGAAAGTGCACAGTCAGTGGATATAATAACATAGCTTTTATATTGAACCAGAGCCTAAACCCACAGAAACCAGATTTCTCCTATCAGACCAATCATAATGGATTTTTGACGGGTGAACATTGCCCCGCTGCATTTGCCAATTGCAAACATTTGTAAATTAGCCCATTTTGTTAGAGGAATATGGGCAGAAATCAGCTGCACCATCCACTGGGTATATCGCGGCCCTCTTTAAAGGGGGCATTTAATAAACCATGATTTTTTGATTCAGGATTTTTGACATCAAAAACATGATTTTGTTGCAGAACAAAATGTTTTCTTATGTGCAAACTGCAACAATGCCAAAAGCTAAACTACACCAGCTAAAGCCTGTTGAGATCATGTACAAGTCAATGGCAGATGTCCCTTGAACAACTGGAAGATCTTTCTTTGCTTTGTGGTTTGAGGTTGTAGGGGGTTTTGATACTGGCTTCTGTGTGACAATATAAAAAAAAGTTGCAGTTATCGTGCAACAATTCAAAACATTTCACAACTTTTCTGCAACTTTTTTCTGTTTGTGCTTTTTCATTTTTTTCGTGGTTTCAAACAAGTATAAACCAAAAAAAAAATCAAGTGTTAGTAAATCCCCCCCTTTAGCATGCAAAAACACTTAAAGCATATATCTATTAAACAGAAACAGTTTAGAGCAATCAGTCCCAAAAGAGATTTTTGAGACATGTAGGCAAGGCACCTAGGCAATTGGGGTTTTTTATTGTTGTGCAGAAATTGTCATTTTTGCATTGTCCAGTGTGATCTATTTTAAACATTTTAAAGCAAGAATTTTACTGTTATCTGGATAAGTTGCTTAGATCTGCATAAGCAAGAAAATGCAGAGTTTACATCCGTCTTTTAATGGATACTGAATAAATATCCTTTATGTGAAATCGTTTTCTTAGCATTTATTATATTGCAGGTTTGAATGCCTGCAAGTATTTTCACAATGAGAGCCTAAATGCTAAATTGCACTAGAGCAGTTGCAAGAGTTTTAAACGGTCTGCCAAACGTTAGAAAATAAATATACATGATTGGATGATGCTAGCAACAGCCCTTGTGCAATATACATACATAAATAAGAGTGTAAACAACATAACAGGGCTTAGTTGAGGTAAAGTAAACAGCACATTATTTATAGTTATTATAATAAAAATTTATTTTGTAGGGTTTTTTGTTTTTTTTTAGTCTAACATCATACAAGGTGTTTCTTCTCACTGGTGGAACGCCTAAAACTGTTCCTGCTGCTCCCCACTGGTACAGGTATTAAATAACCTTGTCTGGAAGTAGCTTTATGTTATGTAACATCAGTGATTTCCAAGTCTTGATTTACCAGTAAGTGTTGGGCTATCCACTACCCCATAAAGCTGACCACATTCATTTGTTTGAAGAAGCTGTGGGCACATGGCTACTGAATAAATTTGTTAAGGATTAGCACAGAGGCCAAACAGACTTACCTGAGACTGATCCTAGCAGGACATTGCTCTTTATATGCTTGTACACATACTCATAGCTTTGGGGTTTTAGAGGAGATCCCGTTGACAGTATAGTATGAAGAGTCTGCAAACTGTGTGTGTTACCTAGAGGCAAAGAAGGGACAACTCTCTAACACTTGCCAAAGGATCACGGATCTTGATATCTGGTTTATACAAGATGTTCTATGCAGGGAGAATACTTTCTTGCATTTCGCATGCTGGTATTTTGGAACATATGAGCTACTGTATGGTACACAATGCAGTCCCTAACAATAATACCTCATCAAAGTCTAATCTTCAGAGCTACTGTAGCCAAAGCAGAGCTCACTTGCCTTAAACCAATCTGATCATACAGGTTAATGCTATCTGCCATGGTGGAAGCAGCAATATAATCAGAAATTACCATTTGTGAAACAGGATTTACAAATTGTGTTTTATTTAAAGAAGAAACAAACAGTTTGGCCATCCATGCAGTTGGGCTAATAGTTTTGTTTAGACTGACAACCCAAACATTGGAGGCTAATAATTCCAAAACTATATAAAATAGATATGAAGGCCACTTTAAAAGTTGCTTAGAATAAGTCCATCCATTACTAGATCCAGTATATATACTAAAATTTAAGTTCAACTCCCAAAGCCAACCTGGGAAAATCAACTCATTTGGAAAATATTAAAAAAAAATCCTTTTTTGCCAATTTTGAAATGCCAATTCAGGTTGATACAATAATGTAACCACCCAGCCAGCAGATGACATAACAGTAGCAAACAGCAAAGTCTTACATGGCTTGAGGCCTTTGTCCTCCAATACAGCCAGCCACTTGGCACCAGTTCCCAGGATGGTTATTCTGCAAAACAAATAAATCCTGGATAAGAAAATCACTGATTCTAAGACAAAGCAAGCAATAAAACTGAACAACCATAGAGTATAAAGCACCCTTTTGTACTATATATGCATATTAGATATTATGAAGGCATTCCATGACAAGGTAACCAGTAAGGAAATTACCAATTATAACTGATGACATCACCAAGCATTATTTAAAATTGATATAGTTTACAGGATATTTAAGGATCTTGTATAATTTATAAAGTAAAACCATATACTAAAATGATATTCCACAACCAGAGATAGTATAGGTTATTACTGTACTGATTTAATGTTGTTGTTGTTAGCTGTAAATGCCCAGAAATGTAGCCGTTACTCAGCTTGGGGTATAGTACCTGACTCATTTTTACTCCAAGCAGAACCTCCTGCAGGCTACCAGTCCACATGGGGCTACCAAACAGCCAATCACAGCCCTTATTTAGCTTCTTCAAGGAACATTTTTTGTTTGGCTCACCAACACTTTTTACCTTTGTGAGTGTTGCTCATGAGCAAAAAAAAGTTGGGGATTCATGGCACTAATATAACAAAACATTAACTGCAACATTCATTCAACTTCCATTAGTATTATTATCCAGTGCTGTAACTACCTACCATCAGACCCTGCGACTGGAAAGGATGCCCAGAAATGAAGGTGGTTATGGTAAAGTGACCTGCAAAACCCTTTCTTGCAGGGGAATCCCAGGACAGTAAAGTTACACTAGTGCTATCATTAGAAAAAAAGTCCTCATTTAGAGCATTGTGACATCAAAAATGCATTCTGCATCACACAAACAGAATGTAATCTAAATCAAAAGCATTAACTGTCCGAGACTTGCAAATTAAACCCTTAAGGACCATTGTCCCACATTTTAAGTTTGGTTCTTGGCAACAAATGTCATATTTTATATGAGAAAGGCTTCCATTGTTTAGATGAGAGGCATTTTACCCCTCTATAAGGGCAGTGGCACACTCAGCGACTATGGCCATTTTGTCACTAGATGCTTTAGTTGCTAGTTTTGCTTGTGAAAGAAAATGTCTGGAATCACATATCATTCATCTCTTTTTCATCTTCAATTGCCTTCATAGGTGAAGTTAATGATGGTACTAAAGGAAAACTGATGCCATTTCCTTTAGAACTAAATACGAAGGGCCATATTTACTTGAGTGCAAATTTTCTCCTCATCTAACTCTGCTAAAGTATGCATTAATACATTAGGTATATTCTCGGAGGAATGACTACCCCTATAGTTACACAGGCACTTTATATGTATATAATAATGATCTGAAGAAAACACAGTTATTACCAGAGCAAGGTAACACTCCAGCCTTAGATTTCATTTTTGCCTAACTATAATGAAAACATTATCTATTTATTATCTATTTTACCAAGTTTCATTTTTACACTGAACTGTTCCTTTAAAAGTGGGGTTTATGATAGGAACTAGGCCAAACCCAAAAATACTGGTTTTGGTGCATCCCTAATAGGAACATGTTCATATGTTTAATGATATGTAATAAAAAATGCTGCACTACAAATTATCTGGTCATGTGTAGCCCCAATGTCCTTATTCAAAATGGTTAGGGTTTGGTACAAGTAGAATTTAGAATACCCGCAATTTGCTTGAATAGGCAGCACCTTGGGTCATTCAGCACCTGCTACATGTGCTTTTAAAAATTATAAGTAGCAATGTTTTGATATCTGCAGTTAAAATGCTTTGAGTGCAATACCCCTAACGTTTTCACAGCCAATATGGACTGACAGAATATGGCACTAATTATACTGTGTAATGCAAGACGACCTACCAATTGATAGGTAACCTAGAAGGAAGTTAAAGAGAGGCTGTTGGCTGGATGCTGTATGTGTCACTACCAGCAAATCTTTGACTTCAGCTGCAGAAGTTGTATCTGCAGTAATCAATATTAAAAGGTTCCTGATTTATCAACATTAGTGGATTTTGTAGCTGGGAATCTCAGAGGGTTCATTTACCTGCTGTCTAATACACAGCTGGGATGGCTCTATTTATCTCTCAGACATAGAGAGAGCTGTGCTGTGACTTATGGTGACTTATGGTGATTCTCTTTGAAGGCAGACAAGAGGCAGAAAAGATGAAATATGACATTTAGTTTAAAATGGAAAATTCAAATTGTTCCATGAAACTGCAGGGAGGCTGGCCCTGGGGAAGCATGAACGATAACTTCATCTATAGAAAGAATAAATTGAGCTTCTAGTTAGTGGGCATTCTGTGTTTAATGACAGGATTAATGAAGTACAAAAATACCAGGACTTTATTTGTGTCTGTGTAAATATGTGTGTTCACATATATGTATGCTTTAGTATGTGCATATGACAATTTTAACACTTGGGTACACAGAAAATTGTAAAGCACACAACAGTGAATGTGCACTTAATTTTACACAACTCTGACCTCCCTGCATAATGTTTATTTTAAACACAAATCATCCAAGAAAACAAGAGAGGGAATCCTGTCCCACTCAGAAAAATGCTGCAAGGATACCCAGGGGTAATCTTCAGCAGCAGACCCCTTTGAACCCCTTATGCTTTACTTCGTTTACTTTTGTTTTTGTGACCATTTGATTCTTATCAGCATTGCAGACACATAATCTATGTGTGAATGTATGCTGTATTGAGTACGCAAGTGCAGGAATATGTTTTTTAAATTCCCCAAAACTCTTGCACTCGACACTCTAAAGAAAGGGTGATAAAATATACAGTACTTAAAAATAAGAGAACATTAAAAGAAAGAAATGCTTGCTACTGTAACTTACCCTAATCTGTCCACAAGATCCCATAGCACATTTAAGCTTGGAACAAGTGGAGACCCATCATACAGCACCAAGGAGGCCCCAGTTGCCACTGCAGTAATCAGCCAGTTCCACATCATCCACCCAGCCTGTTTCAGAAAGCCAATTAATATATGTCTGTTACTGAAATGCCAAAATATTACACACCTGACTATACAAATGTCCCAGCATGGCAGACTCATTTGGGTAAATAAATAAGTGCCACTATAGAGGATATGTCCACTTTCACGGCGTATTGGGGAGAATGGCCATTTGCTCTGCTAGATACAGCTAGAATTACAGCTAGAAAGCTAGGTTAGTTAGGGTAAGATTTGGAGAGAATGTGTATTTGCTGTCCTATATATTAATGAAACTATAGCTGAATAACAGATACACCAATAGTCTCCTATAGCTGTACTCATATTATATGTATTGAGGGCCCTGGTCAGTGGCTGGACCTTCAAGGGCTGGAGCTTGAAGTAGGACTTAAACTAGGAAAAGTTTGAAAACCCAAGGCCTTAGAGGGAATTACCGTTGTATAGTACATGATAACATCACTGCTGGTGGTACTGCCATGTAAAATATGCTCTGTTAAGTGCTTGATGAGGGTTCCCTGAAAACAAATAAATACTGGTCAAAAAAGAACAGAAATTCAAAATTTTTTAAAAAGTTACAATTTTCCCTTACACAAAACATAAAGCCAATGTCTATTTGAAAAGCTGCATTTATACATAACAAGACTGGATGTATTACTTAGCAAAAAAACAGGTGCTTATATGAAATTATCAGATGGAAAATGACATGGCTCTTATATTGGTTTTTCTCACTGATAATCAACCTTTAATGCAATAGCTGAAGTGTCCATGGCTGCCAAGCCTGCTAAGCACGTCTCACAGAAAATCCAGAGGTTTCTTTCATGAATATGATCCCTGGGCTCTAAAAAAGCTATTCAACACGGACCACCCCAGTGCTGGAAGAGTTAATAGCAGACTCAAAGAGCAAGTTGCGTATGACTGTGAGAAACGTTGCAGTTCTAAGTGAGATATCACAGCGCACTCAGCAGACAAGCGCGTGCCCAGCGGGTTACAATCACACCTAGTCTGCTCTGCTTACGTATCCAATGAAAGCATTTGTAACTGCTGTAATTACAAATCCACTGCATAAATAACTTGTAATGCTACATGGTGCTACAGAACAATCACTTGGTTAATACAGATTAGAACAGCCCACGGCCATTACTACAGTCCTTGAGAAGTGACGTCCTGTGCCTCTGAAGATGCCTTAAGTCACCCCCACCCCATTGTGTTTTCTGCTAATATCTGCCGATTTACAGCACATGCTTTGGGCTAAAGTCAGTTTCCTGAGCTTAGGGGATAGGGAAGTAAAACTATACCACCCAAGCAAAGTAGGTCTCCATACAAATATACTGCATAAAACAGCTCATGTGTAAAACAATGATTCACCTAAAGAAACCATTTTCATAAATATAACACTTTTTTGTAGTATGTGCCATTGGGTAATCTTAAATTGAAAATTGTATTTTTAAGTGCTAAGGGCCACCCCCTGGGATCATAGGATTCACAGTGCACACAAACAAACCAAGGGCACACATATATGCTAGGCCCCATCAGCCAATTAATGGACAGAGTTCTGTCTTATATTGCCACACTCCTTCCTGTTACAGTTAGAGCTGCTTTATTCCCCGTCAGGTGATCTCTGAGGAAACACACAGCCCATCACTAAATGGTGTCTTAAGGGATGTAAGATGTAAAGGGGGAATATTTAAGGATATATGTATTTTGGTTTGGTAAGATTCTTTAATAGTCCATTTATATGATATAAACTATCTGCTGCTTAAGTATTTATTCTGGAGGTATAGTTTTCTTTAATGATTTCCAACAACCCCTTAGCTTAGCTGCATTACCAGAGCCAATACCCATAGGAATCCAAATGAAGATTTAAGAGCAACATGTGCATATATGTACTCTAGACAGCAAAGTTATTCCCCATTTAAATACTTACCCCTGCTGAATGCACCATGCATTTAGGTGCCCCTGTAGTGCCTGAGGAGTACATTATGTACAGTGGGTGATTAAAAGGCAACTGTTCAAACTCCAGCTGTGGGGACTGGTCTCCAACTTTTCCAGTTGCAAGGAACTCATCCAAAAACATGCTGTGTAAAAAAAAAAAAAATACACATAAACTCTTCGCAGATATCTTTGTTCTTTCATTCTACAGCACATTCAACTATCAGAACAAAAATGGCTTTGTGTTTAGAGTGTCACTGATAACACACCTGAAATGATCAGCACACTCTGCAGCTGCCCCTACCCTTGGACAACCACCAGGAAGCTCCTTTCACTGCTACACAACTTTGCTTTACACAGATGTCAAAGCTTGCAGTTTTATTACTTTAAACTGTAAAACCACAATGACCGCTACATAGGTGCAACATTTTTTTCTGTGGAGTAACCTATAACAGGCAATCAGAATGCTTTCATTAAGCTCTTACAGCAAATATAATGGCTGATTTGAAGCTAGGGGTTACTGCACTAGTGCCTTAGTGTTAGTAAATAAAGTCCAATGATCTGGTAAAAAGGGACCGTCCAGAAGGTTTTTATATGCTCCATAACAACTGAAACAATTGGAAGAGTTGTTGCAGGTATTTATCACATAAAAGGGGGCATTTTCAAGCACTAAAGTGCACACATGTTTTGTGTCAGTTATAGAATTAGTTCATTTCTTATCTGCTAGGCCCCTAGTAATAAATGGGAGACTAGCACAGGAGCAGGGGAAATAATCTAACAAAGTAATAAATAAATAAATGAAACTGGAGGCGCGAAAGGAGTTTGCCGGCTGGAATATAAATTTAAATTTTCGCTCATTATGGGAAGATAAATCTTCACTTGAAGACATTCAAGTGAATCCATGTCCCAGAAATTTACATGAAAAATGTCACTGCATTAGCATAGCTTAGAAGCAGCTGCAAAATCTGTTAACTGTTTGGTAGCAAAAGGTGCTGCTATGTAATGTACTGCTGCATCAGCTGGGCAGTAATAACAATAACTGCAAGGTCCTTTCCAAGTAATTAAACTAGAACCTCTGGAAAGCCTATCTGCAGCCGCATAATCCATCTAAAACAACAATCTACCATTCCATTCTCTGTCTCTGACCCCAACCCCATCATCAACACCACTTCAACTCATAGCCAAGCTGGCTTCCTTCGCTTTTGACCCATCCACTGCTGCTGTCATTTTGGCCAAAAGATCCTGATCCACCTACAGACTCCTTTTGCTGGGTCTATTCATACTTAGAAAGGAGCTATGTGCAGCATGTGGCCATTGCTTGAGACAATGATAGGCACCTTATATAATTTGGAGGCACTGACTCTGCGGTACTTACACCTCCTATATTCCAGTTTCTTCTCATCTACAATTTAAGCTTTTCTAATGATCTTTAACTTAAGCCACACTGGGCTGATTCTCAGCCTATGGACAAAAGCAGGCCAAGAATCATCCCCTATGATCCAATCAGTTTTCGGATGTGCCTGCACCCAGAGCCACTGTGTGAAAACAGGTGAAGGCACACAGAGCAGATTTCACAAGTATGCATTTTGGTGCTAAAAACCACTCCATAAAAATGGTCCATGGCAGGTGTTTACTTCCTGGGACCTTAACTAGCCATGTTTTAAGACAAGAAGGTTGTATAGGGCCCTGTAGACACTGCATTGTTTCTTCCCTTTTAACACTTTTTCACAATCTGTGGAGTTCTCCACCACCTCACCCAAAGCAGTAGGTATTCTTGGAACTATGGCTGATTGTTTGGTATAGCAATAACCTCAAAAAAACACTGCCCTATTGTAGTTCCTCGGGATTGGGTTTTCTACACAAAACTCTAAGGGGTATATTTATCATGCTGTGTAAAAAGTTGAGCGAAGCGTTACCAGAGATCTTGCCCAGGGCAATCAGCAATTAGATGTCAATACTTAGAAAACCAAAGCAAAGCATCTAATTGGTTGCTATGAGCAACATCACCGGTAAAGTTTTACTCCACTTTTTACACAGCATGATAAATATACCCCTAAGACTAAACTTGTGTTATTAGCACTGCTGAAGGAGTAACCATGTTAATATATCTGAAAACACTTGGCACAAGCATAATGTTATTGAAAGGATCAGACAGATCTGGGAATGAAGGCAGACTTAGTTCTCACTAACCAATACAGTAGAAGTAATGCGTCTTTTCATTGCCACACTAGATAGCCTTATTTGCTGTCATGACATGATTCTATGGAAAATTAAAACATGAAGCCTAGTGCAGATGCATTAATAAATAGAACACAGGTTGTTATGAAGTATCTTGTCTCCTCTCATACAGTCACTATAAACTGATAATGTGACAATAATGAAATGCTGCCTTGGCAGAAAGCAAGTGATATAAATGCCTGCAGCTTTGCTTCCGATCTGCTCTTTTTCTTCAGACAGATCCATCTGGTAGCAGGGAAAACTAGTAATCCAGTGGTTTGGTTGTAACTGTCTAGAATACAATATAGCTGTTGGGAGCACCAATATTGTTACATTTTATTAACCTGGTCCACAACATAGTTGCTTTACTGACACTTACTAACTGGGCCATATTTAGACAGCCTTTGGTTCAGTTATGTTGCAGGCCTACACTAAAGCGACCAGATCACTTGAAAATTCAGGGACACATCTAATAAATACATGTTGCGGGGTGGCACTGATTAAAATAAAAGGCATCCCTGCAATCAGTCTATCCCTGCTAGATGGATTTTTTTAGACATGTTGCTGAATTGTGATCTGGTAACACTAACCTACACCCTGCATCAGGTATGGACTTGGAGTCAAAATAGATCCTGGCATTCATGGACACAGAGGCCCAAACAGCCCCCCCACCAGCGCACTAAATAGTCCGTGGCATCTTACAGCAGCCCCTCTAGCATTTGCCAGAACCAACATATTGCCAGTCCATGTCTGCCCTGCATCCCACAATATGTCAAGCAGGTGGGACAGATTAAAAATAGCAAATGCACTGATAGTTGCTTATTTCTCAAACTGATCGTACCAAAAAAAAAAAAAACTTAACTTTTATTATGAACCTTATACATTGGAAAATAAAGCATACAAAACCCTAACGTGACAATGTTAATTTGTGGGCACAGGTTTTCTAAACTGACTGTTTGATGCATTTCCTAAAAGCAAAAATGATAAAATGATAGGCTAAAGTAAATCCGCTAGTGATGCACCTAACAACCCAACATAAGCACAAATGATTAGCAGCACAGCAGCTGTAACTTAACAATCAGAATAAATTTTATGATTTCAAGTTCAGACTAGGTTTTATATCACGATATTTAAGGGACATGAGGGTATATCACTGGACCAGCACGCCAGCTGTTTGCTGGATGAAAAAGCCACTAGTTGGTGATCTCTGGTATAGAGCTAACACAGTTGTGAATGTTAAAGTACACCTTTCCTTGGGCAATTAGCAGTTAGTATCAACTCAGCTTTCATGCATAAATAATCCTCATTAGTAAACACAGTGCGCTAGGCTCTGCTCTCATACCTGTTAGGGATCTTTGAGATATCTATTTTTTCTTTTGGTAAGACATATGGAATCACGACAACCTTTTTCAAGTCCGGCAACCCTAAAAAACAGAACAAATGAACCCATTTATATTATGAAAAGCTGAATATATAATTATGACAGGAAATGCACAAAAAGCATTTAAATATTAACCAGTTTATTTACACATAAGACTGAGTTGAAATTAAAACACAATAGGAAATTAATGGGGTTATGTAAAAGCAGAAGTCATTTAGTGGGTTTAGCCATCACCTGTTTACATATGGGTATTCTGAGATATTTAGAATGAATTAATACATGCACTCACACAGTACAACCCTACATCATCAGGTCATCAAGAGTCTCCAAAGATGCTTATGAGCAATGTCACTTCACCAAGCTTATGCTCAGGTTATAATGTGCAGATCACAAAATGATTCTTCCCCTAAAATGATTCTCTTGTAGGAAATATGCAAAGGACCACACCATACCTTTAACTACATGCTGGAGTTTCTCCAGATGACAGTGTTCCTTCCCATTATAAATCACAGATTCAACAGACAAGATTAATTTGGGCTGAATTTGAGAAAATCTGTCCAATACCCCCTGCAAAGAAGAACAAAAAAGTATGAATGAATCTGTGCTAATAGTAGATGTTTAACTGTTATTAATTAATGTCATTAGAAGTTCTGAAAATACTCTTATTTAAAATATTTATACATTTTCTTTTCAACTAGGTTATGTTGCAGCACATCAGCAAATTAAAATGTGGGGTCTGCTATTTGTGATAGAGGCTTTGTGTCAAGCTGTGTCTTGTTTTAACCAGCACAGAGGTAGACCCTCAAGCACCTTACACTGCCACAGGGGCTCACATGAAGTGGGTAACAGGAAGCCAGGGTAATATAGACAAGCTGGAGATGCCAAGTATAAGGGTGAAGACACACAGAGCTACTTAGTAGCAGCTACTTTTTACAGCTATTGCCATTTTTGTTACCATAATGCAGCATTGTTCCCATAAGTGTACTGCAGCTATTGATGCAGGGAATGAAGGGAACCCTGGAGCTATGGCCTCATCATAAGATGTCAGTAGCTACAGGGATCCCCTACATCAGTGATCACCAACCAGTGGTTTGTGAGCAACATGTTGCTCACTAACCCCTTGGATATTGCTCCCAGGGGCCTTAAATCAGGTGCTTATTTCTGAATTTCTAGTTAGGAGGCAAGTTTTGGTTGCATAAAATCCCAGTGTAAAACCAAACAGAGCCTTCTATAGGCTGCCAGTCCACACAGGGGCTACCAAATAGGCAATTATAGCTCTTATTTGCACCCTCAGGAACTTTTTTCATGCTTGTGTTGCTCCCCACCATTTTTTCCATTTAAATGTGGCTCACGGGTGTAAAAGGTTGGGAACCACTGACCTACATCAATAGGCACAGTAGCGCCTGATTCAGAATGGAAGGCAGGAAGGACTAAGTGTAAGGAGTGCATTTCGACAAAAGTACATTTAATAAAAGTAGTGTTACACACAAATAATTGCGGGGAAAAGCCCAAGTTGCACACTGTGTCTGCAGACATAAAAGGGGTTAGTTTTAAAATACCACTGCCTTCACGGCACTCAGCCACAGCCCACAAACATGCAAAGTTGTCCTGCAGTACCTCAGGCAGATAAATGGCACACCGTGATTAGCATCTGAGATCTGTCAGTCTCTATCATGGCTGCTTATGTGAAAAGCGCCACAGGGTGCTAAGGTTTTATTCAGAGTGATTTGCTTGGGGAAAATGAGTTATATGCACATAAAAATCAAATGAAAATACAAATGCTGTTTGATCGCAATATAATACGTGTGTAGAACATAAAATGTAGCTTGTTGAAGAAAGACGAAGCGCTTAATAGTCTGAGAGCATATAATAGTGTCATTTCAGTCTAGCAGATGAATTAGTGCGGAACAGTCTGCTAACTGCTCAGTCCAGTAGAGATGATTAGCCTCTGTGAAAGAGAATTGTAGAAAGTATAGATTTCTAATGATGTGAGAATTATAGAGAAAGCATTTTCAAAGGAAATAAAAAGTCCTGAAAATTCAACTTTAACACCTCCTAACTCCTCCTTCCAAGCAAAAACAGGTTTTAAAAGTAATTTGTATAAGGATGTATTTATGTATATTTTCTTTGCTTGTAATAATGGTTTAGAATGTGTTTAAGAACAATGGAACTTTAGTGTCCTCTAGTGGCTAAAAATATGATGGTGTAGTATGTTAAACTAAATTTGCCTCTACAATAATGATCCCTAAGTCAGCAGCTACCTGGCTGTGCTTTAGGACCCAAAGGGAGGGCTACACAGTATACCCTGAAAATGGAAATGTTAGGCCTATGAAAAGTGAAAAGCCAAAAGCTATCCTGTCGCCTGTCATTCTCTTCTAGGCACTGATGCAGCCATATGGACTATCTAAAGCTAATATTGGATTGATCTGATCGTTCGGTTATCAGGTCAAACTATCAGATCATATTGCTGGGATGAAGGTCATCGGGCAGAGGACCACATCAATGAGTAATTGCTCCTCACCATAATAGGAGGATTCTAAAACCTGCCCAATCTACTTCTGGCTGATTTTTGGCTGGATATGTGTCATACAGGGGCCAATAAGCTGCATATATTTGGCACCAGCCTGCTCAGATGCAAGTCAGATGAGTACTGAGAACTAAAGCACTGTGCTATCAAGTATTAGATATGGAGGGGACAGCTTTGCACCTTTTATAATAAAATGAGAGAAGTGGCTGCAAAGGCATAGGGAGAGTTGTAAAGCACTATTGGAAACAACGGGAAAGCTGTATATGTAGAGATATAAATGAGTGGGATGAGTGCCAATAAGCAAGTAAAGCATTGGATGCTAACACTAATGCTCAAGTCAGAACACTTACATTGACGCCAAAGTCAGGAGATGTGGCACTCCATATTGCTCCTATGCTCGCTGCGGCCAGCATGGCTTCAACAGTCTGAATGCAGTTTGGAAGATAACCTTTAATAAAGTGAAATTCAACACATTGAATCCATGTCTTAGCCACACACAATGTATTTATATCTTGCACATCTCACAGATCTTGAAGTATTTTGCTACTTTTTTTTTTGTTTATCTTAATTCTGAGCTGCTTTTTTAAAGGGATTCCCTTTTCGTCTTTGTATTTTCAGCTCTGAAGTGGGGAGGGCTAGAACTAACTTGTAGCATTAGAAAATGTACCTCAAAAAGCAATTCCAATAGGATCAGCAGAGAAATGTGTGACAAGCTACTTAAACTATGGCCTCTAAGCTAGTTTAAGGGCCACAAGCTATGTTAAAGGAAATATACCCTCAAATATATTGATCTAAAACTGCTCAATATATATATGCTTTTCATATGCTGTTTAAAAGGAATTGCACTTTTATTCGCTTAGAACTAACTGTAGAGAAGTCACAGTGATGTAAGCGATGTAATAATTAATGCAAATAGCAAAAGTGCTTAGAAAATTGCTTTCTGAGCAATTTTACATTTAAATATTTTTTGGGGTTAACCATTCATGTGTGTGTGTGCCACGTGAATATTCGCATCCACAAAAACAGAGACCAATGGTGAACACATAAAAACTGGCTTTTATATTTTTTTCTGCATTCTTTTTTGTCCCTGTGCTACAGACCATGAGGAAATACATAAAATGATTAACAAATGTTGCTGTGCAGCTGAAAGCACAGAAACAAAGTGTATATCACACACTGAAATAGCTCTTCTTGGTGCATACTGAATATTAACAGTGTTTGCCCTGTAGAACGGCCCAGTGCACACAAAGAAAGATGTATTGTTACTACAGGCCAGAGAGAATAGTCACGTGTCATATACACAGCATGAGTGGCAACCTGTCTTATGCTAGATGCAAAGTCTGTGCAGGTCCAGATTGGGATTAAAAATAAGCCCCTGGCAATTTGAGGCAAAAAATAAGGCCCAAATAACCCCCAACAAGGCCCAATAAACAGTGACTGTTTATGGCACTGGGCAGAATCCATAGATTGCCAGGCCAGGCCTGAGTCTGAACATATAGAAATGTTTGACGTGTATATTACATCACTCATATCCTTTCAGGGATAAAGGTATGGGATCCCTTATCCAGAAACCCGTTATCCAGAAAGATACAAATTACGGAAAGGCCATCGCCCTTAGACTCCATTATAAGCAAATAATTCAAATTTTTATAAATTATTTCCTTTTTCTCTGTAATAATAAAACAGCACCTTGTATTTGATCCCAGCTAAGATGTGATTAATCCTTATTGGAGGCAAAACAATCCTATTGGGTTTATTCAATATTAAATGATGTTTAGCAGATTTAAGATATGGACATCCAAATGTATTAGCCAGTCTTTTCAATCTATAATCGCCTGACCCGCAAGTGCACCCATGGGTGAAGACGATACACATAAAAATGAAAGGCAGACAATTCTGAGCATTTTGTTGCCATGCCACAGAGCTGCAAAAAGCATTCATGACAAAATACTTAGAATCACCCAGTATTCCATTACCATAAAGGAGAAAACTAGTGTAGTTATTGAACAGGCCTGTGTGCTGTTTTTGCCTCCACATTTCATTCTGTAAGACCCTAGCTAAGCAGATAATTACCTGCAACCCGGTCTCCTGTTTTGATGCCCATTTTCCTCATTGCCGCTGCAAACAGAGCAACATCCCGCCTCAGCTCTGCAAACGTTACTTTCTCAATGTTCTCTTTCCCTTCCCCTGCAAAAACAAGTTGGACAAGAATAGCTTCACACATAGAATCTTTTATGCACAGTGATAAATTAGAAAAGGACTTAAATAGTATATCTAATGGGTAGTATGTACTCACACACTAATACAATGCTCACTACTCTAACTTTATTCTGAAATAAAAGCACTTTTTTTGGTCCTGTGAATTTCCCTGTGCTAGACTATAAACACAGGAAAAGTTGTGTAGAGAATACCACTAGAAGCTGCTGTTACAAGTTATCTTTTTTTCTTTTGTATCCCTGAAAATATTCTACTGAATATGTAGATGCAAGGAGCTAACTTAAAGTGCTAAATACCAGGTCTCATTTATGAATGCAAGCACAAGCGATAAAATGGATGCAAAACTGGACATGCATTGATGCTACGTAGAAAGGTATTTGCATGCTAGCAATTATGCCCAAATGCATACACTGACACAAAGCAACCCTGGAACCACCTAGCAGTAGTTACAGGGTTCCCTAGACAGGCCTTATGAAAAGCAACATCTTAATTGTGGCAAGTGAAGACACTGATACAATTGACGCCATTCAAAACAAAACTTATGGGGGAAAACATTTGCTATGACTTGTGCACGACCTACAAAAGCAGATCCTAATTTCTATTCATATTGTGTGACGCAACATGCATGCAACATGCAAGAATGTGGGCAAAAATGCATGTCTAAATTTAATATTTAAACGAGCCCATTACTCAGAAATTATAATACCCTGAAATAAATACCAACAGAAATAACAAACATGTTCTTTGTTACAGAGACCATATACCCATCTTATATTGCTTAACTTAACAAAGCGATAACATAGAACAAAGCATCTCTCAGAAATGGTAATACTGTTCAAGGCCACAAAAAGCATGTAATGTAACAGGTCTTTATATTGTACATTTAATTTCTGAACAGAAGGTAATGCACATAATGGATAATAGTTTGTTGTGCCCCTGGACAAAAAACTCAGGGCAATTTCTCTGACATTTCTGCCTGGTTTCATTGCCATTTCCAATGCTTTTGACACTAATAATATTTTAATTTACTAATTTGCAACACCCTATGCCACTAGGTCATTATTTTCCATCCTTTTCTTAGGGTACTTTAAAGGAAAACTATACTCCAGAATGAATACTTAACCAACAGACAGTGGCCTATTAGAAAATCTTACCAAACTGGAATATTTTTATATATATATATATATATATATATATATATATATATATATATATCATGAAATAATCCATGGCCGGCACACCCTTAAAATTCAAAAAAATTTCATTGAAAACTCATTGTTTAAAAACCAACGTTTCGGTCCTCATTAGGACCTTTTATCATCCTTGATAAAGGTCCTAATGAGGACCGAAACGTTGGTTTTTAAACAATGAGTTTTCAATAAAAAATTTTTGAATTTTAAGGGTGTGCCGGCCATGGATTATTTCATGCTAAATACTCAGATTTTGGCTGTGCACCCCACAGAATACTAAAAGCCTTGGAGTGCAGACACCATCAGGACTGATATATATATATATATATATATATATATATATATATATATATATATATATATATATATATATATATATATATATATGTATCAGTTAATATTGTCCTTTTACATCTTTTCCCTTAAGCCACCTTTTTGTTTCTGAACTGTGTGCTCCCTCAGAGATCACATGACAAGAAATAATGCAGCTCTAACTGTAACAGGAAGAAGTGTGAGAGTAAAAGATAGAACTTGGCTGATGTGACCTAACATGTATGTGTGGCTTTCGTTTCTTTGTATGCACCATGAATCGTTTAATCCTAGGAGATGGACCTCAATTCTTAAAATGGCATTTTTCTATTTAGGAATACCCAATAGCACATACTACTAAAAAAGTATATTTTTATGAAAATGTTTTTTTAGATGACGCAGGGTTTTACCTATTAGCTGTTTTATGCAATATATTTTTGTAGAGACCTACATTGTTTGGGGATATGTTTTCATGTTTTCCTTTAATACATGACTAAAGCTGATATGGGGCTTTGGGAGAAATGATTATAGGTAATAAAATGTAAAAATTGCTCTTGGAGGCAATGTACAAACTCAGTCCCAATGATAAGATCCATTCCTAGAAAAAGTGATACTTGTAGTTGAAAATAGAGGAAAATATGTGAAAATGTAAACTACTCCACTATTGGTCCTTGTAAGGTAGATAATTAGATTCCAAGTTCACAGACCATTCCCCACCAGCACAACACAAAGGGTGAAGGAAGGGCATAACCGGGGTCAGGCTTGCCAACGGGAAAAAATCCCAGTGGGCTCCGACTCTGTTGGGCCCTGCCACCTGTCAGCAAGCCAGCCATCCCCAGCCCCCAGCGTTTCAAGTGGGAGTGGTGATGGCTGGGTGGTGGGCCCTGGAGTCAGGTACCCAGTAGGCCCCGGGTACCCCAGTATGACTCTGGGCATAACCACATAAGACTAGGCCCCTACGTCTTCAGAGGAGCCTGGTATGCACACTCAGCAGTGAGCATGCAGCGCCCCCAGCCCTAGTTAGCCCACTGCTGCTCACTTAATAGTGGCAGACAGTGACAGACCTTTAGTGGAATTGATCAATGTGCATTCCCTGAAGCCCCCATTTTAATTCATAATCCATACACTGCCAATGCCTTGCACTCAAATAAGCCCTGTTTATACCCTTTTACTTTTCTTAACTCATTTGTAATGATTCAGGATCAAGGATCTGCCCTGAATGACAAATACTCACTTGCTGAATACAAAGCAATTTTATCATTTTCCTTATGTTTGAGTAGGTTCTCTGCATAGTTCAGGCGACTCCCTTTAAACCACTCTGGAACGTCAGCAATTCCTTTTGATCTATCAATTACCTGCAAAAAAAAAAAAAACATAGCTATTCTTAGTAACAACAATTATACTAGTCACAGAATCTTCCCTTAATATATCATTTGTTTAGAAAAAACACATACTGCCACGCAACTGAACTTACTGTATATCATTTATTGCTCAATTGACAAGAGGATTTACCTGGCAGTTAGACAGAGTGGTAACCGGAAGTAGATCATATGCTTCAAGAAATATTCCAAATTTCTGTTAACTATTAAAGTGTCCCTTCATTCTGTTGCTCTAGCACATGTAACATTATGCCATCACTGTTTTGGGTGTGTCCTTCCTGATTTTTGCCACATCATTACTGCCAACATATGGTTCAGAAAGATGAAAAGAGTTGGCCACTTTACATTAAAGAGCAGTCTATGCCAAAGAAAGATTTCCAATAGCTGAGCTTTTCTAGTCTCAGTGTTTTATCTGTAGGGCACAGGCTGATTCACATGGTTCTGTGCACAACAGCTTTAAAGTCTCCACGTTCATAAAATCCTCCACTGTTGTGTTCTATTCTTTGACATATAACATGTTCTAGTCACATTTATACAATTAACTAGTATTATGAGAAAATGTGGTAATTTTGTGATCCTTTTACATATTTGATCCCTATAATTTGGCACTGGTAGCACTGTGGTTACAACATCTACTATACCTACTGTCTCATGATACAGGTTATAGATATATATATATATATATATATATATATATATAATATAACTAAAATACGGCACACTCAGAAAACTTAGAGCATTGCCTGGGTGCAGGGTTATTATAACATAATCATAAGATACAAAACTAAAAACCACACTCACAGGGCTTGTTCAAAACAAAAAAATGTTTTTTATTCAACGTTTCAGCTCTAACTCGAGCCGTCTTCAAGACACTTATATCTTATCCTTTGTGGTCCCTGCCCATGTTTCAAACGAGGGGTGGGTGTGTCCTAATGGTCCCTGCCAGAACCACAAAAGGAAGGGGATAGGCAATCACAGCACTGCAGTCATATAAGCTTCAGTTCCGGTCAGTTCAGGTGAGCCTAGCTCCTATCCTACAGCGCTGAGTGCCGCAGGCTCCGCTATACACCCAGGAAAAGGAGGCAGCAGAAAGAGGAACAGATGGAAGGGGCAAATAGGGTTTTGGGTTTCACTAAACGAACACGAAACACTACTTTTTTTTTTACATTACTTATATATTTTGAGAAGTATAATGGACTGGCACTTTCTAAATTTTCACACAATATGTCTGCTTTAAAGGACCTATCACTGCGGGTGCCAAAATGTTAGGCACCCACCCCCCCTGGCCTTATCACTGCAGGTGTTTATGTGTCCTATTAGGGTGTTTAACTACAGAATAGGGTATCCATGCCCTGCAGCCTGGCTTTAGTACTATTGCTGTATAACTTTACTTAAGAGAATATTATAAGTTTACAGAATTGTATATTGTTGATGGGCATGGTGCTCTGTCCTGTAATGGCCTGCCATCAGGGAAGAACGCTGCAGGGGCCCTATAGCAGTGGTTGACCCTAAAACGAAAAGAGCAATTTGCGGGACACAAAAGGTGCAAGGCTTGTGTAAGTGGGCACAGCTTGTGTGGTTTTTGAATGGGGTATTGGCATAATTAAGGGGTATTCAAGGTGAATCGGGGCATGGCCATGTGTAATTTTTTTTTTGTTTTGCCATTGAGACCGCATTTTACTTGCTGGCAGGGGTAACATGCCAAGATTAATATAAACTTGTGCTAAATACAATGTAGAAAAAGATGAATAATGTACCTCATCATATGTTTTAGAGTAAACAATCCCACTGAAGTCCCAAAACTCTGCCCAAAATTCCGGATAGAACTCTACAGACCACTGGTACAGTTCATTGTAGTTAGCTGTAAAAAAAATTTAAATATATATATTACCACACATGAACATATAACATGAAAAAATTATACTAACAGGACACTGTATATTTTTTTTTTTTAGTATATAACTCTAGATTCCCCATCATTCTGTGCAGTGACATTCACAATCTTGCACCTTTTCTTAATATGAATCACAGTCAAGTGGGAAGGGGCTTGTGGGCCAACTCCTTATGATTATTCTATACCAAGAACACACGCTCCAGGTGCCAAGGCTAGCAAAGGAAGCTGGGAGCTGCAGCACCCAACTATCTGAGTCTGAAATTTGATTTACCTGCTCTGAAGGATAAATTTCAGAGGATTTGTGCATTTGATATCACCAAACAGAATAAAAACTAATAATTTATCGTATTTAATTACTTTTTTTCCCTCTTATTTATTATAGAAATTAAATGCAACAGTCAATCAAGCTTTGATCGCAAAAGAGTGATGTAGTTTAAAAGGATCATCAAAATGGTAATTTTTGTATTTTAATATTGGGATGGGAAGTTACTTTTGCATAGTCAAGTCTATTGTAGAGCTGTACAGTTTATGTTCCTTGGTGATGATATTTCTGTGTGGGCGAAGATTGAGCTATGAGCTTGCTCTGTGGCTTATTCAATTCCCTTGTAGGGAAGGCTAATAGGGCTGTGTGGATATCCATCTTTATGGGTGTATCAAAGATACATTCCACCAAATGTGTAAG
Organism: Xenopus tropicalis; assembly: GCF_000004195.4. Taxonomy (NCBI): domain Eukaryota; kingdom Metazoa; phylum Chordata; class Amphibia; order Anura; family Pipidae; genus Xenopus; species Xenopus tropicalis. The sequence continues at coordinate 160,045,673 of NC_030677.2, forward strand.
ATGTTTCCAGTGTCTGAACATTCCCTAAAACTGATTTGGGGGGTGGAAGGATCTATTTTATATTTTCTTTCTGGGGTGAAGTACCATCTGGTCACTACTTTAAATGCTGCTTCTTTAATGGCTGTGTTTGGGGAAATTTTGGACATAGCTGCCAAAATGGTGTTCCATTCATCCTGTGAAATTGATTATCGCAAATCTTTTTTCCAGTGTATTATATTTTTCAGAGGGACATCAAAATTTAGGGACATTATTTGTTCATACAAGCATGCGCCCAGCTGCCTGTAAATTAGGTCCGGAGCACTGGGGAAGTGTAGATGACCTGAGCACCGATCCCCAGTGCTCCATACCCGATAAGGGAAATTTGCGCATGCACACACTAGAGGGGGAGGGGGCAGGGCAATGCGCCAAGATGGGGGCCTAGGGGTGCCCAATATGCAAATCCAGACCTGTTTACAAGTGTGCAAGGTCTCCCTTAAGTTTTCCTGCTTGTTGGCAGCAAGTTTCCAAGTGGGAGATCAGTTTGTGAAGGAGGGATTAATTGTCTTTGTAAAGTGATATATTTGAAAATATCTATAGGTTTCCCTATCTGGCATGATTTTGGGGAAATGCATTGTATTGGAATGATTTAATTTTGGATGGAAAGGAGGAGATGATTTTCCTTCCACCAACTAAAGGCTTTAGCGGCATAGCCAGGAGGGACAGTAGGTAAAGTATAGGGATAAGTAAACTATAATGTGGGGCTAGTTGAGACCTCTGGAGGATATTATGCATTGTGTGAATAGTGTGGGATATTTAATTACTTTTGTATTTGATTTATACTTTTTTATGTCTTATTAGTTTTGTGATATAAAAAGCACACTGGAAGGCCTTAAACTCACACCATTGTGTATGTATATCTTGTTTCTATATCATTCCAATATGACTGCTAAACAAACTAGGGCATGGATTATAGGTCTATTGATATTTACTTTAGAAATAGAACCAACTATTTGCCAGGGAAAAGGTCAGCTTTAATATACAGTTTCTCATCAGCCACGCTGGATTTGCTTCGTGAAAAGTAGGAAAATAAACAGGCGTGCCACTGTTCCTACTGGCAAGAGTCCAAACACACTCTCCTCCTCGTACGTCCTACAATGCCCTCTCAGTTAATGTCTAGGCACTCCCTTCTGTTGCTTATCATGAGACAGCGTAATAACCTTCCTGAGGCCACAGACTCCCTTTTTTATTACAACACTAGAAAGCCAGGTAGCACAGTTTATTGCAGAGCTGAGCAATAATAAATATAGCATTTTATCTGTGCATACAAACATATAAAAGTGGTACAGTTCAGGTGCACACACAACATATATATAACATCTTATAATGTCTTATTTTCTATGTTGATCGAATAAAAGTGCACAGGCCAAACACGCTTACTTATGCCTGCAGGACTATTGTTGTGACCCTAAAGCAGATGCTGCCACTTGTGTACCCATCACGTCAGGAGAGAGAGGGAGGAAGAGCCTCATATGTACAGAGCTCATCAACTGTGCTTTGCACTGGGAGAGAAACTGGGACTAAATTTTTGCAAAAATCCTATGTATTGAGATTATGTTTAAAAAAAAAAAAAAAATACCAAAAAAAAAAAAATTGTATCAAAGTAATTAAAATTATGTGCTGTTGCCCTGCACTGGTAAATGTTGTGTGTTTGCTTCAGAAACACTACTATAGTTTATATAAACAAAGCCACTGCATAGCCATGTGGTAGCTATTCAACCTGAAATGGGGCTAAATGGCACAGGTTACATAGCAGATAAGCTCTTTAAAACACCATTGTATTTTACAGAGTTTATCTGTTATCTGCTATGTAACCTGTGCCTTTCTCCTTTTTGTCCAGCTTGATTGGCTGCCCCCATGGCTACACAGCAGCTTATTTATATAAACTATAGTAGGGTTTCTGATGTAATCACACAGTGTAGGGCAAGAGTAAATTATATTTCAATTACTTTAAAACACTTTCATTTTTTAGTGTTACTGCTCCTTCAATATTTATCCATTTAATATGGGGAAATAGCATTAACTCATGAAATGATGGTGTAGTTCTTCTCCTGAGCTCCTCTTGTGAACACAGAGCAGGAAAGAGTACTGGTAAAACTGCGGCCAAACATGGACTTGAACAGGTTGGATACCCTGTCTCTGCATGCTTGTTCCCAATGCCTACTCATAGGGATAATATCACTGTATTAGTCCTAGGCTACTACTGTATATAGTATAATGTACATAAAGGGTTACAAATGAAAAAAAATGAAAAAGGTTCTTAAGCTGTAATAAAATATGAGTGAAAGATGGATTCACCTGAACACAAGCCCAATGTTAGGGGAAATATACAAAAATAAGATGGCTTAAATATATAGCAAAACATAAAACTAATGATACTGATGATAATGATTATTTGTGGAAGGTGAACTAGTGCTTTAAAATGATTTATGTCTCCTCCCAGTAGTAGTTCAGCAATCTAAGTCATCAACTCTCTAAACTGTTACAATCAGATACATTAATTGCTCTTGTTGCTAAGTAGCAGCTAAACAATACCAGCAACTGTGAGGGTCACTGACAGCCAAAAAATCATTGATCTGCGAAGCTACAGTTTAAAGGGGAATTCCACCCAAACACAACTTGAGATTTTTGAATAGTAAACATAATTTCAAGCAACTTTTCAATATACAGGAATTAAAAAATATGTAGCCTGTTCAAGAATTTTAATGTAATAATATGGTTTGGAACAAAGCCCGGGCCTAGGGCGGCAAGTTTTTCAGGACAGCGTGCTGCCTGACCACATCTGTAATTCTATCTTCCTACAGACACCCGCAGCTCCGGAGACTGGGTGCGCCTGAGATTTTGACAGTTATTTTTCCCCTGCACCCAGTCCTCAGTGCTGCATGTGTCTGTAAGCTGAAGGCAAGAAGCAGAACAGGTGAGTGCATACTCTTCATGTACTGACATAAATTGCGGGGATGGGCTTTGAAGGGTGCAGGAGGTGCATAGCCTAGGGGCACACTATTTGGAAAACTGTCACTCTTTGGAAAAGTTATCTAAGCCTGGCCCCTTTTTCTCCTGATGATCTGGCTGACTAAAAAAAAAACGTAACAGTAGTCGCTGTCCTCAGCCTGCCTTCAGCTTGCATCCTCCCAATCCCACAATTCCATGAACACATGATGTCAATAAGGAAAGGAACATCATAGAGCAATGCATTGTGGGTTATGTATTTCCTGCATGCTGTCTGTAAGCTGTGGAAAAGTTGATATGATTTGTAACATCAGGGTTTTATTCCCTCCTCCCCTGCCAGGATTTCAAATGATGCAGAAAGAGTAGAACTGTTTTACATCTGAATTTCAGCACATAACAACTGTATTTATTCATACTTTTTGAAGTACCAGATTACAGTGATAGGTATATATGGGGTTTCTATGTTGTGCAGGGCTCAGAAGCTGGAGTTCCCCTTTAATTGTTATTGTTACTTATTATTACTAATCTTTTTATTCAGGTCCTCTCCTATTCATATTCCTGTGCTCCTGTTAAGAGAAAACTGCACCAGCCCGGGGTAAATGCAGGGGTAAAAGCAATCCTATTCCTTCTCCTTCAGCAGTGATCCTGGGGCCCGCAAATGCACAACTGAGTGAGAAAGCTGGCTTTTTTTGTTGAAGTTTGGCTTCTCACTCTACTGCGCATGCATGAAGACCGAAGGAGAAAGAGGAATGCTAGTGTACACCCCGGCCAATGCAGTTTTCTCCTAACAGGAGCACAGCCAGGGGTTATAGGTAAGCAATAACAATCACTAGGGGGTGCCTAACATTTTGGCACCCCCCAGTGATTGTAACTTACCTTATTCTTTTTTTTTTTTTTAAAGATAAATTTTTATTGGTTTTACAACATCACAAAACAAAAATACAAAACGGTGTATAATATATTGACATTGAAATTGAAATGGTGTCGAGTCAGGTTTAGGCCAATACAGACAAGGGTACTATTGCTCTTACCTTATTCTTTAAGTTCCAAGTCAAACTATCTATCTTTAAAATTATACATTTTAATAGTAAAATGAATAATAAATAGAAATCAACTGCAAAATTATATATTATTCTGCTTATAGAAGCAAGTGAGTTTTGGTGTCCCGTGGGTATCCAGTGCAAATGTTTGTGAGCAATAAGTGACTTTTAATTAAAGAGCTATTACTGGTAACATTATCTTGTTACAGGAGGATAATCTTCCTACTTACTGAATGGCAGGCATTATCTAATGGAGTTATGAGGAGTCTGTAATATTTAGCCACTGGAAGCTGAGGGGCAGCAAAGAGGGACAAAACAATATGCTGTGGTCACTGGTAAAGACAAAATGTTGGCACAAAGCTTATTTACTTGTTAATTACCTTATTTACAAACTGTCAGCTATTTGTTTATTCCCACAGTTTACTAAAGAGATAGATAGTTCAGCCTCAGTAATTGTCATTGATATCTAACTACACAGGGGAAGCAGATATGTTTGCACATCAGCTGCAGCTGAAATACCTTTCCAGTCAGTGACAAGCAAAGCTGCACGTCAACAATAACTGAAAGGCTGCAGCCTGGACATCCCTAAAGTGACAGAATGATGTTTCAGTGCCTGCTCTCACTATAACTTGAAGGCAGGGCGGGGTGGTTCAACCACAATGACATTATTCTAAGCACAGTCACTAAGCACGTCCTGCATGTAAGGCTGAAATATCATGAGCTCTGTTAGCAACTGGAAAGCAACTGGAAACCTGAAGAATATCAGGTGTGACTAAACTATATATCCCAGTATGCCCTGCCAGGCTTTGGTTGTTAGTGGAGTCTCTGGATTGTACTTCTATGTACATAGGGAGAACTGTAGGTCTGCAGGATTTAGACATCATTTGTGTCATCATTGCTGTTATGAAATGCTTATACAAGTTTGCTTTAATGTTCCACAGTCCTGGGCTATGTCCTTGCTGTTCCTGACATTAGGTGCTGCAGCTGTCACAGACACACTAGCTGTGTACCACTCACTCACACTCCCACATATCCAGCACAAAAAGTTTTGCCAAATCAGAGTTCTGCAGGACCAAAGTTAGAGAAAGGTGGAGAATCAGGGATACCTTACCTTCTACTGTGATTGAACTATAACTCATCTGACAGCTAGCTTTTGTCAGTGGGATTGGGAAGTTTTAGTTCAATAACTGATAAAAGGCTAAAGGTTAGACATTGCGATGTATCTACTAACAAACAGAAATACTGTTACACTATATAATATAGTGTTTATACATTCTGTCCATTCACCTATATAATATACTGAATATACATTCTTTCCATCCACCCAAAAGATCCAAAATACAATAAAATCCTAGACAAAAGCCCTTTGTCCTATCCACTATTTTACAATCTGCCCACAGGGATATTCTATCCATTAATACTCACCTGCCTTACTGCAGCCTGACATTCCCTAAGCTGCACTGTGCTGGGTGCAACTCCCTGCATCACTGGTCAGCCCTAGGCTGTGAGGTTGGACATTACAAGTACTCTCATATACATAACGTTTCACTAGCTACTGTCAGTGCTCGCCCACATGTTGCCTGTATGAAGCCCCCTAATACTGCCCCATGTCCCATCTGACACTGGGTATCTTTCCCTGGATGTAGGTTGTGCCTGAGGCACTCGCATCCCTGTGCCACTCACCCAGGCGGAGCCCCAGATTTCTATTCACCCTGTTCCTGAACTGATCCATCTGAGTGATCTTCTTCGAGTCCGGGTACCACATCACCTTGGCCTCCATGATCTCCTCCATCAGCTCCCCCTTGTCTGACATGCTGAGTGTGCGTGCTGGGTACGTGCGCAGCCGATCCCTCTCCCTGTCTCCCAACACACTGTTCTCTGCCTCAATCCAGCACGTGTTTATGTACTGCCGTCTTACTGTATCCTTCCTCCTGCACAGAAGGAAAAATAGTGCCCAACTTTTTACATAGAACAGCCTACCTGCTCCTCATGTACATAATAAATCCGTGCAGTTATTGCCCGATACTTTAATAGAAGATCATGAGAAGCGACAATCCTATATAATATAACCAAAATATAAAGGAAAATCCATATTAGAATAGACAGCTGGTCACTGTGCATAGGATACTCCTGAACCCCCTGCTAAGATGTTCATTGAGGAGTTTTATCTCAAAAGAAGACCCTGATTTTGAAACTATCAAACTGTGTAGAATTTAAGTGACTTACATTGATTTTGTGTCCTTAAATAACAATTTATATTAAAATGGATAATTAAAGCACAAAAGACCTATCATAATGTGTAATTTAATTAAGCATTTCCTGTATTGTGGGTGCAGCACTCTGTAAAAGTTTTCCTGGAAATCATTTTCAAATACTACCAACAATGTTACATTGCAACATTCAGCACTATGGAATATGTTGGTGCTTTATAAATACATGATAATAATTATTGTGATATAGAATGTTACAATATGAATTATATTAATGTTTTAGTGGTCCATTCAGCATCTCACAATACTGCCTGAAGGAACAGGTTGAGTGATTGTACCTTACCAGAACACATTTTGGGACTGTCACAGGTTCCTATACCTATTGTACAGCGCTGCAGAATATGTTGGCGCTTTATAAATAAATGTTAATAATAATAAATATATGCCAGGGATCCCCAACCTTTTATACCTGTGAGCCCCATTCAAATTTAAAAGAATTGGAGAGAAACACAAGCATGGAAAATGTTCCTGGGATTACAAATAGGGGCTCTGATTGGCAATTAGGTGGCCCCCCTGTGGAATGGAAGCCTACATGAGGCTCTGTTTGGCAGTACACCTGGTGTTTATGCAACCAAAACTTGCCCAAAAGTCAGGAATTCAAAAATTAGCACCTACCTTGAGGCAACTGGGAGCAACATCCAAGGGGTTGGTGAGCAACATGTTGCTCACGAGCCATAGGTTGGGGATCACTGCTATATGCATATGGATCTATACTCACAGGATGGGAGAGAAATACTAATCTAAGCTTTGAACTACTTCTCCTACATCCAGAATTCAGTAAGGCTAGTGCCTGCAATAGACACTGGGCAAGTTGACCCACAACCTACAGGACTTTGGGTTTGGGTGGGTTTGCAGCACGTTGCAATTTGGGCAACCATTACAGCTTCAGGTTAGGAGTGGGTCAGACTGGCGGAAGTACACTCTCTCACCTCCTGAAGTTCCCTGACTTGGAACCTAAGGTGCATGCAGAAGCAGCATACAGAGCAGAAAGATGTGGGCACTGGTTAGTGGGCAGGACCGGATTTGTAATACCAGCCACCCCAAGGCCGCCCCCCCCACGCGCATGCGCATTACGCTCTATGCACATTCGCGACCCCTCCATCCGCCGCTCGCATGGTGCATGCACATCTATTTATGCTCACATACGGAGCAGTGGGGAGAGGTCCCCATTGCTCCGTATGGCAGCAAATATCAGAATTTCGGTGCTGCGGAGCAGCATGCCGCCCCTAAATTGTTGCCGCCCTAAGCCCAGGCCTTTGTGGCCTCACCACAAATCTGGGCCTGTAGGTGGGAGTTCTACAATGGCAACATTTTGCAGGCTAGGATAGAGTTATGGTTTTGCTTGTTAGGGTCAGGTGTGTATGTATGTATATTTATGTATAACTTTATTTATGAAGCACTACAGGATACGCAGCACTGTACAATCTTACAATATACACAATTACACAGGGAGGACAAGTGTAATAATAAATACAAAAAATAAGTATAAATCTGTCCCCAATAGTGATGAGTGAACTTGCAGCGTTTTGTTTCGCATAAAAGTGTGAAATTTCACTGAAATGCTTTGGAGTTAATGAGAAGGTGAAATTACATTGTGTATTTTTAGCTCTGCAACAGCATTTATGTATTTTAGGCTCTAAAATAGCATTTACATTGCCCTACCTTGTTAAAGAAGCTTCTTTTCACTATGTTGATGTTAAAGGCAAGGGTTGGGTAATAATGATGTCTGTGTTTTTTTCTGTTGCAGCAAACTGTGTTTTCTTCCACAAGAACAGACTGCATGGAAAAATTCTAAAACTTCACCGCTGGCCAAACTGTGGATTTTGTTGCAAAATTGTATTCTGCAAAACGTTTGCTCATCTGTAGTCATCATACGCTACATATTGCTAATTATGAACACATCCCCTATTGGCTTCTACAAAGTGCTGTGGCCCCAGAAGAACATAAGCCAGGCTCACAGCAGAAAGGTTCAAGGGAAAACATCACTAGCAGACAGGTGTGTCTCCAACAGACTGGCAACATTTCTAAATCAACATTGCATAAAGCAGGTAAACTGAGTTGAGAATTCAATTTGATATACTAGCGTACATAGCTGAGTTGCACAAAAGTTTTATAGGTGTTGCAAGCAGACCTGAATGATGACCCTGTTGGCTTTATATCCTCTGCTGGTTTTGCAAAACTCATAGTTCAGCTTGCGTCACTGCATCTGATAAACATATCTGATTGGGGAAACCATCTTCATTCAGAAGCCTGGTGGCTGTTTAAAGTAAGCTATAGGGTACCTGGAATAGGTAGCAAGGAGAGCCCACCACATGAGAAGAGTGGGTTACTGAGTAATACACTTTGGATTCAGTTTAGCAGAGCTTCCAGAATGTTACATGTACAACATAATCACACACTGTGTGACACTTTACCCAATGGAAGATCCATTTGTTACTGAGAACTTACACAGATATCTGTTACATGATTCCTTCTGATCTGCAGAGTCTCACTATGTGTGGGCCCTTGAGTATTAACCCCTATTTGGCCCACCTTAAAAACAAGTCTGGGCAAGTGCATTATTTTCTCACCAATATCTGAACATTAAAGTTAATGACATTACTAGAACTTATAAATAAGCATTTATAGAGACAAGTCTAAAACTGCTTATCAGTCTCTAGTAGAATTAAGTCTAAAACAACTGGACTTTTCTGAGTTTTTTCCTTTTTTCAAAAGTCCAGTTGTTTTAGACTTAATTCTACTAGATACTGTATATCATGACCTGGATGAATGAGAATCTTCATAGACATATTGCTTATCAGTCACTACCCCACTGGAGCCCCTATTTATGTCTCTGATTTATATGTACACGCAGGTAGTACCTGAGCATCTCAAATGCAGTTTTACAGTTGTGTCTGAGAAATATCATACATAAAAAGTTAAAGTAAGCCCTAAAATGATTTACTCCGCGGCCTCTAGTAATGTAAGCGGCGTTTAATAACTCAAACGTGTGTACAGGTAACGGGCTACATGATTGCACCACTAACACTTATTACTGATATCTCCAATACTGTATCGCTGAGCCGATGCTGAGTTGAAACATGCGGCGGAGTGATTCACTTTGACAGCGCCCCACCAGCTCCTGGCTTGTGATTGGCTGACGTTCCTCTGGCTCCACATCAGCCGAGAGTTTAGTTTCTGGCTGCGAATCTCTCACAGGGACAGACCAATAGTGAAGGGGCGCTGATGACATCACATCCAATCAGAACGAACAAAAAGAGGGGCGCGTTCTGTCATTTTGGAACTATGAGTAATAGCGCGTGTTACAACCGTGGTTTTTCATTGGCAAAGCGAATAAGAAGCCACGCCCACCTGCATTCTACCATTTACCTTCAACCATCCGATCTTAATTACAAGACGTGCGATTACGTTTGTTTCAGTACAGCCTTTATTAGTTATAGGTCGGTGGCTTCTGCTGCGCTTTTACTTTATGAACGAAAATACGCTTGAGAATGAAAAATTGCGTGACCTAAATATGTCAGGGGGTGTTTTAGCGCTATGCTTGCTATGTTTATAACGTTATCTTTTATTCATTATTTTTAAAGGGGCGGTAAAGCATTAAGATTTAATCCATTCAAGCGTGTTATCCCTGGAACAGTCTTTTAGGCGCTGTGAACCCTGGAGAAATTTACACTTGGGCAGTAACAAGTGACAACCAGGGCCGCCATCAGAAATCACGGGCCCCTCACAAAAAAAATTCTGGGCCCCTCTCCCACCAGTACAAAGGACTCACAGATATGAGACATTGGTAGCCAGCAGGGCCCCCCTAATACATGGTAGCCAGCAGTGCCCCCCCCCCCCCCCAGTACATTGGTAGCTAGCAGGGCCCCCCTAATACATGGTAGCCAGCAGGGCCCCCCCCCAGTACATTGGTAGCCAGTTGTGCCCCCCTTCCCCCAGTACATTGGTAGCCAGCTGTGCCCCCCTTCCCCCAGTACATTGGTAGCCAGCTGTGCCCCCCTTCCCCCAGTACATTGGTAGCCAGCTGTGCCCCCCTTCCCCCAGTACATTGGTAGCCAGCTGTGCCCCCCTTCCCCCAGTACATTGGTAGCCAGCTGTGCCCCCCTTCCCCCAGTACATTGGTAGCCAGCGCCTTGTGCGGCGGCTCCTCCTTGGCGGCGGCTTCGCGCTCCTCCGGCGAGGCCCTTCCTTTATGACACCTCGGCGCTTCTGAGTGCCGAAAGAAGCCAGGCTCTTTTATAAGGTTGCGCCCCGTGCGTACTGACGTGAATGTACGCACGGGGCGCAACCAATAGGATCACCCGCTGACCACCAATGACAGGGCCCGGAATTGATTTAAGGCCGGGCCCCCTTTTAAAGTTAAAATCGTCCGGGCCCGGGACGGCTGTACCCCCTGTACCCCCCTGATGGCGGCCCTGGTGACAACCAATCCGATTATTGTTCTCACTGTTCTGCCTTCAGCGGCCTGGAAAGCTAATCGCTGCTATAGGTTACTGCCTAGGTGCAAATTTGCACAATATTGTTAATGAGTCCAGTTGACTTAGGACACACTTGTCAAAGTCAAATGTTGCTGGGTTTTGTCTTTTAATGGACTTATTTTGGTTAGCCCCGCCCATCATAAGGTTAACCCTTGAAAATATGGTATGGTCTGAAAGCGCTGCGTAAATTGATGGCTCTATATCAGGGGTCTCAAACTCGTGGCCCGCGGGCCATTTGCGGCCCTCGGTACAATATTTTGTGGCCCGCACCAACGCCGAATGAATGGATCGCGATTTTTATTGCAATTCAAGGGATAATGCAAGGCACGGCGGGCGGGAGCTGCTGATTGCGGAAATGACGTTATACCATCATAACAGTTATTATGGGAAGATGTAAGGAGCTAATTGTGCACACAGAACGTCTTCCCATAATAACTGTTATGATGGCATAACGTCATTTCCGCAATCAGCAGCTCCCGACGTTTTTTTGTGAAATCCCTTATGTGGCCCAGCCTCATCCTGACTTTGCCTCCTGCGGCCCCCCAGGTAAATTGAGTTTGAGCCCCCTGCTCTATATAAATAATAATAATAACAATGAAGTCTTTAGAACTGCAAATAGATTGTAAGCTCTATGGGGCAGGGACCTTCTTCCTACTGTGTCTCATACCACACGGCACTTATATATTTATTATATTTATTTATTATATCACTTGTCCTCCCTGTGTGTAATTTTGTAAGATTGTACAGCGCTGCCAGGCCCGGATTTGTGGAGAGGCCACAAAGGCCTGGGCTTAGGGCGGCAGAAATGTAGGGGCGGCATGCCGCCCCACCGCAACGGAATTTTTAAAGTTTTCTTCCCCACTGCTCCGTATGGGATTTTTAATGTATGCGCCTGCGCGATCGCGGGCGTGGGGGAGGGAGGGGGCGAGCGGTTGTTCGCTCGTTCGCGCATGCGCATTGGTGATCAACGGGGGCGGCCTAGGGGCGCCCTGAAGACAAATCCGGCCCTGAGGGCTGCGTACCCTTGTGACGCTTTATAAATAAAGTTATACATACATACATACATACATATAAAAGGTCACTGAAATGCAGTAGAGCGCCACCTGCTGGGGGGGAAAGGTGATTGATAATTAAAGTCACCCTGGTATAGCACACACAATTTTGATTTTTGCATACCAATGTTTCTCTGTAATTAGAACATGGCATCAATACCCTGGTCTGCTCCGTCATGGATAATGAAGAAACAAAGGAACAACGGTAAAAGTCTGCATTCTATTAAATGTCTTTTATATAGAGTTTTCCCAGTACTTATACCTAGGCTCATTTTGAATAAGCAAATTAGATTTATGAATTGAGTTATTATATGTTTATTTTCCAATATATTTTACTATCATAGCCTCTATAATGTTTAAACATCCCTGGTGGTGGTTTAATTGGTGGTATCTGAGCGTTAAAGGAATATATTTTCATAGAAATATACTTTTTTTAGCAGTATGTGCTATTGGGCAATCCTAAATAGAAAATTCCAATTTTAAGAAAGACAGAGAGACAGATTGGGCTAAATGGAAAAAAAACTCCTAATTTTGTAGGCAATTATGAATAATTATATATGGTGCTGGTTTCACTTTGGGCTAAAATTAATCATATCTGTAAAAATAGCCCCTTTATTGGAGCTCCTTACAGATCCTATCAGTTCTCTGTGTTTCAAACGAAGGGTGGGTGTGTCCTAACGGTCTCTGCCAGAAGCACAGCAGGAGGGGGATAGCCAATCACAGCCTTGCACTCACACAAGCAAACACAGGCTTTAGTTCCCTATCAGGTCAGCCTAGCTGCTGATTGGTTCCTATCCTACAGTGCCTGTACTGAGAGCCACCAGCTCTACATATGTCTCCTTTAAGGGCAGCCTCCAGGGATCAGAAAGCATATGGCGCATATTTTTGGCAAGGTGAAAATGCTTGCCGAAAATATGCTTCATGTGGCATTAGCCTAAGCTTCACAGTGCACATAAACAAGCCAAGGCACACATACATACATGCTAGGCCCCATCAGCCAATTAATGGACAGAGTTCTGCCTTTTGCTTCCACACTTCTTCCTGTTACAGTTAGAGCTGCATTATTTCCTGTCAGGTGATCTCTCACACAGCCCATCACTAAATGGTGGATCAAGGGAAAGGGCGTAAAAGGGCAATATTTACGGATATATATATTCCAGTTTGGCGAGATTCTTTAATAGGTCACTGAACATAATATAAATTATCTGTTGGTAAAGCATTCATCCTGGGGGCATAGTTTTCCTTTAAATGTCCACCATGATTTTAAGTTCTAATAAAGTGCCAATTTATGTTCTCTATGTGTATCTTTTATTTTTAAATGGTGAATTGTCAGATATACATCGTATCAGCCACATAGAAAAGTGAAAATCTGTGAGTGTTTTTGCAGGTGGACAAAAAACGTTAGGCTGCAAAACTTACACACTAATTGTTCAATATAAACTACAAGATAAAGATAGTAATGACTATTTGTGTAATAGATTAAAAAAGGTTAGTGGATATTTTTTTAATAGTAAGGGATTCTGTTCAAAATTGTAAAAAAAAAAAAAAAAAAGTTCCATACAGAATAACAAAAGTCAATAATAGTGAAGCCTGGTGGAGTAGGGGGATCTGGAGGGCCTAATCTAAAATTCTGAACATACTTTTTTGTTTTAAATCACAAAAAAAATCTATAGTTTTTGTAATTTCTGTGAGGTAGATGAGATATGGTAGTGGCGTGAAATAAGGACCAAAGAACATTTTGTTTTGGCAATATTTATTCATTTTCTTCTTCTTTTCAAAATATTTCACTACAGCAACAGAGATCTGGTGATGGTACAGTCATGAACTAAAACGACCCATAAAAAAAAAAAAGATATATTCTTTGTAGTGTACAACACTAACACAGCATTATAGCCTAGCATATACCCACTGAATAATTATCCACGCTATTTTATATTAAAATCACTAGAAATAACCATCTATACACCTAATAGAAGATTTAAATATAGAAAAATCAATATTTTAAACAATATTCCTTTAAAAAGTCAATACTTTGTCAAATACTTTGTCACAGAAATACCTTACGTATATATTATATTTTACAGCAACGCAATAAACCCGAAGTAGATTAACAAAATCTGCTGCAAATCTTTAAATTCTAAATATTAAACCATTGTACACCACATTTACCAACTACTAGTCCTCCATTTTCCAAGGAAAAGCAGGGGAGCAAAAAAATTACTGCAAAGTCACAGATCTATTTTATTTTTTATATATAGATTTTTAATATAGCATTTAAAAGGAAAATATATCTGTTTAAAGGCAAAGGTTGCTTTAATGGAAAATTAGTAAAATAAAGTTTGATTAGAGCTAGATGGCACAACAAATGCATCCTTTTATTAACGTGCAGCCATTAGGGTTCCTGCACACAGGCTTTATTTCCGTGCACCCATACGGTGGCATTAGATTAGCCCACTCTATAGGAACAGTACTGGCAGAACCATTCTGAAACACCCATGGAAAGTTGCCTGTTGCGTCTTGTATGTGTAAACCATTTTAGTGTGATCCTGTTGGTATTGTCCCTATATAGAATAAGTTCGCTGGTGGCCTCTGTTCACAGTCAATGTAGAATGTAAAAGCCATGTTACAGGAGCATTGCAGGAAAACAGCCAAGTACAAAAGCCCCTAAATAATGACCCAAAGAATGGCCACCCCTGATCTTAAGGCAAAGGCAGCTCTGTGAATTTTAACTTGAATAGTGACAGGCGGACCTCCATGCAAGGTGATCTGTCTGTCCAGCGGAATGGAGCATTTTGTCTGTTACTGTTTTCCAATGGAAGGCAGAAGTGGACAAAACCCTCCAAATGCCATTAGCTTAAACATCAGTTGTTTCAGTAAAAGTGTCTGAGGGAAGCTCTAACATTACAATGCTTGAAGCATTTTGTTGTTGCTTTTTACCTCAGCCAAATGCCAAGAGCTGTTTGTGACAACAGCTAATTCCTTTAGTTATGACACACGTGAGTTATTATTTATCCAAAACACACATTTGCATTTTGAGACAATAGATCAGTGATCCCCAACCAGTGGCTCAGGGGCAACATGTTGCTCCCCAACCCCTTGGGTGTTGCTCCCAGTGGCTTTAAAGCAGGTGCTTATTTTTTAATTCCTGGTAAATAGGCAAGTTTTGGAGGCATAAAAACCAAGTATAATGCCAAACAGAGCCTTCTCTAGCCTGCAAGTCGTCCACATAGGGGCTATCAAATAGGCAATTATAGTTCTCATTGGCACCTTCAGTAACCTTTTTCATACTTGTGTTGCCCCCCAACACTTTTTCCACTTGAATGTGGCTCACGGGTATAAAAGGTTGGGGATCCCTGCAATAGATCATTTGGTTCATAAATCACAACAATTGTCAAACTTTTAGAGAAAGCCATGTGGATTTTGGAAGAAGTAAGAAACCACTGGCTATTTAACTATTTTTGGATCAAATAGCCAGCCACAAAGTGGGCATGGTGCACATGTCAAAGTCATATGCCACAGTTGGAAAGGTTGTGACAACAAAAGAGTGCCGGTATTTACTTTTCATAGATCTGGTGTATGACTAGATGAAAATATCAGATTTTTGTAAGGAAAACATTACACATAAGCTAGTTTTTACAAGGATTTTAGTTGCCCTTTTATATTTAAAAATTAACATTGTACTTCATCGGCTTTAGGGGAGTAAACACTGCCATACAAATTAGGGATGCCCCAAACCCAGTTTTTCAAATACCGAACTGAATCCAAATCCAAATTAGGAATTCGAACCCTGACGAAAAAGTCTGAATACTGAAACGAATAAAAAATAAAATTATCATTCCAGTATTTATATTATAGGGGATTTATGCTGAACAGTCTGTGAACTTGTGACAATTATTAAAGTCAGATTTCAGAACGATTAGAAAGTGAGGATGGAGGGCAAAGGATGTGTCAACTAATAACTTGTTGGTTTGCCTTGCGCCACCTGTGGGCAATGATAACTTAGTGAGCTAAGATATAACTTTAGATTAATCTGACATACTACATACTTTAATAACAACCCCATGTTTTTAGAAAGGATCTTGTCACTGGTATAGACAAGTTGACAATTATAGTATATACTTCAGTGTATCAGACCACTCCTGCGCATTTGCTGCAGTAAATATGTAAGATCAAAAGAAATTGATGGTGAAAAGGGAAATGCAATCAATACATGACTTAAAATTCAATATAACTGAATTGAATAGAAATCAACAGCTAGAAGGCTACTGGTTTCCTATGTGTTATTTAGGCAGATCCTTTTACTAAAAGCTGCAATAATATACACTCAGAAAATGCTCAACAGTACAACATGGGAATGCTAAATACACTAAACTAGCTGGCAATGTAATGTATAGAAGCTATTTTGTCACCAAGCTTCTTACATCTCCAGAATGAAAAATATGGCTTGGGTCCCCCTCTCAGGACCACTATCAAGGGTGTACAGGGTTTCTCCAGTGAGGTGTAACATGGTCCCAAGAGATGCAAAGTGTGATTTGCAGTAGGTTTGGTGCTTGCAGTGAGTGGGTAGGGTCATAAATCTCTAGAGCCCAGTGATTATGGATGGTGGCTCTAAAATCCATACAGACAATGCAGAAGTACGACACTTATCTGTTGCTTCTGCAATAAAATGTCTCTTTAAATACAGGTGCCCGCAACAAATCTCCCTTGTCACGGGTGACTAATCTCCCCGAATTACCATCCCACCGGCGAACATGTAAGTCGCCGGTGGGATGGTACACGCTGCGCAGGGGATTTCGGCAAATCGCCGAAGTTACCTCGCGAGGCATTTTCGGCGATTTGCCGAAATCACGCTGCCGCGTGTGCCATCCCACCGGCGATTTACATGGGAGATTAGTCGCCCATGAACAGGGAGATTTGTCACGGGCGACTAATCTCCCTGTGTGCCAGAGCCCTTAGGAGTATATTTATCATACTGTGTAAATAGTAGAGTGAAGCATTTCCAGTGATGTTGCCCAGAGCAATTAGATTTCAATAGTTAGCAGCCAAACAGATGCATGATATATACACCCCTAAGTAAACACAAGCTGCAATGGCCATTGGTACATAACCTAAGGGTAAAAATAATATTTGTTTACGGAACATATTATTCAGTTAGTTCTAATAGGAAACTAGTAGGGATGCTCTGAATCCTTCATAAAAGATTTGTCCCAATACCGAATCCTAATCTGCATATGTAAAGAAGGATATGGATAGGTTCAATTTTCAGCTTCTGTGTTCATGTGACAAAGAGTCACCAACTTTAAGGATTTGGTTTGGCCAGGAGCGTGGATTCGGTCGAATCCGAATCCTGCTGAAAAGGCTGTATCTTGGCTGAATCCCAAATTGAATTCTGGAATTGGCTAATCCCTAAAAGTGAGTGCCTTAGTATTACCTGCCTTGCTTTTAGAATTCAAGAACTACAGTTACACAACTGATAATGGGCCAAAATCACACATTTTTAATCTAGGTAGTGCAATTATAACACCAAAAAAGTAAATAGCAATACAGGTATATACTGAAGCATAATATACTGTTTGTGTGTTTGGTATAGAAGCTCTAATATAATTTATATTAATACACTTCTTTATAGCATAGTCTGCTTTTTACATAGTCCTTGCATGGACTCTGCATAAGGAAGGGAAACCGTGGTGATAAAGAGGGAGCATAAATTATTAAGGATCTTTATACCCATGTACCTGCCTGCCATGACATTGTGTTTTCAGATGCTGAACAGTCTTTGGCCTAACAAAGTAAGCTCATGAGGCAACTGTCTGCCTCTGCATATGGATCTTACAATGGCGATTAAATCTACAGTGCATTTAGAATCAGTAATCTCCAGCAAAAATATACACTAATACATGACTAAGAAGTAAGACCATGACAGACACATATTACTGTGTATTGTTGCTGGGGATTAATGTTTTTAAATGCACTCACATAAATGTGAGCTTACATATTTGGTCCTATAGGCCTGACCATACTTTTCAAAATATCTGTTGAGATACTTGACAGAGAACCTATTTGCTTAAGATTTTTAGGGGCATATTTATCAAAAAGAGCTTGCCACTGGTTGTCCAGGCAAAGTGAGGATTCGTTATTTCATGTTTTAATAAATATGCCACTTTGTATGCAATAAATGGCTGCATATAATACTCATGATATAATACTCATGATTAAAAGTATTAAAATATTAAATCCTTATTACACTACAACTTCTTGTGGTATACCCAATGTAATTGTTATTTCCATGTCAGGTACAAAATGTATTTCCCTGAGGCTCATTCAGTGCATTTTTACAATTAAAAAAAATGAAAGTAAGCTGTTTGACAAAGTATTATTAACCATTAATGTGACTGAAGCACAATACTGTAAGAGTATATTTAAGCAGTACAAATACAGATACTATTGCTCCACTGCAAGCATGCAAATCTCACCATATACAGATATAAGAAAGCTGCTCAGGTCAGTCCTAATCAAACACAATCCATTCCAAACACACACTTTGAAAGGATACAGACATGTTTAAATAATACAGCCCTAGCATATATAGAGCCTAGAAGTCTTGGAATTTTTAAACTTTATAACTCCCCCTATTTTGTTGCTCCCTATAGTAGTAGGAATGAAGGTTAGAATAGCAACCAGCTGTAACACCTAAAAGTTTTGCTGCATTTTTCAGATTTTGAAAGCAAGCAATGGTGTTTAAAGTTATGTATTTCTTGGGCATGTCAGCCCACTTTACATGTGGAGCGGTCAGATGTGGCAGCCATATCATTAATTCTTGCCCTATTCATATAATGGCCTGTGGATGCTGGTTAAACAGGAGTGGGCTGCATCTGACACAGTTGTACATTACAAGGACCAGTGACCCAGTGGTTATTAAAGCAGCCCATCTGTGTTGTTTTATGTTGGTTTTGTGGACTACGGTGGCTTTCTTAGGCACAGATGGCAGACTGGTAAATTCTGTTGATGTAAGACCCCCTTAATTCTGAAAGAAGTAAAGGCAAGTTTAATAAAGACAAGAACTACAGACTACTTTATCATCCAGCAATTTCCAAGCAGCACCACAGTCATAAACCTATGACCCTGTAGAACACCTGAACCCCCAAAAAGTTGTACTTCCTGTATCCCCCTGCTTGCAGGCAGCTGTATAGAAGAACACACTAGGTCACCTATTTTAGATAACATCTATGCTGGTCTGTCCCCATGAAAATATACACAAGCAACTGTCGCAAACAATATTTTAGTAAGGACTCTACTGGTTATTCTGACAATTTCTTCAAGCATCCTTGTGTTACTGACTAACCGAGCCACCAGTCACACATATGCATGCAAATATAGGGTATCAGGGCTTACTCCTAGTGCAGTTTTCAATATAAACAAGGCCCTAATATGTGAATGCTAATTATTGCTTTTAACAACCCAAATATGAATTCATTATTGTCAGTAAATAAAAAGTTTTATAGGTTGTACTTTTTATGAAAAGGGTTACCAAAATTTAATTTACATTTCCTGGATGTTTCTAATGAAACTATTTAGAGCTGAATGCATATTTATTTCACTTTCGCTTAATGATAAACTATTACTGCTTCATCAACCCCCCCCCCCCCCCCCCCCCAGGCCTTCTATTGAGATTACAATCCTATTACAAGAAAGCCAGAAGCAAATGTGGACTAGCAGACCAGGGCATGATGCGGAGGCATAAATGGCCCAGTGAGGCAAGTCCCTAGGTTTACTCATAATTATTATCATAGAAATGATCATAATTCTATGCCAGCATAGATATTATTGTAGCATGCACAATTCATGCAGGGAAATGAGGGTATAGTGGCACTTTAATACCTGTACATGGCTTTAGACTTCTGTCTGTGCTTCAGTTTATATAAAGAAAAAACAATATTCTTCATTTACCACACTTAAATTTCCTTGACAATAGAGGGGTCAAATGAAGCTCTGACAGAGCTTCAGTGCTTTTTGGCAAACATTTTAGGTGCAGCTATTCGATCTATTTTACAGAATTCCATTATCCAGAAATATCTAAAACTATCAATGCCATCCTTTTCATTTTTAGTTTATTCCCTTTTTCTTTTGTAACAGTAAAGCAATGCCTGATACTTGATGTCAACCAAGCCAATATAAATCAATTTTAAATGAAACATTCTCTTGTGTTGGGCTGTATTTCAGTAGATTTTAAGCATGAAAATATGAAATGCAGAAGAAAATTGCTTATTTGGAAACCTGCTGGTCCCAAGCATTTACAGTAATAGATCCTATAACTGTGCCATCCCTGACTCAAGATGTGCAGCAGAGTTGAATTAGCAGCATATATATATATAGGCCTCAGCTGCTCAAGGTCAGTAGTCTCATACCACAAAAAGGCTTTATTACAAATTTTTCAGATGTAATTATTTCAATCATGTGTACAACACTAATTAAAAAATCAATTATTCCACTTGCGCAGGGGTTTCTGGCAATACAAAAATTATAGAACAACTTCTTGCCTGACTAAAACTACCACACACACACACACATTAATCCATGTAAATATTTTGCTATAATATTTAATAGGTAGGCATTTGCTTTTACAAAAAAAGATTTAAATACCTATATCAGTGTACACATACACACACAAAGAAAATTTTCTTTCAATTAAAAAAAACAAACCCTGGAAATGGAAGAAATCTATTGCTGCTTAATAAGCCTGAGAAAGATATAAGCAGCAACAATTCAATTACAAGACCACTGCGAATTTTTCTAAGCAATGACCTGGAAATCTAATCTATATGCACGAATAAAAAAAATCTTTTAATAAAAAAAAAAAACATACTAACGATGCGACCAGTGATTAAGCACAACTCTTACAGCACAGATGACAGTATATCTTTTCTTTCTAAGTGTACCCTTGCACCACAGTACTGTGCAAAATGTATCACAAGCAAAGCATAAAACAACAACACAGTTAAAATGTATATTACACATCCTAATCCTAAACAATAATCTTGACAGTGCAGTGCTTAAAGAAATCAATATAGACTGAGCATAATACAATTATTAGGCAGTGTGCTGCTTGGATAAACACATGTATAACACACAGAAATTTTGTTTTTATCTGGTTTTTACTCAGATTCAGAAATAAAATATAACCCCTGTGTTACCTGGAAATCTCCAACCACTCCAAGAAGCACTAGAAATACATTTGGTAGCAATAGCTTTGGATTAGTTTTAAAATAGGATCTTATTGATGATGCACTCAAAGTGTAGAGTAAAAAGTGAGCTTCAAAAACAAATATGAACTATACTGAGTAGTTACAGAATTCTATAAAAATGTTTTATTATGTAGCTCTCGTTTGGATCACTTCAGTGCAGAGGGAATAGTTTCAGGAGCCTAATGTTTTATGTACCTTTTGTTACTAATACAATTTTACTATAGCTACCACTTTTTGAACATTATCACAAAAAACAGTGCTTTTTCTTTAAAAAGAAGCTGGTGTTGGGTTTTGAAGCCAGAATGGCTACTGCTCACTGGCTCTGTCCAGGCTCTCTATCACTCTTGTAAGACGGATATTTAGAAGTCGAATTTGGTTATCTAGATGATCGATCTTATCTTCAAGGTTGTTATTGCTGCTCCTCCTCCAGTAAAGTCCAACAGGCCCTGTCATGAAATACACAGCTACCACAAAGCACAGAGGGATCATTGCATGTTCTGGTTCCCCTTCATACTTCTGTAATATATAAATGCATGACAGTGCAAACAGAGAGACACGGACAAGCCAAAAAAATCGCCCAAACACGATGTGTAGGAGATAAAAGAAAAATCCCAGCAGCAGGGAGGCAAACCAGTAGGCAAGGAGGATGGCGACAACCAGCATGAGGACTCTAGTAGGGTTATTGGCAACGGCTGCAGGACTGAAGTAGTGTGTCAGATTGGAAGCTGTAATTATATGGGTAAAGGCAGAAAAAATAAGAATGTTATTTATATTTAACAACCTTTCAAACTTAGCAAACATTATAATACAGTTATAGCATTTTAAAAGTGACGGTGTCTGAGTATTTTCATAGCCTGTACCAAGAGATTCAGTTAAAATGGCAGCATTGGTTTTGTACAGCATTGGTTATTGGTCATGTACAAAGCAAATTATGCAGGAAAGCTCTAGTGCGGTGATTCCCAACCAGTGGCTCGTGAGAAACATGTTGCTCACCAACCCCTAGGTTTGACCCCTAAACCAGGTAGTTATTTTTGAATTCCTGACTTGGTCGTAAGTTTAGGTTGAATAAAAACAAGATTTACTACCAAATAAAGCCCCTGTAAGCTGATAGTGTGCATAGAGGCTGCCTAATAGCCAATCTTAGCCCTTATTTGGCACCTCCATGAACTTTTATGGTGCTTGTGTTGCTCTCAGAGTCTTTTTACATTTGACTGTGGCTCACGAGTAAGAAAGGTTGGGGACCCCTGCTCTAGTGTAAGGCTTTTTGGAAATCTGAAGCAGCGTATAATCACCTAGGTTTAAACATGTATAACACACATTTCAAGTAAAATCTCAAGTCACTTCTGTTGCAGAGAAAGAGGTAATAAAAGTATTTCCCCCAACTGCCCAACTGAGACTGCTTTAGGGGGATTCTGTCATGATCTTTATGGTGTACTCTTTGTTTCTAAATTACACTGTTTACATAGTAGGGATGCACTGGATTCACTATTTTGGGATTCGCCCAAACCCCAAAAACTTTGTGAATGTTTAAGGCCTAATACCGAACTGAATCTGAATTCTAATTTGCATATGCAAACTAAAGCAAGGAAGGTGTAAAAACAACCGTGCACTACGTGTGTATGTGAAAAACTTTCAACTTCCGCCTTAATGTGGGAAAAGTCACATGATTTTAAGGATTCGGCCAAATCCAAATCCTGCCGAAAAAGACCAAATTTTGGCCCAATCCCAAACCGAATCCTGGATTCAGTGCATCTCTATTATATAGCAAATAATTCACTCTGCCATTTTAAACGTTATTCTTGAACCAACAAAGGATTTTTTTTCTAGTTGTAATATTGGTGTGTAGCCATCTCAATGCACTGATTCTGAGCGTTCAGAAAGAGGCAACGCTACATGTTAGAACTGCTTTCAGATAAGCAATTGTTTCTCCTACTCCCATGTAACTGGAGAAGTCCCAAGCCGGACTTGGATTTCTTACTATTGAGCGCTATTGTGATATTTACCACTTTTAGCACTAAGGGTTTCAGGGAGCTGCTATCATGTTACCTTCCCACATTCTTCTGGTGATCGATATATATATATATATATTGCAATGGAGAGCCGGCACTCGCGTTGTGTAGGAGCCAATAGTGCCTGGGTGCAGTATGAAACGATGTGGTACAAAGGAGAAAAGATGCCGCACTCACAGGTCTTAGTGCAAAAATAAAGAAAAATTTATTTAAACAGACTAACGTTTCGGCTGTGGCTACAGCCTTTCTCAAAGTGAATACACATGAAGAGCAACCCACACTTAAACCAAACTTGGCGCCAAAATACAGTTACTGACGTCATAGCATAAATTAGTTTAACACCACCCACCCACTGTGCAGGAAATAAATAAAAAATAAAGAATAATACATAAAAGTATCTGAGTAGAGAATATTGTGTGTAAGATCATTGTGAGAGATAGAAATGTACACAGAAAATACAGGAAGATAATGGAACCAGTAGAGAAAGTAGCAAGCAACCTGTTATGCTGAACTGCAAGTCCCACGCATCGCAGAGAGGGTGCTGAAGGGGCAGTAGAAGATCCGATCCAAAAATTAGCCGGACAAATTGGTGTAGTAGTTAGGGTATAGTATATGCTCTCAACTGGTGCTATGCTCCGTGAGCCAGTTGACAGCATATACTATGCCCTAACTACTACACCAATGTGTCCGGCTAATTTTTGGATCGGATCTTCTACTGCCGAAACGTTAGTCTGTTTAAATAAATTTTTCTTTATTTTTGCACTAAGACCTGTGAGTGCGGCATCTTTTCTCCTTTATATATATATATATATATATATATATATATATATATATATATATATATATATATATATATATATACTGTAAGTTAACACAAAGCTTCATAGTTGAATATTAGACTTATAAAGAGAGGCAATGCCAAGATTAAAAAAAACAAAAACAAGTTTTAAGTAGCTAAAGAGGCACACCTTACCAACCACTTACATAAATGTTCCTTCTGCTAGCAGCTGTACAGAAGCCAGCCTGTAGTGACCTAAGAAAAATATATCCGCCGTATATAATAAAAGGCACTAAGTTTGCCTAGGACCAGCAACCAATACGATGTTTGCTTTTAAACAGGTGACCAGTAAATGCTACCTTTTGACTTGTAGCTATGGGTAACTGGACCCTACATAACCCTATAAGTGTTTCCATTGACTATAGCAACCAGACAGCAGTTTAAATTTCAGGTTTGAATAAGGCACAATAGAAAAGCATATCCTAATGCACAACACACAGACCTGTGTATATACAGGATTCAAATGAATATATGAAAATATCTAAATTTCACTTAATGTTTTTAATTAAATATTAATTTTGCATTTTTATTTATATATATATATATATATATATATATATATATATATATATTGGAAAACTATGTTCCAATATATAATTCACATACAGGATGAACTTTTGACATGCCATACATATAATGAAAAGAAGCTGCTGCGAAATGTTGCCTGGCCTAATGCATTCATGGCCTAATGTGGTCATCAGCTTCCAAGATAATTAAGTCAAATTCTATGCAACTTCTTTACTTTTATCTTTTTTTGCTTTTACCTTTGATAATCTAAAGGTGGCCATACAGGCACTGATATTATACAAAGATACTCTTTGCGTTAATGGTGGGAGACAAGGCGATCAGTATCAGTAAAAGCCTTGGATATTGGTAGTCTCGTCTATTGCGCAGGACTAAAAATTTTGATCAAGTGCCTTTGGAGGTGCCCAGACATCATAACATTAATGCTGAATTGTCAGATAGGGGAAAAGAATTCCTTTGTTTTTACCTGCATATCTTACTCTTAACGTTAGTAGCGTGGATGAACGATCTATTTTTGTGATCTAACTGTAACGTATGTGGCCACCTTTACTCTTTACTTCATTGCCCGAGTACTAGGAGGGAAATAAGGCCTTGTACATATAAATCTTGTATAGCTTTGCCTTCAAATGCAGATCCATTCAGCAGAAAATGGGTTAATGATAATGAATAGAAAGGTCTCTTCTATCAGGAAGTTTATACAAAGAGCAGCTCACCTTATCTAGAGTATTTTAATAGGACATCTGGCACCCTTGCTTTAAATAACCTGCCAAATGTGTTCTGCTGACTGCATATCAACCACTTACCATCAATTCCAAGAACCTCTAAGAGATCCGTCCATATCCTCCAGAGCGTCTCTACTAACACATCTACTCCATACACAAACCTCTCTGTTAGCCGGGAGAAGAACTAGACAGGAAGAAAAAAATATATACATTTAGTTTCTGTTATTTCTAACTTCAGATGCAGAAGACAGTAACAGTTATGAATCATTTCTAAATAATAAGACTTTCCCCAGCCACAGCACGCAGAGTACTTTTTTCTCAGGTCCAGGAAGCCTTGAATTTGATCTTAAATATACCTAATTGTGAGACCACACTATTACAAAAATAATTTCTGCTTGTATGTATGTTTAAATAAAACGACAAAAAGAGACATTTAAACAATACACATATACATACGGACATTTGTACAATGTGTTAAAAAGAAACACATAAAATTAGGAGTGCTGGTCCTGATATTCTATCATTCACACTCAAAAGTTTGAGTACAAACAGTACTCTTCTTCAGGGATAAACCAACAGACTGAATACCAACACGCAATTTAAGTACCCTCCCACAAAAATGGTGCCAAAAAGTGACCCTGGTAACTATAGCAACCACTGTAAATAAACAGCATAAAGAAAAGAAGCAAAAAGAGGCAAAGACATATAATAAAATGAGGTAAAAATAGGTGAAACTATAGTGCTACAAGTGTTACAGTTATGTGTAAGTGGTTATTAGGTTTCAACACATGTATCAAATGAAAGAATGTTGCAAGAAGTATCTAAACATTAAAAGTATAGGGAATAAGTTTTATAAGACATATCAGGGACAAACAAAGCAATAACAGCAGGACTCAAGGCAAATCGGGGAGAATAGTATCGAATCACCCGCATAAACTCCTAAAGGACAGAGTCATGCATGTCTGAAACTGGGTGTGCATCACTTGCATGAGCAGTGCCCAATCATGGATGCACCAAGTCACAAAATTATACAGGACAGGTGCTCCTTAGCAGCCATGCAGGGTTGGTGGGCACATCTAGGACATTACATCAATTAGACACATAAGCACTAGACAGCAGGTCAGCTGGCAGGCAGTGACAGGTTCAAGTGCCCTGCACCAATGCATAGAAATCTCTGTGACAAGAGGTGATACTACCTCACAAGTAAAGTCAACCAGTAGGGCAAGGTGTTACTATAACTTACACCATCTGCAAGGTGCAACTGTAACGCTACCAAGAAATGCCCTTCCCTTTAAGAAAAACAGGGCTTTTGTCCATATATTCCAATATACTTCAAGCTGGCCAATTACGTTAAAATCATCCCAGGTCTGTTCAGCCTACACTCTTATCTGATTCATTAAGAATCTTTAATGAATCAGATGGTCACTCCAGATGAAGGTTTCTGTGTGAGACAGAAACACTGAGTAATAAACCTTTCTATTTTTGCATTTACATTTTGTTCACAATTCTGTAAATCCTAGGAATGCTGTCCTTGTTCCAGTAAATATATATATATATATATCTTGTTTATTTATAGCAAATTATGGTGGACCTTGCATGTGCTTAGTTTTAGCTTCTCTATGCAAAGCCTCTATCTCTCTCATAAACTGTTATCTTTGCTTTATTTCCATCATAAAACCACAGCTTATTCATTTCCTTCTTATTCCCCCACCCAGGGGCTAACAGCTTCCTCAGTGTAACTATAGCTATAAAACTACGGCATGATAACAAACAAAAAAAAATTAATGAATGGATGTTAAATTGCTCAGAGTGCAATATATATATAATACATATATATATATTTATTGCTGTGTCTTCATTTGTTACTATGTGTGGTTTTGGAATTATTCAGCTTTTTGTTCAGCAGATCTCCAGTTTGGAATTTATTCAACTACCTGGTTGCTAGGGTCTAATTTACCATAGCTACTATGCAGTGGCATAAATAAAAGACTATAATAAGAATAGGAGAGGCCTGAATAGAAAGATAACTAATAAAATGTAACTTTAACAATAAAATTGTAGGGGACCTGTTATCCAAGGCTTGGGACCTGGGGTTTCCAGATAAGGGATCATTCTGTAATTGGATCTCCATACCTTAAGTCTGCTAAAATATCAGTTAAAACCCAGTAGGATTGTTTTGCCTCCAATAAGGATTAATTATATCTTAGCTGGGATCAAGTACAAGGTACTGTTTTATTATAGAAAAAAAGAAAAAGTTAAATTATTTGATTAAAATGGAGCCTATAGGAGATTGCCTTCCCGTATTTTTTAGCTTTCTGGATAACTGATTTCTGGAAAACCGATCACATACCTGTAGTATTTTTTTTTTTTTGACTACCCATTTGAAAGCTGGAAAGAGTCAAAAGAAGAAGGCACATTATTCGAAAATTATACAAAAACAAAAATCAAGACCAGTTGAAAAGTTGCTAAGATTTGCCTATTCAGTTAGCTTAAAGGTGATCTACTCCTTTAAGCTGTTTATAAATTCTGAATTTTGTAAGAGTGATACCTGCTAGTCAGGTATCAGAACAGTTCTCCACCTTCTGAACATGTTCTCCACAACTAATGCTGTTGTAAAACTGACCAGAAGGTGGCAATGTTTTACAAAATTCATTAGCTTTGAAAAAAAATAATGCTAGAAAAAAATAATGTACAATGCAAACATGCTCAGAAGAGTGCTGAGGTTTACATTTATTTTGAAACAGCAAAGAAAAAAAATGTAATGCACATAAACTATGAAAAAAAGCTTTTTGATCTCCCTTAACTAAACCCCCATTATTAAGGTGGCCATTCACAGGCCAATTGTAGCTGCCGACATCGGTCCCTTGGACTGATTCAGCAGCTTATTGGCCCATGTAGGGGCTGAAACGATGGCCATACCCGACCGATATCTGGCCTGAAATTGGCCAGATATCGATCGGGTAGGTTAAAAGATTCAGTCGGATTGGGGACCGCATCGGCTCCGCTGCCGCTGTTAGAATTAGCCTACATTTTCCTGATATTGCCCATCCGTGGGGGGGATCTTAACATGTATGGGCACCTTTACCCATAACATGGACTACAGCCCAGCTTTAGCTAAATGTTATCTTATCTGAACCACACTAGGGTAATCTACTACAATCTTATTAGAGAAAAAGCAAATCACTCCAAAGGAGAAAGAAAAAAGAAAAACAACATCTCCCATAGATCCCATTTTCAGAAAGAAACTATTCTTTGTTTTGTTTTTCTTTGCATTGTTATTATTTATATCAGAACCATAATTTCCCACAGTGCTTTACAGAGGGATTTAAACACAATAGTTTACACACGCAGGCAAAATTTTCACTAGAACAGATGCACAGTTACAATTAAAAATTGTTAGAAGACAATGTTTGCAAAAGCTTACAATCGAAGCGTAATAAAACAACTGCTTGATGGTAACTATACTGTATGAACCCACATTGGTGGAAAAACAACCCTATTGGGTTTGTTTAAAATGTATCATTAGACTAAATTTAAGGAGATGGATGGAAAAACTCCTTATCCAGAAAACCTTTCAGGCCAAAGCAATCTGAATAATAGATCAAATATTTGTATCTTATTTTAAATACATATGAAGTGCCAGGGTGATCATAGATTTCTCACTTCCCTGGTCAAAGAGGAGCAAGAACATTCATATTTCTAAATGAAAAGATTACTAACAAACTTGAAATAGGTCTGATCACAAACTGTAGATTCCAATGCAAAAACTGCACTAAAAATAAGCAGCACATCCATGTCTGGGCACTCCCTAAATTTTATCTCAATAACAGAAACAATAACTCTCTCTGGCCAAAACCTGCCTTGTGCAGCAACAGGTTGATGGTACTCCATTCTATTATTACAGAAATGGGCACAACAGAATAATTCCAGTGGAGAAACAAAGTGTATGACAGTGCTTATTCTGGCATCAAGCTCATTTGTATCTGCAAGGTGGCAAAACAAAAGCAAAACAAAACAAATGTTCATGGTGCTGGTGATCTTTCCTGCATGCTCTACTTAACCTGAAAAACAATCCCAAAAGCAATCCTCACAAGCAACTGAACAAGACAACATAGATAGCGTCACTGGTCGGTATGTTAAATTTAATAAGTAAGCAGTTGTATGCAACAATATAAGAACGTTTGTTTTCCAGACAAGATAAAAAGACATGTCAGCAAGACCAGAATATCCAGTCTACGATTTGAACAGGCACTTATCTGATACAGTGCCTTGAGAGGCGAATCGCGGTGCCGCGTATGCCATCCCACCGGCGATTTACATTCTAGCCAGTGGGATGGTATTGTGGGTAGATTAGTTGTCCGTGACAACAAAGATTTGCCATGCTGTGCCTAAACACAACTCATTTCATTATAATTATGAGATAAAAGCGACACTTGTTTTCCTTATATATAAAGGTATGAGGAAAACTGTACATTAAACATCTGTGAAAATGAATGTGACATGCAAGAAACAGCAAAATACATTTTGACAATGTGAGTAAACTCAGTGCCTATTATTACATATGGGAAAGAGTCTATTGAATGGTATGGCTACCATTAGACTGTCTCAAGGCTCTCACCAGCCCAGAAACTAAGAATCCAGTATTTTCTTTACTATTATCACATATTTATAATTCGCACACATATTCCACAGCTGTGTACAATAAATATATATACATACATACATGCAACTGTATATATGTTTGTTGCATCTACAAACAAGTGCCTAAAAGCAGTTTAAACGTACACAAATCCTCAAACATTAAAGAGTTTAGATGGCACACACCCAAACTACATTGGGAGGAGCAGATCAACAGGAGGCAACAAATTAAGTGTCTCCAGAAAAGGATTAATATTTAAACAGAAGGGATTGCACACTCATAAAAACTACATAACG
Source organism: Xenopus tropicalis (assembly GCF_000004195.4). Lineage (NCBI taxonomy): Eukaryota > Metazoa > Chordata > Amphibia > Anura > Pipidae > Xenopus > Xenopus tropicalis. Next base: position 160,075,769 of record NC_030677.2, read on the forward strand.
CAGAAGAGTCTTCTGACAGAAGGGCCAGATTTGGGAATGGCACTTTTTTCCCCACATAATACAATTTTGGCAGTATAGTCCATAGTTTCCAGAGCCCACTTAGAGGCTTAGTAAAATGGGCTGTGACACAATTGTAGAGGTCAACAAAAGTAGCAACACAATTTCCCATCAAGCCTTAAAGTTAAAGCATCTGCTGTTTTGATTTAATAAAAAAAAAATTGTCATACCCAGGAAAAAGGGCACCAAGTGTTAGTGTTATCCCGTTAAGAAAAGAAGCTTCACATGTTGAGCATTATATCATTTGGAAATGTTGGAGCATGCTTATACTTGGTAAAATGGGGGCAGTTTCTTGTCTGTTAGTCTGAATCTTTAACTTACTCTTGTAGAATAAAATGGAACTCCACCCAACTGTTTTGAAAATCTGTAACCAACATTCAAAGGCATGTATTTGCCCTATGCTTCCATGCACATCTTAGTCCAGCTCCTGAAACACTGTAGCAGAACACAGCTGATTAACAGAAGAACTGACTTCTGTTACTTTGTTTCTAGACTAAGGGGCAGATTCATCAAAGTACGAGTTTGAATCCCAAAATGGGTAAAATTCGGATTAGATATGATAATTTCTGATGATCGGAAATGCTTACGAAAAAAATCGTAATTTTGGAAGCCTCCCATAGGACTAAATGGCACTCCAACCTAGCCAAAGGAAAGTCATGATACCGAAGCTTGAATGAATCCGAAACTTTTGTACTCGGCGCAACAAATACTATTTTGTTGCACAAATTGTTGCAAAACATGAAAAAGTCGCAAAAAATAAGCGCAGTATGAAAACTTCGGAAACAATCGTACTTCGATAAATGTGCCCCTAAAGGCCATGCATGAGCCGATTTCAGCTGCTGATATTGGTCCTTTAAACCATTTTGCCAGCTTGTTTGCCTGTGTATGGGCACAAGCAAAAGCCTCCCAGACCGACATCTAGGCAGATCTCAATTGGGCAGGTTTGATTTTTCCAAAGGATCAGGGACCCCATTGCCATTTGGAGCCAAAAGATCTAATTAGCCCAATATCGCATATAGGGAGAAGATCCGCTTACTTTGTGACCTCACCAAATAAGCAGATCTTACAATGGATGGTCAGCTTTACAATAAAAAATAATTTAAAAAAGTAGAAATAATAGCAATAAAAAAGTGCCTTGTGCTTGGTCACAACTAATATAACACTAATCCTTATTGGAGGCAAAACAATCCTATTAAGTTTAATTAACGTTTAAATATATTTTTAGTAGACAATGTTTGGAGATCCAAATTATGGAAAGACCCATTATCTGGAAGACCTTAGGTCCTGAGCATTTTGGATAACAGGTCCCATACATGTATCTTTAAAACTATTTAAAATGTTGAAGAAGATTATACCAGATGGTTGCTCAGAATTACATTTTATTGCAATAGGCTAAAAAAACAGTCTTTTAAGGTGGAGTTCTATTTTAAAGGAAGTATCTGCTTACAGTATGACCCAATACTCAGTAGGTGCTTAGAAAAGACACAGGAGGGAAGCTTTGAGTGCAGGGCAAAAAAACCTAGAAGTAATCCAAATGCAAATCAGATTCTCATTTCCTGCATATTATATTAACCCCTGCCTTATCAGTATTCCATTAGCACTGACACTGCTGTGGCACAAGCAGGAACCAGCTGCACTAAAGTTACATGTTCAGCTTATATTGTTGCAAGCATTCATTCCCCTAGCGGTCCCTTTATATCGTTACACAACAACATTGTATGAATCACATGTATGACACATACATCCAACAATCGGTAAGTGGAAGGGGCTAGTCCAAATTTGGGCTCTACAGCAGTTGGCTAAAAAAAACTCCTAGCAGCCACACAAACCATCTGGTAGGCACTGAGAGTTGTATATGGGCAGCTGCTGGAGGGCCCCATGTTACACTGTCGATAGCACAAATGGATGGAGCAGAGCCCAACACAGACACTAGATGACTGACCTTCTGTACGGCTCGCACATTCTCCTCCCCGAAGACATTGTTCACGGTCTGGTAGAAGCCGGTGGCAGCCTTGCGGAAGGAATTGTTCTGCTTGTCATGGCCGCGGTTCCTATTGGCCTGGGCGCCCAGTGTGCCCGACACCAGCAGCAGGAGGCAGAGCAGCTTGCAGCGCAAGGGAGCCATTTCCAGGCAGAGCGGGTCTCCGGCAGCAGGTTTAGCACTGATACAATTGTCTATTGGCAGCACCATCCGACTCCTCCTCGTACCGGAAGAACTGCCCCTTCCTTAGCGCAGCGCCTCAGCCACATTCCCCGGCTGCGCTCGCACGCAACCAACTGCCCAAAAGCGCCACATTGTGCGCGTCTGAATCGACTGCCGGCAAATTCGGCTTTGACTTCTACATGGCAAGAGCCATAGAGCTACTCCAGCGGCGTCGTTAGCAAGTAGTGACTTTACAGCAAAAAGACTATTTGTGGCTTACCTGTCACTGAAAATGTGTTCATGTGATGGCTGCTCCACAGTGACCTACAGTAAATGGCCTCCTTTATGTCTTTAATTATTATTATTTGCCTTAATAGTTTCACAATAAAACATCTTCCCAGTCTGCGAATGACTACAATGTTTGTTTGCACTCTCCTTTGACAACCAAAACGGTCTGACTTCCAGGCTTCAAATTGTGGTTCTAATTATCATATTTTTTATATATATCAGTGACATATTTCATAGTACTTTATGGAGATTATATACCATGACAGTCCCTGTCCCATTGGCGCTTACAATCTAAGGCAGTGTTGGACTGGGACCCCAGGGGCCCACCAGAAAACTTAGGTTCACTTTCCAAACTATTTTTCATCCTTTCCTCACCCAACCTTTTTATTCTCCTAGTCTCTTATATTTACATGCACCTTCCTCATCCCCCTCCCCCCTTTTGCGCACATGCACAGTCGCGGGGGGGGGGGGGGATCGGGGTCTGCAATGCGATTCGATGGATCATTGCCCCCACTGCATAAGGACAAGTGGCAGGGGCAATGACTAAAGAGAGCGGACTAGGGGTAGGTAGGAGAGGCTGCCTGGCGCCTCCCAATCGTTGCGCCCTAGGCAGCTGCCTCTTCTGCCCTTAGTTCCGTCCCTGCATGCAGGCATCTATTCTTCCATCTAGTTCTCCATTTTCTTTTCATTCAGAAATAGGGAATGACCATGAAACAGGCCAAATGGTCTGGAGCAGGAGGGCCCACCTGGAGTTTTCCTGGTATCCTGGTGGGCCAGTCTGATACTGATCTAAGGTCTGTATCACATTTAACACTTGCTATGGTCAATTGTAACAAAAACAGTTGACCTGTCTGTATGTTTTATGTTTATTTTCGATTTCTAGTCTTTCTACTATTTATCTTCCACTCAACTAGACAGTTTCAATGTTAAGCACAAGAATTGTACATAATTTAAAAAAATAAAAGTTTATAAAACATGATACACTTGTTGTAACTATTTGTTATGGCTGTTACTGCATCCTGTGCTATTCTGTTGCTCAACTGCAACTGATAGTTTGTAACATTGCACATTTTTCACTTCTTACTTTGGCTGTCAAACTAACAGATTATCAGTATTATGTCTTCAGCAGTGTAATAAGCACTTAGTGCATATAGTCACCCCTTTAAATGCATAGTTTGGTATTAGGTTTTTAAAATGGTTTATATCTGGGATTCAAAAGACACCCTGGCATTTTAGGTACACAGAAGCCCAAACAGCCCCCCTGCATGCCCAATAAATAGTAACTGTCTATGGCAACTTACAGCAGCCCCTCTCACATGTCAGAATCCACAGTTTGCCAGTCCTGGCCTGATGCAACATACATATTTTAATTCTTATGGTGATTTATTTCCTAATACATATGCTGGAATGCCATCCCATGCATTTAAAAAACATTACTGTTAATTCTAATTTTTGTTTCTTATGGCTCTAAAGCCAGCCATACACGCACCGATATTATTGTACATAACCTCGTTTTGTAAAATTTTTGGCATGTGTATGGCGGCTCAAAGAGGCGACTGATATCGCAAAAGGCTGCGGATATTGGTCATCTCGTCTATCACCCCGCTTAAAAAATTTTGATCAGGTGCCGTTGAAGGCACCAGAACAAAATTTGCATTCAGGGCTGAATCATGTACGATTGTTGTATGGCCACCTTAACCAGAGTTGGACTGTGGTGCCTGGGGCCCACCAACCCAACCTTAAGAAAGGCCTACCATTCGTTCACGTTGACTCACTTGGAAATAAAGCATGTGTACTGGCTTTGATTTTGAGTAGCCAGCACAGCAATATAAGGAGAGGTGGCAGCTGCAGCCTGTCTGAGGGAAGGAACAAGTGCAGGGAGAAAGGACTGGACTGGCGGTGCATGTTATAATGGCTATATTAGGTAGTAATATAAATGGGGAAAAGTATGTGGCTACAGTCACAAACAAGCTCAGGGCTCACCCAGATATTTCCTGGTACCCTAGTGGGCTAGTCCAACCCTGCCTATAGCACGTTTCCTCTATAAAGGGGAAGGAAATGTATCATCACTAGAGGGTGTCAAATGTTAGGAACTCCCCAAGTGGTTATAATCACACATATATGAAAACCCAGTTTGGTGCTCCTTTTATCTGGAACTGTACCGACCCAAAGGAACTTTGTGTAGAAGCACCACATTGTGATCTTTCGCTTCTTCATTCTTCCCTGCAGCTCTAAGCCGAGTGACCATGGACAGTCGGCTACATTCGGTTTTTCACTCAATAGGCTGGAACAGGAGCACTGGCCCCGGGTAAGCAATTGTAATTACTGTGGGGCAGGGTCAGACTGGGGGGTGCAGGTGCCACTGGGGCTGCCACCCCAGGGGCCCTGCCCCACCCAAGGTGCCCTCGCTGGCCACATCCCCCGCACGGGCCCTCATTGCGCACCCCTAACCCCCAAAAGGGGCCCAACCACCCGCCCGCCCCTGAACGTGCGTAAGTGAAACGTGTCAGTCGCCCAGTGGAGCGGTAACAGGGATCGGGTCTGGGCTGCCGGGGCCCACTGGGTTTTTTCCCGGTATCCCAGCGGCCCAGTCTGACCCTGCTGTGGGTGCCTAACATTTTGTCAACCCACCTTTTAATTATACTCTTCCTTCTCATGGCAGTGGCATGCAGGGGGATTAGTCGTGTGCAGTTAACCCAGGCAACTATTCTCCCCAAAGTGCCTTCCCACAGACAATAAAGTAAATAAAGTGAATTGTTTTGCAAAGCTTTCTACAGGAGGAAACTGTGCAAACAGCGATTCACTTTATTGTCAATGGGAAGGCATTTTGAGATTAGTCTCCGACAGTAGCCAAGATTAAGTGCGGGCCAGTGATCACCCTAGGGGCCATTACCCTAAAGTGACTCTGACATAGAATAATCATGTCAAAATAAAACAAAAAACTCTTTATGTTATTTCCCTGGTATTGTGTCTGTGAGCGGTTATCTGGAGAATAAGGAAGTAACTGCTACAGCACATGAGCATCTGTCTGGATCAGTAACAAGGGTTCCTGCAAAGCAAGCATTACTATTACTAATAAAACAATGTCCGCTCTACACTGTACGAACAAAACAAACTACTTTCTTGTGTGCCAAATGGCTTCAAATCTCATATTTAGGGTGTGACAGGCGTGTTTTCTATGTCAAGAGGTCAAAGTGTTAATTCAGTGCCTGAAGTAAGCCTTTTGTGCCATTACAGCCCGAATTTATAGGCACTAACGGGATTAGCCACATTTTGCCAACAAATACTAGTGCTTTCGACCTGCAGCAGGCGGATTCCATTAATGTATGTATGTATATCTTTATTTATAAAGCGCTACTTATGTACGCAGCGCTGTACAGTAGAATTCATTAATACAGACAGGGGGTTAAAGATAATGGATAAATAAGAAATGCATAAGAAGCTGCAAGGCCACTTCTCCAAATGCCAGGTAGCATGAGAATAATCGTTAGTACAGAGTCCAAACCTCGCAGCTTCAACTACTTTGTGCCCTGCTGTGGTACAGGACATGCCGTCTAAATCAGTGCTGTCCAACTTCTACGGTGCCGAGGGCCGGAATTTCTCTAGCATACATGGTGGAGGGCCACTAATGGAAGCCAGTTTTGACCACTCCCCTTTTTGAAACCACACCCACTTCAAACCACACCTATTTTATCACAATGGTGGTAGCACAGCAAAATCCCAAATGCTTGGTCCTTACTGTGGGGATATCAACCATCATTCATATGTGAAAGAATTATGTCATATTAAGATATACCCTTAAATTCCATATGCCTCCTCCTCCCCTGTGGATAGCAGAGCAACCCCCAGTACATAATTACACACCTTAGGGACCATTTAATGGCTATTTCCAACTGCTAACAAACTCCCACAACAAACCCCTGCCAGGTTCACCTCCCACAAGCAGCATAGGGCAAGCAGAGTATGGCACACACAGGCAGCACTCTGCCTGTCCTATTCTGTCTGTGTGTACCATACTCTGCCTGTCCTACCCTGACTGTGTGTGCCATACCCTCCCTGACCTACCCTGCCTGTGTGTGCCATACTCTGCCTGCCCTACCCTTCCTGTGTGTGCCATACCCTCCCTGACCTATGCTGCCTGTGTGTGCCATACTCTGGCTGTCCTATGCTGGCTGTATGTGCCATACTCTACCTGCCCTATGCTGGCTGTATGTGCCATACTCTGCCTACATTACCTATGTATAGGTACCTACAGTACCTATGTCTGAGGTGTGAACAGGTAAACAATGGGGGTGATTACTGCCTGAGCCTGAGGTGTGAACACTGCAGGGGTTGAACAATGCAGGTATTAAAAGGTGTGAAAAACACAGGGGATTACATTTTTAAACAATACAGAGGGATTACAGCCTGAATCTGAGGTGAGAACCATGCAGGGGGCCAGTTAATCTCAGTACTGATACCATTTAATGCTTACTCAAAGGTAAGCCATCAAAGCAGCCAGACAGGTGGGGGGCCACACAGAGGGGGTCCAGCCCGCGGGCCGCCAGTTGGACAGCACTGGTCTAAATGAAATCAGAAGGGCTGATGTTAATGACTAGTATGAAAAAGCACTTCTATTTCTTATTGGAACGCCCTGTACCCACGGTGAATGCACTGCACGGCCCGAATACTGCGTGTTTTCCATGCAGTCACTGCTAAGAACACATCTCTGTATGACCTGTAGCCATAGTGCTACGGCAATACTGCCAGAACATCTCCTCTCCTCTTTACAGCAGGAACTTATACACGCAGGGTTGCTAGGAAGCGCTCACAAGTTATCTCGAAGTCAACGCATCACTTCCTACTGACAACTTCCGGTTCCGATACAGCATGTGCGTTCCAAGTGTAGTGTGATTCTGAGTGGCTTCAGTACAGCAGGTAACAGGAATAGGAAGGAATATTGGGAGTGGGACACGTGTTATGTTTTAATCTTAGGACTCGTTTTTCGTCTCTGTAAGATCAGCATCTGGCAGCCTGTTATGTATGGCTGTAAATGTAGAAGCTTAAACAGAACAACTGTAATGTCTGCTTCTGTGTAGGAACTATTAAATGGACTTATGACCCTAATGAAAATAGCTGCAACAGAACTAATACAAGAAGAAATGAGAAAAATAATATTGGCTTTTTGACAAATAAACCTTGTCTGTTATACTTTTTAAAACTGTGCTGTTGTTCATCCAGTGCATTTCTGCCATGTAGCGTAATTCCTCCTGCTAATGTCTTGGAATGGCTTGCCTTATTATACTGCATTTTACACACTGTACAAAAAACAAGGCAGCATTTTCAAATATTGACGAAAATGACATTGGCTGCTTGTAAATGATAACGTATACTAATAATAAACTGTCGATTTAGAAATTATATCAGTGGGGCAAGATTTCCAGGCTGTAACTGTAATACACATGAAATCAGTCGTGTGAGTCTGTTTAGGAATATTTCTCAGATCTGAGCCATGCCAGTCCTTGAGCAGTGTTGTAAAGGCCACATTGGCTGAGCTCTATGTACTCTGGAGAGCTGCAGTGATATAGTTTTTGATGTCAGAGCAGATTTCCCCTTGCTCTTTCTAATATTTTTTGGATTAGCTGGCTTTTTGGTGATATTTTTTATAAAAACGTTAGAAATTTTCATATGGTGTAAGTTATGGGAACAATTATTATCTTTTCTGGCAAAGGAGGACTAAGCTTCCTGTTTTTTTAATTTTGTTTAGAAAACTTATCAAGATGGGGAAAATGAGAAAACGGCATAACTGGAAAGCAAGACAGCAGGTGAAGAGTACAGAAGAAGAGGCTTCAGGAGACCAGGAACATCTGCAGCTGGAACTGGAAGGTGGGGAATTTATTTTACATGGTGTGCTTATCAGCGAATCAAAGCAGAGTTCTGCTTTAAGATGCCTTTTATTAGATACTTGGGCACAAGTTGGTGAGAATTTCATACATTGAGGGGCTTCATAATATTGCAGTAGTTTTGCTGCTAAAATTTTAACCAAATCAGAGGGTTTTTTAGTTCTATGTCTGTCAACTGTGATAAAATTATGAATAGTTTAGGTTACTATTACAGGGTGACTTTGTACATACATTGTTAAGTAATTAAAGACACAATTCATTTCAGGTTCGGAACAGTTAAAAGGTGTAGATGAGAGCAATGCTCTAGTTTTACCAGGCAAGAAATCCAAAAGGAAAAAAATTAATGAGAGTGGCCCCACAAAAAAGCCATTAAGTCGAAAACAGAAGAAGGTGTTACAGAAAGTTCTGGAGCAAAAGGAAAAGAAAAGCAAGGTTGGTAAAATTACTATGCAGCATTTATTTTCTGTGCAGCAAATTAGCAGTTAATTTAGATAAATAACATCCCATGTAACCTGAAACCTGCATCTAAATTATAGCTAGTTACATGTAGTAGCAAGATTGTGTGTACAGTTTTAATCTCGATTCACAAGGAAATATTTTGGTAGTAATAGATTACATTTCTTAAACTGAATAAACAAGGGGCAGGTTTGTCCATCTCCTTAGCTTTTAAACCCTGTTTTTTATCTTTGGGTCCCCAGATGTTGTGGGACACTAACTTTTAGAATGCTTTTACTCTTAGTTGTATGTTGAGTGATGCTAGAAAATGTAGTCCAGTAATGTGGGGACCCAGGGATAGGAAACAGTGCTCTAAGACTGAACCAAACATTAGAAGTAATCATCAGAGTTTTTGTTCTTGAGCCAGGGAACTAAACAATTGTATCACTATCGGTTTAGGGACTAGAACTCCCAGAAATAAGGAAAGTACATAAGTATGTTTGCTTAATTTGGCACTGTTTATTGAGCCATTTTGTATAACGGTCATTATCACTCTACGCAATGTAAATTCTCTTGTTATACTTGAAACAATAAAAATATATCTTTATTGTGCAATATGTGATTAGACTAAAGGGAAGTCCATCGGACATCTTGAAAATTTCCCTCCCATGTCTGAAGCCATCCTAGAAAGCATCTACTCTACTAATAATAAAGCATACTGATCTCATTGTTTTCATTAAAAGGCATTTTCTCAGGGTTTAAATATTTTACCTGTGGCAATTATGGTTCATTGCCACCAACCATTCAGGTACTTTGCTATCTGTGGAGAGCATGATTTCCCACAGGCAACTGTGACCTGTATGCTATCAACATTCGGGTGTAATTACACCGCAGCGCGAATTTTCATGGTGTTGCCTTCCTGTTTTGGTGACTTCTTCAAAGACATGACATGATATAAAAAGAATAGATCACATCCTAAACTACCATTACATCTTTGCAGTATTTTTACACTAGAATTGCAAATTAACTCTGGTTTGTTTCTACAGAGAGCAGAACTGCTTAGTAAACTGGTTGAGTCTCAGGCATCAGAGAAGGAGTTAAACTTATTATATACCACATCCAAACTGGGTACAGGAGATCGTTTGTTCAGTGCCAAGCGGTAAGTCAGTGTATGTCTGTGTGGTGAGCCCTTTCTCTCCCTTTTTTCTTCAAGTCGGAAAGGGCTCTTATGATTTAGTGCTCTAAATCGGTGAAAGTGAAAATATGGCACATTGTTTTACGCCACACCAACAAACATACATCATTTACTTGTTTGCAAGAAGTTAAATCATCAGACATTTACTGATATAAAATGACTGATTTACTAAAATAGTAATTCTAATAAGCAGCAGTGTGGTTGCCCATAGAAAGCAATCAGATTGTTACTTTTATTTTATAACTGGTAGTAGACTGATCATAACTACTGTTGTCAATTTGATGTTTTCCTGTAAATTTATTTCATTTAGATTTTTTTTTTTTCCCAAAACTCAATATTTGTTTCACATTACAAATATTAGTCTGCTTTGCTCTTACATCTTAGTACTGCTAATAATTTTGTTTAATTTTAGGCTTTATGTGATGTTTTGAATTGCACACGCAGTGTTGTTGTTTCCAAAGATTGTGCATTACTCATCTCCATTCTTGCTGGGTTTTTTTTTTATTTAGTGCAATAGAAGAAGCAGATTCTTCATTGCAGGGACGAATCAGTAGCATTGGTGGGGCCAACAAAAAAAGAAAATCTGAAGAAGAGGATGTAGCTGAAGAAAGTGATACAACTTCTGAAAGCTCTGGGGAAGATGAAGATCCAACTGAGAGAGAGCAGGAAAAGGATGGGGAAAATGACCACACTGCAAGCTGTAGTGTCCCATGTACTTCAGAAAGACCACACGCTAAACCCACTCCGAAACCTCCTAATGATACACCCCCAAAGAAACCTTCAGAAATTCCTTCATCACAGCCTGCAATATTCATACCAGTGGACAGATCTCCTGACATTCAGGTCTGTGTCTTTGTATTTTTGTTTAGTATACAGGATAGTAAGGAAATATGGAAATGCAAAAATAATTTCATCTATGAAAGGGGCCAGGAGCTGATTCATACATTAGCAAGAGAGCAGGGTAACATTCTGAAAGTAACTTTCCTTAGCCTTATTAGGCAGCTTCTGTCTGTCCACTGCCCTTATGCACATTGCATAATATTCATTCTCCAGCAATTTACGTATGTATATATGTAATGATCTATTAATCACAAGAGCAGCAACTCTGTAAGCTAGCACCAGTGGCAATATAATGATGGGTTGCCCAAATAGACGTCAAGTAACTCCACATACTCTATCATCCCAGCACTGTGGTCAATGAGGTAGTATAAAAGTTGGTCTCAGAATGTGGTTCTACAGTACTCAAGCATTCTGCAGAGCTATTTTTTCTTGCTGTTATATGTTAGACTTAATTTTTTCTCTCCTTCACATCTAGGAGGCCAGATTAAAGCTTCCAATCCTGGCTGAAGAGCAGGTAATCATGGAAGCAATAAAAGAGAACCCAGTGGTGGTTTTATGTGGAGAGACTGGCAGTGGAAAAACCACCCAGGTGCCGCAGTTCCTGTATGAAGCAGGATATGGAAGGTAGAATTTTTAGTTTCTTTATAATTGGTAATCCTTTAAACTCATTTTATGTATCATTCCATTTTTTGTGATAATGAATATGCCCCACATTGTGAGTATTTAAACCAGTCCTGAAATATTTTTTTTTTTTTTTTTAAGAGATTTATTCCTATTTTACCTGTGACACTGTTGGTTGTCCTAGTGGCTTTTCACTAGGGTTTAGTGTGGGGTATGACTGATAGTAGTATTTTATTATCGTTGCTAGACACACATCAACAGTGTTAATGTATTTTGAATTCTGCATATCACAAATATTTAATTTTTAGTTTAATTTGTTAATATTAAACTTTATGTTTTTGATTATTATTCAGAATAACAAATGTATTAACTGCTCAAGAACCTTGACTATTACTGTTATCTGGGTAACATCTTTTGATCTAAGTAGTTGCATCTAGCACTCTTGGTTTACTTTAACAGATTTCCTTCTTCTTTCTATAGTGAAAATGACGTTATTGGTATTACCGAACCCCGGCGTGTAGCAGCAATCGCTATGTCACAGAGAGTAGCCTTGGAAATGAATTTGCCTCAGAGGTAAAAAATAATAAGTCTCCTCATCAGGCCAGATGTTTACTTGTTACTAAAAAATGAAATTTATACCTGGCAAAAAAGCCGATTGCTTTAGTCTTCTCAGGGAAAACCTTGGTGACTGTCACACAATTTGTCTTTTGCAAGCCATGCATTTCTTATAGAGATTACAAGTAGTTGCTGTTGTAGTGAATGGCATATTACAATTATCCATATTGAACTGTGGCAAAGAATCACTTGTAACACTTAAATGTAATGGCATTCTATTGTTTTTCATGCAGTGTAATCTCATATCAGATTCGATATGAAGGAAACGTGTCTAATGAAACGAAAACAAAATTTATGACAGATGGTGTCCTGCTAAAAGAAATTCAGAAGGTGAGTGTGTGAGTTTGCAGTGTTATGTGCAGTAATGATGACTTTTTCCAGGGCAAAATTGTAATGTTTGCCCAGCTTCTCCATGTTTTTTTTTTTTTTTAAATTAAGCACTGGTATGCATGTTACACACACACAGTTTTATTTTCATGCAATTCTACTTACTGGTGGCCACTCCCGTCAGGCCTGCCAAACCGACATCTGGCCTGAAATTGGGCAGATCTCGATCGGGCAGGTTAGAAAATCTAGTCAGATCAGGGACCGCATCGGATCGTTGATGCGGTCCCCGGACCGACGTGGCCTATACCCACCGTTATAATTCGATCGTTTGGCCCCAGGGCCAAACGATCGAATTACCCTGGATTCTCCCGATATCGCCTTCTTCTCTGTCAGGCATTCACAGAAGGCTCTTCTCTTTGACTATCCTGTAGTCAAAGGGATAAGGAGAACTGAACAGGATATAGAGATTTCAACTTATAAATCAGAAACCCGATCAGACTGAATGCAAGGACTAAGGTATGTTATTCTGAGGGTTGTTTAGAGTAATTTTAAAGATAGGAAAAAAAGGGGCTTTACTTCTTTTTTTTAAAGGGCTAGTATATCTCACAAGGACCAAAACATGGAGTAACTTCAGTTTCTCTTCTTGCCCTGTTTAGCTCAAGAAATACAAAGTACACTTTTCCTGATTAAAACAGCAGCTTTAAAGTTGTTGTTCAGTTCAAAAGATAAATATTAAAAATGTATTGTGTCTCTCTAAGATTTACTTAAAATAAATAGAGCTGGTTGTATTGTAATGCTTGTCAAATTCTTATGTAACAAATATTGGATTACTGAAAAAATGTTACTGATTTTATGTTTCTTTTCAGGACTTTTTACTAACCAGGTACAGAGTAGTAATAATTGATGAAGCTCACGAAAGAAGTGTCTACACGGATATTCTGATTGGGCTGTTATCTCGTATTGTACCGCTAAGGGCAAAGGTAAGAAAGTTCTGTTTGATTTTTCTTTTTAAAGGAGAAAGAAAGGTAAAAACTAAGTAAGCTTTATCAGAAAGGTCTACTGTATGTAAATACAGCCATAAGCACTCACAGAAACGCTGCACTGACTTCTCTGTCAAAAGATTTCTTGTGTCTGTAATTCATGTGCCAGAGACACGCAGCTTTCTCTTTCTCCCCTCTCCTGCTCCCCCCTCCCTCAACAATGCTAAGAACTCACTCCCTCCCCCCTTAGGAATGTGGATCTGAGCCAATCAGCAGGAAGCTGACTCATAGGGGCACATTTACTAATCCACGAACGTCCGAAAAGCGTCCGAATGCATTTTTTTTCGAAATGATCGGTGTTTTGCAATTTTTTCGTAAATTGCCGTGACTCTTTCGTAGCCATTACGACTTGCGCGAATTGTCGAGACTTTTTCATACCCGTCACGCCGAGTACGAATGTTTCGGATTCATTCAAGCTTCAGTATCGTGACTTTCCTTGGCCCAGGTTGAAGCTGCAGAGTGCCATTGAGCCCTATGGGAGACTTTCCTTGGGCCGGGTTGGAGCTGCAGAGTGCCATTGAGCCCTATGGGAGACTTTCCTTGGGCAGGGTTGGAGATGCAGAGTGCCATTGAGCCCTATGGGAGACTTTCCTTGGGCCAGGTTGGAGCTGCAGAGTGCCATTGAGTCCTATGGGAGACTTTCCTTGGGCCAGGTTGGAGCTGCAGAGTGCCATTGAGCCCTATGGGAGACTTTCCTTGGGCCAGGTTGGAGCTGCAGAGTGCCATTGAGCCCTATGGGAGACTTTCCTTGGCCCAGGTTGAAGCTGCAGAGTGCCATTGAGCCCTATGGGAGACTTTCCTTGGGCCAGGTTGGAGCTGCAGAGTGCCATTGAGCCCTATGGGAGACTTTCCTTGGCCCAGGTTGAAGCTGCAGAGTGCCATTGAGCCCTATGGGAGACTTTCCTTGGGCCAGGTTGGAGCTGCAGAGTGCCATTGAGCCCTATGGGAGACTTTCCTTGGGCCAGGTTGGAGCTGCAGAGTGCCATTGAGCCCTATGGGAGACTTTCCTTGGGCCGGGTTGGAGCTGCAGAGTGCCATTGAGTCCTATGGGAGACTTTCCTTGGGCCAGGTTGGAGCTGCAGAGTGCCATTGAGTCCTATGGGAGGCTTCCAAAATCATGCAAAGTCTGAAAGGTTTGCCCGCCATTTACAAGCGCTGAATACGAAAAAGTCACGACAATATACGAGCAAGTCGTAACGGCTACGAAAAAGTTGCGACAATTGCGTGCAAGTCATAATGGCTACGAAAAAGTTGCGACAATTTACGAAAAAGTCCTGACGGCAACGAAAAAATCGCAAAAAAATACGAAAAAGTTGCAAAATGTTTTTTTCCAATACGATTTTTTCCCATTCGTGATTCAGATTCATGGATTAGTAAATGTGCCCCATAGTCTTACTAACTGAGCATGTACACTTGGTATGGGTCTCGGTGCAGGAGTGAGGCATTATGGGAACTTTACACAGCTCAGCGTTTTTTCTTCCTGTTTGGCTTCTGATCATCTGAATGGGAGAAATATGGGGCACTATTGAGACAACGGAAGGTATGCCTGCAGCTTGAGATTAACTCTTTATTAGTCTTTCCTTCTCCTTTAAAGGAATATTGTCATCCGAAAACTTTTTTTGTTTTTGTTTTTTCAAAACACTTCAGTTAATAGAGCTTCTCCAGCAGAATCCTGCATTGAAATCCATTTTTCAAAAACACAAAAATTTCTTACATTTCCTTTTGAAAATTTGCATGGGGCCAGCCATGTTTTCTGCACTTTATTGCTGCTCTGCAAGTTGGAGTGATATCAGCCCCCTTCCAGCAGCCAATCAGCAGAACAATGGGAAGGGAGCAAGATAGTAAGCAATAGTAAGAACTCCAAGGCACTGTCACAAGTTTTCTCATGGGCACCTGTGGTTTACTGTAACCAGATAAATGTGGATTTCTTTGCAGAAGGGGAGCCCTTTAAAGTTAATTATCATGTCTGCTACATTACGTATTGAGGACTTCACAGAAAACAAAAGGCTTTTCCCTGTTCCACCTCCTGTGATCAAGGTTAGTGGATTTCAGTATTTAAAGGTTGCCATTAGGATGAGTGGTCTTGTTTATGTTATGTTCAACACAGATGGGGAAATGCTACATGATAAAGAGTGGCAATAATTAAGGACATTTTGGATCTGTTGGTGAAGCAAATTCTTTTTTTTTTTTTTTTTTTTTTTTTTTTAATTCATATTTGGGGGGGGGGGGGCATATTTTCTTTTGAACAGCATTCTTTCGATGCTGCCTCATGGGATGCCATGGTTTATTGGAACTTACTTATTAACAAACCCTGCACCTTGTATTGCATTATACTTTCATTACTTATAGGTCAGATTGTTGTGTAACACTTGAAGGTGTACAGAGCACCTTCAAGTAAGTTTTTTCTATTTCTGGTTTTTTAGGTGAATAAAAACCAAATGTACTACCAAACAAGGCTTCCTGTAGTCTGCAGAGAGGCAACCAAACAGCCAATCTTAGCCCTTATTTGGCACCTCTGTGAACTTTTATGATGCTCGTGTTGCTCCCCAACTCCCCAATTTGAAAGTGGCTCACGAGTAAGGAAGGTTGGGGATCCCTGACTTGGAGAATCAATTGATAACTGTGCAAGTACTTAAAACGATCTGTTGCAGCATGGCATTCAAACGGGGCATATTTAAGTCCAAGCATAAGTGGTAGAGTTCTCCTGTGGTGAGCTGTTTTTTACCCTTTGATAAAATGTTAGGTTTGGTTGTGGCTCTCAATAAACCAGTAGTTCACCTTTTAAATTTACTTTTAGCATGATTTTTATGAAGTTTGCAATTGTTTTTTTGCGTGCTTTTTAAAAAATTATGCTTTTGTTCAATGGCTCTCTTGTATGGAATTCTAGCAGCTCTCTAGTTGCTTGAGTCCATTCTTAGCAATCAGGCAGTGCTTTGAATGAAAAACTGGAAAATGAATTGGAGAGGGCCTGAACAAAAAGATAATTAATACAAAGTCACAATAACAACATTTCTAGCCTTGTGGAACAATAGTTTTTAACTGCATGGGTCAGTGCCCCCCATTTGAAAACATTAAAGAGGCAGAGGTTGAAATGAATTAATTCAGAAATTTAGAAAAATGAAGACAAATGAAAAGTTGCGATAAAAAGGAAATTTTGTAACATAATAAAAGTTAACTTAACTTAAAGATGAACTTACCACTTTAACAAGCTGTTTCCTCTTTTGTCATTTTCCTGAATAAAGTGTTTTGAATACATTGAAATTATTCACCTTTCAGGTGGATGCAAGGCAGTTTCCAGTTACTGTTCATTTTAACAAACGCACCCCATTGGAAGACTATGCAGGGGAATGTTACAGAAAGGTCTGCAAAATCCACAGGATGTTACCTGCAGGTAATAAAAAAAATATATCTGTCTCTTCCTTGTTTATACATTGTCTCAACCTCAACAGCCAGCTTTACCCACAAGAGCATCCTAGGCACTCAATGCTTTTTCCACACTTCTTAAGTATATATATATGAGGTTTGGGGGGGGGGTGGGGTTGTCCTTTGTTCTGTCTTCTCTATAAAATAAATTGTATTATGCCTCCCAAGCACTTAACATGAATATTTTCAAATATACAGCACTATTGGCGTTTTAGGCTGACTTTCTAAAATCTCTTACTTATTTTGCCAGGGGGAATTCTCATTTTCCTAACTGGGCAAGCAGAGGTGCATTCTCTGTGCAGAAGGTTAAGAAAAACCTTTCCATTCTGTGGCAGAAATTACCATAATGGTGAGTTAATTGTACTTTTGTTGGCTATGATCTTACTTTGCCCATGAGATATTTGTGCTCTTGGATAAAATAAAGGCTTTACTTTATCTTGCTTACTTTAACAACTAAAAATAACAACCTGCTCATGGAACGGGAGATATCGTACACATTGTATTCTTTATTTATTTTTTTAGTCATTTACCAATTACATTTTTCCTGCCCCTCCCACCAAGCAGAATTCCCTTCTTGTGTACAATTTCTCCTTGTACCAGGACCTTCCTTGGCAGTCTGATTTTTGTTTTGTTTTTTTATTTATAAGATTTAATTTTTACTTTTACTGCTGCCTCTGCCCTCACTCTAGAATGAGCCGTGCTCATTATAAGTGATACCCCTTCATGAAACTACTTTCTGTCTTTGTCGCTGTCTTACAGAAAATTATGAGTTTATTATACAAGGGATTTAATGTGGCTTTAAACCCTTTTGTTCAACCTGAAATCAATGGATAAAACTTCTGTTAAAGGGATTCTGTCACGGGAGTACATGTTTTTTTACAACATGCATCAGTTAAAAGCACTCCTGCAACAGAATCTTGCATTGAAATACATTTTTCAAAAATACATTTTTCAACAGATTTTTTTATATTTAATTTTGAAATGTGATGTGGGTCTAGCCATGTTTAGTTTCCCAGGTGCACTCCTCACTTCCCCCCCCCCCCCCCCCCCCCCCCCGCAGCCAGTGTAAGTTAGCAATCAAAACTACACCATAAAACTTTTTGCCTATTGTTTTAATCAGGAAAATCTATTGTTCTTGTTATTTCTTAAGATAAACAGGGCAAACCGGGAAATTGAAGTTACTCAGTGTTTGCTTCTAGAATGGTAAATTATTGGATTACCAGTATACACCCTGCTGCCTATACTTTTTTTAGCAGGAGATAATTATGGGGATAATTTACATTGCCGATAAATTTTGTAATACCTTCCCCAACCTTTGCAGGTGTTTTGCTACTTCAGCCTGAGTGACCCTCCAAGGTACTTGTTTGACTTTTATGTTCACAACTTGCTGTACTTTATTTTAGCAACAGAGGATGAGGATTCACAGGAAGCCGTGAGAAGATTCAAAAAGTCCAGACCAAAGAAAACCATGGTAAGAAATGATTTATGTTTGTCTAAACAGATAACTGTTGGCCAGCTTTATCTCTCTAACATTCCCCAGACTTTATAAATTGTTTAGTATGCAGCATAAATCATTGTGTGAATAACATTGCACCTTTTTATTCATCCATTTAAATATGGGTGAGGGCTTGTTTAGTCTTTGTGCTTAAAAAAAGACCCCAGTTTTGACCTGGGGAAAAGAGAACAAAGTTGCCAACAGTAGCACTCACCCTGCCCATGGCCCAGCAATCAACATATTATTTCAAAACCACACAGTATAATTTTAGTTACATTCAATATGCAATACATACATTGTATTCTTGTTCCTTTAGCTAGGTTTAGAGACCATCTTTGAATGAAAACAAGTGATCAAGACCTAATGTTATTTCTGTCCCCCACTGAAGACTTGAACCAATTAATACATGCATTGCCAGGGCTGTGGAGTCGGTACATAAATCCTTCGACTCTGACTGCTCAATTTATTGTATCTCTGACTCCAGGTACCCAAAATTGCTTCCGAATCTGACTCCACAGCCCTGTGCATTGCAGGACAGTGGTAGGCACTGGACTAATCCATGCAATAAATGCATAAAGAGTCTCGAGTATAAATCCTAATGTCTTCTAAATTTATTAGCAAAAGCATTGCATTATTAATGAGGCAGGAAACCTGAATTAGAGCCAATACATATAGGCATAAATGTGTGCCATTGTTGGCAACTAGCATATTCAGTACAGTGTAAGATTACAGAGAAAAAAACACATCAAACCTAGGGGCAGATTTATTACGCTTTGTAAAACACGGCAACAAAATTTGCCGTGTAAAAAACGAAATAAAATTTTTTTTTACACATTTTTTTTTTCTTCTACCACAACTTACGTAAATTAACGATATAAAATCTGGCGTTCTCACAACGAATTACACCTTACAGCTTTTTACACCATTTTTTAGGCAAATTTGTTTTTACACAGCATAATAAATAGGCCCCTTTATGTAATGTACTTTTTTCCATCCTGTGTGGGTGACGTTTACGTGATTACCTTTTATTCATACAGAATTTGCCCAAAATTGATTTGGCTAGCTATTCTGCCCAGCCACTGGATGAAGGCGATGAAGACAGGGAGGCTGCTGATGATGAAGAGGATGGCAGTGGATCTGACCTTGACATTGACTTAGGAGATGAAGGAGCAGAGGAAGGTTTGTTAATCTTGTTTCCTGTCCATGCTAAAAAGGAAATATAAAAATACCATTAAGATTACTGTGGTGCACTAAATACTAGATTTTTTTTACAGCAGTTCTTTAGTAACCACTGCTTCCTTTTTTTTAGATGAGAAAGCAGACTCATCTCTCCCACTCTTCGTGCTGCCTCTCTACTCCTTGCTGGCCCCTGAGAAACAGGCCAAGGTATTGTAAAGGGCCAATGATTTTATCGGAATGTGTTTGCATCATATACACTTGCTCAGATTTCAGAATATAAGATAAGATGCTTCATAAAGAGGTTTATTATGCCAAACAGGTCTCAATAAAAAAAATCTGCTCATTTGGCAACTTTGCAAAACAAGAAGACATTTAAATGTATGGCCAGCTTAAGTCTATCATAAATCTGTGAGATATACTGTAGTTTAACACAGTTTGCGTTCTTTCACCCATTCTGTTACTGTTCTTTGCTTTTCCACAGCTTATATATATATATATATATATATAATAAGATATGGGAAAATCTCTCTCTGCAGGTCTTTCGCCCCCCTCCACCTGGTACAAGGTTATGTGTTGTGGCCACCAATGTGGCTGAAACCTCCCTTACCATCCCTGGTATAAAGTATGTGGTGGACTGTGGGAAAGTAAAGAAGCGTTATTATGACAAGGTTACTGGTGTGTCCTCATTCAGAGTCGACTGGACTTCCCAAGCCTCAGCCAATCAGAGAGCAGGAAGAGCTGGCCGTACTGAACCAGGTCACTGCTATAGGTGGGTAACAAAAGTTGAGCAGCAATGTCGCAGTTTGTTTTTTAATTTCCAAATGCTGACATTCAAAAAGACAATATAGACCCCAATAAATAAATAAATGAATAATAAATAAATTTCTGTAAATAGGATTTTACTGCAGTTTTAGGCCCATTGCCTTACTTTTTCTGATATATTTATGAACAAATATTGATATTATAGACAATCAAATGTTGTACTTAAGATTCTCTTTTGTGATATATCTTAATGAGGAAAGTGGGGGGCTTGCAAAATGATTTTATTAGTATGCAGACTTATGATTTTTTTTTCTCTAGAGCTCAACAGAGGGGGTCCAAGTGCACACTACACTGATAGGTTCTGGTTGGGAAATGCTCCTGCAAATAGAAATTTGGCTTCCAGTACTTCCTGAACTGGCTGATCTGTGAAATATCTTTGCAGTTCATTCAGGCAGCCATGTGTATTTAGCCTAAAACCTCAGAGTGTATAGGTGGACTTGCATGGGCAAATTTAAGCTGCTGATTGGACCGATTTAGACCGATTAGATTGTTTTTCTGCCCATGTATGTGGCTCCCCAATCGATATCTGGCTGAAAACAGCCAGGTGTGATCAGACAGGTTTAATTTTCCCATCGGATCGTGGCCACATGAGCTCATTGATGTGGTCCTTGATCTAACAGCCCCTATAACCACCATTTTAATTCAGTTGTTTGGCTCTAGGGCCAATTAGCCCAATATTGCTCACCTCAGGTGGGCATATCAGGAGAGGGTGCCAAACGAGCAGATCTTAATGCGTATTGCATACCTTTAGCAAACTTTCTGTCAAATCGGACCTTTCAGATCTGATTGTGTCACCCCTGCAAGTCCTTAACTGATGGAGGTTTTTCCCTGTCATATAGATATCTGGCAGATCCCCACACATATTTGTTGGGCATGCCTCCACTTTGAAACAATGCAAGCCAGTAAGGGGTATATTAGCCCATATAGCACCTGTTTAAATGGAAAATATACCCCCTTTTTCATATGAGCTAATTTAAAAGCTACCTAAACTTTAAAATCAAAGACCATTTCCCTGCCCTCTTAGCCTCACAGGTTCATGCAATCCCTCCACTTTGTTCCACGTTGAAGTGATGGATTCTGGGAGTTGAAGTCCCTCTGCATTGCAGAGAATCTGCAAACCATGCCCTATGGAAAGCAGAGGGACTACAAGTTCTAGAATCCATCATGTTCAAGGAAACAAGGTAAAGGAGGAATTGCAGTACACTGAGCTTAAAGGAACGGTAACACCAAAAATTAAGTGTGTCAAAATAATTAATATATTATGTACGAATGCCCTGCACTGTTAAAAGTTGTGTGTTTGCTTCAGAAACACCAAATGAACCAACAAATGTATTTTTTAGCTGTAATATTGGTCTGTAGGCAGCCATCTCAGTGCATTGTGCCTGAGTCTGAGCTGCCAGCGCTACACATTAGAACTGCTTTTAGAAAACCTATTGTTTCTCCTACTCCCATGTAACTGGAGGAGTCCCAAGCCGGATTTGAATTTCTTACTGTTGAGTGCTATTCTGATATCTACTGGGAGCTGCTATCTTGCTCCCTTCCCATTTCTTTGCTGATCAGCTGCTGGGAGGGGAGGGGATATCACTCCAACTTGCAGCTCAGTTGTAAAGTGTGATTGACGTTTATGAGAGCACAGGTCACATGGCTGTGGTAACCTGGGAAGTGAAGAATATGGCTAGCCCCTTGTGAAATTTCAAAATTAAAAATAAGAAAATCTGTTTTGTGTTTTTAAAAAACTGATTTCAATGCAGGATTCTGCTAGGGAGTTTTGAAAAAAAAAACATCTTTTTCCTTGACAGTATTCCTTTAACAAAGCTGCTGTCTTTAACAGTTTACATAGCAGATAACTGATAAATTGCATAGATTCCCATTGTATTATACACAGTTTATCGGTTATCTGCTATGTAACCTATGCCTTTCCTGCTTCTTTCCCGCTTGAATGTCAAAGCATCCGGCAAATACTTTTATGGCAAACTTATAAGCAGCATGCAAAGACATTGTTATAATAGTTGTAAAAAAGGTTTCATTTCTGCTGTCAGTATCTCTTTAAAACATTTGTATGTTTTAGTGTTACTGTTGCTTTAAGAGAGTTTGAAAAATGGTTCATGGTTTCCTTTTAATTTTATCTGTGGAATCAGAGATGTCTGTTTAAAAAAAAAAAATATCCAGAATTGTTGGTTTGCCAGCATGCCTCCTTGCAGCCCAGGGCTTCTGATTTGACCTTTTGGTTTCCTTAAATTGAATATGGTATTTCCTCTTCATTTGTCTTCAGACTTTACTCATCTGCAGTTTTTGCTGATTTTGAACAGTTCTCTCCTCCCGAAATAACACGACGTCCTGTGGAAGACCTCGTCCTCCAGATGAAAGATCTAAACATAGAAAAGGTGTGTTTGAAACCTCTCCAGTTTGTTTGATGGGAAAAAGGATGGAGCTTTGGTATCTATGATGGAACCCAAGGCCAGTGCATTTTTTTTTCCAAAGTGGAGCTAATCTTCTTACATCTTTGTGTTAGTTGCTTGTAGGTTGTGTGATAATTTCAAATGTGTTTATTTACTGCTGTATTATTTCAGGTTGTGAACTTTCCATTTCCTACACCACCCTCTGCTGATGCCCTTATAGCTGCTGAGGAATTACTGATATCTCTGGGAGCCTTACAAGAGCCTCCAAAAACTGGCAGGTAGGATTAAAACTAGGGGTTGGATTTACCAAAACCAGGAAGACTGGAATTTGTTGGACTATTTTGTGGGCAATTCATTTTTCATTGGGAGAATTTATCAAACGCAAATTGAAATTTTTTTTCCACTTTTTTTTTTTTTCTTTGCCATTGTCCTGTGGCCATAGATTATAATGGTTTTTGACATCTTAGACCATTTATATTAGAAAATGAATAGTAAAGTTTAAAATATGCTTTAGTAAATTATTTAAATGTATATGTGTCCCAAAATGTCACTGCCGGTACAGAATGACCCACCAGGGCAGAGAATAATGCTTTTAATGGTAATTATACAGTATATACAAATAACTCAAAAACAATTATAAATTTATAATGAATGTATATTGCAAAGTTGCTTAGAATTTTATTTTATTAGGCAAAAAATTACATTTTGGGTTGACTTGTCTTTTAAAGGAAAAAAACACATAAATATGGCAGTGTTGTGCTTTATAGCAAAAGATCGGGCATATTTTTTCCTCTGATGCCATCCTATTGTTCCAGTGTCCTTGTCATTCACTAAAGCTATTGAAGCTGGGCACATGTGCAGTACAGAAATCAGCAAAGGATGTAGGAAGCAAGCGACTGGAATCAATGGGTGTTCCTAACAACTTGGCACCCTCTAATGATTCTTCCTTTCATTCTCCCTTGGAGCCAGCAGAATACATGACAATAACTTAAGTTATGCTTTATGTAGAAACTCTTAGCAGGCATACCAAAATTATAAAAATAATGTTTGAATATAATAAATGTTTGCTTGCATTAAAGTAGAAGAAAAAGGTTAATTCACTGTGGGGTGCCAAATGTTAAGCACCGCTCAGTGATTATCACTTGCCTGATACCCCAGGGTAATTTTGAGTGAGCACCACAGAGCAATCCTCTTCTTCCTCTTCTTCTGGCAGAGTCAAAAAAAAGTTTGGTTATTTACTCTGTTGCACACACACAATGTGAAGAAGGAAGAAACAGAAATTTTCAGGCCCTTGCTCAGAAAATAAGTTGCATTTTAGGGTTTCTAAATACATGGGCCAAATTGTGCCAACAGTTGGCACTTCCTTTTTAGTTTTAAATAACATTTAACCTGGAGATTTGAAACAATCTATTCCATTCCCATGCTAGTGTTTGCCAAATGTCAGGTTGTTGGCTGAACTGGGGAGCTGACTGGCCATATCAGTGCACTTTGGTGCACTCAGCCCATGCAGAGGCCTTTCAGTATGTGTAGTGTCCCTTTTTTAGAGACACGGCTTGACTTCTGAGGTCAGTGCACTGCTTCATTTAGGTATATTCCTAATACCTGGGTGTCACTGAGGACAAATTAGTCTGAACCCTCTTTCTTTGATATTTGAAGCAAATTATACCATTATTTATATATATATATATATATAATTATTTTTTTTTTTTTTTTTTTTTTTTTTAAACTTACAGTTCTGCTGCAGGTTTGTTTCATTGTATAATACTTTTATCACCTTATAAATGAAAAGGTACCTGTGTTTATAGCGGCTATTTCTCTGTTTTTTAAGACTGAATGATCTTCAGAAAGCAAAACTGAGCAGCCCCATCACCCCCCTAGGAAAGACAATGGCATCCTTCCCTGTTGCACCACGATATGCAAAAATGCTTGCCCTGGGCAGACAGCATGAGTGCCTGCCATATGTTATCACAATTGTGGCAGCAATGACAGTAAGAGAGTTGTTTGAAGAGGTTGACAGGTATGTGACTTATTCATCAGTACTACCCTTCATCTGAGTGAGCACTTTATTGCCTAGTTAAAAAGGGAAGAAAGTAGGGGTTTAATATTGCTGTATGTACTTCTGTGTCAGTTTATTATTTTTTTTACAAGAGCTACATAATGCATTTTTTACAGTGAAAAAATACTTAACCATAAACTGAGCCAATCCATTTTAGTGCACACCAAAACACTACAAAATTATACTATTATTATATCTAAATATTATCTGTTACATCAAAATTATACTATTATTATATCTAAAATTATACTATTTTGAAATTCATTAGCATTGATATGAGAATTATGACTCATGAGGCCATGCTTCCTACTAACCAAAGGCAGGTTAAATTCTTCAGTGCAGGGAAAGCCACTTGTCCTAAAAAGCCACACATTCTATTTGGTGTGAGATATCATGCTGACTTATAACCTGCCATAGTTACTCACATGGGTTAAATGCTCTCTGTGGTAGTTTCTGTCATTTTTTCTAAACCAAACTGACCAAAATCAGTGGCTACTAAGTATTTAACTCAATAAAACCAATTTTTAACATAGTAATATAATGAGTCTGTCTGTGCCATGTTGTATTGAGCACAATTCTTGAAACTACAATCTAAACATCTTTTAAAGCAGATTTTTGTTTAGCTTATTTTTAGGGGAGATATTATAACTGAATGCCTGAATTGAATGTGACTCTTGGCCGATGAACTAGGGTTTCTGTGGCCGAGGAATAGAATGTAATTAGTATTATGAACCTTTTGCAGGCCTGCTGTTAGCGATGAAGAAAAAGAATTGCTAAAAGGAAAGAAGGCCAGGGTCCTGCAGATGCAGAGGATTTGGGCTGGACAAGGTTCTGCACAAAAACTGGGGGACCTCATGGTAATGTTAGGTATGTACTTCAGGCCTAAATGCTTGTTGTGTGCGTGTTTTTATATATTTGAATGAGGTAGTATGAACTGCACATCTGCAAAATTTTGCTGAATACTGCATTGCAGTATAGAATAACCCCAGCACGGTATGATGCTGTACTAATTTCAACATTCTCATAGGTGCTGTGGGTGCCTGTGAATATTCTGGACTAGAACCTAAATTTTGTGAGCGCAATGGCCTTCGGTTCAAAGCCATGCTGGAAATTAGGCGCTTAAGAGGACAGCTGACTACCACAGGTAACAAACAATTCTATATACAACTGAAAGCTGTTTGGGTGAATACTGGGAATTTGTCATTAGCAGCATCTAAAAAGCATTTATGCGTACACTATACCTCACATAACCGATAATTAACTCTCTTTTTTTCTAGTCAACTCACTGTGTCCTGACACCCACCTTTATCTGGATTCGAAAATGAATCCCCCCACAGAGAGCCAGGTTACCTATTTAAGGCAAATAGTGATGTCTGGTTTGGGGGATCATATTGCCAGGAGGATTCGTCAAGAAGAACTTTTGGATGAGAAGTGGAGAAATGCCTACAAGGTTAGGAATTGACATCCTTGTGTGCCTCTGTTTGATGGAATCGTACTTTAAGCCCTGCCAAAGGATATTATTTTGCAGATTGCTGTACTATACAGACCTACAGGGTGTCCATTAAAGGGACCCTACAGCTTAAGGCTAATGTCCCACTGAGAGAGTAGTTGCTGCGATTTTTAAAAAGTGAGTTCCAGCGACAAGTCACTCATTTTGTCTCTACATAGAGAAGAATAGAAATTGCCAGTACCTAAACTGGCGATACTATTTCAAATCATTTCTCGCTCCGAATCACTGTGAGGCCCTTTTTAGAGTGATTTTACAAGAAAGCACCGTCATTCAAAACTATTGGAATTACTGAAAGTAAAACCCACTGAGTGGAAAATCCCTGCGATTTCACCATTGCACTTAATGTCATTTCTAATTGTGGGTGGGGAATATGACACCTTGATTTGTGGGAAATAGAATCGCTCTGTTGTTGAAATCTCTAGTAATCCCTTGTTTGGAAGAGACAAGTGACTTGTTACTGGAACTCACTTTTTAAAAATTGCAGCAACTAAATCTCCCTGTGGGTCATTAGCCTAAATAAAAAGCTCCTGTATTGGTTCTGTACATTCCATTCTTTCTCCAAAACTTCAGCCCACGGTTTCTTTTGACTTCCCAATTTGTTAAGTCTTTTCATTTCCAAAACACCTAACTACATCTCTGTACATCCCAGTACTCTCCATCTTTTCTGGCTCTCATCAAACAAATCAAATCAAGTGCACACTCCACAGGTAAAAAGGTGGTAAAAAGATAGAGCTTTAGTTCATATAATTAAAAGTCTGACATGTTTCGTGTGTGTACATATAATCCTAGACTTACGTTCAAAGAAAACAACCGCTCGTTAAAAAGGCTTCAGAACTGACATCACTAATGCCGTCTGTCTTGCTACATTAACCCTTTACTTAATATTAAATGAACATGTGAAATAAGCTGCTCCAGTATCCACCTTAGTAGCAATAACCCAATAATAAATAAGAATAGTATACCTCTCATCAAAACTCTCCTTTTTACAAATCCCCACCTACCATTTTTTTTCTTCCTGACTGCTCTCTGCCTTTGCAAATCCATCCCTTTAAATCTGTGATAACAATTGTCTTCCAACTCCAGCCTTTTGACACAATATAGATTGCAAGCTTTTTATTCTCAAGAACCTCACTACTGTTGATTACTTTTTCAGTGTAATTGAGATAAACATAATTACTTAAATAATTCTTTTATTATGTTACAGACACCCCTTCTGGAGGAACCGGTTTTTATTCACCCAAACTCTGCCCTCTTCCGGCAGCTACCAGATTTTGTTGTTTATCAAGAAATTATGGAAACAACAAAAATGTACATGAAAGGTAAAATATAAGAACTTTCTGAGAATATTTGCTTAAGTGTTTCTTGCCAGAGCCTGTCCAGCGTTTTGTATTATCCTTCCTCAACCATATTTCTGGTGCCTTTTTTCTCATCACAAAACCATTCTCATTGTATAATCCAATTTACTGTTTAAAATATATAAAATCTATGCTTGTGTACTACGTTGAGGTTAATAGCAAGGCATGTTACTTCAAAATTACCAGCACAGACATTATAAATATACTTTATTACATAACACAGTTATTGAAGCTCAGAATATGATAATGCAGTATAGGTTTCTTATTTCAGCATTAATTGTATAGTAGCCCTCTTGTTGTTTATAGTTTATATGTTGAGACCCTGTAGAAATTTATTGAGGATTGTATAAATGTACACTAATATAAAAGTAAACAAGCAATTTTGTACACTGCAATAAATATTAGTGATATAATAATACCAATTTCTGTATTTAGGTGTATCAGCCATTGAAGCAGAATGGATTCCTATACTCCTTCCTCAGTACTGCCATTTTGGTAACCCCTTAGAAGATCCACCTCCATTTTACTGCTCAGAAACTGGGCGCGTAAAGTGTCACCGACCAAGCACTTTCTGTACGTAAATGGCTAGCCTTTATAGAATAAACCAAATGTATTGTAATCAGTGGTTTACTATATCCACTTGCAATTGTGATGGTGTGAAGTGTATGAACTGGGATACTATCTAGTTCTCCTGCCAGAATGATAGTTGTAATGATAAGTGGTTTTTCAATAATTGTCTTACAGACAGAGTTGGGTGGCAGCTCCCTGCTGTTGTGGCGGACTACCCAGAAGGTCTAGAACGTTACAAGTACTTTGCCATGTTTTTACTAGAAGGAAAGGTAATAAGCAGCTGCTTTATATTTAGATTTGTATTGTATTATTGAAAGCAGTCTTTAATCAAAGCTTGATCTTTTGCCTAGGTGGTCGAAAAATTAGGTTCTTACAGAAGTGTTTTACTGTCAACTCCAATAACAATGCTAAAGACTTGGGCCAAGTAAGTATTCAATTCATCGTTGTCAATACTCTGTTTGTGTCACTTTTGGCTCTACAGGGTAGTTGACAGTGACTATGTGCAAATATGTACATTGGTGAATAAGAGAACTTTATACAAGGGAGTCTCACTACAATGTCTGCCACCATATCACTACAATCAGTATGAGCCCAGGTAAAGAAAAGTAAATTCAACTGCATTGGCCAAATTTAATTATTTTTTTTCTTTTATGCTCATTTCCTTTTTAGGTTATGGTGGCATACATGATACTGGCACAATATTTAACCTGCTTTATAGTATTTTACATGAAGTTAGTATACATGCTTTTATATTTTGATTTCTGGGACTAGCAATACCAGTGCATAAATGTAAGATGTGTGCTGAGGAGTATGAAGTTGTATCAAAAAAAAAAAAAGTAGCCTCCGTAAACAGAAAAGTCACCCTCTGTCTATGCCTGTGACTAATGGGAGGTACAGGATTAAGTTGTTGACTTCCCTACCTTGTATGTGGTAGGTAATGAGTTGGCCAGCCTAAAAGACAGTGGCAGCTTAGAGATGACTTGCAACTATAAGTAAAAGGCTCTCTAAGGGCAATTGCACAAGACATTGTGCTCATACTGGGAGAGATCAAGTACAAACGTTGTGTGCCAATTCCCTAGCAGTGCAGGGAGTGAATAGAATAGAACACTAGAAAGGCAGAAAGTGATGGCTGCTCTGTTATAGACCAGCTCAGTTACTGCTTCAGTCTCCTACCCCCCAAAGGGTTTTTCAGTCAACAACAATGGGGTGGGACAGAGTGGTTTGGTATCCCCTTGAGTAGGTTGAAGTCAACCCATTATAGATATCATGCCATCATGCTATCAGTACTGATTAATACGTTTTTTTTTCTCATTCATTTTAGGTTCATCATATGCAGGCTTTGTGAATAATCTATAGCAAGCAAAGATAAACAAAAAAGTCCCATTTGCATTAGCCAGTAAATAAAGGGGTGATGCTACCCTTTGGGCAATTGAGGTGGTGCAGTCTCATTCAGTGCTTAGGAGAAATAAAACAGATATGGGTACAAATGTATTCCATTTACTGAGATTCTGCACCAGCCTAAAGTTTTAGAATGTCCATAATGATTTAGGTCTTTAAATTTGTCCCAGGAGCTCCCCATCTTGAATTTTGTTAGGAGGGTCAATGACTCTGCACATGCTCAGTGTGTCCCGGGGTATTGTTACATTCTGACGCTAGTTGCACTGGTTTTAGGGCTGCCATGTAATGTAAATCTGAATAGTCAGCAGAAAAGAACATGGGGAGCTACTGGGGGCATCTTATAGGCAGAGATCTTCCCCGCTAAAGGGCTGTGGTTGCATTGGTCTGGTACAGAACCTTAAGACATAATGTGCAAGGTTTTTAGCCTGCTTCTTTGTTAAATGACATGTAAAGTATTTTTCATGGGGGGGGGGGGTAAGAGTGCCAAAATGTTAGGCATCCCCCAGTGAAATAGATTGTTACATTTTTCCTTGGGCCTATGGAAAAACTATCTAGGCCCTGCACTGTCATCTCCTTTCCTTAGATCTTTGTTTGGCGTTCAGTGCATGTGCAATAGAGTAGATCTTGGCGAACCTGTGATGGCTTTCATGTACAAGGGCTGCTACGTCATGTTCCATTAGGCTATTAACGGCACCCATAATCGGCTCCTGTGACTCCTTTACATTTAAATAGGAAACACTGGACAGTGTGAAGCTACTTAATGGCACATATTCAATGCATAAGATACAATAACCTTGAAACAGAAGGCCATAACCTGTTTGGTCAGCAAAGGAGAAACGACTGTATGTGCATAAGGAATGTATTTGTATGTGTGTTTAAATTGTGTTGCATGTTATCACACAAAATCTTCTCTGATTTGTCTCCATTGGATACAGACTACAGCCAAGAACAGAAATCCTTCTGAAAGCTTTGGTTTCTGAGAATGCAGACTGTCAGAGTGCTTTGCTTGCTGCCTGGAAGAAGAACCCTAAGTGTATGTAAATGACATATTGCATTAAAATGCTGCATTTGTGCTTGTTAGCATTAAATAAACTATACCATGGCTACAATATCCTTTAGGGTATCTCAGGTTAATTGCACATGGGGCTGTTTTTTAGATTTTGAGCATTGTCCCCCCATATGTAATATAAGCCTAAAAGCATGTATGGCAGTGTCACAAAACTAATTCTAAGTGTAGCATGTTAAAAGAAGAGATGGGTATATTGCACTCTGTAGTGATTTTATAACCTTTTTATTACAGATTTGTTGTCTGCATTTTGCCAGTGGACACCAGAAGCTATTCATGAGGACATTGCCAAAGCTTGGCCACCCATACAGCAAGATGTAGATTAAGCACTGTGGTTTTATGGATGTGTCTTGGGTTATTTACTTACAGTGATAAGTACAGCTGTAGCCAGCACCTGGCACTGTGGGCAATAGAAAGAGACAGTTTCACAGCCAACTCTTTTTAAATAGAGGAAACTGAGACTACATTAGTACAATGTATACACTTTACAGTATTTTTAATTTTTTTTCTTTGCAAAAAGTGTTTTTTATTATCCAGACTGTGTGGGCCCCATTTGCAGTTTAATATATTTGTCAAGTCACCCTTTTGGCTCCCAGCAACAGTTCCAGTTACACAACTGTATGAAAATTTGACCTGTAAAAATAAATATTGTCAACTGAGAGCTGGGTGCATTACCGACTTTTTACCGATTTTCCAGCTCTGTCTTATACATATTGTAATATATGTAAATAAAACTTGTGTAATGTCTGAACTTACTACTTATTGCTGTTTTTTGTTTGTTTTTTTTTTAATTTGACAATTTTTATTATTTCTATTGCTGTTTTTTTAAAGGGGCAGTATTCCTTCTTGTTCAACCAGAGCTTAATGAATTTGAGTTGTGCGAGAAATACTTTTTGGCTATTGTTTT
Organism: Xenopus tropicalis; assembly: GCF_000004195.4. NCBI lineage: Eukaryota > Metazoa > Chordata > Amphibia > Anura > Pipidae > Xenopus > Xenopus tropicalis. The sequence continues at coordinate 160,107,392 of NC_030677.2, forward strand.
AATTAAAAAAAGATCTTTGGTTTTTGCTGTTTCAAAACCATTGAAAATAAAAGTAGTCCTATTCTACAGACAGTCCCCTGGTATAATAAACATGTAACTTATTAGCGGAGAGCCTGTCGTTTATTCTGGTCTGTATTAGTAACACTTCCATTTGTGTATAACCATTCTCCAATACCAGCAGAATGCACACATACAGGCAAGTACTATTTTGTCACCCAGACTGACACTCTGATTCTGGCAAATGCCATAGGGGCTGCTGTAATATTCCATAGACAACCCAAATCTGCATGTAAAGGTGAAACCATTGCAGTTAATCCTGGGTGTTCTTCATCTTGGTCCCTTTTCTTTCCCCTCTGGCTTTTGTTCTGCTAGGGACCTATGGTGAGACAGGAAATGGCGGTTGGCCAGTTGCCAGTCCCAATATGGCTAACTTCTGATGTCACGGGTGACCACAGCAGGTGAGCCAGCCTCAGTTTCAGGAAGTGTGTACTGAAGGAGCTGTTGAGAAATAACAGTTTAACAGGCTGTGTTAAGAAAAAAAAGCGAGACCTTTCTTTTTATGTAAGGCATGGATGTAAAGCCTGGAGAGAGAGTACCACTTCTGAAGTACTGGAACTTGGAGAGGAGGGAGAGACATCTAGATAAGGAGACTTTATGATTGATGATGACTGGGACAGCAGAGAAAATAAAAAGCAAGTACAGGTAAGTATTCTAGCCAAGTAAAGAGGGTGAGAGAAACCTGTTATAACATTCATTGCAATTATTGCATAAAATTGTTGTTTAACCAGAAGGAGAAAGAAGAACTGCAGCATTGAAACCTAGTTAGAAATAGCAGTATCCCAAATTGGATAACTTGTATATAAGTTATTCTTCTGCAGGAAACTTATTTTGATTTTTGTTGAATTAACCTCTTCATTTTGTAAATGTTTTATTCATTTATTTATTTTTAGGAAGAAATTGTTTGACTGTGTCTGTTGTGTTTCATAAAAGGGAAAAAAGAAACATTTTAAAGAACATTGCTAGGTCTGAATTTCTAATACCAACATAACCTTGGCAGAGCATGCATTTAACACAACTGTGTTACACTTCATTATTCACATCATGCTGCAGAAAACATTTTTTTTACAAAACACATCAGTTTATAGAGCTTGTCCAGCAGAATCCTGCATTGAAATCCATATTTCAAAAACACAAATTTTTTTTCAAATTTAATTTTGAAATTTCACATGGGGCTAGCCATATTCTTTATTTCCAGGGTGCCACAACCATGTGACCTGTGCTCTGATAAACTTCAGTCACACTTTACTGCTGAGCTGCAAGTTGGAGTGATATTACCCCCCTCCCAGCAGCCGATCAGCAGAACAATGGGAAGGGAGCAAGAAAGCAGCTCCCAGTAGATATCAGAATAGCACTCAGTAGTAAGTAGTCCTAGTCCGGCTTGGGACTCCAGTTACATGGGAGTAGGAGAAACAATAGGTTACCTGAAAGCAGTTCTAATGTGTAGCGCTGGCTCCTTCTGAAAGCTCAGACTCAGGCACAATGCACTGAGATGGCTGCCTACACTCCAATTTTCTGGCCACTCCATGGCAACACTTACCGGGATAGCCCCTCCCCTCTGCTCCCGTTAGAAGGACCCTCCCCAAAGCTTTAAAAGACCAACCCTACCTCCTTTTGCCTCACTTTTTGTTGGAAGCAATTTTTTCTTTATAGCCTTTGGAAAGCATTAGGGATGCCTGAAAGTGTCCCTGTGATCTTTTATCCCCCAAGCACATTACGTCTTTTTTTTTTTTTTGGAGTCCTTGATGTCTGGGATCAGGTAGGGCACGGTGGTGCTATGGCAGGTATCATGTGCCCTCCCAGGCTGCGGTTAGCAGGTCTGGTGGCAGGTGCTTGTCCCCTATCTGTGTGCCCTACTGGGTCAGCTTACAAAGCGTCCGGCGGCAGTACTGTGTGTGGCCCCTACACTCCTCTTCATTTTTACAGATGGGAGAGGGAGGTGGTAGTTAGCTAAGCATGAAGAGATGCAGACTTAGCAGCCTGAGCCTTATGGCCTCCTTATTTCCCCTTTACTGGGGCACATTTTTTTCTTTAAATGGAGGATTTCAGGATTCAGAGCCAGCTGCCTTCCTCAAGTCTTTTTCAAGGTTGAGGTAATTTTTTTTTTTAAAAAGGTGGGGGGGACCTTTGCGCCTCAAGTTGCTGTTACTTCCTTTCCTACTGCTTTTTCTCATACAGAGTTGGGCTAGTCTTTTTAGGCTAGGGAACTGAAATATGTATATGTAACCTGGTTCAAACAGTGTGTACATTGGGATATGTGCTAGCCTGGAATGGGCAGCATAGCACTTGGCTCTGTAGCAGAGTCTTCATGGGCCGGCTTATTGGGACAACTAATCTGAATGTGCAGCTCATAACACTTCAGTGATTCCCATGCTAGCTAATATACCATTTATACTGAATGTATATGTTGAAACATTTTAGTGGTTCTCATGGGTGATATACCATCTATGCTGAATGTATATGTTAAAACATCTCAGTTGTTCTCGTGGGTAATATACCATCTATACTGAATGAACATGTTAAAACATCAGTGGTTCTCATGGGTAATACACCATCTATACGGAATGTATACAAAACATCTGAGCAGTCCTCATGCTGGGTAATATACCATTTAAATTAATAAGTATATTAAAACACTTCAGTGGTTGTCTGGTGGGATAATATACCTTTATACTGAATGTATATGTTAAAACATTTTAGTGGTTCTCATGGGTAATACCCTCTATTCTGAAGTATAAACATCTCACCTCAATTCTGGGGGTTAGTATCTGCAAACCATTCGTTAGTAATTGGCCACCTAGTAGGCTTTTGTGTAGGGCACCATCTTAGAGCCTACGGGACCAGCAAGGTTCTTGGCTTGTTGGACTTGCCGTGTTATTCTCCCTGTGGCTATCATGCTTAGCTAGATGCTTCCCCACATGACTCCTGGCAGGGTGCATGGGTTTTTGGGGGTCTAGGATATGTGCAGCCGCTTATGCACTCTGTAGACATCGGGGAAGAGACATTTTATCTACAAAATGCATATGTTTTGCAGGGGAAAACAACATGGATATCTGCAATAGCTTGTCCAGGCCTGGACATGTAGAATGTCAATGACTGTGTTTTTTTCCCCTGCTAAGTCTTCTCCTCAGGTGTTCACTACTTTAGCTGTTTCCACTAGTGATTGCTGGAAGAGCACATTATTACAGGCGTGCTGGTACATAGTGGTAGTGAGAAGACTTTATGGTCTGTTGCATCCCTATCTGTAAAGTAATTAGTCCTCTTTCTCCAGAGGTGGGTTGCACACTTGAGGGTTGATTCACTAAAGGTCGATATTTCGAGCGCTATTTATAGCATGTGTTAAAAATGTTACCACTTCTTATTTTTTGCGTCTTAACGCACGATTCACTATAGGATACTTGAGTTAATTAAGACACGATGTTGTTTGCGTTATTTAAGTTGCGATGAGCGTTTTTCTTGCGTGCATTAATTCCCGCTGCACACAATATATTTCGCCGCTTGCTATATTAGCATACGATTTAATTCACAATTTAACGCACGTAACCATTACGTTCGTAAAACTACTTTTCTGCAAATTACCATTTCCCTGAAAACTGGAGGCTGCATCACTCTAGGGCCAACACAGACTTGAAAAAATCCCACTGCAAAGTCCATATTGTGTTGCCAAAAGCTCACAAACGACATTTTTCTTTAAGTACCGCCTGCCCCAAGTAGGTGTTAATTTTCGCACAGACTAATGTGATATTTAGCATGTCTAATGCTTCTTATGTGTTTGTGAATCATGCGTTAGTATTATTTCTATGCGAGAATTAACGCAATGCGTTAAAATTAACACCTTGCCATCATGCGTTATTTAGCGCATGCGATATGCATCTTATCGCACGCGATAATACTTAACATGCGTTATTTTTCGCTTATCGCACTTTAGTGAAAACCCTTTGGTATCATTAACTTAGAGTTGGCGCTCTTAACAAATTCACAAACCATGATTAAAAACACATCACTTTATTTTTCATAAAACACATGTATTTGGTTGGTTACGTTCTAGATACAGCATTACACTGATATAGAACCTTCTATTCTCCTACACAATAGAGGCACACCTCAGACACAACATATTTAACCTTTTAAGTGGGAAACCACACAGGACAGATATATATAAATACAAATTGTATTCGCCAGGGGTAAGAGGTTTCTTGTTATTTAGACCATTTTACAAGCCTCATTTACACTCAATGAGAGCCCCCGTGGATCTAGTAACCAAGTCCTTTATTAAGGTACCGGATTCACCTGGGCTCTAACACATATCCTAGGTACGTTATGGATCTAGGTAAAATCAGATAAAATTACGATGGAGATAACTCTAATAATAATAACTCTAATAATTTCTAGTAACACCAGTTTAAAATTGGCACATATGTCCCGGCCACGAACTTACTCGAACTAGGTAGGTCTCCTTTACTTCTACCGCTCCCTCTCCGTGGCTGTTCCTTTGGTGTTTGATGTCACAAGCCTTCTGGAACTATGGGTACCTGCCCTGGCCACAAAAATTCGACGCGTTTTGTGCACATGTGCTTTTTCAAGAACTACTATCAGACATTCGATTGCTTCCTTTTATACCTATTACCGATCTCTGTTTCATTAACCATTACTCCCCCTCTGATTTTTCGTTATTAAAATTTGATTTACACGGTTTCCATCTGTAAATATAAACTATTCTTGTATAATTCACTCATTCTTGTATAATTCAATATAAAGGGAAATAAATATATATATAAAAAAGGGGGGGAAGAGTAAAACTGTACATAGGAATGGGGATACCTCACATGGTTCACAAAAGGCGGATAGTGTGTTATCCTATACATTCATAGCACTTAAGCTGTACATTCAATGGTTTGTGATTAAACTCTTGAGTTTCACCCACTGATAAATACGCTTCATAAAATCCCATAGGAATGAATAGAAAAGTTAGTGAAGTTTTTTTGTGACAAGCTCTTATACAATATTTTGACAAATCTGCCCCTTAGTTGCATTTAAAAAAAACACAATATATGCATTTTTTGCAATCAAGAATTGTCCTGGTTTAAAAGAAAACTATACCCCAAACAATGTAGGTCCCTATAAAAATATATTGCATAAACAGCTCATATGTAAAACCCTGCTTTTTCTAAATAAACCATTTTCATAAAAATATACTTTTTAGTAGTATGTGCTATTGGGTAATCCTAAATAGAAAATTGCCATTTTAAGAATTAAGGGTCTCCTCCTGGGATCATAGACTTCACAGAGCACAGTGTTTTGCTTCTACACTACGTCCTGTTACAGTTAAAGTTGCATTATTTCTGGTCAAGTTATCTGAAACACAGCACATCACTAAATGGTGGCTGTAAAAGGGCAATTTTAGTGATACATATTCCAGTCTGGAGAGATTCTTAACATAATATAAACTATCTGTTGGGTAAGTATTCTTTATGGGGGCATAGTTTTCCTTTAATAGTGCTCTTCTTTTTCTTTAACTTATTTTGGTTGGCAAAAAAAATACATTGACTTTTGGGACAACAGCCTAGATATGGTTGGGAACTGCCTTTGAAATTCCCTTTTGGTTCAGAGAGCAAATGGTCACAGGCACTAAGCATAAGGATAGGTAGTTGTGCAAGGCTGGAATCACTCTGCTCACATGAGCCAGGAGAGCTTTTGTTTGAGCTAAATAGTTACAGCAATGTTTAGCAGAGAATAATACATATTGTATGAGCTGTAACTGTATGAGCTGTATGGGCATGTGGGGAAGGGCGCACACAAGGGCCCCTTTCCATGCCACATGTCTTCCCCCCCTGACTAGCCTCCAACACTGTTCAGTGCTGACATGTGCCTGTGGGAAAACTGCTCTCCCAACCCTGCAGTTTCTGGGAGTGAAGTGGGTCAGGTGCAGTTGGTTCCCCTAGGATTTCTCTCAGTGTCTCTGTGGCCCAGTCTGACTCTCAATAATAAGGGGCAAAAAAAAATTCTTCATGGAGGTGGGGTCCCTCTGCTGGTTTTTGCCAATTGGCATTTGGCAAATTGCTATAAATGAGTCAGCCTGAGAGTGTATCAATCTGATCCCCAGAGGAAAACAAGCTGAACTTAATAGAGCTAATATGGGTGCCCATACAGGATCATACAGGGCACAGGTGCCTGCCAAGCTGGTCCTTTATTCTGTATGGTAAGCTCTGCTTGTTAAAGGAACAGTAACACTAAAAAATAAAAATGTTTTAAAATAATTAAAATATAATGTACTGTTGCCCTGCACTGGTAAAAGTTGTGTGTTTGCTTTAGAAAGACTACTGTAGTTAATAGAAATAGCTGTTGTGTAGCCATGGGGGCAGCCATTTAAATTGAAAAAAGGAGAAAAGGCACAGGTTACATAAGCAGATAACAGATAAGTAGCAGATTCCCATTGTATTCTACACAGTTTATCTGTTATCTTCTTAGTAACCTGTGCCTTTTCTCCTTTTTTCAATTTAAATGGCTGCCCCCATGGCTACACAGCAGGGTATTTATATAAACTGTAGTAGTGTTTACGAAGCAAACACACAACTTTTTCCAGTGCAGAGCAATAGTATATAATATAATATATTAATTATTTTTATACACTTTCATTTTTTGGTGTTACTGTTCCTTTAAGAATTTTCTTGTAGGAGCCAAGCAGATAGTCATCTGCTAATAATACATCTGCGTAAATCTCCTACTTAATCAGCTGTCATTTCACTTTGGATTTTTATTCAGCTCAAATGAATCTTTAAACTATAGTTAAACTCACTGTAGGCTGCCAATGTTTATATTACGTTAGGCTGTACAGGACAGTTATTCACTGAAAACTGACCTGGGCTACAATCCCTTCTCTATCCCATCCCTTCTACCAAAGTCCCTTTGATCCATTTTGCTGGCCTGGACAGCCCACGTGCAGTAGACTAAAGGTGGCCATACACAGGCCGATTCTAGCTGCCAATATCAGCAGGGTCCGACTGGGTGATGAAGGGCCACCCGGGGCCCCAGGGGCCCGCACCGCCCCCCCGCAGGGGCCCCCCCCTAACCCCCCTCGCAGGGCCTCCCACCCAACATCCTCCCCCGAGCGTGTACATTTAACGCATCAGGGGAGGAGCGGTCGGGTAGGGGGGATTTTTCCCGGTGTCCCGGCAGCCCAGTCCGACCCTGGATATCAGTCCTTTAATTCTATTCAGTCTGTGTATGGGCACGCACGACAGGCCTCCCCGACCGACATCTGGCCTGAAATCGGACAGATCTTGATCGGGCAGGTTTGATTTTTCAGTTGGATCAGAGCCTGCATTGGTTCGTTGATGCAGCCCCCAAACCGACGGCAGTTATACCTGCTGTTCTAATTTGATCGTTTGGCCCCGAGGACTAATGATCAGATTAGCCCAATATACCTGTAGGTGGGAATATCGGGAGAAGATCCACTAGATTGGTGACCTTGCCAAGCAAGCAGATCTTATATATGTATATGGCCACCTTAAGGGATCACAGGTACATCCCTTAGTGCTCAGGGGATAGTAGGCAAATACCAATATTTATTGGTCTGGGGTCTAAAGTAAGTGAACATTGACTTGTGCCTTAAAGGAATAGTTTAGTGTAAAAATATATAGCCATTACAAAATAAAAATGTTTCTCATATATTTAGCCAAAAATGTCATCTATAAAGACTGAAGTAAGCGGTTGTCTAACATAATAGCCAGAACACTAGTTCCTCTTTTCAGCTCTCTAACCTCTTAGTTAAGAATTTCAGCTGCCGATTCAGGTAGATTTTAATAGATGCGGTTTGATTTTGCAATCAGATCTGGGACCTCATTCACCCCCCCCCCCAAATCAACTGATATCCAAGGCTTTTGCGATATTGGCCTGCTCATCGTTCCATCGTACGCGTACTGAATATCAGTGCGTGTATGGCCAGCAAACAGTTATGTTCCATGTGTCATCCCCCCCCCCCAAGTCAGTGATTGGTTACTGACTGGTAACAGGCTAGAGAGCTGCAAAGGAGGAAGTAGTGTTCTGACTATTATGTTAGGAACCTGTTCACTTCAGCCTTTATAGATTACATTTTTGGCAAACTATATTGAACACATTGTTTATTGTGCACAGACTATCTATTTGCCCAGTTTCATTTTAACACTGAGCTGTTCCTTTAAAGTGATATTGGTTAATTTATAAGTTCTGATTAGATTAATACTCTGCATTCATTACTGATATGTCAGCTGGGAATAAAAAAAGAAATCCTTAAGATTTATTAATCAAAAATGTGGAGATGCCGGGGATTGAACCCGGGGCCTCATACATGCAAAGCATGCGCTCTACCACTGAGCTACATCCCCTAACTGGTAATTTTTGTACCATGAGGCTATTACATGGGAAAAAAGACAGGTAGGCAGTGAGAGACAGGCAGGCTGGCTAGGTAGTGAGAGACAGGCAGGTAGTGAGAGACAGGCAGGCTGGCTAGGCAGTGAGAGACAGGCAGGTAGTGAGAGACAGGCAGGCTGGCTAGGTAGTGAGAGACAGGCAGGTAGTGAGAGACAGGCAGGCTGGCTAGGCAGTGAGGGACAGGCAGGCAGTGAGAGACAGGCAGGCTAGGCAGTGAGAGACTCTCACTGCCTAGCCAGCCTGCCTGTCTCTCACTGCCTGCCTGTCTCTCACTACCTAGTCTGCCTGCCTGCCTGTCTCTCACTGCCTGCCTGTCTCTCACTACCTAGCCTGCCTGCCTGTCTCTCACTGCCTGCCTGTCTCTCACTACCTAGCCTGCCTGCCTGTCTCTCACTGCCTGCCTGTCTGTCTCTCACTGCCTGCCTCTCACTGCCTGCCTGTCTCTCACTACCTAGCCTGCCTGTCTGTCTCTCACTGCCTGCCTGTCTCTCACTGCCTGCCTGCCTGTCTCTCATTACCTAGCCTACCTGCCTGTCTCTCACTGCCTGCCTGTCTCTCACTGCCTGCCTGCTTCTCTCTGCTGCTATTAACTGGCAGCTACATTGTGCGTCACAATTGGCTGTTTGTTAGTAGGACTTGCTAATATCTTCTGAAATAATGCTGGCGGGTACCTACAACATATATCTGAGCAGTCGCCAATGTAAAGCGCTCTGACTGCGTCGCTCTGCGCTAAATAGATTTTGTTTCCCATTACAGTTTGTGTTTTATGTGCCAACAAATATAAAATTTGCCAAGCCAGTCCTCGTTAGTATAGTGGTAAGTATCCCCGCCTGTCACGCGGGAGACCGGGGTTCGATTCCCCGACGGGGAGGCATATTTTTTAATTTGATTTAAAGGAACAGTTCTGTGTGAAAATAAAACTTGGTAAATAGGCTGTGCAACATATTTCTAATATAGTTATTCAGGCAAAAAAATGTAATCTATAAGCAGGGGTCTCAAACTCGTGGCCCGCGGGCCATTTGCGGCCCTCGGTATATTTTGTGGCCCGCACCAACGCCGAATGAATGGATCGCGATTTTTATTGCAATTCAAGGGATAATGCAAGGCACGGCGGGCGGGAGCTGCTGATTGCGGAAATGACGTTATACCATCATAACAGTTATTATGGGAAGACGTAAGGAGCTAATTGTGCACACAGAACGTCTTCCCATAATAACTGTTATGATGGCATAACGTCATTTCCGCAATCAGCAGCTCCCGACTTTTTTTTGTGAAATCCCTTATGCGGCCCAGCCTCATCCTGACTTTGCCTGCGGCCCCCAGGTAAATTGAGTTTGAGCCCCCTGCTATAAGGGATGGAGTGAGCAGATGTCTAACATAATAGCCAGAATTCTACTTCGTCCTTTCATTTCTAACCTCTAAGTTATTCAGCAATTTGAGGGGGGAAGAATGGGACATGGCTGTTTAGTCAGTTTGCTTTTTATTCTGACCTGCATGCTCAGCAACTACCTGAACAGTTATGTCCCATATGACCCCCCCTCCCAGAAGTCACTGATTGGTTACTGGTAGTCACTGGTAACACTGGTCACTGGTAACAGCTTAGAGAGTGGTAGAGTAAGAAATGGTGTTCTGGCTATTATGTTAGACATCTGCACACCTCTATTTGGTAACCTCTTTTTGTTGTAATTAGACAATGACCAGCTTTATATGCCATAGTGCTCTATCCCCAACCAGTGGCTCATGAATAACATTGTTGCTCCCAACCCCTTGGATGTTGCTCCCAGTGGCCTCAATGCAGGTGCTTATTTTTGAATTTCTGGTAAGGAAGCAAGTTTTGGTTGCATAAAACCCAATGTAAAGCAAAACAAAGCCTTCTATAGGCTGCCAGTCCATAGGGGCTACCAAATAGCCAATCATAGCTCTTATTGGCACCTACAGGAACTTTTTTCATGCTTGTGTTGCTCTCCAAAACTTTTTCCATGTGAATGTGGCTCACGGGTTTAAAAGGTTGTGGTTCCCTGCTATAGAGCAGGGGTGTCGAACTCAATCAGAGAAGGGGCCAAAATCTAAAATCCAGCCTAAATCGCGGGCCGAATGGTTTACTGAACAGTCATAAACTGACAATGTTAACAAGAAATGTGAATTTAAAATGAGTGGAACAACCTTTTCCTTAACAGTGCTGTTAACCAACTCACATGCTATCAAGCAAAACAGTAATATTGGAATGTACCTAAAATGCTCATCGTTTTGTTTTCTGGCTAGATGTCTGACACCGTTTTCCCCGGATCAATGAGTCAATGTTCGGTTTTATTTCTTGGGCTGTAGCAACCCGCAAAACAGCATGGAGGTTGTCATCGGTAATGCGTGATCTGTGCTTGTTTTTGTTCAGATTCATTATTGAAAACATCTGTTCACAAAGATAGGTGCTCCTGAACATGGATAGAATACGGGCAGCATGAAGTCGGAGCTCTGGCATTGAGTCAGGGGGCAGTAGAGGGTAGAAGTCCTCAATTTCAACATCCTGAAACCTTGATTTCAGGCCACTGTCAGACTGAAGCTCGAATATCTCCATCTGAAGGTGATGGGGCACATTGTTGACATCAACTGTAAAAGGATTGGCAAAGATGTCAAAGCCTGAGTGCTGTGTTCTAAAGTCAGAGAAGCGCCGCTCAAATTCACTTAGTAAACGGCTAACTTTGGTAGCCAGCCGACTGCAAGGAAAAGTACCAGAAATAGTGGTTGAGATACTCAAACAAACAGGAAAGTGGGCAAGATTGTCCTGTTCCAGTTGGGACTTCCATAGTTGAAGTTTACACTGGAATGCTGTGATCATGTCAGACAACTTCGTGATGACTTGTTTGCGTCCCTGCAGCTTCAGATTTAGTTGGGCGAGATGCTCGCATATGTCACACATCATAGCAAAATCACATAGCCAGGCGGGATCCGACAGTTCAGGCAAGGGCTTTCCTTTACTTTCCATGAAAAGAGCAATTTGTTCTCTGAGCTCAAAAAATCTTTTGAGGACTGCGCTCTTGCTCAGCCATCTTACTTCTGTGTGGTATGGCACGTCTCCATGCTCTGCACCCACCTCCTGTAAAAACTGCTGGAACTGGCGATGATTCAGGCCACGTGCCCTTATAAAGTTAATAGTTTTAATGACTGTGGTCATTATGTCATTCATGTCCAGAACTTTTCCACACTTAGCCTCTTGGTGGATAATGCAATGATAAGTAATCAAGGGTGTGTGGCAGTGACTTTTTTTGCATTCTTTCCTTTATTAGTCCAACCAAGCCTTTCTTTTCTCCGCACATTGAAGGTGCACCATCGGTAGTTAGCCCCACCAACTTTTCCCAGGGTAATTTAAAATTATTTATAGATTTCTCCACAGCCTCAAATATATCTCTACCCATGCATAGCAGCTACATCCAAAAGTTCCTCAGTGACAGAGAGGTCGGTCTTCGTAGCACGTATAAAGATGGACAGCTGCGCTGTACCAGTGTTGTCTGTGCTTTCATCGATAGCAAGTGAAAAAGCGAGATAACTGCATGCCTGTTCGGCCAGCTGTGATGATAGATTTCCTGAGAGTTCTTGAACTCTGTCTGCAATGGTGTTTCTTGACAAACTGACATTTTGAAAACTCTGTATCTGGTCTGGGCATACTTGCTCACACACTTTTAGCATGCATTGCTTCAAAAAGGCACCCTCTGGAAAACACCTTGAAGTACGGGCAATTTCTTCAGCCACTATAAAGCTTGCTTTCACTGCAGCATCATTTTTCGCTGTAGCCTTTGTAAACATTTGCTGCTGTGATTGTAATTTGCCTTTTAGTTCTTTAACAATTTTATGCTTTTCTTCCAAAGTATATTTGCCATACTTAACATTATGTTTGGTGTCAAAATGACAACGTATATTGTACTCTTTCATCACCGACACTGTCTCATAACACAATATACACACTGGTTTGCCCTCTCTAAGCACAAACATGTATTCATTTTCCCATTTGTCATTAAATTGTCTGCCTTCACCGTCAACTTTTCTTTTCTTGGACATTTTGGGTTCAATATTGGCAGTAAAAGATGTAGTTTATTGGAAATCTGCGTTAGAAGGAAAAAGTTGAAAACTGCACAGGGATAGCTTGATTTGGCAGATGGAGTGAAGAAAAAAAAAGTCAGTCAATAAATGCCTGGCTGGGTACAGCCAGGGCCGCTGCTGGCCAAATGGGTGCCCTAAGCAGAAATTTACTTTGGTGCCCCCTCCCCCAAATATTACAGAAGTAAAAATAGAAAGTACCCCCAATTGCCCCCATAAACAGTACCCCCCACACAAAGTGCCCCCAATTGCCTCATACGCAGTACCCCCCATAGACAGTAGACCCCACACACAGTGCCCCCATAGAAAGTACCCCCAATTGCCCCCATAAACGGTGCCCCCAATTGCCCCCATAGGCAGTAGCCCCCACACACAGTGCCCCCAATTGCCCCCATAGACAGTAGCCCCCACACACAGTGCCCCCAACTGCCTCATACACAGTACCCCTCCATAGACAGTAGCCCCCACACACAGTGCCCCCAATTGCCCCCATAGAAAGTACCCCCAATTGCCTCCATAAACAGTACCCTCCATAGACAGTAGCCCCCACACAAAGTGCCCCCAATTGCCTCATACACAGTACCCCCCATAGACAGTAGCCCCCACACACAGTGCCCCCATAGAAAGTACCCCCAATTGCCCCCATACACAGTGCCCCCAATTGCCCCCATAAACAGTGCCCCCAATTGCCCCCATAGACAGTAGCCTCCACACACAGTGCCCCCAATTGCCCCCATAGACAGTAGCCCCCACACAGTGCCCCCAATTGCCTCATACACAGTACCCCTCCATAGACAGTAGCCCCCACACATAGTGCCCCCAATTGCCCCCATAGAAAGTACCCCCAATTGCCCCCATAAACAGTACCCTCCATAGACAGTAGCCCCCACACAAAGTGCCCCCAATTGCCTCATACACAGTACCCCCCATAGACAGTAGCCCCCACACACAGTGCCCCCAATTGCCCCCATAGAAAGTACCCCCAATTGCCCCCATAAACAGTACCCTCCATAGACAGTAGCCCCCACACAAAGTGCCCCCAATTGCCTCATACACAGTACCCCCCATAGACAGTAGCCCCCACACACAGTGCCCCCACACACAGTGCCCCCAATTGCCCCCATAGAAAGTACCCCCAATTGCCCCCATAAACAGTGCCCCCAATTGCCCCCATAAACAGTGCCCCCAATTGCCCCCATAGGCAGTAGCCCCCACACACAGTGCCCCCAATTGCCCCCATAGACAGTAGCCCCCACACACAGTGCCCCCAACTGCCTCATACACAGTACCCCTCCATAGACAGTAGCCCCCACACACAGTGCCCCCAATTGCCCCCATAGAAAGTACCCCCAATTGCCTCCATAAACAGTACCCTCCATAGACAGTAGCCCCCACACAAAGTGCCCCCAATTGCCTCATACACAGTACCCCCCATAGACAGTAGCCCCCACACACAGTGCCCCCATAGAAAGTACCCCCAATTGCCCCCATACACAGTGCCCCCAATTGCCCCCATAAACAGTGCCCCCAATTGCCCCCATAGACAGTAGCCTCCACACACAGTGCCCCCAATTGCCCCCATAGACAGTAGCCCCCACACAGTGCCCCCAATTGCCTCATACACAGTACCCCTCCATAGACAGTAGCCCCCACACATAGTGCCCCCAATTGCCCCCATAGAAAGTACCCCCAATTGCCCCCATAAACAGTACCCTCCATAGACAGTAGCCCCCACACAAAGTGCCCCCAATTGCCTCATACACAGTACCCCCCATAGACACTAGCCCCCACACACAGTGCCCCCAATTGCCCCCATAGAAAGTACCCCCAATTGCCCCCATAAACAGTACCCTCCATAGACAGTAGCCCCCACACAAAGTGCCCCCAATTGCCTCATACACAGTACCCCCCATAGACAGTAGCCCCCACACACAGTGCCCCCACACACAGTGCCCCCAATTGCCCCCATAGAAAGTACCCCCAATTGCCCCCATAAACAGTACCCCCAATTGCCCCCATAAACAGTACCCTCCATAGAAAGTAGCCCCCACACAAAGTGCCCCCAATTGCCTCATACACAGTACCCCCCCCCAGCGGCTCCTTCTCTCTTATGCCGCTACTATAAGGCAGGCACTACTATAAGGTTGCGCCCGTGCGTATGACGTCACACGTCAGCGATGAGGCGCAACCTTATAGTAGTGCCTGCCTTATAGTAGCGGCATAAGAGAGAAGGAGCCGCTGGCGAAGACTTAGGGAGCGGTGGTACTGCGCATGCGTAATAGATTGGCTGGCGAGATCACAAGCCTCCTATGACAGCGCGGTGTGGGCCACATTGCAAGGCCTGGCGGGCCGGATTTGGCCCGCGGGCCTTGTGTTTGACATGAGTGCTATAGAGCATAGGATACACTGGCCTTTAACACACAGGATGGGCTTTACTATGAGGAAAGATCAAGGGGGTAGTGTAACAACAACTGACTTTGTGCAAAATAAAAAGATGCCAGACTTGCAGCAAACTCAAACAGAATTGGTTTTATTGGCCAAGATAATGGATCCACAGCAAAAATGCAATAATTACTCACAATCCAGATGTAGAGCAGTTGGATTTGGCAGGTTCAATGCAGAGCAAGCAATGTACAGAAGCACCACTGTGGAGAGCAGTTTGGGTAGTAACAAAGTCCTCAGGGTTTCAACCTCTAGTAGTTCAGATCTGATTCAGCAGACATGGATCAGGGAGAACAAGCTATACCTGATACCCTTGTCACTACTGTGGTCCCTCCATTAAGGCAGCAGAGCCTGTAAAGGAGAATACTCCCAGCTACTCTTTTTAACTATTTCACTTTCCTAGAAAATGCTTTTACATATATCTATCCTGCTTTAGATAACCTCGTTCACGGGGTCCCTGTTCCCGACTTCTCAAAGGGTGATGGTTTCCCTAAAGGTGGCTATACATGTAGCAATTTTAATCTTTTGTGCAACCATTGGTCGCACCCTCCAATGACGTTCAGGGCTGAATCGTCAAATATGGAGGTAGAAAAAATAGAAATTCTACCTCCTTCTGCCGATTCAGCCCTGAACGTAGATTTTGCTCAGGCGCCTTCAATGGCGCCTGATCAAAATCTTTTAACCTGGCCGATCAACGAGTCGACTGATATCCGCAGCCTTTTGCAATATCGTTTGCCTCTTCGAGCCACATACATACACCGAATATCTTACGAAACGAGGTTTCACACAATATTATTGATGCCTTTATGGCCAGCTTTAGGGCTGAACACTTCTGGGCCGTGTAAAGCCCAGGCTTCCTGGATCACATACACATAGATTGACTGCTGAGGGTCAAGAAAGAAGATCTACCCCTAACCAAATACTAAAGGTGACCACACACAGGCAGATTTCTGCCGTCGATTTTGGTCCTTCAGACCAATTTGGCAGTTTATATGCCCGTGTATGAGAACCCACAACATGCCTACTTGACCAATATCTGGCTTAAAGGAGAAGGAAAGGCTAAATCACTTGGGGGTGCCCCAGGCTGGTGCCCCTGTTAGGAGAAAACAGCACCAGCCCGGGGTACCTGTAGCGAGCGCTTCCTCCTTCCTGCTTCGTTTTGCCGGCATATTCCTGGGAACGGCGCATGTACAGTAGAGTGAAAAGCTGACTTCTCTGTTCGGCTTTTCACTGTAATGTGCATGTGCAGCGCGCCAACGCAGAAGAAGGAAGCGCTACAGGTACCCGGGCTGGTGCTATTCTCTCCTAACAGGGGCACCAGCCAGGGGTAAAAGGTAAGCAATTAAAATCAGTTGGGGGTGCCTAACATTTTGGCACCCCAAGTGACTTTGCCTTTCCTTCTCCTTTAAAATTGGCCAGATCTCAATCAGGCAGGGTTGATTTTCCCATCAAATCGTGGCCCTCGGTCCAACAGTTCATATACCCACCCTAGGGCGAAACCATTGTATTAGCCCGGTATCGCCCACTGTAGGTGGGCATAGCAACAGTCTATCCATTTGTTTGATAACCTTGCTGAACAAGCAGATTGCACAGTGTATGGGCACCTTTAGTTACAGTGTAGTAGCGAGTGGCCTAAAGCTGACTTTATACACTCCGATATTATCGTAAGATGATTGGTGCGTGTATGGCGGATTGATGAGGCAACCAATACTGCATATCTCAATATTGGTCATCTTGTCAATTGGGTGGGTTAAGAGATTTTTCTGGCCCATTAAAAGTATTTTTAATACTTCATTTTTAACAAGACCCCAGAAGCCGAAATAGCTCAGTTGGGAGAGCGTTAGACTGAAGATCTAAAGGTCCCTGGTTCGATCCCGGGTTTCGGCAAACATTTTTTTTTTCCTGTTTTAACAAACCCTTTGGCAGTAGCGACAAAATAGCTCCTGATGTTGTGAGCAGCTAGTTGTAGGCTCAGCCGATACAGTTTGCTTTCTCTCATTGCTTGCACTAACACATGACATTTACAGAGCCGCGACATAAATGTGCCTTCTGTAACGGCCTACTGGGCTGCCTTGTTTCTTTCTTATAGCAGAGATCGCCAAGTGTTCTCATACACATTCAACCGCCTGGGGGTCTCTATAAACAGCGAATGTTTCAGGAGAAGCTGCCTGTGTGTAACACTGCCGGATAAAGGGTCTGTAACGCGCTGCTGCGAAACGACGATAAACGGCTCGCCTATCTGGCGAATTAAAACACTTCTGAGCAAAAACCCTCCAAGCCAGTCCTCGTTAGTATAGTGGTAAGTATCCCCGCCTGTCACGCGGGAGACCGGGGTTCGATTCCCCGACGGGGAGGCAAGTGTTTTTTGTCTTTTCTAATATTTCATATTAAATAAGTTATTTATTTTGTAAATCGCCAGTCGAAGTGGAACAGGAGTGATGCCCCTGCTGTAATGGTTGGTGTGATGACACTTTGTCATGTGACTCAGCACCTGAAAGCATTTTAGCTAATAAGTAATCCCATACCTCCCAATTGTCCCGCTTTACAGTCCCGATTTTGCCACGCTGTCCCGCTGTCCCGGATTGACTTGTAAATGTCCCGCGGTGCAGAAGAATCAGCTCCAGAGAGATGTGTGTGACGTCACGGGGAGAAGAAGAGCCGGGGGCGCAGCCGGAGGAAGCAGGTGGGTGGTGGGAGGAGCAGGGGGAGCCGCAGGAAGCAGGAGGACGCTGGGGAGGACGTTGCGGGAGAGCTGAAGGATGTTGGGGAGGACGCTGGAAGGGGGCTGGAGGAAGGTAAGGGGTTGGGGCTGGGGGACGTTGCGGGGGAGCTGAAGGATGTTAAAGAGAATGCTGGGGGGAGCTGGAGGATACCATACCTCCCAACATTTGAAAAATGAAAAGAGGGACAAAAAGATTTGGGGCGCGCAGCGCGGCAAATTTTATCGACCACGCCCACTTTTGTGGCCACACCCCAATTACCACACCCCCTTTAAAAAAAATACTCCTTTTATATAGTTGAAATGGTGGGATCAGATGCAAATGTGCTATACCCTCATACTGTACTACCTAAGGAAAACAATATAGCAACTCCTACATATAAAATACAAATATAGAGAGAAGACAATCAGTTATAAGTGAGTTATAACTATGTATCAGCTTTGCCCCCCATACACAGTAGCCCCCATACACAGGTGCCCCCCCATACACAGTAGCCCCCATACACAGTAGCCCCCATACACAGGTGCCCCCCATACACAGTACCCCCCAATACACAGAGCCTCCATACATGCTGCTGCTTCTTCTTCTGCAGCGTCTCCTCTCTATATGCGGCTCCTTGTTGGGCGGAGCCAGGCCCTTTTATAAGGTTGCGCCTGTGCGTGTGACGTCAATACGCACCTGGCTCCGCCGAACAAGGAGCCACATATAGAGAGGAGCCACTGAAGAAGAGGAACGCCTGACTGCAGCCAGCGCATCCCGCTGTCAAGGATAGTTCCATGAATGTCCCGCATTACGGACATTCATGTTACTATCCGGGACAGCGGGATGCGCTACCAAAACCGGGACTGTCCTACAGAAAGCGGGACAGTTGGACGGTATGATTTCTTGCCATATTAACAAGGCCTAAGGTTCCCAGACTTATAAAGGCCCCTTTAAAATGTCTGCTATATTTTATGAATGAGCAATACCACTTCCCCTGCATGCTGTGCTCTGCCAGAGATTCTCAGGAGTGAGAGATATATGTTTGGGGTGGGAAGGTGAAACTGCCCAGCACACAAATAAAAGACAGAGCCCCCTCAGCCCCTGACCCAGTGAGCAGGAGAGGGATGCAGCCAATGCCAATAGTTAACCCTTGTCTGTCACAAATGCTCCTCCCAGGACAATTAAACATCAAGATAAGGCTGTGAGCTTGAGTGTAGCAGGGGAGATTGAAGAGTTAAGGGGGCGGGGCTTTATTCCCCAGAGCAGGCACAGCAATCAATTAAATGGCAAAGCTGAAAAGCGGGACATCTAACAGTGAATCCGGGACAGCGGGAAGTGCCATAAATATTGGGACTGTCCCGCTGAAAGCGGGACGGTTGGGAGGTATGATGGGGAGCTAAAGGATGTTGGGGAGGACACTGGGGGGAGCTGGAGGAAGCTAAGGGGGAGCTGAAGGATGTTGGGGAGGACGCTGGGGGGAGCTGGAGGATACTATGGGGGAGCTGAAGGATGTTGGGGAGGACGCTGGGGGGAGCTGGAGGATACTATGGGGGAGCTGAAGGATGTTGGGGAGGACGCTGGGGGGAGCTGGTGAAAGCTAAGGGGGAGCTGGGGAGGACGTTGCGGGGGAGCTGAAGGACGCTGGGGAGGATGCTGGGGGGAGCTGGAGGAAGCTAAAGGGGAGCTGGGGAGGACGTTGCGGGGGAGCTGAAGGATGTTGGGGAGGAAACAACAACAAGAGATCCTCTGCACTCACCCATTATCAATATATATAGGACATTAAGACATTCGGTGCATTAAGCTACTAAGAAATCCCCTTCCCTTTAAGCAAAACAGGGATTGTTTGTCCATATATTGCAATATACTTCAAGCTGGCCAACTGCGTCAAAGTCATCCCTTCTGGCCAGTCCTACACTGATTTAAGCGATTCATTAAGAATTCTACTGCTTCAATATACATTTAGCCAAGGGACTAAGTTTTACCTGCAACTTTCTTGCTTTCAAGGTTAAAACCCCCATATGGTTGCCCTTTTATTGGCTCCACTGGGATTACCTGACTGCAGCTGGGAAGGGTGGGAGCTACAACATGCTGTTGGGGAGGATGCTGGGGGGAGCTGAAGGATACTAGGGGGGAGCTGAAGGATGTTGGGATGGAGCTGGAGGACGCTGGGAGGAAGCTGGAAGATGTTGGGTGGATGCTGGGGGGAGCTGGAGGATGTTGGGTGGATGCTGGGGGGAGCTGGAGGATGTTGGGTGGATGCTGGGGGGGAGCTGGAGGATGCTGCAGTGGGGAGCGGCCCATAGTATGGGGACACTGGGGGAGAACCAGCAATGTTTTAGGGGGCCCTGGACTGGCTTGGCTAGCAGTGTTTTAGGGGGTCCCTGCTCTGGCACCAATTCAAAATGTAACACCTGGCTACCAATGTTTTAGGGGGGCTCTGGCAACTAATGTCTGTCATGAGTCTGTCATTAAATACAGGTGCCACAGTGCATAATGAAATCCTTAGGGCCGCAATATGTCATAAAATGATTGGGGCCACTGTGTCTGTCTTCTGGTGCACTTTGTGGGTGTTATGCTTTTCAGGTGTGGTTTTGTAAAATGGGCCTGTTTGGGGGGCGTGGCCATAAAGTCCCTCCTTCTACTTTTCAAATGTTGGGAGGTATGAGTAATCCTGATCAGTGGTGGAGCTGTCAAGAATGCAACTGCGCAGGAATCCACATTATTAGAAGGGGGCCCATCTCACACCTTTAATTTGGCAATATTGCTCTCTGCACTAGAAGAGACGAAATTCCAATTTAAAAATTGGAATTTAGGCTCAAACTTACCAGGAGCGTCTTTTTGCAACCATTGGTAACTTCAGGGATGCCCCAGGTAGGTGATCTTGCTTCTTTTCCTGGCTCAGGCACCACAGCCAATTTCACTTATGATTTTCAATAATCCATTTGGTCATTGGAAAATTAGAATAAGTATACAAGAGTGTCCACTGGGGACTATCAGAATATCTACCCCCAGGGTCGGACTGGGGGGTGCTGACCCTCGGGCCCTGCAGGTACCCCCACCAGCTGCACCCCCCACACCCTATAGGGGCCCCCGCTGCACCCCCTAACCCCCCAATGGGGCCCAAGCTGAGCCTCCCTATCCCCCACAGGGACACCCACTAGACATCCTCCCTACTCCTTAATGTGTCAGGGGCTGACCACTGTAGGCTGGGGGAGTGCCTGCAAGGGTCTGGTCTGGGCTGCCGGGGCCCACTAGGGCAGGTCATTGGTGCCTGGCAGTCTCGCATACAGCCCATGATTTTATGAGGTGGGGGTGGTGGCCTGAAAAAAACAGTTTGAGGTGGGAAACTTGGCCCCTAAGTAATATTGCCGCTAGTGGTTAAACACATCTCCTTTTCAGAGGCTGAGTATAGGAACATGGTGGACGTGTCATTGCATCCTGATGTTAGGGCAGTGGCACACGTGGAGATTAGTTGCCCGTGATAAATCTTCCTTACCACGGGTGACTAATTTCCTTGACATGCCATCCCACTGGCAAGAATGTAAATCGCCAGTGGGTTGGCATATGAATCACTTCGGTTTCCCAAAGTTGCCCGAAGTTGCCTCTCAAGGAAACTTCGGGCGACTTTGGGAAACCAAAGCGACACATATGCCATCCCACTGGCGATTAACATTCTTGCCGGTGGGATGGCATTGTGGGGAGATTAGTCACACGCGGTAACTAAGATTTATCGCGGGGCGACTAATCTCCCTGTCTGCCACTGCTCTTACTGAATCCCTATATGTACGGCAAGAAAGGTTAGCTTCACCATTAAATTGATCAACTCGAAATATATATATTAAATGAGACACATGTGCATGCAGACCCTTAATACCATTTGAGATTTCTCTCATGGTTGGAATTTGACATGTCAATACTGAAAAGACTACTGGCTAAAGCATTTCAAGTGGCATGAAGGGCTGAATAACATCACCATCTGGCAACCAAGTAGAACTAAAATAATAGAGCTGTATGTGACTTGGCTATAGAATAAAAATTGTTGTTACCCTCGGTACGGCTGCCATCAGAAATCACAGGGCCCCATACAGCAACATTTTTAAGGCCCCCCAGACACCTAATGGTTTAAAACCAAAACATACATTGGTGTCCAGGGGTCCTAATAGTCTCAGGTTCTCCATCAGGCTAAGGACCCATGGAGTGGTTCAGTCACCCACAATAGATCTCTACTATCACGGGGCGACTAACCTCTTTGTGCAACTTCAGAAAACCGAAGTGATGCAAAGGTCTTTTTACGGCGTATCCTATTGTTGCCGGTGGAAAGCAGAAATCTAACGTGGGCGACTGAACCGCTCCGTGGGTCCTTAGCCTTAAAAGAACTAAACCTATTTACATTTATTAATAAATCGCTCCATTAGCGCTTTCTGATCACACAGTTCTTTCAATGGTACTGGCTGCACTTCTTCAAACCCATCATTGTTTAGAAGGCAGGAAACAATGTGTGGGGTTGGTTCTGACCCAGGTTGGCATTAGCAAGAACCAGGTAACTACGGGCAGTACCAATCATTTCACTGTAGCCCAGTTGGTAGCTGCCTAAGGATATGTGTGATCAGTAATCAGAGCTAGGGGAGTAAAAACTTTTTTTTATACAAACAGTATGGATTTTTTAATGAATGTAGGTCTCTATAAAAATATATTACATAAACCAGCTCATATGTAAAACCCTGCTTCATCTAAATAAACCATTTTCATAAAAATAAACTTTTTTAGTAGTATGTGCTATTGAGTACTCATAAATAGAAATGTAGGGAATCATAGTGCATTAGAGGGGATTATAGGCAGTTGGGGGATGTTCTTTTTTCCCATAAAAACAATCAGCGCACCAGAGGTCACCCCTATAGATTAGAGGAACAGAGCTTCCATTTGAAGCAGCGTAGGTGGTTTTTCACGGTGAGGGCAGTGAGGCTGTGGAATGCCCTTCCTAGTGATGTGGTAATGGCAGATTCTGTTAATGCCTTTAAGAGGGGCCTGGATGAGTTTTTGAACAAGCAGAATATCCAAGGCTATTGTGATACTAATATCTACAGTTAGTATTACTGGTTGTATATATATAGTTTATGTATGTGAGTGTATAGATTGGTTAGTATAGGTTGTGTGCTGGGTTTACTCGGATGGGTTGAACTTGATGGACAATGGTCTTTTTTCAACCCTATGTAACTATGTAACTATGTAACTATAGGGTTAATGTGTTTAAACCCTACCTTTCCTTTTCTCCTTGTCACTAGGCAAGGATGAATGTATCTAGTTTGGTATTTACATAAACCCTGTTATTGGTCCATAGGTAAACCACACCCATCCTGTCATTTGAAATAGGGCGATGCAGGGCAGAATCCACTATGCGACGATCGATTGATCGATCCTAGCCTTCCTTCTGTATAGGAAGGAGTCGGGCTAGGATTCGATCAATCGATCGTCGCATAGTGGATTCTGCCCCACATCGGCGTATCGCCTTATTTCAAATGACCGGAAGCCAAGTTTTAGCAGGTATTTTCTAATAAAGCATTCAAAATGTGTGCAGGATAAGGCAATTATTGGGGCAGGGTAGAATAGATTTTTTTACTTAAAAAATTTGAGTGTTACTTTTCCTTTAACCCTGCCCTAACTCTACAAGAGAGGGAAAAACCAGTGGACTTACCGCCTGTCACTCTGTTGGTTGTCTTTACCCTGCCTAAACTCTATATGAGAAGGATAAACCGGTGGACACCATACTTTATTGCTTAATCTGCTTCATCATCCATTGTATTGCTGAAATCCTGTTATACCTCATAAGAGAGTGAGTATTGATTTGTCCTGCATTACCATCATTTGTCTTGGACAAATAAACCATTACCTTTGTTTGCAAGAGCTCCTGGCGTCCATCTAATCATTTATTTAAGCTTTGTACCTACACAGTGGCAGTGGGAGGTGTAGTTACACAACACCCTCCATAAAGAACCTTCCATATTGCGAAGGCCCATCCTGTTGAAACCGAGTTGCATGTACCCCATGCTCTATTCTAGCTGGACAATTTGACTATTACAGCCAAATAGGGGTTACAGAAAATTGCCATTTTAAGAAGTAAGGGCTGCCTCCTGAGATAATAGGATTCACAGAGCACACAAACAAGCCAAGGCACACATACATGTTAGGCCCCATCAGCCAGAGTTCTGTCTTTTGCTTCCACCCTTCTTTCTGTTACAGCTAAAGCTTCTTTATTTCCTGTCAGGTGATCTCTGAGAGAGCATAGAGCCCATCACTAAATGGTAGATGAAGGGAAAGGATATAAAAGCACCATATTTACTGATATATTTATATATATATATATGCATGTTGCAGTTTGTTGAGATTCTTTAATAGGTCACTTAAAATAGTATAAACTATCTGTTTATAAAGTATTCATTCTGGGGGTATAGTCTTCCTTTAAATGGATGCTTTAGGGAACAGGTACGTATCTCTGTGGGAGAGTGCAGGGGATCGATGGAAGTGTCAGCATTTTAGATCCTCCAGGGCACGAACTAGAGGAGTGTAGGCAGAAGAGGTACATGCCCCACACACCCCCACCATTGTGCCCTAGACATGTGCCTCTTCTGCAGATCCCTAGTTCTGGCCCTGGGATTGGATGGGCTAGAAGCGTCTTAAACATGGCAAAACGAGTAGCAGGGAAAGCTGTGTGGGAAAATAATATGCAAGCAAGTTAGCTCCCACCACCCCCTCTTACGAAGTCTGTAGCTAAAGGTGGCCATACACATTTTAGCTGCTGATATCGGTCCTTTAGACCATTTCGGCAGCTTATGTGCCTGTGTCTGGGCACCACCAACAGGCCTTCCCTGATATTGGCTAGATCTTGATCTGCCAGGTTTGATTTTTTCCATCACATCAGGGACCGCATTGGCTCATTGATGTGGTCCCCGAACCAACGGCGCCTTTGCCCCCAATTTTAATCTGATTGTTTGGCCTTAGGGCACCAGACCTTAATACGCTCCCCCAGATGGCGGAAGTGATTTCACGGGCACAGGTGTGCTTACTAGTAGTAGTAGTATTTTTACATCAATTCATAAACTTGTAGTTTCCATGAAGGTTTAAAATACTACATTAAGAAATACAATATAGCCTCAGTTTTTCGTTTCTCCTGTCTGAACTAGAGCAGCACAAAGAAATAGAAGGGGTACTACATACTGATACTGGTACCGCTAAGCTGTGAGTCCCTGCTAAAGGTGGCCATACACTGATTAGGTCGCCAAACAAGCAGATCTTTCCCCAATATGCCCCCTTGAGGTGGGCAATGACATACTGAATCACACTGGTGAGATTTAGACTGTTGGGGAATGGACTCCATCAATGAGCCCTCACCCCGATGAACCTATCTGATGTACATCTACCTGATTTTTGGACAGATATTGGTTAGTTAGGCCCATCTAAGGGCCAATAAGCTGCCATCAGCAGCTTTTTATAGGGCAGTGTATGACCCACTCAAGAAAAATCTATCTAGGGCTTGTGTCCCAGAAAATGGAGGCACCCCATGTAAGGCAAGTGGCACACAGGACTATTTTTTGGCTTTTCTAAGCCTGCATTTTCAACATAGGTGGAGAAAAGCCGATGTAGCACTCTCTTAAAAGCAAAAACATAAAAAGTATGCATTTTTATGTCAAAATCCGCTTTGTGTGTGTGCTGAAAGTCTGACGCTGTGCCTGTCAGTGCACTCGTAAGAAGAAGCAGATTGGAGCACGTTGCTCTTCTACGCAGGCAAAGAAAAGTCAATGAACAGCCCTGTGTGCCACTAGCCCTACAACTCTTACATATGAGCATTCATTTTTCCGTTTTCCTGCAGTGGATCTTTTGTGCATTCCAGCACAGAGGAACGCATGACGAAACGCAGTCCTGTATTTTCTATTTATTTTTATGCCCTGTGGCGCAGGCAAGCACCAAACACAGGTAGAATGCAACTTGATATATTCCTCCTGCTATGGCCTGTACCACAGGGTATACAAACTAATAGGAAACTCAGGGCTGATTTCTCCATGTGTTCCAGTGAAAGGCATTGAAGATCCCACCACAGGGAAACAGTAAACACCAAACTACAAATCTAGGCTTCACCACAGAATGGAGGGGCGCTTGGTGTGTTCTTTGTGCTGCATAAATGGCTCAGGGCAAAGGCTCCTGCCCCCAACCTCTATACAGTATAAGGACTTTTCTGGGACTTCGAATATCCTTGCATCTCACAACAGTTGATACTTTATTTCCTATATAGTTGTTACTGAGCCAGTCTTACTGTTAAAAAACAGACACATTAATGTATAACTCCTAACCCTCTTAACCCTTTACATTTTTTTTATTTAAATCGAGCTCCTTTCAACGCCACAGGCCCCAGTTCCAAACAACCCTACTAGCCGTAAATAATGACAAAGCAAAGAATTTCTGGAAATTTCCAGTCAGCTGTTTGCTGAAGCGATATTTCAGAATCACGTTCCGGCTTGACGCCCCTTCCCTCCCCTCCATTTTGTATGCAGCTGTTCGTACGCCAAAGTCATAACTTTCATTCAAATAACAGAAGCTTGCGGTGAAGTACATACTTATGTCAATCTTACAGTTTAATTCAGACACATGCTAAGGTAACGGAATTTTTTGCTAGCATCTTTGCGACACTGTTGTGCCGTTTCACGCGTATTAAAAAAAAAAAAGTCCCTGTTATCGGCCACCTCGGAAGGATATACCAAGGACGTAAATAAAGTCTGCGCCCTTTGTTCTTGTGGCGCAGTTACACTTTAGCAACGGTGCAGCTTGGAGGTAACTGGTTGAGATTCGTGCAGGACCGGATCGGCAGCAGTAAGTATTATATTTATAACTATGAGTCGGATAGGTTATATTAGTTAGTTGCTTAATGTATACGTGTATCTCCGCTTGATTTTGATGTATCTGGACCGTTGTATATATAAGAACATTGGGCCGTCTTTTAACGGTAAGGCGGGAAATGTAAACACGTAGGCCGGTTTTGGGGGCGACTTTATAATTAAAAAAAAAAAAAAAATCCTTTAAAGTAATATATGTAAGAATGGATGGCCGGAATAGCAGGATGTTGTGGTCCCTTAGTTTCTCGTTGCTATGTGGGATGGGCTGTAAGTATATCGTGCCGTTACACCGGTAACTGTGCCGTTATATGGCTGCGTTAAACAAGAAAAGAAAGTCGTTAGACGAGCACATAGATGCGAGCTGCTGTCCCAGTGTAAATGCGGAGCCGCCATTACGCGCTTGGCCCAAGGCAGTGAGTGCAGGCGTGGCACTGAGAGTGCAGGCAGGTGGTACCGGGGCCGGCCGCTTGGGGGCGCTGACTGGCATGGCTGGCTTATGATTTTTTTTAAGATAAGGGATAGTTAACCATTAAAATAACTTAGAGTAGAATTTTTTTTTTTAAACTTTCAGTTGATCTTCATATTTGTAGTATTTAAATGTATATTCCAGCAGCTTTGCTGGTTTAAATTTCAGAAACATAAGTTAAAAAAAAAAAAACTAGTCTTGTTGTGGTTTATAGATGGCACTTGATTTAGACATGGGGAAGGCCCAGTTCATCCACAATGGGTTTTTTGCCTCTAGGAATTTAACATGGCAGATTAAAGGAACAGTAACACCAAAAAATGAAAGTGTATAAAAATAATTAATATATTATATACTATTGCCCTGCACTGGTAAAAGTTGTGTTTGCTTCTTAAACACTACTGCAGTTTATATAAATACCCTGCTGTGTAGCCATGGGGGCAGCCATTTAAATTGAGAAAAGGCACAGATTACTAAGCAGATAACAGATAAGTATCATAGATTTCCATTGTATTCTACTGTTATCTGTTATCATCTTATGTAACCTGTGCCTTTTCTCCTTTTTTCAATTTAAATGGCTGCCACCATGGCTACACAGCAGCTATTTCTATTAACTACAGTAGTCTTTCTGAAGCACACACACCAGTGTTACCAGTGCAGGGCAACAGTACATTATATTTTAATTATATTAAAACATTTTTATTTTTTAGTGTTACTGTTCCTTTAACTCTAAACAGTTTGGTGCATTAGTTAATGCCTTGTGCAGAGTGGCATTACCTTCTACTGAGTATGTTCCCTGAGCTATATTAAAGGAACAGTAACGCCAAAAAATGAAAGTGTATAAAAGTAATTACAATATAATGTACTGTTGCCCTGCATTGCTACAACTGGTGTGTTTGCCTCAAAGTCTACTATAATTTATATAAATAAGCTGCTGTGTAGCCATGGGGGCAGCCATTCAAAGGAGAAAAGGCACAGGTTACTTAGCAGATAACAGATAAACCCCCATTATATGGGGCTTATCTACTAGTTATCTGCTATGTAACCTGTGCCTTTTCTCCTTTTTTCCAGCTTGAATGACTGCCCCCATGGCTACACAGCAGCTTATTTATATAGTAGCTTTTCTGGAGCAAAAACACGCACATTATATTATAATTACTTTAAAACACTTTAATTTTTTGATGTTACTGTTCCTTTAAGGGGGTATATTTATCATGCTGTGTAAAAAGTGGAGTGACTGGTACAACACAAACCCTGAGGGCCTGTAACCTCAACATAGACCACCACCAACCACATCAGTATACCCTCTGAGTAAACATGCTTGCCACCAACAGATCACTTTAATATGCACTAAAATAATAATGCCGCCGCAATACATTGTTATTGATTTATTGTAACAAACTGTATAGCAACATTCATGTTCTCATTTTTGTTGTTTTGTTTGACTTTTGTAAGTCAAATAAAATTTACCTTTATAAAAAAAAAAGTGGAGTGAAGCATTATTGGTGATGATGCCCAGGGCAACCAATTAGCAATTGGATTTCAACAAGAAGATGTTGCTCATTGCAGCCATTCAGATGCTTTTGTTTTTCTTGTTGAAATCTAATTGCTGATTTGTTGCCCTTGGAAACATCACCAGTAATGCTTCACTCAACTCTTTACACAGCATGATAAATATAATCCTAACGCTGTCACCAAGCAGCTAGTGGAACATGTGATGGGGAGGAAAATAAAAGTTATTTTTTACAGCTTAAATTCTAAAAGCGTTCTCATTATTTTTGAAATACTATTTAAAAATCATAACTTGTAAAGATCAATTAACTCCTAAATCTCTAGTTTCAAATTTCCTAGCATTGCTTGGTTAGTAGGATATGTGGGGGCCCTAGCAACTAGATGGTTTAAATTCCAAATTTAAGAACTGCAGTTACATTTGACTGTAGCAGAGGGAGTTTAATATGTATGTTTCAGTCTGACTATATGGGTTAACTTCCAAGAGAGACTAGCTTTTGAGGTTAGCTAATTGTCAGAATCCTCAGGGGACTAGATCATACAGGCACTTAAGATACGTATAAGCTGTTTTGTAAAACTGGCTGCATTTGTAAGCATGTTAATAATTTTTTCTTTTATTTACAGAACATGCAGATATTTGTGAAAACGCTCACTGGGAAGACCATCACACTAGAAGTTGAGCCAAGTGACACTATTGAAAATGTGAAGGCTAAAATACAGGATAAAGAAGGCATTCCTCCAGATCAACAAAGGTTGATCTTTGCTGGCAAACAGCTGGAAGATGGCCGAACCTTATCAGACTATAACATCCAAAAGGAATCCACTCTGCATTTGGTTCTCCGTTTGAGAGGTGGGATGCAGATATTTGTGAAGACCCTGACTGGGAAGACCATTACCCTTGAGGTTGAGCCAAGTGATACTATTGAGAATGTAAAGGCAAAAATCCAAGACAAGGAAGGCATTCCCCCTGACCAGCAGAGATTGATTTTTGCTGGCAAGCAGCTGGAAGATGGTCGCACTCTTTCTGACTACAACATTCAAAAAGAATCCACCTTGCACTTAGTTCTTCGTCTCAGAGGTGGGATGCAAATATTTGTGAAGACCCTGACTGGTAAAACAATAACCCTTGAGGTTGAACCAAGTGACACAATTGAAAATGTAAAGGCGAAAATCCAAGATAAGGAAGGTATTCCTCCCGACCAGCAGAGATTGATCTTTGCTGGAAAGCAGCTGGAAGATGGCCGCACACTCTCTGATTACAACATTCAGAAAGAATCCACACTGCACTTGGTTCTTCGTCTCAGAGGTGGGATGCAGATTTTTGTCAAGACCCTGACTGGGAAGACCATTACTCTTGAAGTTGAGCCCAGTGACACAATTGAGAATGTGAAGGCAAAAATCCAAGATAAGGAAGGCATTCCCCCTGACCAGCAGAGGTTGATCTTTGCAGGCAAGCAGCTGGAAGATGGCAGAACCCTGTCAGATTACAATATTCAGAAAGAATCCACCCTACATTTGGTTCTTCGTCTCAGAGGTGGGATGCAGATATTTGTGAAGACCCTGACTGGGAAGACCATTACCCTTGAGGTTGAGCCAAGTGATACTATTGAGAATGTGAAGGCAAAAATCCAAGATAAGGAAGGCATTCCCCCTGACCAGCAGAGATTGATCTTTGCAGGCAAGCAGCTGGAAGATGGTCGCACTCTTTCTGACTACAACATTCAAAAAGAATCCACCTTGCACTTAGTTCTTCGTCTCAGAGGTGGGATGCAAATATTTGTGAAAACACTGACAGGGAAGACCATTACTCTTGAAGTAGAGCCAAGTGATACCATTGAGAATGTGAAGGCAAAAATCCAAGATAAGGAAGGAATCCCTCCTGACCAACAGAGATTGATTTTTGCTGGCAAGCAATTGGAAGATGGCAGAACCCTCTCAGACTACAATATTCAAAAAGAATCCACCCTGCACTTAGTTCTACGTCTCAGAGGTGGGATGCAAATATTTGTGAAGACCTTAACTGGTAAAACAATAACCCTTGAGGTTGAACCAAGTGACACCATTGAAAATGTAAAAGCAAAAATTCAAGACAAAGAAGGTATTCCTCCCGACCAGCAGAGATTGATCTTTGCCGGAAAGCAGCTGGAAGATGGCCGCACACTCTCTGATTACAACATTCAGAAAGAATCCACACTGCACTTGGTTCTTCGTCTCAGAGGTGGGATGCAGATTTTTGTCAAGACCCTGACTGGGAAGACCATTACTCTTGAAGTTGAGCCCAGTGACACAATTGAGAATGTAAAGGCAAAAATCCAAGATAAGGAAGGCATTCCCCCTGACCAGCAGAGATTGATCTTTGCAGGCAAGCAGCTGGAAGATGGCCGCACTCTCTCTGATTACAACATTCAGAAAGAATCCACCCTGCACCTGGTCCTGCGTTTGAGGGGTGGGGTTTAAAACAATCATTATGCATCTGCTCTGCATTACTTGCTTGTTGCACTTTGTTTCAATAAAGCTATTGCATTCCAAAATTTGCTGTCATTCATGTGTGTACTGTTAAGGTAAACTGTCTTTTCAACACTGCAGTGGCCTCTAAATATACACTACTCGTTTGTCCTGTGGCTGTAAATTAGCACCTTAATTGTTGCACCCTAGTTATTTTAATGCCACTTAATCCAAGGCAAACATAGCACACAAGCTCAAATAGAATGTTTCATTACAAGCTAGGGGATAAAAATGTGTGCATGCTGGCTGCTGTGGTTATTTCCCTTTATCCACCTACCAGGAAAACAAATTAAAAAAAAAATAAATCATTTAATTTCTCCTTTAACACCTGGCAGGCAATGGATTGTAACTTCAATAAATGGCTCTAGTTGCCAGGTACTGCTGGTGCAGCAACCATATAGTATCTAGTAGAATTAAGTCTAAAACAACTGGACTTTTCTGAGGTTTTTTCTTTGTAACTATATTTTGTTTTGATTGTAGCTTAACCCAGCAGTGATAAATGCAACTAGCATATTGAGCAGTTTAGTAAGAATTGATTAACCTCTAATAAAATTGAATTGGGGATTTTTCAGGAATTAACAAATGCTCCTGGGCTATTCCCTCTCCCCACCACGGTCTCTCTCCCTCCCCTGTTTTTCCCAATCTTTTCACCTCCTCTCAGGAAATCTCAGCGTCTAAGAATATGTTCTGTTCTTGTGATTACTATAAGAACCTAAATACTTTTGCTGATTTTTTCCTTTCGCACTAGTGGTGTGTAATGGATTTTTCCACTATGGCCGAATATTGCCATGTGGTTTTTTAAGTATTTAATATAAAGTAGGTGTTATGTAATTATATTTTTAATTATACCAAATAGAATTTAACTTTTTAATTAAAGGCACAAACACAGAAATTTTGTTTATTTGTGAGATACATAATTCCCCCCTTTAAAACAAGGCTTTGCTCCAAGTTTTAGGTTTGCCTGTGAGTATATGGGGAAGAGAACTTTGTGTAGCTTTATTTACAAAGCACTACCTATGTACACAGTGCTGTACAATAGATTATTATAACAGGGTTATTTAAATAACATACACAATATTAAAAGTACATACATTGGTAATACAAGGTTTAGTTGCAGTAAGTTATGACATCTGTTGGTGTATGATACTGGGTGCAGGTCCATAGGGTAGAGATGAATAGCCACTACGCGAGGAGGGTGTTTATTCCACAACACTTTTTCTGCTTCATAGCCATCAGCTCAACACTTATCATATCTAAATGCTGCTGAATCAGAAGAGACTTCTCCGGCCTGCTTTTCCAGGTATCTTGTCTGGCACTCACTTGCACAAACTATTGGGGTGAAGACACCCTGAATTACTAGTAGCAGCTACTAAAACAGACAATGTTGATCATTTACTGATAACTGTCTGTTTTAGCAGAGACAAATCTTAGTATTGTCTATGGCAGGGTATTTTCTGGCACTTAGTAGCTGTGAAAAAGTAGCTGCTACTAGTTGCTCTGTATGTCTTTGCCCTCAAACATGGAAGTCAGTGGGGGAGACTTCTGGTGACGTCTTGTGCTCTGGTGCTTTAATTTGTGAGGATTGTAGCTGCTAGCCATGCCTGCTGGAGTGGTAACTTGTCAAAGACTGAAAAGGAAAGCAATCCTGCGTTGGAAGACAATTTCCCCTGAGTAATAGCTAGAAGGGAAGGAATCAAAGCAAATATAGAATGGGTATGGCTTTGATGCAACAGTGAAGCAAAACTGGGAAATTAGATTGGACCAGTTCACATTTCTGGGGCCCGATCAAGCCCAGTTAGGGTGCTGTTTAGGGAGAAACTAATTTAGTCTGTAGATCATAGTAGGAACTTTGCTCAGTATTGCACTGGATGCAGTGACAAAGTGATATCAGTGTTCTCTTATATGTTGGTGTGATCTGAAGGAAGATCTGTTGTAGATTTGGGAAGACAATATTTTATCTAGCCTATTAATACAGCTGGCCCCTAAAAGGGGATTTCTTAGCAGCCCAGACTGCAGCGTTGCTCTCCTAACAGTGAGTAGATAGGGAGCTGTTGCATACAGCTTTGCATGCACAGATCATTCCACTATATTAAATACAGCAATATTTTTTAATCCCTGGTAAGACGATGTGACTTTGAACAGAAAATAATATATATAACCAGGCACAAACTAAAAGCTGGTGTAAAACCTGTTCTGCACATGGATTTCCTGAACTTATACCTATACTGAATGCAGAAAATTGTTGCCCCTCCACATTTATTGATTTTTGTTCAAACTGTTCCATGGGCACAGAAGTATTAAATTAGATGTCACATGTAATGTTTGTGGAAGTCCTTGCATAATCAGATTTGAATATGTGTGAATACAAAGGGAGTATGATTTGAAACCTAGGTCTCTGCCCCTGTTTAAAGAACTTCATCAAAATCAGGATGGAAGTAGAGTTTGACTTAATATTAGCAGGGAACATGTAATTAAATGGTGCGCGCGGAGATGGGTTAGTGGTTTGGTCTTCTATTCCTTTGCGGTCTTTTTTCATGTCAATAGTTAAGGCCTATAAAGCAGCCCCAAGTATACTCTTTACTGCTGCTTGCTGTGTATAAACTGCTGATTGCTTTAGCTCACTCCCCAGTTGTGGCAATAAGATAAGACCACAACCTCAGTTAGAATATTGAAGACATGTCACTGTTATTTGAACAATAGTTATGGTTGCAGAGCTTCCTGTGGCTATTGGTGTTCTGCATTAATTCAATGCTTTAGCTTGCTACTGCAAGGCTCGTTGCTTATGGCACATTGCTCTGCCAGTGTGTGCAGCCCAGTTCCTGCCAACAAGTTATTTGTTTGGTGGCAGGTGGATTTTATTAATTTCCCACTAAGATCTAGGTGCAAAACACCAGTATACGCCCCATGTACCATAAACCTTAGAGTACCGTAATTATATATTGCGCTCAATAGAACATGTTCCATTGTGCCCCTCTGTGGATAATTGTTACAAATGTGGCATTAACCATGACAGTCATATATTATGTTATGACAACAGTATTTTGACAGATAGATCAAGTGTTTAATCATTTTTTAAAGTAACCATTTTTAGATGTTCTCTATCTGATGGACAGATTGTTTTACCATTTACATCCACTAGATGGCACAAGGGGAATTCCAGCCTAGCTCTCTATCATACTTTCCACTGTCTACAGACTGGAAAACAGCTATAACACAACACCTCCCTATTTATAGGTACAATTAATGTATTACAAAGAACAAAAATACAGCTTATACAGGCACATGCATGGAGGATTAGTAAGATATTATACTAAAAAATTATGGACTTTAAAATCAATACCTGCTCTCATTTATATGATGGGAAAATTACCGATGTCCAAATTACATAATTTTATAACCTAGTATATTAATGTAAAAGTTATCCTAGTTCTAATACACAAAAATACATAAACTAAAGGGGTTATGTAATAAAAGTCATTACGTTTGCTGAAGAGCAGTAACTCATAGCAACCAATCAGCAGGAATAATTTACTGGTCACCTAGTGAAAAGCAAACATCTTATTGGTTGCTATGGGTTGCTGCTACTGGGTAGTTAGCATCTTTTATTACATAGGGTGTAAACCCATATGATGCTACAACTTAAAGATAAAAAGAAAGTCCAATAAATCAACACAATCTACAGAAATAATACTAACATTGACTAACTTAATAAAATTTGCCTGTCTGGGAACCCAAGGTAACCCCAGTAGAATATTAAAGTAAGTAGTGCTACTAAATACATATACAGCTACATAACTGCCTTACACAATATCAATTGTGCTTTATAGCTATGTTTCTAGTAGTAACATATACTCCTTATATGTAATGTGCTTAGCTCATTATGCAATGGGTTCCCTTAATGTAGCTTTATTAAATTGATATGATATATGGTGATACCTAGTACTATCGCCTCAGTATAGTAAGACTCCCAGATGGCCCCTACTGCAACTCTTCCTCTCCCAACACACTTATTTAAGGTTAGGGACAATTCTGCAGTGGCCTTCCTATACAGTTGTGCTCTCTGCACTAGACAACCAAATTCCCTCATAGCAGGAATGCCCCTGCTTAAAGTGGCTTTTCACTTTGGAATTATCTTTAAGTATGATGTAGAGGGTAGTATTCTGAGACAATTTGCCTTGTCTGAGACATTGGTCTTCATTTTTTATTTTTATTTTTTTAATTATTTCACTTTTTGTTTAGCAGCTCTCCAGTTTGGAATTTCAGCAGGTATCAGGTTGTTAGGGTCCAAATTACCTTAGCAACCAGGGAGTGGTTTTAATGAGAGATTGGAATATGAATAGAAAAGAACCTGAATACAAAAAAAAAAAAGTTACAATAATAATAACATTGAAGCCTCACAGAGCAATAGTTTTTGGCTGCTGGGGTCAGTGACCTCCATTTAAAAACTAAAAAGAGGCAGAAGAAGAAGGCAAATAATTAAAAAAAACTATAAAAAAAATTAATAATAAAGACCAATTGAAAAGTTGCTTAACATTGACTCTACTTCCTGCTTTCAGCTCTCTAACCTCTTAGTTAGTGATTTTAGGCTGGGCCACATGGGACATAACTGTTCAGTTAGTTTGTGAGTACCCAGGTCAGATTCATATGCTAACTAACTGAACAGTTATGTCCCATATTGCCCCCCCCCCCCTCAAGTCATTGTTTGGCTACTGCATGGATCCCCAACCTTTATACCCACGAGCCACATTTAAATGGAAAAAGTATGAAAAAGGTTCCTGGGGGTGCCAATAAGAGCTATAATTGGCTACTTAATAGCCCCTATGTGGACTGGCAGCCTACAGAAGGCTCCGTTTGGCATTATACTGGGTTTTTATGCAACCAAAACTTGCCTCAGAAAATTCAAAAATAAGCACCTGCTTTGAAGCCACTGGGTGCATCATCCAATTAGTGTGTGTCGAGGAAGGAAGCAGTGTTGCTAAACAGGATCTTGAATGCCAAAGGTTTTTGAACCACGTTTATTTAGCAATACTCATGTAGTACCAATGTAGCAGGTGAGATAAAGCGGTTATAGCAATATACAGTCGCAGAGTATATCACACACTGTGACACCCTGTAATGGACCTGGATCAGCTCATGTGGAAACTCTCCACTAATCTGATTCCCTTCCCACTATGATCCCTACACTAACAGGCAGTTGGTGACAAACATGTTGCTCACGAGCCACTGGTTGGGGATCACTGGGTTACTGACTGCTTACAGCTTAGAGAACTGTAAAGGAGTAAGTAGTGTTCTGACTATTATGTTAGACATCTGCCCACTCCAGCCTTTATAGATTACATTTTTGCCTTACTAACTTTATTGAAACCTTTTTTTATTTTGCGCAGTCTATCTATTTTGCCCTTTTTCATTTTTACACTAAACTGCTCCTTTAATAGCAAAAATAGTGCTGGGTTTATTTTAAAAGTCTATAAAAATCATAAACAATAGAGTGAATTTTCTCTATTTGTGGTTGTAGCCTCAACCTAAAAACTGACTGAACGTCATGAGAGTGAGGTGCAGGGAGTGGCTTCATATCATTCAACTGAAACAACTACACAGATGAAAATGCACCACCTATTGTTACATACAGTACAAGGAAATTATAAATCAGGGAGGGTTTCTATGGCAAAGCAACTGCATAAGCTGAATTCCAAGGTTATGTGTAATATATTGTTTAGGTGTATAATACCACTTAGCAGGTATTCGGCTACCAAACAAAAAGATTGCAAAGTGCATGATGCAGAAAGGCCAAGCAGTAGTGATGAGCGAATCTGTCTCGTTTCGGCAGAAACATTTGCGGAACGACAGGAAAATTCGTGAAAATGGCGAAACGCGCTTGTGGTGCGACTTTTTTTGTCTCTCGCAACTATTTTGCAGCAACCAGGCCTATTTTAACGAGCAACAATTTTTTTTCACAGCAAATTTTCGCTAAAGTTTGCCAAACAATTCGCCAATGCCAAAATGTGGAAATTCACTACAAATTCATGCCTGGTGAAAAAATTCGCTCATTACTTCCAAGCAATACAAATTGGTCTATTGTCAGCAGGCTGTGAAACCTTGTAAGCTATGATCTCTGTGGTAAAAATGTGTAAAATAAATTGCATATGTTTCTCAATTATACGTAAAGTTTTCTTTTCTGTGTGCCATTTTCTACACTTTTTTATTGCTTTCTGTTTTTGTGTTTTCCCATTTTTCTAAAATGCCGGTTTTACAGTTTGATGCATTACTTGATACATTTCCCAGTAGCATCAAGAAATGCATAAACAAATGTATCAGTTGTAACAGCTACTATCTGGAGTATCCACCCTCAGTCTCTTCAGAACTAAACTCAAAGGCTACCTCTTGGAGCACCCACATAGCACCTAAACTAGGAACTTTTGCAGTGCCACCCACTGTAACCTGCAGCACTTAATATTTGTGTCTGTAAGTTACCCTGCCATTTAGATTGTAAATGCAGGGCCCTCCATCCTTTCGTGTCTCTGTACTTAGCTTCTAATTTTTCATGCAACCCTACATTATATTTAATTGTATTTATTAATTTAGGGACTCCCTCTAGTAGTAGAAACTGTTGTAGAGCAATGGTGGGCGTACATGGGGAGATTTTGTCCTGTCAAACAACTTTTTAGTACAATCCAATTAAATCATCTACTTAACCAGTATTGTCTCTTTTTTGTATCCATGACAAGTAGCTGGCTACAAGTAGCTCCGTGTGTCATTGCCCTAACTGCTAACAAAACCATCAACCTGGCTAAGCTGCTACTGGGAAATGCCAGAAAGGGTAAGGGCAATGACCCACGGGGCGGTTATTCTTGGTTACTGCAGGCAACTAATTTTCCCGAAATGCCTTTTCACCAGCAATACATGCATTCATGTTGCTTCCTTTTCTGAGGTCATGCAAAGTTTCCTGCAGAAGGAAACTTTGCACGACTTTGGTAAACAAAGTCTTTTTTTTTAGTGAAATATAGGTCTTTTACCTTTTTCAAACTTTGTATAAACAATCTTATATTCACTGTCAACATGGGCCAAAGGATGGGATTACAGTGTAATAGGCACCA
This sequence comes from Xenopus tropicalis, assembly GCF_000004195.4. Lineage (NCBI taxonomy): Eukaryota > Metazoa > Chordata > Amphibia > Anura > Pipidae > Xenopus > Xenopus tropicalis. Next base: position 160,145,544 of record NC_030677.2, read on the forward strand.
CTGAGGCCCATGGGGGATACCGCAGCATGCAGTAAAATGCAGTAAGGAGGATGTTGGCTGCATTTTTCACATGAACTGAATTCATTAAATTTTTTGCTTTATTAAAGGAGAAGGAAAGGTTAAGTCACTTGGGGGTGCCAAAATGTTAGGCACCCCCAAGTGACTTAGATCGCTTACCTTTTACCCCGGGCTGGTGCCCCTGTACGGAGAGAACAGCAGCAGCCCGGGGTAGCAGCGAGCGCTTCCTAGTTCCTATTCACTTGCACGCACATGCGCAGTAGAGTGAAAAGCCGAACTTAAACAAGAAAGTCGGCTTTTCACTCTACTGCGCATGCGCCGGCCCACGGATTTCGCCGGCAGAAGAAAAAGGAAGGAGGAAGCGCTTCCTACAAGTACCCTGGGCTGGTGCTTTTTTCAGGGGCACCAGCCCAGGGTACAAGGTAAGCGATCTAAGTCACTTGGGGGTGCCTAACATTTTGGCACATAAATATAGCACTTTCTTCCCTATTGTGTTGTACTCACACATGTGCATGTTGCATTCCACCTGTGTTTAGCGCTTACATGCACTTGTGTGAGTACAGCATGATAGGAAAGAATGATCTGTGCCTGCATTTCCCTGAGGTGGAATGCAGGAAGGATCCACCACAGAGGAGCGCAGGAACAGATGCTCGCGAATACGAGCCTTTAGAAGGGGCCTGGGCCAGCAGCCAAAAAATTCTCTGCTCTGTGAGGCTACAGTTTTATTGTTATTGTTACTTTTTATAACTTATTTTTCTATTTAGGTCCTCTCCTATTTATATACCAACCTCTCATTCAAACCACTCCTTGGTTGCTAAGGTAATTTGGACCTTAGCAATCAGATAGCTTCTGAATCTCTAAACTAAAGAGCTGCTGAACAAAAAGTGAAATAACTAAAAAAAATACAAATAATAAAAAATTAAGACCAATTGCAAATGGTCTCAGAATATTACTCTTTATATCATACTAAAAGTTAACTCATAGGTGAATTCCACTGTCCCTGAATGAACTGACTGACTTATTAACACATTAATTAACTATACAGTGATATCAGCTGTTTATATTTGAATTTATTTACTGAATTATATGAACATCTCCTACATGAACTTTCCAGCAGGGGAAAAAACCTACTTTCAAAGAAACTTGTGACATATAAACATATAAACTCCAGTGACCCCTGAATTTAGCACTTTTTTTCTTACTATTTTTATGAACTAATACTGTCTATTGGGCCTTTAACCCTTTAAGTGCCAAGGGACGTAGATTCTACGTCCCAGGTACCAAGGGACCAAAGTGCCATGGGACGTAGAATCTACGTCCAATGGCACTGTCGGGTTTACAAGCGCTGCGCTCGCTTTTAAAGCAGCGCAGCGCTTGTAAACCCCTCAGATCCCCCTAGGCAACGAGCAGAGTAAGACATACTCACCGATCCGGGTCCCCGAGCCGCACCGATCGCGTCGCCAGCCAATGACAGCAGTGGACACGCGTTGATGACGTGTCCACTGCTGTCCCTTTAAATAGCGCCGCCTACTGTCGGCTCCCTCACTCCTGCTGCGCACTTCGGACGAGATGGAGCTCCCCTGCTGCCTTCCTGCTGGATTGATCGCCCCTGATCGCCCCTGATCGTCTGCCTGCCTTGGGTAAGCTGAACTACAACTCTCTACCACTGTTTATTTTGCTTATTTCTATCTCAACTGTCTAAAAAATTTTTTTTTTTTTTTTTTGCATTTTTTCTTCTATCTTTGTCATTATTACACTTTTGTACACATACACACTGATTTACAACTTTCCCAAGCACACACAGACACTTACACACACACTTACACTTACACTTTTTTTTTTTTTTTTTTTTTTTTTTTCTTTCTTTCTTTTCTTTTCTTTCTGTCTTTGCTTTCTTTGGCAGTCTTTTTTTTTACTAAAACTTTATTTCTGATCTTGCTCTATAATTATCTGATTTATTTGGTTGCATTTTAGTGTTTTTTTGGCATTTTCATAATTGATTTCTGTTTTTGAATTATTCTATTGCACTGTAACTTTTTGTATTGCTATTGGGTGCTGAATTTGCAGTGACGTTGGTGGATCCAGGGCTCTGACCACCGATTTCATTGCAATTATTGTTCTTCTGTTGGTTTAGGTGGTTTTATTGGATTTTACAGTGTTTTATCTTTGCATTGTTCTTTATTGTGTGTTTAGTGCCCCCAAAAAGGTTGCTTTTGCAGTGACATTGGTGGATCCAGGGCTCTTACCGATTTCATTGCAACTATTGTTCTTTGATTGCTTTTAGTGGTTTTATTCCATTTGATTTCAGTTGTTCTAGAAAGGTCCAGAGGTGCTAAGATTGTTCTGGTAGTTTCTATTGCCAAGGGTTAGGCTGATGCCACACGAGGCGTAGGGCTGATTTTTTCAGCAAGTGGAAAAACGCTTGCCGAAAATTCAGCCCTACGCCTGCTACTTGTGCCTGCACCCGAATGAATGGGATACGCTCGGGTGCAGGCACGTGTAGCCGATATACGCATGAAAACGCGAGACTTTGCATTCTCACGCGTTTTCATGCGTATATCGGCTACATGTGCCTGCACCCGAGCGTATCCCATTCATTCGGGTGCAGGCAAAAAAAAAGGGGTGCATAGAGTGCAGCCCCAATATTATGCATTTTCAGGTTTGGCGGCCTATGTGCAACCAGACATAGGTATCGTTTTATTCAGGGGAACTTGCAGATTGATGGTTAGTAAGTTTTTGGTAGTTGCCATGGAGATTTTGGGGAGAAATCTAGGTTTTTTATCTGGTTTTTCCTTGATTTCTGACCAAAATCTAGGTTTGTATCTGGTTTTTCCTTGATTTCTGACCAAAGCGCTGACTTCTGCAAGGGACTGCGGCCACAATTTTCCATGTAGAAAGAGAAGAGTGGTGTCTCTGAATAGCTGAAGGTGTGCACTTTTCGTAAATATATAGATTGTGGGGGTTATCTCACAGGTAGGGGGGGTTAACAGTGAAAAACTGCAGGTAGTGCACATAGAGCGCAGCCCCCAAAATTTCAACTGAAATTGCCCTTATGCATTGCCCCTGTTTGGGGGCATTTGGTGGCCACGTCTTTATGTGCACCCATACATATGGGGTATCGTTTTATTCAGGGGAACTTGCAGATTGATGGTTAGTAAGTTTTTGGTAGTTGCCATGGAGATTTTGGGGAGAAATCTAGGTTTGTATCTGGTTTTTCCTTGATTTCTGACCAAAGCGCTAACTTCTGCAAGGGACTGCGGCCACAATTTTCCATGTAGAAAGAGGAGAGTGGCGTCTCTGAATAGCTGAAGGTGTGCACTTTTCAGAAATATATAGTTTGCGGGGGTTATTTCACAGGTATGGGGGTGTTTAGACTAAATAACTGCAGATAGAGCACAGCCCCCCCTTATGCATTGCCCCTGTTTGGGGGCATTTGGTGGCCACGTCTTTATGTGCACCCATACATATGGGGTATCGTTTTATTCAGGGGAACTTGCAAATTGAGGTTTAGTAAGTTTTTGGTAGTTGCCATGGAGATTTTGGGGAGAAATCTAGGTTTTTATCTGGTTTTTCCTTGATTTCTGACCAAAATCTAGTGTTGTATCTGGTTTTTCCTTGATTTCTGACCAAAGCGCTGACTTCTGCAAGGGACTGCGGCCACAATTTTCCATGTAGAAAGAGAAGAGTGGTGTCTCTGAATAGCTGAAGGTGTGCACTTTTCGTAAATATATAGATTGTGGGGGTATCTCACAGGTAGGGGGGGTTATCACTGAAAAACTGCAGGTAGTGCACATAGAGCGCAGCCCCCAAAATTTCAACTGAAATTCCCCTTATGCATTGCCCCTGTTTTGGGGCATTTGGTGGCCACGTCTTTATGTGCACCCATACATATGGGGTATCGTTTTATTCAGGGGAACTTGCAGATTGATGGTTAGTAAGTTTTTGGTAGTTGCCATGGAGATTTTGGGGAGAAATCTAGGTTTGTATCTGGTTTTTCCTTGATTTCTGACCAAAGCGCTAACTTCTGCAAGGGACTGCGGCCACAATTTTCCATGTAGAAAGAGGAGAGTGGCGTCTCTGAATAGCTGAAGGTGTGCACTTTTCAGAAATATATAGTTTGCGGGGGTTATTTCACAGGTATGGGGGTGTTTAGACTAAATAACTGCAGATAGAGCACAGCCCCCCCTTATGCATTGCCCCTGTTTGGGGGCATTTGGTGGCCACGTCTTTATGTGCACCCATACATATGGGGTATCGTTTTATTCAGGGGAACTTGCAAATTGAGGTTTAGTAAGTTTTTGGTAGTTGCCATGGAGATTTTGGGGAGAAATCTAGGTTTTTATCTGGTTTTTCCTTGATTTCTGACCAAAATCTAGTGTTGTATCTGGTTTTTCCTTGATTTCTGACCAAAGCGCTGACTTCTGCAAGGGACTGCGGCCACAATTTTCCATGTAGAAAGAGAAGAGTGGTGTCTCTGAATAGCTGAAGGTGTGCACTTTTCGTAAATATATAGATTGTGGGGGTATCTCACAGGCAGGGGGGGTTATCACTGAAAAACTGCAGGTAGTGCACATAGAGCGCAGCCCCCAAAATTTCAACTGAAATTCCCCTTATGCATTGCCCCTGTTTTGGGGCATTTGGTGGCCACGTCTTTATGTGCACCCATACATATGGGGTATCGTTTTATTCAGGGGAACTTGCAGATTGATGGTTAGTAAGTTTTTGGTAGTTGCCATGGAGATTTTGGGGAGAAATCTAGGTTTGTATCTGGTTTTTCCTTGATTTCTGACCAAAGCGCTAACTTCTGCAAGGGACTGCGGCCACAATTTTCCATGTAGAAAGAGGAGAGTGGCGTCTCTGAATAGCTGAAGGTGTGCACTTTTCAGAAATATATAGTTTGCGGGGGTTATTTCACAGGTAGGGGGGGTTAACACTGAAAAACTGCAGGTAGTGCACATAGAGCGCAGCCCCCAAAATTTCAACTGAAATTGCCCTTATGCATTGCCCCTGTTTTGGGGCATTTGGTGGCCACGTCTTTATGTGCACCCATACATATGGGGTATCGTTTTATTCAGGGGAACTTGCAGATTGATGGTTAGTAAGTTTTTGGTAGTTGCCATGGAGATTTTGGGGAGAAATCTAGGTTTGTATCTAGTTTTTCCTTGATTTCTGACCAAAGCGCTGACTTCTGCAAGGGACTGCGGCCACAATTTTCCATGTAGAAAGAGAAGAGTGGTGTCTCTGAATAGCTGAAGGTGTGCACTTTTCAGAAATATATAGTTTGTGGGGGTTATTTCACAGGTAGGGGGGGTTAACACTGAAAAACTGCAGGAAGTGCACATAGAGCGCAGCCCCCACATTTTTAGCTGTAATTGCCCTTGTGCATTGCCCCTGCTTTGGAGTGTTTGGTGCCCATGTCTTTATGTGCACCCATACATATGGGGCATCATTTTATTCAGGAGAAGTTTGTCTTTCAAATATGCCTTTGTTAGAAAATTTTTATGAGATTTTTTTTTGTCAAATCCACATTTGATCATGCGTCCAAGTTTACGTTTTAGAAAAAAAAAAAAAATGTCATAAAAAGTTCCAAATTTCACAATGCACTGACAAAAGGTATTTGGCTTTTGAGTGAAAACTACATTGCACCTAGAAACCTGAAGGTCTGTAGTTTCTAAAGATACCAAACATGAGGGGATATTTTAGATTTACATATAAGTTATGCTGCATTAACTGTTACAAGCGCTTTTCTGCTTTGTTCTGGTGTGATATTGTACTAAGTATTGCCTTAGTTTGGGGGTTACTTCTGGACAGGAACTGTGGGGTACCACCACATATTTGGTATCGTTGGAATTGGGAGTATCAGGGCTTTTACAAACAATAAAAAAAAGTGAGTAAAATTAACTTTTCTATGGAAAAAAACCTCAAAATATACAGAAATTTTTCATAATTTTATTTTTTTTTTACATATTTCACCCAAAATACACATCATATCTCCAGAAAAGTTATAAAATTTGGTATGTATGTCGAAGCCCAATTAGTGACGAAAAAAACGATATATAATTTCCCTAGTTTCGTGGAGGTTTTCCTACCAAAAAACATTGTTAAAGTGAATGAGTACAAAATGCTTAAAAAACGTCTGGCACTGGGGGGAACCGAAATGACGAATTCGGCTGGCACTTAAAGGGTTAAATTTATGTTGTTTATGTTGTTTATGCAAAAACTCATATTACTTCAATATCAAGTTATGAGTGTAGGGTTTTAACTTAGGGCTAACTCCACTGAACCCCAATGAATTGACTGTTAATTAGCACATTAATTAATAGAACTTTTTATATGAACTGCTTATTATAGAGTAACATCAGCTGTTTCTATTGCACACACAAAGGGTGTGGCCAAAATGTTAGTACTTTGCGCTTGTGTTTATGGGGGGCCCCATATAAATAACTTGTACGGGGCCATAACATTTCTGATGGTAGCCCTGTAGGTAGGGATCATTATCACTCTAATGACTTTGACATTTTTTGTTTCCTAGGAGGCCTCAATTTTTCCTTTAGACCTCTGGCAGGATTTTCTATGTGCATATATCACTAAAAAAAGAATTTCACCTAAACACTCACATTATACACATAACATTTATCCTTAACACAAAACAACCCTTTCCTCTAACTTTACTATGCATTTTCTTAACATAAGACTTGCACAATTTTAACAAACCATTCTCATGTATTTCCTAAACTTCTACCTTAGAGGGCACTGTCCTTTTTAAATGCTAGGGGCAGAAGAGCTTTAGATACTTGTCTATCAGTAATATGAGTGTTTCTATACCACTGCTAGGAAAGTGTATTTATATTTAAAGTGACCCCCAAGCATGCCTGGATTGAAATTTAAAATCTGCTCTCGCATTTCAAGTACTCTGAGACCCAAACGGCCCCCAGCAGGCCCAATAAAACCTCTATAATAACTACTGAGTATATAGCACTTTGCAGCATGTATGCTGGCCCCATGCTAGTTTATATTTTTAATTGCTCTTCTGTCATTTTCTAGAATTTCTGGATTGCTTGCTTGCCTGTCCCCAAAAAGCTTTTTGTCCTGTCATGTATGTAATATTATTTTATAAAGGCCTGGCATAATGTCACACTTGACAATGATCACTAAATGCTACTCACTCCTGTGATGATTCAGGCAATCCATATCTATTAATCACCTTGGGAGGCCTACATTGGGTCTAACTGGAAACTAAACGTCACTGCTAACATTAGCATAGGCTCACTGTGGTGCATTTTTTGGACCAGAACTTATAGACAGTAAGCAATGGTCCCCCAAATTGATCCAGCTTAGCACTGTTACACCAGCTTTATTGTACAGCAGAAAATTCACCTAGCGTGTACTAGTTTGTGGGTGCCACCAGCATCTTTTGACAGCAGAATAATAAAAATTAGGCTCAGGCTAGAACTACTGAATAAGAAAGCTTCATACAGTAAATACCATGTGCCTTATCAAACAGAATTATTTTTAAGTCATTTTTGTATATTGAGTCTATGGATTCTAACAGGCTCCCAAAACAGTTCAGTTAATGTATTTTGTAACAGACGCTTTATGTGTAATATCTGACCCGTGCCTCCCAGTTGTGTGATTGGCTGGCTGCTAATGCTCATCAGTAAACAAAGTCAATGTTCAAAGAAACTCTTATCAACTGCTTACTGCCTCTGAGTCTGTGGCAGTGCCTGCCTGCAGGAATGGTTTGCTACAAAAGCTAAACAGATCCCTTTCTGCAGATACATTGCTCACATAGAAGAGTTCACAAAATTCTGTACACTGAGTCACAAATTCTGTACACTGGCACTCACATCTATTGGGCCAAAGTGGATTGTGACTACTTTGCTGACTATGCCTGAACTGATCCAGCTATTACACTCAATTGCTGATAAGGCAGATCTGGTTGCACTGAATCTGGCATTCGCAGTGCCACTCCTGCAATGGGCTATTGAGAGAAATTTGCCTTACGGGGGAGGCAAAAAAATTGTCCCTGGTGACTTTAAGGGACAAATTTCTATTTCTATTTTTAACAGGACATTAAACTGATAACTTGGCTTTTAGTGCAGAGAGTACAAATGCTCACTTCATCCATATCTTGGGTGGGGCAGAGGGGGACTCAGTTCAAATGTCCAACATTATCTGTTGCATGAGTGTGTGTTCCCAGTTTAAAGTGATACTGACATGAAAAACTTCTCTTCAAAATATTAATGTACATCAAAAGTTACCTATAGGTCACGTTGATCATTTTTTTGCTGACAGGGCTGCTTTTGTAATTGTTACTTGAAGTTCGTAAACCTGTCTCTTGCCAACTTGACTGTCCCTTCTCAACCTTCTAATGCTAAGGCACTGCTGCTGAACCAATATGGCAGCTCCTTCATACAGGAACATGGGGGATCAGATAGGTAATGTAAAAGCATCAGGCAAACACATTTAGGGCTCTGGTACACGGGGAGATTAGTCGGCCGCGGCAAAACTCCCTGCTCGCGGGCGACTAATCTCCCCGAATTGCCTTCCCCCTGCCATCCCACCGGCGAACATGTAAGTCGCCGGCGGGATGGCAGACGCGGCGGTGCGATTTCGCGCAAATCGCCGAAAAAGACTCGCGAGGCTGGGATGGCAGGGGGAAGGCAACTCGGGGAGATTAGTCGCCCGCGAGCAGGGAGTTTTGCCGCGGGCGACTAATCTCCCCGTGTACCAGAGCACTTAAGGGAAAAATATAAATAGCATGCAAAGATAATGTTAAAACAGATGTAAAAAAGGTTTAATTGCTGGTGTCAGTATATCTTTAAGTGGATTTAGTTCTACCTTAGTAGAAATAGGACATCAAGCACTCCGGACTGCCAGGGTCTGCCTGGCGCGTTTCGTGCGTTAGTGCACTTAATCATAGGCCAATGATTAAGTGCACTAATGCATGAAACGCGTCAGTCACCTGTTTGTTTTTAATGTGAAGAAATAAAGACCAAGTTTTAGCAGTCCCTGGCAGTCCGGAGTGCTTGATGTCCTATTTCTACTTTGGTGATATTTACCCTTCAGCTACGGGTTCGGGGCCTTGAGCACCCGGACCACCATTGGATATTGGTGAGCATACTGATTTTCCTGCTTTTAACAAAATCGAAAGAGGGATAAGGAATCTGTGAATCTTGAGCAGTAGGCTCTGGGTTTTGACACCCGAGCCTCTATAGCATACTGGGTATTTATCCTGTAGAACGATTTATTTATACTTATTTAACTAATTCCTTTCCACATGTTTACTTATTTAAGCGTTTACCTGTTTATTTATTGTTGATTTTGGAGAAATTAAGCAGTTTTGGCTCTTTGAGCATTTTTTCTTTAATTAGTTCTACCTTAAACTTTTAACTTTTCCACCACAGCTAGTATGGTAACAGGGGTTGTTGGGCTCATTAGACGTGCCCATGTTATGGCCCGTAAGCTATTGTTGAACTAGACCTTTCAGCCCACTGAACAACCTTTCAACTAGTCTAACCTCAACAACTAAAGTAGCGCAGGCTGAGCAATACCAGGTGGCCCTATTATACCTGCAGCCATATAGTTTTTCACGCCTGTCCCACAGCCCACACTATTGAGCGCTGCGTTGCTGGCGCTTCCTAGGGCGTTTCTACACTCTTTTAACTACAATTGTATTTGCTTGGTCTCAACAGAGCCAGTTCCCCCGACCTTTGCTGAACTGGGATAAAGTAGCCGTAGCCACTTATATATGGGAATGACGGCAGCACTGATCTAAGACGTGCAACAATGACAGAGAAAGAGTTAAGTAGGCGAATTCAGGACAGGACTACATTTCCCGTGGCTGTAGGACTGGGAGCGCCTCCCCCAATGGGCGTGGCTTCCCTTAGCCGCCGTTGCTGCGCTGGGAGCCGGAGTGGGGTGAGAGCGGTAGAGTGCCCTAACAGCGAGTTAGATAGTGCGTGGGGCGGGCCCTTACCTGCCCCTTACAATAAAACTCGCTGAGAGGATGTCTCCCGGGCTGGGAGCTGGGCTAGAGCACAGAGGGGAGGCTTATTTACACGGCTTCTCTCTGTTTACATCTGGGTTCCACGTCGGCTCCGACAGCAGGCAGCGCAATGGCAGGAGTGGGCAATAAGAAGTCCATAGTGTTCGGGGTGCTGGGGGTGCTCCTAGTAGGTGTTGGTACTCTGCTGGTGTTCCTGGTGCCGGTGATCATGGATGAGCAAGTGGAGAAGGTAAGAAGCCCGCTATGGGCTCAGCTTGAGGCACTTGTATATTCACACATGGGACTAAGCAGGCGGGCTGAGGCATTGCTAGTAGGGTGTGTGTGGGACAGTGTGGCGCTTGCCTACCAATCGCATCGCTCTGCCGCAAACTCTTCTCTCTACTATTACAACTACTTTGTTTTGTAAGTGCGAATCCGTTCCAGCAATGAGGGTGGAAGTGCCCGGGGCTTGTTCCAACCAACTTAGCGCTTACTGTCCCGTATATGCAACGATTTCATCAATGTCTGCCTTGTTTTAAAGTTCCCTCTCTTGCACTTATTCCCAATCGTTACTATTATTAACCCTCTCCGGGTTGCACTATTCTTGTTGTTACTGGACTCCCGCATGACTTGGCGGACATTTATGAATGGGAGGTTTATTTTATTTGGGATCCTTATTTACCATATGTTTTAAACTGGCCCAGCTGTCACGTACAATTCTCCGAATCCTCCGATACATTTCACCTTTGTGCAAACTGTAAAGATTCTAATCATTTGCCTGGCTGCCCTGTGCCCTGGGTTCCGCTCATGGCATTGCTGCTTATTTCCCGCTATGCTTTGATCACTAATGGTGCACATACGTGTTGTATAATGGGCAGGGCACATCTACTATATAGTACTTGCACAACTCAAGTGCCACTCCATACAATTTGTATCAATGCTATGGGGATTTTTATTTTGTAAATGTATAGATTTCTTCCTCCCTCTGCTTTAGGGTGAAGACACGCCGAGCTATTTGTCAGGGCTACAGAAATAGACGATGCAGATCATTTAGTGATAACTGTCCTTACATGTGTTTTGTCTGTGGCAGGGTGTTTTCTGTTGTTTAGTGGTTGTGGCAAGTAGCTGCTACAAAGTAGCTCTGTATGTCTTCAATATTACTGTGTGTGTAGTTCAACCTGTGCATTTAAGACCCTCCACCCTTGTGGGACGACATTGGCACCCTTGCCCTTTTCATTTATAATGAAGTTACTGATATGGAAAAATGCATGGATTGTCAATAATGGGGGGGGGGGTTAAGGATAATTAGTGGCTAGGAGGAGTCCTTCAGTGCCAGGAGAAGTAATGTAGAATGGTGATTTTTTTTTCTTAAATACTGCTACACTACTTTATGCCCTAGTGGAGCTTGTAATGAAATTTCTTTATTATAGCCACACAAATGCTCACTTTAAAAGCCAAGTAGCCAAATATTTATTACCAAGTATTGTATGTATAACTTTATAATTTTTTAAAGTGCTACAAGGATATGTAGTGCTGTACAGTTTTACAATATAGATAGATGTATGTATAACTTTTTTTTTTTATAAAGCACTACAAGGATACACAGCACTGTACAATCTTACAGTATAAATACACAGAGATGGGAACATTATACTAAATAATTGTAAATAATTATACAGCAATGAAGTGTCATGTGGTAAGCCACATTAGGAAGGAATCCCTGTCCCCTGGAGCTGGGCACCTACAACAATCAGTAGCCCAGGGAGTAGCAGCAAATCTCCGTTAAATGGCCCTGTTTACAGTTGCAGTCAAATAAACCAAGCCATTGTAAAAAGTGCCACAGTTCTGAGTGACCGTTGTGTCAGGGACTTGTAGTAGCACTTTCATATATGGTTGCTACCGCCAGGCATTTAAGTTGACTTGCCATTGCCTCCCTAAACATCTAAAAGTTGCTATGCATTCTAAATCACCAGTGTGCCATTACCCTTAAATCTGCCATGAGGTGTTAACCCTACAGTGTAGTAAACTCGCCCATCTGGGCATGTTCAAGCTTCATCCGCACTAACTTTTGGCCCTAAAAGAAATTATCACATTATCGATATTTCTTGTATGTTTCTTAAGGGATTAACTAATGCTATTTGACCTGTGGATTATCTGTGATCTGGCTGTCCTCTTAAGCTCAGGGATGGTGCCTTTATTGGTTATTGGCTTATCCCTGTATGCTAAAGTTAGACTTTTAGTTCAAGGTGCTTTCTCCACCGGTGGCAAAATGTTTGGAGCCTATCATTAGATATAGTTGATCTTTGGCCCAAAAATGTGCATTTTCAAGCTGAAATCCACCCATATCATAGATGTACATTTTAGTCCGTGACAAGTGTTAAGGCCAGGTTCAGATGCATTTTCACAAAAAAGTATATGCAATTGCCTTTTGAAGTTGAATGTGATACCTGGCTTGTTTAGGAGACAGTGTATTCCTAACATTGCCCACTTTGGGTATTATTAGTTGCTGCAGCATGGTTTTTACCTTCAGTGTAATTTTCAACAGTGTGCATTGTAATATACCTATTGCTTATTTGGAACTTCGCTTGTTCCCCAAGACCATTTTGGTAAATTATAGATAAATAATACTTTTTGTCCCACATGATTTTTCACTCTGGTAAACGGGTTTAATGATTATCCCGCACAGCTGCATTTTGGACTCCGTAATAACACAATTCTGCTAGTCTCTTATACCTGTCTTCTGCTATAGGGACACAATGCTTGTCAATTGTGTATTTTGAACAAAACATATTTTCTGATCAAATGTAACTCCCCCAAGACTGAACTTTACTGTACATTTGTTAACTGTTAGGGGGATGCTCTTTGCATTCTCTAAGGCACTCCCATGCTTAAGATGCTTCATCTCAGAAATTGCAAGAATTCCACCATTTATCTGATACTTCTGATGAATGCTTAGCAGGTGGTGACATGCCAGGCTTCTCTAGGGCCCTGTGTTATAGCTTCTTTCCTAGAGAGGTATGGCAATGTGCATGTCCACAACAGCAGGTAGAGCCAACAGCTCCCCATTCACACTTGGTACATATGGTGGGACAGACTGACAACATTCACAAAGCAACTAACATTTATGACTTACGAGGGTTGATACAGATATGGGATCACTAATCTTGACACCAAGTATCCAGAAAGCTCCTAATTAGAGGGAGATATTAATAAAACTGTGCTTTCTACATGATGGTAACTAAGCAGCATAAATCCATATTGGTGGCAAAATAAAAAGCTTTCTGTTAGACTTAAGGTATGGTGATGAAAACGATGGGGGGAAAAAAACCTTTATTCTGAAAAGGCAGTATCCAAAGCATTCAGGATAATAGATTCCATACCTGAACATGACTGGGTGCAGCTAAAATGCATATTAAATGTCATAATTTTTTTTTTTTTTTTTTTAATTTTGGCTGTCTTTTTCAAGGAAAAAGTTCCTGTAATATAGTACTGCCTGTGGGATGTGGCTTATATACAGGTAGTCCTAAAAATTGTAGACTAAATGCCAAGATTATCCCCTATACATGTGTTTTCATTGGTTCTTTAAAGGAGAAGGAAAAGCTAAGTCACTTGGGGGTGCCAAAATGTTAGGCACCCCCAAGTGACTTGAATCGCTTACCCCGTACCCTGTACGGAGAGAACAGCACCAGCCCGGGGTACCTGCTTCCTCCTTCCTTCCTTCGCCTCGCGTGCCTGCGCAGTAGAGTGAAAAGCCGAACTTTAACAGAGAAGTGGTCTTTTTTTACTCTACTGCGCATGCGCCTGACTCACAGTCAAGGCTGAACGGAGGATGCAGGATGGAGGAAGCGCATCGCCCCAAGTGCCCCGGGCTGGTGCGTTTTTCTCCTAATAGGGGCACCAGCCCGGGGTACGAGGTAAGCGATTCAAGTCACTTGGGGGTGCTTAACATTTTAGCACCCCCAAGTGACTTAGCCTTTCCTTCCCCTTTAAATAATGATGACAACTTGTTTTATTTCTAAAGTCTATAATTGTTCTGTATATGATCCCTATAAGCAAAGAGCAATGTTAGGGATCAGTTAAGTATCTCCTGGTGGGAGAGGTCTACAAACACATATGCTTGACCTGTTTTGTACCATATGACATCTATGCCATAGTGTCACATGGCCTGAGCCACATTAGCAGGGTGTTGTCTTCCCCCACAATGTCTCCAGCATCATGATCTCTGGCATGTGACAAGTCACCCTGTAAAAATGTTAATGGGATACAAAGCAACAAAAAGTGGCTATAGAGATATGGGATTATTTATTTTTCATATGTGAGTACATTTTATATATTCTGTAAAAAAAAAAAACTGTATGTACATGTTATATAATGTGCAATCCGTAGCCTTATTTTTATAAGTATATAAGTGATACCTTCTGCCATCAGCCTCAATTTGTAAAACCAGGACCTGACACAGCTAGGGTATACAACCTTTTCTGCTGTGATGTCATGTACATGTTTTTTTCTGTAAACTTGATTGAATTTTCTTTTCCTTTTTATTTTGTATTTCTGGCACTCTGTGGGTATGTACGTCTGTGCATGGGGTTATTTACAAGTTGTCTCTGGTTCGGCAACAGTTCTTATTCAGAGCAACTTCCACCATTGCTGATCTCAATGGAATTCCAATGAATTTGTAAGTTAGTTGGGATTTTTCCCAGCCGCAGCTAAGAAAAGCAGTAAAATCAAAGCCATCTTTGTAATGAGTCACATCTAATCTATATCATGTGTGACTGTACAGTCTTCATTAACATTGAGTGCAAAATTTAGGCTTATACATCTCTACAATATAACTCTTATACAACTGTTATAGTCTAGTTCAAAATACATGTACTGTTATCGCCTCAAATGTTACCATAACTTTCAATCCTGCCTATAAACAAATGACTAATATTCATTGTTTATATCGATAGATATCGATCAGGACTGTCCACCCAACATACACGTAGCAAAGATTGTTTTGTACGGCCAGTGTGCTGTCTGTGGTAACAGCAGGGAATGTATTGCACGAACTGCTGCAACTAGACCTGTACAAATCTGCCTGATCAATTTTGTCATTGAAATTGACTCCCAGTTGAGCAACGTGCGTGATAGTTCTCATATATTGTGGCTGTTGAATAACTGCAGTTGGTGCAAAACAAGGATCTTGCAAATCAGCAGTTTTGGCTGGCAGTGAGCTGTATTGTGTTAGCGCAGCAAGTTCTTGTATTTAGGGAGCCAGGGTGAATGCATGGTGCATTTGGCTTGAACTCTGTGCTTGATAAACTTTGTGCTTTCATTCAGCCCTACCATCTCTTTTCTTTTCCGCTAAATGTAACTTTTTCTAAACTGTCTTTGACTTAGGGGGTCAAAGTGGTCTCTGCATGGAACACTGTTTGCCGAGTTCTGATTACATACTGATTGCAACAGTGGAGCTTTTACATCCATTGGCGTGTGTTGTAATAGGTATTTAATGTAATCATGTGCCATCACACACCGTATTCTGCGTATGTTTTCATTTTTTATTTTTATATTGGTATAGGTACAGGATCCGTTGAATAAAAGAGAAAAGGGCACTAAAGACCACTTAGTGGTCACAGAGGAAAACTCGCCAATGTAGATATAGTGGTCCAGGTGTATCTGCCTCAGACCCTTAGCTTGAGGGAGCGGACAAGCTGAAATATCATAGAAAAAAGTAGATGCAAAGCACTCTGGGAGTACACGAACGGTTATCTGGAAACACATTATCCAGACTGCTCTGAATTACAGGAAGACTACAGGTGACTATAATTCATATTAAAGGCAAAACAATTCTATATAGTTTATTTAATGTTTTAAGTATGTTTAGTAGACTTAAAGTATGGAAATCCAGATTACAGAAAAATCCTTTATCCGGAAAACCACAGGTCCCAAGCATTCTGCATAACTGGTCCCATACATGTAGTTTGCTTTTGATTTTGTTTGTTCATTCAGTGACCCAGAAATATACTTTCACCAAACCAGATATGATAAAATATTGGGGCATATTTATCAAATGGTGAAAACAGAACTTGCCACAATTCACCAAAAGGGAACTTCCCAGGTTGATGATCACTTACATTTGATTTTTGCTTTTCCAATTTGCAAGCAAATGAACATCAATCTAAATTTACTGCTCATTTGCAAGGATCATATATGAATCTGCAGAAAGAAGACGTATGAAAATATTTAGCCTGCAGATGTTTCCTCTAAAGATGACTGCTGCTTTTCCATGTGTTTGTATGAATACACTCACATATTGGTAGAGAAGGCTCCCCCTCCATATACTCCACATTTGACTTTTCTCAAAAAAAGTGCTGGAGGGTTTTCATGCTTATATGCTGGTGTGGTTTCCAAGCACCTGGCCATTGGTTTTTCTGTCTTTTTAAAGGGTGCCTTATTGTTCCACACTCTTCCTATTAGATCATATTAAACCATTTAAAGGACAAATCTCCTCCTCTTACGACCTTCATGAATAGGATACATAGACATTTTATACTTGCTGCAGTGGGAAGTCCCAGTTGATTATTAGCACACTTTCTTATAGGTAGAAGTTTTTGGTCACAACTCAAACTAGGAGGCAACCATACAGCCATGGGTAGTCTGTTACCAACACGATGGAATCTCTTGTCTAGTTCATTGATATTCTTTTAAAACTGTTGTTGTAGGATGAAACTTATGGAATGCTCTGGGTGGGCAGGGGTATGGCTAGAAGTTCATGGGCCGGTTAAAAAATTTGGGCCTGAAAAATAAAAAACACAATCAAAGAACAAAAGGTGTTATTGATCCCCACCCCATTGAGAAATATTAAATTGTAGCAGATGTCTGTTCTTCTGAACTGACATGCATTAATTCAGTTTCCCTTAAGATTAATAAACTTTGTTAAAGGGAAGCTCTACAACCTGTTTGGGCAAGTACTTACCTTGCCAAATGTCCTTCCTACAGCTTGATGATAACTAGGAAATTCATATACTGCTTCCATTTACAAATGCAAATCTAGCATGACTCTATATACCCCACAGCAAGGCCCATCTATCTTTTTTTTTTTGTTTTTTTTTGTTTTCATCCCTGCTCTCATGGTACCCTAGAGCAGTGCACCAAGAATATCCGATTCCCCATTAGAAATACCATTGAGTAGCTGTGGCTCCTCCTACACATAGAGCAAAAATATGACATATGGGAATCCATTTGCCTTAGCTTGGGTATATGCTGTATTCTCTTGACAGAAATTTACACTTTTAATATCATTACAGGAACATTTAACTTATACAGAGCCCCACTATTTTAAGATTTGTAGAAAATGTTTTTTTTTTCTGTAATGCAGTTTATTTTAGGACATCTTTTATTTTAAGTCTGTAGGGCTTGTATCTAATGTGTGTTGTGCGAGAACTATAATTTCTGGGGAAGAAAGGCAAACAATCCTCTTAACCAAGGACAAATAACATCTGTTGCTATCTATTCTGCAGGTCTTGTGTGCGTGGAGGCTGGTGAAACAAGTTTTCTTAGTAACTACCCAATCCCTGGCTTCATTAAACTTAAAAGATTCCTTTGGGCGATCACACCATAGTGGTGAGATTCAGCGTCATCCCCTTTGAATAATTATAAAAACTGGTTTGTGAGGAGGAGTAGACAGGTGGTTTTGAGATCACCCTACTCTTAGCTGCTTAAAGAAATGAACTCATCCCTTCTGATCCTGCTGCATGCAAATCCTCTCTTTATTACTGTGTGTGTGTGTGTGTGTGTGTGTATATATATAAATAGCTACTTTTGTGTGCATTTGTATAATGATTCCTCAGTCAAAAAGTGTTAAAAAATTGCATCTCACCCTTTCACTTCCACCAAATTTTCAACTTCATGTTAACTACTAGTAGATTTGTAAGCACAAGTCATACATACATACATACATACACTGTTAAATTTAGCCATTTAAGCTTTTATTTTTTTTTTTGGAATTGGTGTACGAAGCCATCTGCTAATCTTTTATCATTTATAATCATTGGTCCTGGTCTTAGCAGTGCAAAGTACAGCACACATAATATTGCAAATAAACACATTTAGCTAGCTAGCTTTTCGAATTTTTCTTTGCCTAGGCACTCGGCACAACTGCACTATCTTTTTTTAAGTGACTGCTTATCAGATTTCATCTAAAATGTTAACCTCTCAAAATGATACATTTCTGTAACATTCATGATAATATAAACATCTATAAAGGGAATACAACGTATTTGCTTTGGGTTTACACTTATTATGGTGTTTTCATTAATGTGCAGTAGAATACTGTGATCTTTTCTGCATAGTGTGTTTTGAAGGTACAGTTACAGGTTAAGTACCTGTGGCACGGTCACTACTTCCATGTAAAATTAATGCCGCCTTTAGTGTTATAAACCATAACCACCAGATTCTTAAATCAGCCCAATAGATATCTGACTAATCGCTGAACAGTTATTGATTTGGCGGGCTGTGTGTTTAGTGCCATACACGGGTTCATAAGCTGGTAACTAAATCTGGAATGGCCGTGTCCGCTCATAAATGGGGATTTTTGTTAAATGAGCTGTATGGTAAAATGTAGAAGTAGGTTTCGGCTTCTGACATGAGCCTTTTTTTGCTTGGTATATTCCTTTAACCATGTTTTATGCTACAGGATTTTATTTCGTAATGGGAACTTTTAAACGTGCAAGGGTGTGGCAATATTGAGAAGTTGTGAATATTCATCCCTCTGCTTTCTGTAATAGTTAAGTAAAATCTTTCACATAGGCTGCCTAATAAATCAACATCATAATAATGTTAATGCGATTATTCCCTTAGGCAGACTTACCATATATTTTGAATTCTTTAGTTCTGTGTTTTAAGCATGAAATATTTCTGACCTAATGTTAATGTCCTTAAGCAGAATGTAATTTGAGCATCTTCAGCAGAAAAAGCCCCTTCTGGGTTTTTTAAAAAAAAAAAAAATCAGATGGTCCACAAAAAAGCATTACATTATTAATAAGCCTCAAAGATGTACACAATTGTAGTACAAAAAATTACCAGCCGTCAATCTTTCAGAAATCCATTATTTCATAGGCAGGGACTTTTGTAGCCAATAGTTTCTACCATATCAGATCTCTAGTTACCTAGTTATTTTCAGCAACTGGTTGCACAAAATTAACCTGCAAGTACAATTTTAGCGTAAACCACATATGAAAAGGGCAACGTTACTTTCAACTAGTAATTATATCCCAGTGTCTTTTTAAATATGTGCTACAGCGCAGTGCCAAGAGTTCTGAAAATGTTGTCTCTGCGGCCCAAAAAAGACACTTTCACCATACTGGCTGACTGTCTGGTCATATGCCAGTTAGTGGGAAGCGTTTTGACCTATTATACTGCAATCCTATTGGCCTAGGCCCTAGGGCAGTGGTCCCCAACCAGTGGCTCGTGAGCAACATGTTGCTCTCCGACCCCTTGGATGTTGCTCCCAGTGGCCTTAAAGGGGAAGGAAAGGCAAAGTCACTTGGGGGTGCCAAAATGTTAAGCACCCCCAAGTGACTTTAACCGCTTACCTTGTACCCCGGGCTGGTGCCCCTGTTAGGAGAAAATAGCACCAGCCCGGGGCACCTGGAGCGCAGCACTTCCTCCTTCCGCCTTCCACTTCCTAAACTGCCGGTGGCCGGGCATGCACAGTAGAGCGAAAAAGCCGACTTAAATGTTTAAGTTCGGCTTTTCACTCTACTGCGCATGCGCGCGCAGCGAAGCCGGAAGGAGGAAGCGCCGGCAGCTACCCCGGGCTGGTGCTGTTTTCTCCTGACAGCGGCACCAGCCCGGGGTAAAAGGTAGGCGGTTAAAGTCACTTGGGGGTGCCTAACATTTTGGCACCCCCAAGTAACTTTACCTTTCTTTTTCCTTTAAAGCAAGTGCTTATTTCTGAATTCCTGGCTTGGAGGCAAGTTTTTGGAGGCATAAAACCAGATGTACTGCCAAACAGAGCCTCGTATAGGCTGCCAGTTCACATAGGGGCTACCCTATAGCCAATAACAGCCCTTATTTGGCACCCCAGGAACACGTTTCATGCTTTTGTTGCTCCCCAAGTCTTTTTACATTTGAAAGTGGCTCATGGGTAAAAAAGGTTGGGGATCCCTGCCCTAGGGGTTACTGGAGACAAACATTTCTGCTACTAGTATTAATGGAAAGCCAGAGAAAATTGTCCATCTCTGGTTAAAGTATAAAACTTAACTAAAGATGTTCATCTTTGGAGTTTCATAGCAATCAGCAGTGATTAATGTTTCATATCTTAGATGGTGTTTACACCAGTTGATGGCATGAGCAGATGGAATGGTGCGTATGTAGATGATATGATACATGGGTCTGTATGCTCCCTGTATGTCAGACTAGCCCTACTTAAAGCAGTCCGTAACAAAGGAACAGTAACACCAAAAAATGAAAGTGTATAAAAGTAAATAAAATATAATGTGCTGCTGCCCTGCACTGGTAAAAGTTGTGTGTTTACTTCAGAAACTCTACTATAATTTATATAAATAAGCTGCTATGTAGCCATGGAGGTAGCCATTCAAAGGAGAAAAGGCACAGGCACATAGCAGATAACAGATAAAACACTATTGTATTCTACAGAACTTATCTGTTATCTGCTATGTAACCTGTGCCTTTTCTCCTTTTTTCCAGCTTGAATGGCTGCCCCCATGGCTACACAGCAGCTTATTATATACATTATAGTAGTGTTACTGTAGCAAACACACCAGTTTTACCAGTGCAGGGCAACAATGCATTATATTTTTATTACTTTAAAGCTCTTTCATTTTTTGGTGTTACTGTTCCTTTAAGCCTAATAAGGAGTTTTTCTACTATTCATGTGTAAGTTTCACACTTTCTGTTGATAACTTATGAGATGCTACTGAGGATCTTCAGATTTTTCTGTATACATTGTGAAAAACTTTTATATTCTTTAATTATCTTAAATGCTGCATGTTGGTACATAATAAATATCTGCCCCTTTTCTTGGTAACATCTCTGCATTATAATGGATGACCTACTTTGTTGGCATGGTTCTGTCAGATTCAGTTATCTTCTGAGTGGATGGGTGCTTCTCTGCACTGCTGAGTGTTGATTTTCTTTCAGGCAAAGAAAACAGCCACAGAAATTGTCCATTTTATCTTCCACTGCTCTTTGTTTTTCCTTTTTTTTGTTATTTTTACATTCCATCAAGTGATGTAATGCATTTGATTTTTCACATAAATTGCTAAATTTACTACTAGACCTGGGGTAGTTTTATGTATTAATTCTGTAAAATAATTATGTATTTTTGCTGAGTTGGTAGACAGACACTCCCCCATGAGTTTCTAGACATCAGACAGTGAGAGTGCATCGTAACAGAAGAAATGTTCTTGGTTGGGTCTACGCATGAGGTTTTGACCCACATTTATCATTCAAAAATCCAAGAGCCTGATCTACCAAGTCAGACCTGTTAACTTTCAATCGAATTCTAGGTGTTGTGTGTTTTTTTTTTTTTTCTTCCCTAGGCTATGATTTCAAACTGCAAATAAATGTTGTTGGATTATGAAGCCTCTCTATCTGGCCAGAGTTGCATGATCAACTGTCAGTCTTGCAGACCTGTATCTGGTCAGACATTTCCAAGCTAGTTCTCATATCTTTTAAGTAACACTTACCAGTGATTTGACTTTGGCCAGCAGACCCCAACCACCAATTAGCTGTAGGTTTTTTGTTTAAAGCTATTTTATGAATATCCTGGATGTTGAAGCTAATCTAACAGGTTTTAAAGCACAACCAGGTTAGATACATGCTGTTTTGATCCCAAAAACAGTGGGTAAATTTCACATTATAGCATAAATGCCAAACACTCCTTTTGGGGTCTGTGATTCAGGACTGATTATTGAAAATCAACTTTGGGAGATATGGCCTTTCTTAAAGATTTTTTTTTTTTTTTTTTCTTCATCTTTGCATACAGATGTGGTTGGCCTTTGGTCACTGTTTGTGGCTTCTTTCCTTAGGGTGCTGTTCTTCTTTCCCAGAAGCCATTTGCACAACTCAGGTCATGTAGAAGGACTTAGTTACCAGATGTGAAATTTGATCGTTGTGAGTTTCTGACAGATGCACTAGAGGCACATAGATCAGTCATTCTTTCTGGTGCATGTTCGTGTAGTCATATCACTGCTGCACAAACACACTTGGTGGTTTTTGCTCCTTAGGTTTCATAGCATGGTGATCAAGCCTACATTCATAAATCTTTTATGGTTTGAGGTGGATGAATGTTGCGTTGCTTGTCCAATGGAGCTTTAATTTGTAGCAGTGATTAAAATTATCCTACCAAATTGGACCAACCAACTGCAACTGAATTCTGTGAGCAAGGCTCATTACACAGAGCTCAAAGATTTTGATTATAACCAGTTTAAAGGACCGCAAAATCCTCCCAAACCCTTCCCCCACATAAACAGGCATGTTAAACCTAGTCAAAGGTGCCTACTAAGTCTCCTGGTCATTTCAGAATGTTAAAGCACTGGGAAAACCTAGCTCAAAAAAAGTGAATACACACATGTACCTATATATTTACTGTTTTGGGGCACAGCGACCTGTGGCCCTCTTTTCTAATACAGTACTGTTAGTTAGCACTGTATAAGGGCAGTGCCACATGGGGAGTTTAGTCACCCCACGACAAATCTTCGTTATCGCGGGCGACTAATCTCTCCACAATGCCATCCTACTGGCAAGAATGTAAATCGCCGGTGGGATGGCATATGCGTCCCTACGATTTCCCGAACTTACCTCTCAAGGAAAATGTATTTTTTTTTCTTTCTCTGCTAAAACACACGTAGAGTTATCAGTAAATGATAGGTATTGTCTATTTTAGTAGCCGAGTAGCTTGTACTAGTAGCTCTGTGTGTCTTCACCCTGAGATGCCTCCCCCTCCTGCCCCCAGTCCGCCTTGTAACTTGCATGAGGTATAAAGCAGCAGGAGGCACAGCCTGCATTGGGCCCTGTCCCTCCGGCGTGGGCTGCTTTCTTGCTTCTGTAGTGCTTTTGCACTTTGTCCCTGGGGTGAAGAATAACCCCTTATTTATTTGCAACAAGTGCCCTGTTCTATGAAAAAGTTTTCGTTCTGTAGAGAAACATTTGACTGCTTGTCTTACTGTTATGTGCTTTGTAAATTTGTTCCCTATAGGCCAATTTCTGCTTGCTCCTGGCCTATGCTTTTGTAAACTTTGTGGGGGTCATTTATAAAGTTTGCGTAGGGTCATTTATAAAGTTTGCAAAGCACATGTTTTCACTAAATGTTTAAACTTGCACTGCTGTGCCTGTATTTCCTTTTTTGAGAATTGCAGTGAAATGTGAATTGTGCACAAAAATTAGCATTTTGGGGAGATGCATGAGCATACATACCCTCTGTGGGCATATTTGTGTGCAAATATAGTGCTGATTTTCTCTTTATGAATATACATTTTTCATCTAGCAAGTATTTTTTTCTGCCACTAAAGCTGTGGCGTTACTCAGACACAAAGTGTGTGCATAAATATTTGCAGTTAGCAAATCTGCCATATTTAAAAAGCTTTAAGGACATTTGCACTGTGAATAAAAAAAAATATGTTTGCACATTAAGTGCACCAGTCTTGTCCAGCTTTATAAATATAAGCAAGCACGGGCAGGGCAAGTATGTTCACTGTGTGAATTATTCTGTGCTGTGCAAATTTTTATAAGTGACCCCCTCTGTTTTTACAAACAAAGCACTGCTAATTTTTACCAGTGCAGGTTTAAAATAATTTCTGTTTAAATGTATTCAAAACACCTTTCTTTGTTTAATTTCATACACCTTTTAGGTACAGTTAAATGATTGCCCATGTGCCCTTTAATTGTCCCAGCATCTCGTAATGTCATGGTAACATGGTAGATGTGTGTCCCCTTAACTTCCATTAGCTAGGAAGCCCTGGAATATAGAAATACTATTTTACAGTTCTTTTAGTATTGAAACAAAGATTTTATTGCTCTGTAATAATAAAGCAGTTCACCTTTACTTGATGGTCAGGATCAGGAATAATATCCTGTTGGAGACCAAACAAACTGTTTTCAGTGATTTAGGGCCGTGGCAGACGGGGAGATTAGTCGCCACGCGACTAAACTCCCCAATATGCCATCCCACCAGCTAGAATGTAAATCGCCGGTGGGATGGCATACGTGGCGCAGAAATCACCTAAAGTTTCCTCTCAAGGCAAATTGCCGTGCCGCGTATGCCATCCCACTGGCGATTTACATTCTCGTTGGTGGGATGGCATTTCGGGGAGATTTGTCGCGGGTGACTAATCTCCCCGTCTGTCATGGCCCTAAAGGAACAGTAACATCTAAAAAAGTGTTTTAAAGTAATGACAATGACAATAATGTGCTGTTGCCCTAAACTGATAAAACTGTGTTTGCTTTAGAAACTGGACTTGGCAAAGCCTGTGCTAATAAAATGCTTAAACAGAAGTAGCCACTGCTGCTGCAGATTGAATTTGGTAAGATTGTGTCAAATCACTGACTGTGCAGAACTCACAGGAGAATGTCATGCGAAAATAGGTGGAACAGAGGACAGAGAAAGCTTTATCTGTGTGTGTGTGTGTGTGTGTGTGTGTGTGTCTTTTTTAGTTAACCATTTGCCGTACCTTGAAAGAAAATAATATTTAGTGTTTTACAGGCTACCTGTACAATAGTCGATCCTATCCGTTAGCACTCTGACTTTAATTAAATGAATTTGTAATATTGGTAGTCCCATTGACTACAGCATGCTAAATGCAGTAATAGAAAACAAAAATTAGTCTAAAGGCCTTATCTCATGGTGTTTATAACATGTTGCCCCTGCTACTTCTGTCAAATCAACTTTCGTTGTTTTCTAACTTCATAGACAGGAAAGCCTCTTTAATTTAGGGTTTAGCTTGTTTGAGCTGTTCCACATGCCCGTAATTCTGTTAGTTAAGGAATCTGTAGCAAGTAGAAGTCAATGGTATCTATTGTTCCTTTCCACAGACTTGCATAGCAGCACATTGTATGGGAGGTCTGATCACAGTGGTTAAACTTCCTACAATCTGCTTTTTGATGCCTTCAATCTGCTGCTCTGGATTTACAATATCCTTAATAGAGCAGAACCATTAACCAGGGGTGCCACACCTATTGTGCCAGAAGGGTCACTGAGTATGCAATTTATTTTCATGACTAATGCAGGTAGAATCAGCTAATCAGGTAGACTTCTGATGCTTCTTGCAGGTGCAGTCTTCTGTTCTTTTTTTCTTACTCACCTGAGTGCTGTTTAAATGCATGCCTACACTGTGTGGGGACATTTTATATTAACCAATGTCTGTTTCACATAACACTGTAAACCTGTTTGACGGATCCCTTCCATTCAGATGGTTTCTGTACAGCGAGACCCATTTGATAACATATCTTCCAGTCTGAAAGTAATTGACTCATCATCACAGGGTGCACTAGTATAAAGGTCGAGCACCACAAAAACACTACCACCTTCCCTTATTTATATAATATATAGTATATAATCAGTTGCATAACTTTTTAGACTTCTGTAGAAAACAAAACCATCATTGTGGCAATAACTGTTTTTCTCTGGAATTTCTCGGGGGATAGGAAGTATCTTAATAGAATTAGCTAAATGGAAAGCATGCAAGCACAAGGCGATTAAGCACAGGCGTGGCCAAAATGTATATATTGCTAACTCATTTGTCTCTGCCCAGGGTTCTCCTCCTTTCAACAAGTGTTTATATACTTTTAATCATTTTAAATGGAACAGTTGCCAAATTTGTTTTAGGATATTTAGGAAGTGCTCCTTAAGGTTTAATGGCACAAGACCTTTTGCAAACACTACAATCCTATTAAGCTGTTCATAATTGCACCAATATTATCGTACAAAACGAGGTTTCGTATGCTATTCGGTGCGTGTATTGTGGATTGATGAGGCGGGCGATATCGCAAAAGCCTTGCATATTGGTCATCTCGTTGATTGGGCGGGACAAAATATTTTGATGGGGTGCCGTTGAAGGCGCCCAAACAAAGTCTACGTTTAGGGCTGAATTGTCAGATCGGTGTAGAATTCCTATTGTTTCTACCTCCATATCGGACAATTCAGCCCTGAACATTAGTGGAGGATACAAATGATTCATTGACCAGTAGTCACAGGAAAGATCGTAATTGTAATGTGTGTGGCCACCTTTAGGCAGAACCATGATGATTAAAAGCCACTACCTTATACACACATTTATCTTTAGCTGAGATGGGAAAAATGCACTGCTTCTGCTGGTAAATACCTGCTTCTTGGCAGACCATGAGTGTCATGAGCCTCCTTTATATCCCTCCCTTTGGCACCTGCAATTCTCAACATTAAAAACTATTTATTACTCACATTAAACATCAGTAAACCCATTAAAAAGAAATCAATATTAAACAAATCCTTTATTTTCTTTAAGACAGAGGGGGCAATTAGTCACTGCAACTTCTTTTTAAAAAAAAAAAGTTGCCTTGAGAGGAAACTTCCGCGGTTTCCCTGAAATCACAGAAGTTTCCACTCGAGGCAACTTTTTTGCCATCCCACCAGCGATTTACATTTTTGCCAGTGGGATGGCATTTCGGGGAGATTAGTCGCCCGCGAACAGGGAGATTTGTCGCGGGTGACTCATCTCCCCGTGTGCCAGAGCCCTTAAGGGCTGAAGTTTCATTGAGAGGCAAGTTCGGGTTACTTTGAATAACCGAAGCTACGTGCCTGCCATCCCACCAGCAATTTACAATCGCCATGGGATGGCGTTTTGGGGAGATTAGTCGCCCGCAATAACGAAGATTTATTACAGGCAACTAATCTACCCCTGTGCCACCTCCCTAACTGTAACTTTAAAATGCAATTCCTCACTAGTCAAATGCTGTACAGGTATAGGGCCCATTATCCAGAATGCTTGGAACCAAGGGTATTCTGGATAAGGGGTCTTTCCATTATTTAGATCTCATGCCTTAAGTCTAACTCCATGCCCTAGTTAACTATTAATTATTCCTTATTGGATTCAAAACAATCCTATTGGCTTTATTTATATCTTAGTTGGGATCAATTACACTGTACTGTTTTATTACTACAGAGAAAAGGGAAATTCTGAATTATTTGATTAAAATGGAGTCTATGGGAGACAGGCTTTCCGTAATTCGGAGCTTTCTGGATAATGGGTTTCCAGATAAGGGATCCCATACCTGTAATAATATCTATTAATATTTCAGATGATTGTTCCGGGGGTGGCTTAACAGGTTTGCAAACCCTCTTGTTACCACTGGGTTAAAGATCTGTTTTTTGTCTCTGAATAGTTGTTGTGAGTCTGTTGAATATTTGATGGAATTTCAACTTTAAATGTTTGGAAGAAATGTTGAGCAAATAATGTTAGGGTATGGAGAAATAACCAGTTCAAACAAAGATAAAGGTACAAAGTTTGGGTCACTCTCACTCGATTTACTGAACAAGCTGCTGCTCTAATTAAGGATATTTGTCACACAACTAATAGTTTGTCCCAAATTATGATCACTTGCAGTTTTGGTTTTGTCTTTTTCATGTTCTGCTGAAGCATTAAAGGTATTGGGTCTGGACTGGAAATATGTTAAATCTGGTAAATGCCAGAGGGGCTGCTTTTAGGGCTCATACAATTGGGTGTTTCGCACTACGGTGGTGTTCCCCTGCAGTGGGATGGAGGAGACCTGCAGTCCATTGTTCCCTATTGTGCTGTACTCACACAGGCGCATGTAAGCATTGAATGCAGGTAGCAAGTTGTGTTCTACCTGCATTTGGCACTTACATGTGCCTGTGTCCGTATAGCACGAAAGTGAAGAATGGGTTGTGTCTGTTCCTGCGTTCCTGCATTTTACTGCAGGCATAATCCACCTCAGGAACAGGCGGTTGTGAATACGAATCATAGGAGCAGGAGGGGGGTCCCCAACATTTTTGCCCCCTGAGCCACATTCAAAAGTAAAGAGTTGGAGACACAAGCATGCTAGAGGTTCCCAGGATGTCAATAAGGGCTTTTATTTGGTAGCTCCTATGATTTTTTTTTTTTTTATATGCAATAAAAACTTACCTCCAAGCTAGGAGGCCTTGGAAGCAACATTCAAGGGGTAGGTGAGCAACCTGTTGCTTGCGAGCCACTGGTTGGGGATCTCTGCCTTAAGGCAGGGGTACAGGGGGAGATTAGTCGCAGGCAACTAATTTCCCTGCAATGCCGCAATCTCCCCGCAAAGGCATACACATCGCTGCGATGTTGCACAGTCACTTGAAGTTTCCTCTGAAGACTTCGGACAATTGCAGGAAATTGCAGTGACGCGGTGCGACTAATCTCCCCATGTACCCCTGCCCTTAGACACATGGGGCTACTAGTAGCAGCTACTTGCCACAGCTAAAATATATAAAATATACAATGCTGATCATTTACAGATACCTGTGTTTTAGCAGAGGCAGTTTTTTGATATTGCTTATGTTAGTACACAAGACAATATGGTTGAACTGGACTTTGATATGATGGCTTTTTTTTTTCCTTTTAATTAATTTGTTTAAATGCGCCAGGCCCTTTCTTATTATGACAGGTGTGTCATAATTAGAAGCCAAGATGGCCTAGATAAGCCCCCCCCCACCTAAAAACAAGGCAGGCAGTTGTTTTTGAGCATAGGAATATTAGAGTAGAGGTTACCGACGTGATATGAATGTTGCTGAACTCGTGTTTTTCTGTTGAACACATGGTTGTGTGCTTAGGCGCCTACAGAACTTCCCTTTTAGCTTGGTACTTTAACCATTTCAGGTGCTTTAGAAATAAACAGCTGTAATTATTTCATTACTATATTGAGACCCCCCTTTGTGAGGTTAGGCTTTACTAAAGAAATAGAAGTTCCTATCTGTACTTAACATTAAAATACTAAAATAAGCCCTGAATATTCTTTATATAAAAAACCATTATTATCCATATAGTAATAATTATACAAGGTAGGAGGTAGATGTGCTTAAGTAGCTCTTTCCAGTGTCCTGCAACAGCAGGCAAATCTCTCTATATAAAGGAACAAAATGCTAAATATATTTAACTGCACATTGTTTACCTTTTGTTTAAGCAACAGACTTTATATGTTTTGCAAGTCATATGAGCAGATGTCTTGCAAATGGCTTTGCTGGCTGATATTATTCTGCTTTTTGTCTTTGACCTGATATGTCTTAAGCTATTTTTTTCTTTTTATTGGTCATATGAGTCTGTAATTCTTTGGCAGTTGCAGCAAGGTTTTGCAATTTGCATTAAGCCAACAGCTTTAGTCTTGAAGTATATCTTGTTTATAGAAATACAATAACACAACAAAACCTTTCAATCCATATTATACCTTTTCATTTTGATAATCTGGATGCTATTTTAGTGCAACATCTGTTATGTGATCAGTGCCAGAAATCGGTCTTTCCTTAGAAAGTAATATTCCAATTATTCTACTTACTACATTGTAGCTTGACACACAGCTTTTTTTAAAATTATATTCTTGTGTTCTTTACTGTAATGGTAAAGAAGATCCCAAGGCATACAATACAGGGCTGGAAATAGATAGTCTATAAGTGCAATGGTTACAGTCCATGTAAAATCTTCCTCTCCTCCTTTACATTGAGTGTAAATATGGCCATTACTTTGTGGTTATCGGTGAATCTCAACACAAGGCGTTGCTCATTGACAGATTTCTCAGTGGAACAATAACTGTTTCGTCCAGATTTATTGGCTTGATTTTTACTATCTAGATATTCCTATTCCTCTTGGCACACCTGTGCCATCTTCCATTTAGGCTAATGTCCAATGGGGAGATTAGTCGCTACAATCTTTTAAAAAAAAAAAAAAAAAAGCGAGTTCCAGCGACAAGTCGTTTGTTTTGTCTCTACATAGAGAAGAATATAAATCGCCAGTACCTAAACTGATCATACTACTTCAACTCGCTTATCGTTTCGAATTGCTAGGAGACCTTTTTTTGAGCGATTTTACAAAGAAAGCATTGTCATTCAAAACTACTGGAATCGCTGAAAGTAAAACCCACTGAGCGGGAAGTCGCTGCGATTTCCCCATTGCACTGAATGTAATTTCTAATTGTGGATGGGGAATATGACACCTGGATTTGTGGGAAATAGAATTGGTCCATTGTGGTCCGATGAGTGACTTGTCGCTGGAACTCCTTGGGTGAAGCTTTACAATTGCCCTAGCTGGGCATCCAATTTATATGCAAATGGATCAGGACATGTATCCATACTTGCTGGTACTTAGCATCCTTGTTTATCAAGGTCAAAAACAGGAGATATTTCTAGCCTTCTCTTTCTTGCACTTGGTTTGAAAGAGAGAGTAAAAAAAGGCCCCAAACGTCACCTGGTTCTTTGATCTTGATAAACACTTTTTTTTTTTTTTCATCTTTTGACAAACAAAAGTGCTGCAGCGGGTTCTTTGTTATAGCTCTGAAGTAGACGGAAATTTATATATTTTTAGTCTGTATGACTATGTAAAAAGGAAATAGGCGAGAGAGAGTTTCATTTTATGGTTTTTTTTTTTTTTTTTTTGTTTTTTCTAGAAAATGTTTGCCCAAATATCGTTTCCACAAACTGCAAATATACATTGACTGCCTTGAGTGCTTGTTATAGCAACACCACCATAAGGCCACTGGGTGTTTTGTTTCCTTTTTTGAGTTGAGAATCCCCTGTGCAGCCCCAGGGTAGGTGGTGTAGCTGCCACTTGTTAATTACATTTGGGCTTACAGAAGACTGTAAAATGTTTCACTGTTGTGAGGTTTCTTGAGAAATACCGGTAACCGTATGAATTCCTATTAATTCAATTCATGTTCTTACAGTATCTTATCTTAAACTTCCATTTCCTTTTTTCCCATTTAAGTTTTTCAGCTATTCCTTTCTGTATTGAATCTGTAAATCTGATTTTAAATAAAAGAATGTATTCTTTTCCTTAGATACTTTTTTTGTAGTTACTGATTTTGGAACTTGTGGAATCTTACACACCCATTTGGAAATACTTTGTTCCTCTCTTCTGAGCAGCAAAAAACCTGAACAAATATCACTGCCATAAATAACTGGATTGTTGATGAATATGTTTCTTTTATCTTATATTAACCTGCATTCCCTGCTGCTTTTGCATTTAAAGCCCCCCCCCATCCTCTACAAATGAACAGAAGTGGTAAGTTTAGTATTATTTTTGACCACTAGGGCAGCTGCCTGTGAGAAATCTTCACTATTGCGGGCAACTATTTTCCCCGACATTGCATCCCACCAACAAGAATGTAAATTGCTGGCGGGATGGCATATGCGTCAATTTGGTTTTCCAGAGTTGCCCAAAGTTTCCTTGCGAGGCAATTTCAGCCAACCAAAGCAATGTGTATAGCATCCCACTGGTGATTAACATTCTTGCCAGTGGGATGGCATGTCGGGGAGACTAGTTGCCCGCAATAGTGAAGATTTATCGTGGGCGACTAATCTTATCTCCCTGTGTGCCGCTGCCCTTAGGCAAAGGGATTACTGTTGCCTATTCTGTCCACCCCTTTAAAAAAGTTAGTTTAAATTATATGCCAGATTGTAAATGTTCTGTAAAGCTGGAAATATTTCAGTTATTGATGTATCTGCTTTGGTTTATTATACTCCGTATCCAAACCATCCTTTAAAGTTTATTCTCTCAAGTGCCACTCCTTGCTCCATTGGTCAGCAGAAAATGTGAGGAATTTGTTCTATTAGGTTGTTATTCAAAGTGCAAACGTTTTAAATTAATGCTACACCTGTTTTAAAGATGACTAGAATCTCAGTAATATCACCTATTGGGGCTTCTGTAAATAGGCATGCTACCCCTGGAAATACTGTTTTACAGCCAGATATGAAAAATTATTTCGGTGTGGTCAGATCCTAATCGGTGCACAGCCCCATTGGCCTACACCCTTTTAGAGCTAAAGTTTGGTTAGACAGAGAAACGACCCCTCTGCTCTGCTCTCTGGTGTGTCTGCATCCAGGTCAACTCATTGTATCTGGGTGCAGACACACAGCTGTTTCATGGCCACTGCCCCATGTGGTAGTAGCCTTATGTAACAAAACACGTGGTACCCAGTCATTGTTTCTGCTGACAATTTTCCCCACTCTATTGCAGAATGTGCGCATCGATCCTTCCAGTGGGTTTGCATATGAAATGTGGCGAGACCTACCTGTTCCGTTCTACATGTCCATCTACATTTTTGAAGTTGTTAACCATAAGGAAGTGCTATTAGGAGAGAAGCCACAATTACAAGAACGCGGACCATATGTGTACAGGTAGAGTTGGAGAGTATTTGTGCCCAAATATGGGCAGATATTTTCTACAGAGTAAATATCTGTTTTTAAGGATAAGGCACCAATTTTGAATGCTGACACAAGTCTTGTTATCCTCTGGTGCCTTCTGTTATCAAAGTGTGTTAAACATCAGTTGAGAAAGTTGGGAGCAGTCTCAAGGGCAGAGTGGTAGAATTTGGATATATGCAACATATTTCTCAATCCCAGCATAACAGCTGCTCTGAGTTTTAGAGAAATTACAACATGCTGGTGACTGTGGTAAGTGATATTGTACAAGTCAGAAAAACGACTTTCAAAATAACAGGCAGCAACATTCAGTTATTCAGTTATGCAGCCAGACTCCCCTGTGGCAGCCTTGTCTCTGCTGGTTCCCCCCAGAAATTCCATATTATGCAGCAATCGCTCAGTCTTGCATTGAGGATGATCCTCCAGCTTAAATAGACTTACTGGCCTTCAGATATTTCCTATAATTGCTTATGTTTTTATATCAATACCCTCATTCATTAAAAATGTTTAGTCTTTTGAAGTTATTTATAAATGTAATTAAATCTGAAAGCAGCATCTATTTCTCTTTTCCTGTTCTCTGGTTCTGACTCTTGAAACAATGAAGCAGAGGTACATTTACACCTGGCTTCTGCTTCCTATTTTCAGGAGTTTGAACCTGCAGTTCAGTAAATATGAACAGCCAGGCAGATACTGCTTTCAGTGGCATTTGCTTTTACAAATAACTCATCAGCCACTGAAAAAAATGCAATTAATGTATAGGGGAAAATTACTTAAAATTACCCTTTATTTTGATTAAGCAAACGAGAACATTTTTAGGTGGAGTCCCCCTTTAAAGTTGTACTGACACTAAAACAATAATAGTTCTACTTTTGTATGTAATTGTTACTTGAATTTGCCAACCTGACTGTCCCTTCTCAGCCTGTCAGTCATAGCTACTAATGCTAACAGACTACAGCTGCACAAATATGGCAGCCTCCTCATAGAGGAAGATGGGGGTCAGATAGTAAATAAAAGCATTGGGCAAATACTTTTATTGCAAAATTATAAATAACATGCAAAGACAATTTTATGATGTATCTGTATCTCTAAGCTTTAGGGCCATATTTGCTGACATAGCTGTAAAATGCCTCCAGTGCAGTTGCAACCAGTCAGTAATTAGTCTACTAAAAAGGTAGATAATGAAATGTTAAAGATCTGATTGGTTGTGGATAACTGTAACAGTGCTAATTAGCACCCATTTTTGTACAATACCCCATTTATCACTTTCATCTCTGCTGTAGTAGAGATTCCTTTGGAATAGTGGAGCTAGTTGTAGCTTAGAAACATCTGTGTTACTTTTCAGGGAGTACAAAAAAAAGCAAAATATCACCTTCAATGAAAATGGAACAGTTTCATTCGTGGAGTTTCGCACCTTCCATTTTGATCCTGAAAAATCTAACGGCAAAGAGGAGGATCATGTTATAGTGCCAAACATTCTGGTTTTGGTAAGTTCTTGCCTTTTAAATGTGCTCATAATAAATGCACGAAGTTTCTCAGGAGTTCAGTTTTATTCTTTAACAAATAAGCCATTAAACACTGTGTACCACTCCACAGAGTGAGGGATAATAAATGTATTTCCCTGGAGTTTTTGTTTGGTAACTTAATTATTTATAATCAGTGTATTTTTTATTTTTCCTTAGGTATTCAATAAAGTTGGAGGATATTGCTGTCCTCTTTCTGATTCCCATAAGATGTTAACATTAAGACTTTAATATTAAATACTTTAGCCAATAAGGGGTTTGTTCTGTTACAGTATACATAGACACAGTGCAGTTATCGTAAAGAAAAATCTTCTGCTAGATACTTATTGCTGAGCTGCATGTTGCAGAAGGAAACTGAGAACAGGGCCCACTGCATTTGGGAGCACGGAAGGCTTCCTTTGTTATTTCCTATACAAAAGTATTAGTATCGCTTTAATGCAAATATGCAGGACAGAATGTAAAAACACACACACCCTTAGGAAAGCAATGCAGAATAAACAGTACTTTTTTTTGGACACTTAAACTTTCCAAGAAGTGCTGACCCACTCCATGTTATGTGTTGTTTAATTATTTGACTGTCCTGGCAATCCAGCTTCAAATTTAACCTTTAATTGCTTCATCATGAAATCTTAGTCTTTCCTTCTAGTATGGGCTGTTCTGCAGATACATAGATAGTCCAGTCACATAAATGCCCCAGCAATGCAGATTTAATAAACCCTGTGGGTGGTTACAGGCTTTCTGCACAGGCAGTACGGATGCCTGGTTTTACAGTAGCCTTAATGCACTGGAATTTTTTAGTTATTCCTACCCTATGGTGATTGCATTTTCACTGGTTCTGTTAAAGGGTAGTATAATTAGTCTTCTAACATTGACAAGCTAGAAATGATATGGTTCTTTGGCCCTATGACAGGGAAACTATTGCAAGCTAGGACCTAATCATCCCTAATGACTACAGTGATTAGTCACTTACCCATTTAAGCTTTAGTATAACATTAATCTTTACTTTTTGTGTGATGAAGACAGTGTTATTTAATGGTTCTAAACTTATTTGTAATTGATAAGAAGTATTTGTTCAAGAAATATTTGTGCAAGATAGCAGCTCCCAGTAGATATCAGAATAGCACTCAATAGTAAGAATTCCAAGTCTCCTTTGGGACTCCTCCAGTTACATGGGAGTAGGAGAAACAATAGGTTACCCGAAAGCAGTTCTAATGTTTAGCGCTGGCTCCTTCTGAAAGCTCAATGCACTGAGATGGCTACACACCAATATTACAGCTAAAAAAAAAATACATTTGTTGGTTCAAGAATAAAATTTTAAATGGCAGAGTGAATTATTTGCTATGTAAACAGTGTAACTTAGAAATAAAAAGTGTGCCATAAAATCATTGCAGAATCCCTTTAACCCGTGTCATTTAGCCCTATTTAATTTGGCCCACTGCTACACAGCAGCTTTGTTTATATAAACTAGAGTAGTGTGTCAGAAGCAAACCGATCAGTTTTATCAGTGCAAGGAAACAGCACATTATATTTTCATTACATTAAAACACTTTTTTGTTTTTTGGTGTTACTGTTCCTTTAATTAAATACATTCATTTCAGTAATATATTTCTTTAAAACAGGAGTTTATGTAGTACCATGAGCATAGTTGCTTTAGTCCAGAAAACCCATAATGATTAAGCCACAGTTAGGGGCACATTTACTAATCCATGAACGTCCGAAAAGCGTCCGAATGCGTTTTTTTCGTAATGATCGGTATTTTGCGACTTTTTCGTGAATTGTCGCAAATTTTTCGAGCTCAATACGAAAAAGTCGCGACAATTCGCTAAAGTCATAATGGCTATAAAAAAGTCGCGACAATTTGCGCAAGTCGTAACGGCTATGAAAAAGTCGCGACGATGACGAAAAAGTCGCAAAATGTTCGTTTCCAATCCCGATTTTTTTGCCATTCGGATTCGTGGATTAGTAAATCGGCCCCTTAGTATTTGCTGTTCTAGTGGGCTGTCCGGCTGAAAGCTTACAGGCGAGATGTGGTCCTCCAAGGGAGCATATTTACGGCCTTCAGTCTGCTCACGAACCATAGACATCATTTAATTATGATCCATCCCTGAAACATGTCAAATGACGAACATCACCTCAGTATATGTAAAAAGTTGTTGAGCACTAGACTAGGTCATACTTTGCCCATGCTAATGCATAAACCATGTTGCATCATCCCATGTATGTTTTATTGCCCCTACTGCTCCTGCTGATAACACTGATTTTATTGGCTTATTGCACCCATATGGTTCTAAAGATCATTGTCTTTAAATTTATTTCAAGTAAACTCCCCCCCCCCACCCCGGAAATATTTTTTCCGCAGATCATGTGATTTAACAAAGAATAGTAATTGCTAGTGGTGATGATAAAGTGCCAAAAGTAAGATGCCAAGGCTGTCGATACAACAGTAGTTTGACTGACAGCAGAAGCATGAACTTAATGTGCAGTGTGTTTTAGAGCCTCAGCCCTGATTCGCAATTCACACTAAGCATTTCATTCTGCTCGTTTAGCATGTATTGCTCTGATGCCACAATTTCTGATGTTTCTCATGTTATTTTTTAGGGCTCATCTGTCATGTTGCAGGATTTGGGAATAGCAATAAAATGGATTATCAGTGGAGCATTTTCCGCTTTCAATGAGGAGGCCTTTATTAACAAAACCGTGAAGGATATATTGTGGGGCTACGAAGACCCATTCTTGGATTTCCTAAACACGTTTCTACCTGGAAAACTTCCCTTCAAAGGAAAGTTTGGCTTTTTTTCAGATGTAAGCAACATAAGATTAAGTGATATGTAACAATGCTGTGTGTTCTATTATCAATAGCCATGTTTCACTCTGACTTATTTTCATTGGAAAAACCTCCTAAAGACCCCTCCTTTTAAATGTTTTTGCAGTTTAATAACTCAAATACTGGAGTATTTACAGTCAACACTGGGATGGAAGATATTAGCAGAGTCCAAATGGTAGACAACTGGAATGGACTGAAAAAGGTATTTTCAAAATAAACTGGCTTGTTTCTTGGCTGATATTCACACATGTATTACTTTGTTAAAAGAAAGGCCTACTTTAAATCTACTTAATTTTAGTTCATTTTACAAAATGTTTACCAAAAATATACAGGTAATAGAACTGCTGAAAATACACTGGTAACACAACGGGGACAGTTCCTGTGGCTCGGGGCCAAACAAGCAGGTCGCATGCATTTTAAGCATTCACAGAGAATGTGCAGGAGTTGCTTAATTTTCATGAGTGTACAGAATTTTGCATCCACAGTCTGGCAGGAATGAACTTAATCACAAAGCCATTCACACAGCTGAAACATTCTTTTCACAATATATTTTATTTATATAGGGTGACTTTTCTGAGTGGAATAGTACTTGTATTTTAAAACTGAATGAAAGGATTTTTTTTATAAATTTGCATAACCTACAAATCTTCAGTAGGTGATGCTGCATAACAAGCTATAAATAGTACATAGGTTTCAGCATTCTTTTTGTACTGTGTTCTTATTCCATATTAATGTCTATGTCCCATATTAATGTCTATATTGTCCCTTAGAAAGCACTCACGGTACGTGTATTAAAAAAAAAAAAGGAATTTATTTAAACAAAAATGTCAATATATATATATAATATTGATGTCTCCATTTTTCCAGTGTTGTAATAAAATTGCTTGTTCTTTCAGCTGCATCAAGATGAATTGATCTGATCCTCTTGAAAGCAAGACAGCCATATTGTGTACTGGCTTTAGCAGGGACCAATAGGAATTAAGTATATTACAGAGATGGTACAGCTGCAAGCAGAAACACCTTATTTGCCATTGGTAAATAAGGTGGTACTGCGGGTTGCCACCATCTTGCTGGCAAAAGGATCGGAATAATTTGCTACTGTGTGGAGCACTTTGTGGGGACTTTAGATACCGTTTTATAGACCAGTTTAAATAGGACTAGTGTTTTAGAAGTGATTTTTATTGAGAAAGCAAATGTTATGATCGGTCAAGACTTTTAATTTTTATAATAAAATTAATACACTTTTGAGTCCTGTGATTTCATTGATTTGATCCAGCAAAGGCTCCATGACATTCCAGATAAGGCACATCTCAGAAGAAAAGGCCACAAGCATTGAAAATCCGTTACGCTGCAATGTGATGAGGCCTGATTTCATGCATTGCTAACAGAATACACTTTTTTGTTTATGTAATCAAGCAGCATGACAGGCAGATTAATTTCCACAACATATTGCCTTGATAATGATTATACTGTGATCTGAAAGTCCCTTAGTTATTGCAATGCACCTTAAACACGCTGCTCTTCTGTCCAGCCACTCTCCTTGGCTAAAGGCTTTTAAAGCTGTATTGCAAACAGAACATCTTGTTATCTCGCATGTACATTTGAATTTTGTTATATCTAATGTACAGTCTGGCCAAAGAAAGTTTACAAAATGTGATTATGATATGTTATCTGGCTAACAATGTTGTTGGTTTTTTTTTTTTTTGTTTTTTTTTTTTTTTTTTTATAGGTTGACTTTTGGAATTCAGAACAAACAAATATGATCAATGGAACTGCAGGTCAAATGTGGCCTCCTTTCAGGAAACCCTCAGAACCTCTAGAATTTTATAGTCCAGATGCTTGCCGGTAAGACATCTCCAAATATACATTTTAAAGGGCATGTATACCCCACACACAATTATCAGTGAACAGCCCCTTTGAAATCTTTCAATAACTGCCACTTTGGTTGTTCAGAGGTTAATAGTAAGGCTGCAACATCCTCTTTATCACTTAGAT
The DNA here is from genome assembly GCF_000004195.4 of Xenopus tropicalis. Lineage (NCBI taxonomy): Eukaryota > Metazoa > Chordata > Amphibia > Anura > Pipidae > Xenopus > Xenopus tropicalis. The sequence continues at coordinate 160,184,255 of NC_030677.2, forward strand.
TTCCTTCTCCTCCTCTAACCCACTGGCCCCCTCCCTCAGGGATTTACTTTGACTGTTGGCTCCTGGGCATGCTCAATTCTTCTCAGCTCAAATTACTAAACACACCTTCCATTCTTGCAGCCAATAAAGAGATGGCATTTCTGGTTCCCATAGAAACTCTGCTCTAGCTGTCTGCTCCTCTTTGTTTCTCCTAACCTCTTCTCCTGAGCTCAGTTTAATCTTTACAGTTCTCAGGCAAAGAACTTTTTTTCAAAGACGGTTCTGCCTGTGTGAGCCTGCAATCTTGATGAAATTTATGCTGAGTAAGGGTCTGTGTGCGTGTATGCTGTTTGCAGATTTAAATGTAACTGATGATGCGTGAGAGGGAAAATGGCCACTAGGTGAAAGCTCCTATTTGTTTTAGGAAAATGGAGGGGATATATGCAGTACAAATGATGCCGTTTGAGTGGGGGAGACGTACCCAACTGATATAAATTGTTGGAAAAAGTAGGCTTTACATGTCCTTTAATAGGAAAACAGAATATCATAAAATGACTTTGTATAGAAAAGAAGGCCATTTTAGCATATTGATATCCTGTCCTATGAGCTGTATGTAAAAAAAGATACAATGTTTGAACCAGGTCTCTAGTGAATGTTGCCTGCGGATCATTTTCTATGGTTTATGAAACCTTATGCAAACTTTGTGACTTTTATTACATGATCCCTCTTGCCTCTAATGGACTGCAATTTACAGTGAGTTAAAAATGCAGTGATATTATCATAAGAAACAAGGTTTTGTACAATATTCGGTGCATTTATAGTGGATTGTCAAGGCGACTGATCTCACAAAGCCTTAGATATCTGTCGCCTCTTCAAGAGAAAATTTTGATCAGGCTCCATTGAAGGCGCCCGAGCAAAGGCAAGTATTCTGGGCTGAATAGGGGTAGAATTCCTATTGTTTCTACCTCCATATCTTACGATTCAGCTCTGAACGTTAGTGGAGAGAGAGAACAATCTTTCCTGCAACCAATGGTCACAGGAAAGATTGTAATTGTAACATGTATGGCCAGGGCTGCCATCAGGGGGGCACAGGGGGCACTGTTGTCCCGGGCCCAGACGATTGTTGCTTTAAAGGGGGCCCGGCCGTGATACAGTTTTTAAGCACAGCCCCCTTTAAAGAATTATGGGCCCTTGTGTCATTGGTGGTCAGCGGGAAATTTGATTGGTTGCGCCCCGTGCGTACGTGGACGTCAGTACGCACGGGGCGCAACCTTTTAAAAACGATGCAGCGGCTAGCCAGTGGGCATAAGAAGAGGATGTAGCCAGAGGAAGCGGACGTAGCAGGCGGGTGCTAGGGGGAGCCACAGGAAGCAGGGGGAAGCTGGAGGACAGTAGGGGGGGGGGCTGGAGGACGCTGGGAGGGAGCTAGAGGATGTTGAGGAGGACGCTTGGGGAAGCTGGAGGATGGTAGGGGGGGCTGGAGGATGTTGGGGAGGACGCTAGGGGGGGCTGGAGGATGGTAGGGGAGGACGCTGGGGGAAGCTGGAGGATGGTAGGGGGGGCTGGAGGATGTTGGGGAGGACACTGGGGGAAGCTGGAGCATGCTGGGAAGGACACTGGGGGAAGCTGGAGGATGGTAGGGGGGGCTGGAGGATGTTCGGGAGGACACTGGGGGAAGCTGGAGCATGTTGGGGAGGACACTGGGGGAAGCTGGAGGATGGTAGGGGGGGCTGGAGGATGTTGGGGAGGACACTGGGGGAAGCTGGAGCATGCTGGGGAGGACACTGGGGGAAGCTGGAGGATGGTAGGGGGGGCTGGAGGATGTTGGGGAGGACACTGGGGGAAGCTGGAGCATGTTGGGGAGGACACTGGGGGAAGCTGGAGGATGGTAGGGGGGGCTGGAGGATGTTGGGGAGGACACTGGGGGAAGCTGGAGCATGCTGGGGAGGACACTGGGGGAAGCTGGAGGATGGTAGGGGGGGCTGGAGGATGTTGGGGAGGACACTGGGGGAAGCTGGAGCATGTTGGGGAGGACACTGGGGGAAGCTGGAGCATGTTGGGGAGGACACTGGGGGAAGCTGGAGGATGGTAGGGGGGGCTGGAGGATGTTGGGGAAGCTGGAGCATGCTGGGGAGGACACTGGGGGAAGCTGGAGGATGGTAGGGGGGGCTGGAGGATGTTGGAGAGGACACTGGGGGAAGCTGGAGCATGTTGGGGAGGACACTGGGGGAAGCTGGAGGATGGTAGGGGGGGCTGGAGGATGTTGGGGAGGACACTGGGGGAAGCTGGAGCATGCTGGGGAGGACACTGGGGGAAGCTGGAGGATGGTAGGGGGGGCTGGAGGATGTTGGGGAGGACACTGGGGGAAGCTGGAGCATGCTGGGGAGGACACTGGGGGAAGCTGGAGGATGGTAGGGGGGGCTGGAGGATGTTGGGAAGGACACTGGGGGAAGCTGGAGCATGTTGGGGAGGATGGTAGGGGGGGCTGGAGGATGTTTGGGAGGACGCTGGGGGAAGCTGGAGGATGGTAGGGGGGGCTGGAGGATGTTTGGGAGGACGCTGCAGAGAAGGTGGAGGATGCTAGGGGGGAGCTGGAGGATGTTGGGGAGGATGCTAGGGTGGAGCTGGGGGATGCTAGAGAGGGTGCTGGGAGGGAGCTGGACGATGCTAGGGGGTAGCTGGAGGATGCTGCAGTGGGGAGCGGGCGATAGTGTGAGGACACTGGGGGAGGACCAGCAATGTTTTATGGGGCCCTGGGCTGGCTAGCTATGTTTTAGGGGGTCTCTGCCTGGCACCAATGCAAAACGTAACCCTGGCTACCAATGTTTTAGGGGAGCCCTGGCTACCAATGTTTTAGGGGGGCCCTGGCTACCAATGTCTGTGTGTCCTCTGTACTGATGGGAGGGGCCTTTGGGGAGCGGGGCGTGGGTGGAGGGGGACCCAGAAAATTCTGTTGTGAGGGGTCCCGTGATTTCTGATGGCGGCCCTGTGTATGGCCACCTTTTAGGGTTCTAGTTTAGTTTAGAAAAGTGGCAAATTCAATCAGTTTGCTTTTCGCCCAAAAGATATATGTTGAAATTATGATGAAATATTAGTAGTAGTATTCTCTTATTAACTTGTATATAGCACCATACCTTTTGCGCAGTGCTTTTACAGAGACTATGCATCATTCACGTTACTCCCTGCCCCAGTGCAGGTCCCAATCACATTTTCACACCGTAGGGGTCAGTTTTATCAGAAGTCACCTGTATAGATTTTGAGTATGGAACAAAACTGGAGTACATGGTGGAAACCCCACTAAAGGTCAGTTTAAGACATCATTAGTTTACACAATAAATTTGTGACATTGAATAGACTGACAGACACCTGTTTTGATTCCCTTTTCCTTTTCTTCACTGCCATAAACATAGGGTTCTTAATCAAGGACACCTCTTTTGTCAGGGGCAGGCAATAATTCTCAACAGCAGCCCTGACTATCTGTGGCCTCGAGCTTTCCCATCTTCACACCAGATGATGTACAATGTAACATTGATGTGTCCCTTTCAAGGACAGTGGTTCTGTAGCTTTCCGAATGATATCACCAGCTTCCAGTTTAGAACTTATTTGTTCAAGGCTATGTGTAACATGTTTGATTGTAGCAGGCCGTTCCAGTAAGATAATGCAGAGTAATTATTTTGCTAGTTTCTAATATAAGTGAATTTTGCTAGATAAAAGGGCTTATTTATCAGTTTTTGAGTTTGTGAATTCAAGTTTGTTTTTCTGAATTGAAAAAACTTGCATATCTAATGGTCGCTTATTTATTAATATGAAAAAAAAACTAGTTTTGAATAATTTTTTTTTTTTTTTGAGTTTACAAGCTCTAAAAACTCGAAAAAATTTGGGTTAACTATGCCTACGACAACTTCCATTGAAACTTCCAGAAACTCGCAAGCTTTTACATGGCAAATTTTTGCATTCATGTTTTCGGGGGTTTTGCACTTAATAAATACCAGACATTTGAGTTTTCGAACCATAACTGGAATTCAAATATTTTTTAAGCGCAATAAAAACTCGACCATTGATAAATCACCCACTTAAAGTGTATAATTCACTAGCTTCATAGTAAAAAAGGGAATCCTTTGGGTGTCTATTATCTTTCATATTTCAGGTGCTCTGTTTTAATATTTCTTATACAGCTTGATATACACTTGGAAAATTGAGCATGACATTGGAAGCTCTCTATGTTTTATGTATTGTAGGTCAATGAAACTGGTATATGAAAAGGAAGAAAAATTCAGAGGTATACCTACATTTCGCTACACTGCCCCCAATTACCTATTTGCCAATGGATCCGACTACCCACCCAATGAGGGATTCTGCCCCTGTGTGGCTTCTGGAGTCCAGAATGTCAGCGCGTGTCGTTTCAGTGCGTATATGATTTATTTTAGTTTTGGTATAGTTTAATGTTTGAAGCAACTTGTGGCATTTAATCTTCCTACCGTGTTAAGAGTTTCTATATATAAAAAAAATAAAGTGCCAGCACCTAAACTTTCTTTTTGTAAAACAGTTTAATCTCTTAGGGATGTTCTCCCTGTAAACTGTGTCAGCTGCCTTCAGAACATACATGAAAGGGCTGCTTGTGCTGGTAGCCTGCCCATGGAAAGACTTGGACATTTACTTGATACGTCAGCTTGGTAGCTGTGCCTTTTTATTAGTTTTGAAGTTGAAGTAACCAGTTGAAGGGTTGGTCTTTGAATCCCTGAATCAATGATGGCACAAATACAAGATGTTCCATTGTGGAAACTTTAGTGAAATGTTTGTGGAACCTTTCCTAGGCTTCTAATATGAACCATTCTAACTCATTAAGAGAGTTTATAAATCTCAGGCAAAAGTCTCCACCTTCATAACAAATGATAGTGGCTGTGGAAAGCTTAGAGACGTGCAGTTACTGAACTGGTGCAAAATTATACCTTTGTTTAATCGACGGAACTCTTCATTTAAAGCTTGTTTCCATATATCCTGCCAGCTTAAAAAGAAGACTTTCTTTTTTTTATGTTTTCTTCGCAGTTAGTAGTGATCTCGTAGAAGAGACATTCTAAATAGAGCTAAAGTAGCCGAAATAACTGAGGTTTGACACTAGCAGCTACAACTGGTTGTCCACTGCCATTCAAATCTTTTTGCCCTGAAAGCACATTTGAGAAAAAAAGAGACGTAAACATTGACTCTTAAGTGTTGCATAAAGAAATACACTACATTCTACTGAGGGAGTTTTTGCAGTACAAAGCAGGGATTTTTTGGTAGTCTTCAGAGGTTCCCTTTCATTGGTTGCAAGGAGCACACCTCACCAGGGATTGCTGCCTTTGAATACTGTAGCTCCATTTAGAGTCTTTGCTGTAGCAAATCACTGGCAACTCTGAACTTAATGAAAACATAAAAAAACTTGACACGTATACTTTAAACTGGCTTACTTGAGATTGGCTGAAATTTGTAAACCCATTCACTGGAAGGCAAAGGTCTATCAACTGATGTTTACTACTCAAGGCCATATTTATTTTTATTCATCAATTTGCATGACTGCATTAACCCTTAGCAACCAGTTACATTTTATTGTGATTATGGGTTTGTTACGAATACAGAATTAAACCCATGATTGTAAATGGTTGCGTTGAGAATAATTAGTTTTGCAGCAGCTTTAAGGAAGCAGTATGTTCTGAGATAAAGAACATTTTAGTCATTTAATGTAGGCTTGCAGGTAGATAAACGTGTTATTAGTTAAAGGAGAAGTAAAGCCTAAAAATGAATATGGCTAGACATGCCATATTTTATATAATGAATTCAATATTATTGAACCAGACTAAAGGTTCAGCATCTTTATAGTAGTAATAATCCAGTCCTTTAAAGTTGTCTCGGGTGACCATACTGGACACTTCTGTTAGAAATGTCTTCGACACTCACATGCTCAGTGTGCTCTGAGCAGCTGTTGAGAAGCTAAACTTAGGGGTCGTTGAAAATTAAGCAGAGAAAATGATGTTTGTCTGTCATATAAGCTGATATTATCGGGCTGACAATTAAAGTCTGGTGCTAATTGCACTGGTTTCAGAGCTGCCATGCAGTAATCATCTGTGCTAATTACTAATCGGTCTTATATTGTGACATTTATATCCTATATATACAGTATATTGTGAGACGGTCCCTAAGCTCAGTAACTGACAGCAGCACAGAGCATGTACAGGGAATCTGCAGAAAAGTAGATGGGCTACTGGGGCATCTATGGAGGCAGAGACCTTCCCTGCTAAAGGGCTGGAGTTGCCTTGGGCTGGTACAGAAGCCCAAAACATGATGTACAACATTTCTAGCGTATGTCTTTACTAAGCTTTAGTTCTCTAAGTTGGTGCCCATATTAATTACCTGGGATCCTTCTCTTGACACTGATGTAAAATACAGGGCAACCAATGAACCGTCTGCAGTTACAATTTTAAAAAATACTGTGCTATGTCCCACATCTACTCCAAACCTTTCATGTGTGTGTGTATTTGTGCAGTGGGAGGGGGAATGGGGTCTTAATAAACTGGTACTTCTCTCTTTGCCTGCATACAGCACTAATTATGGCTTCTTCCTTCTATTCTCCAGATGCCCCATTGTTTCTCTCATTCCCTCATTTCTACAATGCCGATCCAGGCTTTTTAGAGTCTGTAGAGGGGTTGCATCCAACTGAAGAGCTGCATTCCCTTTTCCTAGACATGCATCCAGTAAGTTCATTAAAAATCAGCTTATGTACTTTCACATGAATTTAGGAAATCTTTATTTTTCATGTGTATCTCTAATTTGCATGTAGCTTGGGCATAGTAAAGTGTACACACTTTTAAGCAGCTTGTATTGCCAGTTTTGTTGTAAACAATAGTAACATTTATTTTGTGCATGTGTATCTGCTTTGTGAGCTGCTGTCCCTGTTGGAGAGGGGATTCCTGGCCTACTGAATGGGGTTGTTCAGGACATCTGGAAACCTTCTCCAAGAACCGAGTGGCACAATTGGCCCTCTTTAGCAGGAGCAGCAAATTCTGTGGGATGGCTGCAGAGCCTCTTTCGACGTTCTAAATGAACCATTTTATCCACTTTTCAATGGAGAGCCAGTCGCAGTAGAAATGTCGTAGGAAGGATTTGTACAAGGCAGTACTTTGGGTAACAATGATACCAATACATATTTGTATCTGTTTGGGTTTACATTCATGCGTGTTTTCCCATGATTATTTTGATTCAAAAGAAGGCGATGCACAGCAGTGATTAATTTAATTTAACTTCATGTGGTTTTACCAAACCATGTGTATGTAATGACTTAATTCTCCTCCTTGAGCATTAATACTTCCTTGTCTGATATTCCTGGTGGGATGGGATAGAGAAGGAGCATTAATACAATATAAAATCCTTGCTCTGTGATGGAGATTTGGAATCTATAATGTCTCTACCCCAGGGGGCTCACCACACAAGGCAGAATTTGATTTTGGAATCATGATATCATGTGTTATGTTACAGAACGAAGAAGCAAAACAGGCCAAGTCCACACTCTAAATTTCACTCTGTATTTCGGAAAGATTAAAAAAAAAAAACTCTTGAAAAAATGTCATGTTGTAAAACCATCTTTTCAGTAGGGAAGAAGTGGTTAAGGCTTTGAGTAAGCATAGGCCTACACCATGAAACCTGTGAGTCTAAGCTGTAATATCTACAAATAAATTTCACTTATTTTGCAAATCAGGTCTGGGGTGAACGCGGTTCATCCACTCTCTCTAAGGCTTTTGCTGGATAGGTTGCTGTAATTGTTGCTTAAATTTTACTAGTATATATGAGATGTATGTCATATTTGTGTGTGTAATTTATTTAAACGACATGTTGATATAGAAACCTGATACTTTTGCCTACCTAAACTGACTGGGACACCTATTAGAGTAATGGCACCCAAGAAGATTTGTTACCTGCTGGAAAGCTTCCCTAACTGCAGGTGGAAAATCTCAAAAGTTGTAGCTCATTTCCTATGGGCAACAGATCTTTGTGTGCCATTACCAGATAGGCATGGAATTGGCTAGCCACTGGAACATTCTGTTTTGTGAGTACTTGCAAGACATTTAAAGTAGTAGTAATTTTTTAAACTGCAGGGAAAGAGTGCTGGCCTAATGATCAAGAATTTAGCCAGCGTTGTGGTCATAGGGGTCACTGTACACATCAGGGATAATTTGGAACAATCCGCTTCAGCATTTTGATCTCTGGGGAAAGGGCCACATGACACTAATAAGGCAAAATACTTTACCAAGCAGAGTGTTAATAAGTGCTCCTCTTGCACTACAGTTGCGTGGTCCCTTATTCCATAGTACAAGGATTTTACATAACTACAGCAAAGTTAACTGATTAGATAAGAACCAATTAACTTGTAAATCCATTAGCATGTAGTGATAAGATTAAGCTCCGTGCCAAATGTTCCCTTCTGTTTATATTGGTCCTTTAGTTTTATTACACTAATTATGATCTTAAACTTTGAAACTGTTGTTTTGTGTCAGACTGACTTAAGACACCACTCCCCTTTAAGGAACTGGTCAGACATGGTGATTTGTTTCAACTTCTTTGTATAGATTACAATTATTCAATAAGGGCTCTGGCACACGGGGAGATTAGTCGCCTGCGACTAATCTCCCCGAACTACCATCCCACCGGCGAAACTGTAAGTCGCCGGTGGGATGGCACACGCTGCGCAGGCGATTTCCTCGCGAGGCAACTTCGCCGATTTGCTGAAATCGCGTGTGCCATCCCACCGGCGACTTACATTTTTGCTGGTGGGATGGCAATTCGGGGAGATTAGTCGCCCGCGAACAGGGAGATTTGTCACGGGCGAGTAATCTCCCGTGTGCCAGAGCCCTAAAGGCGAAATAATTCTGACAGGATTTATCTTTGTTTTTTTTTTTTTTATTAAACAAAAACCTGCCATTTTGCAGGGATGTGTAGGCTTTTTATATCCACTGTATATGATGAGGCTGTGTTTTTTAAACATTTGTCAGTGTTGGTGACCTTGCTGATTGGAGTGGAGTATTCGGTATCCATTCAAATAAGTGATGATAACTCAGATTGACAATCCCCTTGGCTTTTTTACCCTTGTAAGCAAGTTACTAGACTTGCCCACAGATGGAGTGGGCTACACTTTTTCAAGCTAACTTCATGGTTTGTTCCGCAATCAAAATAGATTTAATTCTAAACCTTTTGGTAGCTATAACCAGTGGTACACAGGATTAGCATCTGTTGTATGGCAAAGGTGATGACATGTGGGCCAGCCTACTCTAATGCCCCCATCTGCCTCAGCAGCAGCTTGTACATGGCCTCTCGGTGGAGCTAGCTGCGAAGACACTCTCCTGACTCCCCTTAACTTAGGTGGCTTTGTTATGCAGTTATATTTATTATGTTAATACTGTAGCTACCAGTGGTTAAAACCTAATTTACGGAGTGGAAGAGATGCATGGATCCTCCTTCTTTGCAAAACGGATATGTTCATTTACAGAGCTTCAGTTGGCACAAGACACCCAAGCACTGTACAATAATGCCATTGATGGTTAACAATGTAACAAAATGTATAACTGCCATTCCATTTCTTCCCACGACTTCATGGATTTAAAGGAAAGTTTGCACTAAATATGGACTTTGTTATACAAACTGGGGACTTTAGATGCATTCCATTGCACACAAGTGCTAAAAATAGAATTGTACCCCTTTATTTGTATTGAAAAATGTGGGTCTGTTGCTGCTGACAAGAATGGGGTTGGTAGCATTTCTGGGAGATGCTTAATGAAGAAGCCATTTTACTTTAAACTTCTTTTTTTGTCTACAACACAAATCTTTCCCTCTGGCACTGCTCTGTTGCAGTATACAGAAAATATTACTTGGGGTGGTGCATGGGGTATTTTGCCACCTTAATACAGAAGAACAGACGTTTGCAGCTTTAAAGTCCAGTTTATCAGCTTTGTGTAACAATCGGCTCTGTCAGTGCATTTCAGGTGGTCACATGTATAGCAGAAATATCCAACATTTGGGCAGACTGTAAATGTCCACGTGTGGGCAGCTTGAGCTTACTTACTTACAGCCTGTACTTTGGGGTATACCATGCTGTATCTAGCACTTACCATTGGCGGTAGGAACAATTAAGAAAATACATTAAGGGCATGGTGACAGGCAGCCATATATTTTGGGGGCTACCCAAGCATTTCAGGAGACAGTTAGGTACACTCTGTTCCTAGACTTTCCAGTTCTGAACAATGATAATTTCACACATTCTGCAATTCTAGGCTGTAAAACACCAACATAAAGCATGATATGAACTTATGTCATTTATACGGCGCAGTTAAAGGAGCGATGGGTGGCTGCTTTAACCAAAAAAGGATAAATGCTGCAAGTAGTATTCATATGCTTGTGGCTTATTTGTGCTTTTAATCATTATGGTCTTCTTAGGAAGAACTGTGGTGATGAAAACTACATTCTCCACCAATAGAAATACTGGAACCAGAACAGCCTTTTTCATTCACACTGATGTGAAGCAGTTTCTTTCAAGGAATAATGTTCTAGGAAGGCCATGTAATGAAACCCCCCAATAAGCTGTAAGCTGGTCATACTTTGTCTGATTTGTTTTTCAGCATCAATGAGCCAGCGAAGCTTTTTCCTAATGGGATTTTTAAACCTGCCCAATCTAGGACAAGACATAACACAGGCCTATTAGATGACAACTCAGTTTGGAGTCAGAGGCCTGTGTATTTCTAGCTTTAATACTTCTTGTATGCACTCTTGAAAATTGAACCCATGGGTAGGAGAGAAAAAAAAAAGCATTGGTAGTTAAGAGACCAAGGCATTCAAATGATTTCTGCCTGGAGATAGATCATGATGAGACATGCTGCCTCTCTTGTCCTAGGAACATTACAGCAATAAAAATTAATGACTGCACAGCAGATATCTGATTTTTTTTCAATAGATTCTCTCTTATGGAAGGATAAGCATATGTTTACAGAGACCTTAGAACTTCAATCATTTACATTTTAATATAATATATCCTTTTAGTTTTTTGGAAATTCTAACTTTTAAATGTTTTATAAATGCCCCGCACACTGATTTTGAAGTTATTGCACAGATGGACCTTGCAGCAAAACCATGTGTTTTGCGTGAGTCAAATGTCACATGAAATAGGACTAAATAATGTAATCCCTCAGACAAATGTAGGTAAAAGTCAGGATGGGAGTGTCAAGTCTGACATTTTCTTGTAAGGCAACTGACCAAAGCAAATTAATAGAAAGGTATAGCTGCTATGCTGTGACCCTCTTCATAAATGTTTCCAGAGCTTCTGTATATAACAGCATGTGCACCAGGGCTCAGTGAGGAAAATCTTTAGTTTATTTTTCCAGGCACTTGTCATGGCACTGAGAATAGTGCTGTCAACATTTACATGGGCAGTGTATCATCTGGCTAGTTAAGTTACACAGAGAATAACTCGTGCCCAAGGACTGCTACTCCGGCAGTAATGCCAAACACTATTCCCCCCCCCCTTGTCTTGCTAAAAGCTTGTAAAACATAGCAGAAAGCAGCAGCCCTACAGGTATACATTCCAGTTGGATTTCCGAAGCGTAAAAATGGTGGAAGGGTTGGGACTAGCGATGAGCAAATTTTTCACCTGGCAAACATTTTTACTGCAGAAAAAAAAAAAAAAACCATTGACTTTTTGTGTGGGGAAAAAAGACACCCATTGCCATCAGTGAAATTTTCTATTTAAAAAAAAAAAAAAACTGCAAAAGTCCACTGACTTAAACGTGTTTTTGCTGGTTCACAAATTTTTCAGCAAGTCATATCAGGGTAGATTTGCTCATCACTAGTTGGGACTGATAATAAGTGACTGACAGGAGAGGCTACACTGGAGCAAAGATTTTATCAGCAAAGATAAAGTGAAATCCACAAGTAGACACAGACAAATTCATTTTATTTGCAATGTAATAACATTCTTCGGCTGGTTGTGTGCAGTTTGTCTAATCTTTTAGTGATAAAATTATTTGACCCTTGTATTTACACGAGATATGTTTTAAGTTACTTTCTACCCAAGACCAAGGGTTTGTAGTCTTATTTTTTGGCTTACATGTTAATCATTTCCCTCCCCCTTTTTTTCCATTTGACAGTTTCCTTCCTCAATCCTGCATCAAATTATTTTGTTATTATCTCTGCAGTAAATTTCTTTTTGGCAGTTTTTTTTTTTTTTTGTTTGTTTTTTTGGCAAGACTTACATTCTGATCATTATTTTCTAATTACAGCTGACAGGAATCCCGATGAACTGTTCAATTAAAATGCAACTCAACATGCTGACTAAATCTGTGTCTGGAATAATGTAAGTAGATGTGTGTGTGTGTGTGTGTGTGTGTGTGTTTTTTTTTTTTTTTTTTTTTTTGAATACCCTGTACTCTAAAGCTGGCCATACACGTGGTGATCTGACGATGTTTCGTGTGACCATCGTCCGATCCGCCACACGCAGTCAGGGCTGAAACAGCAGATAAGGAGGTAGAAACAATAGGATTTCTACCTCCTTCTGCCGATTCAGCCCTGACGGCAGATTTTGGTCAGGCGCCTTCCATGGCGCCCGATCAAAATTTTCTAACCTGGCCGATCGGCGATGGCCGAGGTTTCGTACGATAGTATCTGTGCGTGTATGGCCAGCTTTAGTCTCCCCCCCCCCCCCCCCCAGGCCCTTGTCACCAAACCACCCGCATTACCACCCTCTCCCCATCTTTAGCGTGGCCACACATGCTCGCTTGTCCGTACGTACGCGTGTGTGTGGGGAGGTGGGGGTAGGGCAGCAGACTTGGCCCATCACTGCTAAGTAGAAGAATTAACAAATAGGTACAATAATAAAATTCAACTTTGCAATTTTTCCATTTTTAGCCATAGTAACCAGCACACTAATAGTTATATTAACCATGAATTTTCTCTTTAAAAAAAAAAACAAACATAAATGTAAACTGTTCTGAGGATCTAAGAGAATTACTGAATATCTGGCTGCCACCATTATGTAACCTCCCAGTTTTAAAGTTACATGGGGACAAATTATTTTACAATGTCCTTGTGGATTTTGTGCTGGTGTTGTAGGTGTGTTTACAAACAGCATTTTACATTGGATTGTGCGAGTTCATTTTTTAGTAAAAGCAGCACATTTTAATAAAGTTTTTTATTCTTTCCAGTAGCCATACCATATTATGGAAATAGTAAAATGGGGTTTAACTTTCAAAACATGAGGGGTAGTGCGACGGATGTTTTCCTATAGGGATTGTCTAGTGCATGTTTGAAGAAGAGAAATGTTCCATTTAAAGTGTAAGGGCTCTGGCACACAGGGAGATGTGTGTGTCTCCTGTGTCTCGGGCGACTAATCTCCCCTAAATGCCATCCCACCGGCGAAAATGTAAATCGCCGGTGGGATGGCATATGCAGCGAAATCGCGCCAGTTTCCTCTCGAGGCAACTTGCCGCCACGTTTGCCATCCCACCGGCGACTTACATTTTCGTCGGTGGGATGGCAATCCGGGGAGATTAGTCACTCGCGAACAGGGAGTTTTGTCGTGGGCGACTAATCTCCCTGTCTGCCAGAGCCCTAAGGCTAATAATGTACATATGTATATGAGCTAGAGCTCACATTAAATGCTGCTGTGGTGACAGAATTACATGGACAAGTAGAACATTGGAAGGTGTTGAGAAATGTAGCACAATGTGCATGACTTGTAGAGTTACACTAATATATGTCATCCTTTTATTGGCCCTTTGTGTGCTTGGCTATAATTTTTGCTGTAAAGTAGCTATGTGTAATTTCTGATCTATCATCCCAGTGAGCGAACCACATATGGCCAAATTATTACTTGCAGACCAGTAGATCCAGTAGTTGATGCATTCAACTTAACTAGCATGTTTATGCATTGTTTTTCTTTGCCCAAGGTATTATTTCATATTGTTTCATTTGTCTTTGTTTTACTTTTGTTTTGTACAGGCAAACTGGACAGATAAAACCTGTGATTCTACCAGTGCTTTGGTTTGCAGAGGTAAAATAAATATTGACTATACTATTGTCTTATTTTAGTAATTATCCAGCTGCTTATGCAGTTAATGTATTTTAAAGGACACTAGTCATGCCTTATAGCAAAATTAATCAGTGGGCCAGATTAAAGCATAATGATAAAAGCAACTATCACTGAGAATGTTTAAAGGAGAACTTAACCCTAAAGGTCCCCATACACGAGCCGACTACAGCTGCCGATATCGGTCCCTTGGACCGATACGGCAGCTAATCGGCCCGTGTATGGGCAGAACAGAGCGGCCTGGCCGACCGATATCTGGCCTGAAATTGGCCAGATCTCGATTGGCCAGGTTAGAAAATCCAGTCTCATCGGGGACCGCATCAGCTCGTTGATGCAGTCCCCGAACCGACTGCCCCATAACCACAAATGTAATCCCAGGGCCAAACGATCGGATTATTTCTTTTTTAAGTTACTTGCTTCCCAATATGGCCCACCCGTAGGTGTATGGGTAGGTATATATAGGTGTATAGTGTATGGGCACCTTAAGGGCTCCGGTACACGGGGAGATTAGTTGCCCACGACAAATCTCCCTTGTTGCGGGCGACTAATCTCCCCGATATGAAATCCCACCGGCGTAAATGTAAATCGCCGGTGGGATGGCATACGCGGTGGCACGATTTGCAGAAATCGCTGAAGTTGCCTCGAGAGGTCACGCTGCCGCGTATGCCATCCCACTGGCGGTTTACATTTTCGCCGGTGGGATGTCATATCGGGGAGATTAGTTGCCCTCAAGGGAGATTAGTTGCCCGCAAGGGAGATTAGTCGCGGGCGACTAATCTTCCCGTGTACCAGAGCCCTAAAGAGGAATATGGCTAGAAATGCCTTATTTATATTTTAAGTTGCATCTCTACAGTAGGAATGATATAGGTTTTTACAGTTGTCAAAGGAGCTTCCTATCTTGGATTCTGTCCAGGACATTGCATATGCTCAGTGTGCTCTGGACAGCTGTTGAGAAGCTAAGCTCAGGGGTTGTTGCAGAAAATGAGGCTGGCCTGTCATATAATGCTATAGGGCTGATATATTAAATATTCATGCTAATTGCACTAATTTCAGAGCTGCCATATAATGTGAATCTGAATAAATTACTATTTAGCCTTATATTGTGACATTTATATTCTATATATACAGTATATTATGAGTCGGTCCCTAAGATCAGTAACTGACCGCAGCCTGTGTAGTGAATCTGCAGAAAAGATGTGGAGCTACTGGGGCATCTTTGAAGGCACAGACCTTCCCTGCTAAAGGGCTGAGGTTGCCTTATGCTGGTACAGAAGTCCAAAACACAATGTACAACATGTCTAGCCTATTTCTTTAGTTAAACCTTATTTCTCCTTTCATCATTGTGTACTACAAGTTATGTTTTGATATGAGATCGC
Organism: Xenopus tropicalis; assembly: GCF_000004195.4. Taxonomy (NCBI): domain Eukaryota; kingdom Metazoa; phylum Chordata; class Amphibia; order Anura; family Pipidae; genus Xenopus; species Xenopus tropicalis. Next base: position 160,199,708 of record NC_030677.2, read on the forward strand.
AGAGTTATTCTCATTTCAATACTCTGGTATTAGTTTCTGCCAATGTATTATTGTCTTACCTGTACTGATTTGTCCCTCTGCAGAGTGGGCACCTTGATGGCCCGGTGTACAACACTTACTACAACATCCTGATCCTCATGCCCATTGTACTTGAGTACCTACAATATGTGCTCATTGGCATTGGCCTCTGTTTTATTACGGTTGCACTCGTTCTTCCCTTCGTTAAACAGGTAGGAAATCATCAGATCTATATAGCTGGTTTCTGCACAACACAAATACCCTGTGTTGCCAAGAATAATTAAAATGTAGGTTGTGAAAGAACATGGAGGGTTATTAACTGTCTTTTATTGTAGTTACCATTGGCAGTCATCAATTGAATGCTAAGAACTGCTCGGTTGCTATGCCTAATTGCACTGGTTTCTGTTTGCTTTTTTTTACTAAAAAACACACACAGTTTATGCCCTATGTGTATGGGGCCAAAATGGCAAAAAGATTTGAGAATCCTGTCTGGCAGGACCACATGCAGAGAGGGAGCTTGGGTCTTTAGACAAATGAGCTGGTTCTGTGCAAGATTCCACCTTGATTATTATACAGCTGTTTTAGTGAAGAGGATAGCTAGAAGGGTACAAAAGATTTCAAACTAAACCCAATGAGGGTTGAATTCTGAGAAATATTAGAAAGGTAAGTTAGGGTTAGATAGAGACATATGGTGGATGGAGTTGGCACAGTTGATACAGAGTTTAAGGTAGTTTTAAATATGTGTTCACTAACAGAAAAAGCTTTAATTAAAATGGGTGTGCTAAAGTGGATGGCACTGGATGATCACTATGTTGTGATTGAAGGGGTCAGCTCCTGCTGTAAGTCTTTATGGGGTATATTCATTTTGCAGATACTGAATGGGGTGGTAGTACTGCCAACACAGTTAAAATGTGCAAGTCTTTGAATAGCTTTGAAACTGCCTTGAGTTTCATTTCACTATTTGGAGGCTTCATCAGATATAGTGCTCTCTAACAACACAGAACATGTATATGTAAAAGAACAATTGGCTAGCAGGGAACAATGGTATTGTCTCTTTAATATACATTTGAAGAAACCTACTCTGCATCAACAAAGACACTAAGCAGATGTTACCATTTTCAGGTCATTCGTTCAGTTGTTATAATTGGACAATATTTTCACAGATATAAACGTAGAATAAAGGTTGTCTTTTTAAAACTGTATTACATCATTACAATTCTGCAGTTACTTCCTTAACCTGGCCACACACAGATTTAAGCTGACCATTTGGCTCCCTTTGGACTGAGTTGGCCCTCAGTTGGGGCCCTGTTCGACCTCCCTAACGCATGATCAAAAATCACCAAATAAGCAGATCTTCAGTGTACAAGCACCTTTAGGAAATTAATGTAGGATCGCTGAGGAATGACTTATGGTGCTTAACTCACATGCAAGGAATAGGCCAAGTGGAGAGAACAATCATTTATGAAATGCAAATATCAATTACCAACAAATTAATGAAAACCATAACATGCATCACAAATATAATTTTACTGGGTGTGTGCTGCCCTTTTGTGCTAAAGTGATTTTTGCATGTTCCAGGTTGTAACAGGAGCCTGTCTGTATAACTTTAAAAACATTTGCTGGTCTTTTCCTTTTTATAACTAAGCCCTTGATACTTTTCCATCTCCCTCCTACTTACCAATGTCAGACCTTGGTATCCCTTCTGTGCCAGCTACAGCTGTGAAATGACGCTGGGAGGCAGGCAGAGATCAGATAAGCTGGAGACAATGTTTTTATTGGAAGGAAAGGTTTATGTATGAGTAAGAAACTGAGGAAGGTTTTCAAAGGAAGAGTAACCCCCTCCCCCATATTTATTTAACAGCACTTTCCACACTTTTTAATTGCATTACAATGTAGTCACAGTATAGTTATTTATGATTTTCTACCCACTATCTGTTCTACAGTGAGAAATATAACTTCCTATCCTACAGTGGGGTATTTTTTTTATTTTTTTGTTTTGTATCTTTTTTGTATCTTTTTTTGGTATCTTTGTGTAGTTATTTGCACTATTAAATTCACAAATAACTGCATCTTAAGTCATGTGACTGATATATATATATATTGTCCTTTCTATAATGTATTGCTAGCAAAAATGTTTTTATCTTGTATCGGTTATTGATTGCTTTATATGTTACTCTGTATGTCCAAGGTATGTAACCCACCTATTGTACAGTGCTGCAGAATATGTTGGTGCTTTATAAATAAATATTAATAATAGTACTGTTCACTACATAGTTCAGTCACAGGGTCAATACAGACCTTTTCTTTTTCCTTGTTGAACTGTGTTAGACTTATCAACTCCCTTCCCAGAGCACCAACTGTATAATTGGCACACTTGGAGCCCACTGTGCAACCACTTCACACCAGATCGCATGTCCCTCTGCTGAGAAACTACAGAGAAACTCTAAACCAGGACTGAAGTGCCTTACATGTCTATGCACAGTGCTGGAATGTGCAGTTGCATTCTACATTCTAGTCGGCTGGGCAAAGCAGTTAAAGAGCAGCCACCCCAGTGTAGGCCCTTTTTTACTTTTCCATCGGACAGTGGTCATACAAGTACAAGTATTGTAGTTGTAGCTTTTTGGGACCTGTGTCACAATACACATGCCTACCTTGGGTAGGTATTGGGTATTTGTTCAGGTTTGAAAATTTTGGTCAGTTTGTCTTGGAGCAAAATGATATCTGTGCTTGTAGGGCCAGCCTGAAAGTAACCATAATATGATGGGTCATACAAACCTGGGCAGTTCAGCTGATACTTTTTTTCTTGTCTGATATGAAACTTTTTTTTTTTGTTCTTAGTTTCAAATGGTTGTAATTATGGTTATCCGTATTTAAAACCAATAATATCAGTGCTTTAAAAGTAGGGATGCACCAAATCCAGGATTCAGTTCAGGATTCAGCCTTTTTCAGCGGGATTTGGATTTGGCCCAATCCATAGTTCTGAGCACAAGAAGAAAGGGGGGCAAAAGGCACACAAAACGAATTGCTGGTGTAAAAAAATACCTCCAACCTGTTTATCCATAGTTCTGGCTGAACCAAATCCTTAAAATCATGTGACTTTTCGTCACATAAACATGGAAGTTCAAATTTTTATTTTTTTTGCTTTGCACACTTTTTATCCATTTTGTGGCTTCATTTGCATGTGCGGATTCGGTTCGGTATTCGCCTAAATCTTTCATGAAGGATTCGGGGTTCGGACGAATCCCAAAATAGTGGATTCTGTGCATCCCTATTTAAAAGGATGTAAGTTAATTTCCTAGAAAGTTGTATCCAGCACTTTGGGCACTTCTGACAAGGATTTTTCGTGGTATTTGGGCTATATGGAGTATTTCAATCTATACTAGGCTAAAATGTGGCGACTGTATGCAGCACAAACACATTCTGACATTGCTTCCATGACGCCATAGAGTAGTGATCCCAAGGGGCCCTGTAACTAAATCAGTTACTTGTTTGGGATACAGGACCAGCTAAGGGTGTCAGCATTCCAAACATTCACTACAAAACACTGTGGTACCTTTTACACTGTCTGCCATAGCCAAGCTGCTGAGTAGAATGCAAATATGAATTTTCCACAATTTCTCTTAAATACATCTGCTTATGAGCATGTCTAGATCTGACTTATTTTACCTTCTGGGAAGAAGCTACATTTCACCTGAGAAATCTTTGCCTCAGCTACAGAATTCAGAACATGAAACGGACAGGAATAGCACAAGGTTATGTTGCATATCCCAAGTGTTAAGATTTAGAACCACTGCTAGATTTTATATTTTTGCTTGGAGACAACAATTTTTATTTTAAAATTTATTTGGGCTTATTTACAGAGAGGTATGTGCAGGTAGTGAAGTGCTAAGGGTTGTGCAGTATTGCACCCATAAAGTGCCTTTCACTCACTGCTTTAATGCATCTATTTGGCTATGTAAGTTGCACTCTGTACTTTGTGCCAGGCACAAGGGAGCCCTATACTAGCATGCCAACAGATGCCAAATTCTCTCCCCTCCTGTACACGGCACTGCCAAGGACAGATAGCACCACATACAGAGAGACCTGCAGCTCTTCCCTTTCCATTCTAGGAAGGCAAATAGTTGTGACTCAGTACTTATGATGCAAATAAACAGAAACCGTGCATTTTGTAACATAGCTGGAAATAACAGCCACATGTCTGTGTTTTCTTAACCTTGTGTCCCCAAATGTCACTGAACTAACACTCTCACCACATTTTCCAAATACAGTCATATTTTAAAGCTTGCTGGGAGATGTTCCCCTACATAGTGGATGCAAATCAAATGCATAATTTTAACAATATATTTAAAAACAAGTTAAATAAAAAAAATCAGCAGAGTCTAGATTTTTGATATTTAGGAGACTAAGTGCAACTAATAGCCTCCGGCTGTGGTTCCATGAAGGAGGCCAGCTGAGAACATGAGGCTTCCTGTGAGTTATTTAACAGCTGGAGGTTTGATGCCTTCACACATACATGTACATCAGTTAAGTGTATAAAACATAAAGTATCTAACTGTAAAACAGTTCTTTTTAACTTATGTTCTTATGTAAGCAGAATTTTCCATAGGCCAGGTGTGCATTAGTTAATGGCAACCCTTGTGTATTTGCGTTTTTGTTTTTTTTTTCCTCAGACCAGGGCTCCTTTTAGAAAAATATTTACCCATTGCCACCATATTAGATAACCCTTTACAGGTGTGCATCTTCACATGAACAGTAGAGTAAAATTTTCAGATTTTATACTTCTGCACATGCTTCAAAGGAGGCCATACAAGCCAACTCTGTCCTTCCTCACATCGGCAGATATCAGATATCGCAGATATCGGTATGTGGTGGGCATATATTCTGCTTATTGTTGTCATGTCTTGCAATAATATTACATGAAAGTGGTTTGTTATCTGGAAACCCACTATCCAGAAAGCTTTGATTAAAATAAAGTTTTCCCATAATTCAAATTTGCATTTTAAAAATAATTTCTCTTTAATAATAAAACCATACCTTGCATTGATCATAAATAAGATATAATTAAACATTACTGTAGGTAAAACAATCCTACAGATCCCATACAAGAAGCAGGTCAGAGGCTGAAACATATGAGAAGAAAGGCTTATTGGTGGCACCCTTTGGACAGTGTAAGCTAGGCCGACATGTAGTCAGGCATCTGGGGATGTGTTTGGGGGCAGGCAGGTTTGTTGGATTAAGCATAGAGACTATAAATGGCATTGTAAGCTTTTTAATCTTGGCACAAAAGAAGCTCCCATGATGGGGGTGGGCTCAATGGTCCAGCTACCAGAGCAAAAATATGTGTTTTTATAAAGCTCTCATCTTTAAAATGATAGACATTAGTAGTGAGTAAATCATTAAATGCAATTGGATATGCATTTTATGACTTTGGGAATCTGATTTAAAGACCCTTACATAATGAAAAGACTTGTTGCCCACTGTTAAATCTCCACTACTGGGCAACAAATCTAACTATTGCCCCAACAACACAGGCAGTATTTTGGGGATTGGAGTGTCTTGTTTGTGCAGAGCTCCTTAGGGCAGTGGCACATGGGGATATTTGTTGCCCGTGGTTAGATCCCCCCTACCATGGGCGACAAATATCCGCAAAGTGCCTTTTCACCAGCAATCAAGAGAATCGCTGGTGGGAAGGCATACGCAGTGTTTCATTTTAAAAAGTTGCCTGAAGTTTCCTGTGCAGTAAACTTCAGACAACTTCGGAAAAAGAAATGCTGTGTGCTTTCCCGCAAGTGATTAACTTTATTTCTGATGGGAGAGTATTTTGGGAGAGTATTTTGGGAGACTTGTGTCCTCTGGTAGCCAAGATTTAACCACGGCTACAAATCTCCCAGTCTGCCACTACCCTCAGACCGTAGGGCGGATTCTTGGCCTGTGGATAAACGCATGTTGGGCATTTGCCCCTACACTCAAGCTTTTGGTTGTATCTCCACCTGGATCCATTGCGCCAGCCTGGCACACAGTGTGCGTTTCACATGTGCCTTTATCCGGGCCAACACAATGGATCCAGGTGCAGGAACATCAATAGGCTTTTTGAAGTGTAGGGGCCGAAAATTCACCCTGTGGCAGCACATCAAGGTATTATAAACTGACAAGGACCAAATCCGATCAAATTTATCCCATTAATGCAACAATCATATGGACATGCGACTTCTAGGCTTCATACATAGAAGTGGATCTTTGCCAGGGAGTCTCCATCCTGTCTGCTATTTAGAGTCTTTCTCTTCACCCCTCTGGCCAGTGGAAGTAAATGATTAAGAAATGGCATATGTATTTTCCTGTGTGGGGGTTAGGTACACACGAGGGAAAATCAGTAATAGTGGCTGAATTACATATTCGTATTCATATTTCATATTTAAGTATTTCTATGGCTATTTCTGTGTCTGCATCCAGCTAGCATTCCTACTCTCCCCTTTTACCAAAGCACAGTGAAATATTTTTTTTATATGCAAGTAGATTAAAATCTGGAATACCTTTATGGACATCCTGTTAAATATCCTTGCCATAAACATGTTAAAGGAGAAGGAAATGCATTTTGGCATTTTATTGCCAAAGGAGTAGCCACATTAGTGCAAGCTAGAATGCTATATTTGTTCTTCAGAAAGCTTTACCTGACCCGAGGAAACAGCCCTAGAATCTCCCTCTGTTTAAGATAGCAGCTGCCATTTTAGCCTGGTCTCAATAGCTTCTGTGCTGCAGCTTTAGCAGATAGTAGCTAAAATTACACAGTTGGGTTGGGGGGTGAATTCTGATGGGAGGAGAAGCTGAGAGGGGGAGAGGAGCAAACTGATCAGACTCGTGCCATGCCCTGAAGAATTTTTCTGAGAGAAGGAAGTCTGACAAAGAAGAACATGTATACACAAAAGAATAAAAGAAATTCTGTGTTTCTTTTCATAGAGGACTCCGTGCAGCTTTTCTGTGAGTGCTTATGGCTGTGTTTACATAGACCTTTCTGATAAAGCTTACTTAGTTTTTACCTTTCCCTCTCCTTTAAATACTACTTCTGGAAGTGGCTATGATTCGGAAATTAGTCCCTCATTGCTACAGTAACAGAGTTCCTGACCATTGGCAGTGATGGGCTTCTAATAAAGCTTTTGAGATCTAACCATGAATTGTTTTTTTTTCTGTTTTTTACCCTCACTTTCCATTCTAAATTACAACCAGACTAATTATTTTCTAGGGCAAATGCTTCTTATTTTGGAATAGTAATAAAAATGTTGATGAAAGTCAGGAGTTTAAAACCCAAAAAGAAAAGTTGACTGCTCCTAACGGAATTGTACTACTGGAAGCCAGATTATAGGTGCGTACAAGGTAAAAAGTCTATATATAAAGCTTTCTTTCCTTTCCCCTTAACCCCATGGAGGGAATATTTAATTTTAAAGAGAAATAATTCTTGGAGCATATAATTTATTTGGGATTTTAATCTGCTGCCATTTTAATTCTAATGTTGACAAAAGGCACGTGGTACTAAAACGGCCATTTTAACCGATGCATAAGCAGACTGAATTTTGGGCTAAAAGTACTTTTTGTGGTGTTGTATTGTAACTGACAGACCATTTCATGTCCTCATACTTCCTCATCAGTCATGTTCATGTTTCACCTGTGGTCCTAAATACAGAAATCCCTATGAAAACAGGTATAAAGTACAGAATTGTCACGTATTACAGGAGAAATAGACACCAGTTCCTTGAGCAGCGGAGAATATTTGTCATCCTTGTTAAGCTGTGTATGGCTAGTCAGCTAATTCTTAGTGTAGGGAACCACTTAGTATATTTCTATCCCTCTTAAGCCTCCATTGATAAGCCGTGCAAGGGTTGTGTTACTGTACAAAGTGCTGACATGCTTCTTTAACATAGAAATTGTTGATGAGGTATCAGGATATGAAAAATGGCTACTTAATTTATTATTTAATCTACTAATGTATTAATACACTCACCATCAAATGTATTTTATTGAATATCTGTCATTTTATGTTCATATACATTGTTTGTGTTTTATGTTATGTTGTAAACATGGAATCCACTGCATGTAAACACCTATGCATCTTTTTCACATTCAGATCATTCACCAAAAGTTCTGTACCCTTTTTTTTATTAAAGGAACGGTAACAACAAAAATGACATAGCTTTAAAGTAATTAAAACATAAATGCTGTTGCCCTATACTGGTATAACTTGTGTGTTTACTACAGTAAGACTACTATAGTTAAGCTGCTGTGTAGCCACGAGGGCAGCCATTCAAGCTGGGGAAAAAAGGAGAAAAGGCACAGGTTCTGTAGCAGATAATAGATGAGCACTGTAGAATATAATGGTGTTTTGTCTGTTTTCTGCTATGTAACATGAGCCTTTTCTTTGAATTGCTGCCCCCATGGCTTCACAGCAGCTTTGTTTACATAAACTAAAGAGGCAAACACACAGCTTTTGGCAGTGCAGGGCAACAATATATTATATTGTAATTACTTTTATACACTATCACTTTATGTTGTTACTGTTCCTTTAACCTCACCACCTCAAAAAAGGAAAAAAATGTAATGGGAAACAGGAATTTGTCTCCTCAGAATAGAACAACAACCAGTTAGTATTTATTTTACCACTGTTTGAGAAGGTAAGCTTCTCTGATCTCACATAATGAAAGTTATCTCTCGGCAGTTTGAAGCCCAAACTCTGGATGTAGACATTTCAGTGTATTTTTGATTTTCTGTTTGGGCTTTAGACCTGTACTGCCAGTTGTACTAAATTTGAATACATAGGGGGTGATTTACCAACGTTCCAGTTTAATTTTGTTTCACAATTCAAGTTTTTCAGCATTAAAACTCACACAATTTGAGTTATGGTTCAAAAACTCAAATGCCTGTTAAAAAAAAAAAAAAAAAATACTTAAATGTAAAAATTTGCCAAAAAGAAGTCAGAGTGTGAGTCCTAGGCAAGTCAAGCCATATTCTCGAATTTCTCTAATTTTTCAAGTTTGCAATCTTGAAAATTCAAAGTATTTGAGTTTTTGTTTAAACGAGTTTCTTATTAATAAATAAGCGAGCATTTGTTATCTGAGTTCATTTAATTTAGAAAAACAAACTCCAATTTATAAACTCGAAAATTGATAAGTAAATGATAAGTAAGACTCAGGATGTCCCTGAGAATGTAAAGGACAATGTAGTTAATAAACTGGGATCTTAGGTTAAATAAGAACCATATAAATACAGGTATGGGATACCTTATCTTGGAACCCGTTATTCAGAAAGCTCCAAATTATGGGAAGGCAATTTCCCATACACTCCATTTTAATCAAATAAATCAGTTTTTTTTTTTTTTTTTTTTTAAATCCTTTTTCTCTAATAATAAAGTACCCAGTACTTGATGGTAACTAAGATATAATTAACCCGTATTGGTGGCAAAACAATCCTATTTGGATTAATGATTTTTCAGTAGACTTAGGGGCACATTTACTAATCCTCGAATCCGAATCCCGAATGGGAAAAAATCGGATTGGAAACGAAAATTTAGTGATTTTTTTTTTCATCGGCGTCGCGATTTTTTCGTATTGAGCAATTGTAAACGCCGAATAAACCAATCCGAATTTTTTGCAACGGCGACGAAAAAGTCGCAGAAAATATACGATAAAGCCGTAACAACGACGAAAAAGTCGCGCAAAATACGAGAAACGCAACGGTGAGGAAAAAAATGCATTTGGACGCTCGTGGATTAGTAAATTTGCCCCTTAGTGTACTGATCTAAATAACAGACTCCTTATCTAGAAAACCCCATTTCCGGGGAATGCTGGATAACTGCCCCCCCAGACCTGTACCTAAGTCTTCTTTGATTGGTTTTGCATGGTATATGTATTCAAATCAAATAATCTTCGTATATAAATAAATCAAGATTTACGTATTGGCGCTAAATAAAGGTTACTCCGTTTCCTTTAGGCTCCAAGGAAAGGTACGTTTACATGTATGCTGCACTAGTAATGTTCAGATTCTAATTTACCTATGCTTGGGGGTAATTACATCTCCCAACAGTCTCTCTATTTTATTTATTTTGTATCTTATTTAATTTTTGATCTGTTACAAATAAGCACACAATAATATATATACGCACCTAATCATGAGATTTTAATGGATAAACATACATCTTATAAGTACTACCTTTTTTTTTAATCCATGATTTTTGGCTGAATAAGCTGACATTTCTTCTTTTAATGCAATAGTCTTAAATTGTGATACACAAATGAGGCTTCACTAAAAACAAAATGGATTCCATGCTTTTTTTGTAATAGGTGTGTTAAGAGAATGTTTTTCCATACTGCATTTAAAAATAACTGTTATTAATAAGTGTTAATTCAACACTATATAAAGCCTTCGTAAGTTTCAGGTAGATCACATCTACTGCGCCACATCCCAATCTTAACTACATCATAAAGAGTAAATACATTTTTAGTATTCAGTAACAAATCCCTTTGTTTTATGGCAATGCTTATAGAAAAAGATACACCTACTGTAAGGATCATTACACTTAAACAAACCTGGTCTCTTGAGCTTAGGTTTCATTAAATCTGCCACAGACTAGTTGTGTGTGAGAATAAATACAATTAAATTATTTGCACAAATGAAGGCATAGAAGGCAAATGCAATAAAATTGTGTGGTGTCCATATGATTTGTCCTTCAAGGTGTTAAAGTGAAGTAAAGCCTGTTTTAAACCATAGGGCCATCCTTTCCAGGCTGATACCGCAGACTGCCAAATAGGGTCCCCACTGTCACTGTACCAGTTGCACAGAGGAAATGATCCCATCATAACCTGTCAGAACGTCTTCTGAAGAATCGCTTACCAAGAGTATGCCCAGTAAAGGCAAGGGCCACAATGGCTTTTAGTGTGCAAGCTCCACCTCAATTGCAGCAGTGAAAGCTTTGATAAAATGTAACCCATTCGTGGCTCCCACCCAACTGCTGTGCATTTCAGATAAAGAAATACAGGTGTCCCATCTGGAGTCTGGTGGAGCAGTTTGGGAAAGTCGAGTATGCAGGGGCCATGTAGTTTAAAACAGACTTTTTCTTTAATTCACTCTAATTAACCTTATTTTCTTTTTGTTTTTTAAAGTGTCGAAAGCAAGAGCAAGTCCTTAATGACACAAGTGGAACTGATGATGCAACTGAATATTCTGAGGATTCCAAGCTTCTAGAGGACCAGGAGTACAGACCACCTCAAACCTGATATTTGACAAAATATTCCCTGGGGATTGAAATCCTACAGGGATTGTGTCTGGGTTTATCTAATCACTACAAAGCTATCTTGTGAATTATGGATCACTGGGATAGCATTCATAGACACTTCAGCACCTTCATCATGGAAGGAACTGCTCAAGCTTTGTCAGCTAACCTCCATCTTTGTGCCTTGTGGACTAAGTGGACTAAGGAAAGCATGAAGAAAGCAGTGGCATGTAATAATGTTGATGAGATGGTGATGGTGGGATTATAGCAATCCACTTAATTATAAATCCTCTAATCGTTAAGCAAATCATTAATTGAAGCCATCTTCTATCAGGATACAGTTCATTGTTACAGTTGTGTCATTGGTGTACTTCCAACCTAGTTTTTCCCACAAAGCAAATTATTTAATTACACAAACGAGTTAAAGTCCTAAGCATTGCACTAGGTATCTTAAATCTGTAGAATCCAGGGAAGGTGCAGGATAGTAGGCAAATGACAACAAGAATGGATGAGACCAGTGGGTTGCCATCTGCTTTGTTTCTATCTCCCCGTTATCATAAATGTATAGCTGCCTTAAGTTGCAAAAAAAGCCTTTAACTAAGCTCTTTGTGTCAGTTTAAATGTAAGTACGTTGGGTTGTGATTCTGTGAGATGTTTCAGTGACAGTGTTCTGCTATGTCCTTGCCTGTTCTATGTATCACGGAAAGTGCCTGCAGCACTATATAGGTTGCCTCCCATTTCTGAGCTGTGTGGTTAAATACCCCATGTTTGTCTGTATAAAGCCAAAGCAATTGTCTTATAACTTTATCACCCAGTGACTGTTCTGATCCAGTGATTACTCTGAGGGTGACGTGATGGTAACCAAAGCGCACTTGTAGTTGTATCAACTGCAGCTGCTCATAGCCTATTACAAGTGTTGTAGGTAGGCCCTATCACATTCTGCTGGTAACCTAAACTACTGTTAGACTGAACATGTATTTATAAATTATATAATGTGTCACTTCTTTGTTAATTGAGCCCTAAATACAATGTCCTCAAACTTGGATATGTCAACATTTTGGTACTGTATACTATAAATCTTCTATAAATCCACAAAAAGGAGTTTGAAGATACAGTATAAATGGGAGCTCAGCAAGTGCAGGGCACAAACTTTTATTTGGGGAAAAAACGCTTTATAAATTATTACAAATAAATTACACAAACCATAAAGTGGACATAACTGCACTAAATATTACAAACTTATGGCAGGCAGTGTTATGGAGATTTACTACAGTCACAGTTAATATGCACATTGTGCTTGCTCATAGGATTGCAGGACTGGTGTAGATTTGGGTTCTACCAGGTACTCTGTCTGGTATATTATAATCTGGTTGCTGGAGGTGTTTTCCCCAGCACTTCCATTGGCCACATGAAGAAGGTGCATTTGCCACTGTGTTTAGAGTATGCTACTGCAAAGCTACACAGTATTTGTAAATGCACTTGGGCTATAAGTGGGTGCTTTATGTATACAATAAGCTAGGAGAACTAAATAAGTTCAACTGCAGTTACAAACAGTATTTTGTCCCTGTTTAACAGGAAAAAATATTTTTTACTGCTGTTAATTTTTCATTTATTATTTCCTCTTGCATTTATTATCTCCTCTTGCAAAACAAGTAAGGTTTATTGTGTGCACAGAACTAACCCCAGCACAGGATTTCCCAATATACATTCTCAATCAGTCTACAGGGCAAAACAGTTTTGCACCTTTTTTTAAATTCTATAGGGAATCTCTTGCCTAGTGCACACAATATAACAGCTTGCTTTTCTATAAAGCAGTTTAGCAAAAATGTTCCCTTTTTTCCTTTCCATTCCACTTGAAATACTATAAATTGTAGTTAATACAGTCTAATCTAGCACACCTCTGCAAGTAAAAGTCTTTAATCAGTAGTTGCACATCATTAAGGACTGTACAGGCCATGGGTAGGTAGTGCTGGGTATAACTGGCCACACACACTGAGATAATATCCTTGTTCTTAGGATAGCTCCTCTTCTCCCTCTGCTTTACAGATGGCTTTTACCAAACATAACAGTAGAAAGCTGTTTGAACTATGGGCTGCCAATGAGTATCAGCCAGGGAATTACATGCTTAACACCATTTGCCAAATTAGGTACCTATAAGGGTTATTCTAAAATAGGCAAAATGGTGGCAATAGTGCAATTAGAGTGTGTTGAAGCAGAGAAGAACTGAATTAAAGTGCCATGAAAATTGCAATAACTGTTAAAATCTATTTTTCCCCTAAGTAATTCTGTACCCTGCACGCTGGATCATTACAGTGACTTCAGCCTTATACGTGAACTATTTCCTCACAATGTTCCTGTGTAGAAATCTTCTACTGTAAATAAGAATTAAAATTCAGAAATCTGTTTTTCTTTTTGTCTGTTTACTACCCCGTGGGGCACCCCCTTGCCCTCTGTACTGAAATACCAGACCATCTGGCAGCAAAATGCTTCCCTTGCATTCCCACCCCTTTTCTCTAGAGATTATCATGTTTCTCTGTACCACAGTTTATTGGTGCCCTCCCTTGCCAGTGAACATCTATTCCATTTGGTGGCTCTCACAAATTCATATCGACATTGGCATTTCTCCATGTTGCAATTTACTTTAATAATCCATTGTCTTTTCAATTCTGTAAAAGGTGCTATATATATATATATATATATATATATATTTTGTAACAGCTGTACAATTTTTGTAATTCTCCTATTTTTGATGACATCTGGAATATATAAAAAAATGTTTTTATAAGTAGCACAATTCAACCAAATGTTCAAAATAAAGACTTTGGAATAATTCTCCTTGGCTTGTTTTATTCCCAAGAGATTTGCTCAAAGCAAAAGGGGACTTGTTTACTATAGATCTGTGTGTTCCACATTCTGGTTGTAAATCCAAGACTCTACATCTGTTATCCGGAAACCTGTTATCTAAATTATTGGGAGGCCATTTCCCATAGTCTCGATTTTAATCAAATAGTTATAATTTTTTTCCTATAATAAAAAAAAGTATCTTGTACTTTGATACCAATTTAGAGACAATTCATTCTGATTGAAGGCAAAACAATCCTTTATTTGTTGTTTGAATGACTTGAAGTATAGATATCCAAATTTCAGAAAGGTTCCTTATCTGGAAAACCCCAGGACCTGAGCACTCTGGATAACAGGGCACAGCCTTTCTGTATAATATAGGACCACAACTGAGAATGTGAGATCGACACTAGCTGGAATACACACACCTACTCAAGACCAAAAATATATATATATAGTCATGTAAGGAGCCCTTTCTATATAACTGGTGCTAAATAAAATACAAAAGGGTCAGAGTATTATATTTTACATTTCCAGTTAACTCTTCTGGCTTAGCTAAAAGGATTAAAGTGCATATGCCAGCTTCTTTGCCAAATGTACAAAGGTTTGTTTACCTTTTGGACCAAAAGTGGAATATTGCAGCAGCTGTTTTCTTTTAAATCCTTACTCTGGTAACGGGAAAATGTATCTACCTCCAGTACATATTGTTCATCAGATGCAGCACTCTGCCAGCATTGGGGTGATGCATACATTACATCCCAAATAGTACCTTTTATAGTTCTTCACTTTAGGTAAATAGAATGTCACCTTGGGAAATCCTGACCAAGAACTTTTTCTCTCACTGCCTAAAATGTAAACTTGGATAGTGGTAATTCTTTACTATACTGTACACTAATATGGGATACTGTGGCCCCCCTCCTCCTGTGTTTTGGGTACATCCCCCTCCGTGGGTTTCTATGATACAGTTGGTGAAACGATTTTGGCAGGGCAGGGTCATTGAAAACGTAACATTTTCCTAGCCAGTCATAAGCAGAATTAAACTCACCCCATACTGGCAAGTTTTTAATGAATGGCTGTATTATTTAGCCAGGCTTACAACTGCCTTTACATGTTATTAGATAATATCATTTGCAAAACAGTCGCTGTTTTCTTGCACCCCCTAGAGGCTCCCAGAAGATCATATTCTCTTTATGTGTAGTAATACTGGTCTTTTATTAATGTATTAGTTTTTTAAATATGTGCCTTACCCTTATGAAATACTTCAGAATCCCATCAACTATTAAATATCTAATCTCAAGGCAAACAGAAAACTCTAGCTTTTGAAACTGCATTTATAAACTATCTTTCTTGACCATTATTACTGCCACACATAAATATTTAATAAACAAAGAATTCTGGCTCATTTAATCTTGCCAGTTACATGTGGTGTTTTCATCTTTTTGTGAATTTGACCCTTGCAATAATGCAGGAACTAATTACTATTTTTAGTATACATTTCCTTATACATTTAAATTCAATTCTTCAATCTTTCAGAAAACATACAACATAAAGCAGGAAGTTCCCTAAAGGTGGCCATACACGCACCGATATTATCGTACGAAACCTCGTTTCGTACGATAATCGGTGTGTGTATGGCATGTCGGCGAGTCGACCGATATCGCAGGAAGCTGCCGATATCGGACGACTCGCCGATCGGACAAGTTTGAAAATTTTGATCGGGCGCCATAGAAGGCGCCTGACCAAAATTCTCCCTTCAGAGCTGAATCGGCAGAAGGAGGTAGAAATCCTATTGTTTCTACCTCCTTACCTGCCGATTCAGCCCTGAATGGTGTGTGGCGGATCTTACGATGTTTCGTGCGACCGATGGTCGTACGAAACATCGTCGGATCGCCACGTGTATGGCCACCTTTACTTCCATGCTTTACACTCTTTTCCTGCACTACAAACAATTCTGTGCACTGATTATCTTTTCTTTATATTGTTCTACAATCTCTAGTAAGTAATTTGTATGGGAATGTTATTGCCAGATGTACAGCTGAGGTCTAGCTGTTTGCTACTTAGAAGGAAAAATAACCTATATATACAGTGTATACCCTAAGGGCAAAGACACACAGAGCTACTAGTAGCAGCTACTTGTCATTGGTACAAAAAATGGCAATGCTGATAATTTACTGATAATTGTCTCTACCTGTGTATTAGCAGAGGCAATTCTCAGTATTCTCCATGGTAGGGTATTTTCTGGTGTTTAGTAGCCGTGACAAGTAGCTGCTACTAGTAGCTCCGTGTGTCTTCAACCTAAGCCATCCTTCTATAATCTTCATAGAGCTGACCAACACAGTGCAACTTCTACAGACACATATATAGAATGAAAATGTTGGATTGGGTACTGCTTCTCTCTTATAAGATACCTGGTAATGAGAAATATTTGATACGGGGAATAGGGGAGTTCACATGCGCGCAGGGAGTGGGGGGGGGGGGTTAACGTGTTCCCCTTTACACACCCAGTCCCAACCCCCTCTATGGGTAGGTTTTAAAAACTATTTGGTTGGCCCTTACTCAGATGAAGCTTTATTTTGGTTCCCTAAATCTCTATGACCACCTTTGTTCAGCCCCTTCCTGAAACATACTTTATGCCTGTAGGACATAAAAGCATACTTTTGCCACATCTGTCAGCTATTCGTATTTTATACACAGGGTCAGACTGGGCCACCGGGAAAAAACCGAGTGGACCCCCGCAAGCCTAGACCCGGCTCTTGCCGGCGCTCCCCCGGCCGACTGTTCCTCCCCTGATGCGTTAAACTTAGGCACACTCAGGCGAGGATGTTGGGTGAGGGACCCTGCAGGAGGTTAGGGAGGCTCAGCGGGGGGCCCCAAGGGTGGATTAGAGGGTGTGGGGGTATGCGGCTGGGTGGGGGCACCTGCAGGACCCCTGGAGCCACAGCCCCTCTGGGCCCTGCACCCCCCAGTCCTACCCTGTATATACAACCCCATGTTTATCCCAGACCTTTCAGTGGTGGACTAACAATAAACTAACCAGAGTAGCCTCACTGCTTACTGCTTACTGTTCAAATTTGTTCCTTTGTTTTTTCCTTACTATTTCTTTCCTTACCAAAACTTGATCTAAAACAAGTTTTTGTTTTTTGATGTCACAGATGCAAATGGTTGCAGTTATTGCTGGTACATAGTTAAATTGGTAGTAAAGACTGAATGCCCCCTTTTGATAATATGTAGGCAGCTTGCTGAATATGGCCACGTTGTAACAGGACAGAATATATGTTTCAGTGTTATTGGATTGTATCATATTGAATCAATAAATGCTATGGCCATTCTCCCTCAAGCTCTGACATTTTTACGAACACACCATTATTAGAATAACGTTGCAAAGGCTGATAAGCCCCTTTGTCTTAAGTGTGAAATGCCTGGGAAAGCCAGAAGTAGCACTTTTCCACCAATAAAAAGCTTGCTAGAACAATTTTATGCACTAATTTTAGTGGGCTTACTATCACCCTTTGTTTCACTGGTCTATAAGTAGAGTGTGCTAGGGAAGTCCAAACTAAACGTTATGTTAGCTCCCTTAATTTGAAAAAAAAAATTGCTTTTGTGTTCATTTAAGGAATACTGCCATGGGAAAGCATGTTTTTTTTTCAAAACACATCAGTTCCACAGAATCCTGCACTGAAATCCATTTTTTAAAAGCACAAACAGATTTTTTTTATATAGCCATATTTTTCATTTTGCAGGGTGCCACAGACATGTGATCTGTGCTCTGATAAACTTCAGTCACACTTTACTGCTGAGCTGCAAGTTGGAGTGATATCACCCCCCCTCCCAGCAGCCGATCAGCAGAACAATGGGAAGGGAGCAAGATAGCAGCTCCTAATAGATATCAGAATAGCACTCAGTAGTAAGGAATCCAAGTTACATGGGAGTAGGAGAAACAATAGGTTACCTGAAAGCAGTTCTAATGTGTAGCGCTGGCTCCTTCTGAAAGCTCAGACTCAGGCACAATGCACTGAGATGGCTGCCTACACTCCAATATTACAGCTAAAAAAATACATTTGTTGATTGAAGAATAAAATTGTAAATGGAAGAGTGAATTGTTTACTATGTAAACAGTGTAATTTAGAAATAAAAAGCACATCATAAAAATCATGACAGTATCCCTTTAAAGAGTTTACAACTAAATGGAGAAACTTACCCACTTCAATTAAATAAGCAACGTTTTTTATTCCTGGAAACAGTGATCAGTATTGTTTATTTTTGTGCAGCTAGAACTAACCCATGGGCACTGCCTGGCAGGGCTACAGCAGCCTGTGCATGTCTATGTTCATGTAATAGAAATAGGATAGAATATATAGGTATGTGCTTGGGACCTCAGCTTTTCCAGATAAGGGATCTTTCCGTAATCTGGATCACCATACTTTGCCTACTGAAAAATCATTTAAACGTCAAATACAGCCAATGGGATTGTTTTGCCTTCAATAAGGATTAATTATATCTTAGTTGGGATCAGGTACAAAGTACTGTTTTATTATTACAGAGAGAAAGGAAATAATTTTTATGAATTAGATTTATTTGCTTTAAATGGCCTTTATGGGAGATGGCCTTCCTGCAATTTGAAACTTTCTGGATAATGGGTTTCTCCTGGGGGCAGAATGCTAGGATTCACAAAATAAATGAAAGTACCATATTTATAGGGCGCATGTATCCTGCACGTTAGCACTGGGCCGGTACTGATTCTTTGATGCTAAGATAAGATTGCAGGCAGAGATGACACCTACATGGGTTGGTTTTTTTAGATAAAAACATAACAATGTCATTCTAACTTTCCACAGCACATTGGCACAGATATCTCTTTACTGATAAGGCCATATCTCTCTTTCACAACAGTTTTTTTATTGGCCATGACAGATTAAAACAGATTACAGCATGGCTAATATAAACAAGGCCACATGATGATCTTCATTATGATGCAAACCTTTAATAAAATGCATAGAAACCTCCCATTTACAGCATGCTTATAAATGCATTTCTAATTAGCCATGAAGGATGTGAATTTCATATGTTTTTGGCCTTAAAGGGAAAGAGGTGTTTGGTTGGTTCATCCATTAGGTAAAAACAAGGTTAAGGTGGGAATACATGGACTAATAAAAGCTGATCCCTTCAGACCCAGTTGACAGCTAAAGTTGGCCATACACGCACCGTTAGTATCATATGAAACCTAGTTTTGTATGTGATTCTGTGCGCGTATGGCGGATCTGGCGAGACGACCGCTATTATTTCTACCTCCATATCTGACGTTTCAGCCCTGAACATCAATGGAGGGTGGGAACGATCTTTCCTGTGATCAATGGTACGTGTAAGGCCACATTTAGTGACCCATGCATAGGGCCCACCAATGGGCCTGCCCAGATGCCCAACTATCTAAATGAAAATCAGCTACACAAACCAATTATGCAGGTTTAAAAAGCATATCAAGCATGGACTGCATTGGTACGTTGCTGCCGTGCTTGTCCAACAGCCCAACCCATGATATGATCAGTGGCCCAAGGGCCAGCATCTAGGTTAGCCAGATTTGACCTTGGGCCCAGATCTGCTTGTTTGGCAACTTCTGTGTATGGCCACCTTTAGAAGTACATATTATCATAACTGTCACCCCGCTATTGTATTCTAGGGATATACAGAACATTGTTTATGTACACCCCAAAATTTATCCCGACAGCCTTTATGGTAACCAGCCTATATTCTGCCACATTGGGGTAACTACTGATCAAGAGGAGACTTAATGTAAAATTACCTAATAATTTTAGTTTTGAAAATCAGGTATGCTCTGCTTTGTGTACATTATGTACTATACGCTTGGCAGGATTAGGGGTGTGTCATCACCAGGGCCACCATCAAAAATCTTAGGGATGTATACAGTTAAGTACTACTTACCTGTGGGGTTTTTTGCCTTCCTTTGAATCAACTAGTAGTTAGGCAGGTTAGATATAGGCATTATGGTTGAACGTGATGGACGTATGTCTTTTTTCAACCCAACTTACTATGTTACCTTTCTAACCACCACCAAGAAACAAATGTTGTCGAGCCTGTCTAAGAGCAGGTGGGACAACATATTGCTTCTTAAAAATGTAAAAGATTAATAGCTGTCTTGGCCCCCCTGGGTCTACAATTTTCGAGCCCCCTTATAGTTCTAACTATCAGTAATGAGAAAATTTGCCAAAATGACTGAAATGGTGTCAAAATTCGCAATCTAGGGTCAAAATTCACCAAATTCC